>NC_135310.1:111928027-113322194 GCF_048772815.1 Callospermophilus lateralis | reverse complement strand
GAGACTATGACTAGGGCATTCACGTTTACCATGTGCGCATCCATGGAGTCCATCTTCTCCAGCCTTCTTGGGGTTCAAGGACTAATGCCTCCCCAAATCCTCCGTGCTGTGTCTTTCTCTCTCCTTCCCCCTGAGTTGGGGCATCCTGAATTTCAGACCAGGCATGTGCGGAGGATGTCAGGCGAAGGAGTGGACATCACCCCAAGGGAGGGAGGCAGGGAAGGCTCAGTGTCTGTAAGACTAAAAAGTTATAATTCACAAGAGGGGACACAGGTGCCAACTTCTTACCAACCAGACCATTTGGAGGAGGGACTCCTGGCTCAGGGGTAAGAGAAGCTGTCTGGAGGAAGAGATGGAGCTCCAACCGGGGCAGGAAGGCTGGGCTAGACTTGGAGAGTGTCTGGAGGAACAATATAAACACAGCTGGATTGGTCACAAGGCCAGGGGATGGCCCAAGGCCGTGGACAGGTCAGTCTGCTTGGAACACGGGACCCTTGAACATTGATTCCACTGAAGATATCAATTGAAGTCTTGAGTGGTAGACCAAGGAGAGACTGAGGCGTGGAGTTCCAGATCAGAAGAGGTCCTAGCCTTCTCTCTCCAGATGTGGTCAGAGCTCCAAGGAAGAAGTCCAGATCCACTATCCACAAAGACAATGGAGGGGTCTGGACTTGAGGAACTAGGTGTAGGAACTCTGGAACATGAGCTGCTCCCCACACCAGTCCCCCTGGGTACAGTTCAGATTTGGAGTGAGCCCATCCCAACTGGAAGAGGTCCCCCTATTCCTTCTTGGCCCAGGACCACCCCTCAACTTGGGGGACAGCAGGCAGAGGGAGCCCCCCAGCCTTCCTCTTGGGTTTATGGATTTAAACATAGCACTTCCCCCTGCTTTGGGGGTTGGCTGTCTTTTACAGAACTCAGGGCATGGCCCAAGGCATCCCATGTTGGGGGTGGCAGTACTCTGTCAAAGGGGCTGTTGCCTTTCTTTGTTCCCCATTGTGGATAGAGACTCCTGAGAGGAGACGTTGGGGACTTCTGCTCAAAGACGCCAACAGCATATTTGAGCCCCCTGTGCAAGTTGGAAAACGATGGCCCTGTAGGCAGGTGGAGCAGAGACACAGGTGGGGGAGCAGATGACACGTTCTAGGAGGATGGGGCTGCAACCAGGACTTTGGCACCCTCCACGTACCCCTTTGGCAGGTGTCTTCCTGCAAGATGCGAATTGCAGTCCACACACTGGCTCCTCTTGGCCTCTGCTGGCCACGCCTTCCCTGTATCCACTCCGCACTTACACCCTGCAGGACAGAGCCATCTCCCCTCTGTGACTAGACAGGGTTGCCTCATGGTCATAAAAGGAAAACGGGGCTCTTTGGCCTCTTGATGTGCGAACCACGGACTCCACCTGTGGTCTGGCTTTTCTCCTCTGCCTGCTCCAAGCAAGCACAGTGTCTGGGCCCTCAGGGACAGAGTCCTCTTTGCAGACTGGGCCTTCTTGCAGCTTCTTCTTCCTTCTGATTCTTTTTGTCTGTTGCTGGACATGTGGTTTAATCCCCTCTTCCTCTCTTCATGTGCTGAAGGGAGTTCAGTCCTTGTCACCTTCCTGGCTCCAGGTCTGTCTCTCTGTGTGACCAGGTCGAGACCACTGGATGTGACTGTCCTCTCTACCTCATTTGCCCTCCCAGGTTTAAGGACCACGCCAGAATGGCAGGCTTCCTGTAGGACTGGCCACCTGAGACCTTGTTCTGGGTTCTTGATAATTTCCTGTTCCCGCCAGATTCCAGGTTCCCAGTCTTATGGGTGCTGATAGGAAGAGTAGAGGGAGCTGGGCACTTTGGGTAAAGTGAGGAAGATGGAGCTGGGAACTCCAGTCTCCTTGAACTCTCTCTTTTCTTCCCTCCTCTCTAACTCTGAGGGCCAGTAACAGTATCACCCCCTATGTGCCCTGGTAATCTCAGGAGAAAATCTGGGAATTGACACAGGCCTGCTGTCCCTAGCTGTCATTCTAGGCTTACCAGCCACATCTCTCTCTCTCTTATTCCTGCTGTGGCTGTTCCTTCTGAGATCTGGGTTCCTGCTTCTTTTCTCCAAATCCCCCTTCTGTATCGATGATTGTTTTGAGACTTGGCTTCTAGGAAACCCCCTGGGCACACACACCTGGACTAGGTGCCCATTTTTTTGTGCTTCTTCAGTTCTAATCAATGCCCTTACTGCAACTCTTGCCCCTCAATGTTTGTGACAGCCCTGCCCCGCCTGACAGAGTCTCCTGTGGCTGTGACCTGGTACTTCTCATTCTGGGACACCTAGTACTTGATATTGCTAGGCATCTTGTGGATGCTTAATAAATGTTAAACCAAACAGCACGGCAGGAGGGGAGGGAGGGGAGAAGGGAGGAAGGGCGGAAAAAGGAGGGAGATTAGGGGAGGGAAGGAAAGAAGGTGGCGAACAGAGAGGAGGTGGTAGAGGTATTCTTGAACCACTCTGCATGATGGGGTACTCCTGTGCATTTCATTTGCTCTTTGCACCCTTTCTGTGCAAGGTAACTTAAATTCTGATAACTTGTCCAAACTGGTAACTGGTTAAAAAGCAGGACTCGGACTTTCTAGCTCCTTGCTCAGGTATTTCCATGACACCACGTGGGAGACCAGTTCAGGGCATGGGACCATGTCACGATCCTCTAGGGGCCAGGGTTTGGAGCTGGGCAGGGCCCTCTTTTCCTGAAAATTAGGACTCAAGTCTGGGCTTCCCTCTTCATGGAGGCTTGGTCCTAGCCCTCCAGAATGGTGTCTCTGCGGGTATAGACCAGGCTCATGGGTATAGATCAGGCTCGTGGCTAGAGGAGGATCCATCTAGCACACAGTATTTTTTCCCCTCAACTCGCGTCCCTGCTAGCCTGTTCCCTCTTGTCCCAGCCCTGTAATCTTCCAAAAGCCATTTGGCTACAGGATAGTTAATCCAGATGGCAAGGGGCTCTCTCAACAGGCCCAAGGAGCAGATGAGGCTGGAGAGAATCTAACCTTGCCCCCCTGGAGCTCCAGGAAGGCCCTCAATACATAACTGTGCAGCTCTCAGAAGTTGCAGGAGCCAGGCCCTTCCCTCCTACCTGCCCCAGCTCCAGGCAGGGCCTGAGGTTTGCCCTGGGCAGGCACAAGCATGCCCACTCGGGCCTGCTGTCCTTTGTGCTATCCACATGGGTCTCTGGAACTTTGGTCCCCCTGGCCAAGAGGGACCACAGTCTTTGGAACAAGGATTCCTCAGGGGTCCCTGAGGCTCAAGGCCTAGGGAGGAAGGTTGGCCATTGGATTGTCTCCCCAGCCTCCCTCCAGCTCCCATCCCCCATGTTGGCATGCCCCAACCTTAATTGATCCTTCTAATTTGTCTCCTTCCTCTGTTCTCCTCTCCTCTCCTCTTTCTCTCTGTCCTTTGGAGATAGCTCAGAGAAAGACACCCATGTCAACGCCTCTGTTTTCTGTGACTGATTTCATCTCAATCCGTGAGGCCATCCTTCTCTGTATCTCTGTCTGGGCATCTTGTGGCGGCTTTGAGGGCGTGTATGGAAGGGTGTGTCTTGCACTCGGGGCTTCGCTGCTGGTTCCCTTCATCTTCCTCTGCCCACTCTCTTGGCTGTGGCTCCCCCATGCCCTTTTGATCTCTGCATTTCTCCAAGTCTCTTGTTTCTATGTCTCCTCTTTCTTCCCACCTGGGGTATGTGTGAGTGCAGAGGTAGACGGGAAGCCCTGTCATCCTGACAGCGCCGCACAGCTGGGTCTGCTGAGCCCGGCCCTGTCCTAGCTGCAGCCTGGGTCCTGCTCCATGACTTTGCTTCCCAGGCCTCCCCAGCAGCGGCTGAGGCTCAGACTGCTTTCTGCCTCCCTCCCCCTTCTCTCCCCTTCTCTCCCCCTAGGCCCAGGGACTCTGGTCCTGCCAGCTGGGGGGTTGTGGGTTTGAAGGTGGCTCCATTTCTGCATTCCAGCCACCCTGCCCAGAGCCACTATAATTACTTGTGGCTGCGGTTCACCTCTTCCCCAGCGCTCCTGGGCCGCGTCCTTGACTCTCTTCCTGCCTGCTGCCCCTCCCCGCTCCTCACCCCCCAGGTTCCTCTCACTCCTCCTGCACCGCCATCCGCCTCTCTCTGACCCAGTTTCTCCATGTCACGTTCTCTCTTCCTTCAGCTCGGCCCCTGCCCCTGTCTTTATCTTTCTGTCACTGACTTTCATGCTGTTGCTGTACTTTCCTCCTGCCCAGGGCAGCTGGGGTCTCCAGGGCTCTGGCCTTCTGTGCCAGTCTCTCGCCTTTGATGCTCACTTGCTTCCACCTCTCTCCATCCCTTCGATTCTTGCTCTCTCCCGGCCACCCCCTTTGCCTGTCCCTGTCTGTCCATGGGTGGCTGACTGTTCCCTCCTGCACTGTTCCTACCCCTCCCTCCCTCCCTTTATACCTCGATCCCTGGCCCCTCCTCCTGATGCCACACACACGTGGACATACCGCACACACATGGGCACACACCCTTGCTCACTCACGGTTGCTAAACTGGGGACCAAGATGCAGACTTACTGGGCATGCGGGGCCATGAGCTGGGCCTCAGGCTGGGCAGACGGGAACCAGGGACTTGTACCTCAGTCATCTGCTTTTTCCCCAGCCCAGACCCTGTCCCTCCTACCCGGGCTGGAGGGAGTAGCAGGACCTGCTCATCCTGAGGAGGCAGCGTCAGAGGAGGGCTCCCTGGAGGAGGAGGCACCCCCCATGCCCCAAGGCAGCAGCCCTGGGGCTCCCCAGGTCCTGGACAGCACTGACCTCGATGTACCCACAGAAGCTGTGACGTGTGAGTCCTAGGGGGCTGTTGGGGTGGCAAGGTACAGGGGTTGCCCTAGAGAACCCAGGCCAGAGGGACTGTCTGAAATGCAGCAGGCGCCACGCGCTGCCTCCTCTGGGCAAGACCTTGAGGGTGGTACCGTGGGTAGCGGGGCACGTAGGGTGCCATTGCCACCTTTCTGTTGAGGAAGAAGACCTTCACTAAGTGGTTATTAACCTAGGCTCTAGGCCAGGTGCTCCAGACAGGAGGGAAGAGGTACCCTGGCCTCCAAGAGATAGCTGGGGGCCGGCTGGGGAGGGAGCTGGAGCATGATGCAGCCCCGCCCTTCAGGGGATCCAGGGCCAAAAGGAAGGAGAGACGCACCCAGCTGCTCTGGAGAGAAAGGGACTCACTCAGCTCCATTCCCAGGCCTGGCTCAAGGTCTCTAAGGACATCCTGGGAGGGAGAGAATTCTTCCCCTCACCTTCAAGAGCAGAGGAAGGGGCTTTATAATCACTAAAGCAAATCCCCAACATCCATTTTTACTTTCCAACTGTCTTCCCTCGAATGAGCTCATGTGCTCTCCCCATCAACCTGTAGCGAGGCAGGAGGAGGACAGCTGTTGCCAAGCCCATTTTACAGATGAGGAAAGTGAGGCACAGAGAAACTGCTCTCCCTGGTCATGAGCTGGGGGACTGAGGTTGTCTGGCCTGTGCTCTTTGCTGTGCTGCCCGCCCGGCTGGCATAGCCAAGGCAGGAGCTGCCTCCAGCCAGGGCATCTGGGGCTAAGCTGGACTCCCTGGAAGGCAGGTTACTAAGTCCTGCTACCACAGCGCCCTCAGCCTCTTCCAGACACACCCACCGGCAGAATTGAGAGAAGGAGGTCAGGGCTGAGGCCACAGAGGAGGGGGCCTGGGTGGGAGTGGGACAGACACTCCTGTGTCTGTGGCCCCAGTATTTGCTCTGTGACTCAGCCCCCACTCCCGCCCCCATGGCCACCCCCCAGCTGAGGCCACAGGCAGGCTCTGTCTGCCCACACCTCCCAGAGCCCTCGGCTCACCACTCTCCCCCCTCTGGCCACTGTGCCCATGTTTAGGCAGCAGGGCAAGGGGCACCGAAGCTGGCCAAGGACTCATCCCAGCCACCCTCTGTGAGGCCAGGATGATTCAGACCCAGCCACTTCCCATGGCCTAGAGCTGTTTACCCAGAGGCCGGCTCCTGCCCCACGGTTGGCCAGAGGCTCCTGGCCTGGAACCTCTGCGGAGCCCGCCTCCTGCCTTCCCCCTGCTCCCCACTCCCTAGCTGTGGGAACTTTGGTGAGTTTTACCATTTCTGGCCTCACTTTTCCCATCTGTGAAAGGGGGACAATGACAGACTTCTCATAATGGTTAAAGCAGGTCACCATTAGGTAAAGCCCTTTGTAGTGGACCTCATACACAATAACTGCTCAAAAGGTGTACGCTACCAGTTATAAGAGTAGTTATTGTGTGACCCTAGCAGCTTGTTCCCCAACCCCTTGTCTCCCATCCTCTGCCCGCTCCTTGCCCTCTAAGCCCCAGCTCCTAATCTCCAGGCTGACCCCCACATCAGAGACTTACTAGCTGTGTGACCTTAGGCAATTTACCGTACCTCTCTGGGATTCAGTTTCCTCATCAATAAAAAAATCTACAGAAAAGATTTCAGTGAGAGAATATTCAGCAAGTGCTTAGAGGAGTGGTTGTCATGCAGCAAGTCTCAAGTCAGTGCTCAGTGCTGTGACCTCCACTGTTAGGAGAAGGTCCAGCCCCTTTAGTCAAGGGGAACACTGAGGTCACATTCCCTTGGCATTTGGGGTCCCCGTACATCTCCCTTCCGTACAGATCAACCACTCAGGAGAGCATGGAGGGAGCTGGGGATTCAGACCCATCTTCGAGGGACTGAAGTGTCCCACATTTACAGAGAGCCCTGCAGGGGGTCCCAGAGCTCTCATGACCCCTCTCAGTCCCCTCCCCACATCACCCCCCCATACACACACCCCTCTATTCACCCCAATGGAGCCCTCCAGTTGAGGATCCCCTGAGAGAGGCCCAGGAAGGAACTGGGGACGTGGCAGAGTCTCCGGGGTCAGTTTCCTTGCACCCCATTGATAAAGCTCAAGTTTGGCCTTCGACGGGGGCATGGGGTCCTGGCCTTGGGGGGTTTCCCTGCCAGTTTCCTCTTCCCTTCTCCCACCCAGACCCCAAGAACCCCCTCCCAAAATCCTCCCAGCTGCCCACAGAGGCAAGGTGGGGCAGGGTGTCAGAGTCTGAGGCTTGAGCAGGAGAGCTCAGGAGGAGGGAGCAGCGGATAGAGGGGCTGCTGTGAGGAGCCCCTGGATTCCAGGCCACGCGTTCATCTCCAAACAGATGTTTCCAATAAATCACCCAGCGCACCAAGGGCAAAAACAGCTGGGGGCTTGGCAGAGGCCAAGGTGAAGGTTAACTGCTTCACTGCTGTCCCCCCCACCCCCACCCACTACCACCACTCTAGACAAAATCCCAGGACTCCAAGAGCAAGAGGGTGGATTTCACGTGGCCAAGAAGCTGGGGTCCAGGCTCTGAGCCCCGCCCCCGGCCTTGCACCCCTGTCTTTCTGGAATAGGCCCAGGCCTAGGAAGGAGTGCGGACCTGGGCTTCAGTCTGCTGCTGTTTCATGGTGTGGCTCTGGGCTGGTCAGCTGTGCTCTCTGGCCCTCCTCAGTTTGCTCATCTTCAGAAGATAAGTCTGACCAAGTCCCCTGGGGTATGTCTAAGAACGAGGCAGTCAGGATTAGAGCCCAGCTCCGTGTGGGAGGGGTGCTGGGTGGCCCCCACCTCTTGCTCATCATCCTTTTTTCTCATCTCTTCAGGCCAGCCTCAGGGGAACCCCTTGGGCTGCACCCCTTTATTATCGAATGGCTCCGGCCACCCCTCAGAGCTGGGCCATGCCAGGCGTGCTGGGAATGGTGCCCTAGGTGGCCCCAAGGCCCACCGGAAGTTGCAGACTCACCCATCTCTGGCCAGCCAGGGCAGCAAGAGGAGCAAGGGCAGCACTAAATCATCCACCTCCCAGATCCCCCTCCAGGCACAGGAAGGTGAGTCCCCATCCCACCCCCCAGGAGACCTGCAAACTCCATCCACGGCCAGAGGCGGCATCTTCACCTGGTGGTTACTGGTCAGAACAGAACCTCCGGCCTCCTTGATCTCTGCGTAGGGCCCAGGAGCCTGTGCTCTCAGAACTCCCTGAAGCCTGCTCCTGACAGTGAACCTTGTGCGAAGCATACCTGCTGGGTCCCTGAGGCACACCTGCATTCTCAAAGCCAATCCCTGCCTCTCCTGCTCTCTAGAATGAGGAATGGAGCCGCCTGGGCTGATCCAATAAGCCCCTTCAGGAATTTTCCTCTAGGGGCGGGGTGGAGCTCAGTGGTAGAGCACTTATGCAACCCACACTGGGTTCAATCCCCAGTACCACAAAATAGAAAAGGAAAAGAAATTTTCCCCAAGGAGTGGACCCAGTGAAAAGCATATAATATAATAAAACTTGACTGAGGCGTGGGGCAGGGCTGCAGGGTGCAGGGGGTGGTGGGTCAGAGGACCCGGATCCACCACCCCACTGCTGATCCTGCCACACAGAGATCCTCTGCAGGGCCTCCCTGGGCAGCCATCTCCCCTGCCCCTCCAGTCACCCATTCAACATGGGGGACAACTGCCTATAACTCAGTGGCTGCCTGACCTTCACCTTGCACATGTTGGGGGACCCTGGCCCCTTCATCTGCAAACAGGATTCAATCCTGGCTCATATTTGGAAACCTTCCTGCCCCGTGGAGCAGGCTGTGCTGATAGTCATATTTAACGTGGCCTGGGCATCTGCTGTGTGCTGGGTACCCAGCCCGTGTCCTCACACCGTGTTCATGAGAGACACAGATGGATCATCTCACACGATGCAACAGGTACAGCAATAAAGCCATGCACGGAGGATCATGTTAACAAGGGCACCCACACCGGCCCAGAATGCTGGGGAGGGGGGCCCAGGCAGGCTCTGAAGGAGTCTGAGCACATCTTGGAGGATCTAGCCAGGGAGCTTTGGCACAGAGGTGAGAAGTGGCTAGTGCAGTTAGGCTGAGGAATGAAGTGCAAAGGGAGAGGGAGGTTCCGGGCAGGCAGGGGCTCTGGGAGGGCCTGGTCAACCTTCCTTGGACCTAGACTGTATCTGGAGGACAATAGGGAGCCACTGAGGGTTTTAAACAGGGTGAAGGCTCACTAGATTTGCATTTGAAGGAAACTACCCTACCCAGTTTGGCGATAGCTTCAAGGCCCTGCGGAAGACCCTCCTCCTCTGCACAGGAACACAGGACAGGGTCAGCTCCTCCATATCAGAGTGAGACTCTCAGGTCTGGGGACCTGGGTCCTCTGCCCACGGGCCTGCTCTCCAAGAGGGCTGCCAGCTCAGGACTACAGCTCAGGCTGCCAGCTCAGGACTACTGAGGGCTACAGCTGCAGGAC
Source organism: Callospermophilus lateralis (assembly GCF_048772815.1). Taxonomy (NCBI): domain Eukaryota; kingdom Metazoa; phylum Chordata; class Mammalia; order Rodentia; family Sciuridae; genus Callospermophilus; species Callospermophilus lateralis. The sequence continues at coordinate 113,312,907 of NC_135310.1, read as the reverse complement.
TCCTAGCTCCACCACTCCAGGAGCCGGGTGCCCTCAGACAGGGTTCTGCCTTTATTGATTATCACTTATTCCCGAGCACTGGCTGTGTGCCAGGGGCCGTTCTAAGCATTTGTCCTACACAGTGAACAGAACACTCCAAGACGCCTGCCTGAGGTGACCATCAGGGTACAGCCATAGTGTGGGGCCTAGGTCTTCTGGGGCAGGGCAGGGCAGTGCTGGAGTGCTATGGAAGGGGGTGGGGAGGGGGGGTGGTAGAAGCGCTCACCAAAAGGTGGCCTTTGGGGAAAGAAGGAGATGGCTTTTGCTCCGGATGAGGGAGCCATTTGATTCTTGTGAACAGAAGATGGTCTTTAAAGTCTGGCTCTGAATGGACAGCAGGTTTGGGGAGGGATGGCCAAGGGCAGGAAGTGGGGCTCTTGCAATTGCCCAGGAAAGGGGTGAGCAGGGCGCTAGGATTCTGGATGTATTTTGGAAGTGACAGCTTCTCAGTGCCTCGGTTTCCTCATCTGTAGAGTGGGACTAATAACAGTTGTTACATCATAGAGCTGTTGGAAGCTTACATTAATTTAATCCCTCTCCTAGCACAGTGCCTGGGACATGTTAGCACTCTCTCTGGGCGTCACTAAATAAACCAAGAGGGATTGGGCGCAGGGATTCCCACTCCAGGCTGCCCGGGCTCCTGCCCCCACTCTGAGGTGCTCAGTGTGCTACACCCCAGGTCACTGCTTAGGAAGAAACCGGCCTCCTCAGTCACCCCTTCCCAGAGCTGTGGGGACTGACAGCAGGAGCCCTGCTGTGGCCGCTGTTGCTGGCTATCCTTCTCCCCTAGCCATTGACACCCGTTCCTTCCACCTCCCCACAGACTGCTGTGTCCACTGCGTCCTGTCCTGCCTGTTCTGTGAGTTCCTGACGCTGTGCAACATCGTCCTGGACTGCGCCACCTGCGGCTCCTGCAGCTCCGAGGACTCGTGCCTCTGCTGCTGCTGCTGTGGCTCCGGCGAGTGCGCAGACTGCGACCTGCCCTGCGACCTGGACTGTGGCATCCTGGATGCCTGCTGTGAGTCTGCCGACTGCCTGGAGATCTGCATGGAGTGCTGCGGGCTCTGCTTCTCCTCCTGACCCGCCCCAGCCCCAGGGCTGCCCCATGAAGCTTGATAACCCCTCCGCTCCCAGCCTCCGCTCCCAGCCTCCGGGGGACCCTCCCAGAGCACCAGCCCCAAGAGCAGACCGGGTGGGTGCTCTGTGGGGACACCTCAGCCAGGGAGCTGGGCCCACGACAGACAATCCTGCCCTCCCTGCTGGTTACCAGGGACCCCAGCGCCAAGGATCTGGTGGAATGGGATGAGGGTGGGGGCCACTCTGGGACCAGCCACCAGGGCTGCGGAACACTGTGAAAGTTAGAGGAGGGGGCGGTGGAGGGGAGGCGTGTGCTTCTCTACCTCTCTCGTCCTGGTGCCCACCTCCCCTGCCCCCCCCAGGCCTCGAGGACAGCAAAATGTGAAAAGATTCACCTGCCCCGCCCCAGCCAAGCCCCTCCCCAGAGTCCTTTCCTGGGCTTTGTGGGGGCCTAGCCTATGCAGTGACCCAAGAAGCCAGGCCTGGGCCCAGGGTCTGACAGGAAGGGGACCAGTACAGAAAAGACTGGAAGGGGTGGGGGGGGTCTGTTTGGTTTATTGCTGTAAATACAGATATTTGTCCGTCTCTGCTCTGCTCGGGCTCTTGACTGATTTCCAAGGACCATAATGCTCCAAAGCAAACGCTCCCTTTAACCCTCTAACAAGCACCCCATTGGGTGACCCTTTCCTGCCCCCCCACCCATTCATGCTACCCCAAGGGAGGGAGGGAGGGGGTGCCCATTTTTCACCCTATTCCCTCTTCCTAGCAAAGGGCAGGGGAAGTCCAGACAGGGAAGAGTTAACTTTGGCACAGGATTAATTGACCACAGATGTGTTCAGGTTTTGATTAATCAATCTCCTGCTGCCTCCAGCTTCTCCAAGCTCTTCCCCATGAGTTAGTCCCAGGCATAGGGTGACATCCATGTCGTCAGTAGAGGGGTGCCCAGGAGAGGGTCACCCCAGGCCCAACCCACTCTGAGCCTGTACCTGAGTCTCACTGGGAGGTGGGCTAGAACTTGAGTGGGAGTTCAGTTGTCCCCAGTCACCAGGGGCTAGAGGAAAAGGAAACACAGAGGAGCGCAGAGGCCATCTGTCCGGTGCTGTTGGTGTGCAGACAGGAGGCCTGGCCAGCAGCCAGGTCTGGGAACTGCAGGATGGCACCCGGGGACTGTGGACTCTGATGTGTGGCGCCTCCCCTGACCTTGGACCTGGAGGAAGCCAGGAGGTCCCGGGAAATGAAAGGATGTCACTATGGTAGGGGATTTGGGTGCCCTGAGGAGGACCTGACTGAGGAAGGCCTTGGAAAGTGGGCACACAGGGACACCAGTGAGTGCTGCCTCCAGGTGTGGTGGCTGGAGGGACTCCGGGAAGGATGGGAAGGCCCTCGGAAAAAGGGCCAGATGAGCCAGGTGCCACAGCACACAACTCAGGAGGCTGAAGCAGGAGGATCTCAAGTTTGAGGCCAGTCTGGAAACTGAGTGAGACCCTGACTCAATGGTGGAGCGCCTGCAGCATGCGAGAGGCCCTGGATCCAATCCCCTGGATGGGGGAAAAGAAAGAAAAATCAGACGAAATGAAAACTTCAGAAGGAACGTCATGTAGGGGAGCAACCCATACCTTGGGAGTGGGTTTCAAGGATGGAGGCAGAGGAGGTTGTAACAGGCCTCATGGAGGGCTCACTGGAAGCTTAGAAAGTAGGTAGGAAGGGACCTGCCCTGGGTCTCACAGTCTCACAGTCAGGCCCCTAGGCCCCGGATGTTCATTCATATATTGTTCATTTTTATTTAGCTACTGCATGCCCAAGGTATAAAAGTTTCAAAAGCCCAACCTGTGTAGATATAAGCATTTACACGTTTTCTTTTTCCACAAAAATGTGAGGACAATTTGCACGTTATGCTGTCCCCTTTATTGGAACACTTCCCACTTGACAAGCTCCATTGGGAGTGTCCTTCTCAGCACGCTGCAGAGCTACCTGGGTTCAGTGGGTGGCCGAGCCACTGCCCAGTGACTGAGCTCTGCTCTCAGCCACTCTGTTATCACAAGACTGTGAACATACCCTTTTGCATGAATAAGCTGTTTCAAGAACATTCCTGAAGGTGACATTGCTGGGCTTATGGGTGTCTGCATTTTTAACCGTGGCAGGTCTGCCCAGTCATCCTCCATAAGGATGTACCAGCCGCCCACCCATGTGGCCTTGGGGTGTCCACCTCTCCCACATCCCTAGCTCTCTGGGCCTGAGGAGGAAAGACAGTGGAGAGAAGCTCCCAGGGTTCTCTCTGGTTCTGCTCAGCCTCAGCTCTGAGGGATGTGAGAGAGGCCAGGAGCGGGGGGGTGGAGTGAGGGGCTCCTGACCAATTTGGTGTCTGGTCCAGGTGGGTAGGAAGCCCCCCGCCCCCCCAGCACAGCCAGCAGGGGCAGGAAGAGGCGCCCCTGCAATCCAAACACTGATTTCCTGCTGCAGGCCCTGGGCTGTTTTCTTTAGGACAGCGGCTGAAACAGGAGAAGTTGAGCTGGCTGTGGGTAGGATGGGGAAGGACGGAGCCAGCCCCCAACACGCATGCACGTACCCCTTCCTGCCTGCACACAGGCCCACAGCCACACACACCTCCCTACAACACAAACACACCTTTACACCCAAACTGAATTGAGCCACACCCCCTTCACACGCACATTCCATAGTCACACACCTACACCCCCCACACACACCACACGCACATCGCATCCACACAAACCCGCACACACACACGTTGCACATCGCAGATCCTGGGGCTGAGCCGTGAGAGCCATGTCCGATTCCCTTTTCCCAGGTGAGTCTCCTCCCCACTGGGAAACAGGTGGCTTTCACCTGGATACCACCCACCTACCCTGCCTAGCCATCCTCCTGGGGAAGGCCCTTGTTTTGGACTCTTTCTCTTTTCCGCAGTCGTCCTCTGTCAGCTCCTGTCTCTGCTTCTGCAGCCAAGTAGGCTGGACCAGGTGACAGTTCTCAGCTGGCTCTGCTGTGGGCCCCAGGGACAAGGCCTCAGTTTCCTTGTTGCACACTGGAACAGCACACAATGCTGGGAATCTCATAGTGGCCAAGTGTCCGGGGAATACCCTGCCCCTCTGTTTTTCACTCATCTTTGGAGCAACAGACGGTCACTTGCCCAGGAGACTTCCTGAGGGGCCACCCTCTTCCGCTGGGTTGTCTGAGAAGAGGAGGCCTTCCCACACCTGTAGGAGGCAAGGTGGAGAGGCCAAGTGAAGCCGTCCTAGGCCAGGACCATCCTGTGACCTGTGCGACAGACCTGAAAGACGCTGCCCCGGGACAGATCAAGATGTGGAGCCCGGCATCAAGATGTGGAGGCTCACATCAGTCTCCTCCCTATTTACTGGCTGTTTTAGTCAGATTTTTTAAAAATGTTTTTAATGACCAAAAGACCTGGCAAGAATAATTAGAGGAGGAAAAGTTTTTTGGGGGGCTCACGATTTCAGAGATCTCAGTCCATAGATGACCAACACCATTGCTCTGTGGCAGTACATCATAACGGGGGAGTGTGGTGGAGGAAAGTGGCTCAGGACATGGCCACCAGGAAGCAGACAGAGATTTCTCCTCTCACCAAGGATAAAATATACACCCAATGACATGCCCTCAGTGACCTAGCTCCTCCAGCCACACCCTACAGCTACCACCTGGTTAATCCCAGCATCAGGGGATTAGTGCTCTGATTTGGTTAAGGATCTCTTTACCCAAACGTTTTACTCTGACCTTTCTTGCACTATCTCACTCGTGAGCTTCTGGGGAACATTTCATGGCTAAACCAACACTGGTGCCCTCTGTTCCTGTGCCCAGACCTGGGCACACTTGAGTTTCAGGACACAACCGTCCTGGCTCCATTTGAAGTTGCTGGCCCCTGCCCCTAGACAGGTATGTCCTAGGGCCTTCACCAGTTCCCCAAGAGATGAGCCAGTAGTGGGGGACCCAGGGCTGGTGGCTGAGTCTCAGGACTACTGCAGACCCTGTGAGGCTTTGGGCAACAGGTCTTCACAACAGCTGCAAAAGCAGTATGGTCGCCCTCAGAAGGGACCTTGTGCAAAGATATGGGAGAAGCAGGGACAGTGGCCTCAGGCCACAGATGGGAGCAGGAGGGCACAGAGACCACAGGTCTGCCCCTTATCCTCTCACGTGGGTGCTCCTTTCTGTGTTCTAGGATGAGAATGGGATGGTACCGGTAGCCACAGGCCCTTGCTGACTTTACTGCCTTCTCCCCACCCTGCCTCCTCTCTCTACCCCACAGTTCCTGCTAGATCTGCTTTTTTGTGGGTAATGGCCTCATTATTGCAGGCAGACAGGGAATGGGGTGAGAAAGGATGGTACATCCACACTCTGTCTGCTGGGCAGGTCTCCGATCAGCCCCTCAGGGCACACTGTATAAAAGGCCAGGGAAGGACTCTGATTGGCCCAGCATGCCTTAAGATTTATCACTGAGCCAATCACTGTGCCAGGGGGTGGAGTGCTATGATTGGCCAGGCCAAAGTCATGTGACAACCTCTGTGGCCAGGAAGGAATGACATAGTCTCTCCTCCAGAACCAGATAGGAAGGGGAGAAGCTCCCCTAAGAAGTGGGGGTGCTGTAACAAAAATGTAGGGAAGGCTGTCCAGTTAAACATGGAAACTGCACACAGTGGTACACGCCTATAATCCCAGTGACTCGGGAGACTCAAGCAGAAGGATCGTGAGTTCAAAGCCAGCTTCAGCAACTCAGCAAGACTCTATTTCTAAATAAAATATTAAAAGGGCTGGGGCTGAAGCTCAGTGGTTAAGCACCCCTGGGTTCAATTCCTGGTACCAAAAAAAAAAAAAAAAAAATTTGGAAATCACTGTAGGATCAGAATACCATAGGTGGGTTCAGAAGAGGTGTTTTCGTGGGGGAGGCCTGACTGGAAACCTCAAAATGCTACTCAGGGCATGTGACTGGAGGAGTCAGTCAAGGAGCAGATCTCCCAGCACCCAGAGCTTGGGGAGGAGAGCCAGGCTCAGTCTCAGGCTCCAGCAGAGGGAGGTAAGACCAAGAAGCAGACAGACAGGCAGATGTTCTAGCTCCAGGTAAGAGGGCACACTCCAACAGCAAGGACAGCTCCAAATGGAATGGAAAGCCATGCCAGGGGTGGGGTCCTCCCTGTTCCAAGAACTGTTCTGGGTCTCAGAGATGTTGATGGTTTTTGACTGTGTGGCATGGAGCACAGAAGGGGGTGAGTTGTCACAGGGGGCCCCCACCATCCCTTCTAGCCAGACCTTCCATGGTTCAACCACATGGACAGTGGCCATCTGATAAGAGAGAAACACAGGGACAGAAGGTGGACAGGGCAGTGGCGTGAGATGAAGAAAAGGGACCAGAGGGAGCGAACCACACAGCATGGTGCAGAGAAAGGTCCTCGGAGACAAGTGGAGCAGGCGGGCTATGGGCACTTGTCCCTTGGCTTCTCCCAAGGTCGCCCTCCGTGGGTGCCCCTCAGCCTGGGTCCCACCCGGACATGGAGCCTCTGCAGAGCTGGGCAGCTCAGCATTAATTAGGGGCCTAGCTAATGGCTCGGAAGATTGGCCAGTTCTAGGGACACTGATGAATAGAGACCTCGGTGAGATTTATTCCTAATTATCTCATTTGTCTCCCCCCATTACTCTTTATGGCCAGGATTTATGGGACCATTAGGGGGGCCCAGCCAGGCCACGGCAAGTGTCAGCCTTGAGATGCTTCATAAGAATAACAATAATAACACACACCCTGGCCAGATTAATGGGGGATTTGCCTTCTTGCCCTCTTCATCCCTGTCCTTGGGATCCCAGATACCTGTTGTCCCCAAGTCCCTCTCCCTCCTGGACTCTGGTTCACAGCTCTAGGTCCTCACCCACCCGTGGAGTTCAAGCCTGTGACCCCTCTCTGCCTGCCACCCCACCCTAAGCCAATCTCAGCTCTTCTCAGAAGCCACCGACTGGGGGGCTCAAGATAGCTGAGGGTGGATCTGGTTCCAAAGGAGACAAAGTCTGCATCAGTAATGGATGTGTTTGGCAAGCAGCAGCAAATCCAAATAATCCATAAGGACATTTATTGTCTCCTTAAGTAGAGTTAGGGGACCCCCAGGCTGATCAGGAGACTCAAAGGCACCATCAGAGGGCCTGACTTCCATCTGTCATGCTCAGAATGTGGTCCACATCTCCCCTCCTGGCCACATATAGCATCCCACAAAGAACGAAAAGGGCACGAAGGGAAAAAGGACCTTCCCTTCCTGAACCTTTTATGAGAGCAAGGAGGGAATCATTTCTGGAAGCTCCTAGCAGGCTTCTACCTAAATCTTTGCCAAATTTGGTCTTCGGTTAGTAAAGTTCCCTGAGACACAGACTGCAGATAAGGATTCAAGTTCAGAGGCTGGGGCTGGGGCTCAGTGGCAGAGCGCTTGCCTAGCACATGTGAGGCACTGGGTTCCATCCTTAGCACTGCCTAAAAATAAACAAATAAAATAAAGGCATGCTGTCCATCTTAAAAAAAAAAAAGAATTCAAGTGCAAATTCAAGTGCAATTGTTGGGGGGAGGGCGCTCCAGTTAACGCTGGGTCGGGGGTGTGAGACTAGAAGGTGGGGAGACAGTAAAGGGTGTATGATCAAATGGGTCGCTGCTGTGGGCCAGGAGAGGACAGTTCCCAGGCAGTGATTATCTGCTGGCTCTTCACCAGCTCTGGAGAAAGCTCTCAGAAGCCGTGGCCAGGGTGCTCCCTGCTGGGAAGGACCAGGGAAGAAGGTGGCCAACACATAGCCTTCCCCATCTCTTGCCAAGGGGAAAAATTACTGACAGCCAGAACAATCCTGATCCCGTAGGGCACAGGAAAAGGGAGCCACCCCCAGGATCTGGCCCGGAGCCCTTCCAAGCCTCCTCTCAGGGCAGGCTTCTACCCTCTGCCATGATGGCTGGCCTCAGGGGATGAGCAGTTTCCACTTCAGCATGAGGAGAAGAAGGCCAGGCCCAGGCCCAGTTGCTGTCCTCTGTCTGCTAAGCGCAAGGCAAGATCCCCTTCCGGACCCTCCCCCAAAGGCAGTAAAGCCCACCTCGGGCTCCACCTGTGGGGTGTCAGGATCCTGCCTCCCCGCTGCCCCTGCCCTGAGGATGGACAAGTCCAGTTTCTTCTATCCAGGTGCCCACTCTTTGGTTTCAGGTGGCTGTCTACGCCATGAGCCTGGCATGCCCTTGGAACCCTCGAACACCTACTGGGAGTGTGAATTGGTGCCTCTTTCAGATAGCACCTACTAAAGCGGCTATCCATGTACCATAGGAACAGGCTGAACAGCACGCACCAAAACATTCACAGCAACGCCCCAAGTGGAAAGCCCAGCTGTCCATTAATGGCAGAACAGATATCCCAGCTGTGGTATGTTCACCCAAGGGGATCCCACCCAGCAGTGAGCATGAAAGATCCTTAAGTGCTCACAGCAACCTAGATAAATCTCACAGACTGGAGTCCATTCCAAGAAGACAGGCACCAAGGAGAGCATGCGCAAAGACCATGGCGCCATCTGTGGTGGTGAGCTCAGAATCTCCTTCACCCGGCGGGTAGGGCCTCCCAGGACGAGCCTCACCTGTGCATTCTTCCATCCTTTGGATCCTACAGAGGCTTTTCAATCCACAGGTGGATATACTCCTGCATCCTACGATCTCCCTGCCGCTTTTCTGGAAAGTAAGGTCGCATGACAGGTGAGGGTCATGTAGAAGAGAAAGGTCTTGCCGGAAAAAAGGAACTCACGTCTTGTCATCTACTGACACTGTGTTTTAATCTACACCCAAGCCTGACAGCTTCAAGAAACAAGTTACTTCATATCATCTCCGTGGTCAGGAATTTGAACACAGCTGAGTCAATGGGTCTGGTTTGGGATCTGTCACAAGAATGCAGTCTGGGGATCAGGCAGTGCTGTGGTTGATGGGACTGGGGGAAACCTGCTTCCAAGGTGGCTCATTTGCATGGCAGGCAAGTCCATGCTGGCCAGTAGCGGAGGTCTCAATCTCTGGACATGAATACCTTGCCACAGGCCTGAGTGACTTCACACATTGTAGATGACTTTTCCCCTAAACAAGTGATCCAGACAGCAAAGTAGGAGCCCCCATGTGTGTTATGACCTAGCCATGGAGTCCCACCCCAGCTGACTGTGCTCAGTGTGGAAGGGATGCAAGGTGGGAAGACTTCAATATAGGAAGCTAGGATCATTGGGAACCATCTGGGAAGTTGGCTACCATATTTATTATGAGCCAGACTCCATAGCCTACTTCTTCTTCACACATTTGTGTTAGAAATTTGTTTTAAGTTTCTTCATTTCTTTTTGGTACTGGGAATTGAACCCAGAACTACATCTCTGACTTTTTTTTATTTTTTATTTTGAGACAGGGTCTTGCTAAGTCACTAAGGCTGACCTTGAACTTGTGATCCTCCTGTCTCAGCTTCCTGAGTTGCTGGGATTAGAGGTGTGCACCGCCATGCCTGGCTGTATGAAGTTTTGATATCATGCTGTGTGCTTCCAAGTGCTCAGCACCTGTGTGGTAGGAACCATCTCCATTTTACAGATGAGGAAACTGACCTGGAGAAGTGCACTTACTCTTTCCAGATACCATCTCCAATGGGGGCCAGTATCGAGTGGGGAAAGGGCTCTGCTCCCTGAGGTCTCAGAGCTCCAGTTTCCTTCCAGCTCACTGCCCTGCCATAAGATATGGTGGCAACTACATTTCAGACAGCAAATGGAGGGAAAAAGGAAAAACAGAGCAAAGGGATCCTGCCGGGTGTCTCTTAAAGGAGACTCCTGGAAGCTGCTGAAGCATCTGCTAACTTTCCCGATACCTTGAACTCAGTCTCATGGTTACATTCAGCTGCAATGGAGGCTGGGAAGTGTAATCTTTTTTTCTGGGTGGTCCTACGCTCATCTAAAATTTCTATTCTTGTGGGGAAAATGAAGAATAGATATTAGGGGGTAGCTGGCTGTCTCAGCTACTCTACCCAAGAGCCTTCTCCTCAGCAGACCTCTGATATACGTCACTCTCCTCTAGGCAGCCATGAACTTCTAGGAGAGCAGGTTTCATCTCCAGAGCATGAATCATGGTTACTCTAAGCCAGTCATGGTGGTTGCATGCCCTGGCTGGTGATTGGTTCAGGAATGGCCATGTGACACCATTCTGGTCTATGAAGCGTGAGGGTAACTCTCCAGAGGCTTCTAGGACGTAAGACAGGGATATTATCACTTTTTTCCTTAGTAGTTGTTTTCTAGACAGAAGGAGCCACCTTGAGACTATGAGGGGAGCCCATCCAGGAGGTTAAGACAACTCCCCAAGGATGGAAAGAAGAGAAACATCTGCTCCTAATGACGCGTCCATCAGGGGATTAACCAACCCTGGAACCTGTGCGTTTCCTGATGTCTGATGATTCCTGAGCCATTCTTAATTGGATTTCTACCTTTTGTAGCTAAAAACACACTGACAGGTCTTGACATTAGTTTCTCTATGGGAGGAATGGCTGGGTCACCTCAAAGTCTCACTTTCCTGGTGAGGAATTCAGAGAGCTCTGCATCTACCATATTGGTGACAGAAATCCTGTGCAAACTGACTTAAGCAAAAAGGGAATTTATTAGCTCTCATAGCTGGAAGGGACACTCTGGTATTTGTAAAATTAAAGAAAAGGCTTCAGTAATTGAGTTAGGAGTGGGAACCCAATGCCACCAGAATTCTCTCTTTCCTTCCTTCTACCCCAGCTCTGAAACTCTCTGAATGTTGGCCTCAATGTCTCCTATTGTGGGCAAATCTTTCTACATATGTAGATGGGGAGAGAGCAAGGTGAACAGGAATCAGATGTACTGGCAACCCCAGTGGGAAAAGGATCCTTTGCATATTTTTTAATTCCAGGACAGGAAATTGGGTGGTTCTCTTGGATCATAAACCCATCCTGAGGATGATTCCCGATTGCCAGGAGGACTGTACATCATGATTGGTCAAACCTGGGCTGTCTGCTAACCCCAGATTGGAGAAGGTTTAATGAAAATGAGAACTTCATCCAAAGCTCCCCCCCACATAGAGAAGAAGAGAAGTTCCCCAAAGTACAGGGGTTAGGGTTTCAGAAGTGGGGAAACATTGCTGGGAAGACAAAACAAACACCGACGGGTGGAGGTATAGCTTAGTGGCAAAGCACTTGCCTCACATGCACAAGGCCCTGGGTTCCATCCCCAGGACCACTTAAAAAAAAAAAAAAAAGTTGGGCTGAGGTTGTGGTTCAGTGGTAGAGCGCTTGCCCCACACATGTGAGGCACTGGGTTCGATCCTCAGCACCACATAAAAAAATAAATAAACAAAATAATGATATTATAAAAAAGAAAGTTGCCATGCATCCTGCCAGGATATTGAATGAAATCAATCCTGCTACCAAGAGGTTTCCCCAATGAAACCTCCAGGGGCCACAGTGCAAGTGTTGCCCCTTGAAGTTGGACAATGTGGCAGTGCTGAACTTGACCATCACCTGAATTTGGACCAGAGATGAGTATCTGAGCCATGAATGAAGACTCTTGGGCATCTTATCCTAAAACTCTAACTTAAGGGTCACTCCAATTGGATTATGGCTCTATAGTGGGGGTCAGTTAGGAGTATTCCAAATTACAGGGAGGAGGGTGCGGTGTCGGGGAGTAGGTTACATGGGCGATAGAAGAGCTGGGAAGCCAGTGGGATGAGCTGGAGCCACAGAGGAGACACTGTTGCTTCTAGGAAGGCCACCCAATGCAAAAAGAGGGAGGCAAATGCCCTGGGTCCTCTTCCAGTTGACCATCTCCTTCCAGTCACCCTACTGACAGAAACCAGCTGAAAAAGGAGCCCAAGTAATGCAGGCCACAAGGGCCATTTCCCCCTGATTCAGAGCACAGCAACGGCAAAAAGGAATCTGAGGACAAAAGACAGATACAGTGACCAACTGACCTGTTATGGAGCTCATGTTTGTGGACCCCATTCATAAGCTATAAACTTAACCCACAGTAGGACTGCACTGGGAGGGACCTTTGGAAGGTAATTAGGTCATAGGGACAGCACCTGTGATGGGCCTGGAGTCCCCGTATGTAGAGGAAGAGAGCTTTCTCCCTGCTTTCCACCACGTGGGGATACAGGACAGGACCATATGCAACCTGGAAAAGGGTGCTCACCAGGACCTGACCATGAGCTTGGGCTTCCAGTCTCCAGAACGATGGGGAATATATTTCTGTTGTTTATAGGCCACCCTGTCTACGGTACTTTGTTATATGTCTGATCTAAGATGTGGACCCCTCAGATTCTCTCTCTGGGGAAGAGGGAAGCCACCAGAATCATGTTCATGCAGCCTGTTGACATCCCAGTTCTGGAAGCTCTGGGCCCCTGAGAAACTACCACTGTGTTCACACATTACTGACAGTCCCATGGGGAAGCCCCCGCCTCCAAAGGGTCCAACCATTCACCTTCTCAGCCCGGCTCACCCTCCAGTTCAGGGGCTCTGAGCTGCTGCTCCCTCCAGATCCGCCTGGGCCTGCAGGGTGGCTGTCACAGGCAGAGAGGTTCCAGCTGCAAGGATGAAAAAGAGGAAGAGCAGGGGTCCTGTGGAGCAGGGGGACAAGTCCCACAGAATCCAGGTCAGGAGGGAGGGAGAACCCTTCAGGACATCCTACCCCCTAACCCCTGCCACACCCCAGGGGTTATTTTGAACAGAATGAAAATGAAAACACAACTTATTAAAATTTTAGGATGCAGCTAAAACAGAAATGGGAGGAAAATTTATTAATTTAATTTTATTTTTTGGTACTGGGTATTGAACACAGGGAAGCTTTGCAACTGAGCTACCCCCCCACCCCACCAGCACTTTTAAATTTTTTATTTGGAAACAAGGTCTATTTTAAAAATTTTTTTTAGCTGTACATAGACATAATATCTTTATTTTTTTAATATTTATTTTTCAGTTTTAGACACAATATCTTTATTTTATTTTTATGTGGTGCTGAGGATCCACCCAGTCCCTCATGCATGTGAGGCAAGCACTCCACCACTGAGCCACAACCTCAACCCTGGAGACAGGGTCTTGCTGAGTTGCTTTAGGGCCTTGCTAAATTGCTGAGGCTGGCCTTAAACTTAAGATCTTCCTGCCTCAGCCTCCCAATTTGGGATTACAGGCCTGGTGCCGCAGTCTGGCTGGGCACAAAATAACCAAGCCGCCACGAGGCACTTGTAGGTTCCAAACAGGAACTCCTTTATTATCCGAACTCCCCCGAACACTACCCACACGGCCCTTCCAGGAACCCACCAACTGGAAATCCCTCCTCTGGAACTTCCCCAACCAATGCAAACTCCCCAGGCATCCCCGAGAGAACTCCAAAGTAGCGGGTGCCCAGGTGGACAGCAGGGGTTTAATATACAATTGAATACACAGTTTAACATAACCATAATCATCTCAATGGCTCACTGGTGTCACCTCTCAACCACTCCTTTCTGGCAAAAATGCCATGCTGTCATTCTGACTCAGCTGTGGCTCTCAGCAGCCTGGACCACCACATTTGACCAAAAGAAAAATGTATACTGCTAAAGACTTTATTAGAAAAGAAGATAAATGTCAAATCAGTGATCAAAACTTTTACCTAAGTGGGACATGGTGGCACATGCCTATAATCCCAGCTACTCAGGAAACTGAGGCAGGAAGATTACAAGTTCAAGGCCAGAATGGGCAACTTAGAGAGACGCTGTTTCAAATAATAAAAATAAAATAGAATAAAACAGGGCTGGGGATGTGGCTCAAGCGGTAGCATGCTCGCCTGGCATGCGTGCGGCCCGGGTTCGATCCTCAGCACCACATACAAACAAAGATGTTGTGCCTGCCGAAAAACTAAAAAAATAAATATTAAAAAAAAAATTCTCTCTCACTCTCTCTCTTTCTCTTTAAAAAAATAAAATAGAATAGAATAAAATGAACTGGGGATATATATCAATGTAGAGGGCCCCTGGGTTCAATTTTCCAGTACTGCAGGGCCAGGCGCTATGGCACATGCCTCTAATCCCAGCAGCTCGGGAGGCTAAGGCAGGAAGATCACAAGTTCAAAGCCAGCTTTAGCAACTTACCAAGGCCTTAAGCAGCTTAGCAAGGCCTTGTTTCTAAAATAAATACAGCAAAGGGCTGAGGATGTGGCTCAGTGGTTAAGCACTCCTGGGTTCAATTCCCGGTACCCCTAGTACTGCAAAAACAAAAATTTCCACCTAACAGAACTAGAAAAGAAAAGGAGATAAAGCCTAAAATTGGCAGAAAAACGGATATTGTAAAGATCCATCAGAAATCAATAAAATAGATTATACAAAAACAATAGAGAAAATGATGAAACTAAAAGTCAATTCTCTGTGAAAAATTAATAAAGTCAAAAACCTCTTGTCAATACAACCTTACCAGTAAAAAATTTTTACAATAACATGGAAAACTATTACATTCTTAGCAATAAACCTGACAAAAGATGTGTAAGTCTAGTACAGTAAAAAAAAAAGTCAGGGGCTGGAGTTTGCAGCTGTATGTAGAGCACTTGCCTAGCATGTGTGAGGCACTGGGTTTGATTTTCAGCACCACATATAAATAAATGAATAAAATAAAGGTCCATCGACATCTAAAAAAAATTTTTAAAAAATCAAAGCACATTGCTGGGAGAAATTAAAGAATAAATAAAAAGACATACTATACTCATAGATAAGAAAGCTCAATATTGTTAAAACATTATTTCTCTCCAAAATTTATCTATAGATTCAATGCAGTGCCAGTCAAAATTCCCAAAGGCTATTATGTAGAAATCAAGCTGATTCTATAATTCATACAGAGAGAAAAAGTGCCTAGAATAGCCAAAGCAATTTTGAAAATGAAGGAAAAGTTTGGAAAACTTATACTGCCTGACTAATAAACCTGCCATAGTCAAGACAAATAGGTCAACAGAATGGAAAATCTAGACGTAGACCCAAACACATATAATTAATTTATCCTTAACCAAAGCACCAAGGCAATTCAGTAGAGCCTGGACCTTCCCTTCAACAAATGGTTATGGAACAATTAGCGGCCTATCTATAAAAAATGAACTTTGAACCACACTTGCACCATATGCAAAAATTAACACAATGAATCATAGGCCCCTATATATAAAACCTAAAACTATAAAAGCTCTAGAAGAAAATGTAAGAGAAAAATCTTTGTGACTTTGGGTTTGATATATAGTTCTCAGCGTACAAAAAGCACAAATCATAAAAGAAAAAAATCAATAAATTCAACTTTAGTTAAAATTAAAAACTTCTTTTCCCCCCAAGATACTGTTAAAACAATAAAAAAAAAACACAAGCCACAGACTGGTATATATTTACCAATAACATAGGTGGGCTGGGGATATAGCTTAGTTGGTAGAGTGCTTGCCTCACATGCACAAGGGCCTGGGTTCAATCCCCAGCACCACAAAAAATAAATAAATAAATAAATAACATAGGTAATAAAGGACTTGTATGTAGCATATATAAGGAACTCTCAAAACGCAGTAAAGAAAACAAGAAACCCAATAAAAATGGACAAAAGATTTAAACAAATACTTCACCAAAGGGGGAAAAAAGAGATGACAAATAAACATGATTAGGGAAATTAAAACTACAATGAAGTGTTACTACACCTATATTAGAATGCCAGAATCAAAGACTTGACTGTTCTGGGGCTGGGGCTGGGGCTGGGGCCAGGCTGGGGCTCAGTGGCAGAGTGCTTGCCTAGCATGTATGAGGCACTGGTTCGATCCTCAGCACCCCATAAAAAATAAAAATAATAAACAAAGATGTTGTGTGTCCCTCTACAATTAAAAAAAAATTTTTAAAAGACTGACTGTTGCAAATATTATTGAAGCTTGGAAAGAATTGGAATTCTTAGCCCCACATGGTAGCACACACCTGTAATCTCAGTGACTCAGGGGGTTAAGGCAGGAAGATCTCAAATTCAAGGCCACCCTCAGCAACTTACTGAGACCCTGTCTCAAAAAATAAAAAGGCCAGGAATGTAGCCCCCGTGGGAAGGCGCTCGGGATCATCCCCAGTTCCAAAAAAAGAACTGGTATTCTCATGTGGTGCTGGTGAGAAAGTAAAACATTACAACCACTTGGGACAGTTTGGCAATTTCTTAAAAAGTTCAACATTCACCTACCACATGACCTAATCATTCTATGTCTAGGTATTTACCCAAAAGAAATGAAAGCACATATTCCTACAAAGATATATTAATAGCATTATTTATTTATTCATTTGGTACTGGGAAGTGAAGCCAGGAGTGCTTTATCACTGAACTACATCCTCAGTCCTTTTTATTTATATTATTATTATTATTATTACTAACTTTGGTACCAGGAATTGAACAGGAACACTTAATCACTCAGCCATGTCCCCAAACCTTTTTGTATTTTATTTAGAAACAGGGTCTCACTAAGTTGCTGAGGCTGGCTTTGAACTCGTGATTCTCTTGCCTCAGCCTCCCAAGCTGCTGGGGTTACAGGCATGTGCCAACACATCAGGCTCACAATAGCCAAACTTCTAAAGAACCCACTGTCTATCAACAGTTGAATGGATAAACAACTTGTAATACATCCATACAATAAAATATTACTCAGCCGTAAAAAGGTACAAAATACTGATACATGCAACAATGTGGACAGATCTTGATTATGAATCTCATTAGCTTCACAGGTGAATCTAATTATGCCCACTGAAAGAAGCTAGGGGAAAAAGGATGCAGACTCTCTGATTCTGTTTCTGTAAAATTCTAGAGAGTGCAAACTAATCTCTAGCCCAGAGAGCAATTAGTGTTTGTCTGGGGATGCGGGGTGGGGGGGTGGGGGGGTGGACAGGGAGCACGAGGGAGGAGCTACAGTATCACAAGGGCCTTTTGGAGGTGATGGATACACCTTCATAGCTCCATAGGTGGATCCAGATGTCAAAGCTTCCAGGTTGCGCAGTTCAAGTCACTGTCAGCTGTATCTCAATAAATCCATTTTAATAAAGGGAGAAGGAATGATTTTTGCAGAGGAAAACTGAGGCAGAGCAAGCAGGGGCCAGTATAGGGTAGTGCCTGAGCACTTTGACTTTGAGGGCCAGCCTATCGGGGTCCTGCTCTGGCTCCACCACTTACTAGACGTGCAGGGCATTATAGACAACACCGGGATGGGCATCCTTGAACACACGTCCTTCTATGTTATTTAACTCCTCAGCAGCTCAGTTTTCTCATCTGTAAAATGGGGATAACAATGTCATCAATATCACCGAGTTATGGAATTAAATCCGTATGTATGTCTGCGTGTGAGTGTGTGTGTGTGTGTGTGTGTGTGTGTGTGTGCGCGCGCGCACGTGTGCTACCTAGACTGGTTTCCCAGCACATAGTAATTCTAGGTTACCAAAAGCTGGGTAGGGTGTTAAGGAGGCAAAAACACATATGTTCCCATGTGCCTGTGATGATGGCCCATGGTTTCCATGGAGATTACTCAGGGACCAGGAAGGGGCTGCAGAGTAGAGAAGAATGAGGAGGAACAGGCTGGGGGTGGGCCGGTGAGGACCTGGAGCACCCAGCTTGTTTTCTGGGCAAAGCCCCCTCCCCCAGGAGAAAACCTAAATGTTGTGATAACACAGTTCTTCTCCAAATTTCATGCTGGTAGAATTACTGGCCAGTAATTACCTAGCAAATTAGAGAATCTACCAGGACCCCAATTAGGTACCTGAAGACATAATTGGTCCCTAATTAGAAAAAGTTGTCAAACGGGAACAATTATCTCTGTTCTCCATTTCATTTCCTTCCCTCCTCAAGCCAAATCGCTCTGCTCCCCTCCCCCGCTGGACTTCCCAGCTTCTCCTTCTGGGAGGAGGGGAAGGCAGAGGCCTGTGTCTGTCACCAGCACCAGGCCACCCCGAGGGGGTGCCACCCTGAGCTTCTCCTCAGTTCTCAGGAGTCCGCTGCACTCTGGAGGCTGGGACCTGGCATCTAGAAAATACTTAGAAATGATTGAACTGCCAGGGTGACTCTGGGCCTGAGGGATGGTGACTCCTTTATGCAGAGCAGGGGGCTTCCAGCAGGACTCTCACCACACCCTGTCAGAGCACCGAAATGCCACCCACCCAGGCAGACCAGGCTGGGGGCAGTGAGGAAGCGAAAGGCCCAATGAGGAGCGTGGGCTTCATCCTCTGAGCAGGAGGGAACCATCCAGCTAGAAGGTGATGCATGCAGGGAGTAGGGCAGGGAAGGGAGGCGTAGGGCAGCTGCAGGGGGTTGGCGAGGCTGCAGAAAGGAGGCTGGTGGTGCAGGCAGGAGGTGTTAGGAGTAGGTCAAACCACATACCTGTCTTTTGTCTAAGAAATCACCCAAAGAGGTCAAAGAGGTCTGCATGGAGCAGAGAGTAAGGAAAAGAGCAGGAAGACATCCTGGCATGTGAATGATGCCTCTCATAAAAGACCACAAAATGTAAACCCTGCTATGGGAATTGCACAGATAATAGGCAACTCTCTAGAAAGGACCTCAGAGGCATGTTTGCCTGGGGCAGGGGTAAAGGGTGGGAGCGGAGGAGGGAGTGGCTGTTGCTGGGTTGTGGGAGTTGTTTGGGTGTGATGAAAATGCACTAAAATTAGATTATGGAGGCAGGTACAGCGGTGCAAACCTATAATCCCAGCGAGTCTGGAGGCTGAGGCAGGAAGATCCCAAGTTCAAGGCCGGCCTTAGCAACTTAGTGAGACCCTGTCACAAAGTAAAATATAAAAAGGGCTGGGGGTATAGATCCATGGTAGAGCACCCCTGGGTTCAATCCCTAGGACCACCCCAAAAATCAATCGATAAAAAAAAAATTACATTATAGTGATGGTTGCACAGCTCTGTAATTATATTAAAAAACCAGACATGGTGCACTTGCCATATTTCATTGCAGATTTTATACACACACACACACAACCACACACACACACACACACACATATATTTTGCAAAAAAAATGGAATGTGCCCATTATCTGAAGCTGCTTCTTTTTTTTTTTAATTGTGCCAGTACTACTTAAAAGTCATTTATCACTAAACCGTCCTTGGTGCAAGATTAGGGTGCAGAGAATACTCATCTCTACATGTTCATGTGATGGCAATGGTGAAATACAATAAAAGGGTAAAATTTACAGTATGTAAATTGTCTGTCAATAAAGCTGTGAACAGTTTTAAACAGGGCATAAAAATACTGTGCATTGGAAGGAAGGTGGTTTCTGCAGGACGCTGAGACAGTCCTGGACCCCACAGAAAGGGAGCTCGGGGTCAGGGAACCCCATAGGGGTGACACTGCCCTCTCGAGTGCTTTAGTATTTTATTTTACTTTATTTTTTTGCTGGGCAGGGGGTAGGAGCCAAGGCCTCATGCTTGCTACCACTGATCGGCACCTAGCCCACCCAGGTGTCTTCTTTGCAGAAGGTGATGGGGCCACAAGGTCCACTGTGGCACAGACTTATCCGCTGCAGTTGCCTGATATCAAGAGGGCTCTGCTCCATGGGCAGCCTTGAGGCAGGGCTCTGGTTGAGCAAGAGAGGAGGTTACGGGTAGGTGGCCGGAGCCCCGATGGAGGACAGAGGGTGCCCCTGTAAAGCTGGGGCCAGGAGTTCACCAGACAGAGTGCAGCCCAGTTCCCTTGGGCTTAGGTCCTATGTCCCCAGGGCTGGGGGCCAGGGAGTCCCAAGGGAAAGAGAAAGAAAGAAATGCTCCTCCGCCACCTGTGCACCCTCAAGAGCTGTAGAAATCTCCAGGTGAGACAGCAGGTCTGTCCACCCACTCACTCACAGCTACCCACTGAGCACCTAGTCAACAGCAGCACTGGAGACAACGCAGCGCAGTCCCTGCCCACAAGGGGGCTTTCAATCTCAAGTCACAAGTAAATGGGGCTAACACAGTATGTCAGACAGCGTCCACTGCTGCGGGCAGGAGGCGACAGGGAGTGTGGTTTCTTACACAGATCACAGAAGGCCTCTTCAATATGAGGTGACATTGGGGCAGAGACCTGCATGAACTGGAGAAGGGTCCTCACAGAGCCTCACAGAGCATTTGCTTTCTCGGGCTTAGATTTTCACAGCAGGTCATGGGGGCTGGCAGTCCTGGGGTTGAATCCCAGATTTGTCACTTAACTGACTGTAGGACCTGAGTGAATTACTTAGCCTCTCTGGGTCCCAGTTTGCTCATCTTTCACAAGTTACCCTGACGCAGGTGTAGAAGATGGGGTGTCATGACGTAAGGGCACCCTTCCGTGGGAGCTGTGCCTGGTACCATGGCTCTGGGATAAGCAAACCTGGAGATGGGGGAGAGTCTCAGGGAACCCCAAAGTCTCCATGACCAGAGTCAGTGGGGTGGGGCTAGAGGAGCAGTAAGTCACTGATCCCAGAACTGGAGGGACCCCAAGAGGAAGTGGGGCTACCCACCCCCATACAGGTTGTCCTTGCATCAACTTTCCTGTTCCTCCATCTTCCATTCCAGAAGCTTCTAGCATGAGGGTCTTCCAGGCTCCTCGGAAGAGAGGACTAATTAAACCTTAATTGACACAGCACTAATTAACTTCTTAATTACATGGAACCACATGATTAGCCAGGCAGTAGACACCAGTCGTTCATTAGAAAGCAGTTCTGCTCTCTCCCTCCCTTTCCCAGGACTTCCTGGTTAAGGCAGCTGAGGGGCCATGATAGGCACCAGCCCACCCCCCAGCCCTGCACCCAGTCTGACCCTAGAGACTCATCTGGCATAGCATGCTGTCCTGGCCTGAAGCTAGGTGACCTTCCCTGGTGATAACGTACATACAAACAGCCCCCAGCTCAAACTCATGGGTTCTAGTAGCCCTCCTGCTTCACTCCTTCTGGGTACCCGGAACTCGAGACATGGGCCAACATACCTGGACTCACTTATGATTCTTTTTTGACTTGAGTTGGTACAAAAGTGAAATGCAGCCTGGCATGGTGGCGCATGCCTGTGATCCCAGCAGCTAGGGAGGCTGAGACCAGAGGATGACAAAGTCCAAAGTCAGCCTCAACAATGGCGAGGTGCTAAGCAAATCAGTGAGAACCTGTCTCTAAATAAAATATAAAATAGGGCTGGGATGTGGCTCAGTGGTCAAGTGCCCTGAGTTTAATCCCCAGTACCCTCCCTGCCCCACCAAAAAAGTGAAATGCATTCAGTAAAAACCACACTTTGAATTTGGAATTCTGGATCCTTTCCTGAGCTGTGACAGGAAGCTGGATACCCTGCCGAATGCTGAGTTAGCAACAGGAGTGGCAGTTCCCAGTCAGCCTCTGAGACACTCGTGTGCTAGAGCGATGCCAGTGTGTTTTTGGATATTGTGTTTTTAGTATAAATGGGCCCTGTTTGCTTGCATGGCATGAACAAGGCCCTGGGTTTGATCCCTAGCACCACACATGCACATGAACCGCCAAACAGGCTCCGTGTTAGAAGGTCTTGCGCAGCTGCAGCCTAATGTAAGGTTCTGAGCG
Organism: Callospermophilus lateralis; assembly: GCF_048772815.1. Classification (NCBI taxonomy): domain Eukaryota; kingdom Metazoa; phylum Chordata; class Mammalia; order Rodentia; family Sciuridae; genus Callospermophilus; species Callospermophilus lateralis. The sequence goes on along the minus strand of NC_135310.1, from coordinate 113,291,259 downwards.
TACTTAGACAGGTTGGGCTGAGCTATGATGTTCCATATGTTAGGTGAATTAAGTGCTTTTCCACTTTGATATTTTCCCCATAAGATGGATTTATCTGGAGGAACGTGACCACGTCCGAAGTCAAGAGTGGCTGTAATAACAATTTGTACTGTTCTAAGTCCCTGACATCCAAGTGTCTGCAGCCTGCCTCCTCGAAAACCCCTGCCCAAGTCAGGACTGGAGTGTGTGCTCTGAGCTCTGAGCTCCTCTGCAGGCCAGGGGTGCAGAGGGAGAGGGAACCAGACTTTGCAAAATGTCCCCTGTGCCACTCGCCTCCTGCAGCTTAGGATGCTGAACTTACGGATACCCAACAGACCAGTCCTTTGCTAGAAGAGAGACTGAGGTTTCGTGGAGGTGAGAAATAATCAGGAGCCTGATTCTAACTTCAAAGCCAAGCTGCTCCCCACTGCCTCTTGCAAAAAGTCCCCAGACCCCACAATGCTCCAAACTGGGTCGTAGGCTGGAAAGGGACTTGCCCCTTCCCATGGAGCCATTTGCCGCCCCCAACAATACAACTCAATTTCTCTGTAGAACCTGGAGCAAGGCCCCCCAGGGAAAGGGGCAGGCCATCTGAGTTCAAATCCCTGGGCTATCCTTCCCAGGGCTGTGTGGTACCAAGTGAGTTCCTCAACCTCTCTGTGACTTGGTTCCTCCTCTGTTAAATGGGATTGATAAACTGGAATAATACCCTCTTGTCCCAGAGAATCCTCAGCCTGGGAGGTTGGGGTGTTGTCCCCACCAGACCCAGAGGGGAAAACAAAGACATGGAGATATGGGTGAAGGACTTCCCCAGGTTTCCAACACTGGCAAAGTGGGGAGCTGGGGTGCTAACCCCTACCCAGGGGTCTCAAGAGACTGTCCCTCTGCCTGCCCGATCATGCCCCGCCTCTGACAGAGAGAGGGACCATGAAGAACTGGGGGACGGGAGGCTAGAGGTACCTGGGGTGGGGGAGACAGGAGGTGATTTGGTGGGGTGTTCACGTTGGTTGAATATTGGAAAATTCACTGCCCATGCCAGAAACACCAGGGGGAAGCTCTGGTCCAGGTGGGCAGAGCTGATCAGCATGCAGGTCCCGGGGCAGTTCATGGACATGAGACCCCAGGGACATCATGTCTGGTTTGAAGAGAGCCTTGGTGTCCTGGCTCAGTTTACTCCTGATGCAGGGTCTGGGGACCCAGCCAGAGGTGGCAATGCTGGCTCCAGGTGGTGGGGAGGGATTTGTCCATGGTCCTCTCCATGGCCACCTCCTCCCACACACCCCCGCCCCCAGCCCTCTTCAGGTCCCTTCCCGAGAGCCAGGCTGGGCTCCAGGGCGGAGGTGCCTGAGCAGGATGCCCCCCTATACCCTGGGCCTAGCCCCCCACTCTTGATGGGGGACAGGACCAGCTCTGGCCCTGCCTCCAGCATACTGTGGGCAGGGCCAGCCCCCAACCCCACCAGGTCCCTGGTTTCACTGCAAGAGGTGCAGCAATTACGTCAGCCCATCCAGCCGCTCAACCTGCTCATCTCAGGAAGGTGCCAGTACCTGGGAACAGGCCCTCTGGGTGTGCTCTCCTAGCTCTTGCTCTAATTTTGTTGTTGCTGTTGTTTGTTGGTTTGTACAGAGGACTGAACCTGAACCCAGGAGCGGTTAACCACTGAACCACTGAGCCACATCCCCAGCCCTTTTTTATATTTTATTTTATTCAGAGACAGGGTCTTGCTGGGTTGCTTAGGGCCTCTATGAGTTGCTGAGTCACTGAGGCTGGCTTTGAACTCCTGATCCTCCTGCCTTAGCCTCCTGAACTCCTAGGATTATAAGCCTCAGCCTCTTGTTCTATTTCTGACAATTGCTGGGCATGCCACCTAGAATTCCGAAGTCCTCCCACCCTGCTCTGATCCAGGCTCTTCCTGACCTTGGACAAGTTACAAGTTTCTCAGCCCTCCTCATCCGTAACGTGGACTTATCAGTTTCTCCTCCTGGGGTTCACAGAAGCTCTCTGGGATAATTCATACAAAACTCTAAGCACAGGGCCTGGTACACAGAGGTGCTCAGTGAACACTGGCCACAGTCCTCCAAGGACTGTGCCCTCTTCCTCTTCCGCCCAAAGCCCTCTTCCTCCAGAAAGCTCTCCAGGACCACTCTAGCCTTAGGTGGCCATTCTCTTCTGTGCCTCCTACTACATGTCACCCCTGGCGGGGCATACACCTTGCCCCCACATTTATTAGGCTTCTTATGTGCTAGGCACTAAATGTTTCACATCTGTTAGCTCATTTAACCCTCCTGACATCTCAGAGAAGGAAAATGAGGCAGAGGGGTTAATAGCACAGCAAATAGTGATGGGCCTAGACTGAGAGGCTGGGGAGTTTAACTCCAGGGTCCAGGCTTTGCACCCCTTCTGCAGATGTAGGATTGATCAACGCTTGCGGGATACACACGTGACCAACACCCATGGCTTTGTGAGGCTCGCAGTGTCGCTGGCAGGCAGGCCTGGGCTCTACACTATCGCTATGGTATGTGTTTATAGCACGTGGTCAGTGTGTATATGTAGAGATACAGGCAGTGCTGGGTGCGTGGTGCACGCCTGTCATCACAACAGCTCCGGAAACTGAGGCAGGAGGATCGCAATTTCAAGACCAGCCCCAGAAACTTAGCCAGACCCTGTCTCAAAAATAAATAAATAAATATTGAAAATAAATAAGAGGTTGGGGTGCAGCTCAGTGATAAAACGCTCCTAGCTCAACCCCCAATACTGAAAGGAAGAAAAAAAAAAAAAGACCATGTTGCATATTGTACCGAGAGCCTGGACACCACATGGGCATATGTGCTCAGATGTATGATGTGCGCATGTACAGCCAGTGTGTAATTGTGCAGGGGTTTGCAGGAGGCACATCATGCTCATGTGTGGCTGTGTCATTCTGCCTTCGCAAGGGAGGGATGGGGCTGTGGCTCAGTGGTGCAGAGTGAACTCCGTATGCTTTGGTTTGACCCCCAATATCAAACACACAAAATAATAATAATAATAAATAAGAATGAAAATGAGTTGAAGGCATGGGTATAGCTCAGGGGTAGAGCACTTGTTTACCATGGGTGAAGTGCTGGCTTCTATCCCAGCTCTGAAACAAGAAAAAAAAAATCCTAAAGAGGCTACCTGACCACACCAGTGTCACCAGGCATCTTTCTCCACGACAAAACCCCACGCTGTGTGTGCTTGGAGTGGGAACATATATATTACCTGAGCAAAGCCCTACACATGTGTATGTATGCACATGTTGCAGATGCGTATGAACATTATGCAGATGAATATTTGCACAGTACGTTTACACGTGTCTTTGGGTGCACAGAGGATATATATGACGTGTAGCAAGTGTGTGCGCATGTGTGTGCGTGTTGGTACAATGAGCCATGAATATATACAGGCAAACAGAAGAGGAAAGGTGGGGTGGGAGCATCTGCAAAGTAAAACAGATCTGAATTCCAGTCCTGCCCCTGTCACTACCCAACTGTGTGATCTAGGACAAGTTTCTGGGTTTCTGCATCATAAAATGAGAGTAATAATGTTACCAGTCTGGGAAGAGAGCCAGGAGGATTAGAGCCTGTAGATGTGACACTCGGTGGGCCCTGGATGAATGTGTCCACTGTGAGAATGTATTTGCATGTACATGTTCATGCGCTTGCAGGGCCAGGCAGGCGTGGAGCTCCGGGCGCTCAAGGGAGCACAGGAGTGGGCTGCAGGCGGTGTATATGTGCGTTATGCACACTCTGTGCACATGCAGGGGGTGTGCCAGGCCATGGAGGTGTCTTATATATGGGGTGAGGGATGCATAGTAGTGTCACTGGGGCTTGTGTGACTCTGTGTGTTGCACACGGTGTGTGGGGCGGTGGGGGCTGGGCCTCAACCCTCTCTAGGTGGTGCTGGAGTTGAGCCCCGCTGGCCCGGGGGTATCTCTGGCTGTCAGTCCCGTGGTGGGTGGGGGGCGCCCCTACCAGCGGTGATTGAGCCCCTGCTCTCCCACCAGGCCTGCCAAAATACAGCGAGACAGGGTGTAATTACCGGCACTTACCGCGGCCATTACCCCCCTCGCCGCTGCGCGTGACACACGACCCATCAGCTCGGCGTTTGCGCCATTAAGGGGCCTCATTAGCATCCCGGCTCAGAAGCAAAATTACCCTCACTGCTCATTTCAAGATGTCATCAATTTTAATTTAGGGCCCAAAGATAGTACAATGGGAAGGCCCTCCCCGGGCCGCCGCACACGGAGGGGTGGGGGAGGGGCGCGGGGCGCCACCGGGGGCGGGGGCGGAGGGGACAGAGGCTGAGGGGACCGAGGCGGAGCGGGAAAGGTGGGGGAGGAGCAAGGCGAGAGGAAACGTCCCTCTCCCCCCCAAGAAAGGACCCCAGGCTAGATCCTCCACAGGCACCCCCGGAGGGCACAAGGGGGGCCGGACCCCCCCCCCCCCCAGGGCCATAGGAGGTGGATGTCTGCGGCCACACGCATGGAGTGAAATGCAGGGCTTGGCTCTTCCCTTCGGTCATTCCTGTGACTCCCACAACCACCTTGGGCGGTGTGGATTGCAATCCCCATTACAGATGGGCAACGGACGCGGGAGGCCCCCACCACACAGCCAGCCAAGGGGGGCCCACCTGTAAATCCAGGACTCCCGGGCTTTGAGGCCTCCTGCCTTCAGGTACTCAGCACCCCTGGCCTGTGGAATAGCCTCCCAGTCAACAGCCCGAGCCTGTGGGTGGGGCAGCCACCCAGCCTCCCCTGACACTGGTCCCAATGCCTCTCATCTGCAGCGGGTCTGTCCCCTCTTCATCAGGCCTTTGGACATTCGGTATCCCAGGCCTGGAATGTCCCTCCCCGGCCCTCCATGCTCCTGTCCTCCCCAGCCTCAGGACTCAGCTTACCATCACCTCTGCCCCTTTCTCCAAACCCACGCTGACTCACTGCCACAGGCTTACATGCCTGTGTCCCCCATGCCCACTCTAGCTCTTGGACACCTGGACTGGCCCTTATCCATCCAAGAATTCTCCAGAAGCCAGCACTGGGCCAGCTCCCAGTGGGTGCTTGGCATTTGACAAGGGAGTGCTATGCCAGCCCACCAGTGTTTCTGCCCCCAGGTTCCTCTGTGCCCTTGTCTGGGGCACAGAGGAACCTCAAGGAGTGGAGACTCCAATCTCCCCCTCCATTGCTTAGATGAGCAGCTGCAGTTCCCTGAGAGCTCAGGAAGGACTATTTCAGGCTCTTGATGACAGGAGCAGGTGTGCATGAATGTTTGTTGAATGAATGTATAACTGACTGAGTACATGAACAAATGAATCAGTGATGGAAAAACCTCTCCTGGGCCTTGTTCAGGTCCCTGCAGCAACAGAAATCTTGGAGAGTTCCTCCCCGGGCCTTGTAGTGACTTGACACATCAGTATTGGTGGACAAAGCAGAGGCTGGGCACCCTAAAGTCACCTCTTCCTGAGTGAGTGAAACCTCACAGGCAGCCCTGTAGGCCTCTGGCTGGTCTTTTGGAAAGTCCAGTTTGAGAGGGGTACATGGGGGTTCCTCCTCAATTTCTCAGCATTTCAGGTCAGCTCTGCCATTTGTCCTAATTCACAATGGAGCTCAAAAAAGACCCTGAAGCCCATGGGCCTTAGATTCTCCAAGTGTAAAGAAGGAGGTCATGTCCCTTATGATCTTCAGGCCACCGTGGTGTGAGGTTTGGTGACCTGGCAGCAGGAGAAGGGCTAGGACTGGGGGTGTGCACAGGCTGAAGAGAAAGGGCTTGACAAATCACAGTGCCTGTCACCCCAGCCGGGGCCTCCTGCCCCCCTGGCACCCGCAGCAACCTGGCCACCGCCAGGGTGAAAAGAGAAGGCAGGGCCCCCAGCCCAGAGCCCTGAGACGGGGTCCCCACCTGCAGCAAGCGCCGCTCCCCGGTCTCGCAGAAGACAGATCGCTCCCTTAATCACTTTGGAAAAGAACCCCAAGCCGATATAATATTATAATTAATTAATTCACTAAAAAGGTATTAAATTTCTCTCCCCCCTGTGGATATTATCTGAATTCATTGACCTTTAGAAAAATCACCCTCTAATTGTAACCAGGTCCAAAAGCATTTGCAGCCCGTCCCTTTTACATTAATAATATCTTCCCGGACTCGGCTCTGGCTGCTTAAATATTGTATAAATTCCACTGCCCCCTTGGAAAAGGGAGTGCAAAGAAAAAGGATGAGGCTGGAGGAGACGGAGAGGGGGATGAGGGCTGGGCCCCGGGAGCTGAGGGTCAGCCTGGGTGGTGGGGACAGGAGGGGCATCAAAGGGGCTCTCTCCACTGCCTTAGCTGACCAGGCAGGTGACTTGGAGGGGTGGGGGGAGGGGAATAGGCTTTGAGGTGGGGCAGGTAGACCGGTTGGGGAGGGAGAAGGGGTGTTGAACTTGGGGCTAGTTGTTAGGAGGCCGTGTGTATATGTGGAGAGGAGATCCATAGCATGTATCAGCCTCATCCAAGTTAATGGCCCCAAATAATAAAGCAACAATCTCTGATTTAAAAGAATCTCTGTGTGTGTAGAATTCCAAGCAGGACATTCTGAGCGTCTGCTCTTTTTTCCCAGGCTGCCCGCCAGCTGGCAGAAATCCAGAGCTGCCTAACATAGACGAGGTACATACTGAGGAAGAGAGCAGTGGCTGTGGACAGACAGGCAGACACAGGACCCGGAGCTGAGGACAGGGGGATCCTTCTTCCCATCTTTGGGAAGTGTGCCAGCTCCAGCATTGGGACCCCAGGGAACCCAAGGGAGCTACAGCTGCTTGTCCTTTCCTACCTAGCTTGGACCCCCTCCCCAGACCCCACATCACACTTCAGTTTGTTCTCAAGGTGTGTGTGTGTGGGGGGGGGTTCACTTCCTCCATGAGAGGAAGGGAAAAGGGCCTACCAGGCTACCTGGCCTTCACAGCCCATTTTCCCTGTCTGCCTTTTTAAAATAAATGTTCCCTCTGTGGACCCCACACCTGGAAAGGTGTAGTCGGCTGCAAAGAGCAAGGATGGGGAGTACATCCCCCTTATTTAATCGGGGACATTCATAACCACCAGCTAAAACTGACTGCCTGGCTCCATTCCAGTGGCAGGTGAAGGCTGCACAGGCCGGTCTCAGATACACCTTCTGGTGGCTTGTTGAGATGACCTGGGCAACTCTTAAGGAAGCTAGTGGGCAGACAGGACCCCTGGGCACAGTGGAAGCCACCCAAGTAGACAGCCTGGAATGTTCAATTCAGATGAGACTCCTCCACCTCCACCAGTCCCTGGCAGGCAGAGGCCTGGCCTGGCTCAGAGCGCCCTCTTGTGGAAAGAACCCCACCCACACCCTGGATCCTGTCCAACACCAGACCCACCTATCCAGGATGCAGGTGGTGGCCAGGGTGCAGGAGCCCAGGGACCAGAAAGCCAGCAGGTAGATGGGGAAGGGGGTTACGGTGGTTTTGAGGGGCTCTGTGAAGAAGCAGGGGGATAGGTTTCCACTCCACTGAAAGAATCCTTAGGAGGAAGGGGAAGACCACGTAGGGCAGGGAGACATTTCTTAATCACCGGAAGGACCAGCCCTGAGACTTCCTAGATCTCCACCCTCCAGTGCCAAGGAAGCCAAGCCTGTGTCTTCAGGTGTACCCCAGCTGGAACCCAGGGCTCGCCCAGGGGGTTCAGAGTGGGGTTCCCAGGGCACAGGCTAGATTCAGGCCACTGGGTGGGACCAGGAACTGGAAGGAGGTGCCAGTGCCCAGGCTGGCACAGATTCTGCAAGGTCATCCACAGCTCCATCTGACCTTGAGATTAATCCTGCAACCTCCGCCAGCTCAGCCACCCTAGCGCCCAGGCCGCCTGGCCTCTTTTCCCCGCTTTTCCCTCGCATGTTAATTGCTCCAGCACTGATTTGATCTCCCATTCCACACAGAGGAAATTGCCCTCTTAGCCATTTTCATTGCGGAATTTTTTTTTTTTTTAATTAGGTGTCTTCGGCCGGTTTGGCCTCTGCCTGCAGAGACTGTGTAAGGTGGGAAGGAGCTGGGTGAAGCTCCAGAAGACCAGCTTTTCTCTCCTCCCAAGATACCTTGGACCCCTCACTGTCCCCAGCCCATTTCTTCAACCTCCTGGAATCTCCGAGCAAGGCCTTAGGGAACCACTGCAGGGTGGGAGGGCTGGGGCCCAGACAGAGGAGAGGATTTGCAGAAGCCTGGTCTCCAGGAAGTGCCAGGGCAGAGTGGGAGCAGAATAGTATACTTGACTCACACCCAGTGTGCTGTGTGCCTGTCCCCTCTCAAAATAACTCACGAGGGTCCCTTTCCCTAAACCCATAGAAGGACACAGCCCTACAGTTTCTAGAAGCCTGTCCTGCAAGAGAAACTAATCAGAGAGAAGAGGGGCCAGCCTTGTCTCCAGAGTGTCCTGTTAGGGGTCTCAAGCTGGGTCTCTGGCCACCAGGGAGGGGGAGAAGCTGGAGAGGGCCTCACTAGGCCAGGGGCGGGCAGTCGCCACAATTGTGGCTCCTGGATCTCAGGCCACAGCTGGAGGTGTGAGACCCGTGTGGCTACAGTGCCACCTCGTGGCCTTAAGAAGGCACAGCGCCCCCATCAGCACCAGGTTCCCCTGGGGCAGGGCAGAAGCGCTGGGAGAATCCAGGCCGCTTCCTTCCCTCTGTACCCATTTCTGACCCCCTCTGTTGTCAGCCGAGGCCGTGCCAAAGAGACGGGACAAGCGGGTACAAAGCACAGTGTTTACTAAAGGCACACAGTGGGAGGTCCGGAGGGGAGCTGCTCTTCCAGCAGGGACCCCGAGCTCCACCCTGAACCCAGCCCCCTCTTCTGGCCACCCCACCATCATACCACCCTGGGGGGAGTTGTTAGCACCAAAGGGGGGGTGGGTGCCCCTCCTGTGGGGAGAGTACCAGGCTGGGGGATGGGCTTGTTGCCATTCAAGTCCCAGAAAGGCAGGCCTGGGCACCCTGGCCAGTTCCTTCCACAGAGGAGTTTCCTGAACCCCTGCTCCAGGGTGTCCTCCATTGGAGGCAGGCACTCAGCCTCATAAGGTAGGACTTCCCCTGCCAGGTGCTCTTCTTGCCTCTAGTCCACCCTGTCCCCTCCGTTCCCCTTCATGATCTCACCCCCGGAGCCCATTCCCTTCCAGCCCCATCAAGAGGGCTGCCTCTGGCCGGGGCACTGAGACAGGCAGGAGCTTCTCCCGACCCCACAGGCTGGCACTAAGTCCAAACCGGGCCAACAGGGATGGGTGAGGCAGGGCAGGTGGCTACTTCACACACAAGTGCAGCCTGAAGGGTGGGAGGGAGGAACCCCCCAGCCCCCAGGCCTGCCCCTGTTCCCTGGCACAGGGGCAGCCGACGTCACAGCACGTCGCCCTCCTCCATGCTGAAGCTGCTCCGGCGGCTGCTGGCCTTGGAGGCCTCAGGGGACATGGTGGAGAAGAGGGGGTCAGAGGCCAGCGGTAGCAGGGAGTCGTCCAGGAGCATGAGGTCCAAATCCTTCTTGGACAGGTTGGGGAATGGGGAGCCATGCTCTGGCCCCAGGGGGTCGGAGTAGCCTGCGGGGCCCTCGTCACTCCCACCCCCAAAGCCCAGGCTGTGGCTGAAGTCCAGGTGATGGAATGGGGACGGTGGCTGGGCAGGAGGGGGCAATGGGGCCTGGGGGGGCAGAGCTGGCAGCGCCTCGGGGTCGGGGACCTCTGCCCCCAGCATCAGAGCCTCTCCTGGGCCTTCCTCGCTGGGCAGCTCCTGCTTCACCACCTGCTGGGCCAGCTCAGCCATGTTCACGCCTGATGGAGAGGTGGTGGGGAGGCCGTGGACTCGGGCCTGCATCTCCAGCTCCTGCAGGGTGGGGAAGCAGACGGAAGGCTGGGGCGCACACCCATGGCACCCACTGCCAGACCTCCCCCATCCCTGCACCTCCACCCCGGGACGTCTCAGCTGGAGGAAAGCAGAGTGTGGTTCTAGAGTCTAGACCAGTGTTTTTTCAAACTACAAGTCGTAACTCATTAGTGGGTTGTGAAACCACTGTGGTGAGTCTTGACCAGCGCTCTTTCCATTTTTTAAATTGAAATAGACTTGTCTAAACTAGACCGGAATAGAAATTATCAGAATGCATGGCATCTATTAAGGATGAGTTTTCTTTCATGAAACGTCCGTTTTTCACTCTGAGCATGTCTGTGTGTGCTGGATTTTAACGTAGATTGTATTACCCACCGTGAGAAATAGAAGCTGCTGCCAGATCATCCCTTGTACATACAGAGGACCAGTCTCAGGTCCAAAGGGGACAAGAGAACCTCAATAGAGTCAGGACAGGACTGGAACTCGGGGTCCCAGCAGCTGGGTTCTCTGTCCAGCCGTGTTCCCTAGTTCCCCTGTGGTGATTCCTAGTACTTCCACCAAATGCTACCACCCACCCCTCTGCCTTCCAGGCACTTTTCTGTCCCCTCAGGTTAGGTGTGGAGTGTACTTGAATTACCAAGCACATGTGAGCAGAATGGACATGTGGCACCTTAAGAAGGACACACAGCTCTAACAGCCCACTCTAGGTGCGCCTGACCACCAACCTGAGCCCCAGAATGAGGGTCTCACAGAGCAGAGCCTGCGGTTGGCATTAGCTGCTTCACCATCCTGGGGTCTGTTTGTTAACGCAGCAGAACAACCTGACTCCCAAGGGCTTCCCTCCTCAGGCACATCATTCCTCCATCTCCACTTTTAGGAGAGTGAACCTTGCCCAGGGTCAGGGATCAGAGCTGCCCAAGACGTCCACTTTCAGGGCCAGACCTGGATGCGGAGCCAGAGCTGCTTATTGGTCATCTCCAGGCGCCGAGAGTGGTTCTCCAGTTCCCTGGACTTCTGCAGGTCCTTCTGCATCCTCCGGATGTAGTCGACAGAGGCCTTGAGGATGGTGCCCTTGTTCCAGCGCACGTCCCTGCAGCCGGGGGTTGAGCAGAGTCAAAGTGCTTGTCCAGAGGAGCGGCCACATGCTTGCCCCTGGGCTGGTTTCAGACCCTGTCAGACCCAATCTGGACCTTCAACGCCATACCTGGCCACTCCTATGTGTGGCGGAGGCTGGTCTCAGGCTGCACAGAAGGGCCCTCCCAGGTGACTTCTGTTGCCCCAGCCCACTTCGTTAATCCCACAGAACCAAGTAATCTGGAGCAGATCTTCCAAGCCTGCCCTTGGCCCTCACTGTTCCCAATCTCCACCACCTTTCTCCTTTCCCCGAGTAAGATGCCCTCAAGAAACTTCTGCAACTCAACACCTCCTCCAGGAAGCCTCCCTCCTTCCCAGCCGCACTTCCCAACAGGGGAGTGTCTGTCTTGAACTTTCCTGACTTGGGAGAGGGAGGAACCTTCTTAGACAGGGGCGCCTAGGAAGGAGTCTCTCCTCACCAGCCCCCTAGCAACCTGCTGGGCATGGGGGCAGATGACACCGGTAGGCTGCCACTCAGCTCCAGACCCCTCCCTCCCTCCCTCCCTCCCTCCCTCCAGAAATCTGCTCACAGGTCGTTGGCCTTGGGGATCAGCATTCCCAGCTCCTTGATGCGGTCATTAATGTTGAACCTCCGTCTCCGTTCAACTACAGGAGCAGATTTGCAGAGGAAGCCATTAGAAGGATGGATGGGGAACCTACCAGGGCGGGCGCCCCAGGAGCAACCTGCGGCTTAGGTTTAGCCTTCTAGGAAGTAAGGGGTGACCAACACCTCTACAGGTAGAGGGGGTCGGGGCACAGAGCAGACACAATTAAGGGGCGCTATGAGGAAGAGCCAGCCTTGGTCCGCAAGCTGCGTGGGGGTGAACTCGCCCCACCCCCCCCTTGGTGGCCTCAGGCTCCAGACCTAGAGAACACAATCCCATCAACTGGGATTTCATGACTACCCTTTCCAGGGGGGTCTCCCACCCCCTGCCTCCTAAAAAAGGAACTGGAAAGAAGGTGGTAAGGACCACACCCACCATGGAGTCACTACAGTGGCGGGTTGAAAGCAGGACAGTGGGCTAGGGAGGCTGGCCAGAGCGTGTGGGTCAGGGGCGGCTTTCCAGCCAGCCCTCGTGAGAGCACTGGACAGGGCAGACAGGACTTACTCAGGTTGTGATTGTCTTTCTTCTGCCGCTCCTTGGCCAGGGCTCGGCTCTCAGCATCTGGAGGCCAGAGGAGGAGAGTGTTGCTGGTAAGGAGGGGAAAAGGAGGGAGGGAGAGGGGGCCAGGAGGGAGGGAGAGGGGGCGGGGCTCGAGGAGGGAGGGCGGCAATACCTGTGAGCTCTCGCTTTTGGGTCAGGTCCGCAGGGCAGGAGCTGCTGGTGACACCCACCAGGGAGGCTGTGACCTGGGGGTCGCTGCTGTACACGTTCAGGTGGCTGCTGGAGAGGGGCAGCTGTCGGGGGAGGGCAGGAGAGAGGCTCAGGGAGCGGCCCCCCCTCTGTGGAGAGTCCTCTTCAGGGCACATAGTCCCCGGCACAGCTGTTCTCAGGGCCACCAGGGGCATCAGAATTCGCCTGGGCCCCTTCTCCAGCAGCTCAAGCTGGATGTCTGGAGTCAGAGCTGAGCAGGGGCCCTGGAGTGGCTGAGCAGTGATGGGATTAGGCGGGGTCTATGGAAGCCCTAGGGAGGGGCCTCATGAATTCAGGAGTTTTTGGAGGGTTTCCTGGAGGGTGTGGTGCTCAACTGAGTCCTGAGCACAGAAGTGAGGAAGGGAAGGTGCCACGGGTAGGGGTGGCATGAGCCAAAGAGCTGAGGATAGCAGTTGCCAAGAGCTCAAGGTCAAGGTGTGATGGGCAGGGGCAGGCCATGCAGCTGGTCCTGGATTCTGGAATGGGCACCCCGGGAAGGCTGAAGCAGGGGTCTGACAGGGCTCCCACCATAGGAGTACAGAGCAAAACCGCAGGCCCAGACTCCCTGCCGTGCAGGCAGGACCTACTGAAGGGAACAGATGATTGCATCTCTCCTCAGCCTCCTCCCTCCTCAGCCCCACTGCTGGCTGCAGGTTTAGACCCAACTGGTCCTGGCCAGCTCCTGCTAAGCCACTCAGCAATGTCACCTGGGCAGTAGGGACTGTGGACTGACTCCTTGACTCCCCGCTGCAGGAATTAGGAACTCTTCCTCTGTGGTGAGGACTCTGGGCGATAAGAGGTTCAGGCCCAAGGTGCAGGGCCACCCAGTTAAGGATTGGGATCTCAAACAAAGGGGATCGGCTCCCGCGGTGCCACCCACTCAGCTTAAACACTTGTCACTCTTGGGCAGAAGCTGCCCTGGATTTTTTTTGTCTCATGTAATCTTCCCACAGTCCTGTGGGTGGATGGCCTCACACCCATTCTGCAGCGGAGAAAATGGGCTCAGGATGGTTGAGGGGCTTCCTAACATCATAGCAGAGCCAGGCCTCTGGATTCCAAGCCCAGTTACTTCCCACCGGTCTCCTCAGCCCTGTCTGGGACATCCAAAATATGGCCACATTTCCAGATGCTGTCAGAGGGATAGGTTCTCTGGTTGTGGGGACAAGGCCAGCCTGAGTGAGGGACATGGGCCTTTGCTCTCTGGGGCCTGGGTTTGGTAGAGGAGTAGAGCCACAGATTCCAAAAGGGGCTCATCAACTCCTACCTTCCTGTGGGCACACCACTGCCCGCCCAGAAGGTCCTCTCTGCCCCCCTTCTTCCTCCCCAGGAAGCCTCCGGAAACCGCCCAGTCCCCTCGCTCCCCTCCGAAGCCCCATCATGCATCCAGGCTGAGGCACATCTTTCTTGATTCATAACTCTGCTTGCCCCTAGGCCTGGTCACATTATTTGAGGAAGTGACCCCCCCCATCTCTACCCAGATGCCAGCTCTGCCTTGATAAGCCCTCTGCAGACTCAGGGTCTCCGTGAGTCCTGTGTGCCACCCCCCCCCTTCATACAACCCACCCACCCAGCCCAGGAATACCGTGTTGGGCATCTGCATTTCAGGATTGATGTAGCCCAGCACATTGTCCAGACGCATAATGTTGTCAATGACGTCATCAAACTGGAAAAAAAAATAAAAGTCAATCTGAAGAGGGTCCACCTGGAGAAGAGCAGAGGGGACAGTGCTGACCAAGAAGGATCTTGGAGGCACCTCATCCACTCATCTACAAGAGGAGGAAACGGGCCCAGAGAAAGAATGAGCTGTCTAGGTCCCACAACCAACCCCAAGGCCAGGAAGGACTCTTTACTAGCCCCCTGCCAACCCAGGGGATGGGTTTTTTCTTTTCTTTTTTTTTTTTTTTTGATACTGGGAATCCCAGTACCAAAAACCCAGCTGTGCCACTGAGTATATCCCTAGATATCATTATTTTTATTTTGAGTCAAGGTCTCTCTAAATCGGCCTTGAACTGGCAATCCCCCTGCCTCAGGGACCCGAGTTGCTGGGATTACAGGTACCATGCCCCGTGAGGTTCTTGATCTACCTCTACCTAGGGCTTCGCAGGGGTGCTGGGCTTTCCCGGCTGCGTCTTATGTTTTTCCATAGCTGAGTTTTCACCAGTAAGGATGGTGCTTGCCCTCAGACTGGAGCGCCCCGAGAGCAGAGCTGTGTCTCCCTCAGATGGGGACTCTCTGAGGAGACAGCATGCCTCTGCCATTAGACCAGGATTCCCCAGAGCACAGCCTCCGGCAGCACCAGCTCTACCAGCACAGTGGCCACTGGCCGGCTGTCACTCACCTCCTTCTCAGGGTTGGAGCTGATGTGCAGCATAGCCATGGGGCTGTTGGGTGCACTGTTGCTGGCTGAGGTGGACAGCACATGTCCAGCCCGTACTCCGGGGGAGGCGGCTGGTGGGGGCTTCGGGGAGCCCTGGGCGGGGCTGATGTGGGCAGCGAACTTGTTCCCATAGGTCTCTGACAGGTACTCCCGCACCTTCTGGTGCTGGGACTGCTGCAGGTGGTAGGAGGTGGGATTCTCCAGGTAGGACTGCACCTGGGAGAAGAAGAGGTGCCAGTTCCCATGGGGGTCAGGACCAGGGGCAGGGGGTAAGCGTGGTCAGAGCAGGCCCTACCTTTAGCACCTCCCCGGGCACAGGCGGCGGCGACTGGAAGTGGACGGGGGTGTTGATGGCTGGAGTGGGAGGCCCCCCCAGCTGTTGCTGCTGCTGCTGCTGCATGTAATGCATGACGGCCTGCTGCTGCATGCGCTCCCGCTGCTCCTCCTGCTGCGCCTGCTCCCGCATGAGCTGCATGCGCAGCCCGATGCGCGATGCCATGGTGGCTGCTGGCCCGGGCTCCCTGCAGATGAGGGGAGACAGGTCTATGACGCACTTGTCTTCCTCATGGCCCTGGGGCTCAGGGAGGGGCCAGTGCCAGTGCAAGTGAGACTGTTCCCATTGTACAGGAGGAGAAACTGAGTCCAGAGAGGGGAAGGAATTTGTCCAAGGCCACTGAGCAAGCTGGCCACTGAGCTGAGACATGACGCCAAGTTTCCCGGTTGCTAGATTAGAACTGAAGTTGCTCTCTTCTTCATCTGTTGCAGCTGATTGGCCCCCAACTTGGAGTCAACCTTGACTCCTCTTCCTCCGGTCTGTGTCCTGATCCCGTAAGATCTGGCCTCAGTCACTTCCTCCTCTGTCAACACCTCTGCTACTCTCCCTTGGGCCAGCCTGCGCCACGCCTTCCCTGAGTGGCTTCCTGATGTTGACTCCCTCTTTCCATCCTTCCCTACCGCGTTCTGCTCACAACTCAGTAATTACACGGATCTGGTTAAAACCGAAGGCAGTTCCTTTCTGGTCCTCTGCTCCGCAATCTCCATGGCTCCTACCTTGTTCTGAGTAAAAGGCAAAGTCCTTACCCTGGCCTGAAAGGCTATCTATGATCTGCTGCCCCTGCATATTCCCCTTGGACGTCACCTCCCGCTGTTCTCCGCCTTGTTCCATCTGCTCTGGCCACACCTCCAGCTTCTGCAATCCTCAAACACCCCAGGCATGTTCCCACCTCAGGGCCTTTGCACTTGCTGCCCCCTCTGCCTGAAATGCTCTTTCCACAGATACCATAATGCTTCACTCCTTCACCTCCTCCAAGGCTCAATCGTCACCTAACAGTGATGTTCCCTGACCATCCTATTAAAACTGCAAACTCCCTACCCCAGCCACCCCCATGCTCCCCAAGGCCCTTCCCTCTTATTTTTTCTCCCTATCAGTTATCGCCATCTTAAATACTATGCATTTTTGCTTACTTATTTCATTCATTGTCTGTCCCTTACTTACTAGGAATGTGAGCCGCCCTGAGGGCAGGCATTTGTCTGTTTTGTTTACTGCAGTACCTTCAGCCTCTAGCCTGGAGCCTGGGACTCAGAGGCTAAGTCAATGAGTATGATATTTGAACCAGGCACTGGGGACACAAATGTGGTCCCTGAGCTCACAGAGAATATAAACCCCCTGAGGAAAGGGCCACTTTAGGGCACCAGGTGCTGAAAGTCCCGGAGAATGCTTCCCTGCCCTTACGCACATCAGCCCTGATCTACTGTGGGGCAGATGTGACTGAGGCCCCCAAGCCTAGTCTGGAAGGCAGGAGGATGGGACAGAATGAATCCTGCAGCTGGGCGCACTCTGTCCCTAGCTCACCTGGTGACCCTAGGCGAGTGCCTTCCTCTCACTGAGCCCTCCGCTCCTTGTGCACAAAATGAAAATGTTGGATGTAGAACACAGTGATCTCCTTTTCTTTTCTTTTCTTTTTTTAAACAGGGATTGAACTCAGGGGGTGCTTAACCACTGAGCCACATCCCAGGCTTTTTTTTTTTTTTTAATATTTTGTTTTAGTTGTAGTTGGACACAATACCTTTATTTTATTTTGATGTGGTGCTGAGGAATGAACCCAGCACCCCTCACGTGCTAGGTGAGCGCTCTACTGCTGAGCCACAACCCCAGCCCCCACACGCTTTTTTGTATTTTATCTAGAGCCAGATTTCACCAAGTTGCTGAGACTGGCTTTGAACTCAAGATCCTCCTGCCTCAGCCTCCCAAGCCGCTGAGATTACAGGTGTGCACCACCATGCCAGGTGGACCCAGTGATTTCTTTCATTTTTTAAAAATGAATTTGTTTGTTTGTGTGTGTGTGTGTGTGTGTGTGTGTGTGTGTGTGTTTTACTGGGATGCATTCCCGGCCCTTTTTATTTCGAGACAGGGTCTCACTCACATTGGCCTGAAACTTGTGAATCCTCCTACCTGAGCCTCCCGAGTACCTGGGATGACAGGTGTGAACCACCATGCCAGCTGGACCCAGTGATTTCTAAAGTGCCTCTCAGCTGCCATGGGCTGAGGCTCTCTGGGAGGTGCAAGGCCCTTGAGGGTACCCCAGACTCCAGGAGGGTACCAGGAGAGGCTGGAGGGTCTTTATCCTGGGGATTTTGCCAGAGGCAGAATGACCTTGAGATTGAGCAAGGGCTTTCAAATAGGGCAGATGTGGGCTGGAGCCTCAGTTTCCTCATTTGTAAACAGCTTCTAGTTGGGAAGATTGGGGAGAGTATTAAATAAAAATAATGTGTCAGTGCACGGCACCTGGCAGGCTGAATGGGTGAGCTACAGATCAGCAGGAGACTGGCAGGGTGAGCTGGGCTCTGCAGACCAAAGGC
The DNA here is from genome assembly GCF_048772815.1 of Callospermophilus lateralis. Classification (NCBI taxonomy): domain Eukaryota; kingdom Metazoa; phylum Chordata; class Mammalia; order Rodentia; family Sciuridae; genus Callospermophilus; species Callospermophilus lateralis. The sequence continues at coordinate 113,273,653 of NC_135310.1, read as the reverse complement.
CAGAGCTGCGTCCCAAGCTCCTAGGAATGAGCCCCACCTTGGGGAGAGGCAAAGGAAAGCAGCAACATAGACACGGTACCAAGTCAGCATCAGCAAATACCCAACGAAAATCACTGGCTCATGGAAACGATAGTAATTGGGGTTCATATGAGCATTTATTATAGGTCAGGTCAGGTTCTGAACATTTGCTCCTCAAAGGTCCTATGAGATAGAGAAGGAGAGACAGAGGCACAGCCAGGGACTGGTCTTGCTGTCGGGGCAGTGCTGGGACATAGTCCCAGGCACTTTGGCTATGGGTCCATGCTGGGGAGGGAGGGTCTCCCTATAGGGTGGGGAGGGAGCTTGTCCCTAGTTACACAGCTGGTTGACCAGGGTCAGGCATGGAGCCCAAGCCACCTGACCGCCATCCAGAGCTCCTTCCACCACCACGGTCAGCTTCCCTACCCAGTGGGAAGCACTATTCACCCTCGAGGTCTGAGAACGCAGTGTCCAGCCTCTCACCCTCCTTCCTTCTCTTCCCCTTAGGCCATTAATCTGTGAAAGGGCTGCCTCAGCCCAGGGGTCCTCCCAGAGGAGGGAGCAGAGCCCCCTTACCCCTCCCCATCCTGAGGCAGCCATGCAGCTGCAGCCTCCACCAGGGCTCGCCCCCCTTCCCTGTGCTCCTACAGGGGGGTGTCCCTGTCCTCGCACCCCCACTGCCCACTATGCACACTAGCCCTACAGACCTTCAGGCTCTGACCCCAGCCCAGCGGGCTCCCTGCAGCTGCACCCCGCACACCCACGCGCCCCTGGCTGCCCCTCCCCAGTACAATCTGACTTCAGTTGGCCCTGGGGGTGGAGGCACCGGGCCTGGCCGTGCCAGCCAGCTCTGGGGGTGCTGGGGGAGAACGAGATCCTTGTTTCCCTGACAAAGGGCAGGGTGCCTGGCCCTGCCCAGCTGGAGCGGACTTGCAGTGAGAACTCTGCTGGGCCCTGCTCAGTCTCTCCCTGGCTTGACCTCAGTTCCCCGTCTGTAAAATGGACACATGAATCCCTGACCCCTTTCCTCCCCCACCTGCCAGGGATCTGTGTGACCCTCCTGGGGAAGGATGTGAGAGAAGGAAGAAGAGTGAGCAGTCCTCATGCCAGAGGTTATGAGCAGCCCTGGACCAAGCTTTCCCCTGCTCCACCTGTCTCTTGGACAATGCTGTCACGCCCCGGGGAGCAGAGTTCCAGCTTCTTCCCTCTCCTGGTTCCCAGCTTGGGTCGCTGTGGGTGTGGTCTGGCCGGGAGGGTACGGGATGCAGGCAGGGAACTTGCAGATGGGTGGTCCAGGGGATACCCCGGGCATGCTAATCCCTCCACCCCCGCCTGTTTGCTCACTCTCCAAGCTTGGGGGCCATTCACCGCCTTCCCCAGCACCCAGCAGAGCCAGAAAGAGCTAGAGGAGGGACAGGGAAAGTCACTGCGCTCCTGAGCTCCTCCCTCCAGCGGGACCTCCAGGCCTGGCGAGGGTCCACTTGCACCTATTCAGGACACCAGGGCCTGGTGGATCTACCACACCCAGATCAGCCCCCACCCCAGGTGGCACTTCCTCCTGAGGGGAGAGGTTTGTCACCCCAGAGAATTCCTGCCCCGCCCCGTGGTGTGGCCACCCTCACGGGCACCCTTAAGACCCACCAGTTGCTTCCCACTGCTGCTCGCCCAGGACCTCTCAGCAACTCTGCCTCAGCCCAGTTCTGAGTTCCAGCTTAGCCACAAGTGTCCCACGGCCGGCGGCCTGCACTGACCGGGTGACACTGGAAAATGGCTGAACCTCTCTGGGCCTTACCGTCCTCATCTCTATGCATGAAGCCAACGGTAGCACCTGCCTCAAGGGGCTGCTGTGAGGATTCAAGGAGGCATGGGGTGGGGAACTGGCCTGCAGGCCCTCAGGCATTCTTGGAGGGGGCAGGGTTCTGGTTTTCTGGGGTGGGGGTGCCAGAGCTGGTTTCATCCAGCCTGTGTGGGGGCTTCCCCATCAGCCATTTAAACCTCAGCATGAGCAACCTGGCCAGAGTCTTAGTCCTAAGATAAGTGGGCAGGAAAGGGGTGGGGGAGATGGGGGGAAAAAATCACTGGACCCCAGGAAGGAAAGGCAAGGAGAAAGAAGACCCCAAAACAGGAATGTCACAGCCATCAGAAGAAGAGAGCAAAGTTATAGCACTGAATGGAAAAAAAAAAAAAAAAACCGAACTGCAGAATAAAACGGACAGCCTGAGCCCAGTTAGGCAGAAAATGGGTGTATGTGTAGAAAAGACTGGAAGGCTCTTCCTACTGGGAGCAACATGCTTACTGAATGGTTGCCACAGGCTGGAGCTGCCCCTGTGCTTTTCAAACATCAACTCATTTATTCCTCACAACAACCCAATGAGGACATTTCTACCACTGTCTCCATTTTTCAGGGAAGAAACTGAAGCACCGAGAGGTGAAGGGACCTGCCCAAAGTTCTCCAGCAGACCGACAGCAGAATGAAGAGGTGGCCAAGGCAGCCTGGCTCGGGGCCCCAACCTTTCGTTCCTATTCTGGGCTCCCCAGCACCCTGAACTGTTGAGAGTGCTTGCCTTGGGGGAGGGCCACCCAAAGGGGTGGCAAATGGGAATAGGTTTATACAGTTTCTCTTTCCACGTAGGAAGCTCTTAACTTCCAATGTGCGCGTGCGTGACTTGGGTGAGTCGTAATAAAGTAGGAAAGGAGACAGGAACAGCTTCTGGGGGTCTGCGCGGGGTCCGACCTGCTACCAATCATGTCTGAAGGTACATCTCAGAGAAGGGGTACCCCCAGCTCACTCTAGGCCCTGGCCCTACTCTGCGCAGTGCAATGGTTGTTCAGGCCAGCCAGGGAAGCCGGGGGAGGGCACTGGAGTAGCCATCAAAGGCAGGGATCAGGGCTGGCAACCCCATGCCAGCTGGAGCGGCAAGGCCAGGACACCGGGCCCAGCTGGGTTTCCACTGCAGCCCCAGACGTGAACCTCAGGGTTCAGAGGGACACAGTCTTCATGCAGTGCCTCTCAAACTGCTTTTTAGCTGAGTCACGTTCCCTTGATCGCTTGTGGGGCCTGAACTACTGGGGGATTTTTCTGTTTTCCACGTGATCCTTTAAAAATTGGAGCAGGAAGCTGAAGCCCATATGCCCCTGTGACCCAGAGAATCCACTCTTACTTATATGCCTGCCAGAAAAGCATCCATGTGTTCACCAAAGGACATCTGCAGCACCGTGGATGGGAGCCCAAACTAGAATCCACCCCAAGAGTCATTAAAGAAAAAGGGATAAAGAAGAGTGGCACAGGGACACAGCAGAATGCTGCTCGGCAATGAGAGCGAACCACTGTTGTCACACCCAACACCGAAGGCTCTCACAGACACTGTGTTGCAACAGAAGCCAGACACAAAAATGCACACAGCACGATCGGTGCATGTAAGGTTCAAAAACAGCCAAAATGCATCTACTGTGTTAGAAGTCAGGATCCTCAGTTGGCCTTGGGGGAGTGCCTGGGAGGGAGGACCAGGTGGGCTTGGTGGGTGGGGGGACTCGGAATGTTCTGTAATTGGTGGCAGGTGGTAGTGTCTTGTTTGTGATCTTTGGCCAGCAGCTCAGTTGCAGTTTGTTTCATTTTTAAAAGTCACATAAGAGTGAAGGCAGACCTTACAGGGTTTAAGAGTGAAGCAAATTACTTTCTACCACACACAAATGTGTCCACGACTTTACAATGCCTTTGGTACCAGGCACCTCCAACAGATGGCTAGTATGTACCTCACTGGCAATTTGTATGTATTTGCTAGCCTGAGAGAGTGATCCTAAATGCACAAAAGGCTTTTATGCATACAGATGCACTTCACATTATATATAGAAAAACATTTTAAATCCCCATGTCCAGCAATAGGTAGTAAAATTAAGTTACAGTGGGTCCCTCCTGATGGTTGTTATGCTTACAAATAAACACCATGGGGATATTTCAAGTGACAAAAAGTAGCATGCAAAATTTTATAAAAAGTCTGCTCATCACTGTAAAAATGAGAAGAACCTCTTGGGAGAAAATATACAAAATTATTTCTGACTTCCTTGGATGAGGCAATTAGGAGGAGTGTTTGTGTGTGTTTTAATCTTTTGGAAAAGTGAACACGTGTGTCGTTTTTTGCAAACAACTTATGCTAATGAAGTTCTCATTATGTGCCAGGTTCTGATTGAAGCACCATATTTAATGTTGACATTCCTTTGCAATATGAGTTTCATTATTGTCCCCGGTTCACAGATGAGGAAACACAAGTGCAAGAGGCTGTTGCTCCAGGCCCCGGAGCTGATGCGTGGAGAAGCTGGTCCTGCAGTCTGGCTCCCCGCCCTAACCCTGAGCAGCTAGGAGTTTGGCTTCCCTCCTGCGTCCTGTGCTCGGGCTGAAGGTTGCACATATTGTTTCAGGGATTCCCTTTGAAGAAGTCCCCAGCCACCAGAAGTTTTCAGTGGCTGATCTCGGCTATCTAGCCCCAGGGCCAGAGGGTGTCCAGGATGATGGAACTATCTGGAACCCTCAACCACAGGAGAAAAAACTACCCTTCCTCAAAGGGTAGAGATAATTTCCTGTATTCCCAGAAAAGCATGTCTGACACAACAAAGCGTGGGATCCCAGCGGCGGGGATGCCTGTTAGGTTCTGTGCCTTTGTGGTCGGAAGAAGTTTCCTTCTCATTGAGTCTGTTCCAAATTTCCCACTGTGCAGGAGCTGCAGTCAGTTCCAGGGGAATTCACTGACCACCAAGGGAGGCCTCCTGAATAGTCCCCCAGTGGAAAGGACCCCATGACCTCCTGGGAGCCTCTCAGCCTTGGGAAGGAAAGAGGGGGAAAGATTCCAGGTTCAGGTTGGTTCTGTTTTTTTTCTGAGCTCCCTCTGGCAGAGCCGGGGGTAGGAAGGCCTGGCGAACTGCAGGAAACAGAATAAGAATGTCTACATAATCCCCATGCCTTAGGCAAGGCCATTCCAAGTCCCAGAGGCAGACATGGGTCCCTATGGGGTCTGGGGGGCATTGGCTTGGCCCTAGTCCAAACAGAGCTGGGGTGGGGAGGTCTCCTATGACTCCCAGGGGCCCTCAGTCCTGCCCATAAGATTCCATGGGAAGGGCAGAGGACTTGGGATCAAAACATTTGGGTTCACATGCAGGCCTTGGGGTGAACTCAATGTCTGGCATGGCCTCCGTCTCCCCATTGGTCCACAGGGCTTGACAGCTGGGTCCTCCTCTCTCACAAGACTGTGGTACCCTGCATGGGGATCCTGGGTGTGGGACCCTCTGCAAAGGCGAAAGTGTGGGCAGAGAAACGTGTCTTGGGTATCATTGCTGTTCACTGTCACTCTACCTAGGCCCACTGGGAATGTCTGTGCACAAGTCCCCGCTTTCTGCCCCTTTTAAATTCCTTTCGGAATGGACCCCATCCATCTATCTGGGTAGCCACACAGCTGTCTGAGGGCCCCAGGCAGTTGCAGCGTGATCTCTACCTCTCTTCACTGGACAGGGGCAGAAAGGCCTCGCCCAAAGCCACGGTCTCGTGCAGCAGTGGACCTGAGAAAACGTGAAGAACTATATTCAGCTCTCTGGATTCTAAAGGCATATTGAGTAGGCAGGCTACCTAGCACAGTGCCTAGCACATTGGAGACACTGAATAATACAAGTTATTATGTTATCTGGCCCAGTGGCTCCCTAGAGGTTATGAAGGGTGGCCATGGGGCCCTCTGGCTACTTCCAATATTGAAAAACAGCAACCTGACTTCCCCGGGTTAAGTGTGCACTGTTTGATTTGGAAGGTTCTTGTACAGGAAGCAGAAATGAGGTCAGTGGTACATGCTTTCAACATTTTTAATTCATTGTTTTTGGTCTTTTTCTGTTTTGCTGAGGTACACATGATCCCAGCAAAACGCACAGATTTGAGGAGTGTGTTGGCAGCCTTTTAACAGGTGTGTACACCTATGCAACCACCTAGTGGAGCCAGACAGCAGCCCCAGCACCCCAGAAGGCTGCCCCCAGGACCCCACCCAGAGGGCAGTTGTAGTCCGACCTCCAGCTCGGTGGCTGAGTGTCACTGATCTCCAACAGCATGTAGAGGCTGTCACACAAGATGTGGATGGGCTTCTGTATCTTTCATGCAAAAGAATCACTCTGCCAAGTAGAAACACTTGGCACTGGTTGATCCAACTCCTATTTGTAATGAATAAAGATCAGAAAATAGTGAGTTACACGAGGAAGCCAAGGCTCCAGAAGGAGGCCTGCAAGTCACACCCCAGTGCAGCAGAGCAACCCTGGGACCCGGACACACTCTGCTGGGATGCAGGAGCTGCAGGCTGGGGTGGGTGCAGTCTGAGGCTTGTTTTTAAACCTCTGAGCCCCCGGCAGGACTGGGGAGGAGGGAAAGGAAGGGGAGGGGAGGAAGGGCAGCAGCTTAGTGGCCTCCAGTTCCCACAGCCCAGGCCCATCAACCCCAAGTCCCAGCTCACATCCCACAGGAAAGGGTGGGAGCTGGCGCCTCGGCCTGACCAGCCTGTCTGCCTGGGGCAAGGTGGGACCACTGTGCAGCTCACGGGGCAGCTTCAAAGGCCTTTCCAGACCAGAAAGGCGCCCAGCTATACCACGGAGCATGAGGCCTACCCCACGAGGACTGTCACAAGTGGCAGACCAGGGAGGTGAGGGTGGGGGGGCATGTAGGTGGAAGGTGGAGGGGCTGGAAAGGTCCTGGGGTGCTCCACCCATGTGACACGACATGCCTGGATCCAGCCAAGACCCCCTGCATGCCCTTTGTCTCTGCCTCTTGCTGGTCCGTTGTCTCCCTGTCTCTCTTTCTCCTTCTCACACACACAGGTTGCTGAATCCCTCACCACGTCGTGCAGCCTAAGGTTCCCCTTAGCAGGCAGCCCCCTTTTCCCATGTTGGAGTGGGGCCAGGAGACTGTACCCTTGCCCCCTGTACCCTACTCCTGTAGTGTCCACTCCAGTGTCCTGCCCCTGTCTACTCCGCTTTGTTCTCTAGTTGTTTACTGGCCACTTATTAAGCTCCCCAGGTACCAGGAAGCTTCCAGAAAAATTACCTCTCTTCTTTGGAACATCCACCCCTCTCCCTCATTAGGGCAGACACAGGACCATTGGTCATGCTCGACCAATAGCCCAGCAAACGCTCACTCATCCCAGGTCACCAGTTCAGCAAGTACGCCCTGTGTCCCTACCAGGCCCATGTTAGACCTCATGCAACCCCACAAACACCTCAACTGGCAGAGGGAAAACTGAGACTCAGAAAGGTTCAATGTCATGTTCAAGGTCACACCTCAAAGACAATGAAGTGGGGATTTGAGCCCAGGTCTCTCGTGGGTGTGTGACCACCACTGGCTCTAGCAGAGAGGAAGCCAGGGGACACAGGAAAGACCCCCATGCAGATAGGTTACTGTCTCCTGCACTCCAAGCCCTGCCCCACTCCCATGGCATGCCACCCTCAGTGAACCCTACAGAAGGTCCTCAGAGAAGCCCGAGCACCCCTCAGACCTTCCCGATGCCCCAGGACGTGGGACATCCCCAGCTGCAGACACTCTTTTCTGCTAAATTGCCCAAGGATCCATGCGCAGGAGCCCTGGAACCATATATCTGAATTTCACGGAGGCAGTTAACGTGGGCCGTGAGAGGGTTGGGGGGTTCTATCAAGGTGGGACAGAAATCTGATGACCTGGATCAGAGACGTTAACGTGGGCCGTGAGAGGGTTGGGGGGTTCTATCAAGGTGGGACAGAAATCTGATGACCTGGATCAGAGACCTGGCACTGAACCACTGTGCAGTGAGCGTGGAGGGAGAGGGTCCAGCCCACAGATGGCTCCTTAGACAGGAAAGGGGAAGGGGCAGGTCACAAAGGCTGCAGCTGTGGGTACCCCTCCCCCACTAAGCCTGCCCCCTTCCCCAGAAAGCAAAGGGCACTAGGTTTCCATGGATGATAGTAGGTTAGCCCCTGTGGTCCCTGAGGCCCCAGTAGAACAGAGTTCCAATCTGGCTTTGCCTCTTCCCAGAGATGTGACCAGGGGAGGTGCTTGAACTCCAAGAGCCTCAGTTTCCCCCTCTGTACAACAGATGGCAGCCAACCCACCTTTCTCCGAGTAGGAGGAGAGGTAAAAGGAGCGGAAGCTCTGATACACCTGGCCTGGAGGGGGTGGTCTGCCGGTGTTAGCTCCCTGCCTCGTGGCCCCTGTCCTCCTGGCTGGAGTTCCAATGGCAGGGGCCTTACTGCTCAAAGCTTGATCTGCAGGGCACCGCAGCCCCCGGCACTGGTTGGAACGCAGTCTCCCAGCCCCAGCCCGGCGGACAGAGTCAGAAGACAAATCACCCAGGAGACTTACGGGCACCATCAAGAAACTACTTATTGTCTGCTGGGGACTTGGTTTCAAGCATGAAATTGGGTGACATGTGGAGGAGACAGCAGGGAAGTGGTGGCCCCAGGAGGAGAGAGATACAGGACAGACGGGGTACCCTGAACCTCACAGTGAACTTGAGCAAAGAGCCCTGCCTCTCGGGCCCCACAAGAGCTAAGTGGAGACCATAGTGCAAGGCTCCAGGCTGGCTCTGTGCTCAGTGGCCTCACTGGGCACTGGGCTGTGGCCTGCCAGGTGGAGGAATCAGTTGGTGTCTATGGGGAACAGTCTAAAAGTCGGGGTGGCTACCACTGGAAAAGCCACCCGACTGCCATGTGAGACACACCCATTCACACCCCGCCTCTTGCACATAGAGATGCTCCCAGTCACATGCACACCTTCCTAGGGCTTGCGTCCCAAAGAACAGCTCCCACGGAGGGCTGACAACCTCAAGGACAGCGTGTTTCTGGGCACACAGGAGGCTCGGGGACGGTGAAGTCCCCGCAGCAGGCCTAGGGCCCACTATTTCCTCCATCCTGCTCTGCCCTTCCCTCCCACCTGCCTACACCCCAACTCCATCCAAGCAATGAGAAGTCCAAGGCCCACTCACATGAGGTTGGCAGGGATCTGAATTTTAATTGGTCACCTGCCTGATGACCCTCCTTCCCAGCACACAAAACATACACCGTACCATATCGCTGGGGTACAAACGGCCATGTGGTGCTCTGATTCTAGGGTCCCCTGCGACAGGGCCACACACAGCAGAGGCTGCACCCAACTCTCAAGAACACTCACACAGAACAATGGCAAAGCCCACCTTGTCCCCAACCACACAACTGCAAGAGAGGCAGGGACCCTTGTCCACTCTGCCTAGGGACAAGTGACAGCTCTTATCTCCAGCTCAGAAACACACACCCACAGGCCTCTGTCACTCTGTCACTGCTGTAGGTTGTACTGTCAGGGCCCCCAGGTTCACATGGGTGCCAAAGAAACCCTAAAATGTGAGGCCAGAACCCCAGGCAGGTCTAGGGTGCCCAGGTCTAGTTAGCGAGCCACTAACCAGGGGATCGACTGGGGCTGTTGGAGGGCGTATGATTTCACAGGTTCTGGAAAGGCCCTTGGGCCCCAAAATATCTCCCCCGAGGGTCCGGAAATCCCTCCTAACCCTCTGAGGTTTGCTGTCGGGAGCCCCTGAAGCTCTCATAGCTCACACCCTGGGAGAAGCAGCTGACAGCTGGCCGGAGGGTGGCCAAAGATGGGCAGGGGTAGGAGTGGTGCCAGTCAAAGGCCAGTGCTCAGAGGCAGGATGTCATCTGCCAGGGCTGCCCTGCCTGCCAGCTCTTGCCAGGAGGGGGCACCCTGCCCCCCAAAACTTGCCCAGGGCTGCTCCCAGAGAAGCCAGCACCCCCTGGCCAAGGAGGAGGGTCTGACGAGGGGATATTTCATTACCCTCTCCACATACATGCCAGGGAAAGAGTCCCATCCCAACTGTCCCCTAAGGAAGGCGAATGCAGAGATCAGAGGGGGTGGGAGTACTGAGAAAGGGGAGGCGGAGGGACAGGAGGGGAATTAACTAGGTTCCAAAATAGCACAGTTGGTTCTGCCTCACTTCACCCGGCGTGGTGTCTGGCAGCTTCTGCTTTCGATGTGACTCACGCCTGGTGGGGGCAGGTCCGGGCGGCCAGCGCAGGCCAAGGCACCGGACCACCACAGGCAGAAACCCAGAACTGCCTGCCACGGAGCTGCTCTCCCCCACTGGGCGCCCCTGCCCTGCCTGCCAGGAGATCTGAGAGCGGTCAACAGCGGCACCCTGTCCATAGGCTGCTGGGCCAGGGTGCCGTCCGTGGCCCAGCACACCCAGCTCCAGCGAGGCCGGCCCCCCAGGCCCAGAGCTCTGCTTGGCTCCTACCCCGCTGGGGACACTCGGCTGGCTTTTCCACCCCACCAGCCAGAGAAGCCTGAGGACACCTGCCCTGAAAATCGCCCTGCCCCCCCAGAACTGACTTCCTAGAGCAACATTCCAATGATCCATCCCGGCCAACCACTTGCCACCGTCTCCTCAGGGCACACACAGGTACGACAGGAACATGAAGGTCTTTCCCCCAAATTCCCACTGACCTGTCCTTGAGCCTCACCTCTTTTCTTGTCCTTAAATACTACAAGAAACCTTTGCCCTTACCAGGACAGAGAGAAGAGTGGAGGGTTGAAGTGTGCGTGCTGGGTGTGGGCAGAGCGTCAGGAACTCTGCTCTCCCCCTATAATTATCTTTATCTCCATGCCCTCTGCCTCCCCAGCTCCAAGGCTCAGAGCTGCTCTACTTCCCCCCACGGCGGTGAAGCTCGGGCGGCAGGTGCCTCAGACCTCCTTCCTGGATTGAGATGCCTAAGTTTAAACCTGAGACAAGAATGGACAGCCCCACTTTCAGTCCCTCCTGCCATCACACCCCACCCCAGCCTGGAAGAAGTGCAACCACTTTTCTATGCAAGTGGGGTACAGAGATGCAAAGGGTGGCATCTGGCCCTGGCATCTGGCTTGGAGTGGACACTCCTAGTAAGCTGGGGGGAATGTCAGAAGTGATGAGGTTGGTCAGAACAGGCACCCACACTCCCGCCCTGGCACACACGCCCTGCCCAAACCTGGTATGGTAGTAGAAACGACAAGGGGAAGGGCTGCAGGTGGCAGCTGGAGAGACAAGTCATAACAACTGGGACCCAGCATGCCTGCCCCTGGCCCAGTGCAGTTTCCAGTGGGAGTGTGCAGCCAGGCCAGTCAGGCCCAGCCCTGGCCCTGCCCCCCACACCCACCCACACAGGGGCCCTACCTACACCACTTCCCTCTTTTTTAACTCTTGCTGTTCCCTCAGCCCCATAAGGTGGGAGACCTGTGTTGGGAGGCTGCAAGGTCTGGGTGGAAACAGGTGCAGCCAGAGGGAGGAGGCTGTTCTCCAGGAAGCAGGCATTGGCAGAGCTTCCGCTGGGGACAAACAGGGGTGCCTTAGCCTAAGATGACCCCCAGTACTCCATGAACTACTCTAGTTCTGATGGAGACACACAGCAAGGGCACCAGAAGGCTCAGCTCCCGGCTGTCTAACGGGTAGCCACGTGGCAACCATGGGGCCAGGGAAGAGACGGGGCAGTGAGAGAAAGGAAAGGAAGTCAGAAAACCGCTGCAATCACGGTCTCAGAATGCTGGAGTTGGAGGGGACTGACAGCTCCAGGCCCTGTGCACTTGGCATATGGGCACCTCCTAGGAGAGGAGGGAGCACAGAGGCGCTACTGGCCTGGGCTGGGCCTGGAAGCGCAACCAGTGAAGGGCGGGCTGGGAGAACCACATTCACACATGGAGGAAGGTCCTAATAGTTTCCTCTTTTTTTTTTTTTGTACCAGGGGATTGAACTCAGGGACACTCAACCACTGAGCCACACCCCCAGCCCTATTTTGTATTTTATTTAGAGACAGGGTCTCACCCAGTTGCTTACTATCTCACTTTTGCTTAGGCTGGCTTTGAACTAGTGATCTTCCTGCCTCAGCCTCCCAAGCCACTGGGAATACAGGCATGGGCCACCATTCCCGGCTAGCTTCCTCTTTTTTGTCCAAGGCACTTAATAGATTCTCTTTATCTGTTGAACACATAATTGCAAGGCCTGGATTTGCTGAGGACAGCAGAAGGCATCAGCCACCCCACATATGCACATCCCCTGGGCACTCACTGTCCAAAGGCTGCCCACCACAGTACTTCTACCTGCCAGGGCTGATGGAATAGCACCCTGCCCTCCCCCTGGGTCCCCTAGGCAAAGATGCCAGTCCCTCTGCTAGGGAACTCTAAAGCATGTCCCATGAAGCCCCCAGGGAGAATTCTTGAGGGCCAAGGGTGCCCATAGCAGTCACCTGCTCCTCAATGTGCAGTTCAACAGTCCCTCCTCTGCCCTGTTTCACAGATTCTGCTCTTGCAGGTGCTCCCTGGGGGAACCCCCCAAATAAACTATTTGCACTCACATCCTTGTGTTGTCCATGGGGGACTGGGCAGGCAATGTTGATCTGGAGCTGAGCACCTCACACTAACAGCTTAGAGAATGGCCCATAAAAGGGACAGGGGGAAAGGGATTTGGCCCACCTGTGGGGAAGCTGAGGGTCAGCATGGGAGCATTCATGGGGAGATGGTGGAGGGGCTGGATGCAGGGACCAAACGTGCACCTAGAGCTTTCCTACCTGTGGGGAGGTAAGACTGCCCTCAGAAGCCAAGTTGGGGAGTGGAGAGAAGTGGTATGGAAAAGAAATCAAAATGCTAACGGGATCAGGAGCCCCGCCTTGCCCTCCACCCGCAGGCTGCTTCTGAGCAGAGCTAGGGAACTCCAGCATTCCCCACTCATTCACACACCTGTGATGCTTCACCTCAGAAGTAGGCACTGGGGACATCGGTGGAGGTCCTCTGACTCAACACCAAGAGTGTGCGTTTTGAAGGTTAGAGCCGAATCTCCCATCTGTCACTTACTAGAAGTGTGACCTTCAACAACGTACTTAAATTCATAGGATCTCAGTATCCTCATGTGTAAAATGAGAACAAGGGCCATCCTGGAGAGTTTCTATATGACTAAATGTAAATTATCTAATTCAGTGCCTGGCACAGGGTGGGTGGTCAATAAATATTTGAGGATAAAATAATGGATAGATGAATGAATGGATGGCTGGATACAATGGATGGATGGATGGTTGTATATAATGGATGGATGGATAATGGATGGACACATAGCTGAATGTTTGAAAGGAGGAGGGAGGGACACGTCTGTTGTCTATAGTCGGGTTCCCATCTGGCTCAATATTCCTTTCCACTAAATTTACAAGCAAAACAACGAGATCTCACTACTTCCTAATTCATCTGTTATGGAAACTTATATTTTCATTTATCAGGATGACAAACATAAAACAAGATCCTTCTAATGAGCCTTAGTCACACTACTGGGGGGAGAGTCATTCCCTGAAAAATATACGGGGCTATGCTAGAATGAGGGGATCCTTCTGGCCCTGCCGCCATCACACCCGTCCCCAACACGTGGTCATGTCATGTCAGACTCCTCTGCCCTCCAGACCAGCTCCACCCAATCTCCTACTTCAGAGAAGGTGGGTTGGGATCCAGGACAGGAAGGGGCAGCCAGATGAAAGCAGGACAGGGAGAGCAGGCCGCGCCAGCAAGGAGAGGCTATTTGGGGTAGAAGTGAGTATTTGGGGTGGGAGCGAACCTCAGATGGAAGAGGAAGAAGAGTAGAGAAAAATGATGAATTGTCCTGGGAGAAGTGGAGAACAAATAGCCCTGAAGACCAAGAAACAAAATGAGCAACAAGGAGAGGCCATCCCCTGCTTTATCACCCCATAGCTCTCCACCGCTCTCCAGATACAGGCCATGCTCCTGAGGGTGGGGGGTGGGCCTTTCAAATGACCAGGACTCTCGCCCAGCAGCCTTGGGCACAGCCAAGGGGACCCTCTCGCTCTCACTCAACCCAACTTGGCTCTCCAGCCTCCTCCTCTCTGGAGGTGCTGCTCCGGGACCTCCCCCTCCACAAGCAGCTCCCCTGACTTTGCCCTCCTCTGATCCCCATTTGAGAACAATTACTTCCTCTGCTCCAAGCCAGCCTCTGTGCCTGGCACAGGAATACAGAATGAGAAAGCCAGCGGCTGCCTTACTTAGGAAAAACACCATTAACCAACATCACAACTGTACTTCTACTACTTGCCACTCTTCCTAGTCCTGCGACCACTGAAGCCTGCGTTGAACACTGAGCTGTTTGCCAGGAACTGTTTCTCAGGGCACCATGGATTACTTCATGTGGCCTTCCCAACAAGCCTGGGAAGGAGGGAAGTAAATTAGAGTACCCATTCTGCAAATGAAAAACTGAAGCACCAGGAAGTTTCCATCTGGTTTTCTAGCTAGCACGTGAGCTCCCCAAGCTGTGGCTGGGCGTACCTCTCACCAGCCTCGGGCAGAGGGCACTCAGATGTGACCCTCATTCACATGCTCTGGGCTCACCATGCCCAATCCTGTGGCCTTGGGGAAGAGGTGTTGACCGGCTGTTGGAGGCAGATGAGCCAGGGTAGCATGGAGGAGGAGGTGAGGCTCCAGGGTGGGCTAGGAAGGACCCAGCCTCCATGTCCCCTTCCGGCTTCTATCTTCCCCGTCTCTCCCTGTGGCCCAGCCCCAGCCTTTCACAATCCTGTGGTCTCTGCAAAATGCTCTGTCCCTTTGCTAAGAGGGCTGAGGTGGTGCTGAAGGAGGGAGCCAGGCCTCAGGCCTAGGATGGACAGGACAGCAAGGAGGGTAGGCTGTCGACGAGGAGCCCTTGCACTTCCACAGGCCCTAGAGAATCAGAGCCGATGGAGTGGGTCAAGCCTGGAAGGTGGAAAATCAGGGCAAACCCCATCAGAGCCATGTCTGGGCATCTCACCTTGGCACAGAGGGACAAGGTCCTGGGCAGTAGGCAAAGGTGGGATCCTTGCAGCGGGTAGCTGGGCTGCCCCCTGGCAGACTCACAGCCCAGAGACCCCTTCAGGCTGAGCAGGAGGGGCAGCTCAGGCCAAGCTCTCAGAGCAGAAGCATCAGGAGCCTCACACTCCTGCCTGGGGACACGAGGCTTCCTGACCAGCCTGCGGAGCTTAGGCAAGGGGTCCAGCCCCAGTTCTGACCACACCTCTACCATATTCCTTTCCAGAAGGCACAGAGGATATACAGTGTGGGTACAGCGGGGAAACCAAGGCACAGAAGCTGCCCTCCTGCTTTGGAGATCAGCCCTGCCTGCCCAGTTGCTAGCACCCTCCTTGACCATGAATCACCTCACCTACCCAAGCACCTGGAGACTTCAGACCCTTCCATTCCCGGGTCCCCTTCTACCCTGGGGACACAGACTTCCCGGAAGGAAGCCCGACTTGCTTCCCCAGGTGGACTGTGGAAAGAAGGAGCCTGCCTGCCTTCCCGGGAGCATGGCCTATAGGCTGAAGGGGCAGCAGGATGGGGCTCAGAGCCCCGCACCCAGCTCCAGGCAGCCTGGCTCCCACGCAGCGCCTCTGCTAGCTGCAAGGCCCAGGCAAGTTCCTAAAGCCCTTGATACTTCAGCGTCCCCCTCTGTGAACGAGGCTGTCTCCCTGCTCTTATCTCTCAGGCTGGTACTTTCTCAACTATCTGAGTGGTCCTGGCCCCTCACCCAGGACACGCCCCCCAGTCACCAGTCTCCTTCCTTCCTTTCTCCTCAACAGGGGCTCAAGGGCTCAGTCCCTGGCAGGGGTTGCTGAGGAGTTGTCGGAGCCACTGCTGTTGATAGAGCTGGTGCCAGGCCTGCGGCGGGCACAGGGCCCAGGCTCACAATGGGGCTGTGTGTGCACCCAGTGTTACCCTGGAGCGGGGCTGGGCAGGCTGGCATCTGGGGTCAGGCCAAGAATTCATTTCCCTGGAGAGAGCCTCCCACCCCCTCCCAGGCAGCACAGCCAGGCCCGGGGTGGGCAAGCACTACCCACTCCTCTGAGCCTGAGGAGGGGACAGGAGCTTCCCTGATGGCAACCACTGGGGAATGGGGACTCCTGAGTCTAGTGGCTGATGGCTGCTCACGAGAGGCATTTTGGATCCATTACATAACCTGGGGTTGAAGCCTCCCAGGTGACCAGAGGGAGGGTGCAGAGGGCAGGGGCAGGAAAAGATGCAAAAGAGTCTGGCTGAGATGCACCCCCACCCCTGAAGAAAGGGCCTCCCTCCTCTCTCTCTCTCTCTCCCCGGCTTGCCAGGCCCTGGGCTCAGCACAGGTTTTCTGAGGCACCCAGGACTTCTGGCCAGCGGGCCTGCACCAGGGCCTGGGTGCCCCAGGAGGGTTCTGGCTCACTCCCCAGGGGAATGAGTCACCAGACGGCTGCAGCCAGGATGGCGGGCTGAACGGTGGGCAGGTGGAGCTGTCCTCACCCCTCCCTGGCAGGTTTTCTCAAGCTGGAAAACCACTGGGCTGGTGTCTGGTGCTGAGCACAGTGTCCCAGCCTGGCCTCAGCCAGCCACTTCCATTGGGGCAGAGATTGCCAGGTCTCAGGATCTGGGGGGCTTGATGCTGACTCCTGTGGCTGCAGATGGGGTCAGCCCACCCCTCTGAAATGCCCTAGAGGGGTGTCCAACTCCAGGTAAAGGCAGCCCCTCATCCCGAGTGAGAAGTAGGTCTAAGGCAAGGGGGAGGGAAGGCACCTGTGGCAGCCGGGGAATGGAAGAGCAGAACCATCTCGTACCCAGGGCGGTGGCCCAGACAGGGAAGGCCCCTTTGCTGAAATCACTTTCCATTCTCCTCGGAGCTCGGGGAAGCACCTGACAACAGGAGCGGACTGTCCTTGCTCTCTTGCTGGCTTGATGACATTTCACACACTCCCTCACACCCAGTCATAAGGATACAAATGTGTGTCCCTACAGGCTGTTGCCCATGCTCCCCGAAGGCCTCACGTAAGATTCATAGTGATGACTTCAGGTCAGTGGACACAGTTGAATGACCACCTACCCCCTGACACCCAAAAACCCCAACTCCCCACAGGATGGGCCACACCCCATCCTGTGGGTGCCGGACAGTGCGATCTCAGAACGCCCTGGCTCTGAGGGTTCCTGCCTTGTCAGAGGAGAAGAGGACCAGTCAGACCAGGACCGTGTCTACCTTCACCCTGAGAATTGCCCTGTGCCCTGAGATCAGAGGCTGCGGGAGCTGGCAGGAGCCTTCGGAAGCTCACGTCACAGATGATCAAGCTGAGACTCAGATTGGGGAAGTGTCATTGTTCAGAGTTGTGACCAAGGCTGAGTTCTGAACCCGAGGCTGAGCGAGCTTCAGGCTAGTCCAAGAAAGCAAGGACAGGAAAGGAGGAGGGAGGGGTGCGGAGAGAAGAGGAGGTAGGCGGGGAACCGCCACTCGGAGGCACAGCTTTCCAGGGATGCTAAGCTGGTGTCACCTCATTCTTTTATCTTTCCCTTTTCTTTTGCAGTACTGGGATCGAACCCAGGGTGTGCTACCACTGAGCTACAGCTACATCCCCCGATTTTGTTGTTGTTGTTGTTGTTTTTAGACAGGGTCTTGATAAGTGGTCCAGGCTGGCTCTCGAACTAGAGATCCTCCTGCCTCAGCCTCCCACGGTTGGGGTTATGCTACCACACCTGGCTCCATTTCATTCATTAACTTTAAATAATTCTTGGGTACCACCCACATGCTGGATGTGGCTGTATTACCCCTCCTCATGGAAGTCCTGGCTCCTGGGACCAACTGTTATCTTCAGGGCAGCCCAGTCCCAAGGGTGCAGGGAAGCAAGGGGCCACACTCAAAGCTTTACCCCAGAGAAACTCCCACACCCCAAGGGTGTCTGGCACTCTGAGTACCCAGTGCTCACACAGGATCCAGTCAAGTGCAGGGGGAGGACACAGAACAGAATGGCAGAGAGACTGGGAAGTCACCCACCAGAATCCCAGGCGGACTCCAGCAACAGAACCTTGTTCTCAAAATGTACTGGGAACCCTGACACGTACAACATGAGAATGAAGCCGCTCAACAGAGGGCCAGACCACCTAGACCCCTGGTGGCACCTCTCCCTGTCCCAGTCAGCCATCAAGTCACCTCCTGGGGTTCTGAGGGAGAGTCTGAAGACCACAGTTTTCTCTGGCTTCCTGGCATTACCGAGGCCCAGAGGAAATAGGGGCGGTGTACAGCTTGCATAGCTGAGTTAGCACAGGGCCACAGCCTGGCCCTCCAAACTTCCGGGCCAAGCTACTCTTTTTTTTTTTTTTTTTTTTTGGTATCGGGGATTGAATTCAGGGGCACTCGACCACTGAGCCACATCCCCAGTCCTATTTTGTATTTTATTTAGAGACAGGGTCTCACTGAGTTGCTTAGGGCCTCATGGTTGCTGAGGCAGGCTTTGAACTCGCGATTCTCCTGTCTCAGCCTCTGGAGCCACTGGGATTACAGGTGTGCACCACCACGCCCAGCTTGAGCCAAGATATTCTTGACAACTCCCAAGGCAATGGCACCCAGCTCACATGTGGGAAAGGGACACAGCAAGAGGCCTCTCCCCCCAAAATCTCACAGGTTCAGGTCTAGTATACACCCTCCCCATGGCCTAGGGGCTGTAATCTCTGTCTTGCACCTAAAGAAGCAAGCAGGCCAGGGGAAGCCTATTGGGTGAGCACCTTTGGCCCAGGCTCTCCAGCTGGATGGCACCCCATCCCCAACCCAGGACCTGGACCTGGAGCTGGAGTGACGAGCTCATGAGGGAGCCGTCAACACCCGAGCAGAGCACAGACAGGGTACCTCTTGCCTGCTGGGCTTCAAGTTGTGGCAGGTGCAAGAAGTACAAGACTCTGCCCCACTCTCCTCCAGTCCCCAGAAATGCCCAAAGGGGTCGCCCTGCCACCCCATCCCCTTCGGTACTGGCTGCACCAGATGTTGGTGACACTTAGAAACAGAGCTAAAAATAGACTCTATAATGAGTCAGTGCTAAGAATAACGTGGGCAAACAGCCTTCCGGGAGAGGACAGTTCCTGCCAGGGAAGCATCACCTCCTCCCCACCAAGCCTGGCACCTCCTGGTCTTTCACTGGGAGCCCCCCTCCCCGCAGCCACAGGCAGCAGAGGGTCTGGAACAGTCCTACCCCGATGGCTGTGGAACAATCAGAAGCACTCCTGGTACAGTCAGTGGCCAGCACCCCTCCATGCGGAGTGGGAGCACCCAAGGAGTGAGCAGAAGCTGGCGACCACCTGCTCTCAGCAGAGCTGAGCTAAGACACCAAGACATGAGTTTCCTCCCAACTCTTAATACCAGCTCTCAACAGGGAACAAGCTCACCAGCACGCCTCATGTCTCACATGTGAAACAGATCCCCAGAGATAGGCTAACTGGGCCACTCCCAAGGTGATCAGGGCAAGAGAGACCAGAGAGGGGCAGCAATACATGAAGGGCAAACATCAAACGTGGGGGTGAATCAGACATAGGAGTCTTAACACATGCGATCCCATGGCCAGGGGCCTCCTTCATTTTTGCATGTCCTCACAGTCCCCAGAAATTATCAGAATTGTTAGACTGATGGACACTTGTCTGTGGATGGAAAATTTAATAGAGTATGTTCACGTATGGTGTTGGAGCCAGACTGCCCATGGCTAGTGCAAACGCACATCATGATAAGCTTTTTTATACAAGTGAGGAGACAGGCCCAGAAGACAGAGGTGATTAGCCCTCTGCTGCCCCGATGAAGGCCTAGTGCCTGCATCAGCCTAGAAGTGTCTCCCAGGGGCCACACACTGGGCATAGCGCCACCTCTCAGCTGTGAGGGAGGAAACAAGAGGGAGGGGGCTAGAAAGAAGACACTGAACCCTCAGGAAGGACCCCACCACTGAGCTGTATCCCAGACTTCATTTTGCTTTTTAAAAAATAGTTGTACATGCTTATGGGGTAGAAAGAGATGTTACAATATATGGATACAATGTCATTAACATCGGATACAAGCTAATTAACATATCCAGCATATCCTCAAGTGCTTATCATTGTTGATGGTTAGAACATTTGAAATTTATTTTTAGCAATTATGAGATGTACAATGCACTACTTATTACATTCACTATGCTGTGCAATATAGCTCAAAAGAAAAAGGAACTGCTTCTCCTAATTGAGGGCTTTGTATGCTTTGATCATCGTCTCCCTATGCCTCCCACCCCTATTTTCCACTTTTTGTTTTGATTTGGTGATTCCCACCCTCCTATACCTATTTGACCACAAAACTCCTCCATGGAAAATTCTTAGGAAACTCTGGAGTAGATTTAGGGTCACTAATTCAAATGCCTGCAGGGGTCAACAGGAGATAGGACAGCTTGAAACAGGCCCAAACAAAGAGCATCAGGACCTGCAGTGAGCTGCAAGTCCTGGAAATTCCCAGCAGCCCTGGGGGTTCAAGCAGTCTAGCTCTTCTGTCCTACTGAAGGCCTCCCCCCAGGCCCTTCCAGGACTTTGATCGCATCTGATCCTTAATAACCCTACTGAGAGGGACAAGGAAGGGTCAGCACCCAGTGTCACACAATTAAGAATGCTGGGGCCTGGTAGACAGAAGACCAGCCCAGAGTCCCACAGCAGATTATTGCTACAGAAGAGAAATAAAGTGGGTCCAATGTTTTGGGCCTTTGTTGTGTATGAAGCACTTGATAGACCTCATCTCACAACCAACATTTGAGGAAGGCACAGAGGAAGAAACTAAGAAACTCAGTCATTGCCCAAGAGTCCCCTAGCTAATAAGTCACCCAGATCTGAACTCTGAAGCCTGAATCCAAAACTCAAGCCTGAGACCAGCTTTGCCACTCACTAGCTAGGTAACCTTGTTTGAGAAACTTGGCCTCTCTTGGGCTTCAGTTTTAAATCAGAAGATACACAAAAGTGCTTAGCAGAGTGCCTAGCACACAATAGGTGCTCAGTATCTGTAACCTTTCATTCAGCAGCACATTGTAGGGTGGGAGGTCATGCCTGAGCATCTAGGCGCTATGCTACGTGGGTTGGAAGCCACCCACAGCTTCCTGGAAACAGGCCCCTGCCAATCAGTCCTGAAGCACTGCCCCACCACAGCAGCACAGACCCCCAAGCTGGGTTCTGTAGGAGATTCAATGCAGGCTGCGGCTCTGGAGGTTGGGAATTCCCAGACCTAGGCCAGACCAAGGCCAGACCTGGCTGTCACTCTCTGAAGTCCTTTCTAGGCTACCTCTGCTCAGAACCAGGGACAGCCCCAGCCTGTTGCAGGTCACAGGCTTCTCCCTATAGCTCCTCCCACTGTCCTAGGTCACAGGATGGGGAGGCAGGGGGGCTCTCCAGTCAAGCAGCTGATGTCCTCATGACCTTTTCCAGCCCTCCCAGCCTCAGAGACAATAATAATAACCCCCAAAGATCTCTCCACACTTCCTGCAGCCAGTTCACCCACATTAGGTCACAGTTGGGCATTGCCACCAGAGGGTGGCTGACCACTTTACAAGTGGAGAAACTGAGGCCCTGACTGAGGCAAGCACTTACCAGGTCAGAGAACTGTACGGTAGAAAGGCTCCTGGCTCCTGGAGCAGGGCTCAGGGCTTAGAGCCAGCTCTCAGGCCAAACCCACCAGAGCCACCAGGGTTCTGGAGGGGAGGGGAAAGTTCAAGAGGCTCCCAGGACCATGGCAAGAGAAGGAAACAGCTGAGCCCTGGGCCCTGGACCCTGGATTCTTACTCATGTTCACTGCAAGCTGAGGGGAGCATCTATAAACCTGAACCTCCCTTCTCATACTCTACCCAGTCAGGGGAAATGGACATAGCCCTCACCAAGTGCCCTCAACCAACCCTCTGCTCAACTCACATGACATCTCCCTCCAGGCCTGGCCCTGCAGCCCTCCACTCACTGGTCCAGACCCCAAGCCGACCATTCATGCCAAGCACCGTCTCCACCCAACACATCAGCACCCCCAGGAAGCCCTCCGTGACCACCCCTGCACTCCGCCCGGGCTTACCCACAGGTTTGGCAGCCACTTTGCTAAGAGCTGAACCCTGACTCCCCAGCCAAACTGTTAGGTTTACCCAAGACAGGCAGCCTGGCCCAGCCTCTGGGGCTGGGTCTCATACTCAGTAGGTACCCCATGAATCCTGCACAGGAGGGAGAGTCTCCAAGGCAGAGACAAAGTTTGTGACAGTGACTCACTGAAAGATACACTTCATATTTCATTTCACCTTGGATATGTGCATGTGCATGCATGCCTACACACACACAAACAACAGACACAAACACATACCACGAAACAATGTGCTTCACAAAATAACACTTAACCAATACTGTAATTTTCTGTTCTATTTTTTTTTTTTTTTTGTACAGGGGATTTAATCCCAGGGTGCTTTACCACTGAGCTATATCCCCAGCCCTTTTAATTTGTATTTTGAGACAGGGTCTCATTAAGTTGCTTAAGGTCCTGCTAAATTGCTGAGGCTGGCTTCAAATTTGTGATCCTCCTGTTTCAGCCCCCTGAGTTACTGGGATTACAGGCATGCACCACCATACTCATCTCTATTGTTTTTCATTAAAAAAAAATGTTCATGGAGATCTACTACACAGATGTCATGACCAGATTAGGGTCCAGTTAATGGTCTTGATCCACAGCTCAGAAAAACATCCTTCCAAGGATATGTGTGTATCTGACCCCCTGCCTGGTGCATGGCCCCCTATGCAACAGGAGCTTAAGAATGGCATCCACTGTCAGACACTTGGAGCCAAGTCTGTGCTAGGTATTTTACCATATATCTCAATCATCCTCACCGCACTCTAGCAGGTCGGGACTGAGGAAACTGAGGCTCAAGGTCACGTGGTAAGTGCCTCGGACAGAGCCAGGTCTTCATGACCACTGCCCCACCTGCTCTCCCGGTGAGTCGTCTTCAGCCCCCCTCTCAGGTATATACACTGGCAGAAGCTCAAGCTCCTAGGAAGTCCTCTCCAGCTCCAACTACTGAAAAGCCACTCCTTGTATTAACCTACTCTTGGTTGGGGACAGGAGAAAGACACGAGAGGGCTGTTGGCCAGGTCCCAGGGCTTCACAGCCCTGCTCCCCATCCTACCACCTCCAGCTAAACCCATTGAGGGGCAAGATGGGGGATTCCCCAGGAGGGCCTAGTGGACCATCTACCATCCCTCCTCACTGACATTACTATCCTGGGGCAAGTCCCTGGACCCCTCTGTGCCTCCATGTGTAAAAATGAGGGTAATAGAATCCACCTCAAGTGCAACTGTGAGGGAAGGTGAGCCAATACAGGTGAAGCTCTTGGCACAGCACAGAGCCTACTAAATGTGAGCACTTACTGTGATTCCCAGCTCCAACTCAGAGCCCCACACCAAAGGCAGTTTCCAGGCTGGGGATGTCTCTCACAGCACAGCACCTGCCTGCCTATGCTCTAGCACTTGCCTACCTGAGTTCAACCCCCAGCACTACAAAAAACAACAACAACAAAAAAAGTAATTGCCATGAGCCTGGGTCAGTTTTTGCACACCAATATACTCTGCACAGGTAAAATGTCAACCTGGGCAGAGCAATTACTTAGTGGAGACCAGGCTCTGTTCTACGCACTTTCTGTAAACTAAGTCTTCTAATCCTCAGAATGAACCCTCTAGGTAGGCACGATGACTGTCAATTCCAAACGGGGACACTCCCAGTGCCAGATGGAAGTGGGATCTGCTGTGGCCTGGCTGGTGCCATGCTAAGTGACATTTTCACCGAACCTTGAAACGAGCTGGGGAGATAAGGAAACTGAGGCAGGCTCTGGCCTATTCCTGGTTTCCTGAGCTTTGCGCCACAGTGGGCTCTTCTTTGAGGCTGGGCACTTGGACCTCTGGCTCTTCCATCCGCCCCTACCTACTCTCAGCCCTACCCCTGCTCAGGGTCATCCCTATAGCCTCGAAAGACTTACTGATGCCAGTGCAGCTGCTGGCCTTGTCCCCATTCACCCACCCACCACACACTTGCACATACATGGGAGAGGACAGGGTCCTGCAAGGAGGCCCCTGGAAGGAGGTTCAGTTTGGGGGGCGGGCGGAGCCAAGGGCCACATCCCCACCCCAGCGCCGGCCCCAGCCCCAGTTTCCTCATTTTCCCCAGCACTGTTTCTTACCCAGCCCCCTACACCTCAGCCTGAGAGGAAGTTGCACAATCCCCTGGGAGCTGCAATGTGGTGGAGGATTACTCACAGCACAGAGGGAACCGCGCGCCCCAAGGCCTCTCACTCACACCCACAAGCCTACCCGAGGCAGAACAGCTCCAATCTCACCAGCCCAGTGCTCCAGGCCTCAGAGCGAGCCCACCTCCCAGATGCAGGCTCTCACAGCTGCGCCACCTCAGCCTGGGCCCAAAGGTCCCCAGACACCGAGAGGGAGAGACACAGAGGGGCCATGATTTCACTGGGATCAGAGTCTTACCAGGCCTAGGATAGTCCAACCCCAACCCATGCCTCCTGCCAGTCCCACCCGGAGGACACCACAGTTCACCACCTCTCTGACTGACCACACTCCCGCCACCTTGGCCTTTGGGCACCCAGTTCACAGACTTTCTCTAGCCCCCTTTGAAATGGGAGACCAAATGTCACTCTGTGAGGCTTTGGGAAGATCCAAGCCACCATGAGTTTTTCGCTTGTTGGAAACTCTTGCTACAGATGTGATTTGCATGCTTCCTTAACCCACAAAACATTTCTCCAACACCCTGTCAAAGAGATGTGACGAAGACTGCATTTACTGCTATTTCTGGTGGCGGAGGCATTCCCACCTTTAGTAGGTACTACTCCTTGTTGAGAAGGCCGGCAGCCATTAAAGTATTATCAATCATCTACATCTCCAGGTGGATGAACTTACTAGGCCCTTCCGGGAGGGCATGCTTCGGGAATGAAGAGGGTATAGGGGAAGAGCAGGCCATGGCTCCTGGAGAAGGCAAACGTTCCAACCAGGTGAGGCAAGCCCCCAGACAGAGAGCTCAGAGAGGCCTGGAGAGGATCAGCCCCGGCTCTGGTCCAATCTAGGGCCTCCCTGGGATAGCAAATTCTGGAAAGACACAAAAGGCGAGCAGGAGCCTGGCCCGGGTGTACAGAGCCCCCAGCGCTGACCTCTGACTCCCACCCCCTCGCGGCCCTGAACCTGCAATGGGGCCTCAGATAAGGAACATGATAAGCACCTCTTATCACCCCACAACCTTGGACTCCTGTCCAGCTCAGGACAGAGTCAGAAGTGGTTCTGCCTGGGCCCCAGGGCTCCCAGAGAGCCCTTGGTTTCTGCAGTCCTCATCAAAAGGCTGGGGCCCTCAGGGTGGTTCCCTACAGCCCCTGGAGCAGGAAGATCCAGGGCCAAGGCTCGCAGCTCATCACCTGAGGCCTGTGGCTCAGCAGACAAGGAAACAGTCACTGAGTTGGGAAGCCTCCTCCCCTGGACAGGGCCCCCACAGGAATGCTTCCCAAATGCCAGCGCACCCACCACCGCCCCATCCTGATGACAGCCCCATTAAGGGGACAGGCAGCCACCCTTGCTATCCCCATTTCTCAGATAAGGAGTCTGAGGCTCAAAGCACTGACATGACTTCTCTGAGGCCATGCCTCAAGTTTATGGCAGATGTCAGCTTCCTGGCTCTTTTCGTAGCCGAGTTTCTAACTTCGACAGCACAACGCTTGTGCCAGATGATTCTTTGTTGTGGGGGATGTCCTGTGAATCTTAGACTGTCTGGCAGCATCCCTAGCCACCGTCATCAGACATTGCCAAATGCTCCCTGGGGGTACCGAATTGCCCCTGTGGAGAACTATTACCTTAGAAGCAGTTAAGACAGACACCTGTCAATTCTAAGTGGAAGGTTACATGGCTGAGGGCTCTAGTCCTGGAGTCTCCCCGCCTCCCTTGCCAGATGTTCAGGCAGGAGGTCCTGAAGGGTGGTGGGTACTCAGTGAGCTCTGTTCCTCTGGGAAGAAGATGCCCCCCTGGGGGGCACTGCCACTTGGGGGCTCCTTCTAAGACCAAAGGCTACCCTCCCATTCCCATGCAACACACCAGCCCCTTTTCTGGTAGTTGGTATTACAGAGGTCTTTCCATTATTTTGATCCTAGACTCCTGTCAGTAAAAAAAAAAAAAAAAAAAAATTGAGCACTTCATATGCCTCTTTCTTTAGAAATTGCTTATAGTGTCAATCCCTTGGTATCCCTGATACACTGATTCCCCCTGGATAGTAAAATATGCAGATGCTCAAGCCCTTTATATAAAGTGGCCCAGCATTTGCATATAACCTATGCACACCATCCTGTATACTTTAAATCATCTCCAGATGACTTATAATACCTAATACAATGTTAATGTTATGTAAATTATTGTTATACTATATTGTTTAGGGAAAGATGGCATCAGATGTCATCTCTGAACATTCAGATTCAGAACAGATACAATTTTTTCAATTTTTTTTTAGTTGTAGGTGGACACAATACCTTTATTTATTAATTTGTGTGGTGCTGAGAATCGAACCCAGTACCTTGCGCGCTAGGCAGATGATCAACCAAGGAGCCACAACCCCAGCCCTCAAGTATTTTTTATCTGAGGTTGATTGAATCCACAGATGCTGAACCCATGCATAAAGAGGACCAACTGTATACAAGAATGTTTAAATATATTAGGCATATGAGCAAACATAAACAAAAATAAATGTATAAAACAGATGACAATGGAAATGGAAATGAAACCATGGTGAGCTTCTGCGACCCACTCACCAGCATGGCAGAAATTCAACAGTCCAACGACACCAAGTGTTGACAAGGATCCTGAGCAACAGGAACTCAGAGGAGTTGCCAGTGGGGAGCAGATTGGTCCAAACACTTAAAATATTTACTGAAGCTGAACTATGCATTGCATGCCTTGTGCCTGAACAGTCCCACTCCCAGTTAGATACACTCTGAAGAAATCTATGTACGGATGCACTAGGAAGCACATACAAGGATTTTCTTACACTATTGTTCTTAGGAGCCAAGAAAGAAAAACCACCCAAATGTCTATCAATGGATACCGTGTAGCAATGAAAAAAAACACTCTATGGTGACACACACGGATGATTCTCACAAATACACTACACTCTATGGTGGTACACACAGATGATTCTCACAAATACACTACTGAGTAGGAAAAGCATGAACATCTGAACTGGCAAGAATATATCCAGGGTCACTCGTCTGTATTCCATTCAAAGTCACACAAAGCTAAGCCCTATTGCTAAGAGCTGCAGACACAGCAGGGCAGATGATAAAGAGAACCAAGGAACAGGTTATCATGAAGGTCAGGATAGTGGTTACTGCTGGTTACATGATAAAGAGAAGCAGAGATGATTATCATAAAAGTCAGAACAGTGGTCATCTCAGGGAAGGGGACCATGTTGATCTTGGAGTTCAAGCTGCATTCGCTTCTACATCTGGGGGGGGTGAGTTATCTAGGGATTCACTTTTACATACACATATATTTATGCTCTTTTTGGCAATTATGTTATAGTTCATAATAAAAGGAGAAAATGGTGAGATATAAATAAACAGAAGTTCTAATTTCTTCCCACAACTGGTTTTTGAAAAATACTGTTATTAGGCCCCCAAACTGGCCAAGAACCTATAGGCAATCACAGGGCTGTAGTGAATGGGGACTTTGGGGGTTGTCTGTGAGTTCCCAGGTTATTGGCTGTGCCTCAGGCCCTAGGCACAGGCCACCATAGCCTTTTTCATCTCCCACCCAGCTCGGGATGTCCCAGCCACCACACTCCCCTTCCTGGCCAAAGGCAATGAAGCTGGGCACCTGCAGGCCACCTCATCCTACCTCTGGGCTCCTGACAGAGGCCTGGAGGCTCACTGTGGGAAAGGTACCTCAGTCACCCTCTGAACACACTAAAAGAAGGAAGCAGAAAAAAGAAATAAAAGAGGATGGAGAAAAGGGAGGACAGAGAGCAGGCGACATATATTTATATTAAGTACTGACGTTCCAGGTGCGTGGATATTCCAGGAACTTGATGGAGGGGCAGAGGGGAGGTTGGGGGTGGGAAAGGAAAGAGGAAGAACAGAGAAGGTGCTGCAGGTGTGGGGAGCAGGGTCCAGGCCCAAGTCTTAGGACTCAGCAATGGGCAGGTCCACAAACCCCTTTGTCTCAGGGCTTCTGAGTGGCAGGCGGGTGGCTCAGGGGCCTCCCCTCCTATTCAGCAGCCTCCAGAACTCCTGGAAGAAAGGACTCTGACCAGGGCCTGCAGAGGTGTCCCCAGGTGAGAGGACTGGGGAGCAGGAGAGCTGCTCTTTTTGGGGTCCAGACAGGGGAAGGGCACACTCAGTCAAGGTCCCTGTGCTGGCCAGAGCCCAGAGGAAGCAAGCTCTTTGGGGCAAAGGGCTAGTTACTACCACTATTATGTTCACCCGTTTTTGTTCCCTTGGAACATCTTCCTAACTCTACCTTCTGTCATTCCACCTATCTGTCCTTTGCAGTGATTCAGATTCCCTGGTGAGGCAGAGCCCAGTTGTTGCTGGACTCCGCAGGCTTGGCCAGCATAGTGCTGGGGACCCAGGAGGTGCTAGGGCACACTTATTGATCCAAAGGTGCTGAAGGCCAGGAGGTTCTGGAGTGGGGGCTGACGGTTCCCTCCTCTCAACCACATAGGGACAGCACCAGCTGGCTAAGAGGGCTCCCAGCTCTACCGCTCCAATCAGGCCTGAGCAAAGCCAGTCAGCGCTGCCCTCAGAGCAGCTGAATGCACCTGGCCAGGGCAGGGAGGAGATGAGAGACAGCAGGGGGGTGGACAGTATAGTGTGTCACCTCCTGGCCACTCCACACCCCTCAGAGACTAGAGGGGGATGAGCAGGTGTTGTCCCCAAACCAATTATAAACAAGGCAGAGGACAGGCTGTGACTTCCCTTGGCAAACAGGAGCCAACAAATCAGAGCCCCGCCCCACAGACCCACTTGGAGAACTGGGGGGAGGGGGTGCTGGCAACGTCTCTGTGGGGAGGAACAGACTGAGCCCCAGGCCAGGAAGGCTGGGCCTGGCGGAAGGGGGCAGGGCAGAGGCAGAGCTCAGGACCTTGTGAGGCTGTGGACAAAGTCCTGGGTATTAGACGGGGAAGCACCTGCAGGGTGGAGATTATGGGTCAAGCATTTTTTGTGTCCTCATTTCTGGGCACATGATGGTGCCTTGACTTCCATTCACTCACTCATTCCACAAAGATTTACCGAGTATCCACCATATTCAAGGCTCCCTTCCAGGCTCCAGGTGATACCGCATGGAGCAAAACAGACCAGAGCCCTGACCTCAGAGTGCCCACAAAGGGGTGCTGGCTCAGACCCCAAGCTCTTCCCTCAACCTCCTCTCCCTACCCTCCTCACCTCACATGGGGTTTCACCCCAACTCCCTCCAGTTTCCAAGGGCTACTCTACCCCCACAAGCCCCAGGGTGAGCCCCCAGGCTCTCCTGACCATTCAATGCCCTCCAGGCCCTGGAAGATGGTAGACACAGCTACCTGCAACAGGGGTTCTCCATCTACCCTCCCGACCTCTGTGGGGCCAAGACAAGGAGAGAATGGTTTCTTTTTTGTGTGTGTTTTATTATTTTTACTATTAATAAGAAATGCAATTCAAACAGTGATAAAATACTTGCCCGCTGTGGGCCAGAGTGAAACCCAACAGGCCTTTCGGCAGAGGCCCTCCAGTGATCTAAGGGTTGCTTTGGGACTTGCCCCTATTCCAACAATGCTCCTGCAGCCCCCAAGCACCCACGCAGCAGCTTCAGCTTCTGCCACGTGTTCTGATGACCCTCTGGATAGCACTATCCTTCTTCGTCCATCTTACTTGGCCTTCATAAGCAGCATATATTTCTTTTTTTAAATTTTTATGCATTTATTTATTTTTTACTTGGGCTCTCTTATTATTATTGTTTTTTACATTACAATTCTTAATACACCTTTATACCACAATTTATCATATCTCTGTATAGAAGATATATTCACACCAAATTCACATCTTCATACATGTATACTGTATAATGATGAGGGTCTACTCAAGCACCTATATTTCTTAATACTGTTTTAAAAAATGGGACCAAGAACCACGTAAGTGAGTGGCGGTCAGTTTAATGGGATGTTGCAGTTTGGATATGGGTTGAGAGCTGTCTAAGGGTTCATATGTTGATATTTAATCCCCATTCGAAGGTATGAAGAGGGTAGAAACTTAATCTGACTATTGTGCTGAGACAGGGGTATTGAGGAGGTGATTAGGATAAGATCATTGGGGGGGGGGCCAGGATTGAATCCTGATGCTTTTATAAGAGGGAGAGAGTCCAGAAGGACACACATGTGCTCTGTGTCTCTTGCCATGTGATGCCCTGTACTACCTCAAGCAGGACTCTACCAGCAAGAAGTCTACCATCAGATGTGGCCTCTGGCCTTTGACCAGAACTGTGAGCTAAATAAACACTTTTTCTTTATAAAGCTCCCCAGCCTCTGGTATCTTGTTAGAGTAACATGAAACACACTAATACATGAGCACTGGGTGCAAAAGGTGGGGGGACGGAGGGACACTAAGTGGTCTCAAAAATGGTCCCTTCTTTCAGAATGGACACAGGACTAAATGGCCACTATAGCTCCCTAACCAAGATGCCTGAGCAGTGGCAAGACAAGAGGCCCAAAGGCAGTGGTTCTCTAAGTGTGCTCTGGGGACGAGGAGCTCTGGCATCACCTGAGAACTTGTCAGAAATTCCAATTCCAGACCTCCTGGACTAGCAGACCTGCTGAAAGGGACACCCTGGGGTGGGGACAGCAATCTGGGATTTAACATTCCTCCAGGTATTTTGATGCACTCATATGTGAAAATCACTGCCTAGAGAAATGGCATCAGAATCATTTGAGGCTTTTTAAAATAGTGATGCCTAGGCTCCTCCCCCTGAGGTTCAGATGCAGAAGTGTTTTCTAAGGGCTCCCAGGTGACCATAACATACGGCCAGGCTGCAGTAGGATGGAAAGGTGTGTCCTGATGGAGAGAAAGATTTGGTTAGTGGGAGGGGCAGGGGCAGGTGTGCAGAAGGCACCTGCATGAACAGGGTTGGGAGAAGGGAGTGCAGACCTGGGTTTCTAGACAGAGTCACCTGGAATTCCTGGAGAGCTCTCCACAGCATCATATCTAACTCTGGGACCTCCACTGTCTGCGTAAGACTCAACAAAGTGGCCTGTCCCCAAGAGGCCTGGGATGATCAAACCTCATTTCCTGTCCTCAATTTGCTCACACTTATGAGCCAGGACAGAAAGTTGCTGATGACTCTGTCTGTTGCTTCTGCCCCTATCTGCTGCCCTTGGATCTCACCCGCTGCCCGTCACCCCACAGCAAAGCATTTCCTGTGGGCACCATAAGTCCCAGAGCCTCCCCTATCACTGGGATTTTATCTTTGCCCTCGGTGTCATAATAGCTAAAGAGATGGAGGAGGGGGAGGCACCAGGAGGACAGAGGAGAGTCACACCTAGGAGGAGGTAGTAAGCAGCCAGGCCAGATGCTCCCCAAGGAAGCCTGAGGGGCAGTGCAAGGGTGGCAGAGATGTTGCAGGCAATGCCAAGTCTCCTACCAGCTGATTAAATGAAACTGGGCTGGGGTGGTGCACAGGGAGTGGTGGGAACTGCAGCCACTGGGCCTGCAAATTTCCATGGACAACATTCACATATAAGAGCATTAGACACGCAGGGAGAGCTGATTGAACCCACAGGCCGTTATTCCCTCCCCGAAGCTCTCTATGCCTCTATTTCCTCACTTGAAAATTAAAAATGAAGAAATAAATGAGTTTATTTATTTATAAGAGTTAATCATAGCCAAGCATAGTGACACACACCTGTAATCCCAGAGACTGCAGAGGCTGAGGCAGGAGGATAGACAGTTCAAGGCCAGCCTCAGCAACTTAATGAGATTCTCAGCAACTGAGTAAGACCCTATCTCAAAATAAGAAATAAAATGACCTGGGGCTGTAGCTCAGTGGTAAAATGCCTCTGGGTTCAGCATCCCTCCCCCCTGCAAAAAAAGAATAACTAAATATTACTCTAAGTACTAAGTGTGCTTCATGCATCAATATATATCTTTCAGCACTATTAGGTAGGTGCTACTATAATCTTCAGTTTTTAAGTGTAGAAATTGAGGCACAGTGGGGCTAAGCAGCTTGCCAAGGGTCACACAGAGGTAAGTAGCAGAGCTGGGATTCCAAGCCCGGCCCCAGAGCCCACAGTGTGAATACTTCCATGTGACTAGGTTACACCTGGCCCAGGTGGCTATAGTTATGTCCCCAGAATACCTCCTGAGTGCCTCACCAGGACAATCTTTCACTAAATTTCAATCCCATAGACTCTAGCAGCCTCCCAAACAATCCTATATTCCTGCATTTCTGAACCCTGGTGCCTGACCTAGTGCCCTGGGCAAAATTCTGTAGTGTTCACCTTGGCGGGAACCCCACCGATGATCTGGGTTCACAGGCATGGAAACTGAGGCTGAGCAGAGCAGAATCTGCCCCAGCCACAGAGCCAGTCAGAGGGAGCTACAGTCCCTGACTCCTAATCCAGTGCCCTTATGACTTTTGCTGCTGTCCTATTCTCCTCCAAAGGTCCCACAGCCTTTCCTCCACATCTGATTAAGCAAGAAAGTTCTGAGGGCGTCACTGTAGGTTAATGGGCATGAAGTCCACGGCACAAAGCTGGGCACCCAGAAGGGTCACTATGGGATGCTGCCCTCCCTTCTTGGGTTATCTGAGGTTTCCAAAGAGGCCCAGAGAGCTTGGTCTGAACCATCTTGTCGCCTGGCCTGGCACGACAGATCTCATCAGGCTCCTTTGGTCACCTGTGTCAGTAGCTCAGAAGAGAAGTGGGGAGACAGGTGTGGTCCTAGGAAAATATATCCTGGACGGGAAAAAGAAGGTCCTCAAACCATCATGACAAAACCTTCGAAGAAAGCACCCCTGGGGGGGCTGGGGTTGTGCCTCAGTGGTAGAGCGCTTGCCTTGCCCACGTGAGGCATTGAGTTCAATCCTCAGCACCACATAAAAATAAATAAAGGTACCTGCCCATCTACAACTAAAAAATAAAAAGAAAGCAAGCACTCTTGGGAAACCCTGAAGTGACCTCCTTTAGGGATTTAGTGTCCCTTTGGAGTCAGTTAAACCTGGGTTAGAATCACAGTCCTGCTATGCCCAGGCTGTTACGACTTTCAGTAACTTGCCTAACTTCTCTGAATGGGTATAATAAAAACAATAATTCCTATCTCATCTAAAGAGTTAACATACAATAAATGTTGGCAACTATTGTTAGTAACTAAGTTTTATTATATTGCTCTAGCACAGCATAAAGACATGAATAGCCTCTTAATATGTTATAAATGTGTTATTGTTACACTCTCATACACAGGCATGTACACAATTCATCTACACAGAGGGAACTGAATACCTAGAATCTCATAACCACACACATAAACATGCATCCATTATATAAACTCCACACGAACCTCCAGGGCAACAGCATGTACTCACCATGCACCTCACTCACTGCTCTGCCCTTAATCCTGGGAGGTGGGGCCTTTTTAGTCCCTTCTCTCAGATGAGGAGGTGCACAGTCTGTTCCTACAGGCTCTCTGCATTCTGAAATGTGGACACTTCTGGCAGCTCTGGGAACCTCAGCACTATCCTGAGCCCCCCTCCCCCCATCAGAAGAGGCCAACCCAATTTCCACTGTCATCTCCAGGGCAGCCCCAAGCTGGGCCCCAAGTGCTGACTTCCCTCCATCCCCAGGACAAAGGCCCAACCTGGCTTTAATGCCAGCTTCAGTTGGGGAAACCCCTGCTGCCTGCAGAAATGGAGTTGACTTTGAAAAGGAAGAGACAGAAGCCTGGGGGTGGCTGGGCCACTCCCTGTGGGGGCAGGTGCTAAGTAACTCTATAAACTCTAGCTAATGATGCAATTACAGCCATAAACAGAGCCCCAGGAGGGATCAGGGCCAGAAGTCATACCCTCAAAGGGCAGCTGGGCCAGAAGGATAGGAGTCCCTTCCCACCTATTTCCCAACTTCCCAAAAAGAGGATGCAGGGGAGCCTCACTGGCAGTGGGCATGGGCATCAGGTACCTCCTCCATCCCAGGACCCTAAATGGGATCCTGCCTGCCCTGGCCCACTCCCTGCCAATCTCTGATTATAAAAAGCCTTGCGCCCCCCCCCCCTTGGATTCCAGCTCACCTGAGATGTTCCCTGCCCCATCCACTATACCCCTTCCCCTATACCCCTTCCAAGGAACCCAGAACTAAGAGATCTGGGTCTCCTTTTGACTCCACCTAATAGATCTGAGTAAAGGGGAAAACAGCACTGCAGCTGTAACAGGTCTTGTAAACTGTAAGCAACAATTGACTCCTCTCCAGAAGAAGCAGAGCACGGAGTCACCCCAAATAGCCCTGTCCTTCATTACACCCTTTGGTTCACGGCTCTCCTGTCTCCTCAGCCAGGAGGCAAGCAGAAAGGAGCCTAATGAGTTGCTATTTTTCCCTAGGACTGGGGAAATTGAGGCATGGTAAAAACATACTCCAAGACTACCAGGCAGGGCTCCCAAGGCAGCTGGCCCTTCCCCTTCCACTGCCAATAACTATTGCTGGCCGTCTCTCCCCAGACTGGGCAGGACCTGGGGGCTGTTTCCCAAGCAGGGTACTAAGCCTGTCTCAGAGGGAATAGGCCAAGGAGACAGGCCTATGCCTTGGATCCCAGTGCATCCTATACCTAGCCACCCTAGCGGAAACCAGAGACCAGCCTCCACCTCACCCCAACTGCCTAAGAGTGCCAGATTCGGGCCAGCAGAATCTGGCCAGGGCGGGTGCGGGGGCTTGAGGCCAAGTCCCTGAGACCTTTTTTTCCTTCCTTGCAAGATCAAGCACTCCCTCATTCAGTGTTGGGAGTGGGTGCGGTGGTAATTAACCGACAATTCCCCAAAGATCGAGCGCTAAGCAAAAAAGAAAAGAAAAAGAAAAAAATCTGCGCTCAAATTTAGTCCCGAAACTGTTGGCGCTGAACGGTCCCCAAGAACAGACTAGCGAGAGGACGATGGCTGGAACTGATAGGGGTTCGGGAAAGGACGAGGCGGTGAGCGGCAGAGGAGAATGGAAGGCGGGGGCCTGCGCAGAGCAGGCACTGGCTCAGACGAGCCCCGCCCGGGCGCCCTCCCTTCCTCCCCAGAGCGCGGGGCCGGGGTGCGCCAGGCGGCTGCGGCGCGAACCTGCTCGCGCAGCCCGGAGCAGCTCGGGGCAGCCGTGCGTGAAGCCAGAACCCGCTCCGGGAGGGGGTGAGGGGCGGGTACCAAGGTGGCATCTATCCTCTCCCTTCGCGGAGGCAAGCGCACGCACTGGGTGGAAGAGCTGATCGGGGTACTGGAAGGGGGAGAAGGGAGAGTTGACCCGAGGGGCGGGGTAGCTTGGGGTGGGCGGCGCGGACTCAGGGGTTCGGCGAAGGGGGCGTGCTTTCCGGGATTCTGGACCCAGAAGCGGCCGGGGTAGCGGGGCGGGGGCGGGGGCAGGGGTGGGGGGCGGTGCTCAGGAAGGCGGGCGGGCAGCTGGGAGCTCAGAGGGAGGCAGAAAGTGCCGTGCGCGGTGGGTACCCTCTGGAGTTGGGGTTCCCTAAGGTAGTGGGAAAAAATGCAAGGGGAGAAAAGGACTTCCCAGAGACATCAGGGGACTGGGTCTGGGAGGCTTCGAGACTAAGGGGGAGGAAGGGACGGAAAGGGAAGGAAAGATGGTACTTCCACCCGCCCCCCAGCAGCAGCCCAGCCCCCGGGGCGTGGCGCTACTCCGACCCTCCCACTCCCCCGGACCATCCAGGCTGGGCCCGGCCGAGCCGGACTCGGCCCCCGCACACCTCCCCTACCTCCGACCACCTCCCCCGCATCACCCGCCCCAGCCAGGCCGGGCGGGGGGTGAGCGCTGGGCCCAGGCGTCCCTCAAACTTCTTGCAAGTTCACTCCCACGCCTCCCGCCCCTTCGACTCCCTACTCTCCGGCCAGGAAGGCCCATGCCCGCCCTGGCCCCTCCCGCCCGGTTACATAAGGTCGCGGAGAAGCCGCCCCCGGCCCGGGCCTGAAGGGAGGGGCTGAAGGGGCTCCTCGGCTCAGTGGGCAGCGTCGCTCCGGCCACACGCCGAACACCCGGGGCTGGGCGAACTGCCGGGCGGGGTGGCGAGACTACTCGGTCCCGCTCCCCTCTCCAGCACGCACCCCCCCGCACCTGTCTCCTGGGCCCGCGGGATGGGGGCTGAAGAACCGGGGGAGGAGATCCCGCGTACTCCACGAGCCCCCTGCCCCCTGGCCCCGCTCACCTCGCTCTGAAGGTCAATCTGTCCGCCGCCTGCGATTCCGGCAACTTGTCCCAAGTTGGGGTGTCCGGCCTGAGAGCTGCGCTCGCCGCCTGGTCCCGGACTTCTGGAGCAAAGCGCCACCAAGGAGGCCGCCCCGCCCTCCCTTCCCGCCGCCGTCGGCGCCGCAGCCGCTCCCTGCGTCCCACCCGCGTCCGCCGCCTCCGCTGTCACCGAGCCCCGCGCCCGGCGCCGGGCTCCGGCTGTCACTCCGCGCCCACTTCCCGCCGCGCCCGGCAGAGGGCAGCACCCGCCCTGCGGCCCGCCCCGCCCCACCCCCTGCGGTCCTGCGGCGTCGCCCGCTAGGAAGCGTAGTCCCCGCTGCAGCCCCGCTAGGCATGTCGGGATTTGAAGTCCCGCAGAGTGGAACTTCGGGACTTGGAACTTTTGTTCCTCTTCTACACTTTCACCAGTTTTCTTTCAACACTCAGTAGGTGATGTCCCGAACCATACCCCACTGCATTACATCCTGTGGGTTTCTGATCCCCAAAGAGGGGCCTGCAGCAGGTTCTCCACGAATCTAGGAGGGATAGGGTCGCGGTTGGTGTATCCTTGCTCGGAAACTCCTTGGAGGCAAACGCTCCTGGTTTGGAGTGGGTTGCAGGAGCTGGATCTTGCCCTCTTATTCCAATCTCTAAGTATAAGAGGTGAGTCTGGGATCAACATGCTGAAATATGACTAGAACGGATCCCACAAGTTCCTGCCAGTAATGCCCTTACTTACACTCCGTCACTAGTCAGTTCTTGCTGGTAAAAAAAAAAAAAAAAAAAAAAAAAAAAAAATTGTGACCTTCTGTCACGTTTATCACCTTCCTCTTTAGGAAATTGAGGATGTTAACCCATCATTTTTATTTGATTCCTTCTTTCTCCTCCACCTCGCTTCTCCCCACTTCTCTCCCTACTCTTCTTGCTCCTCCCACCCTGCCCCGCCCCTCCTCCATACATCGTGTTACCCCAGTTTCTGGGGTTTTGCTAGGAAGCACCTAAGGATGACAGAAATGAGCCCAGAAGGACAAACCTCTTCCTGAGCTGGTTGAGCAAGTGGGCTTGATTTCCATGTAACTCAAGGAACTATCCACCTTCTTGGTGGGTAAGGGACAGCCCTCCTCCAAATAAAAGACCTGGTACAGAGGAGTCCAGGTAATGTTCAGTCAGACTAACTCAGTTCCCAGCCTACAGATACACTTGAAGAAATAGTATATAGCTCAACTTCCTCCCTCAAGGACACCATTAAGGTTGCAAGTTCACATAGGTGTCCAGAATCTTCAGAAAATTCTGGCCAAGGTTAATTAAGAGCTGAAAGGACAGATATCTAGATCTGGGAATTGTGCCTCCGCCCCCCGCCCTGCTTCACACTGCCAGTGGACATGATGTGGGTTCTGATCCAGTGGTAGCTGTGGGAGTGGTAAAGTGGACCACCAGGGCATCTCAGGTTGTTAGAGTAGGGACTCTTACCCATCACCTATGCTCCATTACCACTGCCACCCTCTAGAGGAAAGTTGTGAAGACACTCCAATCTCTGAGGAAGACAGAGCCCATCTCCATGCCTCAGCTCAGGACCTATTTCACTTACAATCTCAGTGACCCACCAAGGAACATCATGGCCCCACATATCTATCAGGGTGAGACCTGTCCTGATTCCCACTCTGCCGTTCCCTGAGACTCACGACTACTTACAAGAAACAAGAAAACTCCAAAAACAACAGGCTGACAATACGGGAAACTGTTTATTATTAGGGAAGGTCCACTAAGAATGGCACATTGCAGAGAAGGACAGAGGACTCCAGGCAAGGTGGGGTCAAGAGGAGGACGGGAGCCCAGGTGTCCAGGAGGAAAGTCTAGGCGGCAGTGGCAAAGCCCACCCTGTTGTTGGCCATGTCAAAGACGGAATAGTAGGATCTGAGGAAGACATCCCCAAGAATCCAAAAGGGCTGGCCATTTCCTGAGGACACGTAGGTGGCTTCCAGTCCAACCAAGCAATAGCCATTCTCCTGGTCAACAGAGAAAGGCAGCACTCATTCATTTGGTCACACATGGCCTGGCCACTGCTAGCCTGAGCCCTGGTCAATGAGCAGGGCAAGGAATGGCCCTGAAGGGTATAGACAAGGTGGTGTTTCACAAGAGGGGCTGGTGGGAGGGATTTTCCAGGGTAAACACAGGTTGTAGTGGCCTCTGCAGGGTCACCTATTCCCATGCTGGGTATCTTTTCTTGCTAAAGCTCCCTTCTGTTCCTCATTTGCAAAAGTCAGAATGGTGTTTCAGCTTAGAGTAAAGCTAGCTTGCATTCAGACTTTGCCTTTACCCTCATCATCTGTGCAGCTGGATCAGCTATTGAACCTCTCTGAACCTCCAGGTTTTCATTTGTAAAACAGAAAGAGAATCTCCCCATCAAATACTGTGACAATTCCCTTCACCTAAAGGGAAGCCTAGGCACCGGGGTTCACCACGGGCTATCCCTAGAGAGAGCCCCTCTCCACTGATTAAGAGACTGATTGATCATGGGTGACACACTTCTGGTGGGGATAATTCGAGGTGACATGAGTTTGGAAATGGCACAGGGCCAGGTGGAGCTTTTCTGGCTGCACCTGTTCCTCCACCCCAGTGGCTCAGCCCCAGGGACCAGGACTTACATTGAGGATGTAGGCAGAGGGCGGCAGAGGGAACTGCACCCCGTTGATGACGAAGGTGAAGGTGGGCAGGTTCTGGATGTCATTACAGTTCACAAAAAACTGCAGAGAAACAGGTTCTTCCAGATCCCCTCATTCCCCACCCAAGAGCATCTGCTAAGCCTCCCAGATGCCCAAGACCTCTTTTTGGAGCAGAGGGCACAGTTCAGGGGAAAATGCTATGTAGGTACTGCGTGGGTGTCATAGGCACTACTAGAGTGGGTGACATCTGGAGAGACCTGAGAATGTCCCACACCCAAAGATGCTCCTCCTGCCTGAATGGCCCTTCTGTGAGGTTGAATCGATGCCCTTTCCCTGCAGGTGTCCTTTGAAACCACACAGCCATGTGCAAAAAGTGGACCAGGGCTCCTCCCCTAGTCGGGAGAGCTAATTAGGTGACCATTTTATTTGCCAGGACACACGGGAGCAAGGGGGCATAGCTGTGTGGAGGAGAGGGAGGTGTGGATTGAGAGTTGTCCCTTGTTACTCACTTGCTTGGCCCCAAGTTTCACTCACAGGGACCCTTGTTGCACAAACAACAAACACTGAGCTGACCCCTCCTGGCCAGGGCACATCCACGCCACACCCACCTGTCCATACTCGTCCTCCTGGGCCCCTATAGCTTGCAGAAGGGAGCTCAGGTACTGCTGGGGCACGGTGAGCAGAGAGGTTCCTGTGTCCACCATGGCCTGGCAGCCCTGGGAGCACCAGCCAGAAGCCTCTTCCCCAACATAGAACCTGCGTGGCAAGAAGAGGGCAGCCTCAGCCCAACCAGGTCAGGGCAGCCAGGGGGGACCTTCCGGGCACAGGGGAGCAGGCACCCAATGTAGATGAGCACCCCCACGGCCATTGCAGCTTGTTCCCTTCCTCACATTCCCTCTGAGTCTGTGCAGGGTCACCCGAAGGATCCAGGGATAGATTTTAAAAACTTCAAGGAAGTTTTGAGAATCATTGAAAACCAGGGTTGTCGTGTTTGTTGTAAGGACAATGAAAAAATTAGTTGTTCCACACACTTCAGGTTCTAATCTGTTCTAATCCCCTCCAGTACTTGGGATTCCACATGTGCCCCCTCCTACCCCTTTCTCCAGACCCAGGGTTGATGCCCCTGAGGAGGACAGCTGAGGCTCTGGGGAGGACAGGCCACAGGAGTCCTTGGTGCCCCCACATCAGTGGAGCCTGGATGTGCATGTGCCACCGGTGCCCAGAAGCCAGCTCCAAGGAAGGTGCATCCCCAGGGACCCCCACCCCAGACTCACTCCTCGATGCCGATCTGCCAGTAGAGCTCCCGGGTGACAGGAGCCCAGAAGATCTGCCCTGTGTACAGGCTCTCATCCACACCTCCAAAGATGACTGCTCCTCCGTCCTCAGATCCCTCTTGGCTGCAGGACACACAGGGAAGGGGAAGTGAGGGAGAGGTTAAGGAAGGGGATGCACATATTGAGAAGCCACCTTCAAGGGAAAGAGCATGTTCCCAGGATTCACATGGGGGTGTCCTGAGGACAAGGCCATGTATTCCCCCAGACTCCTGAATGGCACTTCCCCAAAAGCATACTACAGCGCACCCACACTGTGCTGCCTTCTGCCTCTGAATTCATGCCATTGCTGGACCCTGTCACCAGGAGCCCTACTGAAACCCAAGTTTTTTCTTTTCTGCTGCAAATAGTTAAGGGAAGGCTTTGGTGGAGGGGAGGGAAACACAGGCCCTGTTTCTTTCAGAAGCTTCCCCTGAGTGGTAGCAGAGTGGGGAGCACCTGGGGTTACGGGTAGAAGTATAAACAGGTCATAGGAGTCCCCAGAGTTAGTGACAGGTCAATGTGTTGAAAGCAGGATAAGGAGACCAAGCCACAGCAAGAAGATGGAACTGACTCTAGACGGTAGAGAGGAAGAAAGCTGGACAGCAAGAGAGAAAAGCCAGGCCCAGGCCCCTCCTGACCTGGGCTGCTGTGGGGGCTGGGAGGACAGTGGGTGAGGAATAGTCGAGGGCCTAGACCAGGAGACTCCAAGACCTAGAAGGACCCACGCAGGAGATGAGGCAGCGGGTCACTGGACAGAGAGACCTCAGGGAGAAGCACAGGTGAGGCAGTGGGCTCTCAGGGCCCATAGCAGCAGGCGGGCCCAAGACATGGGGAATTAGAGCAGCGACACCTGGGAGAAGCTCAGACTGAAGAAGGAGAGACCATCCTGTGTACTGAGAGTGGACTGGGGCAGGGGCAGGGGAGCAGGAGAGTCAGAGCCCAGGAGCTGAGGCTCTGAACAAGCATGGCCCAGCCACCCCCTGCTGGGAGGTCTCCACACCCCCAAGGGATCAGGGCTTTGTACAGAGCAGGACTTAGGGACCCGCAGGGCAGTCTCTCACTTGCTGAGGTAGACGCTGAACATGGGGCTGGACAGGGCGTCCACCCGCAGCATGCCTTGCAGGGCGGTGGTGGCCCCACCCATGGACAGGGCAGGGTAGGCCAGGCCCATGATGCCATCAAACTGCGCATAGACAAAATTGGTACCCGGCTCCTGCTCACTCAGGCCGAACTCCTGGTTGGGGACCTGGATGCTCTGGACCTGTGGGGGGAAGACACATTGGAGGGGAGGTGACACTTCTGACAGCATCTATGTCCTCCTGCCCCAAGCCACCAGAGACCCTCCATGGTCTTCCCCCCCTCCTTCCTCCTCTGGCCCATCTGCCCACTTCTCCACGGGCATCCCAACTGTCACTTCTCTTCCAAGGGCCTCCTTCACTGTAGCCTCCCATCCCCACACCTCTGCCCCCCAGTTCTAAGCTCCTGAAAAAAGGCACTATCTGACTGGTCACTCTGGTGCCCCATCCCTGGACAGGAAAGAACAAGGACATCTAGGTCCCCACCCTCTCACACCCCCATCCTGGGTGGGGGTGGCAGCTGGAGCACTCACAGTCAGGGTGTCATAGCCGAAGAAGCCAGTGAGGCTGCCGGTACCATACTGCAGGGAGAAGGTCTGCCCGTTGGTGGAGAAGGTGGAGGACTTGCTGGGGTTGAAGCGAGGGTGTGTGGCTGCAGGAGGGAGCCATGGAGGCCAGGGGTGAGCAGAGGGCTGCCTGGCTCTCAGGCTCATGGGCTGCACTCCTGCCTGGCCCTCAGCCTAAGCTCCCAGCCTGAGGCGTCAACACCCCCACCTGGTCACCAAGGAGGGACTGACAGCCTTGGCCCCTGGATCCTCTTATTTGGAAGGTATTGGCCTGAAAACCCATGTTTCACAGGTAATTGGATGCCCAGATGATGACCACCCTGTAAGCAGCTGCCCTAGACTCCACCTCTGTCTCTACCCCACCAGAAACCGGCAGAAACCTAGTGGGAAATGCTCATCCAGTGAGGAGTGGGAGGGAGACCTAGGAGGAATCCACTCACCCCAACCTCAATTCACCCAGGAGCTGGGCATCCTGGGATGTGGAGGTGGCATGGGATGTGCCCATGGTGGACAGAGATGTCCACACTCCAGCCCCAAGATTTTGGAAGGAATCAGGGCAGCATTAAGAAACTGAAGATCCTCTGTCTCACCAAATGACTCCAGGACAGGAACCACATCTAGCAGAGTTGTGGCCAGTCCCTGGAGACGCTCAGGGAGAAGCTAGTGGAGAGGAGAGTGGAGGGCGAGGCACAGAGTGGACAGTGTCCTGAGGGGAGGAGCAGCACTGCCCGGTGAGCAGGAGAGGGTGGAGCGGAATGAACTGGAGGGGGTGAGGTGGACGGCAGAGATGAAGGGGTCCATCCTGACACGAGGCAAGGCAAGGGGCCACCCTGGAGCAGGGCCAGCCTCCTCCCTCTGGCTTGTTGATGCCCTGAGACCCTCAACAAGTCCCTGGTCCTCCTCAGGAGTGAGCACCCTTCCCTGCCTGCATCCCTGGACATGCCAGTGCCCAGCCCTGCCCAGGGGCCCTCCCTGCCTAGCCCAGCACTCACTGCAGGCCTGGCTCTGGCAGTAGACCGAGGGCACCCACAGGTTGGAGGAGCCAGTGTCAAACAGGACCAGGAAGTTCTGGGGTGGAGTTCCGATGCTGATCTCACCAAAGTAGGCAGCCTGGGGAGCCATGGGGACAGCTGTGAGCATTAGGGGGACCCAGGGGCCAGGCTTCTCCATGGGCAGAGCAGGAAGGACAGCCCTGCCCTAAAGTACCACCCAAAGCCAGGGTCCCAGACACACAGGCCTCAGTCCCAGCCTGCCCAGGGCAGCCACGTGGTCTCTGTGCCAGGTCAGCTGCCAGGTCAGCTGGGGTCCTCCCCATGCTCTGCCCAATGGGCCACTCACAGCAGGGTGGCCCAGGCTGGCAGGACTGGGAGAAGGGAGCATCCTCAGGGTGGGAGCCCAGGGAGTCCCCAGCTTTGGCAGGGACAGGTACACCTGGAGCTCTGGGACTCACATCCATGTAGGTCATGGGCTCATAGAGCACGCTGAAGTCGCTGAAGCGGTACTTCTGAGCGGGGTCGTACTTGTGGGTCCTCAGGAAGTCCCCCAGCAAGCCCTTTTCCCTCAGGATCTGACGCATAGTCTTCATTTTCCTCAGGGGGACCCTAGGGGAGGCTGGGTGTCAGGGCAGGGCCCCCCTCCTTCCTCTGCCTTCTCATTTCTTCTCTCCCTGATGTTCTCCCTCAACTCCTTCCCTCTTCCTCTTCTTTCTTTCCTTCTCCACTTCTTTCAACCTCACTCAACACTTCTCCAAGACTCAGGAAACAATGAACTTCCCTCATGCCTGCCCTCAGCCCCTCTCAGGGGTCCTGCTCCTGCCCTGGCCTCTGCTCTCAGAGACCCTGAAAATACTTCCCATGAAGGGGAGAGGGACTTGGGACGCTGGGGCTTTACAGCTTCCAGAGGATGTCTGCTGATATTTGTTCTTTTGTTGTTTAAGGGTCAGGTCTGGGGTGTGACTCAGTGGGAGAACATTTGCTGAGCATGTGCCTGACCTGGGTGCAGTCACCAGAAACATGAAAAGGTAAAACTAAAATAAAATTGTTTTCAGAGATACCAAATCTCATCCCAAAGGGCGTCCCTTCCTGTGGTGCACTCCAGCACCTGGTACTGCCTAAGAGACACACCATGGAATAGGGGAGCAGCAATTGTCCCCTAATATGTTTAATCTGAAGCTGATTGAATATGTGCCTATAAAATTGGACACAGGAAAGGACCCCTGTACTCTTCCCTCTTGGCACAGCAGGCAGGGTGGCAGGCAGGGACTCCTGCTGTCCCCTGAGCCAGATCACTGGCTCCATCCTGAATTTTTAACACCTCATATTATAGTGATTTACTGGAATTGGTGTCTTTGCTAATTTGATCTTGTCTTCTCCCAGCAAATTTGGGGTCTCAGGAATGTTTTTGTAGAGATTATCTGTCTTCTCTAGTTGGGGCTGTTATCTTCTATAGGAAGAAACCGCACCCATCCTGCAAAGGCCTGAGTGGGCATAGTCACCCTACTCTCTGCTTCAGAACCATCTTCTCCCCTCAGCCTGGGGAGGGAGGAGGCTATTGCCTTGACTAGCAGCTCCTGAGGCCAGGCTCTGTCTGCTCCCAGCTGAGTCCTGCCCAGCTCCTGCAGGGGCAGTCTTCCCTGGCCCAACAGGGAGTCCCGCTCAGACCCAGCTGCTGCCCCCTGACTAGCTGCTCCACACAGGGCTGCAGGCTTCCTGAGGTTCCCTGCACCCACAGCCAGGCCCACACTCACTTGACAGGTGTAGTCGATGCCTCCAAGGCCAGGAGGCAGACCAAGGCCACCACCATCCACTTCATGATGCCGATTCCCAGCTGGTCACAGAGCAAGCACCACTCTGAGGTCCACAGTCGCACTGGAGTGAAGACTTCAGCACTCCCTCTTTATACCCCCTGGATGTGGCCGAGTCCCTCCCTCCGTGCCCTGGGCAAGCATGACCCCAACCAGGGTGTCCCCAGTACACC
Source organism: Callospermophilus lateralis (assembly GCF_048772815.1). NCBI lineage: Eukaryota > Metazoa > Chordata > Mammalia > Rodentia > Sciuridae > Callospermophilus > Callospermophilus lateralis. The sequence continues at coordinate 113,228,799 of NC_135310.1, read as the reverse complement.
ATGTAGCCATTGTTTCTCTATGTTTTTTCCCCTGGACCATGGCCACAGCTGACTTTCAACTTGTTGACTTTGAATTCAACAGCAGAGGCCAGGAGGTACGGGCGATAAGACAGAACAAAGTCGCCATAAGATGGAGGGGCAGAGCTGCTCCTCCTCCAGGAACCAGTGGTTGGTGTGGGCATTTTGGGATGAGGGCCACAAAGAGGCAGAAACAGAGAGAGGGGCATAGGATACAAAGCAGTTTTCTTGCCTAGCAAGTCTTGATTGGGGATAACAGGATCTTTGTAATGGGCACTCTCCTGTGTGCTGTAGGCAGCTTCACACCATCCTGGTGGCTGCCCCCTGGGTGCTAGGAGCAGTCCCTGAGCTGTAACAATCATAAATGTGTCTAGGGGTTGCCTAATGTCCCCAGTAGGGATGACATAATTGAGAACTGTATGGTTAAGTGATGTCCCTGGTGGTCTGACTCAAGTCCTGGCTCCCAGCACCCCAACACCTTGGGATGGAATTGGGATATGTGTGGGGGTCAATAGGTAGCATGGATGAGGACATGTTGCTAACAAGGCAGTTCTGATGCTGGGGATGGTGCTGGAGGCCAGTGCAGATTAAGGATGTCTTCAGAGGCTTTCGATATCCATCAGGGGACTTGGAGAAACCCTCAGCACGTGCCCAGGTCACACTCACAGGACACGCCATCTGGGCATTGGCCATGCCTTGGGCAGCAGAGTGAAGAAAAACCTGGAGCAGAGCATGAGTGGAAGGCCACCCCTGTCCTTGTCCCCTTCTTCACTGTCTCTCCCTACACCCCCCTGCAACTCTGCCCTGACCTAGTTCTCCTGGGAGGCCTCTGTGTCCCCCATTACCCTTTACCAAGCCCTGGTCTGCCCTTCTCTGGCCCAGGTCTGGTTCATCCTGTCCCTCTCTCCATCATCTGGGGCCCCCCACACCCATCCCCCTATCTCCTCCCCCTCTTCCCATCTACAGGCTTCCCAAGGCTGAGCTGACCTGAAGCTGGACTGCCAACTCTCCATATTGGGGGACTGGAAAAAGTCCCCATGCCAGCACCCTCTCTGCCACTTTGTACCCAGCACTCAGGGCTCCAAACAGATTGATCACACCTTTGGGCCCCAGGCAAAAGGCCAGGGCTACACCTGCCAACCAAAGAGAGCATCTGGCCAGCAGGGGATTTTCCACTCTGGCCTATCCAGACCTGGGCATCCTCCCCAGGCCTCATGATGGGGAAGGCAGGGAAGGAACTAGAATCTGCCCACCCCTCCCAGAGAGGGAGGTCCCTGCCTGATGGTTGTCAATGCCAACTCAGTTCCATTCCTCCCTGCAGTCCCCAGAGCCATGTGGGACTCTGGAGAGGAAGGCAAGGCATTTCCCCCTGAGCTGGGCATCCCCACATCCGGAAGAGAAGGAAAAAGAGTCATAGGATCCTTGGATTCCTGCTAAGTCCATGGAATGCCCTGACCTCGGGAGGCCCTAATAGACCCCAGGCTGGGGTTCCAGGGACCCTTCCTCCTGTGGTAGGAAACCAGGGGTCTGACAGTTGTCAGGCTCGCATTCCCCAGGCCTAGTGACACCACATCCCTTCTGAGTGTCCCTGGCTTCAGCATCAGGATAGGCATCCTGCTCAGCTGCCAGGCTCTGAGGATCTGCAGCCCCTCCTACCCCCCTGTTCCTTCCTGTCAGTCTCCTGGGAGACCCAGGTGGCCTACTTCCTCCCCTCCCCTGTCCTGTCCCACCACCATCCACCCCCCATACATCAAAGACTCACTCTTTGATATGTCTGGCATCTGCAGTGTCTGAAGGCACCTGAGAAGTCCTCCTGGGCCACCTCTGACCCCACACAGAAGCCCAAAGAGGCCTGGCCTGCTGGCTCCCACCTGAGTTCATCTTCTCCCCCAGACACCACACAGCAGTGCCATGGTGCTGGGTCCCCAGTGTCTAGTCTTGGGCCTCCTCTCCAAGACCAGATGCTCCCAAGTGCAGAGACTGGGCCTTCCACATCTCCGTGTTCAGCTCTGGGCTTAGGAAATCGGTAGAGTTGATGGAGCCTTGGGGATTGTTCTCGTTGAAGTTCTGCTACAGCCCACACCCTATTATCCCAGGCGCACACTTCCTCCTAATAATCCAAACTGCTCTCCTGGGAGACCTTGACCCAGATGGGATCTCAGGGCCACAGGCTGCTGGTGTCCAGGAAGGAGGCAATTCTTCTGCATGCCCACGTCTCATTTTCTTTCTGCCTCACCTTCCTCAAAGCTTGTCATAAGCTGTATGCAGTGTCGCATGGCTGCAATCCCAGCAGCTCAGGAGACTGAGGTAGGAGGATTGCAATTTTGAGGTCAGACTCACCAATATAATGAAACCTTATGGAACTAGGCAGCCACTTTCAAAATAAATATCAAATAATAATTTTTAAAAAGCTCAGGGGATGTTGCTCATTGGTAAATCACCATGGATTCAATACACACACACACACACACACACACAAAAAAAAAAAAAAAAAAAAAAAAAAGTTCTAGTCTCCTGTGGCTAAGTAAATGAAATCCAAACTTGACACTCAACCATGCAGGATGCTCTCCATTTCCTGCCAAGTGTCCAAGCTCTTCTTTCTCCGTGCACACTCCTTTCTCACAAGAAGGGGTGGTATTTTCTTGCCTCCATGTTCTGTTCTCCATATGAAAGTCCCTTCCCAAATGTACCCACATGAAAACTTGCTTCATCTTTCAAGACCCAAGCCTTCCCCACGTGCCCACCTACCCCTACATTGACCCCCCAAAAGTGGAGAATGTTGATTGTCTTCCCATGGTGTCTACTTCATAACAGCTTATATCCATTTCACTTGCCCCCAGTCGTACAACATGTGCCTCAAAGAGACCTTTTTCTGCTATGACTCCTTTACCAGCTCAAAGACATCTTTTAAAGTGACACTGAGAGCTCAGGGTCTTTCTTAAAGAGTAACAACTACATAGCATGCAAACTATCACTGCTCATCCTTCACCCAAGCCAGACATCACTAATCAATTGTGTTGCTCTAACCCCAGTGTTCAGAACAAGCCTTAGAATCTTTTTTATTTTTATTTTTACCGTTGTAGATGGACAGCATGCCCTTGTTGGTTTAGTTTTGTTTATGCGGTGCTTAGAATTGAACCCAGTGCCTCATACATACTAGGCAAGCCCTCTGCCACTGAGATACAGCCCCAGCCCTAGAATCTTTTTAATATATTTTTAATTCATTCTAATTAGTTACACATGACAGTAAAATGAATTCTGACACATCATACATAAATGGAACATAACTTCTTGTTCATCTGTTTTTACATGTTGTACATAGGTCATGTAAACCATCTACACACATATGGTAATAAAGTCCGATCCATTCTACTCTCATTTCTATCCCTGCCTGCTCCCCTCCCTTCACTCCTCTCTGTCTAGTCCAAAATACCTCTATGCTCCCCCAACCCATTGTGAATTAGCATCCACATATCAGAGAAAATACTTGGCCTTCGGTTCTATGGGATTGGCTTATTTGGCTTAGCATGATATTCTCCAGTTCCTTCCATTTACCCACAAATGCCATAATTTCATTCTTCTATAAGCAAGTCTTAGAATCTTTCCCCATCTGGTGTTCCATGACGGTCTTTCAATCCCTCATGAAACGACAATCCCCAAATCTTTTCATGGAGGATTTTAAAAAATTATTGATGCTAAATTTCATTTAGATTATATATATATAATATATATATATTATATATAATATATATATATAATACATCAAGGCAGGGCTAAGGCTGGATGTAGCTCCATTTGAGAGCACAGGCATAGCATGCTTGATGCCATGGGTTCCACCCCCAGCACCTCCCCAAAAAAAAAAACAAATAAAATTTTTAAAATAGTAAGGACTCTTCAAAGTGTAGCCTCTTGCTCCTTCCTTCATTATCTTGTAGACCTTATTGTGCACACTTAGATTTGAACCTCACTGAGGTCAGTGTGTAAACACAACTCGCTCTTATCACACCGGACTGCGGCATGTGCACCTTTCCATGCATTAAGATATGCCTCTTCCTTATCACTTAACACTTGCAGAGGTTACCTGGCGCTCTCTCCTGCTCGCTCTAGGCACTGGGTTTTTTCCAGTTCTCATTGCTGTCAGCAGCACCTGGGCTCACACCCAACACTCACCAAAGGAGTGAAGTGCTGAGCTCCCCATGACAGGAGACATCCAAGCAGAGGCTGAAAGGTCACTTTTTTTTTTTTTTTAGTACTAGGGATGGATCCAGGAGCACTTAACCACTGAGACACATCTCAGCAGTTTTTATGTGTTTTTTTGAGACAGGATCTCCCTAAGTTGCTCAGAGATATGCTAAGTTGCTGAAACTGACTTTGAACTCTGAACTCTCCTGCCTCAGCCTACCAAGTCGCTGGGATTACAAGTGGGTGCCACTATGCCCAGCCAAATGGATACTTCTTAAGGAGTACTGTTAGAGGGCTCTCTTGTAGTAGGTTTGAGTATGGGCCTGGAATCTCAGTTTCCCTGTGCATTCTAACCCTGATATTGTCCACTCAGCTCTGGGTGTTAGGTGCAGGACAGGCTGAGTAAATTGTCTGCAGGGCATGCCAAACAAAGATAACTGCAGGATGACCTGGCCACTCAAACCCTCTGTCTGGTTCTTTATCACCTATTTGCTTCAAGCCCAAATGCCCAAGCCTCCGCTCAAGGCTGAACACTCAACCTGCCACTCAAAGCCAAACACTTAACCCCCTTGTGTGCCAACAGGCAGCTTGCAGACCCAGAGACCCCATTAGATTTGGGCTATAAAAACTCCCTCCTGCAGGCTTCTCTCTCTTGCTCTCTCTGTCTCTCTTGCGCGTGCTCTCTCTCTCTTTATCTTTCTCTCTTTTCTCCTCTGTTGCACTGCTGCAATAAAGATCTCTTGGTCGCACCAAGTGTTGTGGTCACTTTCCTTTTACTGGGGACAATTACTCTATAACCTTAAGTCTTTCTCAGTTATCTAAGTGCATGTTTAGTTAAGGTTTCAGCTATTTTCTCAGGCTTTTGGATTTTGCTTAAGTGTTGGTGTGTGTTTTATATTTTCACCATTACTCCAACCAAACCCACTGGGAATATACTGGACCTGATGTTTGTTTTTCTCAAGCTCAGGGGTGTACACTGTTAAATGTTGACATAACTCTAGAGTCACAGAGAGTTCTGAACATAGTGAGGAGTGGTCCCTCCTAATTTTCATGCAGGACCCCCTAATGTTAACTCACACAAAAAGCATCCTACCCTGGTCACTTTAGGAATTTACCCTGATATAATGCTATCAAGGACTCTACACACCTCATCTAAATGTCACCATTTGTGCCACAAATGCCCCCTTTCTTGCCCAGGATCCCGTCTAGGTTCCCACATTGCTCTTGGAGATCATTTCATTCTCCTTCCATCTGTGCCAGCTCCTTGGTTTTCTGTCCCTTGTGACCTTGTGACTTTTTGTTGTCCTGACCAGTCCCTTTGTAGACTGCCCCTGGCTGTAGGTGATGCTGGTGTTTTCTCATGGTGAGGTTCTGGGGGGTGTTTGGACAATGCTGCAGAGGGGATGAGCCCTCTGCGGGCACCCTGTCTGGATGGTGTGATGTCCAGGTGTCCTGTTCCTGCCCACTTAGACTCCGTCCCTGGTTAAGGTGGGATCTGGCAGGTTTCTCGTCTCCAACTTACTGTTGTGCTTAGTAATGAATAAGAGTCTTCTGTTGAGATGAGTGGAGACTGTGCCGACCTCCTGCTTCTCCTCATCTCCTGCTCTGGGTGTAACAGCTGTTATCGGTTTTGCCTAAAACAGTCATTACAAAGCTGTTTGCCTAGTGGTGATTTTCTATCTCCATCATTCCTCTGCACTGATGAGATTTCTACTGTAAGCAAGAACTGGACCTGAGGTTTTAGAATGGGCTCCTGCCCTCCTGGAAAACACCCCATCCCAGAGGGCAGGCCGGGCAGGTGCTTTGTATTTAATGAATCATGCAACCATCTTGACAGTCCCACAGAAAGGCTGACTTGTCTCCTTCTAGAGAGGAGTCTGGTTTTTGTTTTGGTTTTAGGTACAGGGGATTGAACTCAGGGCACTCTCCCACTGGCCCACATCCCCAGCCCTATTTTGTCTGTTATTTAGAGACAGGGTCTCACTGAGTTGCTCAGCTCCTCCCCATTGCTGAGGCTGGCTTTTAACCTTGCAATCCTCCTGCCTCAGACTCCTAGCTGCTGGGATTACAGGCATGAACCCCACCCATCATAGAGGAATCTGATTTATGTGCACCTCAAACATCTGAAAATAAATCTGTGTCTATAACTGAGAAATAGAAAGACTGATTGTTTTCCTCTGCTCTTGATTAACCTCACCTTGCATGAATTTCTGGCTTTGTGGAAAGGGGTTACACTAGGTGGATGAAGGCCCATGAACCCAGCTCCAGCCCCTGCCCCACGAAGGGTAGGTGGGGGTGAAGCCTGAGGATGGACTAGTATCTCATGTTCTCCCTAAATGTTTTCTCTGGTTCTCATTCCTGGCTTTCTCTATGGAACTAAACAATAACAACTGAGTTTCTTGTTTCCAGAGAAAAGAATGAAATCAAAATTCTTCAGAAATTTCTCTGACTTGGATGGAGCAGCGCATGCGTATATCCAGCAGATCAGGAGGCTGAGGCTGGAGATGACAAGTTCCAGGTCAGCCTCAGCAATTTAATGAGATAATCTCAAAAAAATAAATTAAAAGTCCTGTGGATGTAGCAAAGTGGTTTAGCATCCCTAGGTTAAATCCTTACTGCCGTTTATATATATATATATATATATATATCAGATGGACTTTTCTTGCAGGCACCCAGTCCTGGCCCATCAGTCATGGGCAGCAGGTACGATCAGGCAAGAACTTGGTGGCTCCCTCAGGGAACATTTAAAGTGTATGGACAAAAGTACTCAGAAGAAATATGTCCCCAGAAGAATGAAGGGTGTTCCTGGACAGTGTCAGAGATGTCCACACAGATTGATTTCTGATGACACATGGAGCCTACTTCTCTTTGCTGAGCCCTCTCAGCACATATGGAAGGACTTGAGTGTGACATGGGATGAACTTGACTTAGAAGACCCACCTCCACCACTTAAGGCTTCTTTGACCTTGACAGCCGCTTGCCCTTTCCCACCCTGTGTGTGCTTGTGTGTCAGAAGGGATAACCGTCTGTGCCTGCAGCACTGCTGTCCAACCCAGTGAGGCCCTGCCCACGGCCGTGCCTGCTGCAGTCCTGGCTGTCAGCTGAGTCTGGGTCTTCAGATTGGGCAGGGGCTGGGGCTGGGGAGGCAAAGGCAAAGGACTTAGGTGAAACTGAGAGTATTCATTCTGGTTCCTTTTCTTCTTTGTGGTGTGTGTGTGTGTCCCAGGGTTGAACTCTGTGGTGCTTTACTACTTAATTACACTCCCAGTCCTTTTTACTACTGACTCTGAGACAGGGTCTTGCTGGGTTTCTGAGGGGCTTGCTAAGTTGCTGTGCCTGGACCTGTCAGTCCTCCTGCCTCAGTGTCCCAAATTGCTAGGATTACAGGTGTGCTCCACCTGCCCGGCAGTATTCCACTCCCTGATTCAGGTGGGAGTGAGGTGGAGTCCTCTGGCTCATGAGAAGTCAGTGTGCTCTACTCCTGATAGCTCATCGGTTTTCATGTGCATTATACTTCAACAAAAAGTGTGAAAAATGGCAATTTTTCCTTTTTTAATGTAAATTCTATTTGGGCATTATTTGTACACAATGGTAGAACACATTTTGTATTCTCATGCATGCATGTATCACAAATTTGTCAATTTATTCCCCAGTACCTCCCCTGTCCCTCCCTGCCTCCCTGGTCCCCTTCCTCTATCCTACTGGTCTCCCAATGATCCACAACCCCTGCCCCAGGTGACTCCCTCCTTACTCCCCCACCCCCTTTTCTCTCTGGCTTCTACACATAAGAGAAAACGTACCACCCTTGGCTGTCTAAATCTGGCACATTTTGCTTAACACCCATTTTCCTGAAGTGACATAATTTCATTTTCTTTCTGACTGAATAAGCTCCACTGTGTACATAGACCACATTGCTGTATCCACTCCTCTGTTCATAGACAACAAGGCTGACTCCATACCTTGGCTCCTGGAATCTCACTGCTATAAACTTGTGTGTGAGTGTATTCCCACAGTGCGCCGCCTTTAATGTTTGGATGAACTACCAGGAGCAGCCAGGAGTAGCACAGCTGGGTCATAGGGTGGCTCCGTAACAGTACTTTTGTTGGTTTGGGATTTGTTGTTTGTTTTTGTGTTTGTTTGGGTACTGGGAATTCAACCAAAGAGAGCTTTAACACTGAGCTGCATCCCCAGACCTTTTCAGTTTTTATGTTGAGATAAGGTCTCACTAGATTACTGAGGCTGATCTTGAACCTGTGATCCTCTTGCCTCAGCCTCCTGAGTAGCATGTGCTCAGGAATACAGGCATGTGCTACTGTCGAGGATCATTCCAAGATTTTGAGGATCCTTCATGCTGATTTCCATAGTGGTTTTATGAATTTATAATTTCACAAACAGCATATTAGAAAATGTCCCTTTTGCCTTACATCCTTGCCATTCTTCACTATTATTTGTATTCTTGATGTTTGTCATTCTGACTGGAGAAAAACATAATCTCAGTATAGATTGTGTTTTTCTTTTTTCCTTTTTGGAATTGGGGATTTAACCCAGGGATGCCTAACCACTGAACCACATCCCCAGCACTTTTTGTTTTTTTATTAAAAGACAGGGTATCACTAAGTTGTTGAGGTCCTTTCTGAGTTTCTGAGGCTGGGCTCAACTTGCAATCCTTCTGTCTCAGCCTCCTGAGGGACTGGAAATAAAGTTCTGTGCCAACAGACCCCCTCAGTATAGTTTTGATTTGCATTCTTTTTTTGGAGTGGGGAGCATACCGGGGATTGAACTCAGGGTCACTCAACCACTGCCCCACATCCTCAGCCCTATTTTGTATTTTATTTAGAGACAGGGTCTCACTGAGTTGTTTACTACCTCACTTTTGCTGAGGCTGGCTTTGAACTTCATCCTCCTGCCTCAGCCTCCCAAGCTATGTTCATCAGGGATATGGGTCTGTAGAGTTCTTTCTTTGATGGGTCCTTATCTAGTTCTGGTATCAGGGTGATTCTGGCTTCATAGAATAAATTTGGAACTGCTCCTCCTCCCCATTTCTATTTCATAGAATAACTTGGGAAGCACTGGCTTTAATTCTTCTTACAGGAATCATAGAATTCACAGGAGAATCCACGTTTCCTGGGCTTTTCTTTGTGGAAGACTTTTAATTACTGTTTCAATAGCATTGCTTCTCCTGGGTCTGTTTGTTTTCTCTGTTCACGTGGTTCAATTTGGGTAAGCCATGGGTGTTTAGAAACTCAACTTCTTCCCGAGTTTTCAATTTATTGGACTGTAAGTTTTCCCAAAGAGTCCATAATGATTGTCAGGATTTCTGCGATATCTTCTTTTTTGGTTCTAATTTTATTAATTTATGTCTTCTTTGTCTTTCCTTTGATTGCTTTAGCTTGGGTTTGTTAATCTTATTTATCATGTCAAGGATTCAATTCCCTCTTCATTGATCCTTTGTATTTTTCACAGTTGATCCTCTGTTGCATGAATTTCGGCTCTGGTTGAATTATTTCCTTCTGTCTTCTTTCCTTGGCTTCATCATGAGGTTGTATATTGGGAATCTTTCTAATTTTCTCATGTAGGCCCTCATGGCTCTACCTTTCCCCTCCCAATGGCCTTCACGGAGCCAAAGGAGGTTCTAATATGAGGCATCTCTGTCTCTTAATTGTAAGAATTTTAAAAATTCTCCCCTTTTTTATGGCCAATCCAGATGTGTTTGTATCATTTCTGTCATTTTATTCTTTGTTCTGAGTTCTAATTTCATTTCATTATGACCTATTACCATACGAGGAATTTCATAGAATGCTACATATTCACAAAACCTTGCTTATGGCCTTAAATATCGTCCATTTTGCAAAAGATTGCAGGGACACATGAAAAGAAAATGCACTGAGGTCTTTTTGGATGAAATGCTCTGTGGATATCTATTAGGTCCATTTTGTCAAAAATATATATTGGGTCCGAAGAGTTTTTACTGTAAAACTCACATTTCTAAGGAGGAGTAATCAGGGAGAAGAGAGGAACAAAAAATGGGGAGAGCAGGATACAGAGCACTGCCTACAGAGAGGGTGGCCCTCTGCCCGTCGTAAGCCTGGCAACTGAGCAGGTCAGTGTCAAGCCACAAGAAGCATAGTGTGTCTGTGGTTCTGTCCCCACACCTGACCTAGTCGGAACCTCTCAACGTCCTCCCTGGCCACCATCACGCACCTCCAGGTGTGGTACTACACAGAAGTCAGAGAGCTGGGTGAGAAACTTACCCAGGCTCTTCTCCCACCCCTCACATCAGGGGAGTGTAACACACACACACACACACACACACACACACACAAGGGCGGCCATCCTCGCCTGTGATTTGAGTAACCTCCCTGGCTGGGTGAGAGGCGCTTAGACACAGCTGTGTTAGAGCCTTCCCCACCCTTCTCCAGGTCCCAGGGCTCGTCCGTGCAGAGGTGTGCCTGGCCATTGCTCTGAAGACCCAATCATCGCCCCTGACCTTGGTATACTGCCCTCCTTAACCTTCATTGGATGGGATTTTTCCCTTGAATTTTTTGTTCCCCAATAAAAGCCCACTCCCTGGCGTGCTCTCCCTCTCTCGCTAGTCTCTTTGTAAACCTCACCACCACATTAGGTGGCTGGAGGCAGGAGCTAGGAGAAGCCGTCCCGGAGCTGGTATTAAAGGTAATCAGAGTCTTGTCTCTTTAATTTAAAACTCCCTAGCAATTACTCATGAATCAAACCTTCTTTCATGAAGCCAGCGCTGGTCGCATGGCAGACAGACCGACAGACACACACACACACACACACACACACACACACACGCAAAAACTAGGAGGGTGGTGTTTGAATAACTTAACTGTGGGACTCCTGACCTATAGTGACTGGACTGAATGTGACACTGATGTGAACCATTGATTCAACTTTTGTCTCCAAAGACAGAAGTTGCCTTATTTGGGTCTATGAGACCTGAGATCTGACTTGATTAGAGAAAGTGGGCTTGATGTCCATGTAATTCAAGGAGCTATGCCTATGTCCACAGCTCAGGGTCAGCCCTCCTTCAAATTGAAGTCCTGGGACCTAGGAGACCAGGTAAATGCAATCTGCCTAATTCAGTCCCCAAGCTCCAGAAGTCCTCCTAGAAATAGTATCTAGCACAGCCTCCTCCCTCATAGACCCCATGAAAGTTGCAAGGGCACATGTGTCAGAAAATTCTGGCCAAGGTTGAATAAGAGCTAAGAAGACAGACATCTAGATCTGAGAACTGTGCCCCCCAGTCACACTGCCTATAGACATGCATCTGTGTCCTGGGGTCATGGGTAGCTTGGGGTGGTAAAATGGACCATTAGGGCATCTCAGGTTGTTAGAGTAGGGACTCTTACCTGTCACCTATGCTCCATTACCACTGCCACCCCCTCTAGAGGAAAGCTAAGAAGTCACTCCAAGCTCTGAGGAAGACAGAGCCCATCTCCAAGCCTCAGCTCAGGACCCATTTCACTTAGAATCTCAGTGACCCACCAGGGAACCTCATGGCCCCTCATATCTATCAGGGTGAGACCTGTCCTGATTCCCACTCTGCCATTCCCTGAGACCCACGACTACTTAGAGGACACAAGAAAACTCCAAAAACATCAGGCTGGACAATATGGGATACTGTTTATTATTGGAGAAGGTCCACTAAGAATGGCACATTGCAGAGAGGAAGGACAGAGGACTCCAGGAAAGGTGGGGCCAGGAGGAGGACGGGAGCCCAGGTATCCAGGAGGAAAGTCTAGGCGGCAGTGGCAAAGCCCACCCTGTTGTTGGCCATGTCAAAGACGGAATAGTAGGACCTGAGGAAGACGTCCCCAAGAATCCAAAAGGGCTGGCCATTTCCTGAGGACACGTAGGTGGCTTCCAGTCCAACCAAGCAATAGCCATTCTCCTGGTCAACAGAGAAAGGCAGCACTCATTCATTTGGTCACACATGGCCTGGCCACTGCTAGCCTGAGCCCTGGTCAATGAGCAGGGCAAGGAATGGCCCTGAAGGGTATAGACAAGGTGGTGTTTCACAAGAGGGGCTGCTGGGAGGGATTTTCCCAGTGGTAAACACAGGTTGTAGTGGCCTCTGCAGGGTCACCTATTCCCATGCTGGGTATCTTTTCTTGCTAAAGCTCCCTTCTGTTCCTCTTTGGCAAAAGTCAGAATGGTGGTTCAGCTTAGAGTAAAGCTAGCTTGCATTCAGACTTTGCCTTCACCCTCATCATCTGTGCAGCTGGATTAGCTATTGAACCTCTCTGAACCTCCAGGTTTTCATTTGTAAAACAGAAAGAGAATCTCCCCATCAAATACTGTGACAATTCCCTTCACCTAAAGGGAAGCCTAGGCACCGGGGTTCACCACGGGCTATCCCTAGAGAGAGCCCCTCTCCACTGATTAAGAGACTGATTGATCATGGGTGACACTCTTCTGGTGGGGATAATCCCAGGTGACATGAGTTTGGAAATGGCACAGGGCCAGATGGAGCTTTTCTGGCTACACCTGTTCCTCCACCCCAGTGGCTCAGCCCCAGGGACCAGGACTTACATTGAGGATGTAGGCAGAGGGCGGCAGAGGGAACTGCACCCCGTTGATGACGAAGGTGAAGGTGGGCAGGTTCTGGATGTCATTACAGTTCACAAAAAACTGCAGAGAAACAGGTTCTTCCAGGTCCCCTCATTCCCCACCCCAGAGCACCTGCTAAGCATCCCGGATGCCCCAGACCTCTTTTTGGAGCAGAGGGCACAGTTCAGGGCAAATGCTATGTAGGTACTGCGTGGGTGTCAGGTGCACTGCTAGAGTAGGTGACATCCAGAGACACCTGAGAATGTCACACACCCAAAGATGCTTCTCCTGCCTGAATGGCCCCTCTGAGAGGTTGAATCACTGCCCTTTCCCTGCAGGGGTCCTTTGAAATCACACAGCCATGTGCAAAAAGTGGACCAGGGCACCCTCCCCTAGTGGGGAGGGCTAATCAGGTGACCATTTCATTTGCCAGGACACATGGGAGCAGGGGGCATAGCTGTGTGGAGGAGAGGGAGGTGTGGATTGAGAGTTGTTCCTTGTTACTCACTTGCTTGGCCTCAAGTTTTACTCACAGGGACCCACGATGCAGAAACAACAAACACTACTGGGCTGACCTTTCCTGGCCAGGGCACATCCATGCCACACCCACCTGTCCATACTCATCCTCCTGGGCCCCTATAGCTTGCAGAAGGGAGCTCAGGTACTGCTGGGGCACGGTGAGCAGAGAGGTTCCTGTGTCCACCATGGCCTGGCAGCCCTGGGAGCACCAGCCAGAAGCCTCTTCCCCAACATAGAACCTGCGTGGCAAGAAGAGGGCAGCCTCAGCCTGACCAGGTCAGGGCAGCCAGGGGAGACCTTCCCTCCACAGGGAAGCAGGCACCCGATAAAGATGAGGATCCCCAAGGGCCAGTGCAGGTTGTTCCCTTCCTCACATTCCCTCTGAGTCTGTGCAGGGTCACCTGAAGGACCCAGGAATATATTCTAAAAACTTCAAGGAAGTTTTGAGAAGCACAGAAAACCAAGGTTGTCGTCTTTGTTGTAAGGACAAGGAACAAATTAGTTGTCCCACACACTTCAGGTTCCAAATTGTGGGTTCCTGTGTGATTGGACAAGAGCTTCTCCAGTACTTGGGATTCCACATGTGCCCCCCCTACCCCTTTCTTGAGACCCAGGGTTGATGCCCCTGTGGAGGCCAGCTGAGGCTCTGGGGAGTGCAGGTCGCAGGAGTCCTCTGTGCCCACAGCTCAGTGGAGCCTGGATGTGTGCGTGCCATGGGTGCCCAGAAGCCAGCTCCAAGCAAGATGCGTCCCCAGGGACCCCCACCCCAGACTCACTCCTCGATGCCGATCTGCCAGTAGAGCTCCCGGGTGACAGGAGCCCAGAAGATCTGCCCTGTGTACAGGCTCTCGTCCACACCTCCAAAGATGACTGCTCCTCCATCCTCAGATCCCTCTTGGCTGCAGGACACACAGGGAAGGGGAAGTGAGGGAGAGGTTAAGGAAGGGGACACACATATTGAGAAGCCACCTTCAAGGGAAAGAGCATGTTCCCAGGATTCACATGGGGGTGTCCTGAGGACAAGGCCATGCATTCCCCCAGACTCCTGAATGGCACTTCCCCAAAAGCATACTACAGCGCACCCACGCTGTGCTGCCTTCTGCCTCTGAATTCATGCCATTGCTGGACCCTGTCACCAGGAGCCACATTCAAACCACTTATTTTATTTCCTCTGCAAGTGGAAAGGGACAGGGTTTTGGTGGAAGGAAGGGAAATAGGCCATGATTCTTCCAGAAGCCTCCCCTGAGTGGTAGCAGAGTGGGTGGCACCTGGGGTTATGGGTAGAAGTATAAACAGGTCATAGGAGTCCCCAGGGTTAGTGACAGGGTCAATGTGTTAAAAGCAGGATAAGGAGACCAAGCCACAGCAAGAAGATGGAACTGACTCTAGACGGTAGAGAGGAAGAAAGCTGGACAGCAAGAGAGAAAAGCGAGGCCCAGGCCCCTCCTGACCTGGCCTGCTGTGGGGGCTGGGAGGACAGTGGGTGAGGAATAGTCGAGGGCCTAGACCAGGAGACTCCAAGACCTAGAGGGACACATGCAGGAGGAGAGGCAGCAGGTCACTGGACAGAGAGGCCTCAGGGAGAAGCACAGGTGAGGCAGTGGGCTCTCAGGGCCCAGAGCAGCAGGTAGGCCCAAGACATGGGGAATTAGAGCAGCGACACCTGGGAGAAGCTCAGACTGAAGAAGGAGAGACCATCCTGTGTCCTGAGAGTGGACTGGGGCAGGCGCAGGGGAGCAGGAGAGTCAGAGCCCAGGAGCTGAGGCTCTGAACAAGTGTGGCCCAGCCACCCCCTGCTGGGAGGTCTCCACACCCAAAGGGATCAGAACTTGGTACAGAGCAGGAGTTAGGGACCCGCAGGGCAGTCTCTCACTTGCTGAGGTAGACGCTGAACATGGGGCTGGACAGGGCGTCCACCCGCAGCATGCCCTGCAGGGCTGTGGTGGCACCTCCCACGGACAGGGCAGGGTAGGCCAGGCCCATGATGCCATCGAACTGCATATAGACAAAAAAGGTACCCGGCTCCTGCTCACTCAGGCCGAACTCCTGGTTGGGGACCTGGATGCTCTCGACCTGTGAAAGGAAGACACAATAGAGGGGAGGTGACACTTCTGACTGCATCTATGTCCTCCTGCCCCATGCCACCAGAGACCCTCCATGGTCTTCCCTCCTCCTCTGGCCCATCTGCCCACTTCTCCACAGGCATCCCAACTGTCACTTCTCTTCCAAGGGCCTCCTTCACTGTAGCCTCCCATCCCCACACCTCTGCCCCCCAGTTCTAAGCTCCTGAAAAAAGGCACTATCTGACTGGTCACTCTGGTGCCCCATCCCTGGACAGGAAAGAACAAGGACATCTAGGTCCCCACCCTCTCACACCCCCATCCTGGGTGGGGGTGGCAGCTGGAGCACTCACAGTCAGGGTGTCATAGCCGAAGAAGCCAGTGAGGCTGCCGGTACCATACTGCAGGGAGAAGGTCTGCCCATTGGTGGAGAAGGTGGAGGACTTGCTGGGGTTGAAGCGAGGGTGTGTGGCTGCAGGAGGGAGCCATGGAGGCCAGGGGTGAGCAGAGGGCTGCCTGGCTCTCAGGCTCATGGGCTGCACCCCTGCCTGGCCCTCAGCCTAAGCTCCCAGCCTGAGGCGTCAACACCCCCACCTGGTCACCAAGGAGGGACTGACAGCTTTGGCCCCTGGATCCTCTTATTTGGAAGGTATTGGCCTGAAAGCCCATGTTTCACAGGTAATTGGATGCCCGGACGATGACCACCCTATAACCAGGTGCCCTAGACTCCACCTCTGTCTCTACCCCACCAGAAACTGGCAGAAACCTAGTGGGAAATGCTCATCCAGTGAGGAGTGGGAGGGAGACCTAGGAGGAATCCACTCACCCCAACCTCAATTCACCCAGGAGCTGGGCATAGTGGGATGTGGAGGTGGCATGGGATGTGCCCATGGTGGACAGAGATGTCCACACTCCAGCCCCAAGATTTTGGAAGGAATTAGGGCAGCATTAAGAAACTGAAGATCCTCTGTCTCCCTAAATGACTCCAGGACAGGGACCACATCCAGCAGAGTTGTGGCCAGTCCCTGGAGACACTCAGGGAGAAGCTAGTGGATACGAGAGTGGAGGGCGAGGCACAGAGTGGACAGCGTCCTGAGGGGAGGAGCAGCACTGCCCGGTGAGCAGGAGAGGGTGGAGCGGAATGAACTGGAGGGGTTGAGGTGGATGGCAGAGATGAAGGGGTCCATCCTGACACAAGGCAAGGCAAGGGGCCACCCTGGAGCAGGGCCAGCCTCCTCCCTCTGGCTTGTTGATGCCCTGAGACCCTCAACAAGTCCCTGGTCCTCCTCAGGAGTGAGCACCCTTCCCTGCCTGCATCCCTGGACATGCCAGTGCCCAGCCCTGCCCAGGGGCCCTCCCTGCCCAGCCCAGCACTCACTGCAGGCCTGGCTCTGGCAGTAGACCGAGGGCACCCACAGGTTGGAGGAGCCAGTGTCAAACAGGACCAGGAAGTTCTGGGGTGGAGTCCCGATGCTGATCTCACCAAAGTAGGCAGCCTGGAGAGCCATGGGGACAGCTGTGAGCATTAGGCCAGGCTTCTCCATGGGCAGAGCAGGAAGGACAGCCCTGCCCTAAGTACTACCAAAAGCCAGGGTCCCAGACACACCGTCCTCAGTCCCAGCCTGCCCAGGGCAGCCACGTGGTCTCTGTGGGTCAGCTGCCAGGTCATTGGGGTCCTCCCCATGCTCTGCCCAATGGGCCACTCACAGCAGGGTGGCCCAGGCTGGCAGGACTGGGAGAAGGGAGGAGCCTCAGGGTGGGAGCCCAGGGAGTTCCCAGCTTTGGCAGCAGGGACAGGGACACCTAGAGACTAGGACTCACATCCATGTAGGTCATGGGCTCATAGAGCACGCTGAAGTCGCTGAAGCGGTACTTCTGAGCGGGGTCGTACTTGTGGGTCCTCAGGAAGTCCCCCAGCAAGCCCTTTTCCCTCATGGTCTGACGCATAGTCTTCATTTTCCTCAGGGGGACCCTAGGGGAGGCTGGGTGTCAGGGCAGGGCCCCCCTCCTGCCTCTACCTTCTCATTTCTTCTCTCCCTGATGTTCTCCCTCGCCTCCTTCCCTCTTCCTCTTCTTTCTTTCCTTCTCCACTTCTTTCAACCTCACTCAGCACTTCTCCAAGACTCAGGAAACAATGAACTTCCCTCATGCCTCCCCTCAGCCCCTCTCAGGGGTCCTGCTCCTGCCCTGGCCTCTGCTCTCAGAGACCCTGAAAATACTTCCCATGAAGGGGAGAGGGACTTGGGACGCTGGGACTTTACAGCTTCCAGAGGATGTCTGCTGATATTTGTTCATTTGTTGTTTAAGGGTCGGGTCTGGGATGTGACTCAGTGGGAAAACATTTGCTGAGCATGTGCCTGACCTGGGTGCAGTCACCAGCAACATGAAAATGTAGAAATAAAATAAAACAATTCTCAGAGATAGCAAAGCTCATCCCAAGTGTGTCCCTTCCTGTGATGCACTCAAGCACCTGGTAGTGTCTATGAGATACACCATGGAGTAGGGGAGCAGCAATTGTCCCCTAATATGTTTAATCTGAAGCTGATTGAATGTGTGGCTATAAAGCTACACACAGAAAAGGCCCTCTGCACTCTTCCCTGGTGGCACAGCAGGCAGGGTGGCAGGCTGGGAGTCGTAGTGTCCCCTGAGGCAGGTCACCTGCTCCATCCTAAATTTTCAACACCTCATGTTATAGTGATTTACAGGAATTGGTGTTTTTGCTAAAATGATTTTGGCTTCTTCCAGCAAATTTGGGGTCCCAGGAAAGTTTTTGGAGGGATTATCTGTCTCCTCTAGTTAGGATGTTATCTTTTGTAGGAAGAAACCACATTCATCGTGCAAAGGCCGGCGTGGGCATAGTCACCCTGCTCTCTGCCTCAGGACAATCTTCTCCCCACAGTCTGGGAAGGACCTAGCTGTTGTTTAGACTAGCAGCTCCTGAGGCCAGGCTCTGTCTGCTCCCAGCTGAGTCCTGCCCAGCTCCAGCAGGGGCAGCCTTCCCTGGCCCAACAGGGAGTCCCGCTCAGACCCAGCTGCTGCCCCCTGACTAGCTGCTCCACACAGGGCTGCAGGCTTCCTGAGGTTCCCTGCACCCACAGCCAGGCCCACACTCACTTGACAGGTGTAGTTGACGCCTCCAAGACCAGGAGGCAGACCAAGGCCACCACCATCCACTTCATGATGCCGATTCCCAGCTGGTCACAGAGCAAGCGCCACTCTGAGGTCCACAGTCGCACTGGAGTGAAGACTTCAGCACTCCCTCTTTATACCCCCTGGATGTGGCCGAGTCCCTCCCTCCGTGCCCTGGGCAAGCATGACCCCAACCAGGGTGTCCCGTGTACACCAGGTAGCCATTGTTACTGTGTTTTCCCCCTGGACCATGGCCACAGCTGACTTTTCAACTTGTTGACTTTTGAATCCAACAGCAGAGGCCAGGAGGTACGGGCGATAAGACAGAACAAAGTCGCCATAAGATGGAGGGGCAGAGCTGCTCCTCCTCCAGGAACCAGTGGTTGGTGTAGGCATTTTGGGGTGAGAGCCACAAAGAGGCAGAAACAGAGAGAGGGGCATAGGAACATAGGCAGGTTTCTATCCCAGCTAGCCTTGACATCGGGGATCACAGGATCTTTGTCATGGGCACTCTCCTGTGTGCTGTAGGCAGGTTCACACCATCCTGGTGGCTGCCCACTGGGTGCCAGGAGCAGTCCCTGAGCTGTAACAATCAGAAATGTGTCTAGGGGTTGCCTCATGTTCCCCAGTAGGGATGACATCATTGAGAACTGTGTGCTTAAGTGATGCCCCTGGTGGTCTGGCTCAAGTACTGGCTCCCAGCACCCGAACACCTTGGGGATGGAATTGGGGTATGTGTGGGGGTCCCGGATGAGTAGGTAGCATGGTGAGGAGGACATGTTGGCAACAAAGCAGTTCTGTTGCTGGGAATGGGGCTATAGGCCAGTGGCAGAAGTCACTGACTGGGGGAGTCTTCTGAGGCTTTCCAGATCCATCAGGGGACTTGGAGAAACCCTCAGCACATGCCCAGGTCACACTCACAGGACACGCCATCTGGGCATTGGCCATGCCTTGGGCAGCAGCAGTGGAGTGGAGCCTGGATCAGGGCATGAGCAGAGGGCCCCCTGTCTTGTCCCCTTCTTCACTGTCTCTCCCTACACCCCCCTGCAACTCTGCCCTGACCTAGTTCTCCTGGGAGGGCTCTGTGTCCCCCATTGCCCTTTACCAAGACTTGGACTGCCCTTCTCTGGCCCAGGTCTGGTACATCCTGTCCCTCTCTCCATCATCTGGGTCCCCCCACACCCATCCCCCTACCTCCTACCCCTCTTCCCATCCACAGTCTTCCCAAAGCTGAGCTGACCTGAAGCTGGACTGCCAACTCTCCATATTGGGGGACTGGAAAAAGTCCCCATGCCAGCACCCTCTCTCCACGTTGTACCCAGCACTCAGGGCTCCAAACAGATTGGTCACACCTTTGGGCCCCAGGCAGAAGGCCAGGGCCACACCTGCCAACCAAAGACAGCATCTGGCCAGCAGGGGATTTTCCACTCTGGCCACCACCGCCCACTGCCTATCCAGACCTGGGCATCCTCCCCAGGCCTCATTTTGGGGGAGGCAGGGAAGGAATTAGGGTCTGCCCATCCCTCCCAGAGAAGGAGGTCCCTGCCTGATGATTGTCAATGCCAACTCAGTCCCTTCCTCCCTGCAGTCCCCAGAGCCATGTGGGACTCTGGAGAGGAAGGAAGGCGGGGAGCATTTCCCCTGAGCTGGGCATCCCCACATCCGGAAGAGAAGGAAAAAGAGTCATAGGATCCTTGGATTCCTGCTAAGTCCATGGAATGCCCTGACCTCGGGAGGCCTACTAGAGCCCAGCCTGGGGTTCCAGGGACCCTTCTTCCTGTGGTAGGATGCCAGGGGTCTGACAGTTGTCAGGCTCGCCTTCCCCAGGCCTAGTGACACCACATCCCTTCTGAGTGTCCCTGGCTTCAGCATCAGGATAGGCATCCTGCTCAGCAGCCAGGCTCTGAGGATCTGCAGCCCCTCCTACCCCCTATTCCTCCTGCCAGCTCAGTCATTGTTCAGAAGAAGCCTTAGATTCCTTCCCAATCTAGTGTTCCATGAAGTTCTCTCAATCTTTCATGAAATGACAATCTCCAAGTCATTTAATGGAGATCGTTTTTAAAAATTCTAGCAACTAAATTTTATATAGAATATATATATATATGACTTTTAAAAAAATCAAGGCGGGGCGGAAATGTAGCTCACTGGTAGAGCACATGCATAGCATGCATGAGACCAGAGGTTCCACCCCTAGCACGTCCCCAAAAAATAAATAAATAAAGTTTTTAAAATAGTAAGGACTCTTCAAAGTGCAGCCTCTTGCTCCTTCCTTCATTATCTTGCAGACCTTATTGTGCACACTTAGATTTGTACCTCACTGAGGTCAGTGTGTAAACACAACTCACTCTTCTCTTATCACACAGGACTGCGGCATGTGCACCTTTCCATGCATTAAGATATGCCACTTTCTTATCACTTAACACTTGCAGAGGTAACCTGGTGCTCTCTCCTGCTGGCCCTAGGCACTGGGTTTTTTCCAGTTCTCACTGCTGTCAGCAGCACCTGGGCTCACCCCCGACACTCATCAAAGGAGTGAAGTGCTGAGCCCCCATGACAGAGACATTCAAGCAGAAGGGGCACCACTTGAGAGCTCTCCTGATGTAGGTGTGAGTTTGGGCCAGGATTCTCAGTCTCCCTGTGCATTCTGACCATGAGATTGTGCACTCAGCTCTGGGGACAATTACCCAATAACCTTAAGTCTTTCTCAGTTATCTAAGTGCATGTTTAGTTAAGGTTTCAGCTATTTTCTTGGGCTTTTGGATTTTGCTTAAGTGTTGGTGTGTGTTTTATATTTTCACCATTACTCCAACCAAACCCACTGGGAACACACCAGACCTGAGATTTTGTTTCTGTCAATCTCAAAGGTATTCACTGTTAAATGTTGACATAACTCTAGAGTCACAGAGAGCTGTGACATAATGAGGAGTGGTCCCTCCTAGTGTTCATGCAGGACCCTCTAATGATAACTCACAAAAGTGTGCCCTGGTCACATCAGGAATTTACTCTGATATAATGCTATCAAAGACTCTATAGATCTTATCTAAATGTCACTATTTGTGCCACAAATGCCCGTTTTCTGGCCCAGGATCCAGTCTAGGTTCCCACATTGCTCTTGGAGATCATTTCATTCTCCTTCCATCTGTGGTTTTCTGTCCCTTGTGACCTTGTGACTTTTTGTTGTCCTGACCAGTCCCTTTGTAGACTGCCCCTGGCTGTAGGTGATGCTGGTGTTTTCTCATGGTGAGGTGGAGGGGGGTGTTTGGAGAATGCTGCAGAGGGGATGAGCCCTCTGCGGGCACCCTGTCTGGATGGTGTGATGTCCAGTTCCTGCTCATTTAGACCCCGTCCCTTGATTAAGGTGGGATCTGGCAGATTTCTCGCCTCCAACTTACTGTTGTGCTTAGTAATTAATAAGAGTCTTCTGGGGAGATAAGTGAGACTGCGCCGACCTCCTGCTTCTCCTCATCCTCCTGCTCTGGGTGTAACAGCTGTTATCGGTTTTGCCTAAAACACTCATTACAAAGGTGTTTGCCTAGTGGTGATTTTCTATCTCCATCATTCCTCTGCACTGATGAGATTTCTACTGTAAGCAAGAACTGGACCTGAGGTTTTAAAATGGGCTCCTGCCCTCCTGGAAAACACCCCATCCCAGAGGGCAGGCCGGGCAGGGTGCTTTGTATTTAATGAATCATGCAACCATCTTGACAGTCCCACAGAAAGGCTGACTTGTCTCCTTCTATAGAGGAGTCTGTTTTATTTGAACCTGAAACATCTGAAAATAAGTCCCTCTGTGTGTAACAAAGAAATAGAAAGACTGGTTGTTTTCCTCTGCTCTATTGGTGAACTTCACCTTGCTCGAATGTCTGGCTTTGGTGGAAAGGGGGTGCACTGGGTGGATGGAGGCCCCTGAACCCAGCTCCAGCCTCAGCAAGGGTCTGTGGGGGTGGTGCCTGAGGATGGACTGGCCTCTTGTGTGCTCCTAGATGTTTTCTGGTTCTCATGTTTTTTATTAGTTGCACATGATAATACAATGATCTTGATATATCATATACTTGAATCAAATGGGGTATAATTTCTCATTTTTCTGGGTGTACAGGTTGCAGAATCACATTGGTTATATAGTCATGTATATACATACAGCAATACTAGTGTCTATTTTATTCTGCTGCCCTTCCTATCCCCCTTCCCCTCCCCTCCCCTCCCATCACTTCTCTCTACCCAATCTAACATGACACATTTCTTTTTTTCCCCCTCACATCATCATACATGTATTTTATATAACGATGAGGGTCTCCTTCCATCTTCCATGCAATTCCCCTTCTCCCTCCCTTTCCCTCCTACCTCTCTTCCCTATCTAGAGGTAATTTTCTTCTCATGCTCTTCCTACCTACCCCATTTTCCTCCCTACTCTAGCCAATCCCAAAAAACCCAATGCTGAGGTCTGGTATAGTGATGCCACCTGCTTCACTCTTTCTGCTAAGGATTCCTTTAGCTATTCTGGGTCTGTTGAGAGCCACAGCCGAAGGGGCTCCAGCAAACTTTCAGACTGCCAGCTGATGATTGGCTCACAGCAGCCCCAGCAACACCTAGCTGATTGGCTCCTCTGTGGAGATGCTCATTGAGCTGTTTCCCTGCCCTTTCAGACTACCAGCTGATGATTGGCTCACAGCAGCCCCAGCAACATCTAGCAACATCTAGCTGATTGGCTCCTCTGCGGTGATGCTCATTGGGCTGTTTCCCTGCCCTTTCAGACCACGGAGCTGCTCATTGGGGGACCTTTTTGGCTCCGCCCATGCAACCCAGCCAATCGGCCTCAAGAGCAGGAGGATTGTGGGAGGAAGGTTGTTGGGGTGTGTGGCTTGTGGGAAGCCGGTGGTGGCAGTTGGGCTCTGAGGGTTTTTTCCTGAGGAGCTGTTTTGTTTATCTTGTGTGGTTCTAAAAATAAAGTTAGTTTCTTTTGACAAGTGGCTCCTGAATTGTGCCCAGCCAGACTGCGGCATTTGGTGGCTCGCACGGGGAGCGACTGAGGGTAAGTAAACCGCTCGCCCCTGAGGGCAGGGTGAGAGGATGGGGAGCCATTTTAAGATTCCTCTTTTGTTTTGCTTCATTTTTGTTTTAAGTTGCCTGTCCCTGGAGATGAGTGAGACGGAAGAAAAACCGCTCACTTCTGAGGAAAAACTATTTACATCTGAGGAACAGATAGGGAGAAAGGACGGATGCACATGTAAGGAGGATAGAAAGGCTATAATGAATTTTTGTTGTTCCATTTTTATTTCATTCTGTCTCGGTTTTGTTTGGCGTCATCTTGTTGGGTTGTATTATAGTAGAAATACGGGATCAGAAACTAGTAAAAAACAAACTGAAAGAGTGTTAAGTAAATTGTTAGAGGAAGGAGGCATCCCAGTAAAATCAAGAGCAGTCAGGGCATACGTTGATACAATGCAAAAATGTAGCCCATGGCTTTTTAAGGAGGAGTTATTAAATATATCACAATGGAACCATCATGGTGAAGATTTAAAAAGAATAGAAAAGAATAGCCCAGGAACTCTGCCAGCTGGCACATTGGCATTGTGGGCGTTGGTATCTGGTTTTCTTAGTCCAAAACCTTCAATTCAGACAAAGGTAGAGGAAGGAGAAGACATATTGATTCAAGTAAATGAGGAGGTCTCTCAAGTTAGTCAGAAAGAGGAAAAGATTCAAGGAAAAGAGAAGGTCTTTCGAGCTAATCAGACAGAGAAAGAAAGTTTAGAGCAGAAAAAGCCATCAGGGGGAAAGTTACAAAAGGAGACTGCTACTAAAGCCTTTCTATCACCAGAGGGCTTAAGTGTCCAACCAACAGCACCACCTCTATAGGAGACTGCTACTAACACCTTTCTATCACCAGAGGACGTAAGTGTCCAACTGACAAGGCCACCTTCATATGCTGAGAGGCCCCCAACCCCCGCAGTGGATAGTTCAGATCCTGAGACAGGATCTCAAGTATTAACATGCCCTGTATTTGAGGTAGGAGGGCAGCGAATTTACCATACTTTAAATTTCAAAACAGTGAAGCAGCTAAAAGAGGCTGTAACAACCTATGGTCCTCAAGCACCCTTCACTGTAAGCTTGGTCGAATCCATTACCAACTTGAACATGACGCCAGCAGATTGGGCTAATATGTGTAAAGCTGTGCTAAATGGAGGACAATACCTGTTATGGAAGGTTGCCAATGAGGAATTTTGCAAGGAGACAGCTAGGCAAAATGCAGCAGCTGGTTATCCTCAGAGAAATCTAGATATGTTGTTAGGAAAGGGACCTTATGAGGATCAGCAGCAACAAATTGCATATGATCCTGGTGTATATTTACAAATTTCTGTAGATGCAGTTAAGGCATGGAAGACTTTACAAGGACATGGAGGTTTACAAGGTCAATTATCTAAGATAATACAAGGAACTAATGAATCTTATGCTGAATTTGTAGATAGGCTTATTCAAACAGCTACCAGAGTTTTTGGGAATACAGAACAAGCAATGCCATTAATAAAACAACTGGCTTATGACCAAGCGAATCGTTGGTGCAGAGATATCATTAGACCATGGAAACATGAAGATTTAAACACATATATTAAATTATGTAGAGACATTAATGAACAAGAGCAAGTCATGGCAGCTGCAGTAAAACAGGCTTTAGATGCCAGAGACATTAATGAACAAGGGAAAATTGTGGCAGCTGCAGTAAAACAGGCTTTAGATGCCAGAGACATTAATGAACAAGGGCAAATTGTGGCAGCTGCAGTAAAACAGGCTTTAGATTCCAGGCCAAGAACATGCTACAATTGTGAACAAACAGGACATTTTAAAAGGAATTGCCCCATAGGAGGAGGGTTTAACAAAACTAGGTATCAAAGGAGTAGAATACCGGGTATTTGCCCACGATGCCGTAGAGGGAGACATTGGGCTAATGAATGCCGTTCTCAAACCACCATAGAGGGTACTCCATTATCAAAAAACGAACAAGGACCAAGTGTTTATCCACGATATCGTGGAGAAAGGCATTGGGCTCCATTGCCAAAAAATGGACAGGGGGGCCCAATGCTCCGGGGCCCAAAACCACAAATATACGGAGCACTGGAGGAACCCAGCAACCCCATCAGGGTAGTGCCCAGGACACATTGTCCATCAGATCCCTCATCAGACAAACCAGAGGGAGCACAGGGTTGGACATCTGCGCCTCCGCCAGATCAGTACTAACTCCAGAGATGGGAGTTCAAATCATTCCCACAGGGGTGAAAGGACCTCTTCCCAAAGGAACAGTAGGCTTATTATTGGGATGCAGCTCTTCTACTCTAAAAGGACTTATGATAAGTCCTGGGGTAATTGATCCCGATTATGAAGGTGAAATAAAAATTATAGCCAGTTCTCCAAATGGTATATCAGTAATTTCACCAGGAGATAGAATAGCACAGTTACTAATAATACTAAGCCTACATGATAAATTTTCCAGTTGTGCTATAGAAAGAGGTTCCAAGGGATTAGGCTCCACAGGTGTAGATTGGGCTATGCTATCTTTAAATTTAGATTCTTGCCCCATGCTAAAACTAAATATTCAAGGACATGAATTTAATGGGCTACTGGATACAGGTGCAGACCTTAGCATCATCTCTCGTCAAGAATGGCCAAAACATTGGCCATTACAACAAGCCACTCAAACGCTTCGAGGCCTAGGAGTGGCGACTAATCCCCATAGAAATGCAATGGTATTAGATTGGAAGGATCCTGAAGGATGTGAAGGAACTATACAGCCATATGTATTGGATCATCTTCCTATAAATTTATGGGGACGAGATGTCCTAGATCAATTAGGTTTGACATTAACAAATAACATCAACCAAAATGCACCCACTATTATGACTAGACAAGGTTTTAGGAAAGGAAAAAGATTCGGAAAACAAGAACAAGGTATAGCAGCACCAATACAAATAGATCAAGGAACAGACAGACATGGGTTGGATTTTCAGAAAGGGCCACTGAGACAATAAAAATTACTTGGAAATCAGAAAGACCAGTATGGGTTCCTCAGTGGCCCCTGACTAAAGAAAAGATACTAGCAGCCCATGATCTGGTCAAACAACAATTAGCAGAAGGACATATACAACCATCTGTATCTCCCCATAATACTCCCATTTTTGTCATCAAAAAGAAATCTGGTAAATGGAGATTATTGCAAGATTTAAGAGCCATTAATAATGAGATGGTTATTATGGGACCTGCTCAATCGGGGATTCCTCAATTGTCTGCTTTGCCAAAAACTTGGTATGTTTTAGTTATAGATATTAAAGATTGTTTTTTTCAATTCCAATTCATCCTGAGGATAGTCCACGTTTTGCATTTACTATCCCTGCACTGAATCATGAAGGTCCTGATCAGAGATATGAATGGAAAGTACTCCCTCAAGGGATGGCTAACAGCCCAACTATGTGTCAAATTTATGTTAACAAAGCAATCCAGCCACTTAGAAATCAAAATCCTGAACTACAAATATTTCACTATATGGATGATGTATTATTAGCACACAAAGCTAAAAACACATTGCTAGACTGTTATGCCACACTTACAAACTTATTAAAAAATTATAATCTAGAGATAGCAATAGATAAAGTACAATTAAATTTTCCAATTAATTATTTAGGAGTTCTATTATCCTCAACCATGGTCCGTCCACCAAAAATTCAAATACGAGTAGATCAACTCAAATCACTTAATGACTTTCAAAAGTTATTGGATAAGGCCTTATCTAGGTATACCAACAGGAGAGTTGGGACCTTTATTTGATATCCTAAAAGGTCCATCAGATCCAAATTCACCCCGAATGTTAACGCCTGAAGCAAGAAAGGCATTAAAAATCATTGAAACATATATGGAAAATATGCATTTGGAAAGAATTGATATAAGTTTGCCTTTATTATTTATTGTACTACCAACAAAAAATATTCCTACAGGAGTATTTTGGCAAGAAGGCCCATTATTATGGATACATTTATCTTATTCTCCTAACACTATTCTTACTAGGTATCCTGAGACTGTAGGACAATTAATACTCAAAGGAATAAAAGCAGCAAAGGGAGTGTTTGGAATTTCTCCCAATAAAATTATTACTCCATATACTATGAATCAAATTGATGAGTTAGCTAATGAGTTAAATACTTGGGCAATAATCATGTGCAAATCTAATGTTTCATTTGATAACCACTTACCATCTAATCCTTTATTGTCTTTTTGGTCATCGCATCCTGTAATTTTTCCAAAAATGACAAGAAAAACACCTATCGGGAATGCTCCAAATAGATTCACTGATGGATCAAATAATGGTACAGCAGCAATAGTTACACCTGATCAAACTTTTACATTTTTAGTACCCAAACAATCAGCTCAAAAGGTAGAGCTTAAGGCAGTATTACAGGCTTTTGTGGTGTTTAAAAATTCTGTATTTAATTTATTTTCCGATAGTCAGTATATAGTTAATGCTATAGTATCCCTTGAAGATGCTGGTAGGCTTTCCCCTTCCTCTACTATTTTCTTTTTGCTTTCCACTATACAAAGTCTAATCTGGGACAGAAAAGATCCATTCTTTATAGGACATATCAGGGCACATACAGGATTGCCTGGAGCCCTTAGTTTGGGCAATGATTTAGCAGATAAAACTACACATGACATACATATTTTCTCTACACTAGAAGAAGCTATAAATTTTCATAAAAAGTTCCATGTCAATGCTAATACTTTACAAAAGCGTTTTAAAATAACTAAGGAACAATCTTGACAAATAATAAAACAATGTCAAAATTGTGTGACCTTTTTACCACAAGTTAATCTTGGAGTCAATCCTAAAGGATTGATACCTAACCATATTTGGCAGATGGACGTCACACACTTGCCAGAATTTGGAAAATTAAAATATTTGCATGTTACAGTTGATACTTCTTCTGGATTTTTGATGGGCTCCCTTCATGCCGGAGAAAAAACTAAAGATGTTGTAGCTCATTGCTTACAAAATTTTGCCACTGTGGGCGTTCCAAAACAGTTAAAAACCGATAATGCCCCTGGTTATACTTCTACCTCTTTTAAACAATTTTGCTCATCATTTGGCATTACTCATATAACAGGAATCCCATATAATCCACAGGGACAAGGCATAGTTGAAAGAGCTCATCAAACTATTAAAATGTACTTATTAAAGCAAAAAGAAGGAATTGGAAAGGGGTATATATTCCCCAAAGATAAACTTAAAATAACCCTTTTTACTCTAAACTTTTTAAATTTGGATTCATCAGGGCTTAGTGCTGCGGAAAGGCATATGTGTCCAAAAAATGTATATAAGCCCAAGGTACTTTGGAAGGATATTCTAACAGGACAATGGAAAGGTCCTGACCCAGTAATTGTCTGGAGTCGGGGGTCTGTTTGTGTGTTTCCACAGGGAGAACAGCAGCCGATTTGGATTCCAGAGAGATTAACTAAGGTCCTGACCCAGTGATTGCCTGGAATCGGGGGTCTGTTTATGTGTTTCCACAGGGAGAACAGCAGCTGATTTGGATTCCAGACAGATTAACTAAAGCGATTTCTACAGACCAAAAAGAAGATGTGATATCCAGAACTCCAGTTTGGTTATTCTTACATCTACGACAGAACCAGAATGCTTTTTTCAATATCTATTTTATTATTGCCCTTTCCCATATTTTTTTTTTTTTTTTGAGCTCATACAGACCTAGGTTAATGTTTTGCTGATCAGTTCTATTTTTTGACTATAGAGTTTTTAAACATTGCAATGGAGATTTCACCTGTAAAAAGTTATAAGGCCTTTACTATTATGTTATGTGTCGTATGTATTATGTGTGCACACTTGTGTTTTGTGTTTGAATGTACGTATGTCCATATGTCATATATGATGAGCGCTCATGAAAAAATGGATCCAAATAATTTTTTTTTATTCACGTGATTTAAATGGTTTAATTTAAATTGGGTAAACAGCTGTTGAAGATTTTATAATGTAAACAAAAAAGGAGGTTAACAGATCTGTTTGTTTACTTTCACCTTTCCTTTTCATTATATTTAATAATTCTCTTAAAGATAATGTAAATTGTTAAGAAAATTGTTTTCTTCTAATGCCTTCTGGAACGTTACATAATTTTTTCTTTAGCCATTATTGCCAAAATTCCTATCTTCATCCCCGTGCCGGTGAAGACAATGTAAATTGTTAAGAAAATTGTTTTCTTTTAGTGCCTTCTGGAATGTTACATAATTTTTTCTTTAGCCATTATTGCCAGAATTCCTATCTTCAGTGAAGACAATGTAAATTGTTAAGAAAATTGTTTTCTTTTAGTGCCTTCTGGAATGTTATATAATGTTATATAATTTTTCTTTAGCCATTATTGCCAGAATTCCTATCTTCATCCCAGTGCATGAAGACAAAGATAAAACTAATCTACAGCTTCTGCAATAGCCATCACTGAACTGCTTGCAGAACTTGCCTGGACTATGTATCACTTATATGCATTGTGAACTCACTTGTATGCATTGTGAACTATCTGTTGGTGCAGCAACTTCTGGTAGTGTTGGGGTATTTATGCTGATGGTGTCATCGGTGGTACAATTTTTCCAAAAGGAGCCGTCAGCTGGCTTGGTGTATCTTCCTCCCTTCTGTTTGTCATGATCGTTCAGCTAAAATTTGGGGGCCAACAGAGGTGAGGCAAAGAACCTCACCCCCCCGCTGGTACGAAGACCTCTACACAGGTGTGGCTGTATACTGGACTGGTAGTCAATGACGGGTAAGATCCAATTACTATGGTACCAACCTAAGACAGGAGGCTGACGCCTTGAGGTCAGCTCATCCAATAACGGGTAAGGACCATATGTGCTATTGGACAACCTAAGGCAGACACGGTCCCTAAGCCACATGCTTCTTGTTTAAACAGAGAGGGGGAGATGTTGAAAGCCACAGCCGAAGGGGCTCCAGCAAACTTTCAGACTGCCAGCTGATGATTGGCTCACAGCAGCCCCAGCAACACCTAGCTGATTGGCTCCTCTGTGGAGATGCTCATTGAGCTGTTTCCCTGCCCTTTCAGACTACCAGCTGATGATTGGCTCACAGCAGCCCCAGCAACATCTAGCAACATCTAGCTGATTGACTCCTCTGCGGTGATGCTCATTGGGCTGTTTCCCTGCCCTTTCAGACCACGGAGCTGCTCATTGGGGGACCTTTTTGGCTCCGCCCATGCAACCCAGCCAATCGGCCTCAAGAGCAGGAGGATTGTGGGAGGAAGGTTGTTGGGGTGTGTGGCTTGTGGGAAGCTGGTGGTGGCAGTTGGGCTCTGAGGGTTTTTTCCTGAGGAGCTGTTTTGTTTATCTTGTGTGGTTCTAAAAATAAAGTTAGTTTCTTTTGACAAGTGGCTCCTAAATTGTGCCCAGCCAGACTGTGGCATGGGTCTCTCATTTTTCCAGATGAATTCCATGATTACTTTTTCCTATTTCTATGAGGATAGTTATAGGAATTTTGATCAGAATTGCTTTGGAAGTATGGTCATTTTGATAATATTAATTCTGCCTATTCAAGAGGAAGGTAGATCTTTCCATCTTCTAAGGTCTTCTTTGATTTCTTTCTTTAGAATTCTGTAATTTTCATTATATAGATCTTTCACCTCTTTTTTTCCATTTATTTTGTTGTTGTTTGTTTGGTTTTTTGTTGTTGTTGTTGTTTATTTTGTTTGAGAATGGGGTAGTTCTCTTCATTTCCTTTTCTGAGGATTTGTCACTGATATATAGAAATGCCTTTGATTTATGGGTGTTGATTTTATATCCTGCAACTTTGCTGAATTCATTTACTAGTTCTAGGAGTTTTCTGGTGGAACTATTAGAGTCTTCAAGGTATAGAATCATGTCATCGGCAAATAGTGCCAATTTGAGTTCTTCTATTCCTATGTGTATAGCCAATCCCCCAAAACCAAATGCTGAATGTTTTCTTTGATATAAGGAGGCTGATTCATAGTGGGATAGGGAGGGAGAGCATGGGAGGAAGAGACAAACTATAGACAGGGCAGAGGGGTTGGAGGGGAAAGGAGGGGGCATGGGGTAATTAATGATGGTGGAATGTGATGATCATTACTATCCAAAGTACATGTATGAAGACACGAATTGGTGTAAATATTCTATGTATACAACCAGAGATATGAAAAATCGTGCTCTATATATGTAATAAGAACTGTAATGCATTCTCCTGTCATATATATATATATATATATATATATATATATATATATATATATATATATATATATATATAGAGAATGTTATTTGGCATTTTGGTGGGGAGTGCACTATCTCTGTGGATTGCATTTGGTAATATGGCCACTTTCACATTATTACTTCTGCCTATCCATGAACATGGGAGTTCTTTCTATCATCAAGTGTCTTCTTCAATTTATTTTTTCAGTGTTTATAATTTTTGTTGTAAGGGATCTTTCACCTCTTTGGTTCGATTTGTTAAAGGATTATTTGCTTACTTACTTCCAACTCACTTGCTTGCCTATTTTAAAAAAATATTTATTCTTAAGTTTTAGGTGGACACAATATCTCCATTTTACATTTATGTGGTGCTGAGGATCAAGCCCAGTGCCTCGTGCATGCTAGGGGAGCGCTCTACCACTGAGTCACAACCCCAGCCCCTTGCCTATTATTTTTAGGCTATTTGAATGGAATTGTGTCCCTAGGTGATTTCTTTTAGCAGATTCATTACTGGTGTACAGGAAAGCTACTGATGATTGTGTGTTAATGTTGCCTCCTGACATTTTGCTCAATTTGATTATTAATTCTAGAAGTCCTTTGGTGGAATTTTTTGGATCTTCTAAGTAAAGGATCATATCATCTGCAAACAGTGGTAATCTGAATTCTCACCTTCCTATTTGTATCCCTTTTATTTCCTTCACTTGCCTAATTGTTATGACTAAACTTCCAAGTGCCAAATTGAAAAGGAGTGGTGAGAGTGAACATCCTTGTCTTGTTCCTGATTTTAGAAGATATGCTTTCAGTTGTTCCCCACTCACTATGATTGTGGCTTTGGGCTTGTTGTATAGAATAGCCTTTATGGTGCTGAAAAAGCTCCTTCTATCCCTAGTTTCATCAGTGCTTTTATCCATGACAGGGTGATAAATATCCTAAGCTTTTTCTCTGTGTCCATTCAGATGCTTATGTGACTTTTTTTCTTAATACCATTTATTATATGTGGCAAATTATACTTATTGATTTGCATATTTGGAATCACCTGTGCATCACAGGAATGAAACCAACTAGACCATGAAGTACAATCTCTTTACTGTGTTGTTGAATATGACCTGCTAATATCGTATTAAGGAATTTTGTGTCTATGTTCATCAGGGATATTGTTCTGTAGTTTTCTTTCCTTGATGTGTCCTTAACTGATTCAGGTATCAGGGTGATACTGACTTCATAAAATGAATTGAGTACTGCTCCCCCTCCCCCTTTCTGTTTCAAAAGAATAAATTGAGAAGCGTTGGCATTAATTCTTCTTTAGAGATATGTTAGTATTCAGTGGAGAATCCACCTGGTCCTGGGCTTTCTGTGGTGGAAGTCTTTTAATTACTACTTCAATATCATTGTTTTTTATGGCTATGTTTTTGTTTTCTATATTCACTTGGTTCAATTCTGGTATTTCAGGTATATTTAGAAACTCATCTATCTACTCCTTCTTGATTTTCCACTTTATGAGGGAATAAGTTTTCTAAATAGTTCATAATGATTGTCCGGATTTCTGTGATGTCTGTGGTTATATCTCCATTTTGTCTCTAATTTTTTTGTGTGTGAAGGGGGGAGGGTACCAGGGATTGAACTCAGGGGCACTTGACCACTGAGCCATGTCCCCAGCCCTATTTTGTATTTTATTTAGAGACAGAGTCTCCCTGAGTTGCTTAGCATCTTGTTGTTGCTGAGACTGGCTGACTGACTCTGAACTCAAGATCTTCCTGACTCAATGTCCTGAGCCACTGTGATTACAGGCATACACCACTGCACCCGGCCACAATCCTTTGTATTTAAAAAAAATATTCTCTGTTTCATAAATTTCAGTTCTAACCTTAATTATTTCCTTCCTTCTACAGGTTTTTGATTCATCCTTATATTGTTTATTGAGAATCTTTCTGATTTTCTTTTTTTTAATTTGACTCTTAATCTTTTAAAAATATTTTAATTTCTTTTAGTTCTACATGAGAGTAGAACATATTTTGACATATTACACATAATGAAGTATAACTTCCCATTTGTGGTTGTACATGATGTGGAGTTACACTAGTCGTGTATTCACATATGAACATAGGAAAGTTATGTCCAATTCATCCTATTGTCTTTTCTATTCCCATCCCTCCTCCCTTCCCTTCATTTCCCTTTGTCTAATCCAAAGTGCTTCTAGTCTTCCTTTCTCCCTCCATTGTGTGTTAGCATCCTCAAATCAGAGAGAACATTCAGCCTCTGCTTTTGGGGGATTGGCTTATTGCACTTCACAAGATAATCTACAGTTCCATCCATTTACCTGCAAACTTCGCTCTTCTTTAAGGCTGAGTACTATTTCATAATGTATATATACCATATTTTCTTTTTCTATTCATCTGCTGATAGGCCACTGAGGTTGGTTCCACAGTTTAGCTATTGTGAATTGAGCTGATAAACATGATGTGGCTGTGTCACTGTAATATGCTGATTTTAATTCCTTTGAGTATATACCGAGGAGTGGGATAACTGGGTCAAATGATGGTTTCATTCTGTGTTTTCTGAGGAATCTCCATACTGATTTCCAGAGGGATTGCACCAATTTACAGTCCCACCAGCAATGTATGAGTGTGCCTTTCCCCCCACATCCTCACCAAGATTTACTGTTACTTGTATTCTTGATGATTGCCATTCTGACAGGAGTAAGATGAAATCTCAGTGTAGTTTTAATTTGCTTCTCTCATTGCTAGAGATGTTTAAATTTTTTCATACATTTGTTGAATAATCATATTTCTTCTTATTTGAAGTATATGTTCAGTTCCTTTGCCCATTTATTGATTGGATTGTTTGTTTGTCTTCTTTTGTGTTGGTGTTAAGTTTTTTGAGTTCATTATACATCCTGGAGATTAATGTTCTGAGGTACAAGTGGCAAAGATTTTCTCCCATTCTGTAGGCTCTCTCTTCACATTTTTGATAGTTTGCTGTGAAGAAGTTTTTAGTTTGAGAGCATCCCATTTATTGATTCTTGATTTTATTTTGTATGCTTTAGGAATTCCTTGTTGAGGAATTTGGTTCCTAAGTGACATGAGGGAGATTTGTTCTACTTTTTCTTCTAATAGGTGCAGGGTCTCTGGTCTGATGCCTAGGTCCATGATCTACTTTGAGTTGAGTTTTGTGCAGGATGAGAGGGGGTAAATTTTATTTTGCTACATATGAATTTAAAGTGTATCCCAGCACCATTTGTTGAAGAGGCAATTTTTTCTCCAATGGATGTTAATGCCACCTTGGTCTAGTATGAGATACCTGTATTTATGTGGGTTTGTCTCAGTGTCTTCTATTCTGAACCATTGGTCTTCATGTCTGTTTTGTTGCCCATACCATGCTGTTTTGTTACTATAGCTCTGTAGTATAATATAAGTGTGGAATTGTGATGCCTCTTGCTTCACTTTACTCACTGAGGGTTGCTTTGGCTATTCTGGGCCTCTTCTTTTTTCCAAATTTATATCATGACTGATTTTTTTGTTTGTTTCTATGAAGAACAACTGTGGGAAGCCATCTATGAGCCACGTGTGGACTGAGCAACATTCAAGTCATTAGGCAGGAAAGCCTGATTCTGGGAACTCCCAGTCATAATCCATCGGTTCCAGAATACTGGATTCACGTGGTGCCCTGTCCTAGCTCACTGCTGGAGTTCAAGCTTAACCCTAGAGATGGGAGTGACCCACTAGAGCCAAACAGCCTCCCAGAGATGGGTGTAGCTTGCTAGACGCCAATCAACCTATTTCCTGCAAGACCCGGTACTGAAACAAGATTCCTCCCACTGAAAACTTATCCCTGCCTTTGATGTACTCCCCTTAAATAAAGGATTGGGGCCTTTTTCAGTTGTTTAGTCCTGATAGGAACTGGAAGACCCTTCAGACACTCCACATTTTAAATCTAACCCTTTGTCTTTGTCTTAGTCTTATTTCAGACTTTTTATTTTCCTAGGTGGCTCACACCTCCTGGTCAGGAACCTGCTCTGTTGGGGTGCTGGCAACAACATCAAACATCATTGAAATTTTAAAAAGAACTGCATTAAATCCATGTAGAGCTTTTTGTAGTATGGCCATTTGGACAATACTAATTCTGCCTATCCAAGAACATGGGAGATCTTTCCATTCTCTGAGGTCTTCTTCAATTTCTTTTTTAGTGTTCTGTAGTTTTGAATGTGGGGGTCTTCCACCTGTGTTGTTAGATTGATACCCAAATATTTTAATTTTTTTCAAGCTATTGTGAATGCAATAGTTTTCCTAATCTCTCATTCAGTTGATCCATCAATGAATGATAGGAATGCAATTGATTTCTGGGTGTTAGTTTTATATCCTACTACTTTGCTGAATTTGTTTATGAGTCCTTGAAGTTTTCTGGTGGAATTTTTTGGGGTCTTCTAAATACAGAATCATGTTGTTGGCCATAGAAATAGTTTGAGTTCTTCTTTTCCTTTTCTTATCCCTTTATTATTTTTTTCTTTTTTCTAGTTGCTCTGGCTAGAGTCTCAAGGACTCTTGTTGAATAAAGTGATAAAAGAGGGCATCCTTGTCTTGTTCTTCCAGTTTTCAGAGGGAATTCTTTGGAATTCTTTTTTTTTCTCCATTTAGAACGATGTTGGCTTTGAGTTTAGCATATATAGCTTCTACAATGTTGAGCTATGTTCCTACTATCTGTAGTGTTTTGAACATAAATGGATGCTGTATTTTGTCCAATGCTTTTTCTGCAACTATTGGGATAATCATGTGATTCTTGTCTTTCAGTCTATTGTTGCGTTTAATTACATTTAATGATTTCCATAGGTTGAACCAACCTTGCATTCCTGGGAGGAACCCTACTTGATAATGCACTGTCTTTTTAATATGTCCTTTTAATATGCTTTCCAGTATTTTATTAAGAATTTTTGCATCTGTGTTCATCATGGATATTGGTGTGAAGATTTCTTCCCATAATGTTCTTTGTCTGGATTGGTGTCAGGGTGATAGAATGAGTTTGAAAGGGTTTCCTCCTTTTCTGTTTTATGGAATAATTTGAGGACGATTGGTGTTAGTTCATCTTTAAGGGTCTGGAGAACTCAGCTGAGAATCCTTCTAGTCCTGGGATTTTTGTTGTTGGTAGGGTTTTGATGGTGTCTTCAATTTCATTGCTTAAAATTGATTTACTTAAATTTTCTATGTCCTCCTGATATGATTTGGGTAGGTCATATGTCTAGAAATTTGTTAATGTCTTCATGATTTTTTATTTTATTAGAGTATAAATTTTCAAAATAGTTTCTGATTATCATCTGTATTTCATTAGTGTCCATCGTGATATTTTCTTTTTCATCATCAAGAATTCATTAATTTGTTAAGATGCCCTAGTGTAAATAATGTGACATCTTTTAAAACTAGGAAACAGTATAGAAGCAAGAATGGGTAGAAAATACCGTGTTCATCTGTATTCACTTATATTCATGATAGCAACATGAGAGAAAGGTAGGAAGCCTTCTCTAGAGACCTTACTATTTATATAAGAACTGCAATATTGTCGATACGTTTGAATACAATTACTTTTCGTACAGCAGTCATCCTGACCCCATACGATTTATATAAGTGAATCTCATAAAAGTATCTTAGTGTGTCATAGAAATATAAAGTAGATGAAAAGAGAAATAACTTGCATGTAAACTTCCATAAAAAGGAAACAAAAACAAGCCTTAGAGATTGGTGAGTGGAACAAAAGAGAGAGGCATTAAAGACTTCTGAAATATTCTCACCAAAAAAAAAAAAGAATTCATTAATTTGAGTTTTCTCTCTCTCTTTGTTAGCTTGGCTAAGGGTTTATCAATTTTATTTATTTTTTCAAAGAACCAACTTTTTGTTTCTTCAACTGTTTTGGATTTTTTTTTTCAATTTCTTTTATTTCAGCTCTGATTTTAATTATTTCCCATCTTCTACTGCTTTTAATGCTGATTTCTTCTTTTTTATCCAGGTCTTTGAATTGTAATGTTAGGTTATTTATTTGTTGGCTTTCTATCCTTTTAACAAATGAGCTCAATGCAATGAATTTTCCTCTCAGAACAGCCTTCTGAGTGTCCCAGAGATTTTGATTTGTTGTATTGCTATTCTCATGTACCTCTAAGAATTTTTTCTTTTTTCCCTGATTTCTTCTGCTATCCATTGGTCATTCAATAGCATATTATTTAGTGCCCAGGTGTTAGAATAGCTTCTATTTTTTATTTTATCAATGATTTCTAATGTCATTCCATAATGATCTGATAGAATACAATATATTATCTCTATATTTTTGTATTTGCCAAGAGTTGCTTTGTGACCTATGATATGGTCTATTTTAGAGAAGGATCCATGTGTGCTGACAAGAAAGTGTATTCAGTCACTGATGGATGAAATAGTCTATAAATGTCTGTTAAGTATAAATTATTAATTGTTTTTTTAGTTCTATAGCTTCTTTATTTAGTTTTGTTTGGAAGATCTATTCAGTGGTGAGAGAGGTGTGTTAAAGTCACCCAGTATTTTTGTGTCATTTTCTATTTGATTCTTCAAATTGAGAAGGGTTTGTTTGATGTATGCAGATGCTCCATTGTTTGGGGCATAGATATTAATGATTGTTATGTCGTGTTGATGTAAGATTCCCTTAAGCAGTATGAAATGTCCTTCTTGGTCCCTTTTGATTAACTTTGACTTGAAGTCTACTTTATCTGATATGGGATGGAAACCTCTACTTGTTTACGAGTCCATGTGAATAACGTGTTTTTTCCTATCCTCTTACCTTCAGTCTGTCTGTGGATGACTTTACCTATGAGGTGAGTCTCTTACAGATAGTATATTGTTGGGTCTTGATTTTTAATCCAACTGGCCAGTCTATGTCTTTTGATTGGTGAGATTAGGCCATTTACAT
The DNA here is from genome assembly GCF_048772815.1 of Callospermophilus lateralis. NCBI lineage: Eukaryota > Metazoa > Chordata > Mammalia > Rodentia > Sciuridae > Callospermophilus > Callospermophilus lateralis. The sequence continues at coordinate 113,190,148 of NC_135310.1, read as the reverse complement.
TCAGTGTTATTATTGAGAAATGATTTTTATTCCCTCTCATTTTGATTTCTGATGTTCTTATGTAGGCCCTCATATCTGTAACTTCACTGTCCCAGTGACCTTCATGGAGACAAGGAGATTCTGATATGCTGCACTTCTATTATAGTGTGATTGTAAGAATTTTAAAATTTCTCTCCTGATTTTTTCCTAGAACCCACTGATCCGTCAAAAGTGTAATCGTCAGTCTAGATGTGTTTATGTTGTTTGTCACTTCATATTTTCTCATGATTTCTAATTTCATTTCATTATGATCTGTTGCGAATCAAGCAATTTCATAGAATGTTATATATTTACCAAGACTTGGATGTAGCCTTAAATCTTGTCCAGTTTGCAAAAGATTGCAGGAAGACATGAAAAAGAAAATGCATTGAGGTCTTTTGGGATGAAATGCTCTGTAGATATCTGTTAGGTCCATTTGTATTAACAATATGTTTAGGCCTGAAGAGTTTTTACTGGTAAAAATCACATTCGTAAAGAAGAATAAGAAACGAGAGGAGGTGAAAAAGGAGTGGGAGAGAAGAAGGCTAGGGAGCACTGCTTGTGGGTGGCCCTCTCCCCTTGGTAAGCCTGGCAAATGAATACAGGTCAGAGGTCAAGCCACCACAAGCACTCTGTGTCTGTGGCTCTGTCCCCACATCTGAACCAGTTGGTATCTCTCAGTATCCTCCATAGCCACTGTCCCTCACCACCAGTGATGGTACTATACACAAGTCAGAGAGCTGGGTATGAAACTTGCCCACCCTCTTCTCCCACCCCTCACATCAGGTAGTGTAAGTAGTAGCCACACAAACACAGGGCAAAGAGAAGGAGGGTAGGGTTGGAACTATTGAAGTGTGGGACCTCCTGACCTATGATGTCTGGACTGAATTGAAACTGCTGTGAACCATTGGTTCAACTCCCTGTTTTGTCTCCAAAGACAGAAGTTGCATTCTTTGGGTCTGTGAGATCTGAGAGCTGGCTTGGTTAGACAAAGTGGGCTTGATGTCCATGTAATTCAAGGAGCTATGATCTGTCCATAGCTCAGGGTCAGCCCTCCTTCAAATGAAAGTCCTGGGACCTAGGAGTCCAGGTAAATGCAATCTTCCTGACTCAGCCCAGAGGCTCCAGAAGCCCTCCTAGAACTAGCCCTCCTAGTTTCTAGCACAGCCTCCGCCCTCTAGGACTCCATGAAGGTTGCAAGGGCACACAGGTGTCTAGAATCTTCAGAAAATTCTGGCCAAAGTTGATTAAGAGCTGAAGGACAGACATCTAGACCTGGGAATTGGGCCCCCAGTCACACTCTTGAGAGGACATACTTGTGGGTCCTGGGGTTGGCGGTACCCCAGGGTGTGGACAAGTGGACCGACAGAGCATCTCAGGTCGTTAGAGATGGGACCCTTTGCCACGGTCAGCCTCTCTAGAGGGAAGCTGTGCAGACACTCCAGGCTCTGAGGGGTCAGGGCCTCTCCCAAGCCTCAGTTCAGGCTCTCTTTCTCTTTTTATCTCAGTGACCCACCAGGGAACCTCATGGCCTCACAGGTCCTTCAGAGGGAGACTTGTCCTGATTCCGACTCTCCTCATTCCCCGAGGCCAAGACCACACCACAAGAAAGCTCCAAAAACAACAGGTTGGTAACATGGGAAACTATTTATTATTAGAGAAGGTCCACAGAGGAGGGCAGAATGCAGACAGGACGCAGGCAACATGGGGCCGAGAGGAGGACGGGAGCCCAGGTGTCCAGGAGGAAAGTCTAGGCGAGAGTGGCAAAGCCCACCCTGTTGTTGGCCAGGTCAAAGATGGAATAGTAGGACCTGAGGAAGACGTCCCCAAGAATCCAAAAGGACTGGCCATCCTCCAAGGACATGTCGATGGATTGCAGTCCCACAGAGCAGTAGCCATCCTCCTGCTCCACAGAGAAAGGCATTTGGTCACACATGGCCTGGGCACTACTCAGCCCTCAGCCCTGGGTCACTGGCACACTTTTAGAGATGAGCAGAGAAAGAACTGCCCCTGAGGACTCAAAGACCAGCTGATTCACCAGAGTAGGGGCTGTTGGGAGAGGTTCTCAGATCGGTGAGTTCAGGCTGCCTTGGCCTGTCCCCATGGGGGGAACTCTTCTTCCCCCAAGACCCTTCCTGCACATGATTTGTAGCAGGTCTTCAGGGTCATTAAGGCTTGGAGGAAGATGAACTTGATTGAAACTTTGCCTTCACCCTCATCATCTGTGCAGGGGGATCAGCTATTGAACCTCTATGAAACTCCAGGTTTCCATTTGTAAAAGAGAAAGAGAATCTTCCCAATCAAATGTTGTGACAATCATGTGGGAAGCCTGGGCACCGGGCTGCACAGTGACTAGCCCTAGACAGAGCCCCTGTCCACTGATTAAGAGACTGATTGATCATGGGTGACACTCTTCTGGTGGGGATAATCCCAGGTGGCCTAGGTTGGGAAATGGCACAGGGCCAGGTGGAGCTTTTCTGGCTGCACCTGTTCCTCTACCCCAGTGGCTCAGCCCCAGGGACCAGGACTTACATTGAGGATGTAGGCAGAGGGCGGCAGAGGGAACTGCACCCCGTTGATGACGAAGGTGAAGGTGGGCAGGTTCTGGATGTCATTACAGTTCACGAAAAACTGCAGAGAAACAGGTTCTGCCAGGTCCCCTCATTCCCCACCCAAGAGCACCTGCTAAGCCTCCCAGATGCCCAAGACCTCTTTTTGGAGCAGAGGGCACAGTTCAGGGGAAAATGCTATGTAGGAACTGCGTGGGTGTCAGGTGCTCTGCTAGAGTGGGTGACATCTGGAGAGACCTGAGAATGTCCCACACCAAAGAAGCTCCTCCTGCCTGAATGGCCCCTCTAAGAAGTTGAATCACTGCTCTTTTGCTGCAGGTGTCCTTTGAAACCACACAGCCATGTGCAAAAAGTGGACCAGGGCACCCTCCCCTAGTGGGGAGGGCTAATTAGGTGACTCATGTCATTTGCCAGGACACATGGGAGCGAGGGGGCATATCTGTGTGGAAGAGAGGGAGATATGGACTGAAGGTTGTCCCTTGTAGCTCACTTTGTTGCCCCAACATTCTAGTTACATTGTTCTAACTCAAAAACCCAACCATCGATCAATCTGATTTCCTGAGTGGACGGTAGCAAAGAAGTAATTCGTGCCTGACAGTGATTTCCCATGTCCCTCGGCACCCACATATGGCTCCACCTTAACCACCCTCCAGCCTCAGCCTGTCCCAGGGCTTGGTGTGGGTACCCCACATTCAGTACATTGGGCAGCAGAAGCATCGAGTCCATGCTAGTCTGGTGTCCCATGTGGAACTAGAAATGGCTCTGAGTGGACTCTCCTGGCCAGGGGACATCCAGGCCACACCCACCTGTCCATACTCATCCTCCTGGGCCCCAATGGTCTGCAGAAGGGAGCTCAGGTGCTTCTTGGGCACAACAAGCAGAGAGGTTCCTGTGTCCACCATGGCCTGGCAGCCCTGGGAGCACCAGCCAGAAGCCTCTTCCCCAACATAGAACCTGGGTGGCAAGAGAGGGCAGCCTCAGCCCGACCAGGACAGGGCAGCCAGGGGGGACCTTCCCAGCACTGGGGAGCAAGCAAACCTGAGGCCAGTGCAACTACTCGCTGCCTCACATTCCCACTAGGTCTATGCAGGGTCACCTATATGGCCCAGGGGTCTATTTCTAATAACTTCAAGGAAGTTTTGAGAAGCACTGAAAACAAGGGACATCATGTTTTTTAAAAAGACATGGAACAAGTTAGTTGTCCCACATACCTCAGTTTTGAATCTGTGGGGTCCTGTGTGATTGGACAGGAGCTTCTCCAGTACTTGGGATTCCACATGTGCCCCCCACCCCTTTCTCCAGACTCAGCCTTGATGCCCCTGCAGAGGCCAGCTGAGGCTCTAGGGGGACAGACCACCAGAGTCCTCGGTGACCACACCTCAGTGGAGCCTGGATGAGTGCATGCTATGGGTGCCCAGAGGCCAGCTCCAAGGAAGGGGCGTCCCCAGGGACCCCCAACCCAGACTCACTCCTGGATGCTGATCTGCCAGTAGAGCTCCCGGGTGACAGGGGCCCAGGAGATCTGCCCTGTGTACAGGCTCTCATCCACACCTCCAAAGATGACCGCTCCTCCGTCCTCAGATCCCTCTTGGCTGCAGGACACACAGGCAAAATAAGTGAGGGAGTGGCAAAGGAGTGGGCACCGATGCTAAGCAGTCACCTTCACAGGGAAAGAGCTCCTTCTCTGATTTCCAAAGGGTTTTTCTGAACACAGGGCCATGGGTCCCCTCAGACTTCTGAATGGCCGGTTTCTGGTGGGGTAGAGATAGAGGTGGAGTCTATGGTGCCCTATGTAAAGGACAGCCCCAACTCTGTAGACCCCCCCCACACTGTGCTGTCTTCTGCTTTTCATTTCATGCCTTTGCTGCGCCCTGTCACCAGGAGCCTCACAGATACCCAACTTTTTCTTTTCCTCTGCAAGTGGACATGGGCAGGGCTTTGGTGGAGGGGAGGAAAAGACAGGCCATGTTTCTTCCAGAAGATTCCCCTTAGTGGTAGCAGAGTGGGTCGTTCCTAGAGGTTCATGTGGTGTGCAAACAGCCAAAAGGAGTCCCTAGTGTTAGTGACAGGGTCAATGTGTTGAAAGCAGGATAAGGAGACCAAGCCACATCAAGAAGATGGAACTGACTCTAGACGGTAGAGAGGAAGAAAGCTGGACAGCAAGAGAGAAAAGCCAGGCCCAGGCCCCTCCTGACCTGGCCTGCTGTGGGGGCTGGGAGGACAGTGGGTGAGGAATAGTCGAGGGCCTAGACCAGGAGACTCCAAGACCTAGAAGGACCCATGCAGGAGGTGAGGCAGCGGGTCACTGGACAGAGAGGCCTCAGGGAGAAGCACAGGTGAGGCAGTGGGCTCTCAGGGCCCATAGCAGCAGGCGGGCCCAAGACATGGGGAATTAGAGCAGCGACACCCGGAAGAAGTTCAGACAGAAGAAGGAGAGACCATCCTGCCTAGGAAGGCAAAGGGTCGTGAGAGTGGACTGGGGCAGGGGCAGGGGAGCAGGAGAGTCAGAGCCCAGGAGCTGAGGCTCTGAACAAGTGTGGCCCAGCCACCCCCTGCTGGGAGGTCTCCTCACCCCAAGGGATCAGAACTTGGTACAGGGCAGGACTTAGGGACCCGCAGGGCAGTCTCTCACTTGCTGAGGTAGACGCTGAACATGGGGCTGGACAGGGCGTCCACCCGCAGCATGCCCTGCAGGGCTGTGGTGGCACCTCCTGCGGACAGGGCAGGGTAGGCCAGGCCCATGATGCCATCGAATTGCACATAGACAAAATTGGTACCCGGCTCCTGCTCACTCAGGCCGAACTCCTGGTTGGGGACCTGGATGCTCTCGACCTGTGGGGGGAAGACACATTGGAGGGGAGGTGACATTTCTGAGTGCATCTGTGTCCTCCTGCCCCAAGTCACCAGAGACCCTCCATGGTCTTCCCTCCTCCTCTGGCCCATCTGCCCACTTCTCCACAGGCATCCCAACTGTCACTTCTCTTCCAAGGGCCTTCTTCACTGTAGCCTCCCATCCCCACATCTCTGCTCCCCAGTTCTAAGCTCCTGAAAAAAGGCACCATGCCTAACTGGGCATCCAGGTGCCTCATCCCTGGACAGGAAAGAACAAGGACATCTAGGTCCCCACCCTCTCACACCCCCATCCTGGGTGGGGGTGGCAGCTGGAGCACTCACAGTCAGGGTGTCATAGCCGAAGAAGCCAGTGAGGCTGCCGGTACCATACTGCAGGGAGAAGGTCTGCCCGTTGGTGGAGAAGGTGGAGGACTTGCTGGGGTTGAAGCGAGGGTGTGTGGCTGCAGGAGGGAGCCATGGAGGCCAGGGGTGAGCAGAGGGCTGCCTGGCTCTCAGGCTCATGGGCTGCACCCCTGCCTGGCCCTCAGCCTAAGCTCCCAGCCTGAGGCTTCAGCACCCCCACCTGGTCACCAAGGAGGGACTGACAGCCTTGGCCCCTGGATCCTCTTAGTTGGAAGGCATTGGCCTGAAAGCCCATGTTTCATAGGTAATTGGATGCCTGGATGATGACCTCCCTGTAAGCAGCCGCCCTAGACTCTACCTCTATCTCTACCCCACCAGAAACTGGCAGAAACCTAGTGGGAAATGCTCATCCAGTGAGGAGTGGGAGGGAGACCTAGGAGGAATCCACTCACCCCAACCTCAATTCACCCAGAAGTTGGGCATCCTGGGATGTGTAGGTGGCATGGGATGTGCCCATGGTGGACAGAGATGTCCACACTCCAGCCCCAAGATTTTTTTTTTTTTTTAAACAGAGAGTGAGAGAGGGGAGAGAGAGAGAGAAAGAATTTCAACATCCATTTTTTAGTTATCGGCGGACGCAACATCCCTGCTTGTACGCGGTGCTGAGAATCGAACCCGGGCCGCACGCATGCCAGGCGAGCGTGCCACCACCTGAGCCACATCCCCAGCCCCAAGTCCCAAGATTTTGGAAGGAATCAGGGCAGACTTAAAACTGAAGATCCTCTGTCTCACCAAATGACTCCAGGACAGGGACCACATCTAGCAGAGTTGTGGCCAGTCCCTGGAGACGCTCAGGGAGAAGCTAGTGGAGAGGAGAGTGGAGGGCAAGGCACGGAGTGGACAGCGTCCTGAGGGGAGGAGCAGCACTGCCCGGTGAGCAGGAGAGGGTGGAGTGGAATGAACTGGAGGGGGTGAGGTGGACGGCAGAGATGGGGGGGTCCATCCTGACACGAGGCAAGGCAAGGGGCCACCCTGGAGCAGGGCCAGCCTCCTCCCTCTGGCTTGTTGATGCCCTGAGACCCTCAACAAGTCCCTGGTCCTCCTCAGGAGTGAGCACCCTTCCCTGCCTGCATCCCTGGACATGCCAGTGCCCAGCCCTGCCCAAGGGCCCTCCCTGCCCAGCCCAGCACTCACTGCAGGCCAGGCTCTGGCAGTAGACCGAGGGCACCCACAGGTTGGAGGAGCCAGTGTCAAACACGACCAGGAAGTTCTGGGGTGGAGTCCCGATGCTGATCTCACCAAAGTAGGCAGCCTGGGGAGCCATGGGGACGGCTGTGAGCATTAGGGGGACCCAGGGGCCAGGCTTCTCCATGGGCAGAGCAGGAAGGACAGCCCTGTCCTAAGTACCACCCAAAGCCAGGGTCCCAGACACACAGGCCTCAGTCCCAGCCTGCCCAGGGCAGCCACGTGGTCTCTGTGGGTCAGCTGCCAGGTCATTGGGGCCCTCCCCATGCTTTGCCCAATGGGCCACTCACAGCAGGGTGGCCCAGGCTGGCAGGACTGGGAGAAGGGAGGAGCCTCAGGGTGGGAGCCCAGGGAGTTCCCAGCTTTGGCAGCAGGGACAGGGACACCTAGAGACTAGGACTCACATCCATGTAGGTCATGGGCTCATAGAGCACGCTGAAGTCGCTGAAGCGGTACTTCTGAGCGGGGTCGTACTTGTGGGTCCTCAGGAAGTCCCCCAGCAAGCCCTTTTCCCTCATGGTCTGACGCATAGTCTTCATTTTCCTCAGGGGGACCCTAGGGGAGGCTGGGTGTCAGGGCAGGGCCCCCCTCCTGCCTCTACCTTCTCATTTCTTCTCTCCCTGATGATCTCCCTCGCCTCCTTCCCTCTTCCTCTTCTTTCTTTCCTTCTCCACTTCTTTCAACCTCACTCAGCACTTGCTCCATCATTTGGGAAACAGTGAACTTCCCTCATGCCTTCCCTCAGCCCCTCTCAGGGGTCCTGCTCCTGCCCTGGCCTCTGTTCTCAGAGACCCTGAAAATACTTCCCATGAAGGGGAGAGGGACTTGGGACGCTGGGACTTTACACCTTCCAGAGGATGTCTGCTGATATTTGTTCTTTTGTTGTTTAAGGGTCAGGTCTGGGATGTGACTCAGTGGGAGAACATTTGCTGAGCATGTGCCTGACCTGGGTGCAGTCACCAGAAACATGAAAATGTAGAAATAAAATAAAATAGTTCTCAGAGATAGCAAAACTCACACCAAAGGGCGTCCCTTCCTGTGGTGCACTCTGGTACCTGGTACTGCCTATGAGATACACCATGGAGTAGGGGAGCAGCAATAATCCCCTAATATGTTTAAATGCAGCTGATTGAATGCGTGGCTATAAAACTGCACACAGGAAAGGCTCTCTGCACTCTTCCCAGGTGGCACAGCAGGCAGGGTGGCAGGCGGGGAGCCCTGTGTTCCTGAACCGGATCACCTGCTCCATCCTGAGTTTTCAACCCCTCATGTTATAGTGATTTACAGGAATTGGTGTTTTTGCTAAAATGACTTTGGCTTCTTCCAATCAATTTGGGGTCTCAGGAAATTTTTGGAGGGATTATGTGTCTCCTCTAGAAAGGAGTGTTATTTTCTGTAGGAAGAAACCACACCCTTCTTGTAAAGGCCGGCGTGGGCATAGTCACCCTACTCTCTGCTTCAGGACCATCTTCTCCCCTCAGTCTGGGGGGCTCCAGCAAGGGAAGCCTTCCCTGGCCCAACAGGGAATCCCGCTCAGACCCAGCTGCTGCCCCCTGACTAGCTGCTCCATACAGGGCTGCAGGCTTCCTGAGGTTCCCTGCACCCACAGCCAGGTCCACACTTACCTGACAAGTGTAGTCGATGCCTCCAAGACCAGGAGGCAGACCAAGGCCACTACCATCCACTTCATGATGCCGATTCCCAGCTGGTCACAGAGCAAACGCCACTCTGAGATCCACAGTCGCACTGGAGTGAAGACTTCAGCACTCCCTCTTTATACCCCCTGGATGTGGCCGAGTCCCTCCCTCCGTGCCCTGGGCAAGCATGACCCTAACCAGGGTGTCCCCTGTACACCAGGTAGCCATTGTTACTGTGTTTTGCTCCTGGACCATGGCCACAGCTGACTTTTCAACTTGTTGACTTTTGAATCCAACAGCAGAGGCCAGGAGGTACCGGCGATAAGACAGAACAAAGTCGCCATAAGTTGGAGGGGCAGAGCTGCTCCTCCTCCAGGAACCAGTGGTTTGTGTGGGCATTTTGGGGTGAGGTCTAAGAGGCAGAGACAGAGAGAGGGGCATAGGAATGTAGGCAGATTTCTTGGCCAGCAAGTCTTGACATTGGGGATCACAGCATCTTTGTCATGGGCACTCTCCTGTGTGCTGTAGGCAGGTTCACACCATCCTGGTGGCTGCCCACCGGGTGCCAGGAGCAGTCCCTGAGCTGTAACAATCAGAAATGTGTCTAGGGGTTGCCTAATGTCCCCAGTAGGGGTGACATCATTGAGAACTGTGTGCTTAAGTGATGCCCCTGGTGGTCTGGCTCAAGTACTTGCTCCCAGCACCCCAAGTCCTTGGGATGGAATTGGGATATTTGTTGGGGTCCCGGATGAGTAGGTAGCATGGTGATGAGGACATGTTGCTAACAAGGTAGTTCTGATGCTTGGGATGGGGCTGGAGACCAGTGGCAGAAGTCATTGACTGGGGGTGTCTTCAGAGGCTTTTCAAATCGATCAGGGGACTTGGAGAAACCCTCACCTCATGCCCAGGTCACACTCACAGGGTACACAATCTGGGCATTGACCATGCCTCGGGCAACAGAGTGGAGAGGATCCGGGAACAGGGCACAAGCAGAGGGCCACCCTTGTCCTTGTCCCCTTCTGCACTGTCTTTCCCTACACCCCCTGCAACTCTTCCTTGAGAGGTCTCTGTGTCCCCATTGCCCTTTACCAAGTCCTGGTCTGCCCCTCTCTGGTCCAGGTCTGGTCTTTCCTGTTCCTCTCTCCATCATCTGGGGCCCCCCACATGCATCCCCCACCTCCCGTACACCTCACTGCCACCTCCCCCTCTTCCCATGTACAGTCTTCCCAAGGCTGAGCTGACCTGAAGCTGGACTGCCAATTCTCCATATTGGGGGACTGAAAAAAGTCCCCATGCCAGCACTCTCTCTCCACTTTGTACTGAGCACTCAGGGCTCCAAACAGATTGGTCACACCTTTGGGCCCCAGGCAGAAGTCCAGGGCCACACCTGCCAACCAAAGACAGCATCTGGCCAGCAGGGGATTTTCCACTCTGGCCACCACCGCCCACTTCCTATCCAGACCTGGGCATCCTCCCCAGGCCTCATTTTGGGGGAGGCAGGGAAGGAATTAGGGTCTGTCCACCCCTTCCAGAGAGGGAGGTCCCTGCCTGATGATTGTCAATGCCAACTCAAGTGCCTTCCTCCCTGCAGTCCCCAGAGCCATGTGGGACTCTGGAGAGGAAGGCAAGTCAGGGAGCATTTCCCCTGAGCTGGGCATCCCCACATCCGGAAGAGAAGGAAAAAGAGTCATAGGATCCTTGGATTCCTGCTAAGTCCATGGAATGCCCTGACCTCGGGAGGCCTACTAGAGCCAGCCTGGGGTTCCAGGGACCCTTCCTCCTGTGGTAGGAAACCAGGGGTCTGACAGTTGTCAGGCTCGCCTTCCCCAGGCCTAGTGACACCACATCCCTTCTGAGTGTCCCTGGCTTCAGCATCAGGATAGGCATCCTGCTCAGCAGCCAGGCTCTGAGGATCTGCAGTCCCTCCTACCCCCCTGTTCCTCCTGTCAGTCTCCTGGAAGACCCAGGTGGCCTACTTCCTCTCCTCCCCTGTCCTGTCCCACCACCCACCCTCCATACACAGAAGGCTCACTCTTTGACATGTCTGGCATCTGCAGTGTCTGAAGGCACCTGAGAAGTCCTCCTGGACCACCTCTGACCCCCACAGAAGCCCACGGAGGCCTGACCTGCTGGCTCCCACCTGAGTTCATCTTCTCACCAAGACACCACACAGCAGTGCCATGGTGCTGGGTCTCCAGTGTCTAGCCTTGGGCCTCCTCTCCATGGACCAGATGCTCCCAAGTGCAGAGACTGGGCCTTCCACAGCTCTGTGGCCAGTTCTGGGCTTAGGAAATCAGTAGAGTTGATGGAGCCCAGGGGATTGTTCTCGTTGAAGCTCTGCTACACCCCTCACCCTATTATCCCAGGCTCACACTTCCTCCTAATAATCCAAACTGCTCTCCTGGGAGACCTTGACCCAGATGGGATCTCAGGGCCACAGGCTGCTGGTGTCCAGGAAAGAGGCAATTCTTCTGCATGCCCACGTCTCATTTTCTTTCTGCCTCACCTTCCTCAAAGCTTGTCATAAGTTCTGTGTGCAGTGTCACATGGCTGCAATCCCAGCAGCTCAGGAGACTGAGGTAGGAGGATTGCAATTTTGAGGCCAAACTCACCAATGTAATGAAGCCTTATGCAACTAGTGACAGCCACTTTCAAAATAAATATCAAATAATAATTTTTAAAAAGCTCAGGGGATGTTGCTCATTGGTAAGTCTCCATGCATTCAATACATACACACACACACACACACACACACACACACACACACACAAAGTTATAGTCCTCTGTGGCTAACTAAATAAATCCAAGCTTGACACTCAACCATGCAGGATGCTCTCCGTTTCCTGCCAAGTGTCCAAGCTCTTCTTCCACCGTGCATACTCCTTTCTCACAAGTAGGGGTGGTATTTCCTTGCCTCCATGCTCTGTCCTCCATATGAAAGTCCCTTCCCAAATGCACTCACATGAAAACTTGCTTCACACCCAAGCCTTCCCCATGTGCCCTCCTACCCCTACATTGACCCCCCAAAAGTGGAGAATGTTGATTGTCTTCCCGTGGTGTCTACTCCATAACAGCTGATATCCACTTCTCTTGCCCCCAATCCTACAGCATGTGCCTCAAAGAGTCCTCTTTCTGCTATGACCCCTTTACCACCTCAAAGACATCTTTTAAAATAACATTGAGAGCTCAGAGTCTCTCTTAAAGAGTAATATACATAGCATGCAAACTATCACTACCCATACTTCACACAAGCCAGACATCACTAATCAATTGTTGCTCTAACCCCAGTGTTCAGACCAAGTCTTAGAGTCTTTTTTATTTTTATTTATTTTTTATCATTGTAGGTGGACAGCATGCCCTTGTTGGTTTAGTTTTGTTTGTGCGGTGCTTAGAATTGAATCCAGTGCCTCAGACATACTAGGCAAGCCCTCTGCCATTGATATACAGACCCAGCCCTAGAATCTTTTTAATATTTTTTTATTCGTTCTAATTAGTTACACAACAAGGTAAAATGAATTTTGACACATCATATATAAATGGAATATAACTTCTCCTTCATCTGTTTGTACATGACGCACACAGGTCACGTAAACCATCTACACACATACAGTAATAAAGTCCAATCCATTCTACTCTCATTTCTACCCCTGCCTGCTCCCCTCCCTTCACTCCTCTCTGTCTAGTCCAAATATCTCTATGCTCCCCCACCCCACTGTGAATTAGCATCCGCATAGCAGGGAAAATATTCGAATCTTTCCCCATCTGGTGTTCCCTGATGGTCTTTCAATCCCTCATGAAATGACAATCCCCAGATCTTTTCATGGAGGATTTTTAAAAAAAAGATTATTGATGCTAAATTTCCTTTAGATCATATATATATTAATTATATATCAAGGCAGGGCTAGGGCTGGATGTAGCTCCATTTGAGAGCACAGGCATAGCATGCTTGATGCCATGGGTTCCACCCCCAGCACCTCCCCAAAAAATAAATAAAGTTTTTAAAATAGTAACGACTCTTCAAAGTGCACCTGCCTGCTCCTTCCTTCATTATCTTGCAGACCTTATTGTGCACACCTAGATTTGAACCTCACTGAGGTCAGTGTGTAAACACAATTCGCTCTGCTGTTATCTCACAGGACTGCAGCATGTGCACCTTTCCATGCATTAAGATATGCCTCTTCCTTATCACTTAACACTTGCAGAGGTTACCTGGAACTCTCTCATGCTGGCCCTAGGCACTGGGTTGTTTCCAGTTCTCACTGCTGTCAGCAGCACCTGGGCTCACACCCGACACTCACCAAAGGAGTGAAGTGGGCTCCCCATGACAGGAGACATTCAAGCAGAGGCTGAAAGGGCACTTTTTTTTTTTTTTTAAGTACTAAGGATGGATCCAGGAGCACTTAACCACTGAGACACATCTCAGCACTTTTTATGTGGTTTTTTTTTTTTTTTTTTTTTTTTTGAGACAGGATCTCCCTAAGTTGCTCAGAGATACGCTAAGTTGCTGAAACTGACTTTGAACTCTGAACACTCCTGCCTCAGCCTCCCAAGTCGCTGGGATTACAGGTGTGTGCCATCATGCCCAGCCAAATGGGTACTTCTTAAGGAGTCCTGGTAGAGGGCTCTCTTGCAGTAGGCTTGAGTTTGGGCCTGGATTCTCAGTTTCCCTGTGCATTCTAACCCTGATACTGTCCACTCAGCTCTGGTTATTACAATTACTCTATAACCTTAAATCTTTCTCAGTTATTTATGTGCATGTTTAGTTAAGGTTTCAGCTATTTTCTCAGGCTTTTGGATTTTGCTTAAGTGTTGGTGTGTGTTTTATATTTTCACCATTACTCCAACCAAACCCACTGGGAACATACTGGACCTGATGTTTGTTTTTCTCAAGCTCAAGGGTATACACTGTTAAATGTTGACATAACTCTAGAGTCACAGAGAGTTGTGACATAGTGAGGAGTGGTCCCTCCCAATTTTCATGCAGGACCCCCTAATGTTAACTCACACAAAAAGCATCCTACCCTGGTCACTTCAGGAATTTACCCTGATATAATGCTATCAAGGACTCTACAGACCTCATCTAAATGTCACCATTTGTGCCACAAATGTCCTTTTTCTGGCCCAGGATCCGGTCTAGGTTCCCACATTGCTCTTGGTGATCATTTCATTCTCCTTCCATCTGTGCCAGCTCCTTGGTTTTCTGTCCCTTGTGACCTTGTGACTTTTTGTTGTCCTGACCAGTCCCTTTGTAGACTGCCCCTGGCTGTAGGTGATGCTGGTGTTTTCTCATGGTGAGATTCTGGGGGGTGTTTGGACAATGCTGCAGAGGAGATGAGCCCTCTGCGGGTACCCTGTCAGGGTGGCGTGATATCCAAGTGTCCTGTTCCTGCCCACTTAGACTCCGTCCCTGGTTAAGGTGGGATCTGGCAGGTTTCTCACCTCCAACTTACTGTTGTGCTTAGTAATTGATAAGAGTCTTCTGGGGAGAGGAGTGGAGACTGTGCCGACCTCCTGCTTCTCCTCATCTCCTGCTCTGGGTATAACAACTGTTCACAGTTTTGCCTAAAACACTCATTACAAAGGTGTTTGCTAGTGGTGATTTTCTATCTCCATCATTCCTCTGCACTGATGAGATTTCTACTGTAAGCAAGAACTGGACCTGAGGTTTTAGATGGGCTCCTGCCCTCCTGGAAAACATCCCATCCCAGAGGGCAGGCCGGGCAAGGTGCTTTGTATTTAATGAATCATGCAACCATCTTGACAGTCCCACAGAAAGGCTGACTCGTCTCCTTCTATAGAGGAGTCTGGTTTTTGTTTTGGTTTTAGGTACAGGGGATTGAACTCAGGGCACTCTCCCACTGGCCCACATCCCCAGCCCTATTTTGTCTGTTATTTAGAGACAGGATCTCACTGAGTTGCTTAGCTCCTCTCCATTGCTGGGGCTGGCTTTTGACCTTGCAGTCCTCCTGCCTCAGCCTTCAGAGCTGCTGGGATTACAGGCATGAACCCCACCCATCATAGAGGAATCTGATTTATGTGCACCTCAAACATCTGAAAATAAATCTCAGGGCACTGGGGTTGTGGCTCAGTGGTAGAACACTTGCCTAGCACGCGTGTGAGGCACTGGGTTCGATTCCCAGCACCACAAAAAATAAAATAAAATAAAAATAAATCTCTGTGTGTATAACTAAGAAACAGAAAGACTGGTTGTTTTCCTCTGCTCTATTGATTAACTTGCCTTGCTCGAATATCGGGCTTGGTGGAAAGGGGGTGACTGGGTGGATGAGGCCCATGAACCCAGCTCCAGCCCCAGGAAAGGGAGGTGGGGGTGGAGCCTGAGGATGGACTAGTGAACTAGTATCTGGTGTGCTCCCAGAATGTTTCCTCTGTTTCAAAGTCCTGTTTTACCTCTGTGCGTTTGTGAGGTGGTGGGGGTTCCTTGGCTTTCTCTATGGAACTGAACAGAAACAACTGAGCTTCCCGTTTCCAAAGAAAGGAATCAAATCAAAATCCTCAGAAATTTTTCTGACTTGGACGGAGCAGCACATGCCCGTATCTGAGAAGTCAGGAGGCTGAGACAGGAGATGGCAAGTTTCAGGTCAGCCTCAGCAATTTAATGAAAACCTCGGCAATTTAGTGATATCATCTCAAATGAAAAATTGAAAGTCCTGTGGATATAGCTCAGTGGTAGAGCATCCCTGGGTTAAATCCTTACTACCATCAAAAAAAATAAATAAATAAATAAAAGAAATTGTCAGATGGACTTTTCTTGCAGGCACCCAGTCCTGTCCCATCAGTCCTGGGCAGCAGGTAGGATCATGCAAGAACTTGGAGGCTCCCTCAGGAGCATTTGAAGGGTATGCACAGGACTCCTCAGAAGAAATATGTCCTAGAAGAATGAAGGGTGTTCCTGGACAGTGTCAGAGATGTCCACACAGATTGATTTCTGATGACACATGGAGCCTACTTCTCTTTGCTGACCCCTCTCAGCACATATGGAAGGACTTGAGTGTGACATGGGATGAACTTGACTTAGAAGACCCATCTCCACCACTTGAGCCTTCTCTGACCTTGACAGCTTGCCCTTTTCCACCCTGTGTGTGCCTGTGTGTCAGAAGGGATAACCGTCTGTGCCTGCAGCACTGCTGTCCAACCCAGTGAAGCCCTGCCCACGGCCATGCCTGCCGCAGTCCTGGCTCTCAGCTGAGTCTGGGTCTTCAGATTGGGCAGGGGCTGGGGTAGGGGAGGCAAAGGCCAAAGGACTTAGGTGAGACTGAGACTATTCATTCTGGTTCCTTTTTTCTTTTTTTGTGTCTCTGTGTGTGTGTGAGACCCAGGATGGAACCCTGGGGTGCTTTACTACTTTGTTACATCCCCAGCCTTTTTAATTATCTTACTTTGAGACAGGGGCGCACTAACTTTCTGAGGGGCTTGCTAAGTCCTTGTTGGGTGCATCTCTCAATCCTCCTGCCTCACCATTCCATGTTGCTCTGATTACAAGTGTGTCCCTCCACACCCGGCAATATTCCACTTCTTGATTCAGGTGAGATTGATGTGGAGTCCTCTGGCTCATGAACACTCAGTGTGCTGTACTCCTGTTATGTCATCTTTTTGCATGTGTATTATATTTCAACAAAAGTTTTGAGAAGTCACATTATATCTTTTTTAATATAAATTTTGTTGATGCTTTGTTCGTATGCACAATAGTGGAACTCATGTGACACGATTATGCGTGCACACACCACAGATTGGTCAATTTCTTCCCCAATACGTACCCTGTCCCTCCCTGATCCCCTTCTTCTATCCTACCGATCTCCCTCTAATTCCAGGTGACTCTCCCCTCACTCTCCGCCACTTTTCTCTCTAGCTTCTACACATAAGAGAAACATACCACCCTTGGCTGTCTGAATCTGGCACATTTTGCCTAACAGTGCTCTCATGTTCCTCCCATTTTCCTGGAGTGACATAATTTCATCTTCTTTCTGACTGAATAAGCTCCACTGTGCACATAGACCGCATTGCTCTCTCCACTCCTCTGCTCATGGACAACAAGGCTGGCTCCATACCTTGGCTCCTGGGAGTCCCACTGCTATAAACCTGTGTGCGCGTGATTCCCACAGTGCGCCAACTTTAATGTTTGGATGAACTACCAGGAGCAGCCAGGAGTAGCACAGCTGGGTCCATAGGGTGGCTCAATAACAGTACTTTTGCTTGTTTGGGATTTGTTGTTTGTTTTTGTGTTTGTGTTTGGGTACTGGGAATTCAACCAAAGAGAGCTTTAACACTGAGCTGCATCCCCAGACCTTTTTAGTTTTTATGTTGAGATAGGGTCTCACTAGGTTACTGAGGCTGATCTTGAACCTGTGATCCTCTTGCCTCAGCCTCCTGAGTAGCATGTGCTCAGGAATACAGGCATGTGCTACTGTCCAGGATCATTCCAAGATTTTGAGGATCCTTCATGCTGATTTCCATAGTGGTTTTATGATTTTACAATTTCACAAACAGCATATTAGAAAATGTCCCTTTTCCCTCACATCCTTGCCATTCTTCACTATTATTTGTATTCTTGTTGTTTGTCATTCTGACTGAAGAAAAAAAAATCTCAGTGTAGATTGTGTTTTTCTTCTTTCTTTTTTCCTTTTTGGTATTGGGGATTTAACCCAGGGATGCCTAACCACTGAACCACATCCCCAGCACTTTTTGTTTTTTATTAAAAGACAGGGTATCACTAAGTTGTTGAGGTCCTTTCTGAGTTTCTGAGGCTGGGCTCAACTTGCAATCCTTCTGTCTCAGCCTCCTGAGGCACTGGAAATACAGTCCTGTGCCAACAGACCCCATCTCAGTATAGTTTTGATTTGCATTCTTTTTTTTGGAGCGGGGAGCGAACCAGGGATTGAACTCAGGGTGACTCAACCACTGCGCCACATCCCCAGCCCTATTTTGATTTTATTTAGAGACAGGGTCTCACTGAGTTGTTTACTACATCACTTTTGCTGATGCTGGATTTGAACTTGCCTCAGCCTCCCAAGCTGCTGGCATTAAAGACCTGTGCCACCTTGCCCAGCTTACATTTCTTGATTAATAAAGATGTTGAACATTTTTCATGATTTATGGACCATCTGTCTTTTTCTGTTGAGAAATGTCTATTTGGTTGTTTGCCCCATTTGTTGATTGGGTTATTTGCTTTCTTGGTTTTAGGCATTTTGAGTTCTTTATATATTCTGCATATTAATCCTCTGTCAGAAGAGAAGCTGGAAAATATTGTCTCCCGTTCTGTAGGCTCTCTCTTCACACTCTTCACACTGTTTCTTTTGCTGCACAGAATCTGTTTGATTTGATGCCATCCACTTATTAATAATTGGTATGATTTCCTGAGCTTTAGGAGTCCTAATAAAAAAGTCCTTGTCCATACCTATTTATCAGTATTGACCCTGTGATTTCTTACAGGGTACAAAGTCTCTGGTCTGCTTCCTACATCTCTGATCCATTTTGAGTTGCCTCCTGTGCAGGTTGAGAGAGAGACACCTGGCTTCACTCTCCTGCACATGATATCCAGTTTGCCCAGGTTCAGTTGTTTAAAAGTTTGTTTTTTCTCCACTATAGGTTTTTGGTGCCTTTGTCAAGGATCAGATGACAAAATCTGAGTGGGTTTGTCTCTGGGTCTTCTATTCCACCCCCTTAGGCTATGTGTCTGTTTTTATGCCAGTGTCATGCTCTTTCTGTTGATGTGGCTCTGTAGGATAATTTGAAACCAGATATTGTGAGGCTTCCAGCATATGTCTTTTGGGTTACCATTGCTAAGCAGGCTATTCTAGGTCTTTTATTCTTCCACATGAATTTTAGGGCTGTGTTTTGTTGTTGTTCTTGTTGTTTGTGTGTGTGTGTGTGTGTGTGTGTGTGTGTGTGAAAAAGGTCGTTGGTATTTGGAGATTGCACTGGCTCTGTCAATTGCATCTGGTAATATGGCACTTTCACATGATTTAATTCTGCCTGTCCATGAACATGGGATGTCTTTCCATTTTCTAGTGCCTTCTTCAATTTCTTTTTTCATTGTTTATAATATTTGTTGCAGCGGGTCTTTCATCTCCTTGGTTACATTTATTAAAGGATTATTTATTTATTTGATCGCTTATTTTTTTTTTAGGCTACTGTGAATGGAATTCTTTCCCTATTTTTTTGTTTTTTTCCCCTATTTTCGTTTTGTTTTAGCAGATTCATTATTGATGAATTGAAAAGTTACTGATATTTCTGTGTTGATGTTGCATCCTGATACTTGACTAAACTTAATTATTAATTCTAAAAGTCTTTTGGTGGAGTTTTAGGATCTTCTAAGTATAGGATCATATGATCTGCAAACAATGATAATCTGAATTTTCACTTTCCTATTTGTATCCCTTTTATTTCTTCCATGAGCCCAGTTGCTTTGACTAAAATTTCAAGTGCTACATTGAACAGAAATGAGGAGAGTGAATATCCTTGTCTTACTTCTGATTTTAGAGAATATGCTTTCAGTTTTTCCGCACTCACTATGATGGTGGCTTTGGACTTGTTGTATAGAATAATCTTTGTGACGCTGAAGGAAGATCCTTATATACTTAGTTTTATTAGTGATTTTATCATGACTGGGGGATGAATTTTCTCCAAAACATTTTCTCTGTGTCTTTTGAGATTAGTATGTGACTTTTGTCCTTAGTTCTGTTTATTTCATGAATTATACTTATTGATTTGCATATTTGGAACCATCCTTGCATTGCAGGAAGGAAACCTACTTGATCATGATGTATAATCTCTTTATTGTGTTGTTGAATGTGATCTGCTCACATTTTATTTAGGAATTTTGTATCTACATTCATCAGGGATATGGGTCTGTAGAGTTCTTTCTTTGATGGGTCCTTATCTAGTTCAGGCATCAGGGTGGTTCTGGCTTCATAGAATAAATTTGGAACTGCTCCTCCTCCCCATTTCTATTTCATAGAATAACTTGGGAAGCACTGGCTTTAATTCTTCTTACAGGCCTGGTAGAATTCATAGGAGAATCCACGTTTCTTGGGCTTTTCTTTTGTGGAAGACTTTTAATTACTGTTTCAATATCATTGCTTCTCCTGGGTCTGTTTGTTTTCTCTGTTCGCGTGGTTCAATTTGGGTAGGCCATGGGTGTTTAGAAACTCAACTTCTTCCCGATTTTTCAATTTATTGGACTATAAGTTTTCCCAAAGAGTCCATAATGATTGTCAGGATTTCTGTGTTGTCTTCTTTTTTGGTTCTAATTTAATAATCTGTGTCTTCTTTGTCTTTCCTTTGATTGGTTTAGCTTGGGTTTGTTAATCTTGTTTATCAGGATTAACAAAGTTCAAGGATTCAATTCCCTGTTCATTGATCCTTTGTATTTTTCAAAATTGAGGCTCTATTGCATGAATTTCAGCTCTGATCTTAATTATTTACCTCCTTCTCCAGGTTTGGGATTCATCATGAGGTTGTATATTGGGAATATTTCTAAGTTTCTCATGTAGGCCCTCATGGCTCTACCTTTCCCCTCCCAACGGCCTTCATGGAGTCCAGGAGATTCTGATATGTGGCATATCTGTATCTTAATTGTAAGAATTTTAAAATTTCTCCCCTGGTTTTTTATGGCCCACTGATCTATCAAAAGTATATTATTCCATCCAGATGTGTTTGTATCATTTCTGTCATTTTATTCTTTCTCCTGAGTTCTAATTTCATTTCATTATGACCTATTACCATACGAGGAATTTCATAGAATGCTACATATTTACAAAACCTTGCTTATAGCCTTAAATATCCTCCATTTTGCAAAAGATTGCAGGGACACATGAAAAGAAAATGCATTGAGGTCTTTTTGGATGAAATGCTCTGTGGATATCTGTGAGGTCCATTTTATCAATAATATATATTGGGTCTGAAGAGTTTTTACTGGTAAAAATCACATTTCTAAGGAGGATTAATCAGGGAGAGGAGAGGAACAAAAAATGGGGAGAGAAGAAGGATACAGAACTCTGCCTCCAAAGAGGGTGGCCCTCTCCCCTTCATAAGCCTGGCAACTGAACACAGGTCAGTTTTCAAGCCACAAGAAACATACAGTGTCTGTGGTTCTGTCCACACACCTGACCCAGCTGATACCTCTCAACGTCCTCCCTGGCCACTATCACGCACCTCCAGGTGTGGTACTACACAGAAGTCAGAGGGATGGGTGAGAAACTTACCCACGCCCTTCTCCCACCCCTCACATCACGGGAGTATCTCTCTCTCTCTCTCTCTCTCTCTCTCTCTCTCTCTCACACACACACACACACACACACATACACACACACACACACACACACACACTGCAAAAAGCAGGAGGATGGGGCTTGAATACTTTAAGTTTGGGACCTCCTGATGTATAGGGACTGGACTGAATGTGAAAATGATGTGAACCATTGGTTCAACTCCCTGTTTTTTCTCCAAAGACAGAAGTTGCATTATTTGGGTCTCTGAGATCTGAGATCTTGCTTGATGAGAGAAAGTGGGCTTGATGTCCATGTAATTCAAGGAACTATGCCCACGTTCATAGCTCAAGGTCAGCCCTCCTTCAAATTGTAGTCCTGGGACCTAGGAGTCCCCAAGCTCCAGAAGTCCTCCTAGAAATAGTATCTAGCACAGCCTCCTCCCTCATAGACCCCATGAAAGTTGCAAGGGCACATAGGTGTCTAGAATCTTCAGATAACTCTGGCCAAGGTTGATTAAGGTCTGAGAGGACAGTCATCTAGATCTAAGAATTGTGCCCCCCAGTCACATTGCCTGTAGACATGCATCTGTGTCCTGGGGTCATGAGTAGCTTGCGGGTGGTAAAGTGGACCAGAAGAGCATCTCATGTTGTTAGAGTAGGAATTCTTACCGGTCACCTATGCTCCATTACCACTGCCACCCCCTCTAGAGGGAAACTATGAAGACATTCCAAGCTCAGAGGAAGACAGAGCCCATCTCCAAGCCTCAGCTCAGGACCCATTTCACTTAGAATCTCAGTGACCCACCAGGGAACCTCATGGCCCCTCTATATCTATCAGGGTGAGACCTGACCTGATTCCCACTCTGCCATTGCCTGAGATCCAGGACTACTTACAGGACAAAGAAAACTCCAAAAACAACAGGCTGGACAATATGGGATACTGTTTATTATTAGGGAAGGTCCACTAAGAATGGCACATTGCAGAGAGGAAGGACAGAGGACTCCAGGAAAGGTGGGGCCAAGAGGAGGACGGGAGCCCAGGTATCCAGGAGGAAAGTCTAGGCGGCAGTGGCAAAGCCCACCCTGTTGTTGGCCATGTCAGAGACGGAATAGTAGGACCTGAGGAAGACGTCCCCAAGAATCCAAAAGGGCTGGCCATTTCCTGAGGACACGTAGGTGGCTTCCAGTCCAACCAAGCAATAGCCATTCTCCTGGTCAACAGAGAAAGGCAGCACTCATTCATTCGGTCACACATGGCCTGGCCACTGCTAGCCTGAGCCCTGGTCAATGAGCAGGGCAAGGACTGGCCCTGAAGGCTCATAGACAAGGTGGTGTTTCACAAGAGGGGCTGCTGGGAGGGATTTTCCCAGTGGTAAACACAGGTTGTAGTGGCCTCTGCAGGGTCACCTATTCCCATGCTGGGTACCTTTTCTTGCTAAAGCTCCCTTCTGTTCCTCATTGGCAAAAGTCAGAAGATGGTTCAGCTTAGACTAAAGCTAGCTTGCATTCAGACTTTACCTTCACCCTCATCATCTGTGCAGCTGGATCAACTATTGAACCTCTCTGAACCTCCAGGTTTTCATTTGTAAAACAGAAAGAGAATCTCCCCATCAAATACTGTGACAATTCCCTTCACCTAAAGGGAAGTGTAGGAACTGGGATGCACACAGTGGATAGCCCTGGACAGAACCCCTCTCCACATATTAAGAGACTGACTGATCATGGGTGACACTCTTCTGGTGGGGATAATCCCAGGTGGCATGAGTTGGGAAAAATGGCACAGGGCCAGGTGGAGCTTTTCTGGCTGCACCTGTTCCTCCACCCCAGTGGCTCAGCCCCAGGGACCAGGACTTACATTGAGGATGTAGGCAGAGGGCGGCAGAGGGAACTGCACCCCGTTGATGACGAAGGTGAAGGTGGGCAGGTTCTGGATGTCATTACAGTTCACGAAAAACTGCAGAGAAAACAGGTTCTTCCAGGTCCCCTCATTCCTCACCCCAGAGCACCTGCTAAGCCTCCCGGATGCCCCAGACCTCTTTTTGGAGCAGAGGGCACAGTTCAGGGCAAATGCTATGTAGGTACTGCGTGGGTGTCAGGTGCACTGCTAGAGTAGGTGACATCCAGAGACACCTGAGAATGTCCCACACCAAAGACGCTCCTCCTGCCTGAATGGCCCCTCTGAGAAGTTGAATCACTGCCCTTTTGCTGCAGGTGTCCTTTGAAATCACACAGCCATGTGCAATAAGTGGACCAGGGCTCCCTCCCCTAGTGGGGAGAGCTAATTAGGTGACCATTTCATTTGCCAGGACACACGGGAGCAAGGGGGCATAGCTGTGTGGAGGAGAGGGAGGTGTGGATTGAGGGTTGTCCCTTGTTACTCACTTGCTTGACCCCAAGTTTCACTCACAGGGACCCATGATGCAGAAACAACAAACACTACTGGGCTGACCTTTCCTGGCCAGGGCACATCCATGCCACACCCACCTGTCCATACTCATCCTCCTGGGCCCCTATAGCTTGCAGAAGGGAGCTCAGGTACTGCTGGGGCACGGTGAGCAGAGAGGTTCCTGTGTCCACCATGGCCTGGCAGCCCTGGGAGCACCAGCCAGAAGCCTCTTCCCTAACATAGAACCTGGGTGGCAAGAAGAGGGCAGCCTCAGCCTGACCAGGTCAGGGCAGCCAGGGGAGACCTTCCCTCCACAGGGAAACAGGCACCCCATAAATATGAGGATCCCCAAGGGCCCGTGCACGTTGTTCCCTTCCTCACATTCCCTCTGAGTCTGTGCAGGGTCACCTGAAGGACCCAGGAATATATTCTAAAAACTTCAAGGAAGTTTTGAGAAGCATTGAAAACCAGGGTTGTCATGTTTGTTGTAAGGACGAGGAACAAATTAGTTGTTCCACACACCTCAGGTTCTAATCTGTAGGGACAAGAGCTGCTCCAGTACTTGGGATTGCACATGTGCCCCACTCCCCCTTTCTCCAGACCCAGGGTTGATGGCCCTGTGGAGGTCAGCTGAGGCTCTTGGGGAGGGCAGGCCACAGGAGTCCTTGGTGGGAGCCTGGATGTGTGCGTGCCATGGGTGCCCAGAAGCCAGATCCAAGGAAGGTGCATCCCAAAGGGACCCCCACCCAGACTCACTCCTCGATGCCGATCTGCCAGTAGAGCTCCCGGGTGACAGGAGCCCATTTCTGCCCTGTGTACAGGCTCTTATCCACACCTCCAAAGATGACTGCTCCTCTGTCCTCAGATCCCCCTTGGCTGAAGGACACACAGGGACGGGGAAGTGAGGGAGAGGTTAAGGAAGGGGATGCACATATTGAGAAGTCACCTTCACAGGGAAAGAGCATCTTGGCTTGGCCCAGTGGGCACAGCTCTACCTACTGGAAGAGAAGTTAATTAAACTCTAAGATTCTAAGACTGCATTTATTAATTTTTTTTTAAAATTTGGGTTTTTTTTTCATTTTCATTTTTTTGTTGTTTTTAAAATTTTTTTTCAAATTTTTTAATTTTTAAAATTTTTTATTTTATTATTATTATTTTTTAATTTTAATTTTCATTTTATTATTATTATTTTTTAAAATTTTTTTAAATTTTTTTATTTTCTATTTTTTTACTTTTGTCTTTTCTTTTCTTTTCAATTTTCTTATTCCCCCTTCCTTGAATTCTACCTGCTTACTCTCATTTACTTTAGTGACTACTTCCCTTCCCTTCTAATATCTTTCCTCCCAAGCATCAAATAAATTTATAAGAGTAAACAGTAACTCAGTAGTCAAACAGAACAAGAAGTAACATGAGCAGCATAAAAAAGCAAGAAAGAAAAGGAGTACAAACAATGCAGGACAGCCTAAATATTCAGGAGGACCTAGAGTCATCAGAAAAATGGTCATATAAAGAACTCAAGGAATACCTTAGACAGATGGAATGTGGAACCTTAAAGAGGATATGAGACAGCAAATTCAAACAGTGAAAGAACACATTGAAAATGAATTACATAAACACATAAAAGAAGAAGTTAAGCACTTTATCAGGAGATAGAGATAATAAAAAAGTCAAACAATAATCCTAGAAATGAAGGAAAGTATAAACCAAATTAAAAACTCAAATGAGAGTATCACTAACAGAGTGGAGCAAGTAGAAGCCAGAACGTCAGATAATGAAGACAAAATATATCATTCTGAAAAGAGTCTAGCCAACTCAGAAAGGCTGGTAAAAAATCACAAGAAAAACATCCAAGAGATATGGGATAACATGAAAAATACCAAACTACGAGTCATCGGGATAGAGGAAGGTAGAGAGATTCAAACCAAGGGAATGAGTAACCTGTTGAATGAAATAATTACAGAAAACTTTCCAGAAATAAAAAAGGAAACGGATATACAAATTGTAGATACATACAGGACACTGAGCACACAAAATTACAGTAGACCAATGCCAAGACACATTGTTATGAAGATATCCAATATACAGAACAAAGAGAAAATATTAAAAGCTACAAGAGAAAGGAGGCAGATTACATTCAGGGGTACACCAATAAGGTTAACAACGGATTTTTTATCACAGACGCTGAAAGCAAGAAGATCCTGGAACAACGTATTTCAAACACTGAAAGACAATGGATGTCAACCAAGAATTCTGTATCCAGCAAAATTAAGTTTCAGGTATGACAACGAAATAAAAATTTTTCATGATAAACAAAAGCTAAAAGAATTTGCAGCCAGAAAACCAGCATTGCAAAGCGTCTTGAGCAAAACACTACACGAGGAAGAAACGAAAAACAACAACCAAAACCATCAGTGGGAAGTGCCTGGGTAAAGACAGAGGGCAGGGGGAAAGCTAATCATGGAGAAACAAACTAAATTTAAAAAAAAGATAAATAATCAAACATGGCTGGAAGTACAAACCATATATCAATAGTAACTCTAAACGTTAATGGCTTAAACTCCCCAATAAAGCGACATAGGCTGGTAACATGGATTAAAAAAAGAAATCCAACAATATGCTGCCTCCAGGAGACACATCTGATTGGAAAAGACATATACAGGCTGAAGGTGAAAGGTTGGGAAAAAATATACCATGCACACGGTCCTCGTAAGCAAGCAGGTGTGGCCATCCTCATATCGAATAAAATCGACTTCAAGACTAAGTTAATCAAAAGGGATAAGGAAGGACATTATATACTGTTAAAAGGAACCATTCACCAACAAGACATAACAATTATCAATATTTATGCACCAAATAATGGTGCCGTGACATTCATAAAACAAATTCTCCTCAAGTTCAAGAATCAAATAGACCACAACACAATAATTATGGGTGACTTCAACACACCTCTCTCACCATTGGACAGATCCTCCAAACAAAAGTTTAATAAAGAAACTATAGAACTCAATATCACAATCAATAACCTAGACTTAATTGACATATATAGAATATATCAACCATCATCAAGTGGATATACTTTTTTCTCAGCAGCACATGGATCCTTCTCAAAAATAGACCATATATTATGCCATAGGGCAGCCCTCAGTAAATATAAAGGGGTGGAGATAATACCATGCATTTTATCTGATCATAATGGAATGAAACTGGAAATCAATGATAAAAGAAGGAAGGAAAAATCCTACAACACATGGAAAATGAACAATATGTTACTGAATGATCAGTAAAGGAGGACATAAAGGAGGAAAGACATAAAGGAGGAAATCAAAAAATTCTTAGAGATAAATGAAAATACAGACACAACATATCGGAATCTATGGGACACAATGAATGCAGTTTTAAGAGGGAAATTCATTGCCTGGAGGTCATTCCTCAAAAAAGGAAAAACCAACAAATATATGAGCTCACACTTCATCTCAAAGCCCTAGAAAAGGAAGAGCAAAACAACAGCAAATGTAGCAGAAGGCAAGAAATAATTAAAATCAGAGCGGAAATCAATGAAATTGAAACAAAAGAAACTATTGAAAAAATTAACAAAACTAAAAGTTGGTTCTTCGAAAAAATAAATAAGATCGACATACCCTTCGCCATGCTAACGAAGAGAAGAGAGAGAACTCAAATTACTAACATACTGGATGAAAAAGGCAATATCACAACAGATGCTACAGAAATACAGAAGACAATTAGAAATTATTATGAAAACCTATATTCCAATAAAATAGAAGATAGTGAAGACATCGATAAATTTCTTAATTCATATGATTTGCCCAGACTGAGTCAGGAGGATACACACAATTTGAACAGACCAATATCAATGGATGAAATAGAAGAAGCAATCAAAAGACTTCCAACCAAGAAAAGCCCAGGACCGGATGGGTATACAGCGGAGTTTTACAAAACTTTTAAAGAAGAATTAATACCAATACTTTTCAAGTTATTTCAGGAAATAGAAAAAGAGGGAGTTTTTCCAAATTCATTCGATGAGGCCAACATCACCCTGATTCCGAAACCAGACAAAGACACCTCAAAGAAAGAAAACTACAGACCAATATCTCTGATGAACCTAGATGCAAAAATCCTCAATAAAATTCTGGCAAATCGGATACAAAGGCACATCAAAAAAACTGTGCACCATGATCAAGGAGGATTCATCCCTGGGATGCAAGGATGGTTCAATATACGGAAATCAATAAATGTTATTCACCACATCAATAGACTTAAAGATAAGAAACATATGATCATCTCAATAGACAAAGAAAAAGCATTCGACAAAGTACAAGCATCCCTTTATGTTCAAATATTAGAAAAACTAGGGATAACAGGAACTTACCTCGACATTGTAAAAGCTATCTATGCTAAGCCTCAGGCTAGCATCATTCTGAATGGAGAAAAATTGAAGGCATTCCCTCTAAAATCTGGAACAAGACAGGGATGCCCTCTATCACCATTTCTATTCAATATAGTTCTCGAAACACTGGCCAGAGCAATTAGACAGACTAAAGAAATTAAAGGCATAAAAATAGGAAAAGAAGAACTTAAATTATCACTATTTGCGGATGACATGATTCTATACCTAGAAGACCCAAAAGGGTCTACAAAAAAACTACTAGAACTAATAAATGAATTCAGCAAAGTGGCAGGATATAAAATCAACATGCATAAATCAAAGGCATTTCTGTATATCAGCGACAAAACTTCTGAAATGGAAATGAGGAAAAACACTCCATTCACAATATCCTCAAAAAAAAAATAAAATAAAATACTTGGGAATCAACCTAACAAAAGAGGTGAAAGATTTATACAATGAAAACTACAGAACCCTAAAAAGAGAAGTAGAAGAAGATCTTAGAAGATGGAAAAATATACCCTGTTCATGGATAGGCAGAACTAACATCATCAAAATGGCAATATTACCAAAAGTTCTCTATAGGTTCAATGCAATGCCAATCAAAATCCCAACGGCATTTCTTGTAGAAATAGATAAAGCAATCGTGAAATTCATATAGAAAAATAAAAGACTCAGAATAGCAAAAGCAATTCTAAGCAGGAAGTGTGAATCAGGCAGTATAGCGATACCAGATTTCAAACTATATTACAGAGCAATAGTAACAAAAACAGCATGGTACTGGTACAAAACAGGCGGGTGGACCAATGGTACAGAATAGAGGACACAGAGACTAATCCACAATTTTATAACTATCTTATATTCGATAAAGGGGCTAAAAGCATGCAATGGAGGAAGGATAGCATCTTCAACAAATGGTGTTGGGAAAACTGGAAATCCATATGCAACAAAATGAAACTGAATCCCTTTCTCTCGCCATGCACAAAAGTTAACTCAAAATGGATCAAGGAGCTTGATATCAAATCAGAGACTCTGCGTCTGATAGAAGAAAAAGTTGGCTCCAATCTACATATTGTGGGGTCGGGCTCCAAATTCCTTAATAGGACACCCATAGCACAAGAGTTAATAACAAGAATCAACAAATGGGACTTACTTAAACTAAAAAGTTTTTTCTCAGCAAGAGAAACAATAAGAGAGGTAAATAGGAAGCCTACATCATGGGAACAAATTTTTACTCTCCACACTTCAGATAGAGCCCTAATATCCAGAGTATACAAAGAACTCAAAAAATTAGACAATAAGATAACAAATAACCCAATCAACAAATGGGCCAAGGACCTGAATAGTCACTTCTCAGAGGAGGACATACAATCAATCAACAAGTACATGAAAAAATGCTCACCATCCCTAGCAGTCAGAGAAATGCAAATCAAAACCACCCTAAGATACCATCTCACTCCAGAAAGATTGGCAGCCATTATGAAGTCAAACAACAACAAGTGCTGGCGAGGATGTGGGGAAAAGGGTACTCTTTTTTACATTGCTGGTGGGACTGCAAATTGGTGCGGCCAATTTGGAAAGCAGTATGGAGATGCCTGGGAAAGCTGGGAATGGAACCACCATTTGACCCAGCTATTGCCCTTCTCGGACTATTCTCTAAAGACCTTAAAAGAGCATACTACAGGGATACTGCCACATCGATGTTCATAGCAGCACAATTCACAATAGCTAGACTGTGGAACCAACCCAGATGCCCTTCAATAGATGAGTGGATAAAAAAAATGTGGCATTTATACACCATGGAGTATTATGCAGCACTAAAAAAATGACAAAATCATGGAATTTGCAGGGAAATGGATGGCACTAGAGCAGATTATGCTTAGTGAAGCTAGCCAATCCCTAAAAAACAAATACCAAATGTCTTCTTTGATATAATGAGAGCAACTAAGAACAGAGCAGGGAGGAAGAGCAGGAAGAAAAGATTAACATTAAACAGAGACATGAGGTGGGAGGGAAAGGGAGAGAAAAGGGAAATTGCATGGAAATGGAGGGAGACCCTCATTGTTATACAAAATTACATATAAGAGGTTGTGAGGGGAATGGGAAAATAAACAAGGAGAGAAATGAATTACAGTAGATGGGGTAGAGGGAGAAGATGGGAGGGGAGGGGAGGGGGGATAGTAGAGGATAGGAAAGGTAGCAGAATACAACAGTTACTAATAGGGCATTATGTAAAAACGTGGATGTGTAACCAATGTGATTCTGCAATCTGTATTCGGGGTAAAAATGGGAGTTCATAACCCACTTGAATCTAATGTATGAAATATGATATGTCAAGAGCTTTGTAATGTTTTGAACAACCAATAAAAAAAAAAGAAATGTGTCTAGGGGTTACCTAATGTCCCCCAGTAGGGATGACATCATTGAGAACTGTGTGCTTACGCGATGTCCCTGGTGGTCTGACTCAAGTCCTGGCTCCCAGCACCCCAACACCTTGGGGATGGAATTGGGGTGTGTGGGGGTCAATAGGTAGCATGGATGAGGACATGTTGGTTACAAGGCATTTTTGATGCTGTAGATGGTGCTGGAGGCCAGTGGCAGGTCACTGACTGGAGGAGTCTTCAGAGGCTTTCGATATCCATCAGGGGACTTGGAGAAACCGTCAGCACATGCCCAGGTCACACTCACAGGATACGCCATCTGGGCATTGGCCATGCCTTGGGCAGCAGAGTGAAGAAAAACCTGGAGCAGGGCATGATTGGAAGGCCACCCCTGTCTTGTCCCCTTCTTCACTGTCTCTCCCTACACCCCCCCCTGCAACTCTGCCCTGACCTAGTTCTCCTGGGAGGCCTCTGTGTCCCCCATTACCCTTTACCAAGCCCTGGTCTGCCCTTCTCTGGCCCAGGTCTGGTTCATCCTGTCCCTCTCTCCATCATCTGGGGCCCCCCACATGCACCCCCCACCTCCCATACACCTCACTGCCACCTCCCCCTCTCCCATGTACAGTCCCCACCTCTCCTACCTCTTACAGCCACCTCCCCCTCTTCCCATCCACAATCTTCCCAAGGCTGAGCTGACCTGAAGCTGGACTGCCAACTCTCCATATTGGGGGACTGGAAAAAGTCCCCATGCCAGCACCCTCTCTCCACGTTGTACCCAGCACTCAGGGCTCCAACAGATTGGTCACATCTTTGGGCCCCAGGCAGAAGGCCAGGGCCACACCTGCCAACCAAAGACAGCATCTGGCCAGCAGGGGATTTTCCACTCTGGCCACCACCGCCCACTGCCTATCCAGACCTAGGCATCCCCCCAGGCCTCATGATGGGGGAGGCAGGGAAGGAACTAGAGTCTGCCCACCCCTCCCAGAGAGGGAGGTCCCTGCCTGATGGTTGTCAATGTCAACTCAAGTCCCTTCCTCCCTGCAGTCCCCAGAGCCATGTGGGACTCTGGAGAGGAAGGAAGGCGGGGAGCATTTCCCCTGAGCTGGGCATCCCCACATCCAGAAGAGAAGGAAAAAGAGTCATAGGATCCTTGGATTCCTGCTAAGTCCATGGAATGCCCTGACCTCGGGAGGCCTACTAGAGCCAGCCTGGGGTTCCAGGGACCCTTCCTCCTGTGGTAGGATGCCAGGGGTCTGACAGTTGTCAGGCTCGCCTTCCCCAGGCCTAGTGACACCACATCCCTTCTGAGTGTCCCTGGCTTCAGCATCAGGATAGGCATCCTGCTCAGCAGCCAGGCCCTGAGGATCTGCAGCCCCTCCTACCCCCTGTTCCTTCCTGTCAGTCTCCTGGGAGACCCAGGTGGCCTACTTACTCCCCTCCCCTGTCCTGTCCCACCACCCACCCTCCATACACCAAAGACTCACTCTTCGACATGTCTGGCATCTGCAGTGTCCGAAGGCACTTAGAAGTCCTCCTGGGCCACCTCTAACCCCACACAGAAGCCCAAAGAGGCCTGGCCTGCTGGCTCCCACCTGAGTTCATCTTCTCACCAAGACACCACACAGCAGTGCCATGGTGCTGGGTCCCCAGTGTCTAGTCTTGGGCCTCCTCTCCAAGACCAGATGCTCCCAAGTGCAGAGACTTGGCCTTCCACATCTCCGTGTCCAGCTCTGGGCTTAGGAAATCACTAGGGTTGATGGAGCCCAGGGGATGTTCTCATTGAAGTTCTGCTACAGCCCACACCCTATTATCCCAGGGTGCACACTTCCTCCTAATGACCCAAACTGCTCTCCTGGGAGACCTTGACCCAGATGGGATCTCAGGGCCACAGGCTGCTGGTCTCCAGGAAGGAGGCAATTCTTGTGCATGTCCTTGTCTCATTTCCTTTCAGCCTCATCTTCCTCAAAGTTTGTCATAAGCACTGTGTGCAGTGGCTGCAATCCCAGCAGCTCAGGAGACCGACGTAGGAGGATTGCAATTTTGAGGCCAGACTCACCAATGTAATGAAACCTTATACAACTAGTAACAGCCTCTTTTAAAAGCTCATTGGTAAATTACTATGAGTTCAATCCACAATTTAAAAAAAATTATAGTCCCCTGTGGCTAACTAAATGAAGTCCAGGCTTGTCAGTAGACCCTGCAGGATGCTCTCCATCTTTTCTGCCAAGTGCCTAAGCTCTTCTTCCACTGTGCACACGCCTTTCTCCCAGGAGGCCTGGTATTCTCCTGCCTCCATGCTCTGACCTCCATCTGAAAGACCCTTCCCAAAGGCACCTACCCGGAAACTCACCTCACCCTTCAAGACCCAAGCCTTCCCCATGTGCTCACCTATTCCTACACTGACCCCTCAAAAGTGGAGAATGTTGATTGTCTTCCCGTGGTGTCTACTTCATAACAGCTTATATCCCCTTCACTTGCCCAACATGTACCTCAAAGAGTCCTCTTTCTGCTGTGACCCCTTTACCAGCTCAAAGACATCTGTTAAAATGACACTGAGAGTTCGGAGTCCCTCTTAAAGTATAACAAGCACATAGCACGCAAACTATCACTGCCCATCCTTCACCCAAGCCAGACATCACTAATCAATTGTGTTGCTCTGACCCCAGTGTTCAGAAAGCCTTAGAATCTTTTTTATTTTGATTTTTTTGTTGTTGTTGTAGATGGACAGCATGCCCTTGTTGGTTTAGTTTTGTTTATGCGGTGCTTAGGATTGAACCCAGTGCCTCATACATACTAGGCAAGCCCTCTGCCACTGAGATACAGCCCCAGCCCTAGAATCTTTTTAATATATTTTTAAAATTCATTCCAGTTAGTTACACATGACAGTAAAATGAATTCTGACACATCATATATAAATGGAATATAACTTCTCATTCATCTGTTTGTACATGACGCACACAGGTCATGTAAATCAACTACACACATATGGAAATAAAGTCCGATTCATTCTACCATCATTTCTGCCCCTGCCTGCTCCCCTCCCTTCACTCCTCTCTGTCTAGTCCAAAATACCTCTATACTCCCCCACCCCATTGTCAGTTAACATCCACATATCAGGGAAAATATTCGACCTTTGGTTCTATGGGATTGGCTTATTTGGCTTATCATGATATTCTACAGTTCCTTCCATTTACCCACAAATGCCATAATTTCATTCTTCTATAAGCAAGTCTTAGAATCTTTCCCCATCTGGTGTTCCCTGATGGTCTTTCAATGCTTCATAAAGTGACAGTCTCCAAGTCATTTGATGTAGATTATTTTTTTAAACTCTAGATACTTAATTTCATTTAGATTCTCTCTCTCTCTCCATATATATATATATATATATATATATATATATATATATATATATATGTGTGTGTGTGTGTGTGTGTGTGTGTGTGTGTGTGTGTGTGTGTGTGTATCTTATTAAAAACTATCAAGACAGGGCTGGGCATAGCTCCATGGCAGAGCACAGGCATAGCATGCTTGAGACCATGGTTCCACCCCCAGCACCTTCCCAAAAAATAAATAAATAAAGTTTTTAAAATAGTTAGGACTCTTCAAACTGCACCTGCCTGCTCCTTCCTTCATTATCTTGCAGACCTTATTGTGCACACCTAGATTTGAACCTCACTGAGGTCAGTGTGTAAACACAACTCACTCTGATCTTATCACACCAGACTGCGGCATGTGCACCTTTCCATGCATTAAGATATGCCTCTTCCTTATCACTTAACACTTGCAGAGGTTACCTGGTGC
The DNA here is from genome assembly GCF_048772815.1 of Callospermophilus lateralis. Classification (NCBI taxonomy): domain Eukaryota; kingdom Metazoa; phylum Chordata; class Mammalia; order Rodentia; family Sciuridae; genus Callospermophilus; species Callospermophilus lateralis. Next base: position 113,156,287 of record NC_135310.1, on the reverse strand, counting down.
TCTCTCCTGCTGGCCCTAGGCACTGGGTCGTTTCCAGTTCTCACTGCTATCAGAAGCACCTGGGCTCACCCCCGACACTCACCAAAGGAGTGAAGTGCTGAGCTCCCCATGACAGAGACATCCAAGCAGAGGCTGAAGGGGCACCTCTTGAGAGCTCTCCTGTCGTGGGTGTGAGTTTGGGCCAGGATTCTCTGTTTCCCTGTGCATTCTAACCGTGAGATTGTCCACTAAACTCTGGGGACAATTACTCAATAACCTTAAGTCTTTCTCAGTTATCCATGTGCATGTTTAGTTAAGATTTCAGCTATTTTCTTGGGCTTTTGGTTTTTCCTTAAGTCTTGGTGTGTGTTTTATGTTTTCACCATTACTTCATCCAGACCCACTGGGAACATACGAGACCTGAGATTTTGTTTTTCTCAAGCTCAAGGGTATACACTATTAAATGTTGACATAACTCTGGAGTCACAGACAGTTGTGACATAGTGAGGAGTGGTTCTCCCTAATTTTCATGCAGGACCCCCTAATGTTAACTCACAAAAATGTGCCCTGGTCACATCAGGAATTTACTCTGATATAATGCTACAGACCTCATCTAAATGTCACCATTTGTGCCACAAATGCCCCCTTTCTTGCCCAGGATCCCGTCTAGGTTCCCACATTGCTCTTGGAGATCATTTCATTCTCCTTCCATCTGTGCCAGCTCCTTGGTTTTCTGTCTGTTGTGACCTTGTGACTTTTTGTTGTCCTGACCAGTCCCTTTGTAGACTGCCCCTGGCTGTAGGTGATGCTGGTGTTTTCTCATGGTGAGGTTCTGGGGGGTGTTTGGACAATGCTGCAGAGGGGATAAGCCCTCTGTGGGCACTCTGTCTGGATGGTGTGATGTCCAGGTGTCCTGTTCCTGCCCACTTAGACTCCGTCCCTGGTTAAGGTGGGATCTGGCAGGTTTCTCGTCTCCAACTTACTGTTGTGCTTAGTAATTAATAAGAGTCTTCTGGGGAGAGGAGTGGAGACTGTGCCGACCTCCTGCTTCTCCTCATCCTCCTGCTCTGGGTGTAACAGCTGTTCACAGTTTTGCCTAAAACACTCATTACAAAGCTGTTTGCCTAGTGGTGATTTTCTATCTCCATCATTCCTCTGCACTGATGAGATTTCTACTGTAAGCAAGAACTGGACCTGAGGTTTTAGATGGGCTCCTGCCCTCCTGGAAAACACCCCATCCCAGAGGGCAGGCCGGGCAGGTGCTTTGTATTTAATGAATCATGCAACCCTCTTGACAGTCCCACAGAAAGGCTGACTCGTCTCCTTCTATAGAGGAGTCTGGTTTTTGTTTTGGTTTTAGGTACAGGGGATTGAACTCAGGGCACTCTCCCACTGGCCCACATCCCCAGCCCTATTTTGTATGTTATTTAGAGACAGGGTCTCACTGAGTTGCTCAGCTCCTCCCCATTGCTGGGGCTGGCTTTTGACCTTGCAGTCCTCCTGCCTCAGACTCCTAGCTGCTGGGATTACAGGCCTGAACCCCACCCGTCATAGAGGAATCTGATTTATGTGCACCTCAAACATCTGAAAATAAATCTCTGTGTCTATAACTGAGAAATAGAAAGACTGGTTGTTTTCCTCTGCTCTTGATTAACCTCACCTTGCATGAATTTCTGGCTTTGGTGGAAAGGGGGTGCACTAGGTGAATGGAGGCCCATGAACCCAGCTCCAGCCCCTGCTCCACGAAGGGTAGGTGGGGGTGAAGCCTGAGGATGGACTAGTATCTCATGTTCTCCCTAAATGTTTTCTCTGGTTCTCATTCCTGGCTTTCTCTATGGAACTAAACAATAACAACTGAGTTTCTTGTTTCCAGAGAAAAGAATGAAATCAAAATTCTTCAGAAATTTCTCTGACTTGGATGGAGCAGTGCATGCGTATATCCAGCAGATCAGGAGGCTGAGGCTGGAGATGACAAGTTCCAGGTCAGCCTCAGCAATTTAATGAGATAATCTCAAAAAAATAAATTAAAAGTCCTGTGGATGTAGTGAAGTGATTTAGCATCCCTAGGTTAAATCCTTACTGCCGTTAATATATATATATATATATATATATGATACACTTTTCTTGCAGGCACCCAGTCCTGGCCCATGAGTCCTGGGCAGCAGGTAGGTTCATGCAAGAACTTAGAGGCTCCCTCAGGAGCATGTGAAGGCTATGGACAGGACTCCCCAGAAGAAATATGTCCCCAGAAGAATGAAGGGTGTTCCTGGACAGTGTCAGAGATGTCCACACAGATTTTTTTCTGATGACACATGGAGCCTACTTCTCTTTGCTGAGCCCTCACAGCACATATGGTAGGACTTGAGTGTGACATGGGATGAACTTGACTTAGAAGACCCATCTCCACCACTTAAGGCTTCTTTGACCTTGACGGCCCCTTGCCCTTTCCCACCCTGTGTGTGCTTGTGTGTCAGAAGGGATAACCGTCTGTGCCTGCAGCACTGCTGTCCAACCCAGTGAGGCCCTGCCCACGGCTGTGCCTGCTGCAGCCCTGGCTCTCAGCTGAGTCTGGGTCTTAAGATTGGGCAGGGGCTGGGGCTGGGGAGGCAAAGGCCACTAATTGTACCCCAGTACCTCCCCTGTCCCTCCATGGATTTAAAAAAAGGGCATATCTACACAATGGAATACTACTAAGCAGTAAAAGAGAATAAAATCATGGCATTTGCATGTAAATGGATGGCATTAGAGAAGATAATGCTAAGTGATCTAGTCAATCCCAAAAAACCCAATGCTGAGGTCTGGTATGCCACCTGCTTCACTCTTCCTGCTAAGGATTGCTTTAGCTATTCTGGGTCTCTCAATTTTTTCCAGAACAATTTCATGATTACTTTTTCTGTTTCTATGAGGAATGTCATTGGAATTTTGATCAGAATTGCTTTGGAAGTATGGTCATTTTGATAATATTAATTCTGCTTCTTCAAGAGTAAGGTAGATCTTTCCATCTTCTGAGGTCTTCTTTGATTTCTTTCTTTAGGGTTTTGTGATTTTCATTATATAGTTCTTTTACCTCTTTTGTTGTTGTTGTTGTTTTGTTGTTGTTTGTTTGTTTGTTAGGCTATTGAGAATGGGGTAGTTTTCTTCATTTCCCTGAGGATTTGTCACTGATATATAGAAATGCCTTTGATTTATGGGTGTTGATTTTATATCCTGCAACTTTGCTGAATTCGTTTACTAGTTCTAGGAGTTTTCTGCTGGTACTTTTAGGGTCTTCCAGGTATAGAGTCATATCATCAGCAAATAGTGCCAATTTAAGTTCTTATTCCTATGTGTATAGCCAATCCCCCAAAACCAAATGTTGAATGTTTTCTTTGCTATAAGGAAGCTGATTCATAGTGGGACAGGGAGGGGGAGCACGGGAGGAATAAACAAACTATAGATAGGGCAGAGGGGTTGGAGGGGAAGGGAGGGGGCATGGGGTAATTAATGATGGTGGAATGTGATGATCACTACTATCCAAAGTACATGTATGAAGACACGAATTGGTATAAATATTCTATGTATACAACCAGAGATATGAAAAATCATGCTCTATATATGTAATAAGAATTGTAATGCATTCTGCTTGATTTAGAAGACCCATCTCCACCATATATATAAACAGAATGTAATTTGGAGTTTTGGTGGGGAGTGCACTGCCTCTGTGGATTGCCTTCGGTAACATCGCCACTTTCACATTATTAATTCTGCCTATCCATGAACTTGGGAGTTCTTTCTATCATCAAGTGTCTTCTCCAATTTATTTTTTCGGTGTTTATAATTTTTGTTGTAAGGGATCTTTCACCTCCTTGGTTCGATTTGTTAAAGGATTATTTGCTTACTTACTTCCAACTTACTTGCTTGTGTATTTTTAAAAAATATTTATTCTTAAGTTTTAGGTGGACACAATATCTCCATTTTACATTTATGTGGTGCTGAGGATCAAGCCCAGTGCCTTGTGCATGCTAGGGGAGCGCTCTACCACTGAGCCACATCCACAGCCCTATTTCATATTTTATTTAGAGACAGAGTCTCACTGAATTGCTTAGCATCTTGCTGCTGCTGAGACTGGCTGACTGGCTCTGAACTCAAGATCTTCCTGCCTCAATCTCCTGAGCCACTGTGATTACAGGCATACACCACTGTACCCGGCCACAATCCTTTGTATTTAAAAAAAAAAAAAAAACAACTTATTATCTGTTTCATAAATTTCAGTTCTAACCTTAATTATTTCCTTCCTTCTACAGGTTTTTAATTCATTCTTATTTTGTTTATTGAGAATCTGATTGTTTTTTTAAATTTTGACTCCTTTAAACTTTTAAAAATGTTTTAATCTCTTTTAGTTCTACAGGAGAGTAGAACGTATTTTGACATATTACACATAATGAAGTATAACTTCCCATTTGTGGTTGTACATGATGTGGAGTTACAAAAGTCGTGTATTCATTATATGAACATCAGAAAATTATGTCCAATTCATTCTACTGTCTTTTCTATTCCCATCCTTCCTCCCTTCCCTTTATTTCCCTTTGTCCAAACCAAAGTGCTTCTAATCTTCCTTTCTCCCTCTATTGTGTGTTAGCATCCTCAAATCAGAGAGAACATTCAGCCTCTGCTTTTGGGGGATTGGCTTATTGCACTTCACAAGATAATCTACAGTTCCATCCATTTACCTGCAAACTTTGCTCTTCTTTAAGGCTGAGTACTATTCCATAATGTATATATACCATAATTTCTTTTTCATTCATCTGCTGATAGGGCACCTAGGTTGGTTCCACAGTTTAGCTATTGTAAATTGAGCTGCTATAAACATGATGTGGCTGTGTCACTGTAATATGCTGATTTTAAGTCCTTTGGGTATGTACCAAGGAGTGGGATAACTGGGTCAAATGGTGATTTCACTCCATGTTTTCTGAGGAATCTCCATACTGCTTTCCAGAGGGATTGCACCAATTTGCACTCCCACCAGCAATGTATGAGTGTGCCTTTCCCCCAACATCCTCACCAAAGTTTATTCTTACTTGTCTTCTTGATGATTGCCATTCTGATGGGAGTAAGATGAAATCTCAGTGTAGTTTAAATTTTCATTTCTCTCATTGCTAGAGATGTTGAAATTTTTTCATATATTTGTTGAACAATCATATTTCTTCTTTTTTGAAGTATATGTTCAGTTCCTTTGCCTATTTATTGATTGGATTATTTGTTTGTTTTCTTTTGTGTTGGTGTTAAGTTTTTTGAGTTCATTATACATCCTGGAGATTAATGCTCTGAGGTACAAGTGGCAAAGATTTTCTCCCATTCTGTAGGCTCTCTCTTCACATTCTTGACAGTTTGCTGTGAAGAAGTTTTTAGTTTGATAGCATCCCATTTATTGATTCTTGATTTTATTTTATGTGCTTTAGGAATTCCTTGTTGAGGAATTTGGTTCCTAAGTGACATGATGGAGATTGGTTCTACGTTTTTTTGTAGTAGGTGCGGGGTCTCTGGTCTAATGCCTAGATCCATGATCCACTTTGAGTTGAGTTTTGTGAGGGATGAGAGGGGATAAATTTTATTTTGCTTCATATGAATTTCCAGTTATCCCAGCACCATTTGTTAAAGAGGCTATATTTTCTCTAATGGATGTTAATGCCACCTTGGTCTAATATGAGATAACTGCATTTATGTGGGTTTGTCTCAGTGTCTTCTATTCTGAACCATTGGTCTTCATGTCTGTTTTGTTGCCCATACCATGCCGTTTTGTCACTATAGCTCTGTGGTATAATTTAAGTCTGGAATTGTGACTTTTCTCACTGAGGGTTGCTTTGGCTATCTGGTCCTCTTCTTTTCCCAAATTTATATCATGACTGCTTTTTCTGTTTCTATGAAGAACATCTGTGGGAAGCCATCTATGAGCCATGTGTGGACTGAGCAACATTCAAGCCATTAGGCAGGAAAGCCTGATTCTGGGAACTCCCAGTTGAAATCCATTGGTTCCAGAATGCTGGATTCACGTGGTGCCCTGTCCTGGCTCACTGCTGGAGTTCAAGCTTAACCTTGCAAATGAGAGTGACCCGCTACAGCCAAATTGCCTCCCAGAGATGGGTGTTGCTAGATGCCAATCAACCTGTTTCCTGCAAGACCTGATACTGAAAAAAGATTCCTCCCACTGAAAACTTATCCCTGGCTTTTCTGTACTCCCCCTTCAATAAAGGATTGGGGCCTTTTTCAGTTGTCCAGTTCCAGTTCCTATAAAGACTGGAAGACCCATCAGATGCTCCACTTTTTAAATCTAACCTTTGTCTTTGTCTTACTTCTTACTGATTATTTCAGACTTTTAATTTTCCAAGGACTTTTAATTTCACACCTCCTGGGCAGGAATCTCCTCTGACAGGGCGCTGGCAACAACATCAAGTATCATTGAAATTTTAAAAAGAACTGCATTAAATCCATGTAGAGCTTTTTCTAGTATGGCCATTTGGACAATACTAATTCTGCCTATCCAAGAACATGGAGATATTTCCATTCTCTAAGGTCTTCTTCAATTTCTTTCTTTAGTGTTTTGTAGTTTTGATTTTGGGGTCTTTCACCTGCATTGTTAGATTGATACCCAAATATTTTAATTTTTTTTCAGACGATTGTGAATGGGATAGTTTTCCTAATTTCTCTTTCAGTTGATCCATCAGTGAATGATAGGAATGCAATTGATTTCTGGGTGTTAGTTTTATATCATACTACTTTGCTGAATTTGTTTATGAGTTCTTGAAGTCTTCTGGTGGAATTTTTGGGGGTCTTCTAAATACAGAATCATGTTGTTGGCCATAGGGATAGTTTGAGTTATCTTTCCTTTTCTTATCCTTTAATTTCTTTCTTTGATCTAGTGCTCTGGCAAGAGTCTCAAAGACTTGTTGAATAGGGGGAATGAAGTGACAAAAGAGGGCATCCATGTCTTGTTCTGCCACTTTTCGGAGGAAATTCTTGGAATTCTTTTTTTTAAAAAAAAAAAAAGAGAGAGAGAGAGAATTTTAATATATATTTTTTTAGTTCTCGGCAGACAAACATCTTTGTTTGTATGTGGTGCTGAGGATCGAACCCAGGCCACACACATGCCAGGCGAGCACACTACCACTTGAGCCACATCCCCAGCCCTGCTTTGGAATTCTTTTATTTATTTTTTTTTCTCTATTTAGAAAGATGTTGGCCTTCAGCTTAGCATATATACCTTCTACAATGTTGAGCTATGTTCCTACTATCTCTTGTGTTTTGAACATAAATGGATGCTGTATTTTGTCCAATGCTTTTTCTGCATCTATTGAGATAATCATATGATTCTTGTCTTTAAGTCTATTGTGGCGATTAATTACATTTATTGATTTCCAGAGGTTGAACTAACCTTGCATTCCTGGGAGGAACCCTTCTTGATAATGCACTGCCTTTTTAATATGTTTTTGTATGCAATTTGCCAGTATTTTATTAAGAATTTTTGCAACTGTGTTCATCATGGATATTGGTGTGAAGTTTTCTTCCCATGATGTTCTTTGTCTGGATTGGTGTCAGGTTGATAGTATGAGTTTGAAAGGGTTCCCTTCTTTTCTATTTTATGGAATAATTTGAGGAGGATTGGTGTTAGTTCTTCTTTAAAGGTCTGGAGAACTCAGCTGAGAATATTTCTAAACCTGGGCTTTTTGTTGTTGGTAGGCTTTTGATGGTGTCTTTAATTCCATTGCTTAAAATTAATTTATTTAAATGTTCTGTGTCCTCCTGATTTGATTTGGGTAGGTCATATGTCTAGAAATTTGTTGATATCTTCATGATTTTTTATTTTAGTAGAGTATAAATTTTCAAAATAGTTTCTGATATCATCTGTATTTCAATAGTGTCCATGGTGATATTTTCTTTTTCATCATCAAGAATTCATTAATTTGAGTTTTCTCTATCTCTTTTTTAGCTTGGCTAAGGGTTTATCAATTTTATTTATTTTTTCAAAGAACCAACTTTTTGTTTCTTCAACTGTTTTTGATTTTTTTTCAATTTCTTTGATTTCAGCTCCGATTTTAATTATTTCCTGTCTTCTACTGCTTTGGACCCTGTCCATAGCTCTGGGTCAGCCCTCCTTCAAATGAAAGTCCTGGGACCTAGGAGTCCAGGTAAATGCAATCTTCCTGACTCAGCCCAGAGGCTCCAGAAGCCCTCCTAGAAGTAGTTTCTAGCATAGCCTCCGCCCTCTAGGACACCATGAAGGTTGCAAGGGCACACAGGTGTCTAGAATCTTCAGAAAATTCTGGCCAATGTTGATTAAGAGCTGAAGGACAGACATCTAGATCTGGGAATTGGGCCCCCAGTCACACTCTGAGAGGACATACATGTGGGTCCTGGGGTTGGCGGTACCCCAGGGTGTGGACAAGTGGACCGACAGAGCATCTCAGGTCATTAGAGATGGGACCCTTTGCCACGGTCAGCCTCTCTAGAGGGAAGCTGTGCAGACACTCCAGGCTCTGAGGGCTCAGGGCCTCTCCCAAGCCTCAGCTCAGGCTCTCTTTCTCTTTTCATCTCAGTGACCCACCAGGGAACCTCATGGCCTCACAGGTCCTTCAGAGGGAGACTTGTCCTGATTCCTACTCTCCTCATTCCCCGAGGCCAAGACCACGCCACAAGAAAGCTCCAAAAACAACAGGTTGGTAACATGGGAAACTATTTATTATTAGAGAAGGTCCACAGAGGAGGGCAGAATGCAGACAGGACGCAGGCAACATGGGGCCGAGAGGAGGACGGGAGCCCAGGTGTCCAGGAGGAAAGTCTAGGCGAGAGTGGCAAAGCCCACCCTGTTGTTGGCCAGGTCAAAGATGGAATAGTAGGACCTGAGGAAGACGTCCCCAAGAATCCAAAAGGGCTGGCCATCCTCCAAGGACATATCGATGGATTCCAGACCCACAGAGCAGTAGCCATCCTCCTGCTCCACAGAGAAAGGCATTTGGTCACACATGGCCTGGGCACTACTCAGCCCTCAGCCCTGGGTCACTGGCACACTTTTAGAGATGAGCAGAGAAAGAACTGCCCATGAGGGCTCAAAGACCAGCTGATTCACCAGAGTAGGGGCTGTTGGGAGAGGTTCTCAAATCGGTGAATTCAGGCTGCCTTGGCCTGTCCCCATGGGGGGAACTCTTCTTCCCCCAAGACCCTTCCTGCATATGATTTATAGCAGGTCTTCAGGGTCATTAAGGCTTGGAGAAAGACCAACTTGATTGAAACTTTGCCTTCACCCTCATCATCTGTGCAGGGGGATCAGCTATTGAACCTCTATGAAACTCCAGGTTTTCATTTGTAAAACAGAATGAGAATCTCCCCCATCAAATGCTGTGACAATCATGTGGGAAGCCTGGGCACCAGGATGCACACAGTGGCTAGCCCTAGACAGAGCCCCTGTCCACTGATTAAGAGACTGATTGATCATGGGTGACACTCTTCTGGTGGGGATAATTTGAGGTGACATGAGTTGGGAAATGGCACAGGGCCAGGTGGAGCTTCTCTGGCTGCACCTGTTCCTCCACCCCAGTGGCTCAGCCCCAGGGACCAGGACTTACATTGAGGATGTAGGCAGAGGGCGGCAGAGGGAACTGCACCCCGTTGATGACGAAGGTGAAGGTGGGCAGGTTCTGGACGTCATTACAGTTCACGAAAAACTGCAGAGAAACAGGTTCTTCCAGGTCCCCTCATTCCCCACCCCAGAGCATCTGCTAAGCCTCCCGGATGTCCAAGACCACTTTTTGGAGCAGAGGGCACAGTTCAGTGCAAATGCTATGTAGGAACTGCGTGGGTGTCAGGTGCACTGCTAGAGTGGGTGACATCCGAAGAGACCTGAGAATGTCACACACCCAAAGGCGCTCCTTCTGCCTGAATGATCTGAGAGGTTGAATCACTGCCCTTTCCCTGCAGGTGTCCTTTGAAATCACACAGCCATGTGCAAAAAGTGGACCAGGGCTCCCTCCCCTAGTGGGGAGAGCTAATTAGATAACCCATCTCATTGGCAGGACACTCAGGAGCGAGGGGGCATAGCTGTGTGGAGGAGAGGGAGATGTGGACTGAAGGTTTGTCCCTTGTAGCTCCCTTTGTTGCCCCAACATTTCAGTTACATTGTTCTAGCTCAAAAATCCAACCAGTGATCAATCTGATTTCCTGAGTGGACGGTAGCACAGAAGAAATTCGTGCCTGAGAGTGACTTCCCATGTCCCTCAGCACCCACAAATGGCTCCACCTTAACCACCCTCCAGCCTCATCCTGTCCCAGGGCCTGGTGTTGGGTACCCCATATTCAGTACATTGGGCAGCAGAAGCATCGAGTCCATGCTAGTCTGGTGTCCCATGTGGCTCTGAATGGACTCTCCTGGCCAGGGGACATCCATGCCACACCCACCTGTCCATACTCATCCTCCTGGGCCCCAATGGTCTGCAGAAGGGAGCTCAGGTGCTTCTTGGGCACAACAAGCAGAGAGGTTCCTGTGTCCACCATGGCCTGGCAGCCCTGGGAACACCAGCCAGAAGCCTCTTCCCCAACATAGAACCTGGGTGGCAAGAAGAGGGCAGCCTCAGCCTGACCAGGACAGGGCAGCCACGGGGGACCTTCCCGGCACTGGGGAGCAAGCAAACCTGAGGCCAGTGCAACTACTCCCTGCCTCACATTCCCACTAGGTCTATGCAGGGTCACCTAAATGGCCCAGGGGTCTATTTCTAATAACTTCAAGGAAGTTTTGAGAAGCACTGAAAACCAGGGACATCATGTTTTTTTAAAAAGACATGGAACAAGTTAGTTGTCCCACATACCTCAGTTTTGAATCTGTGGGGTCCTGTGTGATTGGACAGGAGCTTCTCCAGTACTTGGGATTCCACATGTGCCCCCCACCCCTTTCTCCAGACCCAGCCTTGATGTCCCTGTGGAGGCCAGCTGAGGCTCTAGGGAGGACAGACCACCGGAGTCCTCGGTGACCACACCTCAGTGGAGCCTGGATGAGTGCATGCTATGGGTGCCCAGAAGCCAGCTCCAAGGAAGGAGCGTCCCCAGGAACCCCCAACCCAGACTCACTCCTGGATGCTGATCTGCCAGTAGAGCTCCCGGGTGACAGGAGCCCAGAAGATCTGCCCTGTGTACAGGCTCTCATCCACACCTCCAAAGATGACCGCTCCTCCGTCCTCAGATCCCTCTTGGCTGCAGGACATACAGGCAAAGGAAGTGAAGGAATGGCCAAGGAGTGGGCACCCATGCTAAGCAGTCACCTTCACAGGGAAAGAGCTCCTTCCCTGGTTTCCAAAAGGTTTTTCTGAAGACAGGGCCATGGGTCCCCTCAGACTTCTGAATGGCACTGTCCCACAATGCCCTATGTCAAGGACAGCCCCAACTCTGTAGACCCCACCCACACTGTGCTGTCTTCTGCTTTTCATTTCATGTCTTTGCTGCGCCCTGTCACCAGGAGCCTCACAGATACCCAACTTTTTCTTTTCCTCTGCAAGTGGACATGGGCAGGGCTTTGGTGGAGGGGAGGAAAAGACAGGCCATGTTTCTTCCAGAAGATTCCCCTTAGTGGTAGCAGAGTGGGTGGTTCCTAGAGGTTCATGTGGTATGCAAACAGCCAAAAGGAGTCCCTAGTGTTAGTGACAGGGTCAATGTGTTGAAAGCAGGATAAGGACACAAACCACAGCATTAAGATGGAACTGACTCTAGACGGTAGAGAAGAAGAAAGCTGGTCAGCAAGAGAGAAAAGCCAGGCCCAGGGCCTCCTGAACTGGCCTGCTGTGGGGGCTGGGGAATCAGTGGGTGAGGAATAGTCGAGGGCCTAGACCAGGAGACTCCAAGACCTAGAAGGACTCATGCAGGAGGTGAGGCAGCGGGTCACTGGACAGAGAGGCCTCAGGGAGAAGCACAGGCGAGGCAGTGGACTCTCAGGGCCCATAGCAGCAGGCGGGCCCAAGACATGGGAATTAGAGCAACAACACCCGGAAGAAGTTCAGACTGAAGAAGGAGAGACCATCCTGTGTCCTGAGAGTGGACTGGGGCAGGGACAGGGGAGCAGGAGAGTCAGAGCCCAGGAGCTGAGGCTCTGAACAAGTGTGGCCCAGCCACCCCCTGCTGGGAGGTCTCCACACACCAAGGGATCAGAACGTGGTACAGAGCAGGAGTTAGGGACCCGCAGGGCAGTCTCTCACTTGCTGAGGTAGACGCTGAACATGGGGCTGGACAGGGCGTCCACCCGCAGCATGCCCTGCAGGGCTGTGGTGGCACCTCCTGCAGACAGGGCAGGGTAGGCCAGGCCCATGATGCCATCGAACTGCGCATAGACAAAATTGGTACCCGGCTCCTGCTCACTCAGGCCGAACTCCTGGTTGGGGACCTGGATGCTCTCGACCTGTGGGAGGAAGACACATTGGAGGGGAGGTGACACTTCTGACTGTATCTATGTCCTCCTGCCCCATGCCACCAGAGACCCTCCATGGTCTTCCCTCCTCCTCTGGCCCATGTGCCCACTTCTCCACGGGCATCCCAACTGTCACTTCTCTTCCAAGGGCCTCCTTCACTGTAGCCTCCCATCCCCACACCTCTGCCCCCCAGTTCTAAGCTCCTGAAAAAAGGCACTATCTGACTGGTCACTCTGGTGCCCCATCCCTGGACAGGAAAGAACAAGGACATCTAGGTCCCCACCCTCTCACACCCCCATCCTGGGTGGGGGTGGCAGCTGGAGCACTCACAGTCAGGGTGTCATAGCCGAAGAAGCCAGTGAGGCTGCCACTGCCATACTGCAGGGAGAAGGTCTGCCCGTTGGTGGAGAAGGTGGAGGACTTGCTGGGGTTGAAGCGAGGGTGTGTGGCTGCAGGAGGGAGCCATGGAGGCCAGGGGTGAGCAGAGGGCTGCCTGGCTCTCAGGCTCATGGGCTGCACCCCTGCCTGGCCCTCAGCCTAAGCTCCCAGCCTGAGGCGTCAGCACCCCCACCTGGTCACCAAGGCAGGGGCTGACAGCTTTGGCCCCAGGATCCTCTTAGTTGGAAGGTATTGGCCTGAAAGCCCATGTTTCACAGGTAATTGGATGCCCGGATGATGACCACCCTATAACCAGATGCCCTAGACTCCACCTCTATCTCTACCCCACCAGAAATTGGCACAAAGCCTAGTGGGAAATGCTCATTCAGTGAGGAGTGCGGGGAGGCCAAGAGAAGAATCCACTCACCCCAACCTCAATTCACCCAGGAGCTGGCCATCCTGGGATGTAGAGATGGCATGGGGTGTGCCCATGGTGGACAGACATGTCCACACTCCAGCCCCAAGATTTTGGAAGGAATCAGGGCAGACTTAAAACTGAAGATCCTCTGTCTCCCTAAATGACTCCAGGACAGGGACCACATCCAGCATAGTTGTGGTCAGTCCCTGGAGAAACTCAGGGAGAAGCTAGTGGATAGGAGAGTGGAGGGCGAGACACAAGAGTGAACAGCGTCCTTACGGGAGGAGCAGCACTGCCCAGTGAGCAGGAGAGGGTGGAGCGGAATGAACTGGAGGGGGTGAGGTGGATGGCAGAGATGAAGGGGTCCATCCTGACACAAGGCAAGGCAAGGGGCCACCCTGGAGCAGGGCCAGCCTCCTCCCTCTGGCTTGTTGATGCCCTGAGACCCTCAACAAGTCCCTGGTCCTCCTCAGGAGTGAGCACCCTTCCCTGCCTGCATCCCTGGACATGCCAGTGCCCAGCCCTGCCCAGGGGCCCTCCCTGCCCAGCCCAGCACTCACTGCAGGCCAGGCTCTGGCAGTAGACCGAGGGCACCCACAGGTTGGAGGAGCCAGTGTCAAACAGGACCAGGAAGTTCTGGGGTGGAGTCCCGATGCTGATCTCACCAAAGTAGGCAGCCTGGAGAGCCATGGGGACAGCTGTGAGCATTAGGGGGACCCTGGGGCCAGGCTTCTCCATGGACAGTGTCCTTCCTAGGACAGCCCTGCCCTAAAGCATCACCAAAAGCCAGGGTCCCAGACACACAGGCCTCAGTCCCAGCCTGCCCAGGGCAGCCATGTGGTCTCTGTGCCAGGTCAGCTGCCAGGTCATTGGGGCCCTCCCCATGCTCTGCCCAATGGGCCACTCACAGCAGGGTGGCCCTGGCTGGCAGGACTGGGAGAAGGGAACAGCCTCAGGGTGGGAGCCCAAGGAGTCCCCAGGTTTGGCAGCAGGGACAGGGACACCTAGAGACTAGGACTCACATCCATGTAGGTCATGGGCTCATAGAGCACGCTGAAGTCGCTGAAGCGGTACTTCTGAGCAGGGTCGTACTTGTGGGTCCTCAGGAAGTCCCCCAGCAAGCCCTTTTCCCTCATGGTCTGACGCATAGTCTTCATTTTCCTCAGGGGGACCCTAGGGGAGGCTGGGTGTCAGGGCAGGGCCCCCCTCCTGCCTCTACCTTCTCATTTCTTCTCTCCCTGATGATCTCCCTCGACTCCTTCCCTCTTCCTCTTCTTTCTTTCCTTCTCCACTTCTTTCAACCTCACTCAGCACTTCTCCAAGACTCAGGAAACAATGAACTTCCCTCATGCCTCCCCTCAGCCCCTCTCAGGGGTCCTGCTCCTGCCCTGGCCTCTGCTCTCAGAGACCCTGAAAATACTTCCCATGAAGGGGAGAGGGACTTGGGACGCTGGGACTTTACACCTTCCAGAGGATGTCTGCTGATATTTGTTCTTTTGTTGTTTAAGGGTCAGGTCTGGGATGTGACTCAGTGGGAGAACATTTGCTGAGCGTGTGCCTGACCTGGGTGCAGTCACCAGAAACATGAAAACATAGAAATAAAATAAAATAGATCTCAGAAATAGCAAAACTCACACCAAAGGGCGTCCCTTCCTGTGGTGCACTCTGGTACCTGGTACTGCCTATGAGATACACCATGGAGTAGGGGAGCAGCAATAATCCCCTAATATGTTTAAATGCAGCTGATTGAATGTGTGGCTATAAAACTGCACACAGGACAGGCCCTCTGCACTCTTCCCAGGTGGCACAGCAGGCAGGGTGGCAGGTGGGGAGCCCTGTGTTCCTGAACCAGATCACCTGCTCCATCCTGAGTTTTCAACTCCTCATGTTATAGTGATTTACAGGAATTAGTGTTTTTGCTAAAATGACTTGGCTTCTTCCAACCAATTTGGGGTATCAGGAAATTTTTGGAGAGATTATCTGTCTCCTCTAGAAAGGAGTGTTATTTTCTGTAGGAAGAAACCACACCCTTCTTGTAAAGGCCGGCGTGGGCATAGTCACCCTACTCTCTGCTTCAGGACCATCTTCTCCCCTCAGTCTGGGGGGCTCCAGCAAGGGAAGCCTTCCCTGGCCCAACAGGGAATCCCGCTCAGACCCAGCTGCTGCCCCAGACTAGCTGCTCCACACAGGGCTGCAGGCTTCCTGAGGTTCCCTGCACCCACAGCCAGGCCCACACTCACCTGACAAGTGTAGTCGATGCCTCCAAGGCCAGGAGGCAGACCAAGGCCACCACCATCCACTTCATGATGCCGATTCCCAGCTGGTCACAGAGCAAGCGCCACTCTGAGATCCACAGTGGCACTGGAGTGAAGACTTCAGCACTCCCTCTTTATACCCCCTGGATGTGGCCGAGTCCCTCCCTCCGTGCCCTGGGCAAGCATGACCCCAACCAGGGTGTCCCCTGTACACCAGGTAGCCATTGTTACTGTGTTTTCCCCCTGGACCATGGCCACAGCTGACTTTTCAACTTGTTGACTTTTGAATCCAACAGCAGAGGCCAGGAGGTACGGGCGATAAGACAGAACAAAGCAGCCATAAGATGGAGGGGCAGAGCTGCTCCTCCTCCAGGAACCAGTGGTTGGTGTGGGCATTTTGGGGTGAGGTCTAAGAGGCAGAGACAGAGAGAGGGGCATAGGAATGTAGGCAGATTTCTTGGCCAGGAAGTCTTGACATTGGGGATAACAGGATCTTTGTCATGGGCACTCTCCTGTGTGCTGTAGGCAGGTTCACACCATCCTGGTGGCTGCCCACCGGGTGCCAGGAGCAGTCCCTGAGCTGTAACAATCAGAAATATGTCTAGGGGTTGCCTAATGTCCCCCAGTAGGGATGACATCATTGAGAACTGTGTGCTTAAGTGATGCCCCTGGTGGTCTGGCTCAAGTACTGGCTCCCAGCACCCCAACTCCTTGGGATGGAATTGGGGTATGTGTGGGGGTCCCGGATGAGTAGGTAGCATGGTGATGAGGACATGTTGCTAACAAGGCAGTTCTGATGCTTGGGATGGGGCTGGAGACCAGTGGCAGAAGTCATTGACTGGGGGTGTCTTCAGAGGCTTTTCAAATCAATCAGGGGACTTGGAGAAACCCTCAGCACATGCCCAGGTCACACTCACAGGGTATACAATCTGGGCATTGGCCATGCCTCGGGCAACAGAGTGGAGAGGATCCGGGAACAGGGCACAAGCAGAGGGCCACCCCTGTCCTTGTCCCCTTCTGCACTGTCTTTCCCTACACCCCCTGCAACTCTTCCCTGAGAGGTCTCTGTGTCCCCATTGCCCTTTACCAAGTCCTGGTCTGCCCCTCTCTGGTCCAGGTCTGGTCTTTCCTGTTCCTCTCTCCATCATCTGGGGCCCCCCACATGCACCCCCCACCTCCCATACACCTCACTGCCACCTCCCCCTCTCCCATGTACAGTCTTCCCAAGGCTGAGCTGACCTGAAGCTGGACTGCCAACTCTCCATATTGGGGGACTGGAAAAAGTCCCCATGCCAGCACCCTCTCTCCACGTTGTACCCAGCACTCAGGGCTCCAAACAGATTGGTCACATCTTTGGGCCCCAGGCACAAGGCCAGGGCCACACCTGCCAACCAAAGACACCATCTGGCCAGCAGGGGATTTTCCACTCTGGCCACCACCGCCCACTGCCTATCCAGACCTGGGCATCCTCCCCCGGCCTCATTTTGGGGGAGGCAGGGAAGGAATTAGGGTCTGTCCACCCCTTCCAGAGAGGGAGGTCCCTGCCTGATGATTGTCAATGCCAACTCAAGTCCCTTCCTCTCTGCAGTCCCCGGAGCCATGTGGGACTCTGGAGAGGAAGGAAGGCAGGGAGCATTTCCCCTGAGCTGGGCATCCCCACATCCGGAAGAGAAGGAAAAAGAGTCATAGGATCCTTGGATTCCTGCTAAGTCCATGGAATGCCCTGACCTCGGGAGGCCTACTAGAGCCAGCCTGGGGTTCCAGGGACCCTTCCTCCTGTGGTAGGAAACCAGGGGTCTGACAGTTGTCAGGCTCGCCTTCCCCAGGCCCAGTCACACCACATCCCTTCTGAGTGTCCCTGGCTTCAGCATCAGGATAGGCATCCTGCTCAGCTGCCAGGATCTGAGGATCTGCTGTCCCTCCTACCCCCCTGTTCCTTCCTGTCAGTCTCCTGGGAGACCCAGGTGGCCTACTTCCTCCCCTCCCCTGTCCTGTCCCACCACCCACCCTCCATACACAGAAGGCTCACTCTTTGACATGTCTGGCATCTGCAGTGTCTGAAGGCACCTGAGAAGTCCTCCTGGGCCACCTCTGACCCCACACAGAAGCCCAAGGAGGCCTGACCTGCTGGCTCCCACCTGAGTTCATCTTCTCACCAAGACACCACACAGCAGTGCCATGGTGCTGGGTCTCCAGTGTCTAGTCTTGGGCCTCCTCTCCATGGACCAGATGCTCCCAAGTGCAGAGACTGGGCCTTCCACAGCTCTGTGGCCAGCTCTGGGCTTAGGAAATCAGTAGAGTTGATGGAGCCCAGGGGATTGTTCTCGTTGAAGCTCTACTACACCCCTCACCCTATTATCCCAGGCGCACACTTCCTCCTAATAATCCAAACTGCTCTCCTGGGAGACCTTGACCCAGATGGGATCTCAGGGCCACAGGCTGCTGGTGTCCAGGAAAGAGGCAATTCTTCTGCATGCCCACGTCTCATTTTCTTTCTGCCTCACCTTCCTCAAAGCTTGTCATAAGTTCTGTGTGCAGTGTCACATGGCTGTAATCCTAGCATCTCAGGAGACTGAGGTAGGAGGATTGCAATTTTGAGGCCAAACTCACCAATGTAATGAAGCCTTATGCAACTAGTGACAGCCACTTTCAAAATAAATATCAAATAATAATTTTTAAAAAGCTCAGGGGATGTTGCTCATTGGTAAGTCTCCATGCATTCAATACACACACACACACACACACACACACACACACACACAAAGTTATAGTCCTCTGTGGCTAACTAAATAAATCCAAGCTTGACACTCAACCATGCAGGATGCTCTCCTTTTCCTACCAAGTGTCCAAGCTCTTCTTCCACCGTGCATAATCCTTTCTCACAAGTAGGGGTGGTATTTTCTTCCCTCCATGCTCTGTCCTCCATATGAAAGTCCCTTCCCAAATGCACTCACATGAAAACTTGCTTCACACCCAAGCCTTCCCCATGTGCCCTCCTACCCCTACATTGACCCCCCCAAAAGTGGAGAATGTTGATTGTCTTCCCGTGGTGTCTACTCCATAACAGCTGATATCCACTTCTCTTGCCCCTAATCCTACAACATGTGCCTCAAAGAGTCCTCTTTCTGCCCTGACCCCTTTACCAGCTCAAAGACACTTTTTAAAATAACATTGAGAGCTCAGAGTCTCTCTTAAAGAGTAATATACATAGCATGCAAACTATCACTACCCATCCTTCACACAAGCCAGACATCACTAATCAATTGTTGCTCTAACCCCAGTGTTCAGACCAAGTCTTAGAGTCTTTTTTATTTTTATTTATTTTTTATCATTGTAGGTGGACAGCATGCCCTTGTTGGTTTAGTTTTGTTTGTGCGGTGCTTAGAATTGAATCCAGTGCCTCAGACATACTAGGCAAGCCCTCTGCCATTGATATACAGCCCCAGCCCTAGAATCTTTTTAATATTTTTTTATTCGTTCTAATTAGTTACACAACAAGGTAAAATGAATTTTGACACATCATATATAAATGGAATATAACTTCTCCTTCATCTGTTTGTACATGACGCACACAGGTCACGTAAACCATCTACACACATACGGTAATAAAGTCCAATCCATTCTACTCTCATTTCTACCCCTGCCTGTTCCCCTCCCTTCACTCCTCTCTTTCTAGTCCAAATATCTCTATGCTCCCCCACCCCACTGTGAATTAGCATCCACATATCAGGGAAAATATTCGAATCTTTCCCCATCTGGTGTTCCCTGATGGTCTTTCAATCCCTCATGAAATGACAATCCCCAGATCTTTTCATGGAGGATTTTTTAAAAAAATTATTGATGCTAAATTTCCTTTAGATCATATATATATTAATTATATATCAAGGCAGGGCTAGGGCTGGATGTAGCTCCATTTGAGAGCACAGGCATAGCATGCTTGATGCCATGGGTTCCACCCCCAGCACCTCCCCCAAAAATAAATAAATAAAGTTTTTAAAATAGTAAGGACTCTTCAAAGTGCACCTGCCTGCTCCTTCCTTCATTATCTTGCAGACCTTATTGTGCACACTTAGATTTGAACCTCACTGAGGTCAGTGTGTAAACACAATTCGCTCTGCTCTTATCTCACAGGACTGCGGCAGGTGCACCTTTCCATGCATTAAGATATGCCACTTCCTTATCACTTAACACTTGCAGAGGTTACCTGGCGCTCTCTCCTGCTGGCCCTAGGCACTGGGTCGTTTCCAGTTCTCACTGCTATCAGCAGCACCTGGGCTCACCCCCGACACTCACCAAAGGAGTGAAGTGCTGAGCTCCCATGACAGAGACATTCAAGCAGAGGCTGAACGGGCACTTTTTTTTTTTTTTTTTTTTTTTTTTTTTTTTTTTTTTTTTTAGTACTAGGGATGGATCCAGGAGCACTTAACCACTGAGACACATCTCAGCACTTTTTATGTGTTTTTTTTTTTTGAGACAGAATCTCCCTAAGTTGCTCAGGGATATGCTAAGTTGCTGAAACTGACTTTGAACTCTGAACACTCCTGCCTCAGCCTCCCAAGTCGCTGGGATTACAGGTGTGTGCCACCATGTCGAGCCAAACGGGTACTTCTTAAGGAGTCCTGGTAGAGGGCTCTCTTGCAGTAGGCTTGAGTTTGGGCCTGGATTCTCAGTTTCCCTGTGCATTCTAACCCTGATACTGTCCACTCAGCTCTGGGGACAATTACTCTATAACCTTAAGTCTTTCTCAGTTATCTATGTGCATGTTTAGTTAAGGTTTCAGCTATTTTCTCAGGTTTTTGGATTTTGCTTAAGTGTTGGTGTGTATTTTATATTTTCACCATTACTTCAACCAAACCCACTGGGAACATACTGGACCTGATGTTTGTTTTTCTCAAGCTCAGGGGTGTACACTGTTAAATGTTGACATAACTCTAGAGTCACAGAGAGTTCTGAATATAGTGAGGAGTGGTCCCTCCTAATTTTCATGCATGACCCCCTAATGTTAACTCACACAAAAAGCATCCTACCCTGGTCACTTCAGGAATTTACCCTGATATAATGCTATCAAGGACTCTACACACCTCATCTAAATGTCACCATTTGTGCCACAAATGCCCTTTTTCTTGCCCAGGATCCCGTCTAGGTTCCCACATTGCTCTTGGTGATCATTTCATTCTCCTTCCATCTGTGCCAGCTCCTTGGTTTTCTGTCCCTTGTGACCTTGTGACTTTTTCTTGTCCTGACCAGTCCCTTTGTAGACTGCCCCTGGCTGTAGGTGATGCTGGTGTTTTCTCATGGTGAGGTTCTGGGGGGTGTTTGGAGAATGCTGCAGAGGGGATGAGCCCTCTGCGGGCACCCTGTCTGGATGGTGTGATGTCCAAGTGTCCTGTTCCTGCTCACTTAGACTCTGTCCCTTGGTTAAGGTGGGATCTGGCAGGTTTCTCACCTCCAACTTACTGTTGTGCTTAGTAATTAATAAGAGTCTTCTGGGGAGAGGAGTGGAGACTGTGCCGACCTCCTGCTTCTCCTCATCCTCCTGCTCTGGGTGCAACAGCTGTTCACAGTTTTGCCTAAAACAGTCATTACAAAGCTGTTTGCCTAGTGGTGATTTTCTATCTCCATCATTCCTCTGCACTGATGAGATTTCTACTGTAAGCAAGAACTGGACCTGAGGTTTTAGAATGGGCTCCTGCCCTCCTGGAAAACACCCCATCCCAGAGGGCAGGCCGGGCAGGTGCTTTGTATTTAATGAATCATGCAACCCTCTTGACAGTCCCACAGAAAGGCTGACTCGTCTCCTTCTATAGAGGAGTCTGGTTTTTGTTTTGGTTTTAGGTACAGGGGATTGAACTCAGGGCACTCTCCCACTGGCCCACATCCCCAGCCCTATTTTGTATGTTATTTAGAGACAGGGTCTCACTGAGTTGCTCAGCTCCTCCCCATTGCTGGGGCTGGCTTTTGACCTTGCAATCCTCCTGCCTCAGACTCCTAGCTGCTGGGATTACAGGCATGAACCCCACCCGTCATAGAGGAATCTGATTTATGTGCACCTCAAACATCTGAAAATAAATCTCAGGGCACTGGGGTTGTGGCTCAGTGGTAGAACACTTGCCTAGCACGCGTGTGAGGCACTGGGTTCGATTCCCAGCACCACAAAAAATAAAATAAAATAAAAATAAATCTCTGTGTGTATAACTAAGAAACAGAAAGACTGGTTGTTTTCCTCTGCTCTATTGATTAACTTGCCTTGCTCGAATATCGGGCTTGGTGGAAAGGGGGTGACTGGGTGGATGAAGCCCATGAACCCAGCTCCAGCCCCAGGAAAGGGAGGTGGGGGTGGAGCCTGAGGATGGACTAGTGAACTAGTATCTGGTGTGCTCCCAGAATGTTTCCTCTGTTTCAAAGTCCTGTTTTACCTCTGTGCGTTTGTGAGGTGGTGGGGGTTCCTTGGCTTTCTCTATGGAACTGAACAGAAACAACTGAGCTTCCCGTTTCCAAAGAAAGGAATCAAATCAAAATCCTCAGAAATTTTTCTGACTTGGACGGAGCAGCACATGCCCGTATCTGAGAAGTCAGGAGGCTGAGACAGGAGATGGCAAGTTTCAGGTCAGCCTCAGCAATTTAATGAAAACCTCGGCAATTTAGTGATATCATCTCAAATGAAAAATTGAAAGTCCTGTGGATATAGCTCAGTGGTAGAGCATCCCTGGGTTAAATCCTTACTACCATCAAAAAAAATAAATAAATAAATAAAAGAAATTGTCAGATGGACTTTTCTTGCAGGCACCCAGTCCTGTCCCATCAGTCCTGGGCAGCAGGTAGGATCATGCAAGAACTTGGAGGCTCCCTCAGGAGCATTTGAAGGGTATGCACAGGACTCCTCAGAAGAAATATGTCCTAGAAGAATGAAGGGTGTTCCTGGACAGTGTCAGAGATGTCCACACAGATTGATTTCTGATGACACATGGAGCCTACTTCTCTTTGCTGACCCCTCTCAGCACATATGGAAGGACTTGAGTGTGACATGGGATGAACTTGACTTAGAAGACCCATCTCCACCACTTGAGCCTTCTCTGACCTTGACAGCTTGCCCTTTTCCACCCTGTGTGTGCCTGTGTGTCAGAAGGGATAACCGTCTGTGCCTGCAGCACTGCTGTCCAACCCAGTGAAGCCCTGCCCACGGCCATGCCTGCCGCAGTCCTGGCTCTCAGCTGAGTCTGGGTCTTCAGATTGGGCAGGGGCTGGGGTAGGGGAGGCAAAGGCCAAAGGACTTAGGTGAGACTGAGACTATTCATTCTGGTTCCTTTTTTCTTTTTTTGTGTCTCTGTGTGTGTGTGAGACCCAGGATGGAACCCTGGGGTGCTTTACTACTTTGTTACATCCCCAGCCTTTTTAATTATCTTACTTTGAGACAGGGGTGCACTAACTTTCTGAGGGGCTTGCTAAGTCCTTGTTGGGTGCATCTCTCAATCCTCCTGCCTCACCATTCCATGTTGCTCTGATTACAAGTGTGTCCCTCCACACCCGGCAATATTCCACTTCTTGATACAGGTGAGATTGATGTGGAGTCCTCTGGCTCATGAACACTCAGTGTGCTGTACTCCTGTTATGTCATCTTTTTGCATGTGTATTATATTTCAACAAAAGTTTTGAGAAGTCACATTATATCTTTTTTAATATAAATTTTGTTGATGCTTTGTTCGTATGCACAATAGTGGAACTCATGTGACACGATTATGCGTGCACACACCACAGATTGGTCAATTTCTTCCCCAATACGTACCCTGTCCCTCCCTGATCCCCTTCTTCTATCCTACCGTTCTCCCTCTAATTCCAGGTGACTCTCCCCTCACTCTCCGCCACTTTTCTCTCTAGCTTCTACACATAAGAGAAACATACCACCCTTGGCTGTCTGAATCTGGCACATTTTGCCTAACAGTGCTCTCACGTTCCTCCCATTTTCCTGGAGTGACATAATTTCATCTTCTTTCTGACTGAATAAGCTCCACTGTGCACATAGACCGCATTGCTCTCTCCACTCCTCTGCTCATGGACAACAAGGCTGGCTCCATACCTTGGCTCCTGGGAGTCCCACTGCTATAAACCTGTGTGCGCGTGATTCCCACAGTGCGCCAACTTTAATGTTTGGATGAACTACCAGGAGCAGCCAGGAGTAGCACAGCTGGGTCCATAGGGTGGCTCAATAACAGTACTTTTGCTTGTTTGGGATTTGTTGTTTGTTTTTGTGTTTGTGTTTGGGTACTGGGAATTCAACCAAAGAGAGCTTTAACACTGAGCTACACCCCCAGACCTTTTCAGTTTTTATGTTGAGATAGGGTCTCACTAGGTTACTGAGGCTGATCTTGAACCTGTGATCCTCTTGCCTCAGACTCCTGAGTAACCAGGAATACAGACATGTGCTACCGTCCAGGGTCATTCCAAGATTTTGAGGATCCTTCATTTGATTTCCATAGTGGTTTTATGATTTTACAATTTCAAAAACAGCATATTAGAAAATGTCCCTTTTCCCTCACATCCTTGCCATTCTTCACTATTATTTGTATTCTTGATGTTTGTCATTCTGACTGAAGAAAAAAATCTCAGTGTAAATTGTGTTTTTCTTTTTTCTTTTTTCCTTTTTGATATTGGGGATTTAACCCAGGGATGCCTAACCACTGATCCACATCCCCAGCACTTTTTGATTTTTATTAAAAGACAGGATATCACTAAGTTTGAAGTCCTTTCTGAGTTGCTGAGGCTGGGCTCAACTTGCAATCCTTTTGTCTCAGCCTCCTGAGGCACTGGGAATACAGTCCTGTGCCAACAGACCCCATCTCAGTATAGTTTTGATTTGCATTTTTTTGGAGCAGGGAGTGTTCCGGGAATTGAACCCAGGGGCATTCAACCACTGAGCCACATCCCCAGCCCTATTTTGATTTTATTTAGAGACAGGGTCTCACTGAGTTGTTTACTACATCACTTTTGTTGAGGCTTGTTTTGAACTTTTGATCCTCCTGCCTCAGCCTCCCAAGCTGCTGGCATTAAAGACCTGTGCCACAGTGCCCAGCTTGCATTTCTTGATTAATAAAGATGTTGAACATTTTTCATGATTTATGGACCATCTGTCTTTTTCTGTTGAGAAATGTCTATTTGGTTGTTTGCCCCATTTGTTGATTGGGTTATTTGCTTTCTTGGTTTTAAGCATTTTGAGTTCTTTATATATTCTGCATATTAATCCTCTGTCAGAAGAGAAGCTGGAAAATATTGTCTCCCATTCTGTAGGCTCTCTCTTCACACTCTTCACACTGTTTCTTTTGCTGCACAGAATCTGTTTGATTTGATGCCATCCACTTATTAATAATTGGTATGATTTCCTGAACTTGAGGAGTCCTAATAAAGAAGTCCTTGTCCATACCTATTTATCAGTATTGACCCTGTGATTTCTTACAGGGTACAAAGTCTCTGGTCTGCTTCCTAGATCTCTGATCCATTTTGAGTTGCCTCCTGTGCAGGTTGAGAGAGAGACACCTGGCTTTACTCTCCTGCACATGATATCCAGTTTGCCCAGGTTCAGTTGTTTAAAAGCTTGTTTTTTCTCCACTATAGGTTTTTGGTGCCTTTGTCAAGGATCAGATGACAAAATCTGAGTGGGTTTGTCTCTGGGTCTTCTATTCCACCCCCTTAGGCTATGTGTCTGTTTTTATGCCAGTGTCATGCTCTTTCTGTTGATGTAGCTCTGTAGGATAATTTGAAACCAGATATTGTGATTCTTCCAGCATATGTCTTTTGGGTTACCATTGCTAAGCAGGCTATTCTAGGTCTTTAATTCTTCCACATGAATTTTAGGGCTGTGTTTTGTTGTTGTTGTTGTTGTTTGTGTGTGTCTGTGTGTCGTTGGTATTTGGAGATTGCACTGGCTCTGTCAATTGCATCTGGTAATATGGCACTTTCACATGATTTAATTCTGCCTGTCCATGAACATGGGATGTCTTTCCATTTTCTAGTGCCTTCTTCAATTTCTTTTTTCATTGTTTATAATTTTTGTTGCAGGGGGTCTTTCATCTCCTTGGTTACATTTATTAAAGGATTATTTATTTATTTGATTGCTTATTTTTTTTAACATCTCCAACAGATTTATTTTTCAAAGGAATGGATTTAGAGAAAAAACATGGGGCACAGAAGTATGGGATAGAAAATAAATAGAAATGTAAGCTATTTTGCTAATTGTTTTATAATCACAACAAACTAGTACAGGAAATGCCCTATAAAAACACAATAAATTATTTTAAAAAATAAAATCAATTACATAATTTTAAAAAAACACAATAAATGTTCCAAGATCAAGCTATTCCCTTAGCAAGGCTTAAGATTTCAGTCTGTGGTATTTGGGATTTAGGCTTCAGTTCTTATTTTTGGATGGATCACTGGGTGTATGGCACAATCCATGCTTTTTACCGGATTTGAGAGAAGAATGGCCATTTGGCTCAGGTAGAATTAGATGAAGTGTTTGGTTTCATGTGTCACATAACTACTGAAGTTCCCACAATGCAGTGTCAGGTGGGGTTGTACTTCTTTTTTTTTTTATTTTATTCTGATGCCTTTCCTATCCTCTACTATCCCCCCTCCCCCCTCCCCTCTTCTCTCTCTACCCCCTCTACTGTAATTTATTTCTCCCCCTTATATTTTTCCTCCTTTCCCCTCACTTCCTCTTATATGTAATTTTGTATACCCCTGAGGGTCTCCTTCCATTTACATGCAATTTCCCTTCTCTCTCCCTTTCCCTCCCACCTCTCATCCCTGTTTAATGTTAATCTTCTTCTCATGCTCTTCGTCCCTACTCTGTTCTTAGTTACTCTCCTTATATCAAAGAAGACATTTGGCATTTGTTTTTAAGGGATTGGCTAGCTTCACTTAGCACAATTTGCTCTAATGCCATCCATTTCCCTCCAAATTCTATGATTTTGTCATTTCTTAATGCAGAGTAATACTCCATCGTGTATAAAAGCCACATTTTTTTTATCCATTCGTCTATTGAAGGGCATCTAGGTTGGTTCCACAGTCTTGCTATTGTGAATTGTGCTGCTATGAACATGGATGTAGCAGTGTCCCTATAGTGTGCTCTTTTTAGGTCTTTAGGGAATAGACCGAGTAGGGGAATAGCTGGATCAAATGGTGGTTCCATTCCCAGCTTTCCAAGAAATCTCCATACTGCTTTCCAAATTGGCCGCACCAATTTGCAGTCCCACCAGCAATGTACAAGAGTACCCTTTTCCCCACATCCTCGCCAGCACTTATTGTTGTTTGACTTCCTAATGGCTGCCAATCTTACTGGAGTGAGATGGTATCTTAGGGTGGTTTTGATTTGCATTTCTCTGACTGCTAGAGATGGTGAGCATTTTTTCATATACTTGTTGATTGATTGTATGTCCTCCTCTGAGAAATTTCTGTTCAGGTCCTTGGCCCATTTGTTGATTGGGTTATTTGTTATCTCATTGTCTAATTTTTTTAGTTCTTTGTATATTCTGGATATTAGGGCTCTGTCTGAAGTGTGAGGAGTAAAGATTTGTTCCCAGGACGTAGGCTCCCTATTTACCTCTCTTATTGTTTCTTTTGCTGAGAAAAAACTTTTTAGTTTGAGTAAGTCCCATTTGTTGATTCTAGTTATTAACTGTTGTGCTATGGGTGTCCTATTGAGGAATTTGGAGCCCGACCCCACAGTATGTAGATCATAGCCAACTTTTTCTTCTATCAGATGCCATGTCTCTGATTTGATATCAAGTTCCTTGATCCACTTTGAGTTAACTTTTGTGCATGGCGAGAGAAAGGGATTCAGTTTCATTTTGTTGCATATGGATTTCCAGTTTTCCCAACACCATTTGTTGAAGATGCTATCCTTCTTCCATTGCATGCTTTTAGCCCCTTTATCGAATATAAGATAGTTGTAGTTTTGTGGATTGGTTTCTGTGTCCTCTATTCTGTACCATTGGTCCACCCGCCTATTTTGGTACCAGTACCATGCTGTTTTTGTTACTATTGCTCTGTAGTATAGTTTGAAGTCTGGTATAGCTATACCGCCTGATTCACACTTCCTGCTTAGCATTGTTTTTGCTATTCTGGGTCTTTTATTTTTCCAAATGAATTTCATGATTACTTTCTCTATTTCTACAAGAAATGCCGTTGGGATTTTGATTGGCATTGCATTAAACCTATAGAGAACTTTTGGTAATATCGCCATTTTGATGATGTTAGTTCTACCTATCCATGAACAGGGTATATTTTTCCATCTTCTAAGATCTTCTTCTATTTCTTTCTTTAGGGTTCTCTAGTTTTCATTGTATAAGTCTTTCACCTCTTTTGTTAGGTTGATTCCCAATTATTTTATTTTTTTTTTGAGGATATTGTGAATGGGGTGGTTGTCCTCATTTCCATTTCAGAGGATTTGTCGCTGATATACAGGAATGCCTTTGATTTATGCGTGTTGATTTTATAGCCTGCCACTTTGCTGAATTCATTTATTAGCTCTAATAGTTTCTTTGTAGACCCTTTTGGGTCTGCTAGGTATAGAATCATGTCATCTGCAAATAGTGATAATTTGAGTTCTTCTTTTCCTATTTTTATGCCTTTAATTTCTTTCGTCTGTCTAATTGCTCTGGCCAGTGATTCGAGAACTATGTTGAACAGAAGTGGTGAGAGAGGGCATCCCTGTCTTGTTCCAGATTTTAGAGGGAATGCCTTCAGTTTTTCTCCATTCAGAATGATGCTAGCCTGAGGCTTAGCATAGATTGCTTTTACAATATTGAGGTACGTTCCTGTTATCCCTAGTTTTTCTAGAGTTTTGAACATAAAGGGATGCTGTACTTTGTCGAATGCTTTTTCCGCATCTATCAAGATGATCATATGGTTCTTATTTTTAAGCCTATTGATGTGGTGAATAACATTTATTGATTTCCGTATATTGAACCAACCTTGCATCCCAGGGATAAATCCTACCTGATCATGGTGCACAATTTTTTTGATATGTTTTTGTATCCGGTTCGCCAGAAGTTTATTGAGGATTTTTGCATCTAGGTTCGTTAGAGATATTGGTCTATAGTTTTCTTTCTTTGAAGTGTCTTTGTCTGGTTTAGGAATCAGGGTGATGTTGGCCTCATAGAATGAATTTGGAAGTTCTCCCTCTTTTTCTATTTCCTGAAATAGCTTGAAAAGTATTGGTATTAGTTCCTCTTTAAAGGTTTTGTAAAACTCTGCTGTATACCCATCTGGTCCTGGGCTTTTCTTAGTTGGTAGTTTTTTGATGGTATCTTCTATTTCCTCAATTGATATTGGTCTGTTTAGGTTGTCAATATCCTCCTGACTCAATCTGGGCAAATCATATGACTTAAGAAATTTATCGATGCCTTCACTATCTTCTATTTTGTTGGAGTATAAGGATTCAAAATAATTTCTGATAATCTTCTGTATTTCTGAAGTGTCTGTTGTGATATTGCCTTTTTCATCCCGTATGCTGGTAATTTGAGTTCTCTCTCTTCTTCTCTTCGTTAGCGTGGCTAAGGGTCTGTCGATTTTATTTATTTTTTCAAAGAACCAACTTTTAGTTTTGTCAATTTTTTCAATTGTTTCTTTCGTTTCAATTTCATTAATTTCAGCTCTGATTTTAATTATTTCTTGTCTTCTACTTCTTTTGCTGTTGTTTTGCTCTTCTTTTTCTAGGATTTTGAGTTGAAGTATTAGATCATTTATTTGTTGGTTTTTTTTTTTTAAGGAATGAACTCCAAGCAATAAATTTTCCTCTTAGAACTGCTTTCAATGTGTCCCATAGATTCCGATATGTTGTGTCTGTGTTGTCATTTATCTCTAAGAATTTTTTAATTTCCTCCTTGATGTCTTCTATAACCCATTGATCATTCAGTAACCTATTGTTCATTCTCCAAGTGATGCATGATTTTCCCTTACTTCTTTTAT
Organism: Callospermophilus lateralis; assembly: GCF_048772815.1. Lineage (NCBI taxonomy): Eukaryota > Metazoa > Chordata > Mammalia > Rodentia > Sciuridae > Callospermophilus > Callospermophilus lateralis. The sequence goes on along the minus strand of NC_135310.1, from coordinate 113,126,876 downwards.
CGTTGATTTTCAATTTCATTCCATTGTGATCAGATAAGATGCATGGTATTATCTCTACTCCTTTATATTGTCTAAGAGTTGCCCTGTAACATAATATATGATCTATTTTTGAGAAGGATCCATGTGCTGCTGAGAAAAAAGTGTAACTGCTTGATGTTGGGTGGTATATTCTATATATGTCAATTAAGTCTAGGTTATTAATTATGTTATTGAGTTCTATAGTTTCCTTATTCAACTTTTGTTTGGAAGATCTGTCCAGTGTTGAGAGAGGTGTGTTGAAGTCTCCCATGATTATTGTATGGTGGTCTATTAGACTCTTGAACTTGAGAAGAGTTTGTTTGATGAACATAGCTGCACCATTGTTTGGGGCATATATATTTATGATTGTTATGTCTTGTTGGTGTATGGTTCCCTTGAGAAGTATGTAGTGTCCCTCTTCATCCCATTTGATTAACTTTGGCTTGAAATCTATTTTATTTGATATGAGTATGGACACTCCTGCTTGTTTCCGAAGTCCATATGAGTGATATGATTTTTCCCAACCTTTCACCTTCAGTCTATGTATGTCTTTTCCTATCAAATGCGTCTCCTGAAGGCAGCATATTGTTGGGTCTTGTTTTGTGATCCATTCTACTAGCCTGTGTCTCTTAATTGGTGAGTTTAAGCCATTAACATTTAGGGTTATTATTGAGATATGGGTTGTTCTTCCAGCCATATTTGTTTATTTATGTTACTAAACATGGTTTGTTTTCCTCTTTGATTATCCCCCCCCCTTTACTGTACTACCTCCCGCTGTTGGTTTTCATTGATATTTTCCATTTCCTCTTCCTGTAATGTTTTGCCGAGGATGTTTTGAAGAGAAGGTTTTCTAGCTGCAAATTCTTTTAACTTTTGTTTATCATGGAAGGTCTTAATTTCATCTTCCATCCTGAAGCTTAATTTCGCGGGATACACAATTCTTGGTTGGAACCCATTTTCTTTCAGTGTTTGAAATATGTTATTCCAGGATCTTCTAGCTTTCAGAGTCTGTGTTGAAAGATCAGCTGTTATCCTGATTGGTTTACCCCTAAATGTAATCTGCTTCCTTTCTCTTGTAGCTTTTAAAATTCTCTCCTTATTCTGTATATTGGGCATCTTCATTATAATGTGTCTAGGTGTGGATCTCTTATGATTTTGCACATTCGGCGTCCTGTAGGCTTCTAGGATTTGGGATTCTGTCTCATTCTTCAAGTCTGGGAAGTTTTCTCGTATTATTTCGTTGAATAGATTGCTCATTCCTTTGGTTTGGACCTCAATACCTTCCTGTATCCCAATGACTCTTAAGTTTGGTCTCTTTATGTTATCCCATATTTCTTAAATGTTCTGCTCATGGTTTCTTAACAGCTTTGCTGAGCTGTCTATGTTCTTCTCCAGTTGAAATACTTTGTCTTCATTGTCTGATGTTCTATCTTCTAAGTGTTCTACTCTGCTGGTAGTATTCTCAATTGAGTTTTTAAGTTGGTTTATTGTTTCCTGCATTTCCAGGATTTCTGTTTGTTTGTTTTTTATAACCTCTATCTCCCTGTATAATTGATCTTTTGCTTCTTGGATTTGTTTATGTAATTCATTGTCGAAGTGGTCTTTCATTGTCTGATTTTGCTGTTTAATGTCTTCCTTGAGACTCCAGATCATCTGAAGCATGTATATCCTGAATTCTTTATCTGACATTCCATCTGCTACAGATATTACCTCTTCTAAAGTTGAGTTGACCTGCATTGCTTGTGGTCCTTTCTTTCCTTGTCTTTTCATACTGATCGCGTTTCTTTCTGCTTGGTGAAACTGTTGTGTTATTGATTTTTCCCCCTATATATTTTTATTGCTCTTGTACAGTTGCAAAGTCTCCCTCGCAGGCTTTGGCAGTGGTTGTGCCCCTCCTCCCATTGAGGCAATGTGCCTACCACGTCGGGAGGCCGCTGTGCCTGTACTTTCGATGGGCCTGTTCTTTCGGTGGTCACAGGTCTGCCTACCTTGCAGGCGTGAGCAGCGGCTTTGCCCCTCCGCTGGCCGCTAGGCCTGTTCTGTCTGTCGGTTGCAGGTCTGTCTACCTAAAAGGCGCTGGTGGCGGCTCTGCCCCTCCCCCAACCGGGGCGATGTGTCTGGCGGGCCACTGGGCCTGTTTTGTCGGTGGTCACGGTTCCGCCTACCTTGCACGTGTGTGGAGCAGCTGTGTCCCTTCGAGAGTTGCTGGGCCTGACCTGCCGGTGGGTGGCAAGTGCGCCTACCTTGCAGGCGCGGCGGTGGCTCTGCCGCTCCGTGGGTCGCTGGGCCTGATCTGCTGGTGAGTCGCAGGTCTGCCTAACTTGCAGGCACCCGGCGGCTCTGCCCCTCCCCCAACCAGGGCGGGGCGATGTGTCTGGACGGCCGCTGGGCCTGTTCTGTTGGTGGTCACGGTTCAGCCTACCTAGCAGGCACGTGGGGCAGCTGTGCCCCTCCGCAGGTTTTTGGGCCTGACCTGCCGGTGGGTTGCAGGACTGCCTACCTTGTAGGCTCGGGGGGTGGCTCTGCCGCTCTGTGGATTGCTGTGCCTGTTCTGCTGGTGGGCCGCGGGTCCGCCTACCTTGCAGGCGCCCGGCAGCTCTGCCCCTCCCCCAGCCAGGGCGATGAGTCTGGCGGACCTCTGGGCCTCTTTTGTCGGTGGTCAGGGTTCTGCCTACCTAGCAGGCTCGTGGGGCAGCTGTGCCCCTCCGCAGTTTGTTGGGCCTGACCTGCCAGTGGGTGGCAAGTGCGCCTACCTTGCAGGCCCTGGGGTGGCTCTGCCGCTCCGTGGTTGCTGGGCCTGATCTGCTGGTGAGTCGCAGGTCTGCCTAACTTGCAGGCGCCCGGCGGCTCTGCCCCTCCCCCACCCGGGGCGGGGCGATGTGTCTGGCCGGCCGCTGGTCCTGTTCTGTCGGAGATCAGGGTTCTGCCTACCTAGCAGGCTCGTGGGGTAGCTGTGCCCCTCCGCAGTTTGTTGGGCCTGACCTGCCGGTGGGTGGCAAGTGCACCTACCCTGCAGGCCCCGGGGGTGGCTCTGCCGCTCCGCGGTTGCTGGGCCTGATCTGCTGGTCTGATTGCTTATTTTTTTAGGCTATTGTGAATGGAATTCTTTCCCTATTTTTTTTCCCTATTTTCGTTTTGTTTTAGCAGATTCATTATTGATGAATCGAAAAGTTACTGATATTTCTGTGTTGATGTTGCATCCTGATACTTGACTAAACTTAATTATTAATTCTAAAAGTCTTTTGGTGGAGTTTTAGGATCTTCTAAGTATAGGATCATATGATCTGCAAACAATGATAATCTGAATTTTCACTTTCCTATTTGTATCCTTTTTATTTCTTCCACGTGGCCAGTTGCTTTGACTAAAATTTCAAGTGCTACATTGAACAGAAATGAGGAGAGTGACTATGCTTGTCTTGTTCCTGATTTTAGAGAACATGCTTTCAGTTTTTCCCCACTCACTATGATGGTGGCTTTGGATTTGTTGTATAGAATAATCTTTGTGACGCTGAAGGAAGATCCTTATATACTTAGTTTTATTAGTGATTTTATCATGACTGGGGGTTGAATTTTCTCCAAAACATTTTCTCTGTGTCTTTTGAGTTTAGTATGTGACTTTTGTCCTTAGTTCTGTTTATTTCATGAATTATACTTATTGATTTGCATATTTGGAACCATCCTTGCATTGCAGGAAGGAAACCTACTTGATCATGATGTATAATCCCTTTATTGTGTTGTTGAACGTGATCTGCTCACATTTTATTTAGGAATTTTGTATCTACGTTCATCAGGGATATGGGTCTGTAGTGTTCTTCTTTTATGTGTCCTTAACTAGATTCTAGTTTCATAGAATAAATTTGGAACTGCTTCTCCTCCCCATTTCTATTTCATAGAATAACTTGGGAAGCACTGGCTTTAATTCTTCTTACAGGCCTGGTAGAATTCACAGGAGAATCCACGTTTCCTGGGCTTTTCTTTTGTGGAAGACTTTTAATTACTGTTTCAATAGCATTGCTTCTCCTGGGTCTGTTTGTTTTCTCTGTTCGCGTGGTTCAATTCGGGTAGGCATCGGTGTTTAGAAACTCAACTTCTTCCCGATTTTTCAATTTATTGGACTATAAGTTTTCCCAAAGAGTCCATAATGATTGTCAGGATTTCTCTGTTGTCTTCTTTTTTGGTTCTAATTTAATAATTTGGGTCTTCTTTGTCTTTCCTTTGATTGGTTTAGCTTGGGTTTGTTAATCTTGTTTATCAGGATTAACAAAGTTCAAGGATTCAATTCCCTGTTCATTGATCCTTTGTATTTTTCAAAATTGAGGCTCTATTGCATGAATTTCAGCTCTGATCTTAATTATTTACCTCCTTCTCAAGGTTTGGGATTCATCATGAGGTTGTATATTGGGAATATTTCTAAGTTTCTCATGTAGGCCCTCATGGCTCTACCTTTCCCCTCCCAACGGCCTTCATGGAGTCCAGGAGATTCTGATATGTGGCATATCTGTCTCTTAATTGTAAGAATTTTAAAATTTCTCCCCTGGTTTTTTATGGCCCACTGATCTATCAAAAATATATTATTCCATCCAGATGTGTTTATATCATTTCTGCCATTTTATTCTTTCTCCTGGGTTCTAATTTCATTTCATTATGACCTATTACCATACGAGGAATTTCATAGAATGCTACATATTCACAAAACCTTGCTTATGGCCTTAAATTTCCTCCATTTTGCAAAAGATTGCAGGGAAAAGAAAATGCATTGAGGTCTTTTTGGATGAAATGCTCTGTGGATATCTGTTAGGTCCATTTTATCAATAATATATATTGGGTCTGAAGAGTTTTTACTGGTAAAAATCACATTTCTAAGGAGGATTAATCAGGGAGAGGAGAGGAACAAAAAATAGGGAGAGAAGAAGGATACAGAACTCTGCCTACAAAGAGGGTGGCCCTCTCCCCTTCATAAGCCTGGCAACTGAACACAGGTCAGTTTTCAAGCCACAAGAAGCATACAGTGTCTGTGGTTCTGTCCACACACCTGACCCAACTGATACCTCTACGTCCTCCCTGGCCACTATCACGCACCTCCAGGTGTGGTACTACACAGAAGTCAGAGGGATGGGTGAGAAACTTACCCACGCTCTTCTCCCACCCACACATCACGGGAGTATCTCTCTCTCTCTCTCTCTCTCTCTCTCTCTCTCTCTCTCTCTCTCTCTCTCTCACACACACACACACACACACACTGCAAAAAGCAGGAGGATGGGGCTTGAATACTTTAAGTTTGGGACCTCCTGATGTATAGGGACTGGACTGAATGTGAAAATGATGTGAACCATTGGTTCAACTCCCTGTTTTTTCTCCAAAGACAGAAGTTGCATTATTTGGGTCTCTGAGATCTGAGATCTTGCTTGATGAGAGAAAGTGGGCTTGATGTCCATGTAATTCAAGGAACTATGCCCACGTTCATAGCTCAAGGTCAGCCCTCCTTCAAATTGTAGTCCTGGGACCTAGGAGTCCCTAAGCTCCAGAAGTCCTCCTAGAAATAGTATCTAGCACAGCCTCCTCCCTCATAGACCCCATGAAAGTTGCAAGGGCACATAGGTGTCTAGAATCTTCAGATAACTCTGGCCAAGGTTGATTAAGGTCTGAGAGGACAGTCATCTAGATCTAAGAATTGTGCCCCCCAGTCACACTGCCTGTAGACATGCATCTGTGTCCTGGGGTATTGAGTAGCTTGCGGGTGGTAAAGTGGACCAGAAGAGCATCTCATGTTGTTAGAGTAGGAATTCTTACCAGTCACCAATGCTCCATTACCATTGCCACCCCCTCTAGAGGGAAACTATGAAGACATTCCAAGCTCTGAGGAAGACAGAGCCCATCTCCAAGTATCAGCTCAGGACCCATTTCACTTAGAATCTCAGTGACCCACCAGGGAACCTCATGGCCCCTCCATATCTATCAGGGTGAGACCTGACCTGATTCCCACTCTGCCATTGCCTGAGACCCAGGACTACTTACAGGACAAAGAAAACTCCAAAAACAACAGGCTGGACAATATGGGATACTGTTTATTATTAGGGAAGGTCCACTAAGAATGGCACATTGCAGAGAGGAAGGACAGAGGACTCCAGGCAAGGTGGGGCCAGGAGGAGGACGGGAGCCCAGGTATCCAGGAGGAAAGTCTAGGCGGCAGTGGCAAAGCCCACCCTGTTGTTGGCCATGTCAAAGACGGAATAGTAGGACCTGAGGAAGACGTCCCTAAGAATCCAAAAGGGTTGGCCATTTCCTGAGGACACGTAGGTGGCTTCCAGTCCAACCAAGCAATAGCCATTCTCCTGCTCAACAGAGAAAGGCAGCACTCATTCATTCGGTCACACATGGCCTGGCCACTGCTAGCCTGAGCCCTGGTCAATGAGCAGGGCAAGGACTGGCCCTGAAGGCTCATAGACAAGGTGGTGTTTCACAAGAGGGGCTGCTGGGAGGGATTTTCCAGGGTAAACACAGGTTGTAGTGGCCTCTGCAGGGTCACCTATTCCCATGCTGGGTACCTTTTCTTGCTAAAGCTCCCTTCTGTTCCTCATTGGCAAAAGTCAGAAGATGGTTCAGCTTAGACTAAAGCTAGCTTGCATTCAGACTTTACCTTCACCCTCATCATCTGTGCAGCTGGATCAACTATTGAACCTCTCTGAACCTCCAGGTTTTCATTTGTAAAACAGAAAGAGAATCTCCCCATCAAATACTGTGACAATTCCCTTCACCTAAAGGGAAGCGTAGGAACTGGGGTGCACACAGTGGATAGCCCTGGACAGAACCCCTCTCCACATATTAAGAGACTGATTGATCATGGGTGACACTCTTCTGGTAGGGATAATCCCAGGTGGCATGAGTTGAGAAAAATGGCACAGGGCCAGGTGGAGCTTTTCTGGCTGCACCTGTTCCTCTACCCCAGTGGCTCAGCCCCAGGGACCAGGACTTACATTGAGGATGTAGGCAGAGGGCGGCAGAGGGAACTGCACCCCATTGATGACGAAGGTGGGCAGGTTCTGGATGTCATTAGAGTTCACGAAAAACTGCAGAGAAAACAGGTTCTTCCAGGTCCCCTCATTCCCCACCCCAGAGCACCTGCTAAGCCTCCCGGATGCCCCAGACCTCTTTTTGGAGCAGAGGGCACAGTTCAGGGCAAATGCTATGTAGGTACTGCGTGGGTGTCAGGTGCATTGCTAGAGTAGGTGACATCCAGAGACACCTGAGAATGTCCCACACCAAAGACGCTCCTCCTGCCTGAATGACCCCTCTGAGAAGTTGAATCACTGCCCTTTTGCTTCAGGTGTCCTTTGAAATCACACAGCCATGTGCAAAAAGTGGACCAGGGCTCCCTCCCCTAGTGGGGAGAGCTAATTAGGTGACCATTTCATTTGCCAGGACACACGGGAGCAAGGGGGCATAGCTGTGTGGAGGAGAGGGAGGTGTGGATTGAGGGTTGTCCCTTGTTACTCACTTGCTTGGCCTCAAGTTTCACTCCCAGGGAGCCACGATGCAGAAACAACAAACACTACTGGGCTGACCTCTCCTGGCCAGGGCACATCCACACCACACCCACCAGTCCATACTCATCCTCCTGGGCCCCTATAGCTTGCAGAAGGGAGCTCAGGTACTGCTGGGGCACAGTGAGCAGAGAGGTTCCTGTGTCCTCCATGGCCTGGCAGCCCTGGGAGCACCAGCCAGAAGCCTCTTCCCTAACATAGAACCTGGGTGGCAAGAAGAGGGCAGCCTCAGCCTGACCAGGTCAGGGCAGCCAGGGGAGACCTTCCCTCCACAGGGAAACAGGCACCCCATAAATATGAGGATCCCCAAGGGCCAGTGCAGGTTGTTCCCTTCCTCACATTCCCTCTGAGTCTGTGCAGGGTCACCTGAAGGACCCAGGAATATATTCTAAAAACTTCAAGGAAGTTTTGAGAAGCACAGAAAACCAAGGTTGTCGTGTTTGTTGTAAGAACGAGGAACAAATTAGTTGTTCCACACACCTCAGGTTCTAATCTGTAGGGACAAGAGCTGCTCCAGTACTTGGGATTGCACATGTGCCCCACTCCCCCTTTCTCCAGACCCAGGGTTGATGGCCCTGTGGAGGTCAGCTGAGGCTCTTGGGGAGGGCAGGTCACAGGAGTCCTTGGTGGGAGCCTGGATGTGTGCATGCCATGGGTGCCCAGAAGCCAGATCCAAGGAAGGTGCATCCCAAAGGGACCCCCACCCAGACTCACTCCTCAATGCTGATCTGCCAGTAGAGCTCCCGGGTGACAGGAGCCCAGATCTGCCCTGTGTATAGGCTCTTATCCACACCTGCAAAGATGACTACTCCTCCGTCCTCAGATCCCCCTAGGCTGAAGGACACACAGGGACAGGGAAGTGAGGGAGAGGTTAAGGAAGGGGATGCACATATTGAGAAGTCACCTTCACAGGGAAAGAGCATCTTGGCTTGGCCCAGTGGGCACAGCTCTACCTACTGGAAGAGAAGTTAATCAAACTCTAAGATTCTAAGACTGCATTTATTAAATTTTTTTTAAAATTTGGGGTTTTTTTCATTTTCATTTTTTGTTGTTTTTTAAATTTTTTTAATTTTTAAAATTTTTTATTTTATTATTATTGTTTTTTAATTTTAATTTTAATTTTATTATTATTATTTTTTAAAATTTTTAAAAATTTTTTTATTTTCTATTTTTTTTACTTTTGTCTTTTCTTTTCTTTTCAATTTTCTTATTCCCCCTTCCTTGAATTCTACCTGCTTACTCTCATTTACTTTAGTGACTACTTCCCTTCCCTTCTAATATCTTTCCTCCCAAGCATCAAATAAATTTATAAGAGTAAACAGTAACTCAGCAGTCAAACAGAACAAGAAGTAACATGAGCAGCATGAAAAAGCAAGAAAGAAAAGGAGTACAAACAATGCAGGACAGCCTAAATATTCAGGAGGACCTAGAGTCATCAGAAAAATGGTCATATAAAGAACTCAAGGAATAACTTAGACAGATGGATTGGAACCTTAAAGAGGATAAGAGACAGCAAATCCAAACAGTGAAAGAACACATTGAAAATGAATTACATAAACACATAAAAGAAGAAGTTAAGCATCTTTATCAGGAGATAGAGATAATAAAAAAATCAAACAATAATTCTAGAAATGAAGGAAAGTATAAACCAAATTAAAAACTCAAATGAGAGTATCACTAACAGAGTGGAGCAAGTAGAAGCCAGAACGTCAGATAATGAAGACAAAATATATCATTCTGAAAAGAGTCTAGCCAACTCAGAAAGGCTGGTAAAAAATCACGAGAAAAACATTCAAGAGATATGGGATAACATGAAAAAAACCAAACTACGAGTCATCGGGATAGAGGAAGGTAGAGAGATTCAAACCAAGGGAATGAGTAACCTGTTGAATGAAATAATTACAGAAAACTTTCCAGAAATAAAAAAGGAAACGGATATACAAATTGTAGATGCATACAGGACACCGAGCACACAAAATCACAGTAAACCAACGCCAAGACACATTGTTATGAAGATATCCAATGTACAGAACAAAGAGAAAATATTAAAAGCTACAAGAGAAAGGAGGCAGATTACATTCAGGGGAACACCAATAAGGTTAACAACGGATTTTTCATCACAGACGCTGAAAGCAAGAAGATCCTGGAACAACGTATTTCAAACACTGAAAGACAATGGATGTCAACCAAGAATTCTGTATCCAGCAAAATTAAGCTTCAGGTATGACAACGAAATAAAAATTTTTCATGATAAACAAAAGCTAAAAGAATTTGCAGCCAGAAAACCAGGATTGCAAAGCGTCTTGAACAAAACACTACACGAGGAAGAAACGAAAAACAATAACCAAAACCATCAGTGGGAAGTGCCTGGGTAAAGACAGAGGGCAGGGGGAAAGCTAATCATGGAGAAACAAACTAAATTAAAAAAAAAGATAAATAATCAAACATGGCTGGAAGTACAAACCATATATCAATAGTAACTCTAAACGTTAATGGCTTAAACTCCCCAATAAAGCGACATAGGCTGGTAACATGGATTAAAAAAAGAAATCCAACAATATGCTGCCTCCAGGAGACACATCTGATTGGAAAAGACATATACAGGCTGAAGGTGAAAGGTTGGGAAAAAATATACCATGCACACAGTCCTCGTAAGCAAGCTGGAGTGGCCATCCTCATATCGAATAAAATCAACTTCAAGACTAAGTTAATCAAAGGGGATAAGGAAGGACATTATATACTGTTAAAAGGAACCATTCACCAACAAGACATAACAATTATCAATATTTATGCACCAAATAATGGTGCTGCGACATTCATAAAACAAATTCTCCTCAAGTTCAAGAATCAAATAGACCACAACACAATAATTATGGGTGACTTCAACACACCTCTCTCACCATTGGACAGATCCTCCAAACAAAAGTTTAATAAAGAAACTATAGAACTCAATATCACAATCAATAACCTAGACTTAATTGACATATATAGAATATATCAACCATCATCAAGTGGATATACTTTTTTCTCAGCAGCACATGGATCCTTCTCAAAAATAGACCATATATTATGCCATAGGGCAACCCTCAGTATATATAAAGGGGTGGAGATAATACCATGCATTTTATCTGATCATAATGGAATGAAACTGGAAATCAATGATAAAAGAAGGAAGGAAAAATCCTACAACACATGGAAAATGAACAATATGTTACTGAATGATCAGTAAAGGAGGACATAAAGGAGGAAAGACATATAGGAGGAAATCAAAAAATTCTTAGAGATAAATGAAATTACAGACACAACATATCGGAATCTATGGGACACAATGAATGCAGTTTTAAGAGGGAAATTCATTGCCTGGAGGTCATTCCTCAAAAAAGGAAAAACCAACAAATATATGAGCTCACACTTCATCTCAAAGCCCTAGAAAAGGAAGAGCAAAACAACAGCAAATGTAGCAGAAGGCAAGAAATAATTAAAATCAGAGCGGAAATCAATGAAATTGAAACAAAAGAAACTATTGAAAAAATTAACAAAACTAAAAGTTGGTTCTTCGAAAAAATAAATAAGATCGACATACCCTTCGCCATGCTAACGAAGAGAAGAGAGAGAACTCAAATTACTAACATACTGGATGAAAAAGGCAATATCACAACAGATGCTACAGAAATACAGAAGACAATTAGAAATTATTATGAAAACCTATATTCCAATAAAATAGAAGATAGTGAAGACATCGATAAATTTCTTAATTCATATGATTTGCCCAGACTGAGTCAGGAGGATACAAACAATTTGAACAGACCAATATCAATGGATGAAATAGAAGAAGCAATCAAAAGACTTCCAACCAAGAAAAGCCCAGGACCGGATGGGTATACAGCGGAGTTTTACAAAACTTTTAAAGAAGAATTAATACCAATACTTTTCAAGTTATTTCAGGAAATAGAAAAAGAGGGAGTTTTTCCAAATTCATTCGATGAGGCCAACATCACCCTGATTCCGAAACCAGACAAAGACACCTCAAAGAAAGAAAACTACAGACCAATATCTCTGATGAACCTAGATGCAAAAATCCTCAATAAAATTCTGGCAAATCGGATACAAAGGCACATCAAAAAAACTGTGCACCATGATCAAGGAGGATTCATCCCTGGGATGCAAGGATGGTTCAATATACGGAAATCAATAAATGTTATTCACCACATCAATAGACTTAAAGATAAGAAACATATGATCATCTCAATAGACAAAGAAAAAGCATTCGACAAAGTACAGCATCCCTTTATGTTCAAATATTAGAAAAACTAGGGATAACAGGAACTTACCTCGACATTGTAAAAGCTATCTATGCTAAGCCTCAGGCTAGCATCATTCTGAATGGAGAAAAATTGAAGGCATTCCCTCTAAAATCTGGAACAAGACAGGGATGCCCTCTATCACCATTTCTATTCAATATAGTTCTTGAAACACTGGCCAGAGCAATTAGACAGACGAAAGAAATTAAAGGCATAAAAATAGGAAAAGAAGAACTTAAATTATCACTATTTGCGGATGACATGATTCTATACCTAGAAGACCCAAAAGGGTCTACAAAAAAACTACTAGAACTAATAAATGAATTCAGCAAAGTGGCAGGATATAAAATCAACATGCATAAATCAAAGGCATTTCTGTATATCAGCGACAAAACTTCTGAAATGGAAATGAGGAAAAACACTCCATTCACAATATCCTCAAAAAAAAAATAAAATAAAATACTTGGGAATCAACCTAACAAAAGAGGTGAAAGATTTATACAATGAAAACTACAGAACCCTAAAAAGAGAAGTAGAAGAAGATCTTAGAAGATGGAAAAATATACCCTGTTCATGGATAGGCAGAACTAACATCATCAAAATGGCAATATTACCAAAAGTTCTCTATAGGTTCAATGCAATGCCAATCAAAATCCCAACGGCATTTCTTGTAGAAATAGATAAAGCAATCGTGAAATTCATATAGAAAAATAAAAGACTCAGAATAGCAAAAGCAATTCTAAGCAGGAAGTGTGAATCAGGCAGTATAGCGATACCAGATTTCAAACTATATTACAGAGCAATAGTAACAAAAACAGCATGGTACTGGTACCAAAACAGGCGGGTGGACCAATGGTACAGAATAGAGGACACAGAGACTAATCCACAATTTTATAACTATCTTATATTCGATAAAGGGGCTAAAAGCATGCAATGGAGGAAGGATAGCATCTTCAACAAATGGTGTTGGGAAAACTGGAAATCCATATGCAACAAAATGAAACTGAATCCCTTTCTCTCGCCATGCACAAAAGTTAACTCAAAATGGATCAAGGAGCTTGATATCAAATCAGAGACTCTGCGTCTGATAGAAGAAAAAGTTGGCTCCGATCTACATATTGTGGGGTCGGGCTCCAAATTCCTTAATAGGACACCCATAGCACAAGAGTTAATAACAAGAATCAACAAATGGGACTTACTTAAACTAAAAAGTTTTTTCTCAGCAAGAGAAACAATAAGAGAGGTAAATAGGAAGCTTACATCATGGGAACAAATTTTTACTCTCCACACTTCAGATAGAGCCCTAATATCCAGAGTATACAAAGAACTCAAAAAATTAGACAATAAGATAACAAATAACCCAATCAACAAATGGGCCAAGGACCTGAATAGTCACTTCTCAGAGGAGGACATACAATCAATCAACAAGTACATGAAAAAATGCTCACCATCTCTAGCAGTCAGAGAAATGCAAATCAAAACCACCCTAAGATACCATCTCACTCCAGAAAGATTGGCAGCCATTATGAAGTCAAACAACAACAAGTGCTGGCGAGGATGTGGGGAAAAGGGTACTCTTTTTTACATTGCTGGTGGGACTGCAAATTGGTGCGGCCAATTTGGAAAGCAGTATGGAGATGCCTGGGAAAGCTGGGAATGGAACCACCATTTGACCCAGCTATTGCCCTTCTCGGACTATTCTCTGAAGACCTTAAAAGAGCATACTACAGGGATACTGCCACATCGATGTTCATAGCAGCACAATTCACAATAGCTAGACTGTGGAACCAACCCAGATGCCCTTCAATAGATGAGTGGATAAAAAAAATGTGGCATTTATACACCATGGAGTATTATGCAGCACTAAAAAAATGACAAAATCATGGAATTTGCAGGGAAATGGATGGCACTAGAGCAGATTATGCTTAGTGAAGCTAGCCAATCCCTAAAAAACAAATACCAAATGTCTTCTTTGATATAATGAGAGCAACTAAGAACAGAGCAGGGAGGAAGAGCAGGAAGAAAAGATTAACATTAAACAGAGACATGAGGTGGGAGGGAAAGGGAGAGAAAAGGGAAATTGCATGGAAATGGAGGGAGACCCTCATTGTTATACAAAATTACATATAGGAGGTTGTGAGGGGAATGGGAAAATAAACAAGGAGAGAAATGAATTACAGTAGATGGGGTAGAGGGAGAAGATGGGAGGGGAGGGGAGGGGGGATAGTAGAGGATAGGAAAGGTAGCAGAATACAACAGTTACTAATAGGGCATTATGTAAAAACGTGGATGTGTAACCAATGTGATTCTGCAATCTGTATTCGGGGTAAAAATGGGAGTTCATAACCCACTTGAATCTAATGTATGAAATATGATATGTCAAGAGCTTTGTAATGTTTTGAACAACCAATAAAAAAAAAAGAAATGTGTCTAGGGGTTACCTAATGTCCCCCAGTAGGGATGACATCATTGAGAACTGTGTGCTTACGCGATGTCCCTGGTGGTCTGACTCAAGTCCTGGCTCCCAGCACCCCAACACCTTGGGGATGGAATTGGGGTGTGGTGGGGTCAATAGGTAGCATGGATGAGGACATGTTGGTTACAAGGCATTTTTGATGCTGTAGATGGGGCTGGAGGCCAGTGGCAGAAGTCACTGACTGGAGGAGTCTTCAGAGGCTTTCGATATCCATCAGGGGACTTGGAGAAACCGTCAGCACATGCCCAGGTCACACTCACAGGATACGCCATCTGGGCATTGGCCATGCCTCGGGCAGCAGAGTGAAGAAAAACCTGGAGCAGGGCATGATTGGAAGGCCACCCTGTCTTGTCCCCTTCTTCACTGTCTCTCCCTACACCCCCTGCAACTCTGCCCTGACCTAGTTCTCCTGGGAGGCCTCTGTGTCCCCCATTGCCCTTTACCAAGCCCTGGTCTGCCCTTCTCTGGCCCAGGTCTGGTTCATCCTGTCCCTCTCTCCATCATCTGGGGCCCCCCACACCCATTCCCCACCTCTCCTACCTCTTACAGCCACCTCCCCCTCTTCCCATCCACAATCTTCCCAAGGCTGAGCTGACCTGAAGCTGGACTGCCAACTCTCCATATTGGGGGACTAGAAAAAGTCCCCATGCCAGCACCCTCTCTCCACGTTGTACCCAGCACTCAGGGCTCCAAACAGATTGGTCACATCTTTGGGCCCCAGGCAGAAGGCCAGGCATCCTGCTCAGCAGCCAGGCCCTGAGGATCTGCAGCCCCTCCTACCCCCTGTTCCTTCCTGTCAGTCTCCTGGGAGACCCAGGTGGCCTACTTCCTCCCCTCCCCTGTCCTGTCCCACCACCCACCCTCCATACACCAAAGACTCACTCTTTGACATGTCTGGTATCTGCAGTGTCCGAAGGCACTTAGAAGTCTTCCTGGGCCACCTCTGACCCCACACAGAAGCCCAAAGAGGCCTGGCCTGCTGGCTCCCACCTGAGTTCATCTTCTCACCAAGACACCACACAGCAGTGCCATGGTGCTGGGTCCCCAGTGTCTAGTCTTGGGCCTCCTCTCCAAGACCAGATGCTCCCAAGTGCAGAGACTGGGCATTCCACATCTCCATGTTCAGCTCAGGGCTTAGGAAATCACTAGGGTTGATGGAGCCCAGGGGATGTTCTCATTGAAGTTCTGCTACAGCCCACACCCTATTATCCCAGGGTGCACACTTCCTCCTAATGACCCAAACTGCTCTCCTGGGAGACCTTGACCCAGAGAGGATCTCAGGGCCACCAGCTGCTGGTCTCCAGGAAGGAGGCAATTCTTGTGCATGTCTTTGTCTCATTTCCTTTCAGCCTCATCTTCCTCAAAGTTTGTCATAAGCACTGTGTGCAGTGGCTGCAATCCCAGCAGCTCAGGAGACCGACGTAGGAGGATTGCAATTTTGAGGCCAGACTCACCAATGTAATGAAACCTTATACAACTAGTAACAGCCTCTTTTAAAAGCTCATTGGTAAATTACTATGAGTTCAATCCACAATTTAAAAAAAATTATAGTCCCCTGTGGCTAACTAAATGAAGTCCAGGCTTGTCAGTAGACCCTGCAGGATGCTCTCCATCTTTTCTGCCAAGTGCCTAAGCTCTTCTTCCACTGTGCACATGCCTTTCTCCCAGGAGGCCTGGTATTCTCCTGCCTCCATGCTCTGACCTCCATCTGAAAGACCCTTCCCAAAGGCACCTACCCGGAAACTCACCTCACCCTTCAAGACCCAAGCCTTCCCCATGTGCTCACCTATTCCTACACTGACCCCTCAAAAGTGGAGAATGTTGATTGTCTTCCCGTGGTGTCTACTTCATAACAGCTTATATCCCCTTCACTTGCCCAACATGTACCTCAAAGAGTCCTCTTTCTGCTGTGACCCCTTTACCAGCTCAAAGACATCTGTTAAAATGACACTGAGAGTTCGGAGTCCCTCTTAAAGTATAACAAGCACATAGCACGCAAACTATCACTGCCCATCCTTCACCCAAGCCAGACATCACTAATCAATTGTGTTGCTCTGACCCCAGTGTTCAGAAAGCCTTAGAATCTTTTTTATTTTGATTTTTTTGTTGTTGTTGTAGATGGACAGCATGCCCTTGTTGGTTTAGTTTTGTTTATGCGGTGCTTAGGATTGAACCCAGTGCCTCATACATACTAGGCAAGCCCTCTGCCACTGAGATACAGCCCCAGCCCTAGAATCTTTTTAATATATTTTTAAAATTCATTCCAGTTAGTTACACATGACAGTAAAATGAATTCTGACACATCATATATAAATGGAATATAACTTCTCATTCATCTGTTTGTACATGACGCACACAGGTCATGTAAATCAACTACACACATATGGAAATAAAGTCCGATTCATTCTACCATCATTTCTGCCCCTGCCTGCTCCCCTCCCTTCACTCCTCTCAGTCTAGTCCAAAATACCTCTATACTCCCCCACCCCATTGTGAGTTAGCATCCACATATCAGGGAAAATATTCGACCTTTGGTTCTATGGGATTGGCTTATTTGGCTTATCATGATATTCTCCAGTTCCTTCCATTTACCCACAAATGCCATAATTTCATTCTTCTATAAGCAAGTCTTAGAATCTTTCCCCATCTGGTGTTCCCTGATGGTCTTTCAATGCTTCATAAAGTGACAGTCTCCAAGTCATTTAATGTAGATTATTTTTTTAAACTCTAGATACTTAATTTCATTTAGATTCTCTCTCTCTCTCTCTCTCTCTCTCTCTCTCTCTCTTTCTCTCTCTCTCTCTCCCCATATATATATATATATATGTGTGTATGTGTGTGTGTGTGTGTGTGTGTGTGTGTGTATCTTATTAAAAACTATCAAGGCAGGGCTGGGCATAGCTCCATGGCAGAGCACAGGCATAGCATGCTTGAGACCATGGTTCCACCCCCAGCACCTTCCCAAAAAATAAATAAATAAAGTTTTTAAAATAGTAAGGACTCTTCAAACTGCACCTGCCTGCTCCTTCCTTCATTATCTTGCAGACCTTATTGTGCACACCTAGATTTGAACCTCACTGAGGTCAGTGTGTAAACACAACTCGCTCTGCTCTTATCACACCAGACTGCGGCATGTGCACCTTTCCATGCATTAAGATATGCCTCTTCCTTATCACTTAACACTTGCAGAGGTTACCTGGCGCTCTCTCCTGCTGGCCCTAGGCACTGGGTCGTTTCCAGTTCTCACTGCTGTCAGCAGCACCTGGGCTCACCCCCGACACTCACCAAAGGAGTGAAGTGCTGAGCTCCCCATGACAGAGACATCCAAGCAGAGGCTGAAGGGGCACCTCTTGAGAGCTCTCCTGTCGTGGGTGTGAGTTTGGGCCAGGATTCTCTGTTTCCCTGTGCATTCTAACCGTGAGATTGTCCACTAAACTCTGGGGACAATTACTCAATAACCTTAAGTCTTTCTCAGTTATCCATGTGCATGTTTAGTTAAGATTTCAGCTATTTTCTTGGGCTTTTGGTTTTTCCTTAAGTCTTGGTGTGTGTTTTATGTTTTCACCATTACTTCATCCAGACCCACTGGGAACATACGAGACCTGAGATTTTGTTTTTCTCAAGCTCAAGGGTATACACTATTAAATGTTGACATAACTCTGGAGTCACAGACAGTTGTGACATAGTGAGGAGTGGTTCTCCCTAATTTTCATGCAGGACCCCCTAATGTTAACTCACAAAAATGTGCCCTGGTCACATCAGGAATTTACTCTGATATAATGCTACAGACCTCATCTAAATGTCACCATTTGTGCCACAAATGCCCCCTTTCTTGCCCAGGATCCCGTCTAGGTTCCCACATTGCTCTTGGAGATCATTTCATTCTCCTTCCATCTGTGCCAGCTCCTTGGTTTTCTGTCTGTTGTGACCTTGTGACTTTTTGTTGTCCTGACCAGTCCCTTTGTAGACTGCCCCTGGCTGTAGGTGATGCTGGTGTTTTCTCATGGTGAGATTCTGGGGGGTATTTGGAGAATGCTGCAGAGGGGATGAGCCCTCTGCGGGCACCCTGTCTGGATGGTGTGATGTCCAGGTGTCCTGTTCCTGCTCACTTAGACTCTGTCCCTGGTTAAGGTGGGATCTGGCAGGTTTCTCACCTCCAACTTACTGTTGTGCTTAGTAATGAATAAGAGTCTTCTGGGGAGAGGAGTGGAGACTGTGCCGACCTCCTGCTTCTCCTCATCCTCCTGCTCTGGGTGCAACAGCTGTTCACAGTTTTGCCTAAAACAGTCATTACAAAGCTGTTTGCCTAGTGGTGATTTTCTATCTCCATCATTCCTCTGCACTGATGAGATTTCTATTGTAAGCAAGAACTGGACCTGAGGTTTTAGAATGGGCTCCTGCCCTCCTGGAAAACACCCCATCCCAGAGGGCAGGCCGGGCAGGTGCTCTGTATTTAATGAATCATGCAACCCTCTTGACAGTCCCACAGAAAGGCTGACTTGTCTCCTTCTATAGAGGAGTCTGTTTTATTTGAACCTGAAACATCTGAAAATAAGTCCCTCTGTGTGTAACAAAGAAATAGAAAGACTGGTTGTTTTCCTCTGCTCTATTGGTGAACTTCACCTTGCTCGAATGTCTGGCTTTGGTGGAAAGGGGGTGCACTGGGTGGATGGAGGCCCCTGAACCCAGCTCCAGCCTCAGCAAGGGTCTGTGGGGGTGGAGCCTGAGGATGGACTGGCCTCTGGTGTGCTCCTAGATGTTTTCTGGTTCTCATTTTTGCTTTACTTCTGTAATTTGTGAGGTGGCAAGAGAGCTGGCTGGCTTTCTCTGTGGAACTAACCAGTAACATCTGAGTTTCCCATTTCTAGAGACAAGAATGAAATCAAAATTCCTCATAAATTTCTCTGACTTGGATGGGGAGGCCCTTGCCTGTCATCCAGCAAGTTGTGAGGCTGAGGCAGGAGACGACAAGTTCCAGGCCAGCCTCAGCCATGTAAGTGAGAACCTTAGCAATTCAGTGAGACCTTGTCAAGTTAAAAGTAAAAAAATCCTGTGGATGTAGTGAAGTGGTAGAGCATCCCTGGATTAAACCCTTACTACCATTAAAAAAAAAAAAAAAAAAGGACTTTTCTTGCAGGCACCCAGTCCTGTCCCATCAGTCCTGGGCAGCAGGTAGGATCATGCAAGAACTTAGAGGCTCCCTCAGGAGCATGTGAAGGCTATGGACAGGACTCCCCAGAAGAAATATGTCCCCTGGAGAATGAAGGGTGTTCCTGACACATGGAGCCTACTTCTCTTTGCTGAACCCTCTCAGCACATATGGAAGGACTTGAGTGTGACATGGGATGAACTTGACTTAGAAGACCCACCTCCATCACTTAAGGCTTCTTTGACCTTGACAGCCCCTTGCCCTTTCCCACCCTGTGTGTGCTTGTGTGTCAGAAGGAATAACCGTCTGTGCCTGCAGCACTGCTGTCCAACCCAGTGAAGCCCTGCCCACGGCCGTGCCTGCCGCAGTCCTGGCTCTCAGCTGAGTCTGGGTCTTAACATTGGGCAGGAGATGGGGCTGGGGAGGCAAAGGCCAAAGGACTTAGGTGAGACTGAGAGTGTTCATTCTGGTTCCTTTTTTTCTTTTTTGGTGTCTCTGTGTGTGTGTAATACCCAGGATTGAACCCTGTGGTGCTTTACTACTTAGTTGCATCCCCAGCCCTTTTTACTATTTGACTCTGAGACAGGGTCTTGCTGGGTTTCTGAGGGGCTTGCTAAGTTGCTGTGCCTGGACCTGTCAATCCTCCTGCCTCAGTGTCCCAAATTGCTAGGATTACAGGTGTGCTCCCGCCTGCCTGGCAGTATTCCACTTCCTGATTCGGGTAGGAGTGAGGTGGAGTCCTCTGGCTCATGAGAAGTCAGTGTGCTCTACTCCTGATAGCTCACCTGTTTTTCATGTGTATTGTACTTCAACAAAAAGTGTGAAAAAATGGCATTTTTTCCTTTTTTAATCTAAATTTTATTAGCGCATTATTTGTACACAATGGTAGAACCATTGTGTCATTTTCATGTGTGCACATACCACTAATTGGTCAATTTATTCCCCAGTACCTCCCCTGTCCCTCCATGGATTTAAAAAAAGGGCATATCTACACAATGGAATACTACTCAGCAATAAAAGAGAATAAAATCATGGCATTTGCATGTAAATGGATGGCATTAGAGAAGATAATGCTAAGTGATCTAGTCAATCCTAAAAAACCCAATGCTGAGGTCTGGTATGCCACCTGCTTCACTCTTCCTGCTAAGGATTGCTTTAGCTATTCTGGGTCTCTCAATTTTTTCCAGAACAATTTCATGATTACTTTTTCTGTTTCTATGAGGAATGTCATTGGAATTTTGATCAGAATTGCTTTGGAAGTATGGTCATTTTGATAATATTAATTCTGCTTCTTCAAGAGTAAGGTAGATCTTTCCATCTTCTGAGGTCTTCTTTGATTTCTTTCTTTAGGGTTTTGTGATTTTCATTATATAGTTCTTTTACCTCTTTTGTTGTTGTTGTTGTTTTGTTGTTGTTTGTTTGTTTGTTAGGCTATTGAGAATGGGGTAGTTTTCTTCATTTCCCTGAGGATTTGTCACTGATATATAGAAATGCCTTTGATTTATGGGTGTTGATTTTATATCCTGCAACTTTGCTGAATTCGTTTACTAGTTCTAGGAGTTTTCTGCTGGTACTTTTAGGGTCTTCCAGGTATAGAGTCATATCATCAGCAAATAGTGCCAATTTGAGTTCTTATTCCTATGTGTATAGCCAATCCCCCAAAACCAAATGTTGAATGTTTTCTTTGCTATAAGGAAGCTGATTCATAGTGGGACAGGGAGGGGGAGCATGGGAGGAATAGACAAACTATAGATAGGGCAGAGGGGTTGGAGGGGAAGGGAGGGGGCATGGGGTAATTAATGATGGTGGAATGTGATGATCATTACTATCCAAAGTACATGTACGAAGACACGAATTGGTGTAAATATTCTATGTATAAAACCAGAGATATGAAAAATCATGCTCTATATATGTAATAAGAATTGTAATGCATTCTTCTTGATTTAGAAGACCCATCTCCACCATATATATAAACAGAATGTAATTTGGAGTTTTGATGGGGAGTGCACTACCTCTGTGGATTGCCTTCGGTAACGTTGCCACTTTCACATTATTAATTCTGCCTATCCATGAACATGGGAGTTCTTTCTATCATCAAGTGTCTTCTCCAATTTATTTTTTCGGTGTTTATAATTTTTGTTGTAAGGGATCTTTCACCTCCTTGGTTCGATTTGTTAAAGGATTATTTGCTTACATACTTCCAACTTACTTGCTTGTGTATTTTTAAAAAATATTTATTCTTAAGTTTTAGGTGGACACAATATCTCCATTTTACATTTATGTGGTGCTGAGGATCAAGCCCAGTGCCTCGTTCATCCTAGGGGAGCGCTCTACCACTGAGCCACAACCCCAGCCCCTTGCCTATTATTTTTAGGCTATTGTGAATGGAATTGTGTCCCTAGGTGATTTCTTTTAGCAGATTCATTACTGGTGTACAGGAAAGCTACTGATGATTGTGTGTTGATGTTGCCTCCTGACATTTTGCTCAATTTGATTATTAATTCTAGAAGTCCTTTGGTGGAATTCTTTGGATCTTCTAAGTAAAGGATCATATCATCTGCAAACAGTGGTAATCTGAATTCTCTCCTGTTTGTATCCCTTTTATTTCCTTCACTTGCCTAATGGCTTTGACTAAACTTCCAAGTGCCAAATTGAAAAGGAGTGGTGAGAGTGAACATCCTTGTCTTGTTCCTGATTTTAGAAGATATGCTTTCAGTTGTTCCCCATTCACTATGATGGTGGCTTTGGGCTTGTTGTATAGAATAGCCTTTATGGTGCTGAAAAAGCTCCTTCTATCCCTAGTTTCATCAGTGCTTTTATCATGAGTGAGTGATAAATATCCTAAGCTTTTTCTCTGTGTCCATTCAGATGCTTATGTGACTTTTCTCTTAATACCATTTATGTGTTGAATTATACTTATTGATTTGCATATTTGGAATCACCTGTGCATGACAGAATTTAAACCAACAGGATCATGAAGTACAATCTCTTTACTGTGTTGTTGAATATGACCTGCTAATATTGTATTAAGGAATTTTGTGTCTATGTTCATCAGGGATATTGTTCTGTAGTTTTCTTTCCTTGATGTGTCCTTAACTGATTCAGGTATCAGGGTGATACTGACTTCATAAAATGAATTGAGAACTGCTCCCCTCCCTCTTTCTGTTTCACAGAATAATTTGAGAAGCGTTGGCATTAGTTCTTCTTTAGAAATATGTTAGTATTCAGTGGAGAATCCACCTGGTCCTGGGCTTTCTGTGGTGGAAGGCTTTTAATTACTACTTCAATATCATTGTTTTTTATGGCTATGTTTTTGTTTTCTGTATTCACTTGGTTCAATCTGGTATGTCATGTATATTTAGAAACTCATCTATCTACTCCTTCTTGATTTTCCACTTTATGAGGGTATAAGTTTCCCAAATAGTTCATAATGATTGTCTGGATTTCTGTGATGTCTGTGATGATATCTCCATTTTGTCTCTAATTTTGTGTGTGTGTGTGTGGGGAGGGTACCAGGGATTGAACTCAGGGGCACTTGACCACTGAGCCACATCCACAGCCCTATTTCATATTTTATTTAGAAACAGAGTCTCACTGAATTGCTTAGCATCTTGCTGCTGCTGAGACTGGCTGACTGGCTCTGAACTCAAGATCTTCCTGCCTCAATCTCCTGAGCCACTGTGATTACAGGCATACACCACTGCACCTGGCCACAATCCTTTGTATTAAAAAAAAAAACTTATTATCTGTTTCATAAATTTCAGTTCTAACCTTAATTATTTCCTTCCTTCTACAGGTTTTCAATTCATCCTTATTTTGTTTATTGAGAATCTGATTTTTTTTTTAATTTTGACTCCTTTAAACTTTTAAAAATATTTTAATTTCTTTTAGTTCTACATGAGAGTAGAACGTATTTTGACATATTACACATAATGCAGTATAACTTCCCATTTGTGGTTGTACATGATGTGGAGTTACACTAGTCATGTATTCATATATGAACATAGGAAAATTATGTCCAATTCATTCTACTGTCTTTTCTATTCCCATCCTTCCTCCCTTCCCTTTATTTCCCTTTGTCCAAACCAAAGTGCTTCTAGTCTTCCTTTCTCCCTCTATTGTGTGTTAGCATCCTCAAATCAGAGAGAACATTCAGCCTCTGCTTTTGGGGGATTGGCTTATTGCACTTCACAAGATAATCTACAGTTCCATCCATTTACCTGCAAACTTTGCTCTTCTTTAAGGCTGAGTACTATTCCATAATGTATATATACCATAATTTCTTTTTCATTCATCTGCTGATAGGGCACCTAGGTTGGTTCCACAGTTTAGCTATTGCAAATTGAGCTGCTATAAACATGATGTGGCTGTGTCACTGTAATATGCTGATTTTAAGTCCATTGGGTATGTACCAAGGAGTGGGATAACTGGGTCAAATGGTGGTTTCATTCCATGTTTTCTGAGGAATCTCCATACTGCTTTCCAGAGGGATTGCACCAATTTGCACTCCCTCCAGCAATGTATGAGTGTGCCTTTCCCCCCACATCCTCACCAAGGTTTACTGTTACTTGTCTTCTTGATGATTGCCATTCTGATGGGAGTAAGATGAAATCTCAGTGTAGTTTAAATTTTCATTTCTCTCATTGCTAGAGATGTTGAAATTTTTTCATATATTTGTTAAACAATCATATTTCTTCTTTTTTGAAGTATATGTTCAGTTCCTTTGCCTATTTATTGATTGGATTATTTGTTTGTTTTCTTTTGTGTTGGTGTTAAGTTTTTTGAGTTCATTATACATCCTGGAGATTAATGCTCTGAGGTGCAAGTGGCAAAGATTTTCTCCCATTCTGTAGGCTCTCTCTTCACATTCTTGACAGTTTGCTGTGAAGAAGTTTTTAGTTTGATAGCATCCCATTTATTGATTCTTGATTTTATTTTATGTGCTTTAGGAATTCCTTGTTGAGGAATTTGGTTCCTAAGTGACATGATGGAGATTGGTTCTACGTTTTTTTGTAGTAGGTGCAGGGTCTCTGGTCTAATGCCTAGATCCATGATCCACTTTGAGTTGAGTTTTGTGAGGGATGAGAGGGGATAAATTTTATTTTGCTTCATATGAATTTCCAGTTATCCCAGCACCATTTGTTAAAGAGGCTATATTTTCTCTAATGGATGTTAATGCCACCTTGGTCTAATATGAGATAACTGCATTTATGTGGGTTTGTCTCAGTGTCTTCTATTCTGAACCATTGGTCTCCATGTCTGTTTTGTTGCCCATACCATGCTGTTTTGTTACTATAGCTCTGTGGTATAATTTAAGTCTGGAATTGTGATGCCTCCTGCTTCACTTTTCTCACTGAGGGTTGCTTTGGGTATCTGGTCCTCTTCTTTTCCCAAATTTATATCATGACTGCTTTTTCTGTTTCTATGAAGAACAACTGTGGGAAGCCATCTATGAGCCATGTGTGGACTGAGCAACATTCAAGTCATTAGGCAGGAAAACCTGATTCTGGGAACTCCCAGTTGAAATCCATTGGTTCCAGAATGCTGGATTCACGTGGTGCCCTGTCCTGGCTCACTGCTGGAGTTCAAGCTTAACCTTGCAAATGAGAGTGACCCGCTACAGCCAAACTGCCTCCCAGAGATGGGTGTTGCTAGATGCCAATCAACCTGTTTCCTGCAAGACCTGCTACTGAAACAAGATCCCTCCCACTGAAAACTTAACCCTGGCTTTGTGTACTCCCCCTTCAATAAAGGATTGGGGCCTTTTTCAATTGTCCAGTTCCAGTTCCTATAAAGACTGGAAGACCCATCAGATGCTCCACTTTTTAAATCTAACCTTTGTCTTTGTCTTACTTCTTACTGATTATTTCAGACTTTTAATTTTCCAAGGACTTTTAATTTCACACCTCCTGGGCAGGAATCTCCTCTGACAGGGCTCTGGCAACAACATCAAGTATCATTGAAATTTTAAAAAGAACTGCATTAAATCCATGTAGAGCTTTTTGTAGTATGGCCATTTGGACAATACGAATTCTGCCTATCCAAGAACATGGAGATATTTCCATTCTCTAAGGTCTTCTTCAATTTCTTTCTTTAGTGTTTTGTAGTTTTGATTTTGGGGTCTTTCACCTGCATTGTTAGATTGATACCCAAATATTTTAATTTTTTTTCAGACGATTGTGAATGGGATAGTTTTCCTAATTTCTTTTTCAGTTGATCCATCAGTGAATGATAGGAATGCAATTGATTTCTGGGTGTTAGTTTTATATCCTACTACTTTGCTGAATTTGTTTATGAGTTCTTGAAGTCTTCTGGTGGAATTTTTGGGGGTCTTCTAAATACAGAATCATGTTGTTGGCCATAGGGATAGTTTGAGTTATCTTTCCTTTTCTTATCCTTTAATTTCTTTCTTTGATCTAGTGCTCTGGCAAGAGTCTCAAAGACTCTTGTTGAATAGGAGTGACAAAAGAGGGAATCCATGTCTTGTTCTGCCACTTTTAGGAGGAAATTCTTGGAATTCTTTTTTTTAAGAGAGAGAGAGAGAGAGAGAGAGAGAGGGAGAGAGAGAGAGAGAGAATTTTAATATATATTTTTTTAGTTCTCGGCGGACAAACATCTTTGTTTGTATGTGGTGCTGAGGATCGAACCCAGGCCACACACATGCCAGGCGAGCACACTACCACTTGAGCCACATCCCCAGCCCTGCTTTGGAATTCTTTTATTTTTTTTTCTCCATTTAGAAAGATGTTGGCCTTCAGCTTAGCATATATACCTTCTACAATGTTGAACTATGTTCCTACTATCTCTCGTGTTTTGAACATAAATGGATGCTGTATTTTGTTCAATGCTTTTTCTGCATCTATTGAGATAATCATGTGATTTTTGTCTTTAAGTCTATTGTGGTGATTAATTACATTTATTGATTTCCAGAGGTTGAACCAACCTTGCATTCCTGGGAGGAACCCTTCTTGATAATGCACTGCCTTTTTAATATGTTTTTGTATGCAATTTGCCAGTATTTTATTAAGAATTTTTGCAACTGTGTTCATCATGGATATTGGTGTGAAGTTTTCTTCCCATGATGTTCTTTGTCTGGATTGGTGTCAGGTTGATAGTATGAGTTTGAAAGGGTTCCCTTCTTTTCTATTTTATGGAATAATTTGAGGAGGATTGGTGTTAGTTCTTCTTTAAAGGTCTGGAGAACTCAGCTGAGAATATTTCTAAACCTGGGCTTTTTGTTGTTGGTAGGCTTTTGATGGTGTCTTTAATTCCATTGCTTAAAATTAATTTATTTAAATGTTCTGTGTCCTCCTGATTTGATTTGGGTAGGTCATATGTCTAGAAATTTGTTGATATCTTCATGATTTTTTATTTTAGTAGAGTATAAATTTTCAAAATAGTTTCTGATTATCATCTGTATTTCAATAGTGTCCATGGTGATATTTTCTTTTTCATCATCAAGAATTCATTAATTTGAGTTTTCTCTATCTCTTTTTTAGCTTGGCTAAGGGTTTATCAATTTTATTTATTTTTTCAAAGAACCAACTTTTTGTTTCTTCAACTGTTTTTGATTTTTTTTCCAATTTCTTTGATTTCAGCTCCGATTTTAATTATTTCCTGTCTTCTACTGCTTTTGACCCTGTCCATAGCTCTGGGTCAGCCCTCCTTCAAATGAAAGTCCTGGGACCTAGGAGTCCAGGTAAATGCAATCTTCCTGACTCAGCCCAGAGGCTCCAGAAGCCCTCCTAGAAGTAGTTTCTAGCACAGCCTCCCCGCTCTAGGATTCCATGAAGGTTGCAAGGGCACACAGGTGTCTAGAATCTTCAGAAAATTCTGGCCAATGTTGATTAAGAGCTGAAGGACAGACATCTAGACCTGGGAATTGGGCCCCCAGTCACACTCTGAGAGGACATACTTGTGGGTCCTGGGGTTGGCGGTACCCCAGGGTGTGGACAAGTGGACCGACAGAGCATCTCAGGTCGTTAGAGATGGGACCCTTTGCCACGGTCAGCCTCTCTAGAGGGAAGCTGTGCAGACACTCCAGGCTCTGAGGGCTCAGGGCCTCTCCCAAGCCTCAGCTCAGGCTCTCTTTCTCTTTTCATCTCAGTGACCCACCAGGGAACCTCATGGCCTCACAGGTCCTTCAGAGGGAGACTTGTCCTGATTCCTACTCTCCTCATTCCCTGAGGCCAAGACCACGCCACAAGAAAGCTCCAAAAACAACAGGTTGGTAACATGGGAAACTATTTATTATTAGAGAAGGTCCACAGAGGAGGGCAGAATGCAGAGAGGACGCAGGCAACATGGGGCCGAGAGGAGGACGGGAGCCCAGGTGTCCAGGAGGAAAGTCTAGGCGAGAGTGGCAAAGCCCACCCTGTTGTTGGCCAGGTCAAAGATGGAATAGTAGGACCTGAGGAAGACGTCCCCAAGAATCCAAAAGGGCTGGCCATCCTCCAAGGACATATCGATGGATTCCAGACCCACAGAGCAGTAGCCATCCTCCTGCTCCACAGAGAAAGGCATTTGGTCACACATGGCCTGGGCACTACTCAGCCCTCAGCCCTGGGTCACTGGCACACTTTTAGAGATGAGCAGAGAAAGAACTGCCCCTGAGGACTCAAAGACCAGCTGATTCACCAGAGTAGGGGCTGTTGGGAGAGGTTCTCAGATCGGTGAGTTCAGGCTGCCTTGGCCTGTCCCCATGGGGGGAACTCTTCTTCCCCCAAGACCCTTCCTGCATATGATTTATAGCAGGTCTTCAGGGTCATTAAGGCTTGGAGAAAGACCAACTTGACTGAAACTTTGCCTTCACCCTCATCATCTGTGCAGGGGGATCAGCTATTGAACCTCTATGAAACTCCAGGTTTCCATTTGTAAAAGAGAATGAGAATCTCCCCCATCAAATGCTGTGACAATCATGTGGGAAGCCTGGGCACCGGGCTGCACAGTGACTAGCCCTAGACAGAGCCCCTCTCCACTGATTAAGAGAATAACTGATCATGGGTGACACTCTTCTGGTAGGGATAATCCTAGGTGACATGAGTTAGGAAATGGCACAGGGCCAGGTGGAGCTTCTCTGGCTGCACCTGTTCCTCCACCCCAGTGGCTCAGCCCCAGGGACCAGGACTTACATTGAGGATGTAGGCAGAGGGTGGCAGAGGGAACTGCACCCCGTTGATGACGAAGGTGAAGGTGGGCAGGTTCTGGACGTCATTACAGTTCACGAAAAACTGCAGAGAAACAGGTTCTTCCAGGTCCCCTCATTCCTCACCCCAGAGCACCTGCTAAGCCTCCCGGATGCCCAAGACCTCTTTTTGGAGCAGAGAGCACAGTTCAGTGCAAATGCTATGTAGGAACTGCGTGGGTGTCAGGTGCTCTGCTAGAGTGGGTGACATCAGGAGAGACCTGAGAATGTCCCACACCCAAAGGCGCTCCTTCTGCCTGAATGACCCCTCTGAGAGGTTGAATCGCTGCCCTTTCCCTGCAGGTGTCCTTTGAAACCACACAGCCATGTGCAAAAAGTGGAGCAGGGCACCCTCCCCTAGTGGGGAGAGCTAAATAGATGACCCATCTCATTTGGCAGGACACACAGGAGCGAGGGGGCATAGCTGTGTGGAGGAGAGGGAGGTGTGGACTGAAGGTTTGTCCCTTGTAGCTCCCTTTGTTGCCCCAACATTCCAGTTACATTGTTCTAACTCAAAAACCCAACCAGCAATCAATCTGATTTCCTGAATGGACGGTAGCACAGAAGAAATTCGTGCCTGACAGTGACTTCCCATGTCCGTCGGCACCCACATATGGCTCCACCTTAACCACCCTCCAGCCTCAGCCTGTCCCAGGACCTGGTGTTGGGTACCCCATACTCAGTACATTGGGCAGCACAAGCATGGAGCCCATGCTAGTTTGGTGTCCCATGTGGAACTAGAAATGGCTCTGAGTGGACTCTCCTGGCCAGGGGACATCCAGGCCACACCCACCTGTCCATACTCATCCTCCTGGGCCCCAATGGTCTGCAGAAGGGAGCTCAGGTGCTTCTTGGGCACAACAAGCAGAGAGGTTCCTGTGTCCACCATGGCCTGGCAGCCCTGGGAGCACCAGCCAGAAGCCTCTTCCCCAACATAGAACCTGGGTGGCAAGAAGAGGGCAGCCTCAGCCTGACCAGGACAGGGCAGCCAGGGGGGACCTTCCCGGCACTGGGGAGCAAGCATACCTGAGGCCAGTGCAACTACTCGCTGCCTCACATTCCCACTAGGTCTATGCAGGGTCAACTAAATGGCCCAGGGGTCTATTTCTAATGACTTCAAGGAAGTTTTGAGAAGCACTGAAAACCAGGGACATCATGTTTTTTTAAAAAGACATGGAACAAGTTAGTTGTCCCACATACCTCAGTTTTGAATCTGTGGGGTCCTGTGTGATTGGACAGGAGCTTCTCCAGTACTTGGGATTCCACATGTGCCCCCCACCCCTTTCTCCAGACTCAGCCATGATGCCCCTGAGGAGGCCAGCTGAGGCTCTAGGGAGGACAGGCTACAGGAGTCCTCGGTGACCACACCTCAGTGGAGCCTGGATGAGTGCATGCTACAGGTGCCCAGAAGCCAGCTCCAAGGAAGGAGCGTCCCCAGGAACCCCCAACCCAGACTCACTCCTGGATGCTGATCTGCCAGTAGAGCTCCTGGGTGACAGGAGCCCAGAAGATCTGCCCTGTGTACAGGCTCTCATCCACACCTCCAAAGATGACCGCTCCTCCGTCCTCAGATCCCTCTTGGCTGCAGGACACACAGGCAAAGGAAGTGAAGGAATGGCCAAGGAGTGGGCACCCATGCTAAGCAGTCACCTTCAGAGGGAAAGAGCTCCTTCCCTGGTTTCCAAAAGGTTTTTCTGAAGACAGGGCCATGGGTCCCCTCAGACTTCTGAATGGCACTGTCCCATAATGCCCTATGTCAAGGACAGCCCCAACTCTGTAGACCCCACCCACACTGTGCTGTCTTCTGCTTTTCATTTCATGTCTTTGCTGCGCCCTGTCACCAGGAGCCTCACAGATACCCAACTTTTTCTTTTCCTCTGCAAGTGGACATGGGCAGGGCTTTGGTGGAGGGGAGGAAAAGACAGGCCATGTTTCTTCCAGAAGAATCCCCTTAGTGGTAGCAGAGTGGGTTGTTCCTAGAGGTTCATGTGGTGTGGAAACAGCCAAAAGGAGTCCCTAGAGTTAGTGACAGGGTCAATGTGTTGAAAGCAGGATAAGGAGACCAAGCCACAGCATTAAGATGAAACTGACTCTAGACGGTAGAGAGGAAGAAAGCTGGTCAGCAAGAGAGAAAAGCCAGGCCCAGGGCCTCCTGAACTGGCCTGCTGTGGGGGCTGGGGAATCAGTGGGTGAGGAATAGTCGAGGGCCTAGACCAGGAGACTCCAAGACCTAGAAGGACTCATGCAGGAGGTGAGGCAGCGGGTCACTGGACAGAGAGACCTCAGGGAGAGGCACAGGCGAGGCAGTGGGCTCTCAGGGCCCAGAGCAGCAGGCGGGCCCAAGACATGGGAATTAGAGCAGCGACACCTGGGAGAAGTTCAGACTGAAGAAGGAGAGACCATCCTGTGTCCTGAGAGTGGACTGGGGCAGGGGCAGGGGAGCAGGAGAGTCAGAGCCCAGGAGCTGAGGCTCTGAACAAGCATGGCCCAGCCACCCCCTGCTGGGAGGTCTCCTCACCCCAAGGGATCAGAACTTGGTACAGGGCAGGAGTTAGGGACCCGCAGGGCAGTCTCTCACTTGCTGAGGTAGACGCTGAACATGGGGCTGGACAGGGCATCCACCCGCAGCATGCCCTGCAGGGCTGTGGTGGCACCTCCTGCGGACAGGGCAGGGTAGGCTAGGCCCATGATGCCATCAAACTGCATATAGACAAAAAAGGTACCCGGCTCCTGCTCACTCAGGCCGAACTCCTGGTTGGGGACCTGGATGCTCTGGACCTGTGGGAGGAAGACACATTGGAGGGGAGGTGACACTTTTGACTGCATCTATGTCCTCCTGCCCCATGCCACCAGAGACCCTCCATGGTCTTCCCTCCTCCTCTGGCCCATCTGCCCACTTCTCCACGGGCATCCCAACTGTCACTTCTCTTCCAAGGGCCTCCTTCACTGTAGCCTCCCATCCCCACACCTCTGCCCCCCAGTTCTAAGCTCCTGAAAAAAGGCACTATCTGACTGGTCACTCTGGTGCCCCATCCCTGGACAGGAAAGAACAAGGACATCTAGGTCCCCACCCTCTCACACCCCCATCCTGGGTGGGGGTGGCAGCTGGAGCACTCACAGTCAGGGTGTCATAGCCGAAGAAGCCAGTGAGGCTGCCGGTACCATACTGCAGGGAGAAGGTCTGCCCGTTGGTGGAGAAGGTGGAGGACTTGCTGGGGTTGAAGCGAGGGTGTGTGGCTGCAGGAGGGAGCCATGGAGGCCAGGGGTGAGCAGAGGGCTGCCTGGCTCTCAGGCTCATGGGCTGCACTTCTGCCTGGCCCTCAGCCTAAGCTCCCAGCCTGAGGCTTCAGCACCCCCACCTGGTCACCAAGGAGGGACTGACAGCCTTGGCCCCTGGATCCTCTTAGTTGGAAGGCATTGGCCTGAAAGCCCATGTTTCACAGGTAATTGGATGCCCGGATGATGACCTCCCTGTAAGCAGGTGCCCTAGACTCCACCTCTGTCTCTACCCCACCAGAAATTGGCACAAAGCCTAGTGGGAAATGCTCATTCAGTGAGGAGTGCGGGGAGGCCAAGAGAAGAATCCACTCACCCCAACCTCAATTCACCCAGGAGCTGGGCATCCTGGGATGTAGAGATGGCATGGGGTGTGCCCATGGTGGACAGACATGTCCACACTCCAACCCCAAGATTTTGGAAGGAATCAGGGCAGACTTAAAACTGAAGATCCTCTGTCTCCCTAAATGACTCCAGGACAGGGACCACATCCAGCATAGTTGTGGTCAGTCCCTGGAGACACTCAGGGAGAAGCTAGTGGATAGGAGAGTGGAGGGCGAGGCACAAGAGTGGACAGCGTCCTTACGGGAGGAGCAGCACTGCCCGGTGAGCAGGAGAGGGTGGAGCGGAATGAACTGGAGGGGGTGAGGTGGACGGCAGAGATGAAGGGGTCCATCCTGACACGAGGCAAGGCAAGGGGCCACCCTGGAGCAGGGCCAGCCTCCTCCCTCTGGCTTGTTGATGCCCTGAGACCCTCAACAAGTCCCTGGTCCTCCTCAGGAGTGAGCACCCTTCCCTGCCTGCATCCCTGGACATGCCAGTGCCCAGCCCTGCCCAGGGGCCCTCCCTGCCCAGCCCAGCACTCACTGCAGGCCAGGCTCTGGCAGTAGACCGAGGGCACCCACAGGTTGGAGGAGCCAGTGTCAAACAGGACCAGGAAGTTCTGGGGTGGAGTCCCGATGCTGATCTCACCAAAGTAGGCAGCCTGGGGAGCCATGCGGACAGCTGTGAGCATTAGGGGGACCCAGGGGCCAGGCTTCTCCATGGGCAGAGCAGGAAGGACAGCCCTGCCCTAAAGCATCACCAAAAGCCAGGGTCCCAGACACACAGACCTCAGTCCCAGCCTGCCCAGGACAGCCACGTAGTCTCTGTGGGTCAGCTGCCAGGTCATTGGGGCCCTCCCCATGCTCTGCCCAATGGGCCACTCACAGCAGGGTGGCCCAGGCTGGCAGAACTGGGAGAAGGGAGCAGCCTCAGGGTGGGAGCCCAGGGAGTCCCCAGGTTTGGCAGCAGGGACAGGGACACCTAGAGACTAGGACTCACATCCATGTAGGTCATGGGCTCATAGAGCACGCTGAAGTCGCTGAAGCGGTACTTCTGAGCAGGGTCGTACTTGTGGGTCCTCAGGAAGTCCCCCAGCAAGCCCTTTTCCCTCATGGTCTGACGCATAGTCTTCATTTTCCTCAGGGGGACCCTAGGGGAGGCTGGGTGTCAGGGCAGGGCCCCCCTCCTGCCTCTACCTTCTCATTTCTTCTCTCCCTGATGATCTCCCTCGACTCCTTCCCTCTTCCTCTTCTTTCTTTCCTTCTCCACTTCTTTCAACCTCACTCAGCACTTCTCCAAGACTCAGGAAACAATGAACTTCCCTCGTGCCTGCCCTCAGCCCCTCTCAGGGGTCCTGCTCCTGCCCTGGCCTCTGCTCTCAGAGACCCTGAAAATACTTCCCATGAAGGGGAGAGGGACTTGGGACGCTGGGACTTTACACCTTCCAGAGGATGTCTGCTGATATTTGTTCTTTTGTTGTTTAAGGGTCAGGTCTGGGATGTGACTCAGTGGGAGAACATTTGCTGAGCATGTGCCTGACCTGGGTGCAGTCACCAGCAACATGAAAACGTAGAAATAAAATAAAATAGATCTCAGGAATAGCAAAACTCACACCAAAGGGTGTCCCTTCCTGTGGTGCACTCTGGTACCTGGTACTGCCTATGAGATACACCATGGAGTAGGGGAGCAGCAATAATCCCCTAATATGTTTAAATGCAGCTGATTGAATGTGTGGCTATAAAACTGCACACAGGACAGGCCCTCTGCACTCTTCCCAGGTGGCACAGCAGGCAGGGTGGCAGGCGGGGAGCCCTGTGTTCCTGAACCAGATCACCTGCTCCATCCTGAATTTTCAACACCTCATGTTATAGTGATTTACAGGAATTAGTGTTTTTGCTAAAATGACTTGGCTTCTTCCAACCAATTTGGGGTCTCAGGAAATTTTTGGAGGGATTATGTGTCTCCTCTAGAAAGGAGTGTTATTTTCTGTAGGAAGAAACCACACCCTTCTTGTAAAGGCCGGCGTGGGCATAGTCACCCTACTCTCTGCTTCAGGACCATCTTCTCCCCTCAGTCTGGGGGGCTCCAGCAAGGGGCAGTCTTCCCTGGCCCAACAGGGAATCCCGCTCAGACCCAGCTGCTGCCCCAGACTAGCTGCTCCACACAGGGCTGCAGGCTTCCTGAGGTTCCCTGCACCCACAGCCAGGCCCACACTCACCTGACAAGTGTAGTCGATGCCTCCAAGGCCAGGAGGCAGACCAAGGCCACCACCATCCACTTCATGATGCCGATTCCCAGCTGGTCACAGAGCAAGCGCCACTCTGAGATCCACAGTGGCACTGGAGTGAAGACTTCAGCACTCCCTCTTTATACCCCCTGGATGTGGCTGAGTCCCTCCCTCCGTGCCCTGGGCAAGCATGACCCTAACCAGGGTGTCCCCTGTACACCAGGTAGCCATTGTTACTGTGTTTTCCCCCTGGACCATGGCCACAGCTGACTTTTCAACTTGTTGACTTTTGAATCCAACAGCAGAGGCCAGGAGGTACGGGCGATAAGACAGAACAAAGTCGCCATAAGATGGAGGGGCAGAGCTGTTCCTCCTCCAGGAACAGTGGTTGGTGTGGGCATTTGGGGTGAGGTCTAAGAGGCAGAGACAGAGAGAGGGGCATAGGAACGTAGGCAGGTTTCTTGGCCAGCAAGTCTTGACATTGGGG
The DNA here is from genome assembly GCF_048772815.1 of Callospermophilus lateralis. Taxonomy (NCBI): domain Eukaryota; kingdom Metazoa; phylum Chordata; class Mammalia; order Rodentia; family Sciuridae; genus Callospermophilus; species Callospermophilus lateralis. The sequence continues at coordinate 113,091,893 of NC_135310.1, read as the reverse complement.
ATCACAGGATCTTTGTTATGGGCACTCTCCTGTGTGCTGTAGGCAGGTTGACACCATCCTGGTGGCTGCCCACCGGGTGCCAGGAGCAGTCCCTGAGCTGTAACAATCAGAAATGTGTCTAGGAGTTAACTAACGTCCCCCAGTAGGGGTGACATCATTGAGAACTGTGTGCTTAAGTGATGCCCCTGGTGGTCTGGCTCAAGTACTGGCTCCCAGCACCCCAACTCCTTGGGATGGAATTGGGGTATGTGTGGGGGTCCCGGATGAGTAGGTAGCATGGTGATGAGGACATGTTGCTAACAAGGCAGTTCTGATGCTTGGGATGGGGCTGGAGACCAGTGGCAGAAGTCACTGACTGGGGGTGTCTTCTGAGGCTTTCCAGATCCATCAGGGGACTTGGAGAAACCCTCAGCACATGCCCAGGTCACACTCACAGGACACGCCATCTGGGCATTGGCCATGCCTTGGGCAGCAGAGTGGAGAGGAGCCGGGAACATGGCACAAGCAGAGGACCACCCTGTCCTTGTCCCCTTCTTCACTGTCTCTCCCTACACCCCCTGCAACTCTGCCCTGCCCTAGTTCTCCTGAGAGGCCTCTGTGTCCCCCACTGCCCTTCACCAAGCCCTGGTCTGCCCCTCTCTGGCCCAGGTCTGCTTTTTCATGTCCCTCTCTCCATCATCTGGGCCCCCCCCCACAGCCATCCCCCCACCTCCCCTACCCCTCACTGCCACCTCCCCCTCTTCTCATCTACAATCTTCCCAAGGCTGAGCTGACCTGAAACTGGACTGCCAGGAAAAAGTCCCCATGCCAGCACCCTCTCTGCCACTTTGTACCCAGCACTCAGGGCTCCAAACAGATTGGTCACACCTTTGGGCCCCAGGCAGAAGGCCAGGGCCACACCTGCCAACCAAAGACAGCATCTGGCCAGCAGGGGATTTTCCACTCTGGCCACCACCGCCCACTGCCTATCCAGACCTGGGCATCCCCCACAGGCCTCATGATGGGGGAGGCAGGGAAGGAACTAGAGTCTGTCCACCCCTTCCAGAGAGGGAGGTCCCTGCCTGATGGTTGTCAATGCCAATTCAGATCCCTTCCTCCCTGAAGTCCCCAGAGCAAATGGGACTCTGGAGAGGAAGGCAATTCAGGGAGCATTTCCCCTGAGCTGGGCATCCCCACATCCGGAAGAAAAGGAAAAAGAGTCATAAGATCCTTGGATTCCTGCTAAGTCCATGGAATGTCCTGACCTCGGGAGGCCTACTAGACCCCAGCCTGGGGTTCCAGGGACCCTTCCTCCTGTGGTAGGAAACCAGGGGTCTGACAGTTGTCAGGCTCGCCTTCCCCAGGCCCAGTCACACCACATCCCTTCTGAGTGTCCCTGGCTTCAGCATTGGGATAGGCATCCCTGATCAGCTGCCAGGATCTGAGGATCTGCAGTCCCTCCTACCCCCTTGTCTCATTTCCTTTCTGCCTCACGTGCCTCAAAGTTTGTCATAAGCTGTGTGCAGTGTTACATGGCTGTAATCCTAGCATCTCAGGAGACTGAGGTAGGAGGATTGCAATTTTGTGGCCAGACTCACCAATGTAATAAAGCCTTATGCAACTAGTGACAGCCACTTTCAAAATAAATATCAAATAATAGTATTTAAAAAGCTCAGGGGATGTTGCTCATTGGCAAATCACCATGCATTCAATCCACACTCACACACACACACACACACACACAAAAAAAAAAAAAAAAAAAAAAGTTAGGGTCCCCTGTGGCTAAGTAAATGAAATCCAAGCTTGACACTCAACCATGCAGGATGCTCTCCGTTTCCTGCCAAGTGTCCAAGCTCTTCTTCCACCGTGCACACTCCTTTCTTACAGAAGGGGTGGTATTTTCTTGCCTCCATGCTCTGTCCTCCATATGAAAGACCCTTCCCAAATGCACTCACATGAAAACTTGCTTCACCTTTCAAGACCCAAGCCTTCCCCACGTGCCCACCTACCCCTACATTGACCCCCCAAAAGTGGAGACTGTTGATTGTCTTCCCGTAGTGTCTTCTTCATAACAGCTTATATCCACTTGTCTTGCCCCCAATCCTACAACATGTGCCTCAAAGAGGCCTTTTTCCTGCTATGACCCCTTTACCAGCTCAAAGACATCTTTTAAAATGACACTGAGAGCTCAGAGTCTCTCTTAAAGAGTAACATACATAGCATGGAAGCTATCACTGCCCATCCTTCACCCAAGCCAGACATCACTAATCAATTGTGTTGCTCTCACCCCATTGTTGAGACCAAGCCTTAGAGTCTTTTTTATTTTTATTTATTTTTTTTATCATTGTAGGTGGACAGCATGCCCTTGTTGGTTTAGTTTTGTTTATGCAGTGGTTAGAATTGAACCCAGTGTCTCACACATACTAGGCAAGCCCTCTGCCACTGAGATACAGCCCCAGCCCTAGAATATTTTTAATATATTTTTTAATTTATTCTAATCATTACACACAAGGGTAAAATGAATTTTGACACATCATATATAAATGGACTGTAACTTCTCATTCATCTGTTTGTACATGACGCACACAGGTCACGTAAACCGTCTACACACATATGATAATAAAGTCCGATCCATTCTACTATCATTTCTACCCCTGCCTGCTCCCCTCCCTTCACTCCTCTCTGTCTAGTCCAAAATACCTCTATACTCCCCCATCCCGTTGTGAATTAGCATCCACATATCAGGGAAAATATTCGACCTTTGGTTCTATGGGATTGGCTTATTTGGCTTAGCATGATATTCTCCAGTTCCATTTACCCACAAATGCCATAGTTTCATTCTTCTATAAGCAAGTCTTAGAATCTTTCCCCATCTGGTGTTCCCTGATGGTCTTTGAATCCTTCATGAAATGACAATCCCCAAATCTTTTCATGGAGGATTTTAAAAAATTATTGATGCTAAATTTCATTTAGATCATATATATATATATATATATATGATCATATATATATATAAATTTCATTTAGATCATATATATATATGATCTAAATGAATATAAATTTAGATATAAATGATATATAATTTATAATATAAATTATATATCAAGGCAGGGCTAGGGCTGGATGTAGCTCCATTTGAGAGCACAGGCATAGCATGCTTGATGCCATGGGTTCCACCCCCAGCACCTCCCCAAAAAATAAATAAATAAAGTTTTTAAAATAGTAAGGACTCTTCAAAGTGCAGCTGCTTGCTCCTTCCTTCATTATCTTTCAGACCTTACTGTGCACACTTAGACTTGAATCTCACTGAGGTCAGTGTGTAAACACAACTCACTCTTCTCTTATCACACAGGACTGTGGCATGTGCACCTTTCCATGCATTAAGATATGCCACTGCCTTATCAATTAACACTTGCAGAGGTTACCTGGCGCTCTCTCCTGCTGGCCCAAGGCACTGGGTTGTATCCAGTTCTCACTGCTGTCAGCAGCACCTGGGCTCACACCCGACACTCATCAAAGGAGTGAAGTGCTGAGCTCCCCATGACAGAGACATCCAAGCAGAGGCTGAAAGGGCACCTTTTTTTTTTTTTTTTTTTTTTTTTTTTTAGCACTAAGGATGGATCCAGGAACACTTAACCACTGAGACACATCTCAGCACTTTTTATGTGTTTTTTTGAGACAGGATCTCCCTAAGTTGCTCAGAGATACGCTAAGTTGCTGAAACTGACTTTGAACTCTGAACTCTCCTGCCTCAGCCTCCCAAGTCGCTGGGATTACAGGTGTGTGCCATCATGCCCAGCCAAATGGGTACTTCTTAAGGAGTACTGTTAGAGGGCTCTCTTGCAGTAGGCTTGAGTTGGGCCTGGATTCTCAGTTTCCCTGTGCATTCTAACCCTGATACTGTCCACTCAGCTCTGGGGACAATTACTCTATAACCTTAAGTCTTTCTCAGTTATCTATGTGCATTTATAGTTAAGGTTTCAGCTATTTTCTTGGGCTTTTGGATTTTGCTTAAGTGTTGGTGTGTGTTTTATATTTTCACCATTACTCCAACCAAACCCACTGGGAACATACTGGACCTGATGTTTGTTTTTCTCAAGCTCAGGGGTATACACTGTTAAATGTTGACATAAGTCTAGAGTCACAGAGAGTTCTGAACATAGTGAGGAGTGGTCCCTCCTAATTTTCATGCAGGACCCCCTAATGTTAACTCACACAAAAAGCATCCTACCCTGGTCACTTTAGGAATTTACCCTGATATAATGCTATCAAGGACTCTACACACCTCATCTAAATGTCACCATTTGTGCCACAAATGCCCCCTTTCTTGCCCAGGATCCCGTCTAGGTTCCCACATTGCTCTTGGAGATCATTTCATTCTCCTTCCATCTGTGCCAGCTCCTTGGTTTTCTGTCCCTTGTGACCTTTTGACTTTTTGTTGTCCTGACCAGTCCCTTTGTAGACTGCCCCTGGCTGTAGGTGATGCTGGTGTTTTCTCATGGTGAGGTTCTGGGGGGTGTTTGAACAATGCTGCAGAGGGGATGAGCCCTCTGCGGGCAACCTGTCTGGATGGTGTGATGCCCAGGTGTCCTGTTCCTGCTCACTTAGACTCCATCCCTTGGTTAAGGTGGGATCTGGCAGGTTTCTCATCTGCCAACTTACTGTTGTGCTTAGTAATTAATAAGAGTCTTCTGGGGAGAGGAGTGGAGACTGTGCCGACCTCCTGCTTCTCCTCATCCTCCTGCTCTGGGTGTAACAGCTGTTATCGGTTTTGCCTAAAACAGTCATTACAAAGCTGTTTGCCTAGTGGTGATTTTCTATCTCCATCATTCCTCTGCACTGATGAGATTTCTACTGTAAGCAAGAACTGGACCTGAGGTTTTAGAATGGGCTCCTGCCCTCCTGGAAAACACCCCATCCCAGAGGGCAGGCCGGGCAGGTGCTTTGTATTTAATGAATCATGCAACCCTCTTGACAGTCCCACAGAAAGGCTGACTCGTCTCCTTCTATAGAGGAGTCTGGTTTTTGTTTTGGTTTTAGGTACAGGGGATTGAACTCAGGGTACTCTCCCACTGGCCCACATCCCCAGCCCTATTTTGTATGTTATTTAGAGACACAGTCTCACTGAGTTGCTCAGCTCCTCCCCATTGCTGAGGCTGGCTTTTAACCTTGCAATCCTCCTGCCTCAGACTCCTAGCTGCTGGGATTACAGGCCTGAACCCCACCCATCATAGAGGAATCTGATTTATGTGCACCCCAAACATCTGAAAATAAATCTGTGTCTATAACTGAGAAATAGAAAGACTGATTGTTTTCCTCTGCTCTATTGATTAACCTCACCTTGCATGAATTTCTGGCTTTGTGGAAAGGGGTTACACTAGGTGGATGAAGGCCCATGAACCCAGCTCCAGCCCCTGCCCCACGAAGGGTAGGTGGGGGTGAAGCCTGAGGATGGACTAGTATCTCATGTTCTCCCTAAATGTTTTCTCTGGTTCTCATTCCTGGCTTTCTCTATGGAACTAAACAATAACAACTGAGTTTCTTGTTTCCAGAGAAAAGAATGAAATCAAAATTCTTCAGAAATTTCTCTGACTTGGATGGAGCAGCGCATGCGTATATCCAGCAGATCAGGAGGCTGAGGCTGGAGATGACAAGTTCCAGGTCAGCCTCAGCAATTTAATGAGATAATCTCAAAAAAATAAATTAAAAGTCCTGTGGATGTAGCAAAGTGGTTTAGCATCCCTAGGTTAAATCCTTACTGCCGTTTATATATATATATATATCAGATGGACTTTTCTTGCAGGCACCCAGTCCTGGCCCATCAGTCATGGGCAGCAGGTACGATCAGGCAAGAACTTGGTGGCTCCCTCAGGGAACATTTAAAGTGTATGGACAAAAGTACTCAGAAGAAATATGTCCCCAGAAGAATGAAGGGTGTTCCTGGACAGTGTCAGAGATGTCCACACAGATTGATTTCTGATGACACATGGAGCCTACTTCTCTTTGCTGAGCCCTCTCAGCACATATGGAAGGACTTGAGTGTGACATGGGATGAACTTGACTTAGAAGACCCACCTCCACCACTTAAGGCTTCTTTGACCTTGACAGCCGCTTGCCCTTTCCCACCCTGTGTGTGCTTGTGTGTCAGAAGGGATAACCGTCTGTGCCTGCAGCACTGCTGTCCAACCCAGTGAGGCCCTGCCCACGGCCGTGCCTGCTGCAGTCCTGGCTGTCAGCTGAGTCTGGGTCTTCAGATTGGGCAGGGGCTGGGGCTGGGGAGGCAAAGGCAAAGGACTTAGGTGAAACTGAGAGTATTCATTCTGGTTCCTTTTCTTCTTTGTGGTGTGTGTGTGTGTCCCAGGGTTGAACTCTGTGGTGCTTTACTACTTAATTACACTCCCAGTCCTTTTTACTACTGACTCTGAGACAGGGTCTTGCTGGGTTTCTGAGGGGCTTGCTAAGTTGCTGTGCCTGGACCTGTCAGTCCTCCTGCCTCAGTGTCCCAAATTGCTAGGATTACAGGTGTGCTCCACCTGCCCGGCAGTATTCCACTCCCTGATTCAGGTGGGAGTGAGGTGGAGTCCTCTGGCTCATGAGAAGTCAGTGTGCTCTACTCCTGATAGCTCATCGGTTTTCATGTGCATTATACTTCAACAAAAAGTGTGAAAAATGGCAATTTTTCCTTTTTTAATGTAAATTCTATTTGGGCATTATTTGTACACAATGGTAGAACACATTTTGTATTCTCATGCATGCATGTATCACAAATTTGTCAATTTATTCCCCAGTACCTCCCCTGTCCCTCCCTGCCTCCCTGGTCCCCTTCCTCTATCCTACTGGTCTCCCAATGATCCACAACCCCTGCCCCAGGTGACTCCCTCCTTACTCCCCCACCCCCTTTTCTCTCTGGCTTCTACACATAAGAGAAAACGTACCACCCTTGGCTGTCTAAATCTGGCACATTTTGCTTAACACCCATTTTCCTGAAGTGACATAATTTCATTTTCTTTCTGACTGAATAAGCTCCACTGTGTACATAGACCACATTGCTGTATCCACTCCTCTGTTCATAGACAACAAGGCTGACTCCATACCTTGGCTCCTGGAATCTCACTGCTATAAACTTGTGTGTGAGTGTATTCCCACAGTGCGCCGCCTTTAATGTTTGGATGAACTACCAGGAGCAGCCAGGAGTAGCACAGCTGGGTCATAGGGTGGCTCCGTAACAGTACTTTTGTTGGTTTGGGATTTGTTGTTTGTTTTTGTGTTTGTTTGGGTACTGGGAATTCAACCAAAGAGAGCTTTAACACTGAGCTGCATCCCCAGACCTTTTCAGTTTTTATGTTGAGATAAGGTCTCACTAGATTACTGAGGCTGATCTTGAACCTGTGATCCTCTTGCCTCAGCCTCCTGAGTAGCATGTGCTCAGGAATACAGGCATGTGCTACTGTCGAGGATCATTCCAAGATTTTGAGGATCCTTCATGCTGATTTCCATAGTGGTTTTATGAATTTATAATTTCACAAACAGCATATTAGAAAATGTCCCTTTTGCCTTACATCCTTGCCATTCTTCACTATTATTTGTATTCTTGATGTTTGTCATTCTGACTGGAGAAAAACATAATCTCAGTATAGATTGTGTTTTTCTTTTTTCCTTTTTGGAATTGGGGATTTAACCCAGGGATGCCTAACCACTGAACCACATCCCCAGCACTTTTTGTTTTTTTATTAAAAGACAGGGTATCACTAAGTTGTTGAGGTCCTTTCTGAGTTGCTGAGGCTGGGCTCAACTTGCAATCCTTCTGTCTCAGCCTCCTGAGGGACTGGAAATAAAGTTCTGTGCCAACAGACCCCCTCAGTATAGTTTTGATTTGCATTCTTTTTTTGGAGTGGGGAGCATACCGGGGATTGAACTCAGGGTCACTCAACCACTGCCCCACATCCTCAGCCCTATTTTGTATTTTATTTAGAGACAGGGTCTCACTGAGTTGTTTACTACCTCACTTTTGCTGAGGCTGGCTTTGAACTTCATCCTCCTGCCTCAGCCTCCCAAGCTATGTTCATCAGGGATATGGGTCTGTAGAGTTCTTTCTTTGATGGGTCCTTATCTAGTTCTGGTATCAGGGTGATTCTGGCTTCATAGAATAAATTTGGAACTGCTCCTCCTCCCCATTTCTATTTCATAGAATAACTTGGGAAGCACTGGCTTTAATTCTTCTTACAGGAATCATAGAATTCACAGGAGAATCCACGTTTCCTGGGCTTTTCTTTGTGGAAGACTTTTAATTACTGTTTCAATAGCATTGCTTCTCCTGGGTCTGTTTGTTTTCTCTGTTCACGTGGTTCAATTTGGGTAAGCCATGGGTGTTTAGAAACTCAACTTCTTCCCGAGTTTTCAATTTATTGGACTGTAAGTTTTCCCAAAGAGTCCATAATGATTGTCAGGATTTCTGCGATATCTTCTTTTTTGGTTCTAATTTTATTAATTTATGTCTTCTTTGTCTTTCCTTTGATTGCTTTAGCTTGGGTTTGTTAATCTTATTTATCATGTCAAGGATTCAATTCCCTCTTCATTGATCCTTTGTATTTTTCACAGTTGATCCTCTGTTGCATGAATTTCGGCTCTGGTTGAATTATTTCCTTCTGTCTTCTTTCCTTGGCTTCATCATGAGGTTGTATATTGGGAATCTTTCTAATTTTCTCATGTAGGCCCTCATGGCTCTACCTTTCCCCTCCCAACGGCCTTCATGGAGCCAAGGAGGTTCTAATATGAGGCATCTCTGTCTCTTAATTGCAAGAATTTTAAAAATTCTCCCCTTTTTTATGGCCAATCCAGATGTGTTTGTATCATTTCTGTCATTTTATTCTTTGTTCTGAGTTCTAATTTCATTTCATTATGACCTATTACCATACGAGGAATTTCATAGAATGCTACATATTCACAAAACCTTGCTTATGGCCTTAAATATCGTCCATTTTGCAAAAGATTGCAGGGACACATGAAAAGAAAATGCACTGAGGTCTTTTTGGATGAAATGCTCTGTGGATATCTATTAGGTCCATTTTGTCAAAAATATATATTGGGTCCGAAGAGTTTTTACTGTAAAACTCACATTTCTAAGGAGGAGTAATCAGGGAGAAGAGAGGAACAAAAAATGGGGAGAGCAGGATACAGAGCACTGCCTACAGAGAGGGTGGCCCTCTGCCCGTCATAAGCCTGGCAACTGAGCAGGTCAGTGTCAAGCCACCAGAAGCATAGTGTGTCTGTGGTTCTGTCCCCACACCTGACCTAGTCGGAACCTCTCAACGTCCTCCCTGGCCACCATCACGCACCTCCAGGTGTGGTACTACACAGAAGTCAGGGAGCTGGGTGAGAAACTTACCCAGGCTCTTCTCCCACCCCTCACATCAGGGGAGTGTAACACACACACACACACACACACACACACACACAGGCGGCCATCCTCGCCTGTGATTTGAGTAACCTCCCTGGCTGGGTGAGAGGCGCTTAGACACAGCTGTGTTAGAGCCTTCCCCACCCTTCTCCAGGTCCCAGGGCTCGTCCGTGCAGAGGTGTGCCTGGCCATTGCTCTGAAGACCCAATCGTCGCCCCTGACCTTGGTATACTGCCCTCCTTAACCTTCATTGGATGGGATTTTTCCCTTGAATTTTTTGTTCCCCAATAAAAGCCCACTCCCTGGCATGCTCTCCCTCTCTCGCTAGTCTCTTTGTAAACCTCACCACCACATTAGGTGGCTGGAGGCAGGAGCTAGGAGAAGCCGTCCCGGAGTTGGTATTAAAGGTAATCAGAGTCTTGTCTCTTTAATTTAAAACTCCCTAGCAATTACTCATGAATCAAACCTTCTTTCATGAAGCCAGCGCTGGTCGCATGGCAGACAGACCGACAGACACACACACACACACACACACACACACACACACACACACGCAAAAACTAGGAGGGTGGTGTTTGAATAACTTAACTGTGGGACTCCTGACCTATAGTGACTGGACTGAATGTGACACTGATGTGAACCATTGATTCAACTTTTGTCTCCAAAGATAGAAGTTGCCTTATTTGGGTCTATGAGACCTGAGATCTGACTTGATTAGAGAAAGTGGGCTTGATGTCCATGTAATTCAAGGAGCTATGCCTATGTCCACAGCTCAGGGTCAGCCCTCCTTCAAATTGAAGTCCTGGGACCTAGGAGACCAGGTAAATGCAATCTGCCTAATTCAGTCCCCAAGCTCCAGAAGTCCTCCTAGAAATAGTATCTAGCACAGCCTCCTCCCTCACAGACCCCATGAAAGTTGCAAGGGCACATGTGTCAGAAAATTCTGGCCAAGGTTGAATAAGAGCTAAGAAGACAGACATCTAGATCTGAGAATTGTGCCCCCCAGTCACACTGCCTATAGACATGCATCTGTGTCCTGGGGTCATGGGTAGCTTGGGGTGGTAAAATGGACCATTAGGGCATCTCAGGTTGTTAGAGTAGGGACTCTTACCTGTCACCTATGCTCCATTACCACTGCCACCCCCTCTAGAGGAAAGCTAAGAAGTCACTCCAAGCTCTGAGGAAGACAGAGCCCATCTCCAAGTATCAGCTCAGGACCCATTTCACTTAGAATCTCAGTGACCCACCAGGGAACCTCATGGCCCCTCATATCTATCAGGGTGAGACCTGATTCCCACTCTGCCATTCCCTGAGACCCACGACTACTTAGAGGACACAAGAAAACTCCAAAAACATCAGGCTGGACAATATGGGGTACTGTTTATTATTGGAGAAGGTCCACTAAGAATGGCACATTGCAGAGAGGAAGGACAGAGGGCCCCAGGCAAGGTGGGGCCAGGAGGAGGACGGGAGCCCAGGTGTCCAGGAGGAAAGTCTAGGCGGCAGTGGCAAAGCCCACCCTGTTGTTGGCCATGTCAAAGACGGAATAGTAGGACCTGAGGAAGACGTCCCCAAGAATCCAAAAGGGCTGGCCATTTCCTGAGGACACGTAGGTGGCTTCCAGTCCAACCAAGCAATAGCCATTCTCCTGCTCAACAGAGAAAGGCAGCACTCATTCATTTGGTCACACATGGCCTGGCCACTGCTAGCCTGAGCCCTGGTCAATGAGCAGGACAAGGACTGGCCCTGAAGGCTCATAGACAAGGTGGTGTTTCACAAGAGGGGCTGGTGGGAGGGATTTCCCAGTGGTAAACACAGGTTGTAGTGGCCTCTGCAGGGTCACCTATTCCCATGCTGGGTATCTTTTCTTGCTAAAGCTCCCTTCTGTTCCTCATTGGCAAAAGTCAGAATGGTGGTTCAGCTTAGAGTAAAGCTAGCTTGCATTCAGACTTTGCCTTCACCCTCATCATCTGTGCAGCTGGATCAGCTATTGAACCTCTCTGAAACTCCAGGTTTTCATTTGTAAAACAGAATGAGAATCTCCCCCAATCAAATGCTGTGACAATTCCCTTCACCTAAAGGGAAGCCTAGGCACCGGGGTTCACCACGGGCTATCCCTAGAGAGAGCCCCTCTCCACTGATTAAGAGACTGATTGATCATGGGTGACACTCTTCTGGTGGGGATAATTCGAGGTGACATGAGTTTGGAAATGGCACAGGGCCAGGTGGAGCTTCTCTGGCTGCACCTGTTCCTCCACCCCAGTGGCTCAGCCCCAGGGACCAGGACTTACATTGAGGATGTAGGCAGAGGGCGGCAGAGGGAACTGCACCCCGTTGATGACGAAGGTGAAGGTGGGCAGGTTCTGGACGTCATTACAGTTCACGAAAAACTGCAGAGAAACAGGTTCTTCCAGGTCCCCTCATTCCCCACCCCAGAGCACCTGCTAAGCCTCCTGGATGCCCCAGACCTCTTTTTGGAGCAGAGGGCACAGTTCAGGGCAAATGCTATGTAGGTACTGCGTGGGTGTCACAGGCACTGCTAGAGTGGGTGACATCCGGAGAGACCTGACAATATCCCACACCCAAAGATGCTTCTCCTGCCTGAATGGCCCTTCTGAGAGGTTGAATCACTGCCCTTTCCCTGCAGGTGTCCTTTGAAATCACACAGCCATGTGCAAAAAGTGGACCAGGGCACCCTCCCTTAGTGGGGAGGGCTAATCAGGTGACCATTTCATTTGCCAGGACACTCAGGAGCAAGGGAGGATAGCTGTGTGGAGGAGAGGGAGGTGTGGATTGAGAATTGTTCCTTGTTACTCACTTGCTTGGCCTCAAGTTTTACTCACAGGGACCCACGATGCAGAAACAACAAACACTACTGGGCTGACCTTTCCTGGCCAGGGCACATCCATGCCACACCCACCTGTCCATACTCATCCTCCTGGGCCCCTATAGCTTGCAGAAGGGAGCTCAGGTACTGCTGGGGCACGGTGAGCAGAGAGGTTCCTGTGTCCACCATGGCCTGGCAGCCCTGGGAGCACCAGCCAGAAGCCTCTTCCCCAACATAGAACCTGGGTGGCAAGAAGAGGGCAGCCTCAGCCCAACCAGGTCAGGGCAGCCAGGGGAGACCTTCCAGGCACTGGGGAGCAAGCACACCCGATGGAGATAAGGGCCCCACAAGGCCATTGCAGCTTGTCCCTTGCCTCACATTCCTTGTGAGTCTGTGCTGGGTCACCTAAGGGACCCCGGAATATATTCTGAAAACTTCAAGGAAGTTTTGAGAAGCACAGAAAACCAAGGTTGTCGTCTTTGTTGTAAGGACAAGGAACAAATTAGTTGTCCCACACACTTCAGGTTCCAAATTGTGGGTTCCTGTGTGATTGGACAAGAGCTTCTCCAGTACTTGGGATTCCACATGTGCCCCCCCCTACCCCTTTCTTGAGACCCAGGGTTGATGCCCCTGTGGAGGCCAGCTGAGGCTCTGGGGAGTGCAGGTCGCAGGAGTCCTCTGTGCCCACAGCTCAGTGGAGCCTGGATGTGTGCGTGCCATGGGTGCCCAGAAGCCATCTCCAAGCAAGATGCATCCCCAGGGACCCCCACCCCAGACTCACTCCTCGATGCCGATCTGCCAGTAGAGCTCCCGGGTGACAGGAGCCCAGAAGATCTGCCCTGTGTACAGGCTCTCGTCCACACCTCCAAAGATGACTGCTCCTCCGTCCTCAGATCCCTCTTGGCTGCAGGACACACAGGGAAGGGGAAGTGAGGGAGAGGTTAAGGAAGGGGATGCACATATTGAGAAGTCACCTGCACAGGGAAAGAGCATGTTCCCAGGATTCACATGGGGGTGTCCTGAGGACAAGGCCATGTATTCCCCCAGACTCCTGAATGGCGCTGCCACAACAGCATTCTACAGCAGACCCACGCTGTGCTGCCTTCTGCCCATTGCTGGACCCTGTCACCAGGAGCCACATTCAAACCACTTATTTTATTTCCTCTGCAAGTGGAAAGGGACAGGGTTTTGGTGGAAGGAAGGGAAATAGGCCATGATTCTTCCAGAAGCCTCCCCTGAGTGGTAGCAGAGTGGGTGGCACCTGGGGTTATGGGTAGAAGTATGAACAGGCCAAAGGAGTCCCCAGGGTTAGTGTCAGGGTCAATGTGTTAAAAGCAGGATAAGGAGACCAAGCCACAGCAAGAAGATGGAACTGACTCTAGACGGTAGAGAGGAAGAAAGCTGGACAGCAAGAGAGAAAAGCCAGGCCCAGGCCCCTCCTGACCTGGCCTGCTGTGGGGGCTGGGAGGACAGTGGGTGAGGAATAGTCGAGGGCCTAGACCAGGAGACTCCAAGACCTAGAGGGACACATGCAGGAGGAGAGGCAGCGGGTCACTGGACAGAGAGGCCTCAGGGAGAAGCACAGGCGAGGCAGTGGGCTCTCAGGGCCCAGAGCAGCAGGTAGGCCCAAGACATGGGGAATTAGAGCAGCGACACCTGGGAGAAGCTCAGACTGAAGAAGGAGAGACCATCCTGTGTACTGAGAGTGGACTGGGGCAGGGGCAGGGGAGCAGGAGAGTCAGAGCCCAGGAGCTGAGGCTCTGAACAAGTGTGGCCCAGCCACCCCCTGCTGGGAGGTCTCCACACCCCAAGGGATCAGAACTTGGTACAGAGCAGGACTTAGGGACCCACGGGGCAGTCTCTCACTTGCTGAGGTAGACGCTGAACATGGGACTGGACAGGGCGTCCACCCGCAGCATGCCTTGCAGGGCTGTGGTGGCACCTCCCACGGACAGGGCAGGGTAGGCCAGGCCCATGATGCCATCGAACTGCATATAGACAAAAAAGGTACCCGGCTCCTGCTCACTCAGGCCGAACTCCTGGTTGGGGACCTGGATGCTCTCGACCTGTGAAAGGAAGACACAATAGAGGGGAGGTGACACTTCTGACTGCATCTATGTCCTCCTGCCCCATGCCACCAGAGACCCTCCATGGTCTTCCCCCCCTCCTTCCTCCTCTGGCCCATCTGCCCACTTCTCCACGGGCATCCCAACTGTCACTTCTCTTCCAAGGGCCTCCTTCACTGTAGCCTCCCATCCCCACACCTCTGCCCCCCATTTCTAAGCTCCTGAAAAAAGGGACTCTCTGACTGGTCACTCTGGTGCCCCATCCCTGGACAGGAAAGAACAAGGACATCTAGGTCCCCACCCTCTCACACCCCCCATCCAGGGTGGGGGTGGCAGCTGGAGCACTCACAGTCAGGGTGTCATAGCCGAAGAAGCCAGTGAGGCTGCCGGTACCATACTGCATGGAGAAGGTCTGCCCGTTGGTGGAGAAGGTGGAGGACTTGCTGGGGTTGAAGCGAGGGTGTGTGGCTGCAGGAGGGAGCCATGGAGGCCAGGGATGAGCAGAGGGCTGCCTGGCTCTCAGGCTCATGGGCTGCACTCCTGCCTGGCCCTCAGCCTAAGCTCCCAGCCTGAGGCTTCAGCACCCCCACCTGGTCACCAAGGCAGGGGCTGACAGCCTTGGCCCCTGGATCCTCTTATTTGGAAGGCATTGGCCTGAAAGCCCATGTTTCACAGGTATTTGGATGCCCGGACGATGACCACCCTATAACCAGCTGCCCTAGACTCCACCTCTGTCTCTACCCCACCAGAAACTGGCAGAAACCTAGTGGGAAATGCTCATCCAGTGAGGAGTGGGAGGGAGACCTAGGAGGAATCCACTCACCCCAACCTCAATTCACCCAGGAGCTGGGCATCCTGGGATGTGGAGGTGGCATGGGATGTGCCCATGGTGGACAGAGATGTCCACACTCCAGACCCAAGATTTTGGAAGGAATTAGGGCAGCATTAAGAAACTGAAGATCCTCTGTCTCCCTAAATGACTCCAGGACAGGGACCACATCCAGCAGAGTTGTGGCCAGTCCCTGGAGACACTCAGGGAGAAGCTAGTGGATAGGAGAGTGGAGGGCGAGGCACAGAGTGGACAGCGTCCTGAGGGGAGGAGCAGCACTGCCCAGTGAGCAGGAGAGGGTGGAGCGGAATGAACTGGAGGGGTTGAGGTGGACGGCAGAGATGAAGGGGTCCATCCTGACACAAGGCAAGGCAAGGGGCCACCCTGGAGCAGGGCCAGCCTCCTCCCTCTGGCTTGTTGATGCCCTGAGACCCTCAACAAGTCCCTGGTCCTCCTCAGGAGTGAGCACCCTTCCCTGCCTGCATCCCTGGACATGCCAGTGCCCAGCCCTGCCCAGGGGCCCTCCCTGCCCAGCCCAGCACTCACTGCAGGCCTGGCTCTGGCAGTAGACCGAGGGCACCCACAGGTTGGAGGAGCCAGTGTCAAACAGGACCAGGAAGTTCTGGGGTGGAGTCCCGATGCTGATCTCACCAAAGTAGGCAGCCTGGGGAGCCATGGGGACAGCTGTGAGCATTAGGCCAGGCTTCTCCATGGGCAGAGCAGGAAGGACAGCCCTGCCCTAAGTACTACCAAAAGCCAGGGTCCCAGACACACCGTCCTCAGTCCCAGCCTGCCCAGGGCAGCCACGTGGTCTCTGTGGGTCAGCTGCCAGGTCAGCTGGGGTCCTCCCCATGCTCTGCCCAATGGGCCACTCACAGCAGGGTGGCCCAGGCTGGCAGGACTGGGAGAAGGGAGCAGCCTCAGGGTGGGAGCCCAGGGAGTTCCTAGCTTTGGCAGCAGGGACAGGGACACCTAGAGACTAGGACTCACATCCATGTAGGTCATGGGCTCATAGAGCACGCTGAAGTCGCTGAAGCGGTACTTCTGAGCAGGGTCGTACTTGTGGGTCTTCAGGAAGTCCCCCAGCAAGCCCTTTTCCCTCATGGTCTGACGCATAGTCTTCATTTTCCTCAGGGGCACCCTAGGGGAGGCTGGGTGTCAGGGCAGGGCCCCCCTCCTGCCTCTACCTTCTCATTTCTTCTCTCCCTGATGTTCTCCCTCGACTCCTTCCCTCTTCCTCTTCTTTCTTTCCTTCTCCACTTCTTTCAACCTCACTCAGCACTTCTCCAAGACTCAGGAAACAATGAACTTCCCTCATGCCTGCCCTCAGCCCCTCTCAGGGATCCTGCTCCTGCCCTGGCCTCTGTTCTCAGAGACCCTGAAAATACTTCCCATGAAGGGGAGAGGGACTTGGGACGCTGGGACTTTACAGCTTCCAGAGGATGTCTGCTGATATTTGTTCTTTTGTTGTTTAAGGGTCGGGTCTGGGATGTGACTCAGTGGGAAAACATTTGCTGAGCATGTGCCTGACCTGGGTGCAGTCACCAGCAACATGAAAATGTAGAAATAAAATAAAACAATTCTCAGAGATAGCAAAGCTCATCCCAAGTGTGTCCCTTCCTGTGATGCACTCAAGCACCTGGTAGTGTCTATGAGATACACCATGGAGTAGGGGAGCAGCAATTGTCCCCTAATATGTTTAATCTGCAGCTGATTGAATGTGTGGCTATAAAGCTACACACAGAAAAGGCCCTCTGCACTCTTCTCTGGTGGCACAGCAGGCAGGGTGGCAGGCTGGGAGTCGTAGTGTCCCCTGAGGCAGGTCACCTGCTCCATCCTAAATTTTCACCACCTCATGTTATAGTGATTTACAGGAATTGGTGTTTTTGCTAAAATGATTTTGGCTTCTTCCAGCAAATTTGGGGTCCCAGGAAAGTTTTTGGAGGGATTATCTGTCTCCTCTAGTTAGGATGTTATCTTTTGTAGGAAGAAACCACATTCATCGTGCAAAGGCCGGCGTGGGCATAGTCACCCTGCTCTCTGCCTCAGGACCATCTTCTCCCCACAGTCTGGGAAGGACCTAGCTGTTGTTTTGACTAGCAGCTCCTGAGGCCAGGCTCTGTCGGCTCCCAGCTGAGTCCTGCCCAGCTCCACCAAGGGCAGCCTTCCCTGGCCCAAGAGAGAATCCCGCTCAGACCCAGCTGCTGCCACCTGACTAGCTGCTCCATACAGGGCTGCAGGCTTCCTGAGGTTCCCTGCACCCACAGCCAGGCCCACACTCACTTGACAGGTGTAGTTGATGCCTCCAAGACCAGGAGGCAGACCAAGG
The DNA here is from genome assembly GCF_048772815.1 of Callospermophilus lateralis. Classification (NCBI taxonomy): domain Eukaryota; kingdom Metazoa; phylum Chordata; class Mammalia; order Rodentia; family Sciuridae; genus Callospermophilus; species Callospermophilus lateralis. The sequence continues at coordinate 113,074,466 of NC_135310.1, read as the reverse complement.
CCACCACCATCCACTTCATGATGCCGATTCCCAGCTGGTCACAGAGCAAGCGCCACTCTGAGATCCACAGTCGCACTGGAGTGAAGACTTCAGCACTCCCTCTTTATACCCCCTGGATGTGGCCGAGTCCCTCCCTCCGTGCCCTGGGCAAGCATGACCCCAACCAGGGTGTCCCGTGTACACCAGGTAGCCATTGTTACTGTGTTTTTCCCCCTGGACCATGGCCACAGCTGACTTTTCAACTTGTTGACTTTTGAATCCAACAGCAGAGGCCAGGAGGTACGGGCGATAAGACAGAACAAAGCAGCCATAAGATGGAGGGGCAGAGCTGCTCCTCCTCCAGGAACCAGTGGTTGGTGTAGGCATTTTGGGGTGAGAGCCACAAAGAGGCAGAAACAGAGAGAGGGGCATAGGAACATAGGCAGGTTTCTATCCCAGCTAGCCTTGACATCGGGGATCACAGGATCTTTGTCATGGGCACTCTCCTGTGTGCTGTAGGCAGGTTCACACCATCCTGGTGGCTGCCCACTGGGTGCCAGGAGCAGTCCCTGAGCTGTAACAATCAGAAATGTGTCTAGGGGTTGCCTCATGTTCCCCAGTAGGGATGACATCATTGAGAACTGTGTGCTTAAGTGATGCCCCTGGTGGTCTGGCTCAAGTACTGGCTCCCAGCACCCGAACACCTTGGGGATGGAATTGGGGTATGTGTGGGGGTCCCGGATGAGTAGGTAGCATGGTGAGGAGGACATGTTGGCAACAAAGCAGTTCTGTTGCTGGGAATGGGGCTATAGGCCAGTGGCAGAAGTCACTGACTGGGGGAGTCTTCTGAGGCTTTCCAGATCCATCAGGGGACTTGGAGAAACCCTCAGCACATGCCCAGGTCACACTCACAGGACACGCCATCTGGGCATTGGCCATGCCTTGGGCAGCAGCAGTGGAGTGGAGCCTGGATCAGGGCATGAGCAGAGGGCCCCCTGTCTTGTCCCCTTCTTCACTGTCTCTCCCTACACCCCCCTGCAACTCTGCCCTGACCTAGTTCTCCTGGGAGGGCTCTGTGTCCCCCATTGCCCTTTACCAAGACTTGGACTGCCCTTCTCTGGCCCAGGTCTGGTACATCCTGTCCCTCTCTCCATCATCTGGGTCCCCCCACACCCATCCCCCTACCTCCTACCCCTCTTCCCATCCACAGTCTTCCCAAAGCTGAGCTGACCTGAAGCTGGACTGCCAACTCTCCATATTGGGGGACTGGAAAAAGTCCCCATGCCAGCACCCTCTCTCCACGTTGTACCCAGCACTCAGGGCTCCAAACAGATTGGTCACACCTTTGGGCCCCAGGCAGAAGGCCAGGGCCACACCTGCCAACCAAAGACAGCATCTGGCCAGCAGGGGATTTTCCACTCTGGCCACCACCGCCCACTGCCTATCCAGACCTGGGCATCCTCCCCAGGCCTCATTTTGGGGGAGGCAGGGAAGGAATTAGGGTCTGCCCATCCCTCCCAGAGAAGGAGGTCCCTGCCTGATGATTGTCAATGCCAACTCAGTCCCTTCCTCCCTGCAGTCCCCAGAGCCATGTGGGACTCTGGAGAGGAAGGAAGGCGGGGAGCATTTCCCCTGAGCTGGGCATCCCCACATCCGGAAGAGAAGGAAAAAGAGTCATAGGATCCTTGGATTCCTGCTAAGTCCATGGAATGCCCTGACCTCGGGAGGCCTACTAGAGCCCAGCCTGGGGTTCCAGGGACCCTTCTTCCTGTGGTAGGATGCCAGGGGTCTGACAGTTGTCAGGCTCGCCTTCCCCAGGCCTAGTGACACCACATCCCTTCTGAGTGTCCCTGGCTTCAGCATCAGGATAGGCATCCTGCTCAGCAGCCAGGCTCTGAGGATCTGCAGCCCCTCCTACCCCCTATTCCTCCTGCCAGCTCAGTCATTGTTCAGAAGAAGCCTTAGATTCCTTCCCAATCTAGTGTTCCATGAAGTTCTCTCAATCTTTCATGAAATGACAATCTCCAAGTCATTTAATGGAGATCGTTTTTAAAAATTCTAGCAACTAAATTTTATATAGAATATATATATATATGACTTTTAAAAAAATCAAGGCGGGGCGGAAATGTAGCTCACTGGTAGAGCACATGCATAGCATGCATGAGACCAGAGGTTCCACCCCTAGCACGTCCCCAAAAAATAAATAAATAAAGTTTTTAAAATAGTAAGGACTCTTCAAAGTGCAGCCTCTTGCTCCTTCCTTCATTATCTTGCAGACCTTATTGTGCACACTTAGATTTGTACCTCACTGAGGTCAGTGTGTAAACACAACTCACTCTTCTCTTATCACACAGGACTGCGGCATGTGCACCTTTCCATGCATTAAGATATGCCACTTTCTTATCACTTAACACTTGCAGAGGTAACCTGGTGCTCTCTCCTGCTGGCCCTAGGCACTGGGTTTTTTCCAGTTCTCACTGCTGTCAGCAGCACCTGGGCTCACCCCCGACACTCATCAAAGGAGTGAAGTGCTGAGCCCCCATGACAGAGACATTCAAGCAGAAGGGGCACCACTTGAGAGCTCTCCTGATGTAGGTGTGAGTTTGGGCCAGGATTCTCAGTCTCCCTGTGCATTCTGACCATGAGATTGTGCACTCAGCTCTGGGGACAATTACCCAATAACCTTAAGTCTTTCTCAGTTATCTAAGTGCATGTTTAGTTAAGGTTTCAGCTATTTTCTTGGGCTTTTGGATTTTGCTTAAGTGTTGGTGTGTGTTTTATATTTTCACCATTACTCCAACCAAACCCACTGGGAACACACCAGACCTGAGATTTTGTTTCTGTCAATCTCAAAGGTATTCACTGTTAAATGTTGACATAACTCTAGAGTCACAGAGAGCTGTGACATAATGAGGAGTGGTCCCTCCTAGTGTTCATGCAGGACCCTCTAATGATAACTCACAAAAGTGTGCCCTGGTCACATCAGGAATTTACTCTGATATAATGCTATCAAAGACTCTATAGATCTTATCTAAATGTCACTATTTGTGCCACAAATGCCCGTTTTCTGGCCCAGGATCCAGTCTAGGTTCCCACATTGCTCTTGGAGATCATTTCATTCTCCTTCCATCTGTGGTTTTCTGTCCCTTGTGACCTTGTGACTTTTTGTTGTCCTGACCAGTCCCTTTGTAGACTGCCCCTGGCTGTAGGTGATGCTGGTGTTTTCTCATGGTGAGGTGGAGGGGGGTGTTTGGAGAATGCTGCAGAGGGGATGAGCCCTCTGCGGGCACCCTGTCTGGATGGTGTGATGTCCAGATGTCCTGTTCCTGCTCATTTAGACCCCGTCCCTTGATTAAGGTGGGATCTGGCAGATTTCTCGCCTCCAACTTACTGTTGTGCTTAGTAATTAATAAGAGTCTTCTGGGGAGATAAGTGAGACTGCGCCGACCTCCTGCTTCTCCTCATCCTCCTGCTCTGGGTGTAACAGCTGTTATCGGTTTTGCCTAAAACACTCATTACAAAGGTGTTTGCCTAGTGGTGATTTTCTATCTCCATCATTCCTCTGCACTGATGAGATTTCTACTGTAAGCAAGAACTGGACCTGAGGTTTTAAAATGGGCTCCTGCCCTCCTGGAAAACACCCCATCCCAGAGGGCAGGCCGGGCAGGGTGCTTTGTATTTAATGAATCATGCAACCATCTTGACAGTCCCACAGAAAGGCTGACTTGTCTCCTTCTATAGAGGAGTCTGTTTTATTTGAACCTGAAACATCTGAAAATAAGTCCCTCTGTGTGTAACAAAGAAATAGAAAGACTGGTTGTTTTCCTCTGCTCTATTGGTGAACTTCACCTTGCTCGAATGTCTGGCTTTGGTGGAAAGGGGGTGCACTGGGTGGATGGAGGCCCCTGAACCCAGCTCCAGCCTCAGCAAGGGTCTGTGGGGGTGGTGCCTGAGGATGGACTGGCCTCTTGTGTGCTCCTAGATGTTTTCTGGTTCTCATGTTTTTTATTAGTTGCACATGATAATACAATGATCTTGATATATCATATACTTGAATCAAATGGGGTATAATTTCTCATTTTTCTGGGTGTACAGGTTGCAGAATCACATTGGTTATATAGTCATGTATATACATACAGCAATACTAGTGTCTATTTTATTCTGCTGCCCTTCCTATCCCCCTTCCCCTCCCCTCCCCTCCCATCACTTCTCTCTACCCAATCTAACATGACACATTTCTTTTTTTCCCCCTCACATCATCATACATGTATTTTATATAACGATGAGGGTCTCCTTCCATCTTCCATGCAATTCCCCTTCTCCCTCCCTTTCCCTCCTACCTCTCTTCCCTATCTAGAGGTAATTTTCTTCTCATGCTCTTCCTACCTACCCCATTTTCCTCCCTACTCTAGCCAATCCCAAAAAACCCAATGCTGAGGTCTGGTATAGTGATGCCACCTGCTTCACTCTTTCTGCTAAGGATTCCTTTAGCTATTCTGGGTCTGTTGAGAGCCACAGCCGAAGGGGCTCCAGCAAACTTTCAGACTGCCAGCTGATGATTGGCTCACAGCAGCCCCAGCAACACCTAGCTGATTGGCTCCTCTGTGGAGATGCTCATTGAGCTGTTTCCCTGCCCTTTCAGACTACCAGCTGATGATTGGCTCACAGCAGCCCCAGCAACATCTAGCAACATCTAGCTGATTGGCTCCTCTGCGGTGATGCTCATTGGGCTGTTTCCCTGCCCTTTCAGACCACGGAGCTGCTCATTGGGGGACCTTTTTGGCTCCGCCCATGCAACCCAGCCAATCGGCCTCAAGAGCAGGAGGATTGTGGGAGGAAGGTTGTTGGGGTGTGTGGCTTGTGGGAAGCCGGTGGTGGCAGTTGGGCTCTGAGGGTTTTTTCCTGAGGAGCTGTTTTGTTTATCTTGTGTGGTTCTAAAAATAAAGTTAGTTTCTTTTGACAAGTGGCTCCTGAATTGTGCCCAGCCAGACTGCGGCATTTGGTGGCTCGCACGGGGAGCGACTGAGGGTAAGTAAACCGCTCGCCCCTGAGGGCAGGGTGAGAGGATGGGGAGCCATTTTAAGATTCCTCTTTTGTTTTGCTTCATTTTTGTTTTAAGTTGCCTGTCCCTGGAGATGAGTGAGACGGAAGAAAAACCGCTCACTTCTGAGGAAAAACTATTTACATCTGAGGAACAGATAGGGAGAAAGGACGGATGCACATGTAAGGAGGATAGAAAGGCTATAATGAATTTTTGTTGTTCCATTTTTATTTCATTCTGTCTCGGTTTTGTTTGGCGTCATCTTGTTGGGTTGTATTATAGTAGAAATACGGGATCAGAAACTAGTAAAAAACAAACTGAAAGAGTGTTAAGTAAATTGTTAGAGGAAGGAGGCATCCCAGTAAAATCAAGAGCAGTCAGGGCATACGTTGATACAATGCAAAAATGTAGCCCATGGCTTTTTAAGGAGGAGTTATTAAATATATCACAATGGAACCATCATGGTGAAGATTTAAAAAGAATAGAAAAGAATAGCCCAGGAACTCTGCCAGCTGGCACATTGGCATTGTGGGCGTTGGTATCTGGTTTTCTTAGTCCAAAACCTTCAATTCAGACAAAGGTAGAGGAAGGAGAAGACATATTGATTCAAGTAAATGAGGAGGTCTCTCAAGTTAGTCAGAAAGAGGAAAAGATTCAAGGAAAAGAGAAGGTCTTTCGAGCTAATCAGACAGAGAAAGAAAGTTTAGAGCAGAAAAAGCCATCAGGGGGAAAGTTACAAAAGGAGACTGCTACTAAAGCCTTTCTATCACCAGAGGGCTTAAGTGTCCAACCAACAGCACCACCTCTATAGGAGACTGCTACTAACACCTTTCTATCACCAGAGGACGTAAGTGTCCAACTGACAAGGCCACCTTCATATGCTGAGAGGCCCCCAACCCCCGCAGTGGATAGTTCAGATCCTGAGACAGGATCTCAAGTATTAACATGCCCTGTATTTGAGGTAGGAGGGCAGCGAATTTACCATACTTTAAATTTCAAAACAGTGAAGCAGCTAAAAGAGGCTGTAACAACCTATGGTCCTCAAGCACCCTTCACTGTAAGCTTGGTCGAATCCATTACCAACTTGAACATGACGCCAGCAGATTGGGCTAATATGTGTAAAGCTGTGCTAAATGGAGGACAATACCTGTTATGGAAGGTTGCCAATGAGGAATTTTGCAAGGAGACAGCTAGGCAAAATGCAGCAGCTGGTTATCCTCAGAGAAATCTAGATATGTTGTTAGGAAAGGGACCTTATGAGGATCAGCAGCAACAAATTGCATATGATCCTGGTGTATATTTACAAATTTCTGTAGATGCAGTTAAGGCATGGAAGACTTTACAAGGACATGGAGGTTTACAAGGTCAATTATCTAAGATAATACAAGGAACTAATGAATCTTATGCTGAATTTGTAGATAGGCTTATTCAAACAGCTACCAGAGTTTTTGGGAATACAGAACAAGCAATGCCATTAATAAAACAACTGGCTTATGACCAAGCGAATCGTTGGTGCAGAGATATCATTAGACCATGGAAACATGAAGATTTAAACACATATATTAAATTATGTAGAGACATTAATGAACAAGAGCAAGTCATGGCAGCTGCAGTAAAACAGGCTTTAGATGCCAGAGACATTAATGAACAAGGGAAAATTGTGGCAGCTGCAGTAAAACAGGCTTTAGATGCCAGAGACATTAATGAACAAGGGCAAATTGTGGCAGCTGCAGTAAAACAGGCTTTAGATTCCAGGCCAAGAACATGCTACAATTGTGAACAAACAGGACATTTTAAAAGGAATTGCCCCATAGGAGGAGGGTTTAACAAAACTAGGTATCAAAGGAGTAGAATACCGGGTATTTGCCCACGATGCCGTAGAGGGAGACATTGGGCTAATGAATGCCGTTCTCAAACCACCATAGAGGGTACTCCATTATCAAAAAACGAACAAGGACCAAGTGTTTATCCACGATATCGTGGAGAAAGGCATTGGGCTCCATTGCCAAAAAATGGACAGGGGGGCCCAATGCTCCGGGGCCCAAAACCACAAATATACGGAGCACTGGAGGAACCCAGCAACCCCATCAGGGTAGTGCCCAGGACACATTGTCCATCAGATCCCTCATCAGACAAACCAGAGGGAGCACAGGGTTGGACATCTGCGCCTCCGCCAGATCAGTACTAACTCCAGAGATGGGAGTTCAAATCATTCCCACAGGGGTGAAAGGACCTCTTCCCAAAGGAACAGTAGGCTTATTATTGGGATGCAGCTCTTCTACTCTAAAAGGACTTATGATAAGTCCTGGGGTAATTGATCCCGATTATGAAGGTGAAATAAAAATTATAGCCAGTTCTCCAAATGGTATATCAGTAATTTCACCAGGAGATAGAATAGCACAGTTACTAATAATACTAAGCCTACATGATAAATTTTCCAGTTGTGCTATAGAAAGAGGTTCCAAGGGATTAGGCTCCACAGGTGTAGATTGGGCTATGCTATCTTTAAATTTAGATTCTTGCCCCATGCTAAAACTAAATATTCAAGGACATGAATTTAATGGGCTACTGGATACAGGTGCAGACCTTAGCATCATCTCTCGTCAAGAATGGCCAAAACATTGGCCATTACAACAAGCCACTCAAACGCTTCGAGGCCTAGGAGTGGCGACTAATCCCCATAGAAATGCAATGGTATTAGATTGGAAGGATCCTGAAGGATGTGAAGGAACTATACAGCCATATGTATTGGATCATCTTCCTATAAATTTATGGGGACGAGATGTCCTAGATCAATTAGGTTTGACATTAACAAATAACATCAACCAAAATGCACCCACTATTATGACTAGACAAGGTTTTAGGAAAGGAAAAAGATTCGGAAAACAAGAACAAGGTATAGCAGCACCAATACAAATAGATCAAGGAACAGACAGACATGGGTTGGATTTTCAGAAAGGGCCACTGAGACAATAAAAATTACTTGGAAATCAGAAAGACCAGTATGGGTTCCTCAGTGGCCCCTGACTAAAGAAAAGATACTAGCAGCCCATGATCTGGTCAAACAACAATTAGCAGAAGGACATATACAACCATCTGTATCTCCCCATAATACTCCCATTTTTGTCATCAAAAAGAAATCTGGTAAATGGAGATTATTGCAAGATTTAAGAGCCATTAATAATGAGATGGTTATTATGGGACCTGCTCAATCGGGGATTCCTCAATTGTCTGCTTTGCCAAAAACTTGGTATGTTTTAGTTATAGATATTAAAGATTGTTTTTTTCAATTCCAATTCATCCTGAGGATAGTCCACGTTTTGCATTTACTATCCCTGCACTGAATCATGAAGGTCCTGATCAGAGATATGAATGGAAAGTACTCCCTCAAGGGATGGCTAACAGCCCAACTATGTGTCAAATTTATGTTAACAAAGCAATCCAGCCACTTAGAAATCAAAATCCTGAACTACAAATATTTCACTATATGGATGATGTATTATTAGCACACAAAGCTAAAAACACATTGCTAGACTGTTATGCCACACTTACAAACTTATTAAAAAATTATAATCTAGAGATAGCAATAGATAAAGTACAATTAAATTTTCCAATTAATTATTTAGGAGTTCTATTATCCTCAACCATGGTCCGTCCACCAAAAATTCAAATACGAGTAGATCAACTCAAATCACTTAATGACTTTCAAAAGTTATTGGATAAGGCCTTATCTAGGTATACCAACAGGAGAGTTGGGACCTTTATTTGATATCCTAAAAGGTCCATCAGATCCAAATTCACCCCGAATGTTAACGCCTGAAGCAAGAAAGGCATTAAAAATCATTGAAACATATATGGAAAATATGCATTTGGAAAGAATTGATATAAGTTTGCCTTTATTATTTATTGTACTACCAACAAAAAATATTCCTACAGGAGTATTTTGGCAAGAAGGCCCATTATTATGGATACATTTATCTTATTCTCCTAACACTATTCTTACTAGGTATCCTGAGACTGTAGGACAATTAATACTCAAAGGAATAAAAGCAGCAAAGGGAGTGTTTGGAATTTCTCCCAATAAAATTATTACTCCATATACTATGAATCAAATTGATGAGTTAGCTAATGAGTTAAATACTTGGGCAATAATCATGTGCAAATCTAATGTTTCATTTGATAACCACTTACCATCTAATCCTTTATTGTCTTTTTGGTCATCGCATCCTGTAATTTTTCCAAAAATGACAAGAAAAACACCTATCGGGAATGCTCCAAATAGATTCACTGATGGATCAAATAATGGTACAGCAGCAATAGTTACACCTGATCAAACTTTTACATTTTTAGTACCCAAACAATCAGCTCAAAAGGTAGAGCTTAAGGCAGTATTACAGGCTTTTGTGGTGTTTAAAAATTCTGTATTTAATTTATTTTCCGATAGTCAGTATATAGTTAATGCTATAGTATCCCTTGAAGATGCTGGTAGGCTTTCCCCTTCCTCTACTATTTTCTTTTTGCTTTCCACTATACAAAGTCTAATCTGGGACAGAAAAGATCCATTCTTTATAGGACATATCAGGGCACATACAGGATTGCCTGGAGCCCTTAGTTTGGGCAATGATTTAGCAGATAAAACTACACATGACATACATATTTTCTCTACACTAGAAGAAGCTATAAATTTTCATAAAAAGTTCCATGTCAATGCTAATACTTTACAAAAGCGTTTTAAAATAACTAAGGAACAATCTTGACAAATAATAAAACAATGTCAAAATTGTGTGACCTTTTTACCACAAGTTAATCTTGGAGTCAATCCTAAAGGATTGATACCTAACCATATTTGGCAGATGGACGTCACACACTTGCCAGAATTTGGAAAATTAAAATATTTGCATGTTACAGTTGATACTTCTTCTGGATTTTTGATGGGCTCCCTTCATGCCGGAGAAAAAACTAAAGATGTTGTAGCTCATTGCTTACAAAATTTTGCCACTGTGGGCGTTCCAAAACAGTTAAAAACCGATAATGCCCCTGGTTATACTTCTACCTCTTTTAAACAATTTTGCTCATCATTTGGCATTACTCATATAACAGGAATCCCATATAATCCACAGGGACAAGGCATAGTTGAAAGAGCTCATCAAACTATTAAAATGTACTTATTAAAGCAAAAAGAAGGAATTGGAAAGGGGTATATATTCCCCAAAGATAAACTTAAAATAACCCTTTTTACTCTAAACTTTTTAAATTTGGATTCATCAGGGCTTAGTGCTGCGGAAAGGCATATGTGTCCAAAAAATGTATATAAGCCCAAGGTACTTTGGAAGGATATTCTAACAGGACAATGGAAAGGTCCTGACCCAGTAATTGTCTGGAGTCGGGGGTCTGTTTGTGTGTTTCCACAGGGAGAACAGCAGCCGATTTGGATTCCAGAGAGATTAACTAAGGTCCTGACCCAGTGATTGCCTGGAATCGGGGGTCTGTTTATGTGTTTCCACAGGGAGAACAGCAGCTGATTTGGATTCCAGACAGATTAACTAAAGCGATTTCTACAGACCAAAAAGAAGATGTGATATCCAGAACTCCAGTTTGGTTATTCTTACATCTACGACAGAACCAGAATGCTTTTTTCAATATCTATTTTATTATTGCCCTTTCCCATATTTTTTTTTTTTTTTTGAGCTCATACAGACCTAGGTTAATGTTTTGCTGATCAGTTCTATTTTTTGACTATAGAGTTTTTAAACATTGCAATGGAGATTTCACCTGTAAAAAGTTATAAGGCCTTTACTATTATGTTATGTGTCGTATGTATTATGTGTGCACACTTGTGTTTTGTGTTTGAATGTACGTATGTCCATATGTCATATATGATGAGCGCTCATGAAAAAATGGATCCAAATAATTTTTTTTTATTCACGTGATTTAAATGGTTTAATTTAAATTGGGTAAACAGCTGTTGAAGATTTTATAATGTAAACAAAAAAGGAGGTTAACAGATCTGTTTGTTTACTTTCACCTTTCCTTTTCATTATATTTAATAATTCTCTTAAAGATAATGTAAATTGTTAAGAAAATTGTTTTCTTCTAATGCCTTCTGGAACGTTACATAATTTTTTCTTTAGCCATTATTGCCAAAATTCCTATCTTCATCCCCGTGCCGGTGAAGACAATGTAAATTGTTAAGAAAATTGTTTTCTTTTAGTGCCTTCTGGAATGTTACATAATTTTTTCTTTAGCCATTATTGCCAGAATTCCTATCTTCAGTGAAGACAATGTAAATTGTTAAGAAAATTGTTTTCTTTTAGTGCCTTCTGGAATGTTATATAATGTTATATAATTTTTCTTTAGCCATTATTGCCAGAATTCCTATCTTCATCCCAGTGCATGAAGACAAAGATAAAACTAATCTACAGCTTCTGCAATAGCCATCACTGAACTGCTTGCAGAACTTGCCTGGACTATGTATCACTTATATGCATTGTGAACTCACTTGTATGCATTGTGAACTATCTGTTGGTGCAGCAACTTCTGGTAGTGTTGGGGTATTTATGCTGATGGTGTCATCGGTGGTACAATTTTTCCAAAAGGAGCCGTCAGCTGGCTTGGTGTATCTTCCTCCCTTCTGTTTGTCATGATCGTTCAGCTAAAATTTGGGGGCCAACAGAGGTGAGGCAAAGAACCTCACCCCCCCGCTGGTACGAAGACCTCTACACAGGTGTGGCTGTATACTGGACTGGTAGTCAATGACGGGTAAGATCCAATTACTATGGTACCAACCTAAGACAGGAGGCTGACGCCTTGAGGTCAGCTCATCCAATAACGGGTAAGGACCATATGTGCTATTGGACAACCTAAGGCAGACACGGTCCCTAAGCCACATGCTTCTTGTTTAAACAGAGAGGGGGAGATGTTGAAAGCCACAGCCGAAGGGGCTCCAGCAAACTTTCAGACTGCCAGCTGATGATTGGCTCACAGCAGCCCCAGCAACACCTAGCTGATTGGCTCCTCTGTGGAGATGCTCATTGAGCTGTTTCCCTGCCCTTTCAGACTACCAGCTGATGATTGGCTCACAGCAGCCCCAGCAACATCTAGCAACATCTAGCTGATTGACTCCTCTGCGGTGATGCTCATTGGGCTGTTTCCCTGCCCTTTCAGACCACGGAGCTGCTCATTGGGGGACCTTTTTGGCTCCGCCCATGCAACCCAGCCAATCGGCCTCAAGAGCAGGAGGATTGTGGGAGGAAGGTTGTTGGGGTGTGTGGCTTGTGGGAAGCTGGTGGTGGCAGTTGGGCTCTGAGGGTTTTTTCCTGAGGAGCTGTTTTGTTTATCTTGTGTGGTTCTAAAAATAAAGTTAGTTTCTTTTGACAAGTGGCTCCTAAATTGTGCCCAGCCAGACTGTGGCATGGGTCTCTCATTTTTCCAGATGAATTCCATGATTACTTTTTCCTATTTCTATGAGGATAGTTATAGGAATTTTGATCAGAATTGCTTTGGAAGTATGGTCATTTTGATAATATTAATTCTGCCTATTCAAGAGGAAGGTAGATCTTTCCATCTTCTAAGGTCTTCTTTGATTTCTTTCTTTAGAATTCTGTAATTTTCATTATATAGATCTTTCACCTCTTTTTTTCCATTTATTTTGTTGTTGTTTGTTTGGTTTTTTGTTGTTGTTGTTGTTTATTTTGTTTGAGAATGGGGTAGTTCTCTTCATTTCCTTTTCTGAGGATTTGTCACTGATATATAGAAATGCCTTTGATTTATGGGTGTTGATTTTATATCCTGCAACTTTGCTGAATTCATTTACTAGTTCTAGGAGTTTTCTGGTGGAACTATTAGAGTCTTCAAGGTATAGAATCATGTCATCGGCAAATAGTGCCAATTTGAGTTCTTCTATTCCTATGTGTATAGCCAATCCCCCAAAACCAAATGCTGAATGTTTTCTTTGATATAAGGAGGCTGATTCATAGTGGGATAGGGAGGGAGAGCATGGGAGGAAGAGACAAACTATAGACAGGGCAGAGGGGTTGGAGGGGAAAGGAGGGGGCATGGGGTAATTAATGATGGTGGAATGTGATGATCATTACTATCCAAAGTACATGTATGAAGACACGAATTGGTGTAAATATTCTATGTATACAACCAGAGATATGAAAAATCGTGCTCTATATATGTAATAAGAACTGTAATGCATTCTCCTGTCATATATATATATATATATATATATATATATATATATATATATATATATATATATATATATAAGAGAATGTTATTTGGCATTTTGGTGGGGAGTGCACTATCTCTGTGGATTGCATTTGGTAATATGGCCACTTTCACATTATTACTTCTGCCTATCCATGAACATGGGAGTTCTTTCTATCATCAAGTGTCTTCTTCAATTTATTTTTTCAGTGTTTATAATTTTTGTTGTAAGGGATCTTTCACCTCTTTGGTTCGATTTGTTAAAGGATTATTTGCTTACTTACTTCCAACTCACTTGCTTGCCTATTTTAAAAAAATATTTATTCTTAAGTTTTAGGTGGACACAATATCTCCATTTTACATTTATGTGGTGCTGAGGATCAAGCCCAGTGCCTCGTGCATGCTAGGGGAGCGCTCTACCACTGAGTCACAACCCCAGCCCCTTGCCTATTATTTTTAGGCTATTTGAATGGAATTGTGTCCCTAGGTGATTTCTTTTAGCAGATTCATTACTGGTGTACAGGAAAGCTACTGATGATTGTGTGTTAATGTTGCCTCCTGACATTTTGCTCAATTTGATTATTAATTCTAGAAGTCCTTTGGTGGAATTTTTTGGATCTTCTAAGTAAAGGATCATATCATCTGCAAACAGTGGTAATCTGAATTCTCACCTTCCTATTTGTATCCCTTTTATTTCCTTCACTTGCCTAATTGTTATGACTAAACTTCCAAGTGCCAAATTGAAAAGGAGTGGTGAGAGTGAACATCCTTGTCTTGTTCCTGATTTTAGAAGATATGCTTTCAGTTGTTCCCCACTCACTATGATTGTGGCTTTGGGCTTGTTGTATAGAATAGCCTTTATGGTGCTGAAAAAGCTCCTTCTATCCCTAGTTTCATCAGTGCTTTTATCCATGACAGGGTGATAAATATCCTAAGCTTTTTCTCTGTGTCCATTCAGATGCTTATGTGACTTTTTTTCTTAATACCATTTATTATATGTGGCAAATTATACTTATTGATTTGCATATTTGGAATCACCTGTGCATCACAGGAATGAAACCAACTAGACCATGAAGTACAATCTCTTTACTGTGTTGTTGAATATGACCTGCTAATATCGTATTAAGGAATTTTGTGTCTATGTTCATCAGGGATATTGTTCTGTAGTTTTCTTTCCTTGATGTGTCCTTAACTGATTCAGGTATCAGGGTGATACTGACTTCATAAAATGAATTGAGTACTGCTCCCCCTCCCCCTTTCTGTTTCAAAAGAATAAATTGAGAAGCGTTGGCATTAATTCTTCTTTAGAGATATGTTAGTATTCAGTGGAGAATCCACCTGGTCCTGGGCTTTCTGTGGTGGAAGTCTTTTAATTACTACTTCAATATCATTGTTTTTTATGGCTATGTTTTTGTTTTCTATATTCACTTGGTTCAATTCTGGTATTTCAGGTATATTTAGAAACTCATCTATCTACTCCTTCTTGATTTTCCACTTTATGAGGGAATAAGTTTTCTAAATAGTTCATAATGATTGTCCGGATTTCTGTGATGTCTGTGGTTATATCTCCATTTTGTCTCTAATTTTTTTGTGTGTGAAGGGGGGAGGGTACCAGGGATTGAACTCAGGGGCACTTGACCACTGAGCCATGTCCCCAGCCCTATTTTGTATTTTATTTAGAGACAGAGTCTCCCTGAGTTGCTTAGCATCTTGTTGTTGCTGAGACTGGCTGACTGACTCTGAACTCAAGATCTTCCTGACTCAATGTCCTGAGCCACTGTGATTACAGGCATACACCACTGCACCCGGCCACAATCCTTTGTATTTAAAAAAAATATTCTCTGTTTCATAAATTTCAGTTCTAACCTTAATTATTTCCTTCCTTCTACAGGTTTTTGATTCATCCTTATATTGTTTATTGAGAATCTTTCTGATTTTCTTTTTTTTAATTTGACTCTTAATCTTTTAAAAATATTTTAATTTCTTTTAGTTCTACATGAGAGTAGAACATATTTTGACATATTACACATAATGAAGTATAACTTCCCATTTGTGGTTGTACATGATGTGGAGTTACACTAGTCGTGTATTCACATATGAACATAGGAAAGTTATGTCCAATTCATCCTATTGTCTTTTCTATTCCCATCCCTCCTCCCTTCCCTTCATTTCCCTTTGTCTAATCCAAAGTGCTTCTAGTCTTCCTTTCTCCCTCCATTGTGTGTTAGCATCCTCAAATCAGAGAGAACATTCAGCCTCTGCTTTTGGGGGATTGGCTTATTGCACTTCACAAGATAATCTACAGTTCCATCCATTTACCTGCAAACTTCGCTCTTCTTTAAGGCTGAGTACTATTTCATAATGTATATATACCATATTTTCTTTTTCTATTCATCTGCTGATAGGCCACTGAGGTTGGTTCCACAGTTTAGCTATTGTGAATTGAGCTGATAAACATGATGTGGCTGTGTCACTGTAATATGCTGATTTTAATTCCTTTGAGTATATACCGAGGAGTGGGATAACTGGGTCAAATGATGGTTTCATTCTGTGTTTTCTGAGGAATCTCCATACTGATTTCCAGAGGGATTGCACCAATTTACAGTCCCACCAGCAATGTATGAGTGTGCCTTTCCCCCCACATCCTCACCAAGATTTACTGTTACTTGTATTCTTGATGATTGCCATTCTGACAGGAGTAAGATGAAATCTCAGTGTAGTTTTAATTTGCTTCTCTCATTGCTAGAGATGTTTAAATTTTTTCATACATTTGTTGAATAATCATATTTCTTCTTATTTGAAGTATATGTTCAGTTCCTTTGCCCATTTATTGATTGGATTGTTTGTTTGTCTTCTTTTGTGTTGGTGTTAAGTTTTTTGAGTTCATTATACATCCTGGAGATTAATGTTCTGAGGTACAAGTGGCAAAGATTTTCTCCCATTCTGTAGGCTCTCTCTTCACATTTTTGATAGTTTGCTGTGAAGAAGTTTTTAGTTTGAGAGCATCCCATTTATTGATTCTTGATTTTATTTTGTATGCTTTAGGAATTCCTTGTTGAGGAATTTGGTTCCTAAGTGACATGAGGGAGATTTGTTCTACTTTTTCTTCTAATAGGTGCAGGGTCTCTGGTCTGATGCCTAGGTCCATGATCTACTTTGAGTTGAGTTTTGTGCAGGATGAGAGGGGGTAAATTTTATTTTGCTACATATGAATTTAAAGTGTATCCCAGCACCATTTGTTGAAGAGGCAATTTTTTCTCCAATGGATGTTAATGCCACCTTGGTCTAGTATGAGATACCTGTATTTATGTGGGTTTGTCTCAGTGTCTTCTATTCTGAACCATTGGTCTTCATGTCTGTTTTGTTGCCCATACCATGCTGTTTTGTTACTATAGCTCTGTAGTATAATATAAGTGTGGAATTGTGATGCCTCTTGCTTCACTTTACTCACTGAGGGTTGCTTTGGCTATTCTGGGCCTCTTCTTTTTTCCAAATTTATATCATGACTGATTTTTTTGTTTGTTTCTATGAAGAACAACTGTGGGAAGCCATCTATGAGCCACGTGTGGACTGAGCAACATTCAAGTCATTAGGCAGGAAAGCCTGATTCTGGGAACTCCCAGTCATAATCCATCGGTTCCAGAATACTGGATTCACGTGGTGCCCTGTCCTAGCTCACTGCTGGAGTTCAAGCTTAACCCTAGAGATGGGAGTGACCCACTAGAGCCAAACAGCCTCCCAGAGATGGGTGTAGCTTGCTAGACGCCAATCAACCTATTTCCTGCAAGACCCGGTACTGAAACAAGATTCCTCCCACTGAAAACTTATCCCTGCCTTTGATGTACTCCCCTTAAATAAAGGATTGGGGCCTTTTTCAGTTGTTTAGTCCTGATAGGAACTGGAAGACCCTTCAGACACTCCACATTTTAAATCTAACCCTTTGTCTTTGTCTTAGTCTTATTTCAGACTTTTTATTTTCCTAGGTGGCTCACACCTCCTGGTCAGGAACCTGCTCTGTTGGGGTGCTGGCAACAACATCAAACATCATTGAAATTTTAAAAAGAACTGCATTAAATCCATGTAGAGCTTTTTGTAGTATGGCCATTTGGACAATACTAATTCTGCCTATCCAAGAACATGGGAGATCTTTCCATTCTCTGAGGTCTTCTTCAATTTCTTTTTTAGTGTTCTGTAGTTTTGAATGTGGGGGTCTTCCACCTGTGTTGTTAGATTGATACCCAAATATTTTAATTTTTTTCAAGCTATTGTGAATGCAATAGTTTTCCTAATCTCTCATTCAGTTGATCCATCAATGAATGATAGGAATGCAATTGATTTCTGGGTGTTAGTTTTATATCCTACTACTTTGCTGAATTTGTTTATGAGTCCTTGAAGTTTTCTGGTGGAATTTTTTGGGGTCTTCTAAATACAGAATCATGTTGTTGGCCATAGAAATAGTTTGAGTTCTTCTTTTCCTTTTCTTATCCCTTTATTATTTTTTTCTTTTTTCTAGTTGCTCTGGCTAGAGTCTCAAGGACTCTTGTTGAATAAAGTGATAAAAGAGGGCATCCTTGTCTTGTTCTTCCAGTTTTCAGAGGGAATTCTTTGGAATTCTTTTTTTTTCTCCATTTAGAACGATGTTGGCTTTGAGTTTAGCATATATAGCTTCTACAATGTTGAGCTATGTTCCTACTATCTGTAGTGTTTTGAACATAAATGGATGCTGTATTTTGTCCAATGCTTTTTCTGCAACTATTGGGATAATCATGTGATTCTTGTCTTTCAGTCTATTGTTGCGTTTAATTACATTTAATGATTTCCATAGGTTGAACCAACCTTGCATTCCTGGGAGGAACCCTACTTGATAATGCACTGTCTTTTTAATATGTCCTTTTAATATGCTTTCCAGTATTTTATTAAGAATTTTTGCATCTGTGTTCATCATGGATATTGGTGTGAAGATTTCTTCCCATAATGTTCTTTGTCTGGATTGGTGTCAGGGTGATAGAATGAGTTTGAAAGGGTTTCCTCCTTTTCTGTTTTATGGAATAATTTGAGGACGATTGGTGTTAGTTCATCTTTAAGGGTCTGGAGAACTCAGCTGAGAATCCTTCTAGTCCTGGGATTTTTGTTGTTGGTAGGGTTTTGATGGTGTCTTCAATTTCATTGCTTAAAATTGATTTACTTAAATTTTCTATGTCCTCCTGATATGATTTGGGTAGGTCATATGTCTAGAAATTTGTTAATGTCTTCATGATTTTTTATTTTATTAGAGTATAAATTTTCAAAATAGTTTCTGATTATCATCTGTATTTCATTAGTGTCCATCGTGATATTTTCTTTTTCATCATCAAGAATTCATTAATTTGTTAAGATGCCCTAGTGTAAATAATGTGACATCTTTTAAAACTAGGAAACAGTATAGAAGCAAGAATGGGTAGAAAATACCGTGTTCATCTGTATTCACTTATATTCATGATAGCAACATGAGAGAAAGGTAGGAAGCCTTCTCTAGAGACCTTACTATTTATATAAGAACTGCAATATTGTCGATACGTTTGAATACAATTACTTTTCGTACAGCAGTCATCCTGACCCCATACGATTTATATAAGTGAATCTCATAAAAGTATCTTAGTGTGTCATAGAAATATAAAGTAGATGAAAAGAGAAATAACTTGCATGTAAACTTCCATAAAAAGGAAACAAAAACAAGCCTTAGAGATTGGTGAGTGGAACAAAAGAGAGAGGCATTAAAGACTTCTGAAATATTCTCACCAAAAAAAAAAAAGAATTCATTAATTTGAGTTTTCTCTCTCTCTTTGTTAGCTTGGCTAAGGGTTTATCAATTTTATTTATTTTTTCAAAGAACCAACTTTTTGTTTCTTCAACTGTTTTGGATTTTTTTTTTCAATTTCTTTTATTTCAGCTCTGATTTTAATTATTTCCCATCTTCTACTGCTTTTAATGCTGATTTCTTCTTTTTTATCCAGGTCTTTGAATTGTAATGTTAGGTTATTTATTTGTTGGCTTTCTATCCTTTTAACAAATGAGCTCAATGCAATGAATTTTCCTCTCAGAACAGCCTTCTGAGTGTCCCAGAGATTTTGATTTGTTGTATTGCTATTCTCATGTACCTCTAAGAATTTTTTCTTTTTTCCCTGATTTCTTCTGCTATCCATTGGTCATTCAATAGCATATTATTTAGTGCCCAGGTGTTAGAATAGCTTCTATTTTTTATTTTATCAATGATTTCTAATGTCATTCCATAATGATCTGATAGAATACAATATATTATCTCTATATTTTTGTATTTGCCAAGAGTTGCTTTGTGACCTATGATATGGTCTATTTTAGAGAAGGATCCATGTGTGCTGACAAGAAAGTGTATTCAGTCACTGATGGATGAAATAGTCTATAAATGTCTGTTAAGTATAAATTATTAATTGTTTTTTTAGTTCTATAGCTTCTTTATTTAGTTTTGTTTGGAAGATCTATTCAGTGGTGAGAGAGGTGTGTTAAAGTCACCCAGTATTTTTGTGTCATTTTCTATTTGATTCTTCAAATTGAGAAGGGTTTGTTTGATGTATGCAGATGCTCCATTGTTTGGGGCATAGATATTAATGATTGTTATGTCGTGTTGATGTAAGATTCCCTTAAGCAGTATGAAATGTCCTTCTTGGTCCCTTTTGATTAACTTTGACTTGAAGTCTACTTTATCTGATATGGGATGGAAACCTCTACTTGTTTACGAGTCCATGTGAATAACGTGTTTTTTCCTATCCTCTTACCTTCAGTCTGTCTGTGGATGACTTTACCTATGAGGTGAGTCTCTTACAGATAGTATATTGTTGGGTCTTGATTTTTAATCCAACTGGCCAGTCTATGTCTTTTGATTGGTGAGATTAGGCCATTTACATTCAGTGTTATTATTGAGAAATGATTTTTATTCCCTCTCATTTTGATTTCTGATGTTCTTATGTAGGCCCTCATATCTGTAACTTCACTGTCCCAGTGACCTTCATGGAGACAAGGAGATTCTGATATGCTGCACTTCTATTATAGTGTGATTGTAAGAATTTTAAAATTTCTCTCCTGATTTTTTCCTAGAACCCACTGATCCGTCAAAAGTGTAATCGTCAGTCTAGATGTGTTTATGTTGTTTGTCACTTCATATTTTCTCATGATTTCTAATTTCATTTCATTATGATCTGTTGCGAATCAAGCAATTTCATAGAATGTTATATATTTACCAAGACTTGGATGTAGCCTTAAATCTTGTCCAGTTTGCAAAAGATTGCAGGAAGACATGAAAAAGAAAATGCATTGAGGTCTTTTGGGATGAAATGCTCTGTAGATATCTGTTAGGTCCATTTGTATTAACAATATGTTTAGGCCTGAAGAGTTTTTACTGGTAAAAATCACATTCGTAAAGAAGAATAAGAAACGAGAGGAGGTGAAAAAGGAGTGGGAGAGAAGAAGGCTAGGGAGCACTGCTTGTGGGTGGCCCTCTCCCCTTGGTAAGCCTGGCAAATGAATACAGGTCAGAGGTCAAGCCACCACAAGCACTCTGTGTCTGTGGCTCTGTCCCCACATCTGAACCAGTTGGTATCTCTCAGTATCCTCCCTAGCCACTGTCCCTCACCACCAGTGATGGTACTATACACAAGTCAGAGAGCTGGGTATGAAACTTGCCCACCCTCTTCTCCCACCCCTCACATCAGGTAGTGTAAGTAGTAGCCACACAAACACAGGGCAAAGAGAAGGAGGGTAGGGTTGGAACTATTGAAGTGTGGGACCTCCTGACCTATGATGTCTGGACTGAATTGAAACTGCTGTGAACCATTGGTTCAACTCCCTGTTTTGTCTCCAAAGACAGAAGTTGCATTCTTTGGGTCTGTGAGATCTGAGAGCTGGCTTGGTTAGACAAAGTGGGCTTGATGTCCATGTAATTCAAGGAGCTATGATCTGTCCATAGCTCAGGGTCAGCCCTCCTTCAAATGAAAGTCCTGGGACCTAGGAGTCCAGGTAAATGCATTCTTCCTGACTCAGCCCAGAGGCTCCAGAAGCCCTCCTAGAACTAGCCCTCCTAGTTTCTAGCACAGCCTCCGCCCTCTAGGACTCCATGAAGGTTGCAAGGGCACACAGGTGTCTAGAATCTTCAGAAAATTCTGGCCAAAGTTGATTAAGAGCTGAAGGACAGACATCTAGACCTGGGAATTGGGCCCCCAGTCACACTCTTGAGAGGACATACATGTGGGTCCTGGGGTTGGCGGTACCCCAGGGTGTGGACAAGTGGACCGACAGAGCATCTCAGGTCGTTAGAGATGGGACCCTTTGCCACGGTCAGCCTCTCTAGAGGGAAGCTGTGCAGACACTCCAGGCTCTGAGGGGTCAGGGCCTCTCCCAAGCCTCAGTTCAGGCTCTCTTTCTCTTTTTATCTCAGTGACCCACCAGGGAACCTCATGGCCTCACAGGTCCTTCAGAGGGAGACTTGTCCTGATTCCGACCCTCCTCATTCCCCGAGGCCAAGACCACGCCACAAGAAAGCTCCAAAAACAACAGGTTGGTAACATGGGAAACTATTTATTATTAGAGAAGGTCCACAGAGGAGGGCAGAATGCAGAGAGGACGCAGGCAACATGGGGCCGAGAGGAGGACGGGAGCCCAGGTGTCCAGGAGGAAAGTCTAGGCGAGAGTGGCAAAGCCCACCCTGTTGTTGGCCAGGTCAAAGATGGAATAGTAGGACCTGAGGAAGACGTCCCCAAGAATCCAAAAGGGCTGGCCATCCTCCAAGGACATGTCGATGGATTGCAGTCCCACAGAGCAGTAGCCATCCTCCTGCTCCACAGAGAAAGGCATTTGGTCACACATGGCCTGGGCACTACTCAGCCCTCAGCCCTGGGTCACTGGCACACTTTTAGAGATGAGCAGAGAAAGAACTGCCCCTGAGGACTCAAAGACCAGCTGATTCACCAGAGTAGGGGCTGTTGGGAGAGGTTCTCAAATCGCTGAATTCAGGCTGCCTTGGCCTGTCCCCATGGGGGGAACTCTTCTTCCCCCAAGACCCTTCCTGCACATGATTTGTAGCAGGTCTTCAGGGTCATTAAGGCTTGGAGGAAGATGAACTTGATTGAAACTTTGCCTTCACCCTCATCATCTGTGCAGGGGGATCAGCTATTGAACCTCTATGAAACTCCAGGTTTCCATTTGTAAAAGAGAAAGAGAATCTTCCCAATCAAATGTTGTGACAATCATGTGGGAAGCCTGGGCACCGGGCTGCACAGTGACTAGCCCTAGACAGAGCCCCTGTCCACTGATTAAGAGACTGATTGATCATGGGTGACACTCTTCTGGTGGGGATAATCCCAGGTGGCCTAGGTTGGGAAATGGCACAGGGCCAGGTGGAGCTTTTCTGGCTGCACCTGTTCCTCTACCCCAGTGGCTCAGCCCCAGGGACCAGGACTTACATTGAGGATGTAGGCAGAGGGCGGCAGAGGGAACTGCACCCCGTTGATGACGAAGGTGAAGGTGGGCAGGTTCTGGATGTCATTACAGTTCACGAAAAACTGCAGAGAAACAGGTTCTGCCAGGTCCCCTCATTCCCCACCCAAGAGCACCTGCTAAGCCTCCCAGATGCCCAAGACCTCTTTTTGGAGCAGAGGGCACAGTTCAGGGGAAAATGCTATGTAGGAACTGCGTGGGTGTCACAGGCACTACTAGAGTGGGTGACATCTGGAGAGACCTGAGAATGTCCCACACCAAAGAAGCTCCTCCTGCCTGAATGGCCCTTCTGTGAGGTTGAATCGATGCCCTTTCCCTGCAGGTGTCCTTTGAAACCACACAGCCATGTGCAAAAAGTGGACCAGGGCACCCTCCCCTAGTGGGGAGGGCTAATTAGGTGACTCATGTCATTTGCCAGGACACATGGGAGCGAGGGGGCATATCTGTGTGGAAGAGAGGGAGATATGGACTGAAGGTTGTCCCTTGTAGCTCACTTTGTTGCCCCAACATTCTAGTTACATTGTTCTAACTCAAAAACCCAACCATCGATCAATCTGATTTCCTGAGTGGACGGTAGCAAAGAAGTAATTCGTGCCTGACAGTGATTTCCCATGTCCCTCGGCACCCACATATGGCTCCACCTTAACCACCCTCCAGCCTCAGCCTGTCCCACGGCTTGGTGTGGGTACCCCACATTCAGTACATTGGGCAGCAGAAGCATCGAGTCCATGCTAGTCTGGTGTCCCATGTGGAACTAGAAATGGCTCTGAGTGGACTCTCCTGGCCAGGGGACATCCAGGCCACACCCACCTGTCCATACTCATCCTCCTGGGCCCCAATGGTCTGCAGAAGGGAGCTCAGGTGCTTCTTGGGCACAACAAGCAGAGAGGTTCCTGTGTCCACCATGGCCTGGCAGCCCTGGGAGCACCAGCCAGAAGCCTCTTCCCCAACATAGAACCTGGGTGGCAAGAGAGGGCAGCCTCAGCCCGACCAGGACAGGGCAGCCAGGGGGGACCTTCCCAGCACTGGGGAGCAAGCAAACCTGAGGCCAGTGCAACTACTCGCTGCCTCACATTCCCACTAGGTCTATGCAGGGTCACCTATATGGCCCAGGGGTCTATTTCTAATAACTTCAAGGAAGTTTTGAGAAGCACTGAAAACAAGGGACATCATGTTTTTTAAAAAGACATGGAACAAGTTAGTTGTCCCACATACCTCAGTTTTGAATCTGTGGGGTCCTGTGTGATTGGACAGGAGCTTCTCCAGTACTTGGGATTCCACATGTGCCCCCCACCCCTTTCTCCAGACTCAGCCTTGATGCCCCTGCAGAGGCCAGCTGAGGCTCTAGGGGGACAGACCACCAGAGTCCTCGGTGACCACACCTCAGTGGAGCCTGGATGAGTGCATGCTATGGGTGCCCAGAGGCCAGCTCCAAGGAAGGGGCGTCCCCAGGGACCCCCAACCCAGACTCACTCCTGGATGCTGATCTGCCAGTAGAGCTCCCGGGTGACAGGGGCCCAGGAGATCTGCCCTGTGTACAGGCTCTCATCCACACCTCCAAAGATGACCGCTCCTCCGTCCTCAGATCCCTCTTGGCTGCAGGACACACAGGCAAAATAAGTGAGGGAGTGGCAAAGGAGTGGGCACCGATGCTAAGCAGTCACCTTCACAGGGAAAGAGCTCCTTCTCTGATTTCCAAAGGGTTTTTCTGAACACAGGGCCATGGGTCCCCTCAGACTTCTGAATGGCCGGTTTCTGGTGGGGTAGAGATAGAGGTGAAGTCTATGGTGCCCTATGTAAAGGACAGCCCCAACTCTGTAGACCCCCCCCACACTGTGCTGTCTTCTGCTTTTCATTTCATGCCTTTGCTGCGCCCTGTCACCAGGAGCCTCACAGATACCCAACTTTTTCTTTTCCTCTGCAAGTGGACATGGGCAGGGCTTTGGTGGAGGGGAGGAAAAGACAGGCCATGTTTCTTCCAGAAGATTCCCCTTAGTGGTAGCAGAGTGGGTCGTTCCTAGAGGTTCATGTGGTGTGCAAACAGCCAAAAGGAGTCCCTAGTGTTAGTGACAGGGTCAATGTGTTGAAAGCAGGATAAGGAGACCAAGCCACATCAAGAAGATGGAACTGACTCTAGACGGTAGAGAGGAAGAAAGCTGGACAGCAAGAGAGAAAAGCCAGGCCCAGGCCCCTCCTGACCTGGCCTGCTGTGGGGGCTGGGAGGACAGTGGGTGAGGAATAGTCGAGGGCCTAGACCAGGAGACTCCAAGACCTAGAAGGACCCATGCAGGAGGTAAGGCAGCGGGTCACTGGACAGAGAGGCCTCAGGGAGAAGCACAGGTGAGGCAGTGGGCTCTCAGGGCCCAGAGCAGCAGGCGGGCCCAAGACATGGGGAATTAGAGCAGCGACACCCGGAAGAAGTTCAGACAGAAGAAGGAGAGACCATCCTGCCTAGGAAGGCAAAGGGTCGTGAGAGTGGACTGGGGCAGGGGCAGGGGAGCAGGAGAGTCAGAGCCCAGGAGCTGAGGCTCTGAACAAGTGTGGCCCAGCCACCCCCTGCTGGGAGATCTCCTCACCCCAAGGGATCAGAACTTGGTACAGGGCAGGACTTAGGGACCCGCAGGGCAGTCTCTCACTTGCTGAGGTAGACGCTGAACATGGGGCTGGACAGGGCGTCCACCCGCAGCATGCCCTGCAGGGCTGTGGTGGCACCTCCTGCGGACAGGGCAGGGTAGGCCAGGCCCATGATGCCATCGAATTGCACATAGACAAAATTGGTACCCGGCTCCTGCTCACTCAGGCCGAACTCCTGGTTGGGGACCTGGATGCTCTCGACCTGTGGGGGGAAGACACATTGGAGGGGAGGTGACATTTCTGAGTGCATCTGTGTCCTCCTGCCCCAAGTCACCAGAGACCCTCCATGGTCTTCCCTCCTCCTCTGGCCCATCTGCCCACTTCTCCACAGGCATCCCAACTGTCACTTCTCTTCCAAGGGCCTCCTTCACTGTAGCCTCCCATCCCCACATCTCTGCTCCCCAGTTCTAAGCTCCTGAAAAAAGGCACCATGCCTAACTGGGCATCCAGGTGCCTCATCCCTGGACAGGAAAGAACAAGGACATCGAGTTCCCCACCCTCTCACACCCCCATCCTGGGTGGGGGTGGCAGCTGGAGCACTCACACTCAGGGTGTCATAGCCGAAGAAGCCAGTGAGGCTGCCGGTACCATACTGCATGGAGAAGGTCTGCCCGTTGGTGGAGAAGGTAGAGGACTTGCTGGGGTTGAAGCGAGGGTGTGTGGCTGCAGGAGGGAGCCATGGAGGCCAGGGGTGAGCAGAGGGCTGCCTGGCTCTCAGGCTCATGGGCTGCACCCCTGCCTGGCCCTCAGCCTAAGCTCCCAGCCTGAGGCTTCAGCACCCCCACCTGGTCACCAAGGAGGGACTGACAGCCTTGGCCCCAGGATCCTCTTAGTTGGAAGGTATTGGCCTGAAAGCCCATGTTTCATAGGTAATTGGATGCCTGGATGATGACCTCCCTGTAAGCAGCCGCCCTAGACTCTATCTCTATCTCTACCCCACCAGAAACTGGCAGAAACCTAGTGGGAAATGCTCATCCAGTGAGGAGTGGGAGGGAGACCTAGAGAGGAATCCACTCACCCCAACCTCAATTCACCCAGAAGTTGGGCATCCTGGGATGTGGAGGTGGCATGGGATGTGCCCATGGTGGACAGAGATGTCCACACTCCAGCCCCAAGATTTTTTTTTTTTTAAAGAGAGAGTGAGAGAGGGGAGAGAGAGAGAGAAAGAATTTTAACATCCATTTTTTAGTTATCGGCGGACGCAACATCCCTGCTTGTACGCGGTGCTGAGAATCGAACCCGGGCCGCACGCATGCCAGGCGAGCGTGCCACCACCTGAGCCACATCCCCAGCCCCAAGTCCCAAGATTTTGGAAGGAATCAGGGCAGACTTAAAACTGAAGATCCTCTGTCTCACCAAATGACTCCAGGACAGGGACCACATCTAGCAGAGTTGTGGCCAGTCCCTGGAGACGCTCAGGGAGAAGCTAGTGGAGAGGAGAGTGGAGGGCAAGGCACGGAGTGGACAGCGTCCTGAGGGGAGGAGCAGCACTGCCCGGTGAGCAGGAGAGGGTGGAGTGGAATGAACTGGAGGGGGTGAGGTGGACGGCAGAGATGGGGGGGTCCATCCTGACACGAGGCAAGGCAAGGGGCCACCCTGGAGCAGGGCCAGCCTCCTCCCTCTGGCTTGTTGATGCCCTGAGACCCTCAACAAGTCCCTGGTCCTCCTCAGGAGTGAGCACCCTTCCCTGCCTGCATCCCTGGACATGCCAGTGCCCAGCCCTGCCCAAGGGCCCTCCCTGCCCAGCCCAGCACTCACTGCAGGCCAGGCTCTGGCAGTAGACCGAGGGCACCCACAGGTTGGAGGAGCCAGTGTCAAACACGACCAGGAAGTTCTGGGGTGGAGTCCCGATGCTGATCTCACCAAAGTAGGCAGCCTGGGGAGCCATGGGGACGGCTGTGAGCATTAGGGGGACCCAGGGGCCAGGCTTCTCCATGGGCAGAGCAGGAAGGACAGCCCTGTCCTAAGTACCACCCAAAGCCAGGGTCCCAGACACACAGGCCTCAGTCCCAGCCTGCCCAGGGCAGCCACGTGGTCTCTGTGGGTCAGCTGCCAGGTCATTGGGGCCCTCCCCATGCTTTGCCCAATGGGCCACTCACAGCAGGGTGGCCCAGGCTGGCAGGACTGGGAGAAGGGAGGAGCCTCAGGGTGGGAGCCCAGGGAGTTCCCAGCTTTGGCAGCAGGGACAGGGACACCTAGAGACTAGGACTCACATCCATGTAGGTCATGGGCTCATAGAGCACGCTGAAGTCGCTGAAGCAGTACTTCTGAGCGGGGTCGTACTTGTGGGTCCTCAGGAAGTCCCCCAGCAAGCCCTTTTCCCTCATGGTCTGACGCATAGTCTTCATTTTCCTCAGGGGGACCCTAGGGGAGGCTGGGTGTCAGGGCAGGGCCCCCCTCCTGCCTCTACCTTCTCATTTCTTCTCTCCCTGATGATCTCCCTCGCCTCCTTCCCTCTTCCTCTTCTTTCTTTCCTTCTCCACTTCTTTCAACCTCGCTCAGCACTTGCTTCATCATTTGGGAAACTGCCGCAGTCTTTTGCTGGGCACAAATCACGAGTCTCCACACAGCTTGTAGATTCAAACAGCAATTCTTTATTCCCGATCTCACACCGGCCTTCTACAAACACGCTCTGGGGGAATCCACGTTCTCTGCCAAAATCCACTCCGTTCTCTGCCCAAATCCTCTCCTGCCTAAATCCACACCGCATGGGCTTCTGTCTCTCAAAATATACTGTCTGACCTAAGCACTCAAGAGAAACTCAGCAGCAGGATACGCCCTATTCTAAAGGGGGAACACCCTACTCTCCTATTATGCTAAACTTCCCTATTCTAAAGGGGGAACACCCTACTCTCCTATTATGCTAAACTTCCCTATTCTAAAGGGGGAACACCCTAAACACGGATCCTGCCCTGGTCCTTGAGCAAGGTCACCTTTCAGAAGTCCTTCCACTAGACAGCATGGGAGTAAGCTGGCAAGGAATTTGTCATACCTACTTGGCTGATGGCTCCCAGCATCTCCCCCCTTCTGATTAATTAAACAACAAGTAATGTGGCTTAAGGACCGTGCCTGGTAGGTTGTCCAGTTCAACATATGGCTCTTACCCGTCATCGGAAAACTGACCTTTAGGTAACTGACCTTTAGGCGTCAGCCTCCTGTCTTAGGTTGATACCATTGCAACTGGATCATACCCGTCACTGACTACCGGTCCAGCATACAGCCATACTTGTGGATAGGTCTATGCACCAGTGGGGGGGTGAGGTTCTTTGCCTCACCTCTGTTGGCCCCCAAATTTGGCCTTGGTGCCAGTGGGGGAGTGAGGTTAATGTGGCTTAAGGACCGCGCCTGGTAGGTTGTCCAATTCAACATATGGTTCTTACCCGTCATGGGAAAACTGACCTTTAGGCAACTGACCTTTAGGCGTCAGCCTCCTGTCTTAGGTTGATACCATTGCAATTGGATCATACCCGTCACTGACTGCCGGTCCAGCATATAGCCATTGGCCCCCAAATTTAGACCATCACTAGCAGAAGGGAGGAGGATACAGAAATGCCACGACACCAAGCCAATTGACAGTTCCTTTGGAAAAATTGCATCATTGGTGACACCATCAGCAAAGATCACTGGTGACACCATCAGCAAAGATATGCCAGCATTACCACAATTTGCTGCACTAAACGTAGTTACATAGTCCAGGCAAGTTCTGTAAGCAGTTCAAAGGGGAGGAATCTTTCAATCTGTCCGTCTCCTCCCAAAGTCCGTTTCCTCCCAAAGTAAGTTGACTCCTTGATTGAGCATACTTGTTGAGTTATATTCATTGGGATGAAGATAGGAATTCTGGCAATGATGCTAAAAAGACATTAACCTGAAAAGAATTATTAAATATAATGAAAAGGAAAGGTGAAAGTAAACAAACAGATCTGTTAACCTACTTAAAAAACAATCCTTAACAGCTGTTTACCTGATTTAAATTAGTAAACAAGCAGATCTGTTAACCACCTTTAAAAACAATCCTTAACAGCTGTTTACCTAATTTAAATTAAACCATTTAAATCACGTGAATAAAAAAAATAATAATTTGGATCCATTTTCTCATGAGCGCTCCTCATATATGAAATATGGACATACGCACACACAGACATATAACACAAAACACAAATGTGCAAACAAACGTACAACACATAAGATAATAATAAAGGCCTTGTAGCTTTACCTAGGTGAAATCTCCATTGCAATGTTTAAAAACTCTATAGTCAAAAAATAAAACTGATCAGAAAAACATTAACCTAGGTTTGTATGAGCTCAAAAAATAAAAATAGAACCTTATGATGTGGAAAAATGCAATAATAAAATAGATATTGAAAAAAACATCCTGGTTAATCACAGTCGCAGATGTAAGAATGGCCAAGCTGGAGTTCTGGATATCAGCTATTATGAATTTGAGTCAAATCATTTTCTTTTTGATCTGTAGAAATTGCTTTAGTTAGTCTTTCTGGAATCCAAATCGGCTGCTGTTCTTCCTGTGGAAAAACAAAAAGAACCCCGACTCCAGAAAATCACTGGGTCAGGATCTTTCCATTGTCCTGTTAGAATATCTTTCCAAAGTACTTTAGTCTTATGTACATTTTTTGGATACATATGTCTTTCTGCAGCACTAAGTCCTGATGAATCCAAATTTTAAAAGTTTAGAGTAAAAAGGGTTATTTTAAGTTTATCTTTGGGGGATATATACCCCTTTCCAATTTTTAAGATTAACTAGGCTTCGAATCACGCAATCTTTCCTCCGTCATGAAGGCATCTTAACCACCTTCAAATTAACCTTTTAAAGCCTACCAATTATCATCTATACTGTACTTTTAAATGTACTTTTTCACCACCTACAGCTTCACTCCTTTAAACGAGGCTTAGACTCTGTTTAAATCGCTTAATATTAGTTTACATGGCTGCCCTTCAACCAAAGGCCTTTTTTACTCCATTAAGAAGCTTTGTCTCAATCTGCCATGTACAAATACCCTTTTTCTTCTTTCTTCCTTTCTCAAGCTTATAAAGTAAGTCTAGTTTCCTCAAAATCTTTTTAAATGGCATTTTACAACTTTTTACTTTACCACACAGAGATTATCTCATCTAGAAACATTTCTTTTTCTTTTAACCTTCCATATTAAAATATATTTTCACATCTTCAATCTTTTAATATTTCTTTTCTAGCCATTAACCCTTTTTATAAATTCACATTCTGAAATAACGCTTATAAAAATTTCTGATTTAGACAAATTACTCCACTTTAAGAAAAGACTTTCATGTTTTTTATGATACTATAATACTGTAATTGAAACCCAACTGAAACTTCTTATACTTATTGTATATAAATTACACCTGATAGAATCTTAACACTTAGTAACCTTGTTTCAGCAAAGACATAGACCAAAGCAATATTAAACATTTTTCCATTCACCAATTTATGAAGACACACATAATGATTAAACAGCAGGAAACAGTGAACTTCCCTCATGCCTTCCCTCAGCCCCTCTCAGGGGTCCTGCTCCTGCCCTGGCCTCTGTTCTCAGAGACCCTGAAAATACTTCCCATGAAGGGGAGAGGGACTTGGGACGCTGGGACTTTACACCTTCCAGAGGATGTCTGCTGATATTTGTTCTTTTGTTGTTTAAGGGTCAGGTCTGGGATGTGACTCAGTGGGAGAACATTTGCTGAGCATGTGCCTGACCTGGGTGCAGTCACCAGAAACATGAAAATGTAGAAATAAAATAAAATAGTTCTCAGAGATAGCAAAACTCACACCAAAGTGCGTCCCTTCCTGTGGTGCACTCTGGTACCTGGTACTGCCTATGAGATACACCATGGAGTAGGGGAGCAGCAATAATCCCCTAATATGTTTAAATGCAGCTGATTGAATGTGTGGCTATAAAACTGCACACAGGAAAGGCTCTCTGCACTCTTCCCAGGTGGCACAGCAGGCAGGGTGGCAGGCGGGGAGCCCTGTGTTCCTGAACCGGATCACCTGCTCCATTCTGAGTTTTCAACCCCTCATGTTATAGTGATTTACAGGAATTGGTGTTTTTGCTAAAATGACTTTGGCTTCTTCCAATCAATTTGGGGTCTCAGGAAATTTTTGGAGGGATTATGTGTCTCCTCTAGAAAGGAGTGTTATTTTCTGTAGGAAGAAACCACACCCTTCTTGTAAAGGCCGGCGTGGGCATAGTCACCCTACTCTCTGCTTCAGGACCATCTTCTCCCCTCAGTCTGGGGGGCTCCAGCAAGGGAAGCCTTCCCTGGCCCAACAGGGAATCCCGCTCAGACCCAGCTGCTGCCCCCTGACTAGCTGCTCCATACAGGGCTGCAGGCTTCCTGAGGTTCCCTGCACCCACAGCCAGGTCCACACTCACCTGACAAGTGTAGTCGATGCCTCCAAGACCAGGAGGCAGACCAAGGCCACTACCATCCACTTCATGATGCCGATTCCCAGCTGGTCACAGAGCAAGCGCCACTCTGAGATCCACAGTCGCACTGGAGTGAAGACTTCAGCACTCCCTCTTTATACCCCCTGGATGTGGCCGAGTCCCTCCCTCCGTGCCCTGGGCAAGCATGACCCTAACCAGGGTGTCCCCTGTACACCAGGTAGCCATTGTTACTGTGTTTTGCTCCTGGACCATGGCCACAGCTGACTTTTCAACTTGTTGACTTTTGAATCCAACAGCAGAGGCCAGGAGGTACCGGCGATAAGACAGAACAAAGTCGCCATAAGATGGAGGGGCAGAGCTGCTCCTCCTCCAGGAACCAGTGGTTTGTGTGGGCATTTTGGGGTGAGGTCTAAGAGGCAGAGACAGAGAGAGGGGCATAGGAATGTAGGCAGATTTCTTGGCCAGCAAGTCTTGACATTGGGGATAACAGCATCTTTGTCATGGGCACTCTCCTGTGTGCTGTAGGCAGGTTCACACCATCCTGGTGGCTGCCCACCGGGTGCCAGGAGCAGTCCCTGAGCTGTAACAATCAGAAATGTGTCTAGGGGTTGCCTAATGTCCCCAGTAGGGGTGACATCATTGAGAACTGTGTGCTTAAGTGATGCCCCTGGTGGTCTGGCTCAAGTACTTGCTCCCAGCACCCCAAGTCCTTGGGATGGAATTGGGATATTTGTTGGGGTCCCGGATGAGTAGGTAGCATGGTGATGAGGACATGTTGCTAACAAGGTAGTTCTGATGCTTGGGATGGGGCTGGAGACCAGTGGCAGAAGTCATTGACTGGGGGTGTCTTCAGAGGCTTTTCAAATCGATCAGGGGACTTGGAGAAAACCTCACCTCATGCCCAGGTCACACTCACAGGGTACACAATCTGGGCATTGACCATGCCTCGGGCAACAGAGTGGAGAGGATCCGGGAACAGGGCACAAGCAGAGGGCCACCCTTGTCCTTGTCCCCTTCTGCACTGTCTTTCCCTACACCCCCTGCAACTCTTCCTTGAGAGGTCTCTGTGTCCCCATTGCCCTTTACCAAGTCCTGGTCTGCCCCTCTCTGGTCCAGGTCTGGTCTTTCCTGTTCCTCTCTCCATCATCTGGGGCCCCCCACATGCACCCCCCACCTCCCATACACCTCACTGCCACCTCCCCCTCTCCCATGTACAGTCTTCCCAAGGCTGAGCTGACCTGAAGCTGGACTGCCAACTCTCCATATTGGGGGACTGGAAAAAGTCCCCATGCCAGCACCCTCTCTCCACGTTGTACCCAGCACTCAGGGCTCCAAACAGATTGGTCACACCTTTGGGCCCCAGGCAGAAGGCCAGGGCCACACCTGCCAACCAAAGACAGCATCTGGCCAGCAGGGGATTTTCCACTCTGGTCACCACCGCCCACTGTCTATCCAGACCTGGGCATCCTCCCCAGGCCTCATGATGGGGGAGGCAGGGAAGGAATTAGAGTCTGCCCACCCCTTCCAGAGAGGGAGGTCCCTGCCTGATGATTGTCAATGCCAACTCAAGTCCCTTCCTCCCTGCAGTCCCCAGA
Organism: Callospermophilus lateralis; assembly: GCF_048772815.1. Taxonomy (NCBI): domain Eukaryota; kingdom Metazoa; phylum Chordata; class Mammalia; order Rodentia; family Sciuridae; genus Callospermophilus; species Callospermophilus lateralis. Next base: position 113,041,086 of record NC_135310.1, on the reverse strand, counting down.
GCCATGTGGGACTCTGGAGAGGAAGGAAGGCGGGGAGCATTTCCCCTGAGCTGGGCATCCCCACATCCGGAAGAGAAGGAAAAAGAGTCATAGGATCCTTGGATTCCTGCTAAGTCCATGGAATGCCCTGACCTCGGGAGGCCTACTAGAGCCAGCCTGGGGTTCCAGGGACCCTTCTTCCTGTGGTAGGAAACCAGGGGTCTGACAGTTGTCAGGCTCGCCTTCCCCAGGCCCAGTGACACCACATCCCTTCTGAGTGTCCCTGGCTTCAGCATCAGGAGAGGCATCCTGCTCAGCAGCCAGGCTCTGAGGATCTGCAGTCCCTCCTACCCCCCTGTTCCTCCTGTCAGTCTCCTGGGAGACCCAGGTGGCCTACTTCCTCCCCTCCCCTGTCCTGTCCCACCACCCACCCTCCATACACAGAAGGCTCACTCTTTGACATGTCTGGCATCTGCAGTGTCTGAAGGCACCTGAGAAGTCCTCCTGGGCCACCTCTGACCCCACACAGAAGCCCACGGAGGCCTGACCTGCTGGCTCCCACCTGAGTTCATCTTCTCACCAAGACACCACACAGTAGCGCCATGGTGCTGGGTCTCCAGTGTCTAGCCTTGGGCCTCCTCTCCATGGACCAGATGCTCCCAAGTGCGGAGACTGGGCCGTCCACAGCTCTGTGGCCAGCTCTGGGCTTAGGAAATCAGTAGAGTTGATGGAGCCCAGGGGATTGTTCTCGTTGAAGCTCTACTACACCCCTCACCCTATTATCCCAGGCGCACACTTCCTCCTAATAATCCAAACTGCTCTCCTGGGAGACCTTGACCCAGATGGGATCTCAGGGCCACAGGCTGCTGGTGTCCAGGAAAGAGGCAATTCTTCTGCATGCCCACGTCTCATTTTCTTTCTGCCTCACCTTCCTCAAAGCTTGTCATAAGCTCTGTGTGCAGTGTCACATGGCTGCAATCCCAGCAGCTCAGGAGACTGAGGTAGGAGGATTGCAATTTTGAGGCCAAACTCACCAATGTAATGAAGCCTTATGCAACTAGTGACAGCCACTTTCAAAATAAATATCAAATAATAATTTTTATAAAGCTCAGGGGATGTTGCTCATTGGTAAGTCTCCATGCATTCAATACACACACACACACACACACACACACACACACACACACACACAAAGTTATAGTCCTCTGTGGCTAACTAAATAAATCCAAGCTTGACACTCAACCATGCAGGATGCTCTCTGTTTCCTGCCAAGTGTCCAAGCTCTTCTTCCACCGTGCATACTCCTTTCTCACAAGTAGGGGTGGTATTTTCTTGCCTCCATGCTCTGTCCTCCATATGAAAGTCCCTTCCCAAATGCACTCACATGAAAACTTGCTTCACACCCAAGCCTTCCCCATGTGCCCTCCTACCCCTACATTGACCCCCCCAAAGTGGAGAATGTTGATTGTCTTCCCGTGGTGTCTACTCCATAACAGCTGATATCCACTTCTCTTGCCCCCAATCCTACAACATGTGCCTCAAAGAGTCCTCTTTCTGCTATGACCCCTTTACCAGCTCAAAGACATCTTTTAAAATAACATTGAGAGCTCAGGGTCTCTCTTAAAGAGTAATATACATAGCATGCAAACTATCACTACCCATACTTCACACAAGCCAGACATCACTAATCAATTGTTGCTCTAACCCCAGTGTTCAGACCAAGTCTTAGAGTCTTTTTTATTTTTATTTATTTTTTATCATTGTAGGTGGACAGCATGCCCTTGTTGGTTTAGTTTTGTTTGTGCGGTGCTTAGAATTGAATCCAGTGCCTCAGACATACTAGGCAAGCCCTCTGCCATTGATATACAGCCCCAGCCCTAGAATCTTTTAAATATTTTTTTATTCGTTCTAATTAGTTACACAACAAGGTAAAATGAATTTTGACACATCATATATAAATGGAATATAACTTCTCCTTCATCTGTTTGTACATGACGCACACAGGTCACGTAAACCATCTACACACATATGGTAATAAAGTCCAATCCATTCTACTCTCATTTCTACCCCTGCCTGCTCCCCTCCCTTCACTTCTCTCTGTCTAGTCCAAATATCTCTATGCTCCCCCACCCCACTGTGAATTAGCATCCACATATCAGGGAAAATATTCGAATCTTTCCCCATCTGGTGTTCCCTGATGGTCTTTCAATCCCTCATGAAATGACAATCCCCAAATCTTTTCATGGAGGATTTTTTAAAAAAAGATTATTGATGCTAAATTTCCTTTAGATCATATATATATTAATTATATATCAAGGCAGGGCTAGGGCTGGATATAGCTCCATTTGAGAGCACAGGCATAGCATGCTTGATGCCATGGGTTCCACCCCCAGCACCTCCCCCAAAAATAAATAAATAAAGTTTTTAAAATAGTAACGACTCTTCAAAGTGCACCTGCCTGCTCCTTCCTTCATTATCTTGCAGACCTTATTGTGCACACCTAGATTTGAACCTCACTGAGGTCAGTGTGTAAACACAATTCGCTCTGCTCTTATCTCACAGGACTGTGGCATGTGCACCTTTCCATGCATTAAGATATGCCTCTTCCTTATCACTTAACACTTGCAGAGGTTACCTGGCGCTCTCTCCTGCTGGCCCTAGGCACTGGGTTGTTTCCAGTTCTCACTGCTGTCAGCAGCACCTGGGCGAGTGAAGTGGGCTCCCCATGACAGAGACATTCAAGCAGAGGCTGAAAGGGCACTTTTTTTTTTTTTTTTTTTTTTTTTTTTTAGTACTAAGGATGGATCCAGGAGCACTTAACCACTGAGACACATCTCAGCACTTTTTATGTTTTTTTTTTTTTTTTGAGACAGGATCTCCCTAAGTTGCTCAGAGATACGCTAAGTTGCTGAAACTGACTTTGAACTCTGAACTCTCCTGCCTCAGCCTCCCAAGTCGCTGGGATTACAGGTGTGTGCCATCATGCCCAGCCAAATGGGTACTTCTTAAGGAGTCCTGGTAGAGGGCTCTCTTGCAGTAGGCTTGAGTTTGGGCCTGGGTTCTCAGTTTCCCTGTGCATTCTAACCCTGATACTGTCCACTCAGCTCTGGGGACAATTACTCTATAACCTTAAATCTTTCTCAGTTATCTATGTGCATGTTTAGTTAAGGTTTCAGCTATTTTCTCAGGCTTTTGGATTTTGCTTAAGTGTTGGTGTGTGTTTTATATTTTCACCATTACTCCAACCAAACCCACTGGGAACATACTGGACCTGATGTTTGTTTTTCTCAAGCTCAAGGGTATACACTGTTAAATGTTGACATAACTCTAGAGTCACAGAGAGTTGTGACATAGTGAGGAGTGGTCCCTCCCAATTTTCATGCAGGACCCCCTAATGTTAACTCACACAAAAAGCATCCTACCCTGGTCACTTCAGGAATTTACCCTGATATAATGCTATCAAGGACTCTACACACCTCATCTAAATGTCACCATTTGTGCCACAAATGCCCCCTTTCTTGCCCAGGATCCCGTCTAGGTTCCCACATTGCTCTGGTGATCATTTCATTCTCCTTCCATCTGTGCCAGCTCCTTGGTTTTCTGTCCCTTGTGACCTTGTGACTTTTTGTTGTCCTGACCAGTCCCTTTGTAGACTGCCCCTGGCTGTAGGTGATGCTGGTGTTTTCTCATGGTGAGGTGGAGGGGGGTGTTTGGACAATGCTGCAGAGGAGATGAGCCCTCTGCGGGCACCCTGTCTGGATGGTGTGATGTCCAGGTGTCCTGTTCCTGCTCACTTAGACTCTGTCCCTGGTTAAGGTGGGATCTGGCAGGTTTCTCACCTCCAACTTACTGTTGTGCTTAGTAATTAATAAGAGTCTTCTGTTGAGATGAGTGGAGACTGTGCCGACCTCCTGCTTCTCCTCATCTCCTGCTCTGGGTGCAACAGCTGTTCACAGTTTTGCCTAAAACAGTCATTACAAAGGTGTTTGCCTAGTGGTGATTTTCTATCTCCATGATTCCTTCTGCACTGATGAGATTTCTACTGTAAGCAAGAACTGGACCTGAGGTTTTAGATGGGCTCCTGCCCTCCTGGAAAACACCCCATCCCAGAGGGCAGGCCGGGCAGGTGCTTTGTATTTAATGAATCATGCAACCCTCTTGACAGTCCCACAGAAAGGCTGACTCGTCTCCTTCTATAGAGGAGTCTGGTTTTTGTTTTGGTTTTAGGTACAGGGGATTGAACTCAGGGCACTCTCCCACTGGCCCACATCCCCAGCCCTATTTTGTATGTTATTTAGAGACAGGGTCTCACTGAGTTGCTCAGCTCCTCCCCATTGCTGGGGCTGGTTTTTGACCTTGCAGTCCTCCTGCCTCAGCCTTCAGAGCTGCTGGGATTACAGGCATGAACCCCACCCGTCATAGAGGAATCTGATTTATGTGCACCTCAAACATCTGAAAATAAATCTCAGGGCACTGGGGTTGTGGCTCAGTGGTAGAACACTTGCCTAGCACGCGTGTGAGGCACTGGGTTCGATTCCCAGCACCACAAAAAAATAAAATAAAATAAAAATAAATCTCTGTGTGTATAACTAAGAAACAGAAAGACTGGTTGTTTTCCTCTGCTCTATTGATTAACTTGCCTTGCTCGAATATCGGGCTTGGTGGAAAGGGGGTGACTGGGTGGATGAGGCCCATGAACCCAGCTCCAGCCCCAAGAAAGGGAGGTGGGGGTGGAGCCTGAGGATGGACTAGTGAACTAGTATCTGGTGTGCTCCCAGAATGTTTCCCCTGTTTCAAAGTCCTGTTTTACCTCTGTGCGTTTTTGAGGTGGTGGGGGTTCCTTGGCTTTCTCTATGGAACTGAACAGAAACAACTGAGCTTCCCGTTTCCAAAGAAAGGAATCAAATCAAAATCCTCAGAAATTTTTCTGACTTGGACGGAGCAGCACATGCCCGTATCTGAGAAGTCAGGAGGCTGAGACAGGAGATGGCAAGTTTCAGGTCAGCCTCAGCAATTTAATGAAAACCTCGGCAATTTAGTGATATCATCTCAAATGAAAAATTGAAAGTCCTGTGGATATAGCTCAGTGGTAGAGCATCCCTGGGTTAAATCCTTACTACCATCAAAAATAAATAAATAAATAAATAAATAAAAGAAATTGTCAGATGGACTTTTCTTGCAGGCACCCAGTCCTGTCCCATCAGTCCTGGGCAGCAGGTAGGATCATGCAAGAACTTGGAGGCTCCCTCAGGAGCATTTGAAGGGTATGCACAGGACTCCTCAGAAGAAATATGTCCTAGAAGAATGAAGGGTGTTCCTGCACAGTGTCAGAGATGTCCACACAGATTGATTTCTGATGACACATGGAGCCTACTTCTCTTTGCTGACCCCTCTCAGCACATATGGAAGGACTTGAGTGTGACATGGAATGAACTTGACTTAGAAGACCCATCTCCACCACTTGAGCCTTCTCTGACCTTGACAGCTTGCCCTTTTCCACCCTGTGTGTGCCTGTGTGTCAAAAGGGATAACCGTCTGTGCCTGCAGCACTCCTGTCCAACCCGGTGAGGCCCTGCCCATGGCCATGCCTGCCGCAGTCCTGGCTGTCAGCTGAGTCTGGGTCTTCAGATTGGGCAGGGGCTGGGGTAGGGGAGGCAAAGGCCAAAGGACTTAGGTGAGACTGAGACTATTCATTCTGGTTCCTTTTTTCTTTTTTTGTGTCTGTGTGTGTGTGTGTGAGACCCAGGATGGAACCCTGGGGTGCTTTACTACTTTGTTACATCCCCAGCCTTTTTAATTATCTTACTTTGAGACAGGGGCGCACTAACTTTCTGAGGGGCTTGCTAAGTCCTTGTTGGGTGCATCTCTCAATCCTCCTGCCTCACCATTCCATGTTGCTCTGATTACAAGTGTGTCCCTCCACACCCGGCAATATTCCACTTCTTGATTCAGGTAAGATTGATGTGGAGTCCTCTGGCTCATGAACACTCAGTGTGCTGTACTCCTGTTATGTCATCTTTTTGCATGTGTATTATATTTCAACAAAAGTTTTGAGAAGTCACATTATATCTTTTTTAATATAAATTTTGTTGATGCTTTGTTCGTATGCACAATAGTGGAACTCATGTGACACGATTATGCGTGCACACACCACAGATTGGTCAATTTCTTCCCCAATACGTACCCTGTCCCTCCCTGATCCCCTTCTTCTATCCTACTGATCTCCCTCTAATTCCAGGTGACTCTCTCCTCACTCTCCGCCACTTTTCTCTCTAGCTTCTACACATAAGAGAAACACATCATCCTTGGCTGTCTGAATCTGGCACATTTTGCCTAACAGAGCTCTCACGTTCCTCCCATTTTCCTGAAGTGACATAATTTCATCTTCTTTCTGACTGAATAAGCTCCACTGTGCACATAGACCACATTGCTCTCTCCACTCCTCTGTTCATAGACAACAAGGCTGGCTCCATACCTTGGCTCCTGGGAATCGCACTGCTATAAACCTGTGTGCGCGTGATTCCCACAGTGCGCCAACTTTAATGTTTGGATGAACTACCAGGAGCAGCCAGGAGTAGCACAGCTGGGTCCATAGGGTGGCTCAATAACAGTACTTTTGTTTGTTTGGGATTTGTTGTTTGTTTTTGTGTTTGTGTTTGGGTACTGGAAATTCAACCAAAGAGAGCTTTAACACTGAGCTACACCCCCAGACCTTTTCAGTTTTTATGTTGAGATAAGGTCTCACTAGGTTACTGAGGCTGATCTTGAACCTGTGATCCTCTTGCCTCAGACTCCTGAGTAGCCAGGAATACAGGCATGTGTTACCGTCCAGGGTCATTCCAAGATTTTGAGGATCCTTCATTTGATTTCCATAGTGGTTTTATGATTTTACAATTTCACAAACAGCATATTAGAAAATGTTCCTTTTCCCTCACATCCTTGCCATTCTTCACTATTATTTGTATTCTTGATGTTTGTCATTCTGACTGAAGAAAAAAAATCTCAGTGTAAATTGTGTTTTTCTTTTTTCTTTTTTCCTTTTTGATATTGGGGATTTAACCCAGGGATGCCTAACCACTGATCCACATCCCCAGCACTTTTTGATTTTTATTAAAAGACAGGATATCACTAAGTTTGAAGTCCTTTCTGAGTTGCTGAGGCTGGGCTCAACTTGCAATCCTTTTGTCTCAGCCTCCTGAGGCACTGGGAATACAGTCCTGTGCCAACAGACCCCATCTCAGTATAGTTTGATTTGCATTTTTTTGGAGCAGGGAGTGTACCGGGAATTGAACCCAGGGGCATTCAACCACTGAGCCACATCCTCAGCCCTATTTTGATTTTATTTAGAGACAGGGTCTCACTGAGTTGTTTACTACATCTCTTTTGTTGAGGCTTGTTTTGAACTTTTGATCCTCCTGCCTCAGCCTCCCAAGCTGCTGGCATTACAGACCTTTGCCACCTTGCCCAGCTTGCATTTCTTGATTAATAAAGATGTTGAACATTTTTCATGATTTATGGACCATCTGTCTTTTTCTGTTGAGAAAGGTCTATTTGGTTGTTTGCCCCATTTGTTGATTGGGTTATTTGCTTTCTTGTTTTTCAGCATTTTGAGTTCTTCATATATTCTGGATATTAATCCTCTGTCAGAAGAGAAGCTGGAAAATATTGTCTCCCATTCTGTAGGCTCTCTCTTCACACTCTTCACACTGTTTCTTTTGCTGCACAGAATCTGTTTGATTTGATGCCATCCACTTATTAATAATTGGTATGATTTCCTGAGCTTGAGGAGTCCTAATAAAGAAGTCCTTGTCCATACCTATTTATCAGTATTGACCCTGTGATTTCTTACAGGGTACAAAGTCTCTGGTCTGCTTCCTAGATCTCTGATCCATTTTGAGTTGCCTCCTGTGCAGGTTGAGAGAGAGACACCTGGCTTCACTCTCCTGCACATGATATCCAGTTTGCCCAGGTTCAGTTGTTTAAAAGTTTGTTTTTTCTCCACCATAGGTTTTTGGTGCCTTTGTCAAGGATCAGATGACAAAATCTGAGTGGGTTTGTCTCTGGGTCTTCTATTCCACCCCCTTAGGCTATGTGTCTGTTTTTATGCCAGTGTCATGCTCTTTCTGTTGATGTAGCTCTGTAGGATAATTTGAAACCAGATATTGTGAGGCTTCCAGCATATGTCTTTTGGGTTACCATTGCTAAGCAGGCTATTCTAGGTCTTTAATTCTTCCACATGAATTTTAGGGCTGTGTTTTGTTGTTGTTGTTGTGTGTGTCTGTGTGTGTGAAGAAGGTCGTTGGTATTTGGAGATTGCACTGGCTCTGTCAATTGTATCTGGTAATATGGCACTTTCACATGATTTAATTCTGCCTGTCCATGAACATGGGATGTCTTTCAATTTTCTAGTGCCTTCTTCAATTTCTTTTTTCATTGTTTATAATTTTTGTTGCAGGGGGTCTTTCATCTCCTTGGTTACATTTATTAAAGGATTATTTATTTATTTGATTTATTATTTTTTTAGGCTATTGTGAATGGAATTCTTTCCCTATTTTTTTTGGTTTTTTTCCCTATTTTCATTTTGTTTTAGCAGATTCATTATTGATGAATCGAAAAGTTACTGATATTTCTGTGTTGATGTTGCATCCTGATACTTGACTAAACTTAATTATTAATTCTAAAAGTCTTTTGGTGGAGTTTTAGGATCTTCTAAGTATAGGATCATATGATCTGCAAACAATGATAATCTGAATTTTCACTTTCCTATTTGTATCCCTTTTATTTCTTCCATGAGCCCAGTTGCTTTGACTAAAATTTCAAGTGCTACATTGAACAGAAATGAGGAGAGTGAATATTCTTGTCTTATTTCTGATTTTAGAGAATATGCTTTCAGTTTTTCCCCACTCACTATGATGGTGGCTTTGGACTTGTTGTATAGAATAATCTTTGTGATGCTGAAGGAAGATCCTTATATACTTAGTTTTATTAGTGATTTTATCATGACTGGGGGATGAATTTTCTCCAAAACATTTTCTCTGTGTCTTTTGAGATTAGTATGTGACTTTTGTCCTTAGTTCTGTTTATTTCATGAATTATACTTATTGATTTGCATATATGGAACCATCCTTGCATTGCAGAAAGGAAACCTACTTGATCATGATGTATGATCCCTTTATTGTGTTGTTGAATGTGATCTGCTCACATTTTATTAAGGAATTTTGTATCTACGTTCATCAAGGATATGGATCTGTAGTGTTCTTCTTTTATGTGTCCTTAACTAGATTCTAGTTTCATAGAATAAATTTGGAACTGCTTCTCCTCCCCATTTCTATTTCATAGAATAACTTGGGAAGCACTGGCTTTAATTCTTCTTACAGGCCTGGTAGAATTCACAGGAGAATCCATGTTTCCTGGGCTTTTCTTTTGTGGAAGACTTTTAATTACTGTTTCAATAGCATTGCTTCTCCTGGGTCTGTTTGTTTTCTCTGTTCGCGTGGTTCAATTTGGGTAGGCCATGGGTGTTTAGAAACTCAACTGCTCCTCAGTTTTTCAATTTATTGGACTATAAGTTTTCCCAAAGAGTCCATAATGATTGTCAGGATTTCTGTGTTGTCTTCTTTTTTGGTTCTAATTTAATAATTTGTGTCTTCTTTGTCTTTCCTTTGATTGGTTTAGCTTGGGTTTGTTAATCTTGTTTATCAGGATTAACAAAGTTCAAGGATTCAATTCCCTGTTCATTGATCCTTTGTATTTTTCAAAATTGAGGCTCTATTGCATGAATTTCAGCTCTGATCTTAATTATTTACCTCCTTCTCCAGGTTTGGGATTCATCATGAGGTTGTATATTGGGAATCTTTCTAATTTTCTCATGTAGGCCCTCATGGCTCTACCTTTCCCCTCCCAACGGCCTTCACGGAGTCCAGGAGATTCTGATATGTGGCATATCTGTATCTTAATTGTAAGAATTTTAAAATTTCTCCCCTGGTTTTTTATGGCCCACTGATCTATCAAAAGTATATTATTCCATCCAGATGTGTTTGTATCATTTCTGTCATTTTATTCTTTCTCCTGAGTTCTAATTTCATTTCATTATAACCTATTACCATACGAGGAATTTCATAGAATGCTACATATTTACAAAACCTTGCTTATGGCCTTAAATATCGTCCATTTTGCAAAAGATTGCAGGGACACAAGAAAAGAAAATGCATTGAGGTCTTTTTGGATGAAATTCTCTGTGGATATCTGTGAGGTCCATTTTATCAATAATATATATTGGGTCTGAAGAGTTTTTACTGGTAAAAATCACATTTCTAAGGAGGATTAATCAGGGAGAGGAGAGGAACAAAAAATGGGGAGAGAAGAAGGATACAGAACTCTGCCTCCAAAGAGGGTGGCCCTCTCCCCTTCATAAGCCTGGCAACTGAACACAGGTCAGTTTTCAAGCCACAAGAAGCATACAGTGTCTGTGGTTCTGTCCACACACCTGACCCAAGTGATACCTCTCAACGTCCTCCCTGGCCACTATCATGCACCTCCAGGTGTGGTACTATACAGAAGTCAGAGGGATGGGTGAGAAACTTACCCACGCTCTTCTCCCACCCACACATCATGGGAGTATCTCTCTCCACACACACACACACACACACACATACACACACACACACACACACACACTGCAAAAAGCAGGAGGATGGGGCTTGAATACTTTAAGTTTGGGACCTCCTGATGTATAGTGACTGGACTGAATGTGAAAATGATGTGAACCATTGGTTCAACTCCCTGTTTTTTCTCCAAAGACAGAAGTTGCATTATTTGGGTCTCTGAGATCTGAGATCTGGCTTGGTGAGAGAAAGTGGGTTTGATGTCCATGTAATTCAAGGAACTATGCCCACGTCCATAGCTCAAGGTCAGGCCTCCTTCAAATTGTAGTCCTGGGACCTAGGAGTCCCCAAGCTCCAGAAGTCCTCCTAGAAATAGTATCTAGCACAGCCTCCTCCCTCATAGACCCCATGAAAGTTGCAAGGGCACATAGGTGTCTAGAATCTTCAGATAACTCTGGCCAAGGTTGATTAAGGTCTGAGAGGACAGTCATCTAGATCTAAGAATTGTGCCCCCCAGTCACACTGCCTGTAGACATGCATCTGTGTCCTGGGGTCATGGGTAGCTTGCGGGTGGTAAAGTGGACCAGAAGAGCATCTCATGTTGTTAGAGTAGGAATTCTTACCGGTCACCTATGCTCCATTACCACTGCCACCCCCTCTAGAGGGAAACTATGAAGACATTCCAAGCTCAGAGGAAGACAGAGCCCATCTCCAAGCCTCAGCTCAGGACCCATTTCACTTAGAATCTCAGTGACCCACCAGGGAACCTCATGGCCCCTCTATATCTATCAGGGTGAGACCTGACCTGATTCCCACTCTGCCATTGCCTGAGATCCAGGACTACTTACAGGACAAAGAAAACTCCAAAAACAACAGGCTGGACAATATGGGATACTGTTTATTATTAGGGAAGGTCCACTAAGAATGGCACATTGCAGAGAGGAAGGACAGAGGACTCCAGGAAAGGTGGGGCCAGGAGGAGGACGGGAGCCCAGGTATCCAGGAGGAAAGTCTAGGCGGCAGTGGCAAAGCCCACCCTGTTGTTGGCCATGTCAAAGACGGAATAGTAGGACCTGAGGAAGACGTCCCCAAGAATCCAAAAGGGCTGGCCATTTCCTGAGGACACGTAGGTGGCTTCCAGTCTAACCAAGCAATAGCCATTCTCCTGCTCAACAGAGAAAGGCAGCACTCATTCATTTGGTCACACATGGCCTGGCCACTGCTAGCCTGAGCCCTGGTCAATGAGCAGGACAAGGACTGGCCCTGAAGGCTCATAGACAAGGTGGTGTTTCACAAAAGGGGCTGGTGGGAGGGATTTTCCCAGTGGTAAACACAGGTTGTAGTGGCCTCTGCAGGGTCACCTATTCCCATGCTGGGTATCTTTTCTTGCTAAAGCTCCCTTCTGTTCCTCTTTGGCAAAAGTCAGAATGGTGGTTCAGCTTAGAGTAAAGCTAGCTTGCATTCTGACTTTGCCTTCACCCTCATCATCTGTGCAGCTGGATCAGCTATTGAACCTCTCTGAACCTCCAGGTTTTCATTTGTAAAACAGAAAGAGAATCTCCCCATCAAATACTGTGACAATTCCTTTCACCTAAAGGGAAGCGTAGGAACTGGGGTACACACAATGGATAGCCCTAGACAGAACCCCTCTCCACATATTAAGAGACTAATTGATTTTGGGTGACACTCTTCTGGTGGGGATAATCCCAGGTGGCGTGAGTTGGGGAAAATGGCACAGGGCCAGGTGGAGCTTTTCTGGCTGCACCTGTTCCTCCACCCCAGTGGCTCAGCCCCAGGGACCAGGACTTACATTGAGGATGTAGGCAGAGGGCGGCAGAGGGAACTGCACCCCGTTGATGATGAAGGTGAAGGTGGGCAGGTTCTGGATGTCATTACAGTTCACGAAAAACTGCAGAGAAACAGGTTCTTCCAGGTCCCCTCATTCCCCACCCCAGAGCACCTGCTAAGCATCCCGGATGCCCCAGACCTCTTTTTGGAGCAGAGGGCACAGTTCAGGGCAAATGCTATGTAGGTACTGCGTGGGTGTCACAGGCACTGCTAGAGTGGGTGACATCCGGAGAGACCTGACAATATCCCACACCCAAAGATGCTTCTCCTGCCTGAATGGCCCCTCTGAGAGGTTGAATCACTGCCCTTTCCCTGCAGGTGTCCTTTGAAATCACACAGCCATGTGCAAAAAGTGGACCAGGGCACCCTCCCTTAGTGGGGAGGGCTAATCAGGTGACCATTTCATTTGCCAGGACACTCAGGAGCAAGGGAGGATAGCTGTGTGGAGGAGAGGGAGGTGTGGATTGAGAATTGTTCCTTGTTACTCACTTGCTTGGCCTCAAGTTTTACTCACAGGGACCCACGATGCAGAAACAACAAACACTACTGGGCTGACCTTTCCTGGCCAGGGCACATCCATGCCACACCCACCTGTCCATACTCATCCTCCTGGGCCCCTATAGCTTGCAGAAGGGAGCTCAGGTACTGCTGGGGCACGGTGAGCAGAGAGGTTCCTGTGTCCACCATGGCCTGGCAGCCCTGGGAGCACCAGCCAGAAGCCTCTTCCCCAACATAGAACCTGGGTGGCAAGAAGAGGGCAGCCTCAGCCTGACCAGGTCAGGGCAGCCAGGGGAGACCTTCCCTCCACAGGGAAGCAGGCACCCGATAAAGATGAGGATCCCCAAGGGCCAGTGCAGGTTGTTCCCTTCCTCACATTCCCTCTGAGTCTGTGCAGGGTCACCTGAAGGACCCAGGAATATATTCTAAAAACTTCAAGGAAGTTTTGAGAATCATTGAAAACCAGGGTTGTCGTGTTTGTTGTAAGGACGAGTGTCGCGACCCCTTGCCCGCAAGGAAGACGCAACTCAGGAATCTTCTTTCAGCAGTTTATTCAGGCCTTGATTTAAGTATCTTTTAGTGACTCCCTTTCTTTCTCCTTCTTCCCCCTCTCGAGGGCCCAAGCACAGCCTAATAAAGCCTCCCACGTACCAATCTTAAACCGCCGCGTGGGTCTTTCTTATAGGGTGGCAAGAGATAGCGTGCCAACTCTCCACAAAGGAATTTGATTTATCACAGGCCACAGTGGAAGCCGGCGCCATCTTCTAATGGCGGCCACAATTTACAACAATGGCTTACTACAGTTCCCCCTTCTAATTTATAAAACAATGCAGGCGAAAGTAGAGGTCCTATCCTACTGTGCAGAAGTGGCTGCAATGTATGGTTCAGTCCTAAGGAGGCGCCTTCCCCAGACCTGACCCCATATCAGCCGACGCCTTTTTTCGTAGGGCGGGGGTGTGGACGTCAAACCCGCATGCAATAGGACATGCTTTCCTTGAGGTCCGTTGAGGGATCACTCAAGTGCAGTGCTTTGCCTCGCATCCTGCATCGTGATGAAGGTGGACGAAGGGGGACAGCTGAGGCTGTTCTGTGGCTGTACACAATGACAAACGAGTTGACAGCACCCTGAAAGAAAGGCACGGACTTTAAGGCGATAGAGAAGCATTAGTGTGGAAACCCACCTGCGTGCAATGGCAGCAAGACCGGCAGAGTGCAAGGGCTTTCCAACACTAAGAGAATAACGAGGAAAGACATGCCGATCCCAGTGCAATGTTATAATAACTTGGGGTGCAACGGCCATGTCAAAGATTTACTGTTTAAGCTGCACAAGCCAGACTTGAGGTGAATTGCCATTTTCTAAAGCTGCAAGAGCTTGGATGATCATAGCCTTATCGTGAGCATTGCGGGCCTTGAGGTGACAGAGAAACCACAAACAGAGAAACATACCGAAGCAACACATTGCACCAAAAATGCCTACCCCCACCCACTCTTTAAAAAAGGAAAAAGCAGAAGATATCCAATCGGTGAATTGACCCAAAGTCACGGGATCAACACGGGTGTTATTCAAGACAGCTATCTGGGTTAGTTGAGACTGGATCATGTCTTCCGCTTCCATGGACCAATTTCCAGCCAAATATTCGCCAATGATGCGGGAAGCATTCCTGGAATCATTAAATCTGACAGAGGTTATGCATAAATGTGCACGTTGGTCAACACAACCCAAAAGTACTAAGTCAGCCAATTCTTCTACCTGAGCTTGGAGTAAATCTATTCTTTGGTTGGCAGCTAAAATCCCTGACAAAATATGTTGATTAATTGTATTTTGGGATTCAAGTATAGTGGAAGTTTGTTGGATAACTTGATTAATGGTGGCAGCAGTTTGTACTTGATTGGCCATAGCCATTCCGGCCGTAACCGCTGCAGCAGCAGATATCGCCACGGCTGTCACTATAGCCGCTGTGATTCCAAAATCTCTGCGGACTCTAAGTAGCTCAACAATAGGGAATTTATCAGGATCCGCAGTGACCGGGATTGGGACGAAAGTTGGAATTTTCATAAACATTGCTACAGTCCAGGAACCATTCCAACACTCAGATAAGAGACAGGTAGTATGAGAACAATCCAGCATCCCCGATGAGGTGGCCTTAGCCAAAAGGAATAAGAAGGGGGATTGGACACAGACCATTGCAGGAGGCAATGTGGCATTATACAACAGAGAGTTGAATGAAACAGATGTAAGTCTATTACCTTGTTCACTTTCCCTAACAGTACCAGAAATATTAGCCAGCCAACTTTTGGCTCCTAGCAACTGAGCCAATGCAGAAATATAGGCTGAAGCCCCCTTTTCATTGGAAATCAGCCACTGAAACCAGGACCAACCTACTCCTGTAGAGGAGCTGGCACTATTGTTAAAGTTATAAACATACCTCTTAAGAGAGGGGGAAAGGGAGAAACCTTTAGCAACTTGATGTTTCTCCCAAGAATGATCCTGACAAGGCGTAAATGTTGGGGGGAAACCAAGATTAGGGGAACAGTAAGGAGAGGCCTTGAAATGAGTGGCATTATAAATACTACTAGAAGAAGGAGGCACTGGGATTAGTACCTCGGAGATAATAGCCAAGGTAGTTATGTTAAGAGCAGAGCTGCTGTTTGCGGGGGTCCCTGAGCCTGATTGCTTCCCCGAAGCTACTTTGCTCAATACAGCACTGATAATGCTTCCTGAGACCTGATTGGACCGCAATGGTTCCTCCCAGTTAGTCAAATTTTTGGTCTTAAGGCTAATGCAATTAGCGTTTCTAAGGCTGAAACAAAAAACTCCTGTAAGATTAACTTGAGATTGATTAAAAATTCTCTCCATGTCCCCTCTAGGAGAGGCACAGGGAGCAGACATCTCACATGAGGTAGAAAAAAGAGTGGGGAGGACATTAGAATTACCATGAACCGGCATCGGCATTGGCCAGGCCCGTGCCACTGCCCACCACCGCATTGGTGTCGCCTGTGCCATCGGCACCAGCACCAGAGCCAGAGCACTTAGCAGAATGAAGATCTTCATCACAGGATTGTTGTGGTATCTCTTGTTGCTGGTCAGCTGATGTCGAGACTCTTCTTGTCAAGCGTTCAGGGACCCACAATGGTTCCGTGCGATCCTGGGGAAAAACACATACAGATCCTCGTGCCCATGTCAGCACGGGGTCAGGGCCGTTCCATTGGCCCGTAAGAACATCCTTCCACTTAACATAGCCAATCACAGAGGGCTGAGGAGACACATGTCTGTCGGCCGCAGAGCGACCATGAATATCCAAATTCAAAAAATTAATGGTAAAGAGAGCTGAGGACAGGCGTTCTTTAGGAGTGTGTTCAGCTCCTATTCCCCCTTTTTGTTTTTGTAAAGTTTCCTTTAAGGTGCGATGAGCACGCTCAACAATGCCTTGTCCTTGAGGATTATAAGGTAAACCATGAGTAAGTTGCACTCCCATAGTAGAACAAAAAGCTGTAAATTGTCTGCCAGTATAAGCAGGTCCATTATCAGTCTTAAGGGATGCAGGTGCACCCCATGCTGCCCATGCCTCTAAACAGTGAGTAATGACATTACGTGCCTTTTCTCCCGATAAAGCAGAAGCATGGATAATTCCAGAGCACGTATCAACGGAAACATGCACATACTTAAGGTTACCAAAGTCAGGTATATGTGTCACATCCATTTGCCAAACAATCAATGGCTTTAATCCCCGTGGGTTTACTCCATAATTAGGGGGATGAAGAAATGTGACACAATGGGGACATTGCAATACTATCTGCTGAGCATCCGCTCTTGAAATGGAAAAACGCCTGCGCAGCGTTAATGCATTAACATGGAAGTTTTGGTGAAACAATTTAGCCCCCTCTAAGGAGGAAGCCAAGCATATCAATTGACTTCTAGTGGCTAAGTCCGCACAGGCATTACCTTGGGATAACGCACCAGGAAGAGAGGTGTGAGCCCTGATATGCATTGGATAAAAAGAAGCAGTGCGGTTAGAGATAAGCTGTTGAAGCTGAGTAAAGTAAACAGACACATTGTGGGCATCACTAATAGTTCCCACGGCCTCCAGGACTTTCAGTGCTTGTACCACATAGCTGGAGTCCGAAATAAGATTAAAAGGAAAAGAACACTGTTTAAAAACTTCAATAACAATTTGTAGTTCTACCCATTGTGGATTTCCAGGAGCAAATTGATGCTGGATAGGGGGAGAGTCATTAATTACGTAGGCTCCCATTCCAGACTTGGAACCATCAGTAAAAATGTTAACAGCCCCCGGAATTGGACTGGATGAAGTTACCTTAGGGAAAATGATGGGATGTTCTTTAACAAAATGGAGTAATGGATGAGAAGGGTAGTGATTATCAATACTCCCTTGAAACGAGCAACACAGAATAGCCCAGTTGTCTAGAGTAGCACATAAAACATTAAGTTGAGCTTTAGTGTAGGGTATGATAAGAGAAGAAGGTGATTGGCCGAAAAATTGAATGCTTTGTTGAATCCCTTTAAGTGCCAATGCTGCAACAGCATCAGGATAATATTCTAAGGATTTTCCTGGGGATACATGTGGGTGGATCCATAGTAAAGGCCCATCTTGCCACAGTACTCCAGTAGGCTGCCGCATAGTGGCAAGCACACATAACTGGAAAGGTTTATCACTCTGGAGCCTGCATAGAGTGGCATGCTGTATAGCTTGTTCTACTTTTATAAGGGCCGCTCTAGCCTCAGTAGTGAGGCTACGAGGGGAAGCAAGATCTGGATCACCCTTAAGAGTAGCATACAAAGGCTGGAGCACAATATTAGGAATATGTAAATATCCTCTTATCCAATTAATATCTCCCAGCAATTTTTGAAAATCATTTAAAGTTCGAAGATCTTGAGTCCTGATGGTAATTTTTTGTGGTTTTAATTTGTCATACCCAATTGTCGCTCCCAAGAACCTGATAGAATCTCCCGTTTGAACCTTTTCAGGTGCGATGTGCAGTCCATGTTGAGCCAACAGCATCACGAGTTCTTTATAAGCCTCATTAACTGTCTGTTCTAATTTTGCGGCCAATAACACATCATCCATATAGTGAATGATCTTGGTGGAGGAATACTTATGTCTGAGAGGCGCGAGTGCCTTTCCCACATACATCTGGCACATCGTGGGACTGTTAGCCATCCCCTGTGGCAACACCACCCACTCAAACCTTTGATCTGGTTCCTCGTGATTACACGAGGGAAGGGTGAAAGCAAAACGTTGGGAATCTTTAGGATGCAAAGGAATGGAAAAGAAACAGTCTTTAATGTCAATAACAATTATATGCCAGCCTTGAGGAACAGAGGAGAGCAGAGGCAACCCTCTTTGAATGGGCCCCATAAGCTGCATCTGAGCATTAACTGCTCGTAGATCATGCAGCAGGCGCCACTTCCCTGATTTTTTCTTAATGACAAATATGGGAGTATTCCATGGAGAAGTAGAAGGTTGGATGTGACCCAAATCAAGTTGTTCTTTGACTAGATCATGGGCTGCTGCCAGTTTAACCGAGGGAAGAGGCCACTGAGGCACCCAAACAGGCTCCTCGGTGAGCCATGTTATGGGTATTTGAGCCCCAGTGGCCCCTAGGAAAAACCCAGACCAAACCTGTTAAGCTTTTGATGACCTTGCACAGGATGCTTACGTCCCTGTAGGTGCCTTCCTAGTCCTAGACCTGGCTTATACCCCATATTTTGCATGATATGTTGAGACACTGGGGAATAGTCATTACTAAGAGTGAACCCCATGTCTTTCATCAGATCACGGCCCCATAAAGAAATAGGTAAATCAAGTACATAAGGCTGAAAGGTACCATCATGTCCTTCCGAGTCCTTCCAAGATAGATGTCTACAGCTGATTTGAGGGGCTTGGGCATATCCAAGTCCTCTTAAGGATTGATCAGAAGCCTGCACTGGCCATCCCCTAGACCAGTCCTTAAGGGCTATGATACTACGATCTGCTCCTGTGTCCAGCAATCCCACAATAGATTTACCTTCTATGCTTAATTCCAAAGTGGGGCGATTGCTCATATCCAGTGACAAATAGGCACAATTTCCTCCGGTGGTACCAATCTGATTTCCTGCCCGTGACCTTGAGTTAGCAGGGAAGTGATTATGCAAACTAGGCAAAATTAGCAATTGAGCAATCCGATCCCCTGGGGAGATAGACACAATGCCCCTTGGAGCTTCCACCATAACCTTTACTGCCCCTACAGTATCGGGGTTTACAACTCCGGGGAAAACATGAAGACCTTGTAGGATAGAGGATGCACGTCCAATTAACAAACCTACAGTGCCAGGGGGTAAAGGCCCTTTGAACTCAGTTTCCACCAATTGGACTCCCATCTTAGGTGTTAATACGAGTCTGGAGGTGGAACAGAGGTCCAATTCCGCGGCACCTGTAGTGGCTCTCCGCATCTCATGGGATGGCGCAGAGAAGGCCATGTCTCGGGTTCGGGTGTGCCATTCTCCATTGCCCCATATATTTGCGGGCCCTGGGGTCGGGGGCCCCTTCGGCCGTTTTTTGGCCCAGCTGAAATAGGCTGTCCATGGATGTCCCTCACTGATCTACACTCCCTTGCCCAATGCTTCCCCTTTTTGCATTTTGGACACAGCCCCGGTTGATGAGGGCCATTAGAAGGGCCACCGCGAGGAGGTCCAGTAAAATTGCCTTTTTTGGGACAGTCACGTTTGAAATGGCCGGATTGACCACAATGGAAGCATGTTCCAGCACCAGGACCGCCCCCTTTTGCAATCCGAAGGACAGCAGCTGCAAGACCTGCATTAGTTAAAGGTCCTCCAAGCTCTCTACACACTTTCATCCAAGCTTCTATGCCCTTGTTTTTATAAGGAGCGATTGCTGCTTTACATTCTTTGGTGCATTGCTCAAAAACAAGTTGTTTAATCAAGGGCATTGCTCTATCAGGGTCACCAAAGATTTTTCCTGCGGCATCCACCATCCTAGCAACAAAGTCCGAGAAAGGTTCTGTGGGGCCTTGCATGATTTTTGTTAAATTACCAGACACTTCTCCTCTATTTGGGAGTGATTTCCATGCACGGATACAAATGTTATTGATCTGTTCATATACCTCAGGGGGGTATCCTGTTTGTTGATTAGCAAATCTGCCTTGTCCCAAAAGCATTTCCTTGTCCCAATGGGGGTGTCCCGCCGCATAGTTTTGGGCAGCCTGCTCTACAGCACCCTCTAGCATAAAGGCTCTCCAGTCCAAATATTTGCCTGGAGAAACACAAGCCCGAACAAGGCTAGCCCAATCAGAGGGAGTCATACAGTATCTAGACAGACTCTCCACCTGAGTTAATGTGAAGGCGGCATCCACCCCATAAGTACGCACAGACTCTGCCAGGGTCTTCACAATTTTGAAATCTAAGGGCTCATGGAATCTTCCCCTATTGTCATCCTGGAAAACTGGATAAGCAAGACCCATCTCAGCATTAACAGCCCTCCATGTTTGGGCATGGAAAGCTCTCCTCGAAACACCCTCACCGTACGGCGGCGGGTCCGGAGGATCATTTTTCTTGAGCTCCTGTTTATTTTTGTTCCCTTCTCCCATAGTTAAACTCCCTAGCTGCCGAGACAGTCTCCCGAGCTCCTCCTGTTCATCCTCCTCCTCTTCTGACCCACTTTTGCATGGGAGTGTGCGCAGTGTACTGAGATCTGGATACAAGCGTTTCCTCCCCCGTTTCTCGCTCTGCACATTCCCCTCCTCCTGAAATATTTCACTCCGTGCCAGAGACAATCGCCTCCTCCCCTGTTTCTCGCTTCGCACACTGCCATCCTCCTGAAATACGTCACTGCCTGCCGGAGATAATTGTTTCCTCCCCTGTTTCTCGCTCCGCACACTCCCACCCTCCTGAAATACCTTACTGCCTGCCATTTCTGATCTTTCTTCATGTAATTGCTCTAAAACTTCTTGTCCTTTAGTAAGTGCTTCCTGACATCTGCTATCTGTGAGGCAACTACGAATCATCTTCCAAAGGGGTATCACCCCACCCTCTAATATGCCCTGCTCAGAAGCAAAGTCAAGGTCTGTGCCTAACTTATCCCAGCTAGGTAGAGTAAAGCTGCCCCAGAACGGAAACCACGATGCAGCAATATCTGTCTTCTGTAAAAATCTCTGTAAAGTACTACGTTTCACTTTTAGGCCCTTGGAACGTAACAGGTTATCTAGGGCCAGGAGAAGCGGGCTTGAAGATACGGCACCCATGACACAACAAAAGACACACAACAAACAAGAGTGAAAGTAAGAGCAAAAGTACACAGTGCAGCTGCAATAAGATTTAATGCTCTCTCTGGCTTTACAGAGGAGCTGCCGCCTTGACAGCGGGTCCTAAATTACCTAGGACTAATCTCCGCTTTAACCGGGGTCCCAATTAACCTGGGACTAATCTCTGCTTTAATCGCAGGTCCCAATTAACCTGGGACTAATCTCTGCTTTAATCGCAGGTCCCAATTAACCTGGGACTGATCTCTGCTTTAATCGCAGGTCCTACTTACCTAGGACTAACCGGTGCACCACCCCTGACTGCTGAAAGTTCTGGTTCCCGGGTCTCGGCACCACTTGTCGCGACCCCTTGCCCGCAAGGAAGACGCAACTCAGGAATCTTCTTTCAGCAGTTTATTCAGGCCTTGATTTAAGTATCTTTTAGTGACTCCCTTTCTTTCTCCTTCTTCCCCCTCTCGAGGGCCCAAGCACAGCCTAATAAAGCCTCCCACGTACCAATCTTAAACCGCCGCGTGGGTCTTTCTTATAGGGTGGCAAGAGATAGCGTGCCAACTCTCCACAAAGGAATTTGATTTATCACAGGCCACAGTGGAAGCCGGCGCCATCTTCTAATGGCGGCCACAATTTACAACAATGGCTTACTACAGACGAGGAACAAATTAGTTGTTTCACACACCTCAGGTTCTAATCTGTAGGGTCCTGTGTTATTGGACAAGAGCTGTTGCAGTACTTGGGATTGCACATGTGCCCCACTCCCCCTTTCTCCAGTCCCAGGGTTGATGGCCCTGTGGAGGACAGCTGAGGCTCTGGGGAGGACAGGCCACAGGAGTCCTTGGTGGGAGTCTGGATGTGTGCATGCCATGGGTGCCCAGAAGCCAGATCCAAGGAAGGTACATCCCAATGGGACCCCCACCCAGACTCACTCCTCAATGCCGATCTGCCAGTAGAGCTCCCGGGTTTCAGGGGCCCAGATCTGCCCTGTGTACAGGCTCTCATCCACACCTCCAAAGATGACTGCTCCTCCGTCCTCAGATCCCCCTTGGCTGAAGGACACACAGGGACGGGGAAGTGAGGGGGAGGTTAAGGAAGGGGACACACATATTGAGAAGTCACCTTCACAGGGAAAGAGCATCTTGCTTGGCCCAGTGGGCACAGCTCTACCTACTGAAAGAGAAGTTAATCAAACTCTAAGACTCTAAGACTGCATTTATTAATTTTTTTTAATTTGGGGTTTTTATTTCTTCATTTTCACTTTTTTGTTGTTGTTTTTAAATTTTTTAAAATTTTTTTAATTATTTTATTTTATTATTATTTTTTTAAATTTTCATTTTCATTTTATTATTTTTTAAAAAATTTTTTTCTTTTTTTCTTTTCTATTTTTTTCTTTTGTCTTTTCTTTTCTTTTCAATTTTCTTATTCCCCCTTCCTTGAATTCTACTTGCTTACTCTCATTCTCTTTAGTGACTTCTTCCCTTCCCTTCTAATATCTTTCCTCCCAAGCATCAAATAAATTTCTAAGAGTAAACAGTAACTCAGCAGTCAAACAGAACAAGAAGTAACATGAGCAGCATGAAAAAGCAAGGAAGAAAAGGAGTACAAACAATGCAGGACAGCCTAAATATTCAGGAGGACCTAGAGTCATCAGAAAAATGGTCATATAAAGAACTCAAGGAATACCTTAGACAGATGGAATGGAATCTTAAAGAGCATATCAGACAGCAAATTCAAACAGTGAAAGAGCACATTGAAAATGAATTAGATAAACAGATAAAAGAAGAAGTTAAGCATCTTTATCAGGAGATAGAGATAATAAAAAAATCAAACAATAATTCTAGAAATGAAGGAAATTATAAATCAAATTAAAAACTCAAATGAGAGTATCACTAACAGAGTGGAGCAAGTAGAAGCCAGAACGTCAGATAATGAAGACAAAATATATCGTCTTGAAAAGAGTCTAGCCAACTCAGAAAGGCTGGTAAAAAAATCATGAGAAAAACATCCAAGAGATATGGGATAACATGAAAAAAACCAAACTTAGGAGTCATCGGGATAGAGGAAGGTAGAGAGATTCAAACCAAGGGAATGAGTAACCTGCTGAATGAAATTATTACAGAAAACTTTCCAGAAATAAAAAAGGAAACGGATATACAAATTGTAGATGAATACAGGACACCGAGCACACAAAATCACAGTAGACCAACGCCAAGACACATTGTTATGAAGATATACAATATACAGAACAAAAAGAAAATATTAAAAGCTACAAGAGAAAGGAGGCAGATTACATTCAGGGGTAAACCAATAAGGTTAACAATGAATTTTTCATCACAGACGCTGAAAGCGAGAGGATCCTGGAACAATGTATTTCAAACACTGAAACACAATGGATGCCAACCAAGAATTCTGTATCCAGCAAAATTAAACTTCAGGTATGACAACGAAATAAAAATCTTTCATGATAAACAAAAGCTAAAAGAATTTGCAGCCAGAAAACCAGCATTGCAAAGCGTCTTGAGCAAAACACTACACGAGGAAGAAATGAAAAACAATAACCAAAACCATCAGTGGGAAGTGCCTCGGTAAAGACAGAGGGCAGGGGGAAAACTAATCATGGAGAAACAAACTAAATTAAAAAAAAAAGATAAATAATCAAACATGACTGGAAGTACAAACCATATATCAATAGTAACTCTAAACGTTAATGGCTTAAACTCTCCAATAAAGCGACATAGGCTGGTAACATGGATTAAAAAAACAAATCCAACAATATGCTGCCTCCAGGAGACACATCTGATTGGAAAAGACATACAGGCTGAAGGTGAAAGGTTGGGAAAAAATATACCACGCACATGGTCCTCGTAAGCAAGCAGGGGTGGCCATCCTCATATCGAATAAAATCAACTTCAAGACTAAGTTAATCAAAAGGGATAAGGAAGGACATTATATACTGTTAAAAGGAACCTTTCATCAACAAGACATAACAATTATCAATATTTATGCACCAAATAATGGTGCTGCAACGTTCATAAAACAAATTCTCCTCAAGTTCAAGAATCAAATAGACCACAACACAATAATTATGGGTGACTTCAACACACCTCTCTCACCATTGGACAGATCCTCCAAACAAAAGTTTAATAAAGAAACTATAGAACTCAATATCACAATCAATAACCTAGACTTAATTGACATATATAGAATATATCAACCATCATCAAGTGGATATACTTTTTTTCAGCAGCATATGGATACTTCTCAAAAATAGACCATATATTATGCCATAGGGCAACCCTCAGTAAATATAAAGGGGTGGAGATAATACCATGCATTTTATCTGATCATAATGGAATGAAACTGGAAATCAATGATAAAAGAAGGAAGGAAAAATCCTACATCACATTGAAAATGAACAATATGTTACTGAATGATCAATGGGTTATAGAAGACATAAAGGAGGAAATCAAAAAAGAGGTAAATGAAAATACAGACAGAACATATCAGAATCTATGGGACACAATGAAAGCAGTTTTAAGAGGGAAATTCATCGCCTCGAGGTCATTCCTCAAAAAAAAGGAAAAACCAACAAATAAATGAGCTCACACTTCATCTCAAAGCCCTAGAAAAGGAAGAGCAAAACAACAGCAAATGTAGCGGAAGGCAAGAAATAATTAAAATCAGAGCGGAAATCAATGAAATTGAAACAAAAGAAACTATTGAAAAAATTAACAAAACTAAAAGTTGGTTCTTTGAAAAAATAAATAAGATCGACAGACCCTTAGCCATGCTAACGAAGAGAAGAAGAGAGAGAACTCAAATTACTAACATACTGAATGAAAAAGGCAATATCACAACAGATGCTACAGAAATACAGAAGACAATTAGAAATTATTTTGAAAACCTATATTCCAATAAAATAGAAGATAGTGAAGACATCAATAAATTTCTTAAGTCATATGATTTGCCCAGACTAAGTCAGGAGGATACACACAATTTGAACAGACCAATATCAATGGATGAAATAGAAAAAGCAATCAAAAGACTACCAACCAAGAAAAGCCCAGGACCGAATGGGTATACAGCGGAGTTTTACAAAACCTTTAAAGAAGAATTAATACCAATACTTTTCAAGTTATTTCAGGAAATAGAAAAAGAGGGAGCTCTTCCAAATTCATTCTATGAGGCCAACATCACCCTGATTCTGAAACCAGACAAAGACACCTCAAAGAAAGAAAACTACAGACCAATATCTCTGATGAACTTAGATGCAAAAATCCTCAATAAAATTCTGGCATATCAGATACAAAGGCACGTCAAAAAAATTGTGCACCATGATCAAGGAGGATTCATCCCTGGGATGCAAGGATGGTTCAATATATGGAAATCAATAAATGTTATTCACCACATCAATAGACTTAAAGATAAGAAACATATGATCATCTCGATAGATGCAGAAAAAGCATTCAACAAAGTACAGCATTCCTTTATGTTCAAAACCTTAGAAAAACTAGGGATAACAGGAACTTACCTCGACATTGTAAAATCTATCTATATGCTAAGCCTCAGGCTAGCATCATTCTGAATGGAAAAAAATTGAAGTCATTCCCTCTAAAATCTGGAACAAGACAGGGATGCCCTCTATCACCACTTCTATTCAATATAGTTCTCGAAACACTGGCCAGAGCAATTAGACAGACGAAAGAAATTAAAGGCATAAAAATAGGAAAAGAAGAACTTAAATTATCACTATTTGCGGATGACATGATTCTATACCTAGAAGACCCAAAAGGGTCTACAAAAAAACTACTAGAACTAATAAATGAATTCAGCAAAATGGTAGGATATAAAATCAATATGCATAAATCAAAGGCATTTCTGTATATCAGCGACAAAACTTCTGAAATGGAAATGAGGAAAAACACTCCATTCACAATATCCTCAAAAAAAAAAAAAATCCTTGGGAATCAACCTAACAAAAGAGGTGAAAGATTTATACAATGAAAACTACAGAACCCTAAAAAGAGAAGTAGAAGAAGATCTTAGAAGATGGAAAAATATACCCTGTTCATGGATAGGCAGAACTAACATCATCAAAATGGCGTTATTACCAAAAGTTCTCTATAGGTTTAATGCAATGCCAATCAAAATCCCAACGGCATTTCTTGTAGAAATAGATAAAGCAATCATGAAATTCATATAGAAAAATAAAAGACTCAGAATAGCAAAAGCAATTCTAAGCAGGAAGTGTGAATCAGGCGGTATAGCGATACCAGATTTCAAACTATATTACAGAGCAATAGTAACAAAAACAGCATGGTACTGGTACCAAAATAGGCGGGTGGACCAAATGGTACAGAATAGAGGACACAGAGACTAATCCACAAAGTTACAACTATCTTATATTTGATAAAGGGGCTAAAAGCATGCAATGGAGGAAGGATAGCATCTTCAACAAATGGTGCTTGGAAAACTGAAAATCCATATGCAACAAAATGAAACTGAATCCCCTCCTCTCGCCATGCACGAAAGTTAACTCAAAATGGATCAAGGAGCTTGATATCAAATCAGAGACTCTGCGTCTGATAGAAGAAAAAGATGGCTACGATCTACATACTGTGGGGTCGGGCTCCAAATTCCTTAATAGGACACCCATAGCCCAAGAGTTAATAACTAGAATCAACAAATGGGACTTACTTAAACTAAAAAGTTTTTTCTCAGCAAGAGAAACAATAAGAGAGGTAAATAGGGAGCCTACATCCTGGGAACAAATTTTTACTCCTCACACTTCAGATAGAGCCCTAATATCCAGAGTATACAAAGAACTCAAAAAATTAGACAATAAGATAACAAATAACCCAAACAACAAATGGGCCAAGGACCTGAATAGACACTTCTCAGAGGAGGACATACAATCAATCAACAAGTACATGAGAAAATGCTCACCATCTCTAGCAGTTAGAGAAATGCAAATCAAAACCACCCTAAGATACCATCTCACTCCAGTAAGATTGGCAGCCATTATGAAGTCAAACAACAACAAGTGTTGGCAAGGATGTGGGGAAAAGGGTACACTTGTACATTGCTGGTGGGACTCCAAATTGGTGCGGCCAATTTGGAAAGCAGTATGGAGATTCCTGGGAAAGCTGGGAATGGAACCACCATTTGACCCAGCTATTGCCCTTCTCGGACTATTCCCTGAAGACCTACAGGGATACTGCCACATCGATGTTCATAGCAGCACAATTCACAATAGCTAGACTGTGGAACCAACCCAGATGCTCTTCAATAGATGAATGGATAAAAAAAATGTGGCATTTATACACCATGGAGTATTATGCAGTACTAAAAAATGACAAAATCATGGAATTTTCAGGAAAATGGATGGCACTAGAGCAGATTATGCTTAATGAAGCTAGCCAATCCCTAAAAAACAAATACCAAATGTCTTCTTTGATATAATGAGAGCAACTAAGAACAGAGCAGGGAGGAAGAGCAGGAAGAAAAGATTAACATTAAACAGAGACATGAGGTGAGAGGGAAAGGGAGAGAAAGGGGAAATTGCATGGAAATGGAGGGAGACCCTCATTGTTATACAAAATTACATATAAGAGGTTGTGAGGGGAATGGGAAAATAAACAAGGAGAGAAATGAATTACAGTAGATGGGGTAGAGGGAGAAGATGGGAGGGGAGGGGAGGGAGGATAGTAGAGGATAGGAAAGGTAGCAGAATATAACAGTCACTAATATGCCATTATGTAAAAACGTGGATGTGTAACCAATGTGATTCTGCAATCTGTATTCGGGGTAAAAATGGGAGTTCATAACCCACTTGAATCTAATGTATGAAATATGATATGTCAAGAGATTTGTAATGTTTTGAACAACCAATAAAAAAAAAAGAAATGTGTCTAGGGGTTACCTAACGTCCCCAAGCAGGGATGACATCATTGAGAACTGTGTGCTTACGCGATGCCCCTGGTGGTCTGACTCAAGTCCTGGCTCCCAGCACCCCAACACCTTGGGGATGGAATTGGGGTGTGTGGGGGTCAATAGGTAGCATGGTGATGAGGACATGTTGGTTACAAGGCATTTTTGATGCTGTAGATGGAGTTGGAGGCCAGTGGCAGATTAAGGATGTCTTCAGAGGCTTTCGATATCCATCAGGGGACTTGGAGAAACCATCAGCACATGCCCAGGTCACACTCACAGGACACGCCATCTGGGCATTGGCCATGCCTTGGGCAGCAGAGTGAAGAAAAACCTGGAGCAGGGCATGATTGGAAGGCCACCCCTGTCTTGTCCCCTTCTTCACTGTCTCTCCCTACACCCCCCCTGCAACTCTGCCCTGACCTAGTTCTCCTGGGAGGGCTCTGTGTCCCCCATTACCCTTTACCAAGCCCTGGTCTGCCCCTCTCTGGCCCAGGTCTGGTTCATCCTGTCCCACTCTCCATCATCTGGGGCCCCCCACACCTATCCCCCTACCTCCTCCCCCTCTTCCCATCCACAATCTTCCCAAGGCTGAGCTGACCTGAAGCTGGACTGCCAACTCTCCATATTGGGGGACTGGAAAAAGTCCCCATGCCAGCACCCTCTCTGCCACTTTGTACCCAGCACTCAGGGCTCCAACAGATTGGTCACACCTTTGGGCCCCAGGCAGAAGGCCAGGGCCACACCTGCCAACCAAAGACAGCATCTGGCCAGCAGGGGATTTTCCACTCTGGCCACCACTGCCCACTGTCTATCCAGACCTGGGCATCCTCCCCAGGCCTCATTTTGGGGGAGGCAGGGAAGGAATTAGGGTCTGCCCAGTTCTCCCAGAGAGGGAGGCCCCTGCCTGATGGTTGTCAATGCCAACTCAGTTCCATTCCTCCCTGCAGTCCCCAGAGCCATGTGGGACTCTGGAGAGGAAGGCAAGGCATTTCCCCCTGAGCTGGGCATCCCCACATCCGGAAGAGAAGGAAAAAGAGTCATAGGATCCTTGGATTCCTGCTAAGTCCATGGAATGCCCTGACCTCGGGAGGCCTACTAGAGCCAGCCTGGGGTTCCAGGGACCCTTCCTCCTGTGGTAGGAAACCAGGGGTCTGACAGTTGTCAGGCTCGCCTTCCCCAGGCCCAGTGACACCACATCCCTTCTGAGTGTCCCTGGCTTCAGCATCAGGATAGGCATCCTGCTCAGCTGCCAGGATCTGAGGATCTGCAGCCCCTCCTACCCCCCTGTTCCTCCTGTCAGTCTCCTGGAAGACCCAGGTGGCCTACTTCCTCCCCTCCCCTGTCCTGTCCCACCACCCACCCTCCATACACCAAAGACTCACTCTTTGACATGTCTGGCATCTGCAGTGTCCGAAGGCACCTGAGAAGTCCTCCTGGGCCACCTCTGACCCCACACAGAAGCCCACGGAGGCCTGGCCTGCTGGCTCCCACCTGAGTTCATCTTCTCCCCCAGACACCACACAGCAGCGCCATGGTGCTGGGTCTCCAGTGTCTAATCTTGGGCCTCCTCTCCAAGACCAGATCCTCCCAAGTGCAGAGACTGGGCATTCCACATCTCCGTGTCCAGCTCTGGGCTTAGGAAATCAGTAGGGTTGATGGAGCCCAGGGGATGTTCTCGTTGAAGTTCTGCTACAGCCCACACCCTATTATCCCAGGGTGCACACTTCCTCCTAATGACCCAAACTGCTCTCCTGGGAGACCTTGACCCAGAGGGGATCTCAGGGCCACAGGCTGCTGGTGTCCAGGAAAGAGGCAATTCTTGTGCAAGTCCTTGTCTCATTTCCTTTCAGCCTCGTCTTCCTCAAAGTTTGTCATAAGCACTGTGTGCAGTGGCTGCAATCCCAGCAGCTCAGGAGACCGACGTAGGAGGATTGCAATTTTGAGGCCAGACTCACCAATGTAATGAAACCTTATACAACTAGTAACAGCCTCTTTGAAAATAAATATCAAATAATAATTTTTTAAAAGCTCATTGGTAAATCACTGTGAGTTTAATCCACAATTTAAAAAAAAATTATAGTCCCCTGTGGCTAACTAAATGAAGTCCAGGCTTGTCAGTAGACCCTGCAGGATGCTCTCCATCTTTTCTGCCAAGTGCCTAAGCTCTTCTTCCACTGTGCACACGCCTTTCTCCCAGGAGGCCTGGTATTCTCCTGCCTCCATGCTCTGACCTCCATCTGAAAGACCCTTCCCAAAGGCACCTACCCGGAAACTCACCTCACCCTTCAAGACCCAAGCCTTCCCCATGTGCTCACCTATTCCTACACTGACCCCTCAAAAGTGGAGAATGTTGATTGTCTTCCCGTGGTGTCTACTTCATAACAGCTTATATCCCCTTCACTTGCCCAACATGTACCTCAAAGAGTCCTCTTTCTGCTGTGACCCCTTTACCAGCTCAAAGACATCTGTTAAAATGACACTGAGAGTTCGGAGTCCCTCTTAAAGTATAACAAGCACATAGCACGCAAACTATCACTGCCCATCCTTCACCCAAGCCAGACATCACTAATCAATTGTGTTGCTCTGACCCCAGTGTTCAGAAAGCCTTAGAATCTTTTTTATTTTGATTTTTTTTTTGTTGTTGTTGTAGATGGACAGCATGCCCTTGTTGGTTTAGTTTTGTTTATGCGGTGCTTAGGATTGAACCCAGTGCCTCATACATACTAGGCAAGCCCTCTGCCACTGAGATACAGCCCCAGCCCTAGAATCTTTTTAATATATTTTTAAAATTCATTCCAGTTAGTTACACATGACAGTAAAATGAATTCTGACACATCATATATAAATGGAATATAACTTCTCATTCATCTGTTTGTACATGACGCACACAGGTCATGTAAATCAACTACACACATATGGAAATAAAGTCCGATTCATTCTACCATCATTTCTGCCCCTGCCTGCTCCCCTCCCTTCACTCCTCTCTGTCTAGTCCAAAATACCTCTATACTCCCCCACCCCATTGTCAGTTAACATCCACATATCAGGGAAAATATTCGACCTTTGGTTCTATGGGATTGGCTTATTTGGCTTATCATGATATTCTACAGTTCCTTCCATTTACCCACAAATGCCATAATTTCATTCTTCTATAAGCAAGTCTTAGAATCTTTCCCCATCTGGTGTTCCCTGATGGTCTTTCAATGCTTCATAAAGTGACAGTCTCCAAGTCATTTGATGTAGATTATTTTTTTAAACTCTAGATACTTAATTTCATTTAGATTCTCTCTCTCTCTCCATATATATATATATATATATATATATATATATATATATGTGTGTGTGTGTGTGTGTGTGTGTGTGTGTGTGTGTGTGTGTATCTTATTAAAAACTATCAAGGCAGGGCTGGGCATAGCTCCATGGCAGAGCACAGGCATAGCATGCTTGAGACCATGGTTCCACCCCCAGCACCTTCCCAAAAAATAAATAAATAAAGTTTTTAAAATAGTAAGGACTCTTCAAACTGCACCTGCCTGCTCCTTCCTTCATTATCTTGCAGACCTTATTGTGCACACCTAGATTTGAACCTCACTGAGGTCAGTGTGTAAACACAACTCGCTCTGCTCTTATCACACCAGACTGCGGCATGTGCACCTTTCCATGCATTAAGATATGCCTCTTCCTTATCACTTAACACTTGCAGAGGTTACCTGGCGCTCTCTCCTGCTGGCCCTAGGCACTGGGTCGTTTCCAGTTCTCACTGCTGTCAGCAGCACCTGGGCTCACCCCCGACACTCACCAAAGGAGTGAAGTGCTGAGCTCCCCATGACAGAGACATCCAAGCAGAGGCTGAAGGGGCACCTCTTGAGAGCTCTCCTGTCGTGGGTGTGAGTTTGGGCCAGGATTCTCTGTTTCCCTGTGCATTCTAACCGTGAGATTGTCCACTAAACTCTGGGGACAATTACTCAATAACCTTAAGTCTTTCTCAGTTATCCATGTGCATGTTTAGTTAAGATTTCAGCTATTTTCTTGGGCTTTTGGTTTTTCCTTAAGTCTTGGTGTGTGTTTTATGTTTTCACCATTACTTCATCCAGACCCACTGGGAACATACGAGACCTGAGATTTTGTTTTTCTCAAGCTCAAGGGTATACACTATTAAATGTTGACATAACTCTGGAGTCACAGACAGTTGTGACATAGTGAGGAGTGGTTCTCCCTAATTTTCATGCAGGACCCCCTAATGTTAACTCACAAAAATGTGCCCTGGTCACATCAGGAATTTACTCTGATATAATGCTACAGACCTCATCTAAATGTCACCATTTGTGCCACAAATGCCCCCTTTCTTGCCCAGGATCCCGTCTAGGTTCCCACATTGCTCTTGGTGATCATTTCATTCTCCTTCCATCTGTGCCAGCTCCTTGGTTTTCTGTCCCTTGTGACCTTGTGACTTTTTGTTGTCCTGACCAGTCCCTTTGTAGACTGCCCCTGGCTGTAGGTGATGCTGGTGTTTTCTCATGGTGAGGTTCTGGGGGGTATTTGGAGAATGCTGCAGAGGGGATGAGCCCTCTGCGGGCACCCTGTCTGGATGGTGTGATGTCCAGGTGTCCTGTTCCTGCCCACTTAGACTCCGTCCCTGGTTAAGGTGGGATCTGGCAGGTTTCTCACCTCCAACTTACTGTTGTGCTTAGTAATGAATAAGAGTCTTCTGGGGAGAGGAGTGGAGACTGTGCCGACCTCCTGCTTCTCCTCATTCTCCTGCTCTGGGTGTAACAGCTGTTCACAGTTTTGCCTAAAACAGTCATTACAAAGGTGTTTGCCTAGTGGTGATTTTCTATCTCCATCATTCCTCTGCACTGATGAGATTTCTACTGTAAGCAAGAACTGGACCTGAGGTTTTAGATGGGCTCCTGCCCTCCTGGAAAACACCCCATCCCAGAGGGCAGGCCGGGCAGGTGCTCTGTATTTAATGAATCATGCAACCCTCTTGACAGTCCCACAGAAAGGCTGACTTGTCTCCTTCTATAGAGGAGTCTGGTTTATTTGAACCTGAAACATCTGAAAATAAGTCCCTCTGTGTGTAACAAAGAAATAGAAAGACTGGTTGTTTTCCTCTGCTCTATTGGTGAACTTCACCTTGCTCGAATGTCTGGCTTTGGTGGAAAGGGGGTGCACTGGGTGGATGGAGGCCCCTGAACCCAGCTCCAGCCTCAGCAAGGGTCTGTGGGGGTGGAGCCTGAGGATGGACTGGCCTCTGGTGTGCTCCTAGATGTTTTCTGGTTCTCATTTTTGCTTTACTTCTGTAATTTGTGAGGTGGCAAGAGAGCTGGCTGGCTTTCTCTGTGGAACTAACCAGTAACATCTGAGTTTCCCATTTCTAGAGACAAGAATGAAATCAAAATTCCTCATAAATTTCTCTGACTTGGATGGGGAGGCCCTTGCCTGTCATCCAGCAAGTTGTGAGGCTGAGGCAGGAGACGACAAGTTCCAGGCCAGCCTCAGCCATGTAAGTGAGAACCTTAGCAATTCAGTGAGACCTTGTCAAGTTAAAAGTAAAAAAATCCTGTGGATGTAGTGAAGTGGTAGAGCATCCCTGGATTAAACCCTTACTACCATTAAAAAAAAAAAAAAAGGACTTTTCTTGCAGGCACCCAGTCCTGTCCCATCAGTCCTGGGCAGCAGGTAGGATCATGCAAGAACTTAGAGGCTCCCTCAGGAGCATGTGAAGGCTATGGACAGGACTCCCCAGAAGAAATATGTCCCCTGAAGAATGAAGGGTGTTCCTGACACATGGAGCCTACTTCTCTTTGCTGAGCCCTCTCAGCACATATGGAAGGACTTGAGTGTGACATGGGATGAACTTGACTTAGAAGACCCACCTCCATCACTTAAGGCTTCTTTGACCTTGACAGCCCCTTGCCCTTTCCCACCCTGTGTGTGCTTGTGTGTCAGAAGGAATAACCGTCTGTGCCTGCAGCACTGCTGTCCAACCCAGTGAAGCCCTGCCCACGGCCGTGCCTGCCGCAGTCCTGGCTCTCAGCTGAGTCTGGGTCTTAACATTGGGCAGGAGATGGGGCTGGGGAGGCAAAGGCCAAAGGACTTAGGTGAGACTGAGAGTGTTCATTCTGGTTCCTTTTTTTCTTTTTTGGTGTCTCTGTGTGTGTGTAATACCCAGGATTGAACCCTGTGGTGCTTTACTACTTAGTTGCATCCCCAGCCCTTTTTACTATTTGACTCTGAGACAGGGTCTTGCTGGGTTTCTGAGGGGCTTGCTAAGTTGCTGTGCCTGGACCTGTCAATCCTCCTGCCTCAGTGTCCCAAATTGCTAGGATTACAGGTGTGCTCCCGCCTGCCTGGCAGTATTCCACTTCCTGATTCGGGTAGGAGTGAGGTGGAGTCCTCTGGCTCATGAGAAGTCAGTGTGCTCTACTCCTGATAGCTCACCTGTTTTTCATGTGTATTGTACTTCAACAAAAAGTGTGAAAAAATGGCATTTTTTCCTTTTTTAATCTAAATTTTATTAGCGCATTATTTGTACACAATGGTAGAACCATTGTGTCATTTTCATGTGTGCACATACCACTAATTGGTCAATTTATTCCCCAGTACCTCCCCTGTCCCTCCATGGATTTAAAAAAAGGGCATATCTACACAATGGAATACTACTCAGCAATAAAAGAGAATAAAATCATGGCATTTGCATGTAAATGGATGGCATTAGAGAAGATAATGCTAAGTGATCTAGTCAATCCCAAAAAACCCAATGCTGAGGTCTGGTATGCCACCTGCTTCACTCTTCCTGCTAAGGATTGCTTTAGCTATTCTGGGTCTCTCAATTTTTTCCAGAACAATTTCATGATTACTTTTTCTGTTTCTATGAGGAATGTCATTGGAATTTTGATCAGAATTGCTTTGGAAGTATGGTCATTTTGATAATATTAATTCTGCTTATTCAAGAGTAAGGTAGATCTTTCCATCTTCTGAGGTCTTCTTTGATTTCTTTCTTTAGGGTTTTGTGATTTTCATTATATAGTTCTTTTACCTCTTTTGTTGTTGTTGTTGTTTTGTTGTTGTTTGTTTGTTTGTTAGGCTATTGAGAATGGGGTAGTTTTCTTCATTTCCCTGAGGATTTGTCACTGATATATAGAAATGCCTTTGATTTATGGGTGTTGATTTTATATCCTGCAACTTTGCTGAATTCGTTTACTAGTTCTAGGAGTTTTCTGCTGGTACTTTTAGGGTCTTCCAGGTATAGAGTCATATCATCAGCAAATAGTGCCAATTTGAGTTCTTATTCCTATGTGTATAGCCAATCCCCCAAAACCAAATGTTGAATGTTTTCTTTGCTATAAGGAAGCTGATTCATAGTGGGACAGGGAGGGGGAGCATGGGAGGAATAGACAAACTATAGATAGGGCAGAGGGGTTGGAGGGGAAGGGAGGGGGCATGGGGTAATTAATGATGGTGGAATGTGATGATCATTACTATCCAAAGTACATGTATGAAGACACGAATTGGTGTAAATATTCTATGTATAAAACCAGAGATATGAAAAATCATGCTCTATATATGTAATAAGAATTGTAATGCATTCTTCTTGATTTAGAAGACCCATCTCCACCATATATATAAACAGAATGTAATTTGGAGTTTTGATGGGGAGTGCACTACCTCTGTGGATTGCCTTCGGTAACGTTGCCACTTTCACATTATTAATTCTGCCTATCCATGAACATGGGAGTTCTTTCTATCATCAAGTGTCTTCTCCAATTTATTTTTTCGGTGTTTATAATTTTTGTTGTAAGGGATCTTTCACCTCCTTGGTTCGATTTGTTAAAGGATTATTTGCTTACATACTTCCAACTTACTTGCTTGTGTATTTTTAAAAAATATTTATTCTTAAGTTTTAGGTGGACACAATATCTCCATTTTACATTTATGTGGTGCTGAGGATCAAGCCCAGTGCCTCGTTCATCCTAGGGGAGCGCTCTACCACTGAGCCACAACCCCAGCCCCTTGCCTATTATTTTTAGGCTATTGTGAATGGAATTGTGTCCCTAGGTGATTTCTTTTAGCAGATTCATTACTGGTGTACAGGAAAGCTACTGATGATTGTGTGTTGATGTTGCCTCCTGACATTTTGCTCAATTTGATTATTAATTCTAGAAGTCCTTTGGTGGAATTCTTTGGATCTTCTAAGTAAAGGATCATATCATCTGCAAACAGTGGTAATCTGAATTCTCTCCTGTTTGTATCCCTTTTATTTCCTTCACTTGCCTAATGGCTTTGACTAAACTTCCAAGTGCCAAATTGAAAAGGAGTGGTGAGAGTGAACATCCTTGTCTTGTTCCTGATTTTAGAAGATATGCTTTCAGTTGTTCCCCATTCACTATGATGGTGGCTTTGGGCTTGTTGTATAGAATAGCCTTTATGGTGCTGAAAAAGCTCCTTCTATCCCTAGTTTCATCAGTGCTTTTATCATGAGTGAGTGATAAATATCCTAAGCTTTTTCTCTGTGTCCATTCAGATGCTTATGTGACTTTTCTCTTAATACCATTTATGTGTTGAATTATACTTATTGATTTGCATATTTGGAATCACCTGTGCATGACAGAATTTAAACCAACAGGATCATGAAGTACAATCTCTTTACTGTGTTGTTGAATATGACCTGCTAATATTGTATTAAGGAATTTTGTGTCTATGTTCATCAGGGATATTGTTCTGTAGTTTTCTTTCCTTGATGTGTCCTTAACTGATTCAGGTATCAGGGTGATACTGACTTCATAAAATGAATTGAGAACTGCTCCCCTCCCTCTTTCTGTTTCACAGAATAATTTGAGAAGCGTTGGCATTAGTTCTTCTTTAGAAATATGTTAGTATTCAGTGGAGAATCCACCTGGTCCTGGGCTTTCTGTGGTGGAAGGCTTTTAATTACTACTTCAATATCATTGTTTTTTATGGCTATGTTTTTGTTTTCTGTATTCACTTGGTTCAATCTGGTATGTCATGTATATTTAGAAACTCATCTATCTACTCCTTCTTTATTTTCCACTTTATGAGGGTATAAGTTTCCCAAATAGTTCATAATGATTGTCTGGATTTCTGTGATGTCTGTGATGATATCTCCATTTTGTCTCTAATTTTGTGTGTGTGTGTGTGGGGAGGGTACCAGGGATTGAACTCAGGGGCACTTGACCACTGAGCCACATCCACAGCCCTATTTCATATTTTATTTAGAAACAGAGTCTCACTGAATTGCTTAGCATCTTGCTGCTGCTGAGACTGGCTGACTGGCTCTGAACTCAAGATCTTCCTGCCTCAATCTCCTGAGCCACTGTGATTACAGGCATACACCACTGCACCTGGCCACAATCCTTTGTATTAAAAAAAAAAACTTATTATCTGTTTCATAAATTTCAGTTCTAACCTTAATTATTTCCTTCCTTCTACAGGTTTTCAATTCATCCTTATTTTGTTTATTGAGAATCTGATTTTTTTTTAATTTTGACTCCTTTAAACTTTTAAAAATATTTTAATTTCTTTTAGTTCTACATGAGAGTAGAACGTATTTTGACATATTACACATAATGCAGTATAACTTCCCATTTGTGGTTGTACATGATGTGGAGTTACACTAGTCATGTATTCATATATGAACATAGGAAAATTATGTCCAATTCATTCTACTGTCTTTTCTATTCCCATCCTTCCTCCCTTCCCTTTATTTCCCTTTGTCCAAACCAAAGTGCTTCTAGTCTTCCTTTCTCCCTCTATTGTGTGTTAGCATCCTCAAATCAGAGAGAACATTCAGCCTCTGCTTTGGGGGGATTGGCTTGTTGCACTTATAATGATTATCTACAGTTCCATCCATTTACCTGCAAACTTTGCTCTTCTTTAAGGCTGAGTACTATTCCATAATGTATATATACCATAATTTCTTTTTCATTCATCTGCTGATAGGGCACCTAGGTTGGTTCCACAGTTTAGCTATTGCAAATTGAGCTGCTATAAACATGATGTGGCTGTGTCACTGTAATATGCTGATTTTAAGTCCATTGGGTATGTACCAAGGAGTGGGATAACTGGGTCAAATGGTGGTTTCATTCCATGTTTTCTGAGGAATCTCCATACTGCTTTCCAGAGGGATTGCACCAATTTGCACTCCCTCCAGCAATGTATGAGTGTGCCTTTCCCCCCACATCCTCACCAAGGTTTACTGTTACTTGTCTTCTTGATGATTGCCATTCTGATGGGAGTAAGATGAAATCTCAGTGTAGTTTAAATTTTCATTTCTCTCATTGCTAGAGATGTTGAAATTTTTTCATATATTTGTTAAACAATCATATTTCTTCTTTTTTGAAGTATATGTTCAGTTCCTTTGCCTATTTATTGATTGGATTATTTGTTTGTTTTCTTTTGTGTTGGTGTTAAGTTTTTTGAGTTCATTATACATCCTGGAGATTAATGCTCTGAGGTGCAAGTGGCAAAGATTTTCTCCCATTCTGTAGGCTCTCTCTTCACATTCTTGACAGTTTGCTGTGAAGAAGTTTTTAGTTTGATAGCATCCCATTTATTGATTCTTGATTTTATTTTATGTGCTTTAGGAATTCCTTGTTGAGGAATTTGGTTCCTAAGTGACATGATGGAGATTGGTTCTACGTTTTTTTGTAGTAGGTGCAGGGTCTCTGGTCTAATGCCTAGATCCATGATCCACTTTGAGTTGAGTTTTGTGAGGGATGAGAGGGGATAAATTTTATTTTGCTTCATATGAATTTCCAGTTATCCCAGCACCATTTGTTAAAGAGGCTATATTTTCTCTAATGGATGTTAATGCCACCTTGGTCTAATATGAGATAACTGCATTTATGTGGGTTTGTCTCAGTGTCTTCTATTCTGAACCATTGGTCTCCATGTCTGTTTTGTTGCCCATACCATGCTGTTTTGTTACTATAGCTCTGTGGTATAATTTAAGTCTGGAATTGTGATGCCTCCTGCTTCACTTTTCTCACTGAGGGTTGCTTTGGGTATCTGGTCCTCTTCTTTTCCCAAATTTATATCATGACTGCTTTTTCTGTTTCTATGAAGAACAACTGTGGGAAGCCATCTATGAGCCATGTGTGGACTGAGCAACATTCAAGTCATTAGGCAGGAAAACCTGATTCTGGGAACTCCCAGTTGAAATCCATTGGTTCCAGAATGCTGGATTCACGTGGTGCCCTGTCCTGGCTCACTGCTGGAGTTCAAGCTTAACCTTGCAAATGAGAGTGACCCGCTACAGCCAAACTGCCTCCCAGAGATGGGTGTTGCTAGATGCCAATCAACCTGTTTCCTGCAAGACCTGCTACTGAAACAAGATCCCTCCCACTGAAAACTTAACCCTGGCTTTGTGTACTCCCACTTCAATAAAGGATTGGGGCCTTTTTCAATTGTCCAGTTCCAGTTCCTATAAAAACTGGAAGACCCATCAGATGCTCCACTTTTTAAATCTAACCTTTGTCTTTGTCTTACTTCTTACTGATTATTTCAGACTTTTAATTTTCCAAGGACTTTTAATTTCACACCTCCTGGGCAGGAATCTCCTCTGACAGGGCTCTGGCAACAACATCAAGTATCATTGAAATTTTAAAAAGAACTGCATTAAATCCATGTAGAGCTTTTTGTAGTATGGCCATTTGGACAATACGAATTCTGCCTATCCAAGAACATGGAGATATTTCCATTCTCTAAGGTCTTCTTCAATTTCTTTCTTTAGTGTTTTGTAGTTTTGATTTTGGGGTCTTTCACCTGCATTGTTAGATTGATACCCAAATATTTTAATTTTTTTTCAGACGATTGTGAATGGGATAGTTTTCCTAATTTCTTTTTCAGTTGATCCATCAGTGAATGATAGGAATGCAATTGATTTCTGGGTGTTAGTTTTATATCCTACTACTTTGCTGAATTTGTTTATGAGTTCTTGAAGTCTTCTGGTGGAATTTTTGGGGGTCTTCTAAATACAGAATCATCTTGTTGGCCATAGGGATAGTTTGAGTTATCTTTCCTTTTCTTATCCTTTAATTTCTTTCTTTGATCTAGTGCTCTGGCAAGAGTCTCAAAGACTCTTGTTGAATAGGAGTGACAAAAGAGGGAATCCATGTCTTGTTCTGCCACTTTTAGGAGGAAATTCTTGGAATTCTTTTTTTTAAGAGAGAGAGAGAGAGAGAGAGAGAGAGAGAGGGAGAGAGAGAGAGAGAGAATTTTAATATATATTTTTTTAGTTCTCGGCGGACAAACATCTTTGTTTGTATGTGGTGCTGAGGATCGAACCCAGGCCACACACATGCCAGGCGAGCACACTACCACTTGAGCCACATCCCCAGCCCTGCTTTGGAATTCTTTTATTTTTTTTTCTCCATTTAGAAAGATGTTGGCCTTCAGCTTAGCATATATACCTTCTACAATGTTGAACTATGTTCCTACTATCTCTCGTGTTTTGAACATAAATGGATGCTGTATTTTGTTCAATGCTTTTTCTGCATCTATTGAGATAATCATGTGATTTTTGTCTTTAAGTCTATTGTGGTGATTAATTACATTTATTGATTTCCAGAGGTTGAACCAACCTTGCATTCCTGGGAGGAACCCTTCTTGATAATGCACTGCCTTTTTAATATGTTTTTGTATGCAATTTGCCAGTATTTTATTAAGAATTTTTGCAACTGTGTTCATCATGGATATTGGTGTGAAGTTTTCTTCCCATGATGTTCTTTGTCTGGATTGGTGTCAGGTTGATAGTATGAGTTTGAAAGGGTTCCCTTCTTTTCTATTTTATGGAATAATTTGAGGAGGATTGGTGTTAGTTCTTCTTTAAAGGTCTGGAGAACTCAGCTGAGAATATTTCTAAACCTGGGCTTTTTGTTGTTGGTAGGCTTTTGATGGTGTCTTTAATTCCATTGCTTAAAATTAATTTATTTAAATGTTCTGTGTCCTCCTGATTTGATTTGGGTAGGTCATATGTCTAGAAATTTGTTGATATCTTCATGATTTTTTATTTTAGTAGAGTATAAATTTTCAAAATAGTTTCTGATTATCATCTGTATTTCAATAGTGTCCATGGTGATATTTTCTTTTTCATCATCAAGAATTCATTAATTTGAGTTTTCTCTATCTCTTTTTTAGCTTGGCTAAGGGTTTATCAATTTTATTTATTTTTTCAAAGAACCAACTTTTTGTTTCTTCAACTGTTTTTGATTTTTTTTCCAATTTCTTTGATTTCAGCTCCGATTTTAATTATTTCCTGTCTTCTACTGCTTTTGACCCTGTCCATAGCTCTGGGTCAGCCCTCCTTCAAATGAAAGTCCTGGGACCTAGGAGTCCAGGTAAATGCAATCTTCCTGACTCAGCCCAGAGGCTCCAGAAGCCCTCCTAGAAGTAGTTTCTAGCACAGCCTCCCCGCTCTAGGATTCCATGAAGGTTGCAAGGGCACACAGGTGTCTAGAATCTTCAGAAAATTCTGGCCAATGTTGATTAAGAGCTGAAGGACAGACATCTAGACCTGGGAATTGGGCCCCCAGTCACACTCTGAGAGGACATACTTGTGGGTCCTGGGGTTGGCGGTACCCCAGGGTGTGGACAAGTGGACCGACAGAGCATCTCAGGTCGTTAGAGATGGGACCCTTTGCCACGGTCAGCCTCTCTAGAGGGAAGCTGTGCAGACACTCCAGGCTCTGAGGGCTCAGGGCCTCTCCCAAGCCTCAGCTCAGGCTCTCTTTCTCTTTTCATCTCAGTGACCCACCAGGGAACCTCATGGCCTCACAGGTCCTTCAGAGGGAGACTTGTCCTGATTCCTACTCTCCTCATTCCCTGAGGCCAAGACCACGCCACAAGAAAGCTCCAAAAACAACAGGTTGGTAACATGGGAAACTATTTATTATTAGAGAAGGTCCACAGAGGAGGGCAGAATGCAGAGAGGACGCAGGCAACATGGGGCCGAGAGGAGGACGGGAGCCCAGGTGTCCAGGAGGAAAGTCTAGGCGAGAGTGGCAAAGCCCACCCTGTTGTTGGCCAGGTCAAAGATGGAATAGTAGGACCTGAGGAAGACGTCCCCAAGAATCCAAAAGGGCTGGCCATCCTCCAAGGACATGTCGATGGATTCCAGACCCACAGAGCAGTAGCCATCCTCCTGCTCCACAGAGAAAGGCATTTGGTCACACATGGCCTGGGCACTACTCAGCCCTCAGCCCTGGGTCACTGGCACACTTTTAGAGATGAGCAGAGAAAGAACTGCCCCTGAGGACTCAAAGACCAGCTGATTCACCAGAGTAGGGGCTGTTGGGAGAGGTTCTCAAATCGGTGAGTTCAGGCTGCCTTGGCCTGTCCCCATGGGGGGAACTCTTCTTCCCCCAAGACCCCTCCTGCACATGATTTATAGCAGGTCTTCAGGGTCATTAAGGCTTGGAGAAAGACCAACTTGACTGAAACTTTGCCTTCACCCTCATCATCTGTGCAGGGGGATCAGCTATTGAACCTCTATGAAACTCCAGGTTTCCATTTGTAAAAGAGAATGAGAATCTCCCCCATCAAATGCTGTGACAATCATGTGGGAAGCCTGGGCACCGGGCTGCACAGTGACTAGCCCTAGACAGAGCCCCTCTCCACTGATTAAGAGAATAACTGATCATGGGTGACACTCTTCTGGTAGGGATAATCCCAGGTGACATGAGTTAGGAAATGG
Source organism: Callospermophilus lateralis (assembly GCF_048772815.1). Classification (NCBI taxonomy): domain Eukaryota; kingdom Metazoa; phylum Chordata; class Mammalia; order Rodentia; family Sciuridae; genus Callospermophilus; species Callospermophilus lateralis. The sequence goes on along the minus strand of NC_135310.1, from coordinate 112,998,237 downwards.
CACAGGGCCAGGTGGAGCTTCTCTGGCTGCACCTGTTCCTCCACCCCAGTGGCTCAGCCCCAGGGACCAGGACTTACATTGAGGATGTAGGCAGAGGGTGGCAGAGGGAACTGCACCCCGTTGATGACGAAGGTGAAGGTGGGCAGGTTCTGGACGTCATTACAGTTCACGAAAAACTGCAGAGAAACAGGTTCTTCCAGGTCCCCTCATTCCTCACCCCAGAGCACCTGCTAATCCTCCCGGATGCCCAAGACCTCTTTTTGGAGCAGAGAGCACAGTTCAGTGCAAATGCTATGTAGGAACTGCGTGGGTGTCAGGTGCTCTGCTAGAGTGGGTGACATCAGGAGAGACCTGAGAATGTCACACACCCAAAGGCGCTCCTTCTGCCTGAATGACCCCTCTGAGAGGTTGAATCGCTGCCCTTTCCCTGCAGGTGTCCTTTGAAACCACACAGCCATGTGCAAAAAGTGGAGCAGGGCACCCTCCCCTAGTGGGGAGAGCTAAATAGATGACCCATCTCATTTGGCAGGACACACAGGAGCGAGGGGGCATAGCTGTGTGGAGGAGAGGGAGGTGTGGACTGAAGGTTTGTCCCTTGTAGCTCCCTTTGTTGCCCCAACATTCCAGTTACATTGTTCTAACTCAAAAACCCAACCAGCAATCAATCTGATTTCCTGAATGGACGGTAGCACAGAAGAAATTCGTGCCTGACAGTGACTTCCCATGTCCCTCGGCACCCACATATGGCTCCACCTTAACCACCCTCCAGCCTCAGCCTGTCCCAGGACCTGGTGTTGGGTACCCCATACTCAGTACATTGGGCAGCACAAGCATGGAGCCCATGCTAGTTTGGTGTCCCATGTGGAACTAGAAATGGCTCTGAGTGGACTCTCCTGGCCAGGGGACATCCAGGCCACACCCACCTGTCCATACTCATCCTCCTGGGCCCCAATGGTCTGCAGAAGGGAGCTCAGGTGCTTCTTGGGCACAACAAGCAGAGAGGTTCCTGTGTCCACCATGGCCTGGCAGCCCTGGGAGCACCAGCCAGAAGCCTCTTCCCCAACATAGAACCTGGGTGGCAAGAAGAGGGCAGCCTCAGCCTGACCAGGACAGGGCAGCCAGGGGGGACCTTCCCGGCACTGGGGAGCAAGCATACCTGAGGCCAGTGCAACTACTCGCTGCCTCACATTCCCACTAGGTCTATGCAGGGTCAACTAAATGGCCCAGGGGTCTATTTCTAATGACTTCAAGGAAGTTTTGAGAAGCACTGAAAACCAGGGACATCATGTTTTTTAAAAAAGACATGGAACAAGTTAGTTGTCCCACATACCTCAGTTTTGAATCTGTGGGGTCCTGTGTGATTGGACAGGAGCTTCTCCAGTACTTGGGATTCCACATGTGCCCCCCACCCCTTTCTCCAGACTCAGCCATGATGCCCCTGAGGAGGCCAGCTGAGGCTCTAGGGAGGACAGGCTACAGGAGTCCTCGGTGACCACACCTCAGTGGAGCCTGGATGAGTGCATGCTACAGGTGCCCAGAAGCCAGCTCCAAGGAAGGAGCGTCCCCAGGAACCCCCAACCCAGACTCACTCCTGGATGCTGATCTGCCAGTAGAGCTCCTGGGTGACAGGAGCCCAGAAGATCTGCCCTGTGTACAGGCTCTCATCCACACCTCCAAAGATGACCGCTCCTCCGTCCTCAGATCCCTCTTGGCTGCAGGACACACAGGCAAAGGAAGTGAAGGAATGGCCAAGGAGTGGGCACCCATGCTAAGCAGTCACCTTCAGAGGGAAAGAGCTCCTTCCCTGGTTTCCAAAAGGTTTTTCTGAAGACAGGGCCATGGGTCCCCTCAGACTTCTGAATGGCACTGTCCCACAATGCCCTATGTCAAGGACAGCCCCAACTCTGTAGACCCCACCCACACTGTGCTGTCTTCTGCTTTTCATTTCATGTCTTTGCTGCGCCCTGTCACCAGGAGCCTCACAGATACCCAACTTTTTCTTTTCCTCTGCAAGTGGACATGGGCAGGGCTTTGGTGGAGGGGAGGAAAAGACAGGCCATGTTTCTTCCAGAAGAATCCCCTTAGTGGTAGCAGAGTGGGTTGTTCCTAGAGGTTCATGTGGTGTGGAAACAGCCAAAAGGAGTCCCTAGTGTTAGTGACAGGGTCAATGTGTTGAAAGCAGGATAAGGAGACCAAGCCACAGCATTAAGATGAAACTGACTCTAGACGGTAGAGAGGAAGAAAGCTGGTCAGCAAGAGAGAAAAGCCAGGCCCAGGGCCTCCTGAACTGGCCTGCTGTGGGGGCTGGGGAATCAGTGGGTGAGGAATAGTCGAGGGCCTAGACCAGGAGACTCCAAGACCTAGAAGGACTCATGCAGGAGGTGAGGCAGCGGGTCACTGGACAGAGAGACCTCAGGGAGAGGCACAGGCGAGGCAGTGGGCTCTCAGGGCCCAGAGCAGCAGGCGGGCCCAAGACATGGGAATTAGAGCAGCGACACCTGGGAGAAGTTCAGACTGAAGAAGGAGAGACCATCCTGTGTCCTGAGAGTGGACTGGGGCAGGGGCAGGGGAGCAGGAGAGTCAGAGCCCAGGAGCTGAGGCTCTGAACAAGCATGGCCCAGCCACCCCCTGCTGGGAGGTCTCCTCACCCCAAGGGATCAGAACTTGGTACAGGGCAGGAGTTAGGGACCCGCAGGGCAGTCTCTCACTTGCTGAGGTAGACGCTGAACATGGGGCTGGACAGGGCATCCACCCGCAACATGCCCTGCAGGGCTGTGGTGGCACCTCCTGCGGACAGGGCAGGGTAGGCCAGGCCCATGATGCCATCGAACTGCATATAGACAAAAAAGGTACCCGGCTCCTGCTCACTCAGGCCGAACTCCTGGTTGGGGACCTGGATGCTCTCGACCTGTGGGAGGAAGACACATTGGAGGGGAGGTGACACTTTTGACTGCATCTATGTCCTCCTGCCCCATGCCACCAGAGACCCTCCATGGTCTTCCCTCCTCCTCTGGCCCATCTGCCCACTTCTCCACGGGCATCCCAACTGTCACTTCTCTTCCAAGGGCCTCCTTCACTGTAGCCTCCCATCCCCACACCTCTGCCCCCCAGTTCTAAGCTCCTGAAAAAAGGCACTATCTGACTGGTCACTCTGGTGCCCCATCCCTGGACAGGAAAGAACAAGGACATCTAGGTCCCCACCCTCTCACACCCCCATCCTGGGTGGGGGTGGCAGCTGGAGCACTCACAGTCAGGGTGTCATAGCCGAAGAAGCCAGTGAGGCTGCCGGTACCATACTGCATGGAGAAGGTCTGCCCATTGGTGGAGAAGGTGGAGGACTTGCTGGGGTTGAAGCGAGGGTGTGTGGCTGCAGGAGGGAGCCATGGAGGCCAGGGGTGAGCAGAGGGCTGCCTGGCTCTCAGGCTCATGGGCTGCACTTCTGCCTGGCCCTCAGCCTAAGCTCCCAGCCTGAGGCTTCAGCACCCCCACCTGGTCACCAAGGAGGGACTGACAGCCTTGGCCCCTGGATCCTCTTAGTTGGAAGGCATTGGCCTGAAAGCCCATGTTTCACAGGTAATTGGATGCCCGGATGATGACCTCCCTGTAAGCAGGTGCCCTAGACTCCACCTCTGTCTCTACCCCACCAGAAATTGGCACAAAGCCTAGTGGGAAATGCTCATTCAGTGAGGAGTGCGGGGAGGCCAAGAGAAGAATCCACTCACCCCAACCTCAATTCACCCTGGAGTTGGGCATCCTGGGATGTAGAGATGGCATGGGGTGTGCCCATGGTGGACAGACATGTCCACACTCCAGCCCCAAGATTTTGGAAGGAATCAGGGCAGACTTAAAACTGAAGATCCTCTGTCTCCCTAAATGACTCCAGGACAGGGACCACATCCAGTATAGTTGTGGTCAGTCCCTGGAGAAACTCAGGGAGAAGCTAGTGGATAGGAGAGTGGAGGGCGAGGCACAAGAGTGAACAGCGTCCTTACGGGAGGAGCAGCACTGCCCAGTGAGCAGGAGAGGGTGGAGCGGAATGAACTGGAGGGGGTGAGGTGGATGGCAGAGATGAAGGGGTCCATCCCGACACAAGGCAAGGCAAGGGGCCACCCTGGAGCAGGGCCAGCCTCCTCCCTCTGGCTTGTTGATGCCCTGAGACCCTCAACAAGTCCCTGGTCCTCCTCAGGAGTGAGCACCCTTCCCTGCCTGCATCCCTGGACATGCCAGTGCCCAGCCCTGCCCAGGGGCCCTCCCTGCCCAGCCCAGCACTCACTGCAGGCCAGGCTCTGGCAGTAGACCGAGGGCACCCACAGGTTGGAGGAGCCAGTGTCAAACAGGACCAGGAAGTTCTGGGGTGGAGTCCCGATGCTGATCTCACCAAAGTAGGCAGCCTGGGAAGCCATGGGGACAGCTGTGAGCATTAGGGGGACCCTGGGGCCAGGCTTCTCCATGGGCAGTGTCCTTCCTAGGACAGCCCTGCCCTAAAGCATCACCAAAAGCCAGGGTCCCAGACACACAGGCCTCAGTCCCAGCCTGCCCAGGGCAGCCATGTGGTCTCTGTGCCAGGTCAGCTGCCAGGTCATTGGGGCCCTCCCCATGCTCTGCCCAATGGGCCACTCACAGCAGGGTGGCCCTGGCTGGCAGGACTGGGAGAAGGGAACAGCCTCAGGGTGGGAGCCCAAGGAGTCCCCAGGTTTGGCAGCAGGGACAGGGACACCTAGAGACTAGGACTCACATCCATGTAGGTCATGGGCTCATAGAGCACGCTGAAGTCGCTGAAGCGGTACTTCTGAGCGGGGTCGTACTTGTGGGTCCTCAGGAAGTCCCCCAGCAAGCCCTTTTCCCTCATGGTCTGACGCATAGTCTTCATTTTCCTCAGGGGGACCCTAGGGGAGGCTGGGTGTCAGGGCAGGGCCCCCCTCCTGCCTCTACCTTCTCATTTCTTCTCTCCCTGATGATCTCCCTCGACTCCTTCCCTCTTCCTCTTCTTTCTTTCCTTCTCCACTTCTTTCAACCTCACTCAGCACTTCTCCAAGACTCAGGAAACAATGAACTTCCCTCATGCCTGCCCTCAGCCCCTCTCAGGGGTCCTGCTCCTGCCCTGGCCTCTGCTCTCAGAGACCCTGAAAATACTTCCCATGAAGGGGAGAGGGACTTGGGACGCTGGGACTTTACACCTTCCAGAGGATGTCTGCTGATATTTGTTCTTTTGTTGTTTAAGGGTCAGGTCTGGGATGTGACTCAGTGGGAGAACATTTGCTGAGCGTGTGCCTGACCTGGGTGCAGTCACCAGAAACATGAAAACATAGAAATAAAATAAAATAGATCTCAGAAATAGCAAAACTCACACCAAAGGGCGTCCCTTCCTGTGGTGCACTCTGGTACCTGGTACTGCCTATGAGATACACCATGGAGTAGGGGAGCAGCAATAATCCCCTAATATGTTTAAATGCAGCTGATTGAATGTGTGGCTATAAAACTGCACACAGGAAAGGCCCTCTGCACTCTTCCCAGGTGGCACAGCAGGCAGGGTGGCAGGCGGGGAGCCCTGTGTTCCTGAACCAGATCACCTGCTCCATCCTGAGTTTTCAACCCCTCATGTTATAGTGATTTACAGGAATTAGTGTTTTTGCTAAAATGACTTTGGCTTCTTCCAACCAATTTGGGGTCTCAGGAAATTTTTGGAGAGATTATCTTCTCCTCTAGAAAGGAGTGTTATTATCTGTAGGAAGAAACCACACCCTTCTTGTAAAGGCCGGCGTGGGCATAGTCACCCTACTCTCTGCTTCAGGACCATCTTCTCCCCTCAGTCTGGGGGGCTCCAGCAGGGGCAGCCTTCCCTGGCCCAACAGGGAATCCCGCTCAGACCCAGCTGCTGCCCCAGACTAGCTGCTCCACACAGGGCTGCAGGCTTCCTGAGGTTCCCTGCACCCACAGCCAGGTCCACACTCACCTGACAAGTGTAGTCGATGCCTCCAAGGCCAGGAGGCAGACCAAGGCCACCACCATCCACTTCATGATGCCGATTCCCAGCTGGTCACAGAGCAAGCGCCACTCTGAGGTCCACAGTCGCACTGGAGTGAAGACTTCAGCACTCCCTCTTTATACCCCCTGGATGTGGCCGAGTCCCTCCCTCCGTGCCCTGGGCAAGCATGACCCTAACCAGGGTGTCCCCTGTACACCAGGTAGGCATTGTTACTGTGTTTTCCCCCTGGACCATGGCCACAGCTGACTTTTCAACTTGTTGACTTTTGAATCCAACAGCAGAGGCCAGGAGGTACCAGTGATAAGACAGAACAAAGCAGCCATAAGATGGAGGGGCAGAGCTGCTCCTCCTCCAGGAACAGTGGTTGGTGTGGGCATTTGGGGTGAGGTCTAAGAGGCAGAGACAGAGAGAGGGGCATAGGAACGTAGGCAGGTTTCTTGGCCAGCAAGTCTTGACATTGGGGATCACAGGATCTTTGTTATGGGCACTCTCCTGTGTCCTGTAGGCAGGTTGACACCATCCTGGTGGCTGCCCACTGGGTGCCAGGAGCAGTCCCTGAGCTGTAACAATCAGAAATGTGTGTAGGAGTTAACTAACGTCCCCCAGTAGGGGTGACATCATTGAGAACTGTGTGCTTAAGTGATGCCCCTGGTGGTCTGGCTCAAGTACTGGCTCCCAGCACCCCAACTCCTTGGGATGGAATTGGGGTATGTGTGGGGGTCCCGGATGAGTAGGTAGCATGGTGATGAGGACATGTTGCTAACAAGGCAGTTCTGATGCTTGGGATGGGGCTGGAGACCAGTGGCAGAAGTCACTGACTGGGGGTGTCTTCTGAGGCTTTCCAGATCCATCAGGGGACTTGGAGAAACCCTCAGCACATGCCCAGGTCACACTCACAGGGTACACCATCTGGGCATTGGTCATGCCTCAGGCAACAGAATGGAGAGGAGCCGGGAACATGGCACAAGCAGAGGACCACCCTGTCCTTGTCCCCTTCTTCACTGTCTCTCCCTACACCCCCTGCAACTCTGCCCTGCCCTAGTTCTCCTGAGAGGCCTCTGTGTCCCCCACTGCCCTTCACCAAGCCCTGGTCTGCCCCTCTCTGGCCCAGGTCTGCTTTTTCATGTCCCTCTCTCCATCATCTGGGCCCCCCCCACACCCATCCCCCCACCTCCCCTACCCCTCACTGCCACCTCCCCGTCTTCTCATCTACAATCTTCCCAAGGCTGAGCTGACCTGAAACTGGACTGCCAGGAAAAAGTCCCCATGCCAGCACCCTCTCTGCCACTTTGTACCCAGCACTCAGGGCTCCAAACAGATTGGTCACACCTTTGGGCCCCAGGCAGAAGGCCAGGGCCACACCTGCCAACCAAAGACAGCATCTGGCCAGCAGGGGATTTTCCACTCTGGCCACCACCGCCCACTACCTATCCAGACCTGGGCATCCCCCACAGGCCTCATGATGGGGGAGGCAGAGAAGGAACTAGAGTCTGTCCACCCCTTCCAGAGAGGGAGGTCCCTGCCTGATGGTTGTCAATGCCAATTCAGATCCCTTCCTCCCTGAAGTCCCCAGAGCAAATGGGACTCTGGAGAGGAAGGCAAGTCAGGGAGCATTTCCCCTGAGCTGGGCATCCCCACATCCGGAAGAAAAGGAAAAAGAGTCATAGGATCCTTGGATTCCTGCTAAGTCCATGGAATGTCCTGACCTCGGGAGGCCTACTAGACCCCAGGCTGGGGTTCCAGGGACCCTTCCTCCTGTGGTAGGAAACCAGGGGTCTGACAGTTGTCAGGCTCGCCTTCCCCAGGCCTAGTGACACCACATCCCTTCTGAGTGTCCCTGGCTTCAGCATTGGGATAGGCATCCCTGATCAGCTGCCAGGATCTGAGGATCTGCAGTCCCTCCTACCCCCTTGTCTCATTTCCTTTCTGCCTCACGTGCCTCAAAGTTTGTCATAAGCTGTGTGCAGTGTTACATGGCTGTAATCCTAGCATCTCAGGAGACTGAGGTAGGAGGATTGCAATTTTGTGGCCAGACTCACCAATGTAATAAAGCCTTATGCAACTAGTGACAGCCACTTTCAAAATAAATATCAAATAATAGTATTTAAAAAGCTCAGGGGATGTTGCTCATTGGCAAATCACCATGCATTCAATCCATACTCACACACACACACACACACACACAAAAAAAAAAAAAAGTTAGGGTCCCCTGTGGCTAAGTAAATGAAATCCAAGCTTGACACTCAACCATGCAGGATGCTCTCCGTTTCCTGCCAAGTGTCCAAGCTCTTCTTCCACCGTGCACACTCCTTTCTTACAGAAGGGGTGGTATTTTCTTGCCTCCATGCTCTGTCCTCCATATGAAAGACCCTTCCCAAATGCACTCACATGAAAACTTGCTTCACCTTTCAAGACCCAAGCCTTCCCCACGTGCCCACCTACCCCTACATTGACCCCCCAAAAGTGGAGACTGTTGATTGTCTTCCCGTAGTGTCTTCTTCATAACAGCTTATATCCACTTGTCTTGCCCCCAATCCTACAACATGTGCCTCAAAGAGGCCTTTTTCCTGCTATGACCCCTTTACCAGCTCAAAGACATCTTTTAAAATGACACTGAGAGCTCAGAGTCTCTCTTAAAGAGTAACATACATAGCATGGAAGCTATCACTGCCCATCCTTCACCCAAGCCAGACATCACTAATCAATTGTGTTGCTCTCACCCCATTGTTGAGACCAAGCCTTAGAGTCTTTTTTATTTTTATTTATTTTTTTTATCATTGTAGGTGGACAGCATGCCCTTGTTGGTTTAGTTTTGTTTATGCAGTGGTTAGAATTGAACCCAGTGCCTCACACATACTAGGCAAGCCCTCTGCCACTGAGATACAGCCCCAGCCCTAGAATATTTTTAATATATTTTTTAATTTATTCTAATCATTACACACAAGGGTAAAATGAATTTTGACACATCATATATAAATGGACTATAACTTCTCATTCATCTGTTTGTACATGATGCACACAGGTCACGTAAACCATCTACACACATATGATAATAAAGTCCGATCCATTCTACTATCATTTCTACCCCTGCCTGCTCCCCTCCCTTCAGTCCTCTCTGTCTAGTCCAAAATACCTCTATACTCCCCCATCCCGTTGTGAATTAGCATCCACATATCAGGGAAAATATTCGGCCTTTGGTTCTATGGGATTGGCTTATTTGGCTTAGCATGATATTCTCCAGTTCCATTTACCCACAAATGCCATAGTTTCATTCTTCTATAAGCAAGTCTTAGAATCTTTCCCCATCTGGTGTTCCCTGATGGTCTTTGAATCCTTCATGAAATGACAATCCCCAAATCTTTTCATGGAGGATTTTAAAAAATTATTGATGCTAAATTTCATTTAGATCATATATATATATATGATCATATATATATATATAAATTTCATTTAGATCATATATATATATATGATCTAAATGAATATAAATTTAGATATAAATGATATATAATTTATAATATAAATTATATATCAAGGCAGGGCTAGGGCTGGATGTAGCTCCATTTGAGAGCACAGGCATAGCATGCTTGATGCCATGGGTTCCACCCCCAGCACCTCCCCAAAAAATAAATAAATAAAGTTTTTAAAATAGTAAGGACTCTTCAAAGTGCAGCTGCTTGCTCCTTCCTTCATTATCTTTCAGACCTTATTGTGCACACTTAGACTTGAATCTCACTGAGGTCAGTGTGTAAACACAACTCACTCTTCTCTTATCACACAGGACTGTGGCATGTGCACCTTTCCATGCATTAAGATATGCCACTGCCTTATCAATTAACACTTTCAGAGGTTACCTGGCGCTCTCTCCTGCTGGCCCAAGGCACTGGGTTGTATCCAGTTCTCACTGCTGTCAGCAGCACCTGGGCTCACACCCAACACTCATCAAAGGAGTGAAGTGCTGAGCTCCCCATGACAGAGACATCCAAGCAGAGGCTGAAAGGGCACCTTTTTTTTTTTTTTTTTTTTTTTTTTAGTACTAAGGATGGATCCAGGAACAGTTAACCACTGAGACACATCTCAGCACTTTTTATGTGTTTTTTTGAGACAGGATCTCCCTAAGTTGCTCAGAGATACGCTAAGTTGCTGAAACTGACTTTGAACTCTGAACTCTCCTGCCTCAGCCTCCCAAGTCGCTGGGATTACAGGTGTGTGCCATCATGCCCAGCCAAATGGGTACTTCTTAAGGAGTACTGTTAGAGGGCTCTCTTGCAGTAGGCTTGAGTTGGGCCTGGATTCTCAGTTTCCCTGTGCATTCTAACCCTGATACTGTCCACTCAGCTCTGGGGACAATTACTCTATAACCTTAAGTCTTTCTCAGTTATCTATGTGCATTTATAGTTAAGGTTTCAGCTATTTTCTCAGGCTTTTGGATTTTGCTTAAGTGTTGGTGTGTGTTTTATATTTTCACCATTACTCCAACCAAACCCACTGGGAATATACTGGACCTGATGTTTGTTTTTCTCAAGCTCAAGGGTATACACTGTTAAATGTTGACATAACTCTAGAGTCACAGAGAGTTGTGACATAGTGAGGAGTGGTCCCTCCTAATTTTCATGCAGGACCCCCTAATGTTAACTCACACAAAAAGCATCCTACCCTGGTCACATCAGGAATTTACCCTGATATAATGCTATCAAGGACTCTACACACCTCATCTAAATGTCACCATTTGTGCCACAAATGCCCCCTTTCTTGCCCAGGATCCCGTCTAGGTTCCCACATTGCTCTTGGTGATCATTTCATTCTCCTTCCATCTGTGCCAGCTCCTTGGTTTTCTGTCCCTTGTGACCTTGTGACTTTTTGTTGTCCTGACCAGTCCCTTTGTAGACTGCCCCTGGCTGTAGGTGATGCTGGTGTTTTCTCATGGTGAGGTGGAGGGGGGTGTTTGGAGAATGCTGCAGAGGGGATGAGCCCTCTGCGGGCACCCTGTCTGGATGGTGTGATGTCCAGGTGTCCTGTTCCTGCTCACTTAGACTCCGTCCCTGGTTAAGGTGGGATCTGGCAGGTTTCTCACCTCCAACTTACTGTTGTGCTTAGTAATTAATAAGAGTCTTCTGGGGAGAGGAGTGGAGACTGTGCCGACCTCCTGCTTCTCCTCATCTCCTGCTCTGGGTGTAACAGCTGTTCACAGTTTTGCCTAAAACAGTCATTACAAAGGTGTTTGCCTAGTGGTGATTTTCTATCTCCATCATTCCTCTGCACTGATGAGATTTCTACTGTAAGCAAGAACTGGACCTGAGGTTTTAGATGGGCTCCTGCCCTCCTGGAAAACACCCCATCCCAGAGGGCAGGCCGGGCAGGTGCTTTGTATTTAATGAATCATGCAACCCTCTTGACAGTCCCACAGAAAGGCTGACTCGTCTCCTTCTATAGAGGAGTCTGGTTTTTGTTTTGGTTTTAGGTACAGGGGATTGAACTCAGGGCACTCTCCCACTGGCCCACATCCCCAGCCCTATTTTGTATGTTATTTAGAGACAGGGTCTCACTGAGTTGCTCAGCTCCTCCCCATTGCTGGGGCTGGCTTTTGACCTTGCAGTCCTCCTGCCTCAGCCTTCAGAGCTGCTGGGATTACAGGCCTGAACCCCACCCATCATAGAGGAATCTGATTTATGTGCACCTCAAACATCTGAAAATAAATCTGTGTCTATAACTGAGAAATAGAAAGACTGATTGTTTTCCTCTGCTCTTGATTAACCTCACCTTGCATGAATTTCTGGCTTTGGTGGAAAGGGGGTGCACTAGGTGGATGGAGGCCCATGAACCCAGCTCCAGCCCCTGCCCCACGAAGGGTAGGTGGGGGTGAAGCCCGAGGATGGACTAGTATCTCATGTTCTCCCTAAATGTTTTCTCTGGTTCTCATTCCTGGCTTTCTCTATGGAACTAAACAATAACAACTGAGTTTCTTGTTTCCAGAGAAAAGAATGAAATCAAAATTCTTCAGAAATTTCTCTGACTTGGATGGAGCAGTGCATGCGTATATCCAGCAGATTAGGAGGCTGAGGCTGGAGATGACAAGTTCCAGGTCAGCCTCAGCAATTTAATGAGATAATCTCAAAAAAATAAATTAAAAGTCCTGTGGATGTAGCGAAGTGGTTTAGCATCCCTAGGTTAAATCCTTACTGCCGTTAATATATATATATATATATATATGAGATAGACTTTTCTTGGAGGCACCCAGTCCTGGCCCATGAGTCATGGGCAGCAGGTACAATCAGGCAAGAACTTGGTGGCTCCCTCAGGGAACATTTAAAGTGTATGGACATTTAAAGTGTATGTACTCAAAGAAATATGTCCTAGAAGAATGAAGGGTGTTCCTGGACAGTGTCAGAGATGTCCACACAGATTGATTTCTGATGACACATGGAGCCTACTTCTCTTTGCTGAGCCCTCTCAGCACATATGGAAGGAATTGAGTGTGACATGGGACGAACTTGACTTAAAAGACCCATCTCCACCACTTGAGGCTTCTTTGACCTTGACAGCCCCTTGCCCTTTCCCACCCTGTGTGTGCTTGTGTGTCAAAAGGGATAACCGTCTGTGCCTGCAGCACTGCTGTCCAACCCAGTGAGGCCCTGCCCACGGCCATGCCTGCCGCAGTCCTGGCTGTCAGCTGAGTCTGGGTCTTCAGATTGGGCAGGGACTGGGGCAGGGGAGGCAAAGGCAAAGGACTTAGGTGAAACTGAGAGTGTTCATTCTGGTTCCTTTTCTTCTTTGTGGTGTGTGTGTGTGTCCCAGGGTTGAACTCTGTGGTGCTTTACTACTTAATTACACTCCCAGTCCTTTTTACTACTGACTCTGAGACAGGGTCTTGCTGGGTTTCTGAGGGGCTTGCTAAGTTGCTGTGCCTGGACCTGTCAGTCCTCCTGCCTCAGTGTCCCAAATTGCTAGGATTACAGGTGTGCTCCACCTGCCCAGCAGTATTCCACTTCCTGATTCAGGTGGGAGTGAGGTGGAGTCCTCTGGCTCATGAGAAGTCAGTGTGCTCTACTCCTGATAGCTCATCGGTTTTCATGTGCATTATACTTCAACAAAAAGTGTGAAAAATGGCAATTTTTCCTTTTTTAATGTAAATTCTATTTGGGCATTATTTGTACAAAATGGTAGAACACATTTTGTATTCTCATGCATGCATGTATCACAAATTTGTCAATTTATTCCCCAGTACCTCCCCTGTCCCTCCCTGCCTCCCTGGTCCCCTTCCTCTATCCTACTGGTCTCCCAATGATCCACAACCCCTGTCCCAGGTGACTCCCTCCTTACTCCCCCACCCCCACTTTTCTCTCTGGCTTCTACACATAAGAAAAAACGTACCACCCTTGGCTGTCTAAATCTGGCACATTTTGCTTAACACCCATTTTCCTGAAGTGACATAATTTCATCTTCTTTCTGACTGAATAAGCTCCACTGTGCACATAAACCACATTGCTGTATCCACTCCTCTGTTCATGGACAACAAGGCTGGCTCCATACCTTGGCTCCTGGGAGTCTCACTGCTATAAACCTGTGTGCGCGTGATTCCCACAGTGCGCTGCCTTTAATGTTTGGATGAACTACCAGGAGCAGCCAGGAGTAGCACAGTTGGGTCACAGGGTGGCTCCGTAACAGTACTTTTGTTGGTTTGGGATTTGTTGTTTGTTTTTGTGTTTGTTTGGGTACTGGGAATTCAACCAAAGAGAGCTTTAACACTGAGCTGCATCCCCAGACCTTTTCAGTTTTTATGTTGAGATAGGGTCTCACTAGGTTACTGAGGCTGATCTTGAACCTGTGATCCTCTTGCCTCAGCCTCCTGAGTAGCATGTGCTCAGGAATACAGGCATGTGCTACTGTCCAGGATCATTCCAAGATTTTGAGGATCCTTCATTCTGATTTCCATAGTGGTTTTATGATTTTACAATTTCACAAACAGCATATTAGAAAATGTCCCTTTTCCCTCACATCCTTGCCATTCTTCACTATTATTTGTATTCTTGTTGTTTGTCATTCTGACTGAAGAAAAAAAAAATCTCAGTGTAGATTGTGTTTTTCTTCTTTCTTTTTTTCCTTTTTGGTATTGGGGATTTAACCCAGGGATGCCTAACCACTGAACCACATCCCCAGCACTTTTTGATTTTTATTAAAAGACAGGGTATCACTAAGTTGTTGAGGTCCTTTCTGAGTTTCTGAGGCTGGGCTCAACTTGCAATCCTTCTGTCTCAGCCTCCTGAGGCACTGGAAATACAGTCCTGTGCCAACAGACCCCATCTCAGTATAGTTTTGATTTGCATTCTTTTTTTTGGAGCGGGGAGCGAACCAGGGATTGAACTCAGGGTCACTCAACCACTGCGCCACATCCCCAGCCCTATTTTGATTTTATTTAGAGACAGGGTCTCACTGAGTTGTTTACTATATCACTTTTGCTGATGCTGGATTTGAACTTGCCTCAGCCTCCCAAGCTGCTGGCATTAAAGACCTGTGCCACAGTGCCCAGCTTACATTTCTTGATTAATAAAGATGTTGAACATTTTTCATGATTTATGGACCATCTGTCTTTTTCTGTTGAGAAATGTCTATTTGGTTGTTTGCCCCATTTGTTGATTGGGTTATTTGCTTTCTTGGTTTTAAGCATTTTGAGTTCTTTATATATTCTGCATATTAATCCTCTGTCAGAAGAGAAGCTGGAAAATATTGTCTCCTGTTCTGTAGGCTCTCTCTTCACACTCTTCACACTGTTTCTTTTGCTGCACAGAATCTGTTTGATTTGATGCCATCCACTTATTAATAATTGGTATGATTTCCTGAGCTTTAGGAGTCCTAATAAAGAAGTCCTTGTCCATACCTATTTATCAGTATTGACCCTGTGATTTCTTACAGGGTACAAAGTCTCTGGTCTGCTTCCTAGATCTCTGATCCATTTTGATTTGCCTCCTGTGCAGGTTGAGAGAGAGACACCTGGCTTTACTCTCCTGCACATGATATCCAGTTTGCCCAGGTTCAGTTGTTTAAAAGTTTGTTTTTTCTCCACCATAGGTTTTTGGTGCCTTTGTCAAGGATCAGATGACAAAATCTGAGTGGGGTTGTCTCTGGGTCTTCTATTCCACCCCCTTAGGCTATGTGTCTGTTTTTATGCCAGTGTCATGCTCTTTCTGTTGATGTGGCTCTGTAGGATAATTTGAAACCAGATATTGTGAGGCTTCCAGCATATGTCTTTTGGGTTACCATTGCTAAGCAGGCTATTCTAGGTCTTTTATTCTTCCACATGAATTTTAGGGCTGTGTTTTGTTGTTGTTCTTGTTGTTTGTGTGTGTGTGTGTGTGTGTGTGTGTGTGAAAAAGGTCGTTGGTATTTGGAGATTGCACTGGCTCTGTCAATTGCATTTGGTAATGTGGCACTTTCACATGATTTAATTCTGCCTGTCCATGAACATGGGATGTCTTTCCATTTTCTAGTGCTTTCTTCAATTTCTTTTTTCATTGTCTATAATTTTTGTTGCAGGGTGTCTTTCATCTCCTTGGTTACATTTATTAAAGGATTATTATTTACTTGCTTGCTTATTTTTTTAGGCTATTGTGAATGGAATTCTTTTCCTATTTTATTTTTGTGGTTTCGTTTTGTTTTAGCAGATTCATTATTGATGAATAGAAAAGTTACTGATATTTTTGTGTTGATATTGCATCCTGATACTTGACTAAACTTGATTATTAATTCTGAAAGTCTTTTGGTGGAGTTTTTGGATCTTCTAAGTATAGGATCATATGATCTGCAAACAATGATAATCTGAATTTTCACTTTCCTATTTGTATCCCTTTTATTTCTTCCACGTGGCCAGTTGCTTTGACTAAAATTTCAAGTGCTACATTGAACAGAAATGGGGAGAGTGACTATGCTTGTCTTGTTCCTGATATTAGAGAACATGCTTTCAGTTTTTCCCCACTCACTATGATGGTGGCTTTGGACTTGTTGTATAGAATAAACTTTGTGACGCTGAAGGAAGATCCTTATATACTTAGTTTTATTAGTGATTTTATCATGACTGGGGATGAGTTTTCTCCAAAACATTTTCTTTTTTTTTTTCCCAGTCCTTTTTTATTTTTATTTACTATCTTTTTTTTTTTAGAGAGAGAGAGAGAGAGAATTTTTTAATATTTATTTTTCAGGGGCTGGGGATGTGGCTCAAGTGGTAGCGCGCTCGCCTGGCATGCGTGCTGCCCGGGGTTCGATCCTCAGCACCACATACAAACAAAGATGTTGTGTCCGCCGAAAACTAAAAAATAAATATTAAAATTAAAAATATATATATTTATTTTTCAGTTTTTGGTGGACACAACATCTTTATTTTATTTTTATGTGGTGCTGAGGATCAAACCCAGTGTCCCGTGCATGCCAGGCGAGCGCGCTACCACTTGAGCCACATCCCCAGCCCCTCCTTTTTTATTTTTTATTTTGAGACAGTTTTTATTAAGTTGCTAAGGGTCTCTGTAAATTGCTATGGCTGGCCTTGAACTTCTTCTGCCTCATCCTCCTGATTTGCTGGGGTCCGCCATCATGTCTGGTGGAAATTTGGATTTTTTTTTAATACTTTTTAGTTGTAGTTGGACACAATACCTTTATTTTATTTATTTATTTTTATGTGGTGCTTTGGATCAAACCCAGTGCCTCACATGTGCCAGGTGAACGCTCTACCACTGAGCCACAATCACAGCCCCCAAATTTGGATTTTTTTAAAGAACAATATCCCCTAATTTTAAAACAAATATCGAGTTAAATTTAAAAAGAAATTCTGCTGGCCAGTGGAAACCCAGTTTTCAGTTGAATCTGCCAGTTTATGACCTCTACTTATGGAACCAAGAGAGGTCAGGTGAGAAAGGTAAGCTGGAGCCAGATTTCAAATTATCTTGAATGCCAAGTTCAGGAGTTTTGATTTGGACTTAGCAAATCATTAACAGGTTTTGTGTGTGTGTGTGTGTGTGTGTGTGTGTGTGAGAGAGAGAGAGAGAGAGAGAGAGAGAGAAGGGAAACACTTGATGCAAGGGTTGGGGACTATACAAAGTGGCCTGTGAGAAACAGTCAAGATGGCAGGTTACATTAGTGACAGAAGTTTGTGACAGAGGGGTTCAAAGATGGTGGCAGCAGGACTGGAAAACCAGGTTAGTTGCAAAAGTTGAAGACTGAAAGAAATGTGAGGCAGGACAGGGGCACAATCCAAGGATAGAGGCATAAGCAGATTTATTGTCCGGCACCTGACCGGCTGCTCCGCGCGGAGACAGTGGCAGGAGAGGGACTCGGCAGCAACTCCCCCTGGAGCATCACCTTTAAAAGGCCGGGATCTTGGCCGCGCCTTAGCTGCGGATTTGGCCCCTGTCACTGGCGTAGCAAGTATCACCTGATTTTGCAGAAGGCAAGTTACTGTTTCTTGAGAACAAAGAAGAGCAACTTCTTATCTCTCAAGGAGAGAACGGAGACCAGCAAGTCTCTATGGATTGAGAAGAAGAACAGTATCCAGAAAGTGGGGGTGGGGAAAGGAGGATGGCTGTAGTTATGCCACCAAAGAGTGTGATAAGGTGGGGACCCGGGAAGTGGCTAAGAGTGGCAGGTAAGTAGAGGTGACCGAGGTTCCAATTGGACTGAGGATGAGTCCTCTGCCTGCCTGGAAGGGGAAGGACAGCCAGTTTGGTTTCAAGGTGGCTGAATGTAGAGAATCTGGATCGGGTCGCGGCCACCTTGTGGAGGGTCCTGAGAACCTCCCCACAGATCTGCCTGGTTGCTGCCGGCAGCTGAGCGCCCTTGGACAAGTCTATTTATCAAACAGCCCCTAGGGACACCCCGCCATGACCCGCAGGGCGGTTATGAGGGTTACAAGGAGGTGGCCAGGCCCACCCTGGGGAGGTGGAGGCTCCTTACCCGGGGACTCTAGAAGGCTCAGTGTCACCTGAAGGGCCCTGCGCAGCAGGCTAGGTCCTTCCAGAAGTCCCTGCCACTGCGGGCGACCGCCTGGGACCGCCGCAAGTAGCCTCGGGTACCACAGGACCCACAGCAACAGGACAGCAGAAGGTCCCCGGAGACCCACCCCGCTGCCCGCGCCCCCTCTGCTCCCGGCCCCGCGTCCCTCCAAATCATTTTCTCTGTGTCTTTTGAGATTAGTATGTGACTTTTGTCCTTGGTTCTGTTTATTTCATGAATTATACTTATTGATTTGCATATTTGGAACCATCCTTGTAACACAGGAAGGAAACCTACTTGATCATGATGTATAATCTCTTTATTGTGTTGTTGAACGTTATCTGCTCACATTTTATTAAGGAATTTTGCATCTATGTTCATCAGAGATATGGATCTGTAGAGTTCTTTCTTTGATGGGTCCTTATCTAGTTCTGGCATCAGGGTGGTTCTGGCTTCATAGAATAAATTTGGAACTGCTCCTCCTCCCCATTTCTATTTCATAGAATAACTTGGGAAGCACTGGCTTTAATTCTTCTTACAGGCCTGGTAGAATTCACAGGAGAATCCACGTTTCCTGGGCTTTTCTTTTGTGGAAGACTTTTAATTACTGCTTCAATATCATTGCTTCTCCTGGGTCTGTTTGTTTTCTCTGTTCGCGTGGTTCAATTTGGGTAGGCCATGGGTGTTTAGAAACTCAATTTCTTCCCGAGTTTTCAATTTATTGGACTGTAAGTTTTCCCAAAAAGTCCATAATGATTGTCAGGATTCCTGTGATATGTGTGGTGATATCTACATTTTTGGTTCTAATTTTATATTAATTTGGGTCTTCTTTGTCTTTCTTTTGGTTAGTTTGGCTGGGGTTTGTTAATCCTATGTATTATTTCAAAGATTCAATTCCCTGTTCATTGATCCTTTGTATTTTTCAAAATTGAGGCTCTATTGCATGAATTTCAGCTCTGATCTTAATTATTTACCTCCTTCTCCAGGTTTGGGATTCATCCTGAGGTTGTATATTGGGAATCTTTCTAAGTTTCTCATGTAGGCCCTCATGGCTCTACCTTTCCCCTCCCAATGGCCTTCACAGAGTCCAGGAGATTCTGATATGAGGCATCTCTGTCTCTTAATTGTAAGAATTTTAAAATTTCTCCCCTGGTTTTTTATGGCCCACTGATCTATCAAAAGTATATTATTCCATCCAGATGTGTTTGTATCATTTCTGCCATTTTATTCTTTCTCCTGGGTTCTAATTTCATTTCATTATGACCTATTACCATACGAGGAATTTCATAGAATGCTACATATTCACAAAACCTTGCTTATGGCCTTAAATATCCTCCATTTTGCAAAAGATTGCAGGGACACATGAAAAGAAAATGCATTGAGGTCTTTTTGGATGAAATGCTCTGTGTATATCCATTAGGTCCATTTGATTAATAATATATATTGGGTCTGATAAGTTTTTACTGGTAAAAATCACATTTCTAAGGAGGATTAATCAGGGAGAGGAGAGGAACAAGGAATGGGAGAGACAAAGTATACAGAGCACTGCCTACAGAGAGGGTGGCCCTCTCCCCTTCATAAGCCTGGCAACTGAGCACAGGTCAGTAGTCAAGCCACAAGAAGCATAGTGTGTCTGTGGTTCTGTCCCCACACCTGTCCCAGCCAGTACCTCTCAACGTCCTCCCTAGCCACTGTCACACACCTCCAGGTGTGGTACTACACAGAAGTCAGAGGGCTGGGTGAGAAACTTACCCATGCTCTTCTCCCACCCCTCACATCAGGGGAGTGTAACACACACACATACACACACACACACACACACACACACACACAGAGCAAAAGGCAGGAGGGTCGTGATTGAATAACTTAAATGTGGGACTCCTGACCTATAGTGACTGGACTGAATGTGACACTGATGTGAACCATTGATTCAACTTTTGTCTCCAAAGACAGAAGTTGCCTTATTTGGGTCTATGAGATCTGAGATCTGACTTGGTTAGAGAACCTGGGCCTGATGTCCATGTAATTCAAGGAGCTATGCCTATGTCCATAGCTCAGGGTCAGCCCTCCTTCAAATTGAAGTCCTGGGACCTAGGAGACCAGGTAAATGCAATCTGCCTAATTCAGTCCCCAAGCTCCAGAAGTCCTCCTAGAAATAGTATCTAGCACAGCCTCCTCTCTCATAGACCCCATGAAAGTTGCAAGGGCACATAGGTGTCTAGAAACTGCAGATAATTCTGGCCAAGGTTGAATAAGAGCTGAGAGGACAGACATCTAGATCTGAGAATTGTGGCCCCCAGTCACACTGCCTGTAGACATGCAACTGTGTCCTGGGGTCATGAGTAGTTTGGGGGTGGTAAAGTGGACCAACAGGGCATCTCAGGTTGTTAGAGTAGGGACTCTTACCAGTCACCTACGCTCCATTACCACTGCCACCTCCTCTAGAGGAAAGCTGTGAAGTCACTCCAAACTCTGAGGAAGACAGAGCCCATCTCCAAGCCTCAGCTCAGGACCCATTTCACTTAGAATCTCAGTGACCCACCAGGGAACCTCATGGCCCCTCCATATCTATCAGGGTGAGACCTGTCCTGATTCCCACTCTGCCATTCCCTGGGACCCACGACTACTTCCAGGACACAAGAAAACTCCCAAAACAACAGGCTGGACAGGGGCTGGGGATGTGGCTCAAGTGGTAGCGTGCTCGCCTGGCATGCGTGCAGCCCGGGTTCGATCCTCAGCACCACATACAAACAGAGATGTTGTGTCCACCGAAAACTAACTAAACTAACTAAATAAATAAATAAATATTTTTAAAAAAACAGGCTGAACAATATGGGATACTGTTTATTATTAGGGAAGGTCCACAAAGAATGGCACATTGCAGAGAAGGACAGAGGGCCCCAGGCAAGGTGGGGCCAGGAGGAGGACGGGAGCCCAGGTGTCCAGGAAGAAAGTCTAGGCGGCAGTGGCAAAGCCCACCCTGTTGTTGGCCATGTCAAAGACGGAATAGTAGGACCTGAGAAAGACGTCCCCAAGAATCCAAAAGGGCTGGCCATTTCCTGAGGACACGTAGGTGGCTTCCAGTCCAACCGAGCAGTAGCCATTCTCCTGCTCAACAGAGAAAGGCAGCACTCATTCATTTGGTCACACATGGCCTGGCCACTGCTAGCCTGAGCCCTGGTCAATGAGCAGGGCAAGGACTGGCCCTGAAGGCTCATAGACAAGGTGGTGTTTCACAAGAGGGGCTGGTGGGAGGGATTTTCCCAGTGGTAAACACAGGTTGTAGTGGCCTCTGCAGGGTCACCTATTCCCATGCTGGGTATCTTTTCTTGCTAAAGCTCCCTTCTGTTCCTCTTTGGCAAAAGTCAGAATGGTGGTTCAGCTTAGAGTAAAGCTCACTTGCGTTCAGGTTTTGCCTTCACCCTCATCATCTGTGCAGCTGGATCAGTTATTGAACCTCTCTGAACCTCCAGGTTTTCATTTGTAAAACAGAAAGAGAATCTCCCCCATCAAATACTGTGACAATTCCCTTCACCTAAAGGGAAGCCTGGGAACCGGGGTTCACTCATGGGCTAGCCCTAGACAGAGCCCCTGTCCACTGATTAAGAGACTGATTGATCATGGGTGACACACTTCTGGTGGGGACAATCCCAGGTGGCATGTGTTGGGAAATGGCACAGGGCCAGGTGGAGCTTCTCTGGCTGCACCTGTTCCTCCACCCCAGTGGCTCAGCCCCAGGGACCAGGACTTACATTGAGGATGTAGGCAGAGGGCGGCAGAGGGAACTGCACCCCGTTGATGACGAAGGTGAAGGTGGGCAGGTTCTGGACGTCATTACAGTTCACAAAAAACTGCAGAGAAACAGGTTCTTCCAGGTCCCCTCATTCCCCACCCAAGAGCATCTGCTAGCCATCTGCTAAGCACTCAGGGGCCACTCAAGCCCCAGGCCAGCTATTTGAGAGAGAGATAAGTTCAGGACAAATACTATGTGGATAACACCTGATCCCACATGTGCAGTTAGAGCGGGTGACAACTGGGGAGATCTGAGAATGTGCCCCCAAAACGACGCTCCTTCTGCCTGAATGGCCCCTCTGAGAAGTTGAATCACTGCCCTTTCCCTGCAGGTGTCCTTTGAAATCACACAGCCATGTGCAAAAAGTGGACCAGGGCTCCCTCCCCTTATGGGGAAGGCTAATTAGGTGACCATTTCATTTGCCAGGACACATGGGAGCAATGGGGCATAGCTGTGTGGAGGAGAGGGAGGTGTGGATTGAGGGTTGTTCCTTGTTACTCACTTGCTTGACCCCAAGTTTCACTCACAGGGACCCACGTTGCTGAAACAACAAACACTAATGGGCTGACCTTTCCTGGCCAGGGCACATCCACACCACACCCACCTGTCCATACTCATCCTCCTGGGCCCCTATAGCTTGCAGAAGGGAGCTCAGGTACTGCTGGGGCACGGTGAGCAGAGAGGTTCCTGTGTCCACCATGGCCTGGCAGCCCTGGGAGCACCAGCCAGAAGCCTCTTCCCCAACATAGAACCTGGGTGGCAAGAAGAGGGCAGCCTCAGCCCGACCAGGTCAGGGCAGCCAGGGGGGACCTTCCCGGCACTGGGGAGCAAGCACACCCGATGGAGATAAGGGCCCCACAACAGCCATTGTAGCTTGTCCCCTGCATCACATTCCTTGTGAGTCTGTGCAGGGTCACTTAAAGGACCCGAGGATATATTCTAAAAATTTCAAGGAAGTTTTGAGAAGTGCTGAAATCCAGGGTTATCATGTTTGTTATAAGAACGAGGAACACAATAGTTGTCCCACACACCTCAGGTTCCAAACTGTGGTGTCCTGTGTGATTGGACAGGAGCTTCTCCAGTACTTGGAATTCCACATGTGCCCCCCCACCCCTTTCTCCAGACCTAGGGATGATGCCCCTGTGGAGGCCAGCTGAGGCTCTGGGGAGGGCAGGTCTCAGGAGTCCTCTGTGCCCCCACATCAGTGGAGCCTGGATGTGCATGAGCCACAGGTGCCCAGAAGCCAGCTCCAAGGAACGTGCGTCCCAAAGGGACCCCCACCCAGACTCACTCCTCAATGCCAATCTGCCAGTAGAGCTCCTGGGTGACAGGGGCCCAGGAGATCTGCCCTGTGTACAGGCTCTCGTCCACACCTCCAAAGATGACTGCTCCTCCATCCTCAGATCCCCCTTGGCTGCAGGACACACAGAGGAGGGGAAGTGAAGGAGAGGTTAAGAAGGGGACGCATATATGGAGAAGTGACCTTCACAGGGAAAGAGCATATTCCCTGGTTTCCAAAGGGTTTTTCTGAAGACAGGACCATGTACTCTCAGGCTTCTGAATGGCCCTGCCCCACAGTGCTCTATGTCTGGCAGCTGCTCCTCTGTAGACCCCACCCACACTACCATCTTCTGCCTTTAATTTCATGCCACTGCTCGACCCTGTCACCAGGAGCCTCACAGATACCCAACTTTTTCTTTTCCTTTGCAAGTGGACATGGGGAGGTCTTTGGTGAAGGGGAGGGAAAAACAGGCCATGTTTCTTCCAGAAGATTCCCCTTAGTGGTAGCAGAGTGCATCGTTCCTGGAGTTTCATGTGGAGGTGTAAACAGGCAAAACGTGTCCCCAGGATTAGTGACAGGGTCAATGTGTTGAAAGCAGGCTAAGGAGACCAAGCCACAGCAAGAAGATGGAACTGACTCTAGACGGTAGAGAGGAAGAAAGCCGGACAGCAAGAGAGAAGATCCAGGCCCAGGCCCCTCCTGACCTGGGCTGCAGTGGGGGCTGGGAGGACAGTGGGTGAGGAGTGAGTGGAGGGCCTAGACCAGGAGACTCCAAGACCTAGAAGGACCCATTCAGGAGGCGAGGTAGCAGGTCACTGGACAGAGAGGCCTCAGGGAGAAGCACAGGTGAGGCAGTGGGCTCTCAGGGCCCAGAGCAGCAGGCGGGCCCAAGACATGGGGAATTAGAGCAGCGACACCTGGGAGAAGTTGAGACTGAAGAAGGAGAGACCATCCTGCCTAGGAAGGCAAAGAGTCCTGAGAGTGGACTGGGCCAGGGGCAGGGGAGCAGGAGAGTCAGAGCCCAGGAGCTGAGGCTCTGAACAAGTGTGGCCCAGCCACCTCCTGCTGGGAGGTCTCCTCACCCCAAGGGATCAGAACTTGGTACAGAGCAGGAGTTAGGGACCCGCAGGGCAGTCTCTCACTTGCTGAGGTAGACGCTGAATATGGGGCTGGACAGGGCGTCCACCCGCAGCATGCCCTGCAGGGCTGTGGTGGCACCTCCCACGGACAGGGCAGGGTAGGCCAGGCCCATGATGCCATCGAACTGCGCATAGACAAAATTGGTACCCGGCTCCTGCTCACTCAGGCCGAACTCCTGGTTAGGGACCTGGATGCTCTCGACCTGTGGGAGGAAGACACATTGGAGGGGAGGTGACACTTCTGACAGCATCTATGTCCTCCTGCCCCATGCCACCAGAGACCCTCCATGGTCTTCCCTCCTCCTCTGGCCCATGTGCCCACTTCTCCACGGGCATCCCAACTGTCACTTCTCTTCCAAGGGCCTCCTTCACTGTAGCCTCCCATCCCCACACCTCTGCCCCCCAGTTCTAAGCTCCTGAAAAAAGGCACCATGCCTGAGGGTCATGCTGGTGCCCCATCCCTGGACAGGAAAGAAAAGGACATCTAGGTCCCCACCCTCTCACATCTCTACCCTCTGCACTCCAGGTTTTAAGCTCCTGAATGAAAATTATCAATGTCTGACTGGTCATTACGGTGCCCCATGCCAGGCACAGAAGGGACCTAAAGTGAATGAACAAGTGACATCTAGGTCCCCACCCTCTCACACCCCCCATCCAGGGTGGGGGTGGCAGCTGGAGCACTCACAGTCAGGGTGTCATAGCCGAAGAAGCCAGTGAGGCTGCCACTGCCATACTGCAGGGAGAAGGTCTGCCCGTTGGTGGAGAAGGTGGAGGACTTGCTGGGGTTGAAGCGAGGGTGTGTGGCTGCAGGAGGGAGCCATGGAGGCCAGGGGTGAGCAGAGGGCTGCCTGGCTCTCAGGCTCATGGGCTGCACCCCTGCCTGGCCCTCAGCCTAAGCTCCCAGCCTGAGGCTTCAGCACCCCCACCTGGTCACCAAGGCAGGGGCTGACAGCCTTGGCCCCTGGATCCTCTTAGTTGTAAGGCATTGGCCTGAAAGTCCATGTTTCACAGGTAATTGGATGCCTGGACGATGACCACCCTATAACCAGGTGCCCTAGACTCCACCTCTATCTCTACCCCACCAGAAACTGGCAGAAACCTAGTGGGAAATGCTCATCCAGTGAGGAGTGGGAGGGAGACCTAGGAGGAATCCACTCACCCCAACCTCGATTCACCCAGGAGCTGGGCATAGTGGGATGTGGAGGTGGCACAGGGTGTGCCCATGGTGGACAGAGATGTCCACACTCCAGACCCAAGATTTTGGAAGGAATTAGGGCAGCCTTAAAACTGAAGATCCTCTGTCTCCCTAAATGACTCCAGGACAGGGACCACATCTAGCAGAGTTGTGGCCAGTCCCTGGAGACACTCAGGGAGAAGCTAGTGGAGAGGAGAGTGGAGGGCGAGGCACGGAGTGGACAGCGTCCTGAGGAGAGGAGCAGCACTGCCCAGTGAGCAGGAGAGGGTGGAGCGGAATGAACTGGAGGGGGTGAGGTGGACGGCAGAGATGAAGGGGTCCATCCTGACACGAGGCAAGGCAAGGGGCCACCCTGGAGCAGGGCCAGCCTCCTCCCTCTGGCTTGTTGATGCCCTGAGACCCTCAACAAGTCCCTGGTCCTCCTCAGGAGTGAGCACCCTTCCCTGCCTGCATCCCTGGACATGCCAGTGCCCAGCCCTGCCCAGGGGCCCTCCCTGCCCAGCCCAGCACTCACTGCAGGCCTGGCTCTGGCAGTAGACCGAGGGCACCCACAGGTTGGAGGAGCCAGTGTCAAACAGGA
This sequence comes from Callospermophilus lateralis, assembly GCF_048772815.1. NCBI lineage: Eukaryota > Metazoa > Chordata > Mammalia > Rodentia > Sciuridae > Callospermophilus > Callospermophilus lateralis. The sequence goes on along the minus strand of NC_135310.1, from coordinate 112,972,286 downwards.
CCAGGAAGTTCTGGGGTGGAGTCCCGATGCTGATCTCACCAAAGTAGGCAGCCTGGGGAGCCATGGGGATGGCTGTGAGCATTAGGGGGACCCAGGGGCCAGGCTTCTCTATGGACAGAGCAGGAAGGACAGCCCTGCCCTAAAGTACCACCAGAAACCAGGGTCCCAGACACACAGGCCTCAGTCCCAGCCTGCCCAGGGCAGCCATGTGGTCTCTGTGCCAGGTCAGTTGCAGGTCAGCTGGGGCCCTCCCCATGCTCTGCCCAATGGGCCACTCACAGCAGGGTGGCCCAGGCTGGCAGGACTGGGAGAAGGGAGCATCCTCAGGGTGGGAGCCCAGGGAGTCTCCAGCTTTGGCAGCAGGGACAGGGACACCTAGAGACTAGGACTCACATCCATGTAGGTCATGGGCTCATAGAGCACGCTGAAGTCGCTGAAGCGGTACTTCTGAGCGGGGTCGTACTTGTGGGTCCTCAGGAAGTCCCCCAGCAAGCCCTTTTCCCTCATGGTCTGACGCATAGTCTTCATTTTCCTCAGGGGGACCCTAGGGGAGGCTGGGTGTCAGGGCAGGGCCCCCCTCCTGCCTCTACCTTCTCATTTCTTCTCTCCCTGATGATCTCCCTCGACTCCTTCCCTCTTCCTCTTCTTTCTTTCCTTCTCCACTTCTTTCAACCTCACTCAGCACTTCTCCAAGACTCAGGAAACAATGAACTTCCCTCATGCCTGCCCTCAGCCCCTCTCAGGGGTCCTGCTCCTGCCCTGGCCTCTGCTCTCAGAGACCCTGAAAATACTTCCCATGAAGGGGAGAGGGACTTGGGACGCTGGGACTTTACAGCTTCCAGAGGGTGTCTGCTGATATTTGTTCTTTTGTTGTTTAAGGGTCAGGTCTGGGATGTGATCAGTGGGAGAACATTTGCTGAGCGTGTGCCTGACCTGGGTGCAGTCACCAGAAACATGAAAATGTATAAAGTTCTCAGAGATAGCAAAGCTCATCCCAAAGAGCGTCCCTTCCTGTGGTGCATTCCGGCACCATGTATTGCCTATAAGACACACCATGGAGTAGGAGAGCAGCAATTGTCCCCTAATATGTTTAATCTGCTGCTGATTGAATGTGTGGCTATAACTGCACACAGGAAAGGCCCTCTGCACCTTTCCCAGGTGGCACAGCAGGCAGGGTGGCAAGCAGGGAGTCCTGCTGTCCCCTGAGGCAGGTCACCTGCTCCATCCTGAATTTTCAACACAACACGTTATAATGACTTACAGGTATTGGTGTTTTTGCTAAAGTGATTTTGGCTTCTTCCAGCATATTTGGGCTCTCATGGAAGTTTTTGGCGAGATTATCTTTTTCTTTTCTAGAAAGGACTGTTATCTTCTGAAGGAAAAAACTGTACCCATTTAGCAATGGCCAGCATGGGCATAGTCTCCCTACTCTCTGCTTCAGGACCATCTTCTCCCCTCAGCCTGGGGAGGGAGGAGGCTATTGCCTTGACTAGCAGCTCCTGAGGCCAGGCTCTGTCTGCTCCCAGCTGAGTCCTGCCCAGCTCCAGCAGGGGCAGCCTTCCCTGGCCCAACAGGGAGTCCCGCTCAGACCCAGCTGCTGCCCCAGACTAGCTGCTCCACACAGGGCTGCAGGCTTCCTGAGGTTCCCTGCACCCACAGCCAGGCCCACACTCACTTGACAGGTGTAGTCGATGCCTCCAAGACCAGGAGGCAGACCAAGGCCACCACCATCCACTTCATGATGCCGATTCCCAGCTGGTCACAGAGCAAGCGCCACTCTGAGATCCACAGTCGCACTGGAGTGAAGACTTCAGCACTCCTTCTTTATACCCCCTGGATGTGGCCGAGTCCCTGCCTCCCTGCCCTGGGCAAGCGTGACCCCAACCGGGGTGTCCCTGTACACCATGTAGCCATTGTTTCTCTATGTTTTTCCCCTGGACCATGGCCATAGCTGACTTTTCAACTTGTTGACTTTTGAATCCAACAGCAGAGGCCAGGAGGTACGGGCGATAAGACAGAACAAAGTCGCCATAAGATGGAGGGGCAGAGCTGCTCCTCCTCCAGGAACCAGTGGTTGGTGTGGGCATTTGGGGTGAGGTCTAAGAGGCAGAGACAGAGAGAGGGGCATAGGAACATAGGCAGGTTTCTACCCCAGCAAGTCTTGACATTGGGGATCACAGGATCTTTGTCATGGGCACTCTCCTGTGCGCTGTAGGCAGGTTCACACCATCCTGGTGGCTGCCCACCGGGTGCCAGGAGCAGTCCCTGAGCTGTAATAATCATAAATGTGTCTAGGGGTTGCCTAATGTCCCCTGGTAGGGATGACATCATTGAGAACTGTGTGTTTAAGTGATGCCTTTGGTGGTTTGACTCAAGTCCTGGCTCCCCGCACCCCAACACCTTGGGGATAGAATTCCGGTACGCATGGGGATCCCAGGCCAGCGGGTAGCACGGTGATTAGGACATGTTGGTAAATAGGCAGTTCTGATGCTAAAGATGGTGCTGGAGGCCATTGGCAGAAGTCACTGACTGGGGTGTCTTCAGGGGCTTTCCAGATCCATCAGGGGATTCAGAGAAACCCTCATCCTAGTTCAGCACACGCCCAGGTCACACTCACAGGATACTCCATCTGGGCATTGGCCATGCCTCGGGCAGCAGAGTGGAGGGAAGCCTGGAGCAGGGCATGAGCAAAGGGCTACCCCTGTCCTTGTCCCCTTCTTCACTGTCTCTCCCCACTGCAACTCTTCCCCGACCTAGTTCTCCTGAGAGGCCTCTGTGTCCACCATTTGCCTCCCTGGAACCCTGGTCTGTCCTTTCTCTGGCCCCCAGTCCGATTTATTCTGCTGGCCCATCCCTCATCTCTACCCACTCTTCCATGACCTGTACTCCTCCTGCCTCCTTCCACCACCTGCTCTCTAGCTGTAAGCTTTCTACAAATTCTCCAGCTCCAAATCCTACAGCTGTCACTCAAAGGGAAGGCCTCTTCCTTGGCTTGTTAAACAACACAAAAGCCCCTTTCAGAGGTTCTATAACGTGACAGTGGGAACTGGAAGTTACTCTAAAGATAAAGACAAGTGCATAGCATGCCTACATACTGTCCTAGGCCATCCTTCACCCATGCCAGAGAGCAATCCTGTCTCTCCTTTCTACAGTGTTCAGACCAAGCCTTAGAATCCTCCCGACTCTACTGTTCCCTGCAGCTCTCTCAATTCTTCATGAAATGACAATCCCCAAGTCCTTTTTAAGGACTAATTTTTAAAAATTCTACATACTTAATGTCACTTAAATTCTACACATATAAAACTTTAAAAACCATCAAAACAGGGCTGGGTGTAGCTCCATGGTAGAGCACTCACCAAGCATGCTTGAGGCCACACCCCAAGCACCTCCCCCCCCAAAAAATAAATAAAGTTTTTAAAATAATAAGGACTCTTCAAAGTGCAGCTGCCTGCTCCTTCCTTCATTATCTTGCAGACCTTATTCTGCACACCTAGATTTGAACCTCACTGAGGTCAGTGTGTAAACACAATTCGCTCTGCTCTTATCTCACAGGACTGCGGCAGGTGCACCTTTCCATGCATTAAGATATGCCACTTTCTTATCACTTAACACTTGCAGAGGTTACCTGGTGCTCTCTCATGCTGGCCCTAGGCAATGGGTTGTTTCCAGTTCTTACTGCCGTCAGCAGCACCTGGGCTCACCCCTGACACTCATCAAAGGAGTGAAGTGCTGAGCTCCCCATGACAGAGACATTCAAGCAGAGGCTGAAGGGGTACTTCTTAAGGAGTACTGGTAGAGGGGTCTTTTGCAATAGGCGTGAGTTTGGCCCTGGAATCTCAGTTTTCCTGTGATTCTGACCCTGAGATTATCCACTCAGCTCTGGGGACAATACTCAATAACCTTAAGTCTTTCTCAGTTATCTATGTGCATGTTTAGTTAAGGTTTCAGCTATTTTCTTGGGCTTTTGAATTTTGCTTAAGTGTTGGTGTGTGTTTTATATTTTCACCATTACTCCAACCAAACCCACTGAGAACATACTGGACCTGATGTTTGTTTTTCTTAAGCTCAAGGGTATACACTGTTAAATGTTGACATAACTCTAGAGTCACAGAGAGTTGTGACATAGTGAGGAGTGGTCCCTCCTAATTTTCATGCAGGACCCCCTAATGTTAACTCACACAAAAAGCATCCTACTCTGGTCACTTCAGGAATTTACCCTGATATAATGCTATCAAGGACTCTACACACCTCATCTAAATGTCACTATTTGTGCCACAAATGCCCTTTTTCTGGTCCAGGATCCCGTCTAGGTTCCCACATTGCTCTTGGTGATCATTTCATTCTCCTTCCATCTGTGCCAGCTCCTTGGTTTTCTGTCTGTTGTGACCTTGTGACTTTTTGTTGTCCTGACCAGTCTCTTTGTAGACTGCCCCTGGCTGTAGGTGATGCTGGTGTTTTCTCATGGTGAGGTTCTGGGGGGTGTTTGGACAATGCTGCAGAGGGGATGAGCCCTCTGCGGGCACCCTGTCCGGATGGCATGATGCCCAGGTGTCCTGTTCCTGCTCACTTAGACTCCATCCCTTGGTTAAGATGGGATCTGGCAGGTTTCTCACCTGCCAACTTACTGTTGTGCTTAGTAATTAATAAGAGTCTTCTGGGGAAATTGCAAGGAAACGAAAGGAAACCCTTATCGTTATACGAAATCACATATATGAGGTTGTGAGGGGAAAGGGGGGGGGAGGGAGAGACCGGAACAACAACAGATGAGGTAGAGAGGGAAGATGGGAGGGGAGAGGAGGGGGGATAGTAGGGGATAGGAAAGACAGCAGAATACAACAGTCACTAATATGGCATTATGTAAACATTGTGAATGTGTAACTGATGTGATTCTGCAATTTGTATTTGGGGTAAAAATGGAAATGCATAACTCACTTGAATCAAATGTATGAAAGATGAATAAATAAATAAATAAATAAATAAATAAAAAATAATAAAAAAAAAGAGTCTTCTGGGGAGATGAGTGAAGACTGTGCCGACCTCCTGCTTCTCCTCATTCTTCTGCCCACTTATTATTATTATTATTTTTTTTTTGGTACCAAGCATTGAACTCAGGGGCACTTGACCACTGGGCCACATCCCCCAGCCCTATTTGATATTTTATTCAGAGAGGGGTCTCACTGAGTTGCCTAGCACCTTGCATTGCTGAGGCTGGCTTTGAACTCAGGATCCTCCTGTCTCAATCTATCAAGCCGTTGAGATTACAGGTGTATGCCACCATACCCAGCTCTGCGCACTGATTTTTAGAAACATTTTTATTGGTGCATTATATGTAACAGTATGATTCATTCTGTCATATTCATACATGCATATAATATAATCTGCTCCATTTTGGTTTCCAGTACTTCCCCTTTCCCTGTCCTCTTTCCTCCCCTGATTTCCTATATTTTAATCTACTAGTCTTCCTTCTATTAATTTATTGGGATTTTAAAATTTGTGCATTATAGATATACATAAAGTGGAATTCATTGTGATATATTCATACATGCACATAGCATAGTTTGGCCAGTTTTACTCTGTAGTCCTCACCTTTCCCTCTCTCTCCCCTGCCAATTCCCTTCCTCTGCTGTTCTCCCTTCTATTTTCAAGGTATCCCCTCACCCAATTTTTTTCTATCATTATTTCTCTCTAACTCTGCATATGAGATAAAACTTTCAACTCTTGATTTTCTGAGTCGGGCTTATTTGACTTAGCATGATATTCTCCAGTTTCATCCATCTACCAGCACATGACATAATTTCATTCTTCTTTATGGCTGAGTAAAACTCTCTTGTATATATATACACCACATTTTCTTTATCCATTTATCTGTTGATAGGCACCTGAGATGATTCCACTACCTGGTTATCATAAATTATGTTGCTATAAATATTGGTATGCAGCTGTTAGCAAATAGTATGCTGACTCTAGTTCTTTGCGATAAATACTGACAAGTCAGATTTATCTGGTTTCATTCCTAGTCTCTTGAGGAATTCCATACCCCTTTCCAAAGGACTAATTTGTACTAATTTGCAGTCCCACCAACAAAGCATGAGTGTACCTTTTTTTTTTATCATTTCTTCTGCACTTATTAATTAGATTTCTCCTGTAAAGAAAAACTAAACCAGAGGTTTTAGAATGGGCTCCTCCCCACTCCCTGCCAAAATATCCCATCCCTGAGGCTGCGCTGGGCAGGGTGCTTTGTACTTGTTGAATCACAAAACCCTCCTGACAATTCCACAGATAGTTTAACTTATCTCCTTCTATAGAGGAGTTCATTTTATCTGTATCTCAAATATCCAGAAATAAATCCCTGTATGTATAATACATAAATAGAAAGACTGGTTGCTTTTCCTCTCATCTGTTGATTAACCTACCCTTGCTTGCAGACAGTTGCTTGCATGTCTAGCCTTGGTAGAAAGAGGGTGCAGTGGGTGGATGGAGGGACAAGAAGCAGAGCAACTCAGCTGCAGGAAGGGGAGGGTGGGAGTGGAGCCTCAGGATCAGCTAGTGTCTGGTGTACCCCCCTAGCCCATTTCTCTGTGTCTGGATGCCATTTACCCCCACCGTGTGTGTGTGTGTGTGTGTGTGTGTGTGTGTGTAGGCTGGCTTTCCCCATGGAACTGATCAATAGCATCTTAGTTTTCTGTTTTCATTTCCTAAGGAATTTCTCTGAGTGGGGCAATTCCCAGTGACTTGGGAGGAGGCAAGGAGGATTGCAAATTGCAAATTCAAGGTCAGCCTGGCAACTTAGGGACACCCTGCTCCAAAATCAAAAGTGCTGGGGGTATAGCTCAGTTGCTAGAGCATCTTGGATTAAATCCTCAGTACCACAAAAAAGAAAGAAAGAAAGAGGAGGAAGAGAAGGAAGGAAGGAGGGAGGGAAGGAAGGAAAGAAAGAAGGAAAGGAGGGAGGGAGGGAAGGATAAATGGAGGTAAAGAAGAGGGGAAAAAAAACAGTTGTCAGACAGATTCATCTTGTAGGCACCCAGGCCTGGCCCATCGGTCGTGGGCAGCAGGTACGATCATGCGAGAACTCGGAGGCTCCCTCAGGGAGCATTTGAAGGGTATGCACAGGACTCCTCAGAAGAAATATGTCCCCTGAAGAATGAAGGGTGTTCCTGACACATGGAGCCTACTTCTCTTTGCTGACCCCTCTCAGCACATATGGAAGGACTTGAGTGTGACATGGGATGAACTTGACTTAGAAGACCCACCTCCACCACTTAAGGCTTCCTTGACCTTGACAGACCCTTGCCCTTTCCCACCCTGTGTGTGCCTGTGTGTCAGAAGGGATAACCGTCTGTCTGCAGCACTGCTGTCCAACCCAGTGAGGCCCTGCCCACGGCTGTGCCTGTCCGCAGCCCTGGCTCTCAGCTGAGTCTGGGTCTTCAGATTGGGCAGGGGCTGGGGCAGGGGAGGCAAAGGCTAAAGGACCTTAGGTGAGCACTGACAGCATTCTGGTTTTGATTCGATGACGGGCGATCTGGCTCATGAGAAGCCAGTGTGCTGTACTCTTGATAAGTCATCTTTATGTGTATTATACTTCATTAAAAAGTTTTTAAAATGACATTTTACAAGAATAAGAAGGAAGAGGAAGAGAGAAGAAAGAAACACCTGTCCTCAGAGACTCCTAAAGGCAAAGAAGGAGGCCACCCCTGCCCTTGGGGCTTTGCACATTAACCATGATGACACTGCCCGTCATGGCAGAGGAAACTCAGTGAAATAAAGACAAAACCTTTTTTTCTTCAAATAGCCACACATTTATTACAATACATTTTAGCACAAGTATATAAAAACACACCTTGATTTCATGGATGCAGTGGACTAGAATGAGGCCAGAGAAGGGCTTCTCCCAGAGGAACTGCACCCACATACTGCCTTCTGGAAGCAGGTCTCCTCAGCTGGCCACCATAGGACAGGGAGAGCCACAGTCCCCAAGGGCCCAGGAGCCTCCAGGCCTTAGATGGCTCTACCTGCCTTCTCCCTGGTGCTGGACCCCTGGCAGATTCTTACGTTGCCAGGGGCAGTCTCCTAGTCCGGCCAGGCACACTCACCTGTTGTCCTGCCAGGACAGTGCCCAGGGGTGGCCCTCTCAACCTCACAGTCTTGGCAAGTCAGTTCTCACACCACAAAGAGCACTCTGTGTCTGAGGCTCTGTCCACACATCTGATCCAGTCAGTAGCTCTGGACTTCCTCCCTAGCCACTGTCCCTCACTTCCAGGGACAGTACTATGCTCAACATGCTCTCTCCCATGTTAGGAGACTTTAGTGGCCACACACAGTGCAAAGAGCAAGAGGTTTGAATAACTTCACTTTGGGACCCCTTGACCTATATCGAGTGGACATTTACATGAAACTGATCTGACTTAGTCAACTACCTGTTTTGTCCCCAAAGCCAGAGCCTACTAAATTATTTGAGGTCTCCCAGTTCTCTGCCCTGATCAGCCAGATTTGGCTGCAATGAACACAGAACATGGACTCCCAGCTTCTGTGACCCACAGAGGATCAGGCTGGCTCCCAACAGGGAAAGAGGCAGAGCCAGAAAACCAGGCAGTGGCCAGGTCCACCCTGTTGAGGCCTAGATCCTAGATGCAATTATAGACCCTCAGGAAGGCATCACCAAAGAAGCCGAATGGGCCAGCCACTCTCCAAGGGCAGGTATGTGTGCTAGAAGCCACAAGGCAGCTGGCTACCCACACAGACCTGGAGGCATGGAGCAGATGAATCTCACTGTGTTAAGGAAAGAACCTTAGTTCTGATGTCAGAGGAGCCTGAGCTCAAATCCCAGTCCACCTCTGGCTAGTTGTGACAGTAAGCAAGTTCCTTGGCCTCTCTGAGCTTCAGGAGTTTTTATCAGTTGTGGGAGGGAGATGATGTGACCCATTGCTAAGTTCTGAATGATGAATATGGGTCAGGTTGGGAAGACCATTTTGGCAGGTAGAACAGCACATACAAAGACCTGAGGTAGGAAGACTAAACAGTGGGACCAGTGAAGCCGGAACACAGGACTCAGAGAGCCCTGCAGTGGCTGCGGAGCCTCCTCCCAGAGCTGAGGCCTTGAGGCCCAAGTGTGCCCGGAAGCATCCTGGCTCGTGAGCGAAGTGCTCAGAGGGCCCCACACTCCCACCTTGCACACACACTAACATGCGCACCCACACAGGCACGGGCATGCAGGGGCACGTGCTCACATGCAGCCTGTGTATGCGCACGGGCTCCTGCGCTCCCCAGGGAGGCTCCTATGCACAGGACACAGCCACACCTTTCTCTAAGCAAGGTGGTGAGGAGGAAGTCCTCCCTATTGTCCCCATCCGTCCCCATTTCTTCCTCCCCACTGGAGGAGATGAAAAGGCTTACTCAAGTCTCTGGGATCCTTGCTCCCCTGCTCTGTCACAGAGTGGCAGCCCAGGACCGCCCCTCACCTACATGACTGAGTGGGATCAGGGAGAGCAGCTGTATGGTGACTGTATTTCCCAAGACAGGAATGAGGACAGTGGAACTTCAGCCCAAGATAAATGACATCGGGCTGGCCCATCATGGGTCACCTGTGGTCCTGCTCAGCCTTCCTCCATTTCTGCTCCAGAGCATGACCCAATGGGCAGTGAGGGCTGGGAATTTCCAGAGACTCCCTCCTGTTGTTGACCTTTAAGGCCCTGGGCCTTCCAGGAGGGTCCCAGAACCCGTGCTCCTATGCCAGGTGTGCCCATGAAACCAGGCAAGGGCTAGGGCTTCATAGAGGCCCGCAGGAGGCAGCATATGCCAGAGAGGCCACAGGAAGGAGTTATTTGGACTGAGCCGGGCATGAGCCCAGACTGGGTCTCCTTGGATGGAGGAATGGGGTATGCTTGGGTAGCAAGGAGGTAAGAGTCCTGTGTCAGGCTCGGGCACATCAAAGACCCAAGAATCTAATCACGAGGGCCTGGATAAGGAGCAGGAATCAGGTCTGATCCAAAAGTTCCAAACCAAACACTGATAATGAGCTCAGGAGGCTCCAGGCTCAGCCTTCCCCTCTTCTACCCCAATGGCTGCTGCTAATTCAGCCTCAGCTGAATATGGCTACAGCCCAGGCCCAGGAGCCAGGGCAGCCCCACCCAGATGCCAGCCCTCCAGTTTGGGTTCTGAGGAGGTGTACCTGTGAGTGGCTGCCTTCTGCTAGGGCTCTTCCTGTGCTCAGGATGCTCTTATGAGACACCTGGGACAAGATGGGGCCCAGGGGCCCAGGATGGGGAGCAGGGGGTGGTCAGCCTCCCAAGGGATGCCCTTGAAGGTCTGGTCAGCTACACTAACACTCCCTGACGTCTGATATCTGGAGGGTCTGGCTCCACCTGCCTGTTGTACAGCGAGATTTCCTCCTTGAAGCTCCCCTTTTACAGAGTCTGAGGGTATTTGGAAAGTGGTCAAATGTGGTTCTGCTTCCTGCCAAGTCCAAGGAACTTTTCTGATATTTCACAGACTCCAAGCAGCTGAGGCTGTGATCCTGAGGATCTCTGAGGGTCTCGTCCTTGTTCCTTTGCAGAAGGTACCACCATGACCTAGTACCAGGCCCAAGGCTTCAAAGGCTTGCTCTTCAGTGAGTCTATCTCTCACTCACCAGGCTCTCTGGGCTGATTTGTCCTTGGCCTACTCTGGACATTAATTTGCTCTCCTGTCCACAGCTCGACCTCATCTCTCAAAGCCAGAGGTGTATGATGGGGGCTCAGCATCTATGTCCCAGCAGACAGCAGAGGCCAAATTGTGGGCACAGTAGTGAGGTGAGGTCTCCACATGGCTGCTGTCCAGCGTGAGAGAGCCCTTAGGGCCCTCAGCTCCCAAGTCAGTGGTACGTGATGCCCCTGCTCTTTAGCCTCTGCCTCCAGGGATGGTTCACAGTGTCAAGGGGCCTGCAGCTTGAATCTGTCCCTCCTCCCCCCACGTTCCTTTCCCTTTCTGGTTCTTTCAGTTGTCAGTCCCCAAACCTCAGAGCCCTCCTCAATCCCTCTGTTCCTTTTCTCATACCCTGGCCCTCCACAGCAAAGGAATGACATCCGTTGCTGTCATTGATGTCAAAGGAATGACATCAGTGGCCTTCTGTGTTTACCACCAGAATAGACCCAAAATCTGGGGAGCTGAAACAATAAGCATGTATTTTTCACAGTCCTGGAGGTTGGGAAGTCTGAGGTCCAGGGGCCATCCAACCTGGTGTCTGGTGAAGACCCACTTCCTGGTTTGTCTTCTCCTTCCATCCTCACATAGTGGACAGCAGGGTGCTAATCCCACCCAGGAGGGATCCTACTGACTCAGTGGGGTTTAGAATCTCTACTGGAATTTGGGGAGGAACACAAACATTCAGTTCATAGCCCCTCCCAGAAGGCTCCCTCTTAGGTGCCACCCTCCTCACTCCCCACCCTCCATTTCTACACAGCAGCTAGAGTCACCCAGTTAAAACCTAAGTCAGAATTACACCTATAATTCTAGCTACTCAGAAGGCTGGCCAGGAGGATACTGAATTTAAGGCCAGACTGGGTGACTTACAAGACCTCCTCTCAAAATAGCAAAACAGATGGGTGCTGGGGTGCACACCTGTAATCCCAGCAGCTGGGGAGGCTGAAGAAGGAGGATCTCAAGTTCAAGGCCAGTCTTAGTAACTTAGCAAGGTCCTAAGTAACTTAGCAACTTGTCTCAAAATAAAAAATAAAATAAAAAGGGCTGGGGATGTGGCTCAGTGGTTAAGCACCACCCTGGGATCAATCCCTGGTACAAAATAAAACAAAACAAAAAACCAAGGTAAATCAGATCTTGTCTGCTCAGAACCTTCCAATAGCATCCTATTGCCCTTAAAATAAAGTTCACTTGCCACTCTGTCTCACAGGACCTGAAACCTGGATCCTCCCGTGCCCTCATCTCCAGCCCTCTGCCCCGCTCACCCCACACAGCTGCCCTGGTCTCCTTGGGCTCTTTCGCTTCCTTTGAAACCCTGGGGCATTTGTCCCCACCAGAGCCAAAGCACACTCTTTGCTTGGGACGCCCTTCCCTGGCTGTCCAGGCTGCCTTTGTCTTAGCATTCAAATCTCATCTGTTCCAGTGTCACCTCCCCCCAGAGTTCTTCCTTGATGTTCTGTCCCTACCTCCCCATTGCCCCTTCTTCATTCCAAGTTCTCTCTTTCCTGATCTCATCCGTTGGCTGTTTGCTATTCAATTGTCTCACGCTCAATAGGATGTAAGTTCATGAGGGCAGGGGCCTGATCCCTTCCTGCCACTGTTGGGTCCCCAGCACAGTACCTGGCACCTTAGCAGGTGCTCAGAAAGTATTTGTGGAGTGAGGGGATGTGTGCACAGCCCCTCCTGTCTGCACCCCAAACCTCCTCACAGTCCACAGCCTGACCTGGCGGTCACATAGAGCTCCTCCATTGCCCCCAAGGGTAGTGGCTCCCACCTTCCCCGCCCACCCCAACCTACTCTTCACACCCCTCTCCCCATCTGCTCCTCTGCTCCCAGTAGCCCAGTCTTTTTTTTTTTTTTTTTTTTTTTGAGGGGAGGTACTGGGGATTGGTACCAGGGACGCTTAACCACTGAGCCACATCCCCAGCCCTTTTTATATTTTATTTAAAGACAGGGTCTCACTGAGTTGCTTAGGAACTCGCTAAGTTGCTGAGGTTGGCTTTGATCTCACAATCCTCCTGCCTCAGCCTCCTGAGCTGTTGGGGTTGCAGGCATGGCTGACGCCTGGCAATAATACAGTCTTTCCCCTTTTAACAAATAGCTAGGCCCACACTCCCCTTGCCTGCTCCAAATCTTCATCTTCATGGTCTACTTCCTTCTGGAAATGTCCCTACATCAGCTGCTGCTGCTGTGACAACCATGACAAAGCTCAGCTCAGGCTGTGTCAAGTACCCCTGAGTGCTTTAGGTGAATTTTCTCATTTAACTCATGACAACAATATAAGATCATTGGTTCCCCTTGAGAGATGAAGAAACAGGTTCAGAGAGGTCGAGCCATCTGCCTGAGGTCCCTGAGGGATCACGCCTATCTTTCATGAGCTTTGTTTCTCTAGTTTGAAAACTTTGGGGAGCAGGGGCCTTTTCAGGACACAGCCCACACAACCCCAGATGTTGTTATCTGGGCCCCGCTGTGTCCAAATGTTTACTTGTGAGATTAAGGCCACTGTACTTGAGTACACTGCCACCGTTCCCCCCCACCCCCACATCAATATGTTGATATGTTCCCTGGGTCCTTTAATCCCAGGAACACCAGAGAGAACGGGAGGGACCCCAAGGGACCACACCTTCCCAGCCAAAGGGGTAAAGCAAAGGGAGAGGCAACCAGCTGAGGAAGCCCCCTGGTCAGTCAGCAGGTGTGGCCCTGGCCATGACCCTTGACCCACCCCAAGCTGTCATTAAACTAATGATCTTTGGGTAATCAGTGAAATGACATCTCACAACTACCCGGTAAGGGAATGAAGCTCCTGTTCCAGCTCCTGATCTCCTACGCTTTCTCCACCAGCAGCTCTGCTGGAAATGTCCATCTCCAGGGAAAGTGGGCCCAGAGAGGAGTCTGGCTGGTGAGCAAGGCCAGAGGCCAGGAGGATACCACAGGGAGCAGGGAGGCTTTGGACAACCACCTGTGTACAGAGCAAAGCTTCTAGAAGCCAAGACGGAGGGATCCAGATAGCATAGAAGAACCCTCCTGATCCATGTTCTCCCCAGTGCCTTCTCCCTGACACCCGCATCTCCCATCCCCGTTCTCCCACCACCTTCATGTCCACATACATAAGAGCTGGAGCCTCTAAACTCCAGGACAGACCTGGGCTGCCCGGAAGAAATGTCACCTGGAAAAATGGACTCCTCTGACTTTCACAAACCAAAGGACCCTAACATCAGAGGGCTTGAGAGCGAGGAACGCTGCAAGTGTTTATGTGGAAAAGACCTGGTGGTTTCAGGCCAGGTTTAAGATCCCAAGAGCCAGGAAGGCCAATGAAGCAAATGCTAATTCAGGCTGCATTAGCAAAAATATTACACCTGGGGGCTGGGGATGGAGCTCAAGCGGTAGCGCACTCGCCTGGCATGTGTGTGGCCCGGTTCAATTCTCAGCACCACATACAAACATGTTGTGTCTGCCGAAAACTAAAAAATAAATATTAAAAAAAAATTTTAAAAAAATATTACACCTAAAGCAAAGGAGGTGCTGGGCTGAAGGCAGTTAAAGATCAGGTCTGGGTACTGAAAAGAGGTGAACATCTGGGTATGTTGGAAAGAACCAAGTCCAGGTGAGAATAATATCTGTCATTTTGGGGTACTTAGTATGGGCCAGTCGCCATGGCTCCTGCTGGGTGGACAGTCTCTTACTTGACCCTCACAATTCTATGAGGGAGGGACAGTTATTATCCCTTTGTGACAGATGAGGAAACTGAAGGACAAGCAGGTCAAGCTGTTAGTGGATGCACATGATCATGTGATTCCACCACATTTCAAGGCCAGCCTCTTGGTCGGGAGGCTAGACTTGGTCAAGTACAGATCCAGAAGCAAAATTAGTACCTGTTGGGAGGAGGCATAGTTATTTCTTAAGACCAGAGTGTAGAGAGGGCTTTTGAGGTAGTGAGCTCAGAAGTCCTTAGAAGTGTGTGAGCAGACTGGATAAACATCTCCATGAACAGTTGAAGGCATCCCTAGATGGAGCCCGGTTTAGCAGCCTGCGAGCTCTAGGATTCTCTCCTGGGCTCTATGAAACTGTCCATATAGGCCCTGCCCACTTTTGCCCATCTTTCCCTCCACCTCAGTCCTCCATGATTTTTCTGGAAGCCCAGAGTCCCTCATCATAACCCCTCCCTATCCTCTGAGTAGGACTCCCTTTTCAAAGACATCAGTCAGAGAACCTCAGAACTCAGGGTTTCAAGACATGACCTGACCTGGGAGAGCCTCCCACCAGGCTGAAGAACCTCCTGGCAGGAGAGGAAGGAGGGCAGGCAAGGTCAAGTCTTCCCACACACCTGTCCCAGCCCCACCCATCCACAGAACAGGAGTCATTCTCTGAGGATACACAGTGGCACAGGGGCTTCTAGGAGAGGCAGGGTCATCCTATAGTTAACTGGGCAAAGCCCTGGCTTGGAATTCAAAAAGATTCCTGAGTGAGAACACTGGAATGTGAACCTGCTGAGACTCGACCTACTTCTTCAGGGGGAGCCTCTCACAGTCTCTGCAGCCCACCTGAGGGAAGCAAGTGCCTTTTGTGGGGCTGGGAGCAGGGTAGGGTGGGTGGATCCACAACTGGCATCCAGTGCCAGTGCAAGCCACTAATTAACTTCATGGCCCCAGGCCAGTTGCTTACCTCCTGGCTGTTTCCTCTCTGTAAGAGGTGATAACCATCCTGCCCAGTAAGTCCTGACAGAGATGAATGGCCCATGCAGCCCTGTGAAAAGCCGCCTGTGTTTACACCCAGGCTAAGTACTACTATTAATCACACAGGGGTGGGCTTGGAAGGGCCCCTCCTGGTCTGACCTGAAATGTCACTCCCAGACAGGATGCTGGATCCTGTTCTTTCCTGAGGGCAGCCCAGGGGGTGGGCAGGGCCTGTTTCTAAAGAAGAGAAGGGAGCACTCAGCAAACATGCACCAATGTTGGTGATGATCTTTGGACTGCGATGTCTGATTCCATCTGCCCACCACGCCCTGATGTCCGCAGGCCTCAAACACAGGGGCATGGCGCCCACCCGCCCCTTCCTGCCAGGAAGGCTGTCCACTCACAGCCTGCCCTCCAGCTGAAAGGAAAATTCCTACAGTAGACCTCCAGGGTCAGAGGCAGTGACCAGGGGAAGGGAAAGGGAGGGGTGGGGTTACATTGTGCTGGAAGCCAATTCTGGGGACCTCTTAGATCCCCCAAGCCTCGTAGATATGTTCAATAATGATGTCTTGGTTGAGGGGACCCTTAGGGGACAGAACAGGCTCTGGGGCTCAAGGATGAGGATAATGGTCCCTGAGTGTTCTGAATGGAAGAATAGTGAGCCTGAAAACTGGGGGTGGGGGGTCCCAAGAGTTGGGACTACTGGTTGTTTTTTCCTCAGCAACAGCTGGATCCTTAATATAATCAGATGTGTCTGTCTACTTTCTTTTTTTTTTTTTTTTATACTGGAGATTTAACTCAGGAGTGATTTACCACTGAGCTACATCCCAACCCATTCTTTTTTTTCTTTTATTTCTTTTATTTTGAGAGAGGGCCTCACTAAGTTACTGAGGCTAGGGGCTGGGGTTGTGGCTCAGCGGTAGAGCACTCACCTCGCAAGGGCAGGGCCCTGGGTTCCATCCTCAGCACCATGTAAAAATAAATAAACAAAATAGAGAGGTATTGTGTCCAACTACAACTAAAAAATAAATATTAAAAATTTTAAAAAAAGTTACTGGGGCTGGTTTTGAATATGCAATCCTCTTGTCTCAGCCTCCCAAGCCATTAGGATCCGGTGTGCACCACCAGCACCTAGCTGGCTGTCCACTTTCAAAGTGATGTTGTGTTCTTCTTATTGGCTCCCTCAAACCAGTTCCTTGTATTCCAAGTACAAAAACCGAGTTCCGGGGCTGGAGATGTGGCTCAAGCGGTAGCGCGCTCGCCTGGTATGCGTGCGGCCCGGGTTCGATCATCAGCACCACATACAAACAAAGATGTTGTATCCACCAAAAACTGAAAAATAAATATCAAAAAAGAAAGTTCTCTCTCTCTCTCTCTCTCTCTCTCTCTTAAAAAAAAAAAAAAAAAAAAAAACCAAGTTCCACTTGGGGTAACCAAATGCTTAAAACAGCAGGGAGAGTGGGCTAGTTAGGGCCACAACCTGGTCTCTTGACTGAAGCCAGCCCATGTCTACCCCATGACAGTGTCGGTCCACAAGTAAGGAGGAGCCTACAAAGACCCATTACTTACAAACGTTCCTAGGGCCCCTAGACCTGGTCCTGCCTTGACTCTCCTGTTTGTGGCCATCATCCAGGCCACAGGAAGAACAGAGGTAAGTGTTCAAGAATATCAAAAGAGCAGAGTTGAGCTGCCTGGGGAAACTGTAGAGAGCGGCACTGTCCTACAGCACTGTGAAAAAGGCACAGCTAACAGCGGACATCCTCCCAATTCAGGGAAGAAAGATTGGAAAGGGAGAAAGGTTCCCCGCTGGGCCCCACTTGAAGGGACTCTTCACAATCCTGTGTGGGCAGTCCTCTTTGCCCATTTCACTAACAGCACACGACACCCAAGGTCAGGATGGTCTGGTCAGTCCAATCCCCATACAGGGGAGAACCAACCAGGAAACGAGGCCCAGGCAGCGGTGTTCCAGACAGCAGGCTGGGCAGGAAATGGAGGGATGAGCCCCGCCCTGGCCCATCACCTCAGTGAGGAAGAGGACAGGTTTGTTCACTCCACAGGACAATGACCAGACACAGAACTGTCCCTAATCTTGGTCAAGCCCAATCTCACTTTTCGCTGGGTCTTTCCACAGAAACTGGAGTTCCTTTAGGTGAACTGCCTGGAGGCGGGGGTTAGAAATGGCATCTTGGAGGAAGGGAGGACTCAGTAAGAGGAAGCCAAAAGAGCAGTCTGAGGGGAGAAAGGGGCTCCTGCCACAGGCCTGATCCAATCCCAGCCCAGGCAGGGGCTCCACTGGAGGCCCCAGATGTAAGGTGGAGGCCCAGATGTAAGGTGGAGGCCCCAGATGTAAGGTGGAGGCCCAGATGTAAGGTGGAGGCCCCTGATGTAAGGTGGAGGCCCTCTGTAGGTCATCCTAGGGGTGGCTCTCTGGGAAAGCCTCTTTGCAAGTCAGACACCTAGTTATACATCACACTTATTTTCCTTTTGCTGTTTCTGGGCTATTACAGTAAAGGTCCTGTTTCAAGGTTGTAGACTGGGCTCAGCCATGCTGGGCATGGTTAAGGAGGTCCCAGGGCCCACCTTTGGGCCAAATGTGTTGAGAGTGAGAGAAAAATCCCCTGAGGCCTGCCCAGAAGGGTCCTAGAGCAGGGGAATCTGTATACCCTCAACCCCCACTACATTTGCTCAGCCCACTGCCAGTCTCAGAGGGCACAAATCTTATCTCCTTGGGGCAGTCTTCCTCACAAGTCACCTTTCTGCGTCTACAACTCCAGTCATCCTCTCACTTTAACAAAGCATGCACTTCTGCCAACTCCAGGTTCTGGGCCAGGGCTTTCTAAAGAAAAAGAAATGATCATAGAATTGTTACAAAAACCACAACCACCCCAAACTTCCCAGAATGAAGCCCCTACCTGTTGGGCCTGCCCTATGCCCAGCCCAGCCCCTACCAGAAAAGAGTTATTACCCATTGAGCCAGAATTTAAAAATAATTATATTAATAATAAATATGTTAAATTACATTTAAAACAATAAATAGAAAAATAAACTGATAAATAAAATCAACAGGTACAAAATGTTTCAAAATTCCAACCAAAAAACACACACAGACAGCTGACAGACAAGACAAATGGATGGGAGGGGAGGTGTGAGACACCATCACAGGACCCTTCACAGTTCATGCTGCGGCTCCTCCTTGCCCAGTCACCCTCTCCTCTCTCCAGCCTGGGGACCAGAAGACTCAGTGGCTGACATCTGGGGACTTCAGCCCACTCTGGGAAGCTTCTGGCTCCACCTCAGTGCCTTCTGCCAAGCAGCCCTGAGCCCAGGCTGGGTGGGTCACAGGACGGGAGAGAGACAGAGGCCAGACCATGGTGGGCATGGGTGGAGGATGGGGCCATCTACAGAGGCAGGTCAGTGCTATTGTGCCGGGTCTTCCTGGCAGTGCCATCGTCCCTGGGCAGAGCCCTCTGCAGGTTGGACATGGCCACAGTCTTCTTGAGGTCAATCACGGCATAGGAGTCTGAGCTGCGGGCAGGGTGGGTGATGGGCACCGGGGCTTGGGGAACTGAGGGGTTCTGGGACCCTTTGGAGCGGTCTCCGCCCCAGCCCTTGAGCTCCACCTGGATGTAGTTGAGCTGCCTTGGGGGTTCGGGGCCTGGCCGGCGGAAATCAAAGTTGAAGACCCTTGGGGAGCCACGGCAGCGGGTCAGTGGCACAGGGAAGCTGCTGTGGCTGCGGGTGGCAGCCCGGGTGCTGGTGGGCTTCTGCAGTGGGGTCTCGTCCTCCTCACCATCAGGGAAGCCGTTGGAGGAGGGTGTGAGCCCATCCCTTGAGTCCCCATCGTCCCCAGCCTCCCCACCCAGTTGCTGGGCTTGGCTCTCCCACACAGGGGGCAGTGGGGGCAGGTTCTCATAGTGCAGCAGGGCAGCCCTGCGGTGGGCCAGGCCACTCCAGCCCGGCTCCTCTGGGCTCAGTCTCCAGCCACCGCCTCTTCGCAGCCCCCCACTGACATTCTCGTAGGTGCATTTGGGCTGGGCCGGGCACTCAGAAGAACCCTCATTGTTATTGTTGTGGTGGGGAGGGTCATGCAGGCTGGGGCAGAGGCCCTGGCACTTCATCATGTGCCGCCGAGCAGGAGTGGGGCCCAACACAAACTTCACCTGGCCCGGCTGCAAGAACACCTGTGGGTCCCGCTGGTCGGGGCCCTGGGCCTGTGAGGGGAAGGGTGCCCGGCCCTCAGGTAGAGGCTGCAGGCAGTGCCGGCTCCTGCGGTGGTCATCTTCATTGGCAGGTGTGTTGACATAGGTGTGGGACTGTGGGGAAAGAATCCAAGTGAGACAGGAGGGTCCAAGGGTCAGGAGGAAGGAAAGGACAGAACAGATGGGGGAAGACAAAAGAGGCACAGGGGAAAAAAGCTGGAGTCTCCTCTCTCCTCATCTTCCAAACCTTCCAGAGACACTCCCTCTTTTGTGGGGACAGGAAGAACCCCATCAATTTTAGCCCCCTTCACATGATCCTTCCTGGGAGGAGGTGACCATATTTCCTATCTCCTGTCTCCACCCAGACCAACAGGGCAGGGGCTGGCCAGCTGCATGCTCACCTGCTCATCGGGGGCAATGAGGGCGTGGGTGGACTCTTCCCCAAGCGAAGAGTGTCGAAGGCTGCTTGTTGATGGCCGCCGGGGAACAGAGAATCGTGGGCCCTCTCCAGGGCAGCCAGGAAAGCCATTGGAGAAGCTGGAGACAGTGTAGCCTAGAGCTGGGCCCAGGAAAGGCAAGCCCAGGTGAGGGTACTTTAACCACTTGACAGCCACTTGTAACTGCATATATGCTGTGTCTCAGAGGAGGAATCAGTCTACTACACTGGCAGCCTGCATGGCCTTTCACCTTCTCTCTGCTCCTCAAATCCTGCCCTGCCCCTCAGAGGTCAGTCTGAAGTCAACCCCCCACTTTCTCCTTCCTGAACCACCTAAGCCACACCTGTTGTCCCTGCATTTCCCCTTAGCCTCACAGTTCTGCTGGCGGGCTCCAGGAAGCTCCTCCAAAACAGACTGTTTTCTATCCTTTCTTTCCCCCCTTTCCATCCTCAGGACAGCTCAGGGAGTACCAAGAGGCAAGCAGGTGTGTGGTCTAGACTCAGTGACTGAAAGCAGAAGCCATGGGAACCCTCCAGGAGAGTCACAGCTAGAGATGCCTGCAGTAGCAGCCAGAGGGGTAGATGTGTGACCCAGCAGACAGAAGGAAGGAAGCAAAAAGCTCCAGACTGCCGTTTCCATGGAAACCCGAAGTCTTCCTGTCTGTTCCTCAACCATTAGTCAATACAAGGTCCAGGACTCCACAGCCTCAGCTTGAGTCACCTGATTGGTCCAGCCCAGGACTTATCCATCCTCAAGCGTGGTTCTAATGATGGACAACTGTCCTGGAAGGCTGGCTCGCCCAGCTGTCCCCCCACCTGTCAGCCTGACTCATGCCTCCCAGGCTCGTGCTTCCCGGGCCTGTGCTTTGTGTGTGTACACTGGGGTCCCAGAATGGGGGTCTCCTCACCATTGGGCTGCTGGGGGGCCCGAGGGAGGTCAAGCTCAGCGGGGTGGCTGTTTCGGGTGATGATGACTGGCTCCTCCAGCACACTGATGCTGTTGCACTGCATCAGTTCCTGGAGGAGGTTGAAGATTTCCTCAGCCCGAGAGCACTTGAAGGCAAATATCCCTGGAGAAGGAGAGGAAGAAACGATGGCTC
The DNA here is from genome assembly GCF_048772815.1 of Callospermophilus lateralis. Lineage (NCBI taxonomy): Eukaryota > Metazoa > Chordata > Mammalia > Rodentia > Sciuridae > Callospermophilus > Callospermophilus lateralis. Next base: position 112,951,204 of record NC_135310.1, on the reverse strand, counting down.
CTTTGACTCCAGGGCTGAATAGCTCCACAGGCACACCAAGTTCAGGAAAAGTCCCTGAACTCCAGTCCCAGGGCTGCAGAGACCTGGAAATACCTCTCCTTGCCCTGATCATTCTTCCCAGGTGCACTCTAGAACCTCAGGGCTATTGGAGGGGCTGGGCCCAAGGTATCCTGTGCACTATACTCACATTATCTGTGAAAGAAGGAAGGGAGGGAGGGAGGGAGAAAAGATGCAGAGCTGCAGAGTTAAAGGCAGGTCTGGCAAGGCAGTTGTGTGGCTCCCAGATGTAGCCGGCTCACTGCCCTTCCAACTCCAACACAGACTCTGTCCAGGGACTCAGGGAGTAGAGAGATCACCTTGGTGTTGGGCCAGCCTGGATTCTGCAACAGTGGGACCTGAGACTAGAGGCAAGCTACTTGGGGTTAGTGTGTGTGTGTATACATATCCACAGCAAAGATAAATACAATTAGGCTAGGGTATGGACAATAATTACTATTATGATATTACTATTAACACAAGGCACAGTATAAGACAATTGTGGTTTGCAGAAAAGAGAGAGAGGAAGAAAATAGGCTATTCTGGCAAGATTAATCTGGGTTGGAAAAGACTGGGAAAGCCTGGAGTTTTGGAAGAACCCTATGTTGAGGGTTAGGGCAGACTCTCTAGGATGCCAAATGAAGAGCAAACCTCCCTAGGAACAGGAAACTTCTCCTGTCCCTTCCTCTGCTCATTCAGTGATGTCTGCCTCTGTCTATGAGCTCCAAGGGTGAGGTTCATGGAGAGGAAGGCTCCTCTAGCAAATATGACTTTCACCATCCTGTTGGTCACCTCAGTGGAGAAATTTGATCATCCCTTTTCTGAAGTTATAATCCCAACCTGCATTTAACCCAATCCCATGTAGGACTCTTTGCAGCATTATATATGGATCCTATACATAAACCCAGACCATGCAACTCCTTCAAAGAGTCATGGCTGGCTCTAACCTTGACCTCATGGTCTATCACCTCCTGGTCTCTGGCTGCAGGGAGAGAAGGGAGAGAGAATACATTACACTCCACTGCTCACAGGTGAACCTCCTGAGGGTTAATATGTCCAGTAGAGACCCAAGTGTCCCAACTCCCCAGATATCATTCCCAAGCCATTCATCCCCACAGGAGCCAGTCTCCTAACTGATGTGTCTTTCATTACTTATAGGGTCCAGAATGTATGACCTGGAAGCTTAGAAAAAACTAGTTCTACTTAGAGGCAAGAAGGAACCTTGTAACTGCAGTAATAAAGGGGAGAGTCATTTGCTTTTACTAGGAAGGCTCTGACCTAGGAGCACCGACTCTTTCCCACAGGCAGTGCAACAGATATTCTTACAAATACTGAATGAAATGGAAACTCATTGACTAAAGAGATAGAACAGTGGCCTGGAAGTTCACATAGTTCTGTAAAAAAGTGCTGTGTACCTTTGGCTAAGACTCTTCTCCTTTTTTGACAACACCTGTCAAGTCTGATGGCTAAGTTGGATGTTAAAGACCATTCTCAAATTCTACAACAAACTTCCCAACAGTCTCTGGTGCTATATCTTCCATCCCCAGGTGCTCAAGCCCCTGTCCCAGGGAATGGGCAGAGCTGGTACTCACCCTGGCCTGTCTGACATCTGCGGCCACTCTCAAAGGAGAAGAGGTTAGAGTCATAGCCATAGCGTCGCAGGCAGAGGTAGGGCCAGCGGACAGCTTCCCTCCGCTGCAGGTGCAGCACCAGCTCACTCTGTGTCAGCTCCATCACCCCTGAGCCCAATTCTACCCCTTCATCATCCACATTGGTCACCTGGAGGGGAGGGGACAGAAAGGTCAATGAGTGAGTCCAATAAGAGTGTGCAGGACCCTGAGCCACCAGGATGCAGTTTTTCAGGCAGGAGTTGGGAGACTTCAGGGTATTACCTAACTCCACCCAGACAATGTCTGAATGCCACAGTCACTGGGGATATACAAACAGAGCCGGGCACATGGCAATTATCTGGGCAACCCCCTCCTCTATGGGACTTAGTTATGTCATCTGAACAGAGAGAAGAGGGAAATAGTTAACCCCCAAGGTCAGTGGTTAGATGACCAGGGTTAAATAATCCCGGAGAGTCCATGGCTTGGTATCCAAAGGCCAGACATTTATAACGAAAGGGTTAAACTGTAAGTTCAAATTCTTAAGATGTCAGGAATATCAAGCCAAAGGCAGAAGAAATACATACTGCCTCTACTTCCCCAACTGTGTGACCTTGCTAAGGGCTCCCTCCTCTGGTAGGCAGAGAAACATGCTTCATCATGCCCCAAAATGTCCCAGTGTGGGCAGGAGGCGCCCCCTTCAGGGAGGGGTCAGGGGACCTTGGCCCAAGGGAGTTTGGCTTTAGCTTCAAAAGGCAAACAGCAAACTGATACAGGGCTTATCATGTGGTAAGCATTACTTAACCCATTAAGTCCCAAGTTTCCTATTCTGCAAATATTACCATGAAATTGACACAGGTACATTAAAATAGATTGGAAATCATAATCTAGAGCTTATTAGATAATTTGTTATCATTAACTTTACATATTAAATATCACTAATAATAGTATCATCAATAATATTAATGAATATTATATCAATCACCTATTATTTTTCTCAAAATAATAGAACTCTAAAAACATAAATATTAATTTCAAAGTTATCAGAGTGGTACATCTTTGTTGCTCAAGTTTTTTTTTCTTTTTGTACCAGGGATTGAATCCAGAGGCACATAACCACTGAGCCACATCTCCAGCTCTTTTACTTTTTATTTTGAGACAGGGTCTCACTAAGTTGCTTATGGCTTTGCTAAGTTGCTGAGGCTAGCCTTGAACTTGCAATCCTCCTGAGATTACTGGCCTAGGCCAAGATGCCTGTCTTAAACATAATCTTAATAGTATCAAGAAGAGCAAAAAATGACAATGGCCTGGGCCTTTTTTTTAATCAGGCCACCTTAGAGGCTGTAAATGGGAGAAGATTTAAGCCCATAACCTCATGGTCTATCACCTCCTGGTCTCTGGCTGCAGAGACTTTCCATAGACAGGCTGAGGTGACTGCACAGGAATATTAGGAACTCAAGGGAGGAGATGGCTCTAGGTACCTTGAACTTGGTAGGGTGGTTGTCTGGGACGCTGTCTCTGTTCAAGCAGCTACAGCAGCTCCCCATGGTGTCAGAGCAGCCAGCCTACCCTAGAGAAAAATATAAGAGATAAGCAGATCACCAGCAGCAGCTCCAAAAAGCCCTGCTCTGGGGAACTTGGGCAGAATCACCTCACTGTGACCACCTGCTCTGTCCAAGAGACTGTATGACACAGACCTCAAAAGAATTTACTCTCAATTCAGGGCTGGATAGACTTTGGATAAACATTAATTTGAGTTAGAACGTGTTAAGGGTTCATGCTAATGGTGGGGGGCGGATGGAAAAAGCTTTTCAGAAGTACAACATTCAACCTGGACCTTAGGAAATATGCAGGATTTTGACCCATGGAAAGGTAGGGAAGAAAAGACCTGGGCTGCAGAAAAAGTATTGATATGATCGGGGCCCAGAAGTGACCTGTCTCAGGAGTAAGGGTGCCAACCCAAGGCCCTCTTTCAGATTCAGCAAAGACACTGTCACTTGGAAGTACCAGATACTTTGGCCTGTACCTTTCTCTTTTTTCCACCTCCTTTTTTACTTTACCCCTTCGACTTCATCCAAGTTCTTTCCTCCTTCACTACTATCCCAACATCCACCTGAAAATTTTCTTGTGGGTGTTTTCTTCAAATAAATTGTGACATTAAAATCATAAAGACACATTTGAAAAACTTAAGGTTTTAAACCACACAATTTTTATAACCTTGATTGAATATTTCTCCATTTAAAAACATTCTGGGGCTATAGTTCAGTGGTAGTGTGTGCTTTGTCTGCACTAGGACCCAGGGTCCATCCCCAACACTGCAAAACAGAAACAAAATGCTGGCTTTGCTCCCCACTGACCAAAGGGGAGACCAGAGGCCTTACTATTTAGCTTTTCCCTCCAGGATTCTGGCACTTGGATAATATATCATAACAGTGAGGCCTATTCTAGGATGGAGAGGATACCACCAGGTTTGAGTGACCTAAGGAAATAAGAAACCCAGGGACCAATTCTAACTAGAAGTTTCAAGAGGTTGCAATTTGCTGCAAGAATGAGCTGACTGGATCAACTATCCTTCTAAAACTGCAGGATGTACAAAGACTTGAACAACCCAATGATCTCTACTCTCTATTCCTCCCAACTTGGGAAACTCCAGGAAACTGACTTCCATATGCAGCTCTTACCTCACCCAGGCCATTGGGGAGCTGACCATGGGAGGGGCATGGGGAAGGATTCCCACTTTATTCCCCCTGTCCTTGGTGGGGTATCATGGCAAACAGCCTGCAGAGAAGACACCTGGATCCCTCTGGGTCACACCTGGGGCTCACCTAGCATAGAAAACAGAGACCACAGAAAACAGAGATTAATGGAAAACTCCTATCCTCACCCCAACTGATAATGAAACTGAACTGTTATCATCCATTCCATCTGGACATCTGTTCTAGATCCCAATGGGACAGAAACACCTATAAAGAAAGATCATGGGGCCACAAATTCTAAGCCCCATAGGCTCAGAGAGGGAGGGACTCCTCTGGCATCAATTTGAAGTCTGAGACACCCAAGATGTCCCAAGACCTTCAGGTTTATGTTCCCCTGTCAGTGCTGTTACAAGCAACACCCAAAACAAGGCCTTACTTTTGCAAGAATTTTAACTCTACAAAGAACTTTCTTAAAAAGTACATTATAATGTACTAGAAATAGCACTGGCTTAAGATTCAGGAAACCAATATCATAGTCTGTTTTGTTGCTACCAAATATCTGGGAGACTGTCAAATCAATTCCCCACTACCCCATCCCCAACTCCTACTCGAGGCCTTAGTTTTTAGGGGAAACATTGGAAAACTGTGGCACTCATAGCTTCAATAACTTCTAGAGGTAAGTATGTAAGACCAACATCACTAAAATGAACAATTTCCTCTTCCAGGACAAGCTTCTTTAATCGCACATTTTGAAGCTGGACTTTCTGTTCCCCAAACTCTGAAAAGTTCAATTTTAACAAAAATATTAACAAGCCAAATTTGAGAGCATCTGCACCCCAGGTAGAAAAGTCAACAAACTAAGACTCTGAAGACTCTCAAAATCCCATCCTCCTGCTCTGAAAAAAAGTATTTCCCAGGGACACAGTGCCCTGCATCTTTGCACAACTCCTAGGTAAAAAGACCCCCACCCTCTTAGTGTGGTTTATTCTCTGGGAGGAAGGAGGAAGGAGGAAGGAGGAAGCAGGCCAAAGGAGATGTGCACAGCCTAAAGATAGATTCCTGGGAAAACACTGGAGCTTAAGCTATCAGAGGGAGTGAGGATTGTGTGTGAAACCAAGAACTACGGGGTGCAAGTGGGGGAAGGGTTATACTTTTCCTGTCTCCATCAGATGATGTTTGGACATATCATTAGATAACCCATTGAGGGGAGATTCCATTGGGCGGGAAGGATGGGGGAGGGGGCTCCCATCTAGGATAGTTATGGAGTGGGGACTGGAATTAGATGGGGTTTTGGTGACTGAAATGCAAAGGAGGGACGTAGGCAAGAACTGGATTTGAGCATGGTGCAAAGAAAACAGAAGATATGAAGGCTCGATCTGAGAAATTTCAGGGAAGTGGAAGCATTTGGGGACATTCAGAACGGTGGGTCAGCGCGCGTTTCAGGGGATTCGTAAAGTGATCAAGGGGTTTTGAGGGCTACAGGAGATGCGAAGGCGTGACGGGGGAGGGGGAGAGGGTAGGGTCTGGGGAGTAAGAGGCAGATTTGGCAGCAGGGTCGTCAAGGGGTTATTTCTAGGGACCCGCAAGGAATGGGAAGGTCGGGGCCGCGCACCGTGCCTGGATCCCCGCCCCCAGCCCTGGGGACTCCACCGCCCGCTTGCCCGGGGCTTCCTAGGGAGGGAGCGGAGACTGCAGCGCGGCGCGACGCGGCCTCAGTAGAGCCGCCTCGTCCCCGCCCCGCGGCGCCCCGACTCACATCGCCCCTCGGCCCGGGCGGCGCCGGGCCCCGCTCCCGGGTCCCGCTGCAGTAGCCGCCGCCCGCCCGGAGCTAAGGCCTCCCCGCCCCGCCCGCGGCCGCGGGGTCGGAGGTCACCACCAGCACCAACGAGACGCTGCGGGCGGGCGGACCCGAGCGAGGGCGACCGGCGCACAGCCTAGAAGGTCCCTTTGGAGGACTTTGCAGTCGAGAACAGGGAGCATGCGCAGACGCCAGAGGGCGCTCCCGGTCAGCGGCTGGGAACCTTGGCGGGAGCGGGGCGGGGCCTGAACGGAGGCGGGGCTGAGGAGGCAGAAAGATAGGGGCGAGTGTCCGAGGGAAAAAAAGGGAGAAGAGTGGGACCCTAGAGGGCTGAGGAGAGGAAAAACGGCGGGGGGATCAATGGGGACAAGAAGACGGGAACGGGAGGGAAGCACACTGAGAGTGGTAGAGTTAGGGCCAGAGGGGAGGTCTGAGGGGACCTGGGACCCTCCGGGGGGCAAAGGCTGCAGACTCCACTGTGCGCTTCCTTTCTCCGCGCGGCTAAGAACCTGGGCGGAGTCCCGGCGCAAAGCCCACGCATGGCGAGGGCAGGGCAGCCTGCTCTGTCTCCACCCTGAGATCCCACGAATGCTCTTCTTAAGTCCCCCACCCCGCGGCGCCCCTCTCCACCAGCCGGACCGGGCGGGCGGGCGAGAACCGCTGGGGAAGTGGGGGAGGAAGGGCCGCACCTACCCCGCGGGCAGAGGCTGGGGGCGGGGCTAGGGGCGGGTCCGACGGCGGGTCGGTCCAGAACCGCGCGGACACCGGCGGGAATCTGCGGTGAGGCCCCGGCGGAGTCCCGGTCCCCTTCCCTAGGCTACTAGTCAGACAAGGATCCCGAGCAGACTTGGAAACCACTACACCCCATATCCCCTCTCTGCGGGTGGGCCCCATAAAGTCCTAGAAAAACTTTGGGATCTATTAAGAGGGCACTTGGCGGTACCGGACACTCCCCGCCCCTTTCCCCCAATTGTCCGGGGGAAACCTCTTCCCTCCTGCTCGCCAACCCCTAGAGCCTGTCGGACTCTGCCCTTCTAGGCAGGCGTGGGTTGGGGATTTCTATACTCCCTGAGCGTGGTTCCACCTGCGGGGAGGCGGCGGTTCAACCCGGTCCCTCATCTGGGGAGAGGAGGGAGGGGAAATATGGCATGTTAGTAAGGTGGGGTCCAGTGCTAGGTGGAGGTAAGTTAGGCTGCTCTGGGTAGAGGTGGGGGAAGAGTGAGAGACAAAGATCTAGGCGTTGTTTCTAAATTCGGACAATTCCGTGCTAAACTTCAGTTATTAGCTAACCTAGAAGAAAGTGCAAATCCCCTTCTGGGGTCCCATATGTCCCCCTTCTTGCTGTCTAGAGCAGCTGTTAGGGGAAGTTGCTACTCCTAGCTCCCAGTTTGAATAATCCATCCTGGCTGTCTTCCACAGGAAACCTGCCTGACCTGAAGACAGAACAGGAAGGAAGCAGGTGGGTGTGGAGCCAGAAAGAAGGGAAGGGTGGCGCAGGACATTTGAAACAGGGCTGAGGAGGATTCAGGCCTGGGAAGCACTGATAACTGTTATGGTCCAAACCTGGGCCCAACTCCAAAGTCATGTCTTAAAAGAGGCCAGAGATTTAATATTTACCCCCTTATTCCCAGCTGCTGTTAGACTCCATCCAGCTCTAAGGCCATCTCCTCCTAAAGCTTCCTTTAGCTTTCGAGTGTGACCTTGGACATATTAAAGTTTGTTTCAGCTGTAAAATGGGACAAAAGAAACTGTTTTATAGGATTATTGTGGGGATGGACTATATTATGTAAAATCCTAAAAGTGTTCCTGTCACAGAGTAAACAAAAAAATTGACTATGGTAATCCTCCCCACCATCAGCTCCACTGAACTCAGGGGCACTTTACCACTGAGCTACATCGCTATTCCTTTTTTTATTTTGAGATATGGTCTTGCTAAGTTGCCAAGGTTGGCCTCGAACTTGTGGTTCTCCTGCTTTAGCCTTCTGAATAGCTGGGATCACAGCCTGTACCACTGCACACTGGCTGCTGTGGTAAAGGTAATTTTTTCCCCCCAGTGTGTGTGATGTGCCCAGCATTCTGGTCCCATTCGGTCTGGTTTCACCACTAGCCTATGAATTCTTTGAAGGCAGGGCCCATCTCTATTATACTTCAGTAGTTTCTTTTCATCATCAAGATACTGCAGTCACATCAGGACTTGCTAAGGAAGTCTAAAGAAATGTATTAAGATTATCCAATGAAATTGCTGCCATAGAGGCTGAGGATGTAGCTCAGTGGTAGAGCACTTGCCTAGCATGGGCAAGGCCCTAGGTTCAGTTCCCAGCACTGCAAAAGAAAATAAAGAAAACAAGAAATAAATAGCTGCTATAAATAAAAGCATAATGTTTTCCTCTGTTCTACAGAGCTTATAAATTAGATGAGCTGAGAGGGACATGGGTTTATGGAGAAATGGGGAACATTTGGTTGTTGTGGGGTGCCCATGGGCTCACCATAAAAGCAAAATGCCCTCTCCTCCCACTGTGGGCCTCCTTTTTCCTTCCACCCAATCTTGGGAGACTCCAGAATTTGAACTTCAGAAACTCAAGCTGAAAGGCCTCACCTTGAGATCTGGCTCTGCCACTTAACTAGCTGTTTGACCTTAGGTATACCATTCATGTTCACTGATCCTCTGCTTGGCCATATATAAAATGGGGACAACATACCACCTAAGTCACCTGGTTGTTGGCAAGATTGAATGAGATAATGCCTGTAAGCACTCAGCACTGCCTAGCATACTATAAGGGCCCAATGAATGGAGGTGGTTCTTATTGTTTTGGGGTAGATCTTGTCACCAATGTCAATGCTGAACTCTGGCTGGCTCCACCAAGAGGACGGTCCCATCTCCAGGGAGTTAGGTCCTTCGGCCAACTCAGATGACTCAGGCCACCTGCCAGAAGAGGACCCTGAGGATACCTCTGCTCAGGTAGTAAGAGTATTGCCCTTCCTGAGACCAACATGCTCTCTGTCCTTTGGACCTCCTCCCTTCTCCATCAAGTGGGAGGCAGTTTCTCTTGTGGCTAACTTCTTGTGGCCCTTTTCCCTCTTCAGGAATTCCTTTCTCTACAGCCCCTCAGGACATGGATAAACTCATTCCCATGAATATATACTACTTATCCTAGGGCTTGGGTAGTCAAAGCCAACCTGAGGGCTTTGGCCTCAAGGAGTGAAGCGGGTAGCTTCAAGTATAAGAAGGGAAGCTTTTGGGGGACTCCCTAAAGACCGATTGCAGATGCAGGAGTGACCTGTGTCCTTGTGCATTGAGGATCTGGAAGGAATATCCTAGTGCAAGGGGTTTGCTTAGAAGCTGCTCTAGGTTGGAGGAGATGGCATTAAGGAGGAAGAAAGGGGGAAAGGAAGAAAAAGACCTAACTCCACTCTCCTCTTTTGCTGTCTTCCCTCAGGGTCCTGCACTCCTGAGCTTAGGCATACGTCATCAGGACACCAATCATGTCCCCAACTGGACTGGGCTTCAGACCCTCCTGCAGCAACTCCCTCCACAGGACAGTGATGTGAGTTTTCTTTCTCTAGCTCCCCTTCTGTTTGCCTCTCTCCTTTTTTCTCTCCCCCTTTACTTGCTGTGGGAAGTAAAGCTCTTCTACAATGGGGGGTGGTGGGGGGGTGGGGGGAGTCATTCCCCTGAAGCCTGAGTTTCCCATCTACATAATGGGTGCAATAACATCTGCCATGTCTTCCACAATGCTTAGTTCAAAAGCAAATGAGAAAATGGACATGAACAATTTTGAAACCAATAATGGAATGTACAAATGTAGAGAGCATGGTGGTTTAGTATTTATTGAGGTCCTACATGTGCCCAGCTTAAAGGCTTACAGTTCAATTGGGAGGCAAGACAGAAGCATATGAAATAGAGAAAACACAAGAACAGGAAATGATGCCGAGCTGTAGCTCTTTGGGAGCAAGGTCCTAGATATGTGGTGACAGGGTATGGGGCTGTCAGGTCCTGACTTATAACCTTTCTGGGAGAGAACAGGGTGAGACAGTGGTGAACTTTCTTAATAGTTTTTCCCTCTTTTCAGTGCATCTATGCTATTTCCTGAGGTTCTAGCTCTATCATACCCAGCAACTAAGCCTTCTAGAATTCTCTAGTTGAACCTTAGTCCTGTCTTCTGGGGCTGTCCCAGTCATAGTAGAGGCCTGTTTCTGTAGGAACGTTACTGCCTGGCCCTTGGGGAGGATGAACTGGCTGAGTTGCGGCTCTTCTGTGTCCAGCGGAAGCAGAAGGCCCTAGGACAAGGGGTGGCCCACCTGGTAACTCCCCAGCTTGAAGGACACACCTGTGAGAAGGTATGGAGTTCCCCTTTCCCAATCCTTTTCCTTTCTCCACTCCTTGCCCTCTCACTTCTACAGAAGGGGCTAGCTTCTGGGACTCTGAGGAGACAGGGCTTAGGGAGGGGCAATTTAGCAAACCTTAGGGACAAAGGGAAACCAAGTCTGGGAGTTCTTGGTGGAGACTGCAGAGGGGGTGGGCCTGCCAGGGCATAAAACAAGTTAGGTTGGGATTGCAATGGAAGCCAGAAGGAAAGCTGGAAGGTGGTTCAGACGGTGACTGTGACCGGCCCAGTGTCCCCACCCGGCAGTGCAGGGAGCAGCTGAAGCCTGGAGAGTACAGCGTGTTTGCAGCCCCAGCAGGCGAGCAGTGCTGCTGGCACCGGCCTTGCTTCACTTGCCAGGCCTGTGGCCAGGCCCTGGTAAACCTCATCTACTTCTACCATGATGGGCATCTCTACTGTGGTCGTCATCATGCTGAGTTGCTGCGGCCACAATGCCCAGCTTGTGACCAGGTATAACACTGAGGAGAGGGAAAGGAGGGGGATACTGCCCAAAGCCCAAAATAACTGGATGTAAGGAGACAGATACTCTGTAGGCTGTAGCCTGACCCAGTATTGCAGGGTGGGGTAGGGAGAACTAGGAACCAGCCAGACCATCCAACGGGGGTTTTCACTTGAGCTCTGGTCATGTGAGACCCACTGCCTTTATCTGTGCCCCCCCCCAATCACAAGCAGAGTCCCTCAAAATTTTTGGACTCAAAGAGATTTCTCTGGAGCAGGGAATGAATATCTTGGATATTCATCTCAGCATGTGTGATGCTCAATGCTGTGCTTAATCATGCTAGAAAGACCCTTAATGTCAGCATAAGAGGCAAGGCCCAGCCTGGGTTGGGAGTCCAGGAGCCCAGGGTTGAACTTCTGACTCTGCCACCTGCTAGCTGGGGATCCTGGCTAAGCCAATCAGCCCACATGCGTCTAAGAGTGACGAAGTACATCAAATGGAAATGTCTGTGGACGTGCTTTAGCGTTAACTAGGTATAAGGCGTGGTTATTGGATGAATTAATGGGTGAATGAATGAATGGACTATTTCCCTCTCCCTCTCCCTCTCCCAGTTGATCTTCTCCCGGCGCTGCACAGAGGCAGAGGGACGCCGCTGGCACGAGAATCACTTCTGCTGCCAGGGCTGCGCTGGGCCCCTCCGCGGGGGACATTATGCCCTGTCGGGGGGCAGCCCCTACTGCCCCAGTTGCTTTGAGAGCTTCTACTCAGATGCGGGCTTGAGCCTGGCGGGGACACTGGAAGGGCGGGCGTCCCTTGGTAAGGGAAGAGTAGGTGCAGATCAATGCGGGAGGGAGTAGTGGCTTGGGCTGGGTAGAGGAAGGGGTTCTCCCGGGCGGGACCCTCGCCCCAGTTCCACGCCGTCCCATTCCTCCAGCAGCGCCCCCCGTCCTCCCACCGCAACCCCCAGACCCGAGCTTCGGGGCCCGCAGCTCTCACCGCGCGTCCCTGGCCGGAGCGCTCCAAGGGCCTCCCGAACCCACCCTGCGCCGCGGTCGGGGCTGCGGCGCCGGACTCGCTCCCGGGCGGGGGACGCGGCCGCCGGCTGGTGGACGGAGCAGGGAGAGGTGGGGGCCCCTGGGGAGGACTCGCGGCGGCGGCTGCGCGCACGGCCCGGGGCGGGGCAGGAGGCTGCGCCCAACCCCGCTAGCTTCAGTGGGTCGCTACGCCAGGCTTGTGCAGAGCACTTCGGGATCTGAGAAGAGCCTTTCTGACCCGATCCGGAACAAGGGAGGGAAGTCCAGACCCAACTGAAAGAAAGGACCACGTCTCGTTAAACGCTGTGTTCACCTCCCGGGCAGAATTTCCCGCCGCAACCTCCAGCTCCAGCCTGGAAACCCAGAGTAGGCGGGAGCTAGAACGCCTGGAGACGCCCCGCGATCCCAAGGAGGACGCGTCCTGCCCATGTCCCACCTGCTCCTCTTCCTCTGATTCAGAACCCGAAGGCTTTTTCTTAGGCCAGCGTCTTCCGCGGCTCAGGAAGACCGTCGGAAGCTTCCAGGCAGAGGATAGCGACACCTCCAGGAAGCATTGCACCATTTGCTAGTGGCGCAGCCGAGATTGGGGGTTGAAGGGGCGGCATCCTTAAGGCGGGGATTTATCCTCTATAAATCCCAGGCTGAATTTAATCAGGGATTGCTGCCTGAGTGAGGCAGCGAGGTGACAAACTTGGAGTGCATCTCTTCAACACTACACTTTTCTGACTTTTCGTAGAGATTTTCTTGGGAAATCCCATTCCTCAAAGCTACGCCTTCCCCCCTAAACTAGCCCTCATCCCCAGCACCCTCATCCTGAGCCATCGAAATGATAATTTAGCACGTGTGGTGATGACTGGCTGCGGAGCGGAAGTCTGGTGGGACTAGACGGAGGGCACCATAGAGTTGAGCCGTGTACTCCCCCCACCTCCCGGCGCTAGTGGAAGCGCAGCCGCAGAGTGGCCATCGGCGGTTAGAGGCAAGCTAGAGCGACAGCGCCCTCTACCTGTGGGCGGAAGCGCCAGGCCGGAAGTTGCGTGTTGCGGACGCCTGTACGGTTTGTCTTTCAAGTGCAGTGCAGACATCCAAAGTATTAATGGCTTCCAGCGGCGTTACAGTGAGCGCTGCCGGGTCGGCAAATGAAGCCCCTGACATTCCGGACAACGTAGGAGACTGGCTTCGGGGAGTCTACCGCTTTGCCACCGATAGGAATGATTTCCGGAGGTAACTGAGCCCGGGGAGCTTGGTCCCTCTAGCCCATGTACACCTGAATTTCCCCCTCCTGGCGAGGCTGGCGTCCGTTTTTGTACATTGCCAACGTAGTAGCGCTAAGTACCTCTGAATGTGCTTTGCTGAGGTTCTTAACCGGGAGGATTCCCATGTGGGAAAATCGGTATATCACGTGGCTAGTAAAGAATGTCGCCCTGACGAGAGGAACGGGGAGCAGGTGGCGTCCACACACTTAACAGGCCTTTCAGCCCTGGACGAGTGCCTAATTGGCCTTTGCAATTGATCTTGCTCTTTTTAGGAACAGAGGCGAATCCTAGGTTCTCATGTGGGTATTGGGCAACGGTACCATGTAATAACCATTTATCAACGCATCGGGAAATGATTAGCGTTTTACTTTATATATATATATATACATACATATACACACACTGGGGATTGAACTCAGGGGCATTCGACCACTGAGTCACATCCCCAGCCCTATTTTATATTTTATTTAGAGACAGGGTCTCACTGAGTTACTTAGCACCTCGCCATTGCTGAGGTTGCTGAGGCTGGCTTTGAACTCGCGATCCTCCTTGTCTCAGCCCAGCCCCCACCGCTCTGCCTCACCAGCCGCTGGGATTACTGGAGTGCACCACCGCGCCCTGCTTCTTATTGTATTTTTTTTTTTTTTTTTTTTTTTTTTTTTTTTTTTTGTTAGCCGTACAGGTGACTCAATGACCACAGGGTTAATGAAATATATTCTCTATCCAGGAACTTGATCCTGAACTTGGGACTCTTTGCTGCGGGAGTTTGGCTGGCCAGGAACTTGAGTGACATTGACCTAATGGCACCTCAGCCAGGGGTTTAGCCAAGTAGGTGAGCACTTAACCACCCCTCTGCCTATCTGAGAAGTTCCAGAGGTTAGGAGAAGCAATAATTTACATCACCTCTTTGTGAAATGTAGTAAAGAAACTTGATGTAAAATCCTTAGCTTTTCTAGATCTTTCTTAACTGGTTTTCTATTTCTAATGCCACCTGTTGTCCTATGATCCTACTGCAGATAAATGGAATTCCTGTGCTGCACCCAAACCTTCCAAAAACAGCGTACAATCTGTGACTGGCACAAGTTTGCCCTGATGGTAACTGAAGTTGGATTCAGAGGGCACCTTCACCTTCCTCTTGCCTGGGTGAATTCCACTCTATGGTCAACATTCAGCCTCTGCTAAAGTGTTGCCTCTATTCTGTAAAATTCTGTACATAGTTCCTAAGTTTCTGCAGGGGGTGATCTTTGCTCTTGTTCCAAGGAATAATGATGGTGTTATAACAAATATTTGAAATAAAGATCACACACAAAGATAGACATTTTATTCTTTTAATAAGAAACTTCTGCTTACAAAAACAAGGTGTAAAAAGTCCAGATTTACAAAAATCATAAAAACATGATTTATATTTCACACTTGAAAAAGACAGGAACAAGCCCCAAACAGATTGTAATGGAGGTGGTTTGCCTCTTATTAAAAGAAGGAAAAAAAAAAAAAAACCTGTAACCACCCACTACACATAGTGCCAACACAACATGAAGCTTATTCTTGAGGAATTCTATTGTTGAACAGTATTGGGGAAGAAGCCATTTGGTGTTGCATAGCATTTTAGCGTATCAGGTGGGTTTTCCAGGCACCAGGGAGGCATCGTTGCTGGGATAGAATGAGGTTTGGTGGCAGAAAGAGGGCAATGATGCATAGGTGGAGGAAGATATAAGTCAGCCTTGGCAGTGGGCACTAAAGTGAGACTGCTGAGGAAGCTGCTTCCTTTGCAAGTAAACAAATGTTTATTTGATCCTAAAATTCTTAACACCACTGTCCAGGGACTTGGGTTCTTTGGAAACGGAATATATAAAGAACTGGCATGGAAAGACTCATAGGCATAGAAAAAGGTGAAGATACAGACAGGTTCACCATAATAATTTTTTTCTAGTCAATTTATTAGGCATTTTGGAAAAAAATGCTTTTATGTGCCAAGACGCATATGGAACTGCTGTGGGTTTAAAGGGCTTTAGGTGGATCAGTACAACTGCACCACTGTGGCTTGTTACACCTGATAGATGCTTTGTCTTTAGCAATTTGTTCATTCAATTTTTTTTTTTTTTTTTTTTTTTTTTTTAACTCAAGTCTTGACCCTACTGGTATAAATTTCATTAAGAAAGTTATTTAAGGGCTGGTGATGTAGTGACAGAGCAAGTACTTTGCATGTACTAGACCCTGGGTTTGATCCCAGTACCAAAAGAAAAGATAATAATAAAAAGAAAGCTGCTTGAGAATTAGAAAGCACCATTCTCATGAATATTCATCAGATAAGTCTTATCTGATAAGAGGAATGAACTATGAGCTTGTGGGAATTCAGGTTTAGGACTGGCTTAATATGAAACCAAGACCCTGTACAGTACACTGGGATTAGAGATCCTCTGAGAGGTTTATATCTTAACTGATTATCAAGATGAAGAGTGGTCACATATGAGAGCAAGGCTTAGGTTTGAAGCCATTACCTCCAGGAGATCAAGAGGAAAATTTTAAGCTCTAACAGATGCTAAACCCCATTAGACCTAAATCAGACTACTGCAACAACAAAGAATACCACAACCTCCTTTATAGGACCGAAACTTAGATTCTTAAAGTCTGCTTCCTGATCTTCTCATAATTGTTCATTCTATTTGATAAAAATTTCCGAAGTTGAGTTGGGTGCTGTGATCAGGCCCCATAATCCCAGGAACTTAACAGGCTGAGGCAAGAGGATTGAAACAGCAAGATTATTGTTTCAGAAAATAAAAAGGGTGAGGAATATAGCTTAGTGGTAAAGCATCCCTGGTTCAATCCCTAGTGCCAAAAGTAAATTATTTCCAAAGTTGAAAATCAACATGGATGGCAGCTTCCAGAAACAATTCAAAATTTCATATTTAATTTCAAATAATTATGTTTACTGTTGGTTGGTTTTTAAAGCCACAATGCTGGTTGGGTAAGGTTTCATATAAACTGGCTTAGTTATGAATTTAGTAAATAAAACTATCAAGTCTATAATTTCTAAAGATTTTTGATGGAATTTCATCAATTCCGTGAATTGAAAGTATTAGCTTTCACCATTGCTAATACAACATTCTCTCCAAGGGAAGTCAGTTTTAGATCCAGTTACATTTGTCAGTCCTTGACTAGGTTTTTGTTTTGTTTTTTGGGTTTTTGTTTGGTTTTTTTGGGGGGTTTTGTTTGTTTTTTTGGTGCTAGGAATCAAACACAGGGCCTCAGCATGTGCTTTACCCCTGAGCTAGATACCCACAGCTAGCTGAATTTAAATGAAACATGCCAGTATAAATATGGAACAAATCCACAAAAATGACTGCTTCAGTGCTATAGTAACTCTGGTATAACTAGAGCAGTGTGTGAGCTGAACAAGTACATAGTGACTAAAGTCATAGCCCTATACCTAGGAAATGGTTGCTAAACATGTTAGATATAAACTAAACGCATAGTCCTCTTTTAGAAGGTGTTTTTCAGCTTTAGTGCTGACTAAAAAGAATCAGCCACCAGAGAGATGCATATGTGCCTGGTGAAAACCTAAGTGGCCATGGGAAGTTTTACCCCAAAGGCACAGATCTTCACCTAATTAGTGCAGTAACTAGGCTAAGGAACCTGGTTATCAAGTGTGCTTGGTATGGTGAGCTTTTAAAAAATCCTTTGGTGTGAAGTCTAATGAGCTCAGGGGAAACCTTAAGATTGGATGGAATCAAAAGAAAACAGGCTTAGAACAGCCCTGCAGTAAGTGGACTCAGCTCACTCCTACAGCCATTCAGCACCACCTTCCATATCTACTCACAATCCCAGTCAACATTTGCCTGGGAAAGGGTGTGGGGACCCAGGTGGAGGCTTCTCTTTTGCATCATTCCCTTTGCATATTACACAGTGCACTGGTTTGTCTTAGAATTCACATACAGGGGATTGTTTTCTACACTGCTTCTTGCTATTTTGTGCAAAAGAACTTCAGAACCAATGGAGGTACCACTTCAGGAGGAACCACTTTTGTTTGACTTCTACCACAAGTTGCCCAGCACAAGTCATTATTTTGATAAAGACTAAAAGGCCTTTTCTGATCATTTGTGCTCTCCCAACCAGCTGGAAAAGCAACCCTTCCACTTATAAGCTTGAACCCCAAATAGGGATATAGAACACATTTAGGAAGGGGTAGTCTTCCAGCCTGCTTTGCCAGAGTTAATGTATGGAACACACAAGGGTATACAGCAGGCCTGGAAAGAGCCATTTGATGAGTAATCACAAATAGGAACAACTTGGACATTACAATAAAATTTCAGAACTTGCTGGTAAGAATGATTTGCATTTACACACAAGAGATGAAATGCTTTCAATACTACATAGACCCATTTGCCACTTGAAATGATAAGAAGGAATCCTTTTCCTTTTCAATCTCATGCAAACCATAATTGAGTACAAGGCACCAATTTATGAATTGTATAAAATTAGTTCACAAAGCTTTATCAGTAAGTAAAACAAACTTCATTTCTCCCTTCTTGTCCCCCCACCCCCCCACCCCTTTACCCCCAACCAAGTTTTCATTCTTTACTACTGTCTACCTCTCTGGCTTGCACTGGGGCATGCCCCACTACCAGCCAATCCACCCCATTGGTTCTTCCCTTGCACTTGGATGGAGTTGTAAGCATAGCCAGGTAGGGAACTCATACAATCATTGGCTCTAGAAGCCTTGCCCTTAAAAACAAAAATAAACTCTTGCTATTGAGTCCATAGGACACATTAACATTTCTACAGTTTCCAATTTTGTTCATGACATTTTAAGAGACATCTGGAAATTCTTTACAGTGTGGCACTGCCCCCTACCTCAGCCTAAGAGGGGCTGGATCAAAGCTAGCAAGAACTCTGTCCACAATTTAATAAGTGCTTCAATTCCTGGCAGCCAAGGGCATTCCTAATTTTTTTTACACTAGCATGGATGCTGGTCTCAGAGGCAACCATAGGTATGAGGGTCAGGCTAGACTGAGGTAAGAAATCTTTTTTGAGGGCCAGGGTGCATTCTTCTTGGCTGGTTACAGCAGCAAGTAAACACACCAGCCAACTACAAAGGGTTTCTGGAATGGGACTCTTAACTACTTGCCCTGGGAAAGAAGCAGGCCCTTTAAGATTTCAGTAGATCTTGGGTTTGATTTGGCAGCAGCTAGTCAACTTCTACCTGTTCTTATTTTCATTTTTTCCTAATGTTTCAATTAATATAAGACGCAACTGAGACATTCATCTGTTTCCAATGTAAATAACTTACAGGCAAAGGGACACTTCCCTTAACAGCTATTGGCTTTTGCAGTGGTGAACTCTTCTGTTCTAAAAAAAAAAAAAAAAAAAAATCTCCTTAAAAACTAACTTAACAGTGCCTAGTGCTGCTGCTTCTGGTACCTGAGGTGTCTGTGACTGCAATGGGCACCTTCATAATTGTGTAGCTTAAGGGCAACTCTGATGTTGGTTTCTGTTCCAACTCATTTTAAATGACTTTATTAATTTGATAAGTGAGTGCTCAGCTAACAAGCACTATTTTACAAATAATCTGCCTAATAATCCTTACAGTGTTTGGTATGCTATTTCCTAAATAAAAATTGAAGACCTTTTAATTTTTGTTTACTAATCAGTATTTCTGGACAGCCAGAGGGGTGAAGCAGGTGCTCTATCTGTTCTTCTCTATCTTGCAAGTTCTCTTATTGTTAGAATAATAAACATAGGTGTCAAGATGAGGCACAATTCAGTTTCCTTTACTTTTCACTCCCTTCATTTTTTTGTTGTTGTTGTTGTTGTTGTTAATGGACTTTACTGTTGCCACAAGAAGTCATCACCAGTCATGCCAACTTAGGAATGTGGACTTTGAGAGTACAGTTTCACATCAGAGCCTCTGACAGCATTGGTAGCTGTGGACACTTTAAAACAGTGTCCAGGAGAGGGTGAACCCAGGCAAAGCTTATACAAAGAAGCTTGCAGTAGACAATATAAACCAAACAGCATAAAAATGCCATACGCTATCGCTTCCAAATAAAAGCTAAATATTACAGAAACCTCACAGTGTTGGAAAAAGCAAGTATAATTTAAAATATAGTCACTCCTTCCTATCAGGGTGAGCCATTTTCTGTCTAAATTTCCTCCATGCTCAGTGTTATCGGGTAGGTTCTACAGGAGAGTTCAACTCAAAATTCAGATCAACAGCAAATGCTACAGATCTGTTTGAGAAATGTGGCTCATCAGCACTGCTAAAGCTATAACCCTCTCTCTTTAGCTTCACTTTTCCCATGCCCCACCTCTCCCCAAACTCCCTTCCATTTCTACTCCCTTCAAATGACAACTGTACTTCTACCTGAATTCAAACAATATGATATACTCAGTCAAAAGATGAGCATTCATAGAGACAGGTTGGGGCTCACTGCCGCAAGCACCACAATAATAAACATAGGTGTTTGCCTTCACTTTCATTGGGAGTTTAAGCAAAGGACTAAGAAGGGAAATTCTGGTGCCTGATGTCAGGGAGAGTTTTTGTTTGGCAAACTCATCTCATTTGGAAACTGACCAAATTTTAAAAGAAAAATATATTTTACTAGTACTGGAATAATGGAGAGGGCACTTTTGATTTTTTCTCTGATGGACTGAGGATAGGTAGCTAAAGCAACAATAGGGAGTAGCAGATGAGAAGGAAACAGGCCAGGGCCATTGCAATAAACTGGACACACACAGTGGATTCCTAAGTAATTCCCCCACCCTAGGGAAAGCAAAAGCTCCCAAGCCTTACAAACACTAATATTCTACCTCTCCAGGTGTAACAAAGAATCTGCAGGTAAAGAAGCCATGTGCTACACCAAGGTAAGAAAGGGCAGCAGCCATTCAGATAAGCCCTGCCTGCCCTTACTGCATTCTGAGAAAGCCTGAGACAACTGACCTCCAGACCAATTTAAACTGAACCATAAGCTTGCCCTAGACCTGAACCAAGGAACTGCTACAGAACTGGGATAGCCAGGAGAGCCCCTTGGCTCAGCATGCAGCAGAGAACATGTACTGGTCCATTGCTTCATGTCAACTGTCCCTTTTTTTAAAGGAAGGGGTGTTCATGCCAGTCCCAGAAGTATAGAGTGATTAAACAGCAGCAGCAGCCGAGGAGGGTATGACATGTGAACACACCACATGTCATTCCACTCTTCAGCTGCTATCCCCTGAAAAGGGAAGTTTCTGAGTTTTAACTCTTGAAGGTTACTTCCCTTGTGGACTTTACCTCCCACGTCAGAACCAATCCCATCCAAAAGCTGCCAGCCCAGGAGCCCTCTTCATGTGCTCTGTCCAGAGTTGCTCACCTTGGGAATGTTCTGGTGCTGCTAAGAGGCCCTGGTTAGTAGGGGACTCACCTAATGGGACCAAAGACACAGCTGTTCTCCTGGCTGGATGATCAATCCCCACCCCCTCCTTTCCTCAACTCAGATCCCTCTATATTCAGAAGCAACTGATGAAAGAATCTTCATAGAAGTTACTCCTTTTGATTTGTTTTATGAAAGGAGGGGATTTCTAAATGCATTCAAAAGAAAGTGACTACAAACATTATGACAGAACATGAATCACCTGGCATCTTCCGCTGTAGCCCCAGTGAGGCAAACCTAGTAATCTGTTCCTGCAGTAGCCTTATTTCCTATGAGGGGAAAGATGTGGGGACACCAACGGATTAAAATCAAAGCAGTCTTTATCCATGCCTCTCAATCAAGGGAATATCTGTGGTCTGCCTTCATCCTTGTTGTTGGACTGCACCTGAGCTCGGAGTTGTGTTTCTGAGATTCTTGGATTGCCCTGCACTGTTCTTTGAGTGTAAAAAAGAATGTAGGCCTGGGTTTTGCACACTTCCTCGACACTGCATACATTCAGCTTTGAGTCATTGCAGTGGACCCAAAAACCTAGGAAACCAAAGGAGAGAAAAAGGAAATGACTTCCCAATTCACATTTCCAGTCAGCAGCAAACCAGGAGATGAAGAAAGGAACAGAGGAGTTCTAATTAGAGCCACCCTTGGATTACTGGCGATGCAGGAAGGACGAGTAAATGAAACCAGGATTCTCTGTAACCATTGGTCTACCAAAACTAACCATGGATACTGCATACAGTATTCACTGACTGTCATTTTTGTCATCAGCTTACTCAGGCTTTTTCCTTGGCCGTTAGAACATTCCACAAAGATAGCCAAGATCCTGAGGACTAAGTATTTGGACAAGGAGGAGAGAAATGAAAATAGGAGTGATAAAGGAAAATTAGAAGGATAAGTTACTTGTTCAGAGCCTCTGGGTGCCCCAGGTGCTGAGGGGTTCAAAACTGGGGCACTGCTGAAAACGTATCTGCACCCCATATGCCTCAATACGGTAGTTGGGAAGCTCTTCCCTGGGCAACAAGCTCCTTTGGAGAAGCCCTTGCATCCCCACTCTTCCCAGAGTAAGGGAAGTAATAAGAACACAGAAAGTGCTCAGGAATGTCCTCAGCTTTATTTTGAGTGAAGCTAGTGAGATTCATAATATCTCCACAAAATCACAGAGGTACTATAGTTTCTGCATAACCAAGAAGGAAACTGAGGTCTGCAGAAGTATCATTACCACAGCAATAATGATACTATCAGTAACCAATAGTACTGATAATACTGTGATAGACTAAGCCAGTATTATGTACTAGGCACTGATCTAAGCACTTTTACATGTGTCAGTTCCTTTTAATTCTTAAATCAACTTTATAATGTTACTTAGTATATATCAAAAATTTGAATCTTTCATATTTCTTTTCACTGAATTTTAACATATATAGTTTCCCCATAGGTGACCTGTGGGATGGAAATAAAAGGAAGGCAATAAATTGTGGACACACCAACCCTTTTCCATGTCCCCCACCCCACAGAGTAAAGCGCACGCACCTCCCTCTGTGTTGTAGCAATAGGCTGTGTAGTGTCCTGAGCCAAACCCTTTCCCGTGATGCATGACCACTGCGGAGAGATCATAGGCAAAGGTCTCTTTGTCAAGAGAGGAGAGCATGTCCCTGCAGCAGTAAGGTTCCATGGTTAATACCTGGTCAAAGACGACATGGACCCCAATCTTCTCTCGATGGTTACGGCCAGACCACCTAGAACACGGACATAAACATCTTACTAATGAAAACTGCCATATGCGATCATAGATAGCCTTAAGCAAAACAGGGAAGTGAGAAAACTTAAGCTTCCGCCTTTGGTTTTCCCATCAATAAAGTGTAATAACCAATGTCCACATATATTTTCTGTGACTGTTCCACAAAGTACTTTGAACCTAGAAATTCCTAAACAAGCATTTCAGGCAACAATCTTTACAATTTACTACCTGCCCTTCTTTTCACAGATGATTTTATGTAACTTTATCCTGAAGATGAATCTACAGTGAGTCCAAGCAAGGCTAGAAAATCTTCAGGCACAGATATATCTGGTGCAGGCTAGACAGTCAAAACAGGGCCAAGAGCAGAAGCTCAGTCCTGCTGGGTTCCAAATTCAGTTGGCCTTCCTGTATGTGAACCACTGAATCTCCATGGAAAGCTCAAGGTCTCAAGAGAATAAACTTTCCCTCCCAGCAGATAGACGTCTGCCCTCTCCAAGCCTTTGAGGCAGCTATTCCCACAGCTCACAACCATCTGGGACTCCCAGAGCAAGCTCACCTGAATCTTTTAAGGTGCAGCCGGAGGACCTGAGGTAGTCTGTAGATCATTAACTGCTTTCTAGCTTCACTCAGAACAAGGGGTTTGGGGTTGGACTTGCGTCGTTTGCCTATATGGTTTGGGAAGGTATAAGACATAGGTTGTAAGGAGTCTCATTCTTTCCTAGCTATGGCAGAGATGATGACTTGCCATTCAGTATGCATTCTCCTTAGTATTTGACCCCCAGTTTTATTTGGGGAAGCAATGTGATGCTCTGTAAGCCTGCACTTCCCAGCTTCTCATGTCTGCATGGTGTGGCTCTGGAACTGCTGAGATGAAAGGAGTGACTGTGTCACTCTGGGAAGGCTGCTTAAAGGGGGCTGACTCAGTTGCAGGGTCATCCCTTTGTCCTTCCTATGGTTTTCTAGAACTCCTCTGGGACCACGACCTTGAAGATGGAAGTCTTGTACTAGGATAGTATACCAGGAGGGAGAAGCTTGGGTTCCTGATGACCATGCAGTCACCATGCCAGCCCCTGAATGTCCTTCAGACTTCTTTTATAAAAAAAAAAAATAAAAAATAAAAAAGTAAAATTTTATCTCATTTAAGTCATTTTTATTTGAGTTGACTGTTACAAGCAACCAAAACAAATTGGTATGGGTTCAGGATGGCACACTCTAGATGTCATGAATTCATTGATGTAATATAATGGACAGTCACTGCAAAAGCATGTACATAGGGTTGAATATGCCAGGGTTTTATACACTTATAACTTAAATTATGATGCACTATAACTTTAAAAAGCTTTTAATTTTCATAAAATAAGCCTAACTCAATTTTCTGCTCACAGCTAGTTATAGGCTAAATGAATTAAAAATTATTTAAAACTCTGAATCTCCGTTTCCTCACCAGTAAAATGGGGACTAATGCATATAATTGAGGATTAGGAAAAAGATAAATGTATAAGATTACTGAAGGACAAATATTTAAACATTTTTTCAGTATGATTTGTGGCATATACAAATGTTCAGAAAATAAACTTTGCTGTTTCAATTTTTTATGCTGTGCCTAGTTTTGAAACATGGTTCTAGGATAAGGCATACTACTAGACATGCAAGACAAGGCTGATAAGCCAGCCAAGTTCATCCAATCCAAAGTAGAACCAGACTTTCGTTTTATTTCTAAAACTACTGAATTGTGGGGAAAATGCATGTCTAAAATTTTAGCAAATAATCAATGGAAATAAAGTTCTCTTAATTTCCAACAGAAGCCTTCTCTATAACCATTTACTGACAGAGAGGCAAATGGGTGGGATTACAAAATTAGTGGTCCGCTGAGGTGCCTGCTAATTTTCTCTGAGCTTTTTCTCTCATGGTCTCAGTATATGAAGAGCTGGGCTTCTGATTCCAAGTCCAGTCTGTAGGACTTGTGAAAGGCAGCCAAGCACAGCCTGATGACGAATCACAGCTTTCTGTGACAATAGGATGTGGACGTGTAGCTGCTCAAAATAGACTGCATCAAAATGAGCATGCCGCAGAAGCTTTTATCAAGGCATGCAGTCATGACACACAGGGGCAGGAACAGAAGAAGCCTTCAAAGAAGGGCCTGGCCCTATTTTCCATTCCTGTTCACAACATTTTTGAAAATTATTTCAGCTCTGCTTGGGAACCTGGCAGTGACTGCCACCCTCAGCAGAGGGAGTATGTGAGCTAAGATGAAGACAATGTAGAATCCGGCTTTGTTTCCCTAAAATGAAATTCACAAAGAAAAAGAAATTACTGATTCAATTAAGATTGATCAGTGCTGTCTCTGTTTGATTAAGGTGGCCACACAAAGAGGTAGAAGACTGACAATTCTGGAACTTCACAACCAACAGATCAATGCATCTATCCCTTCATTGGTTTTCCTCCCCTGTCAGCATTTGTTCCTGCCTAGAGAAATCCTGGTAAATGGCACCTCTGGCAAGCAAAAGAACAATCCTTTCTTGAAAAAAAAAAAAAAAAAGCTTTATCTATCACGTCCACAAAGATGGAGTTAAAGCTGTTAATATCCTTTTGTTTCTTACAAGCAGAAAGCTTTGGGCTGGGGATGTGGCTCAAGTGGTAGCGCGCTAGCCTGGCATGCATGCGGCCCGGGTTCAATCCTCAGCACCACATACAAACAAAGATGTGTCTGCCGAAAAACCAAAAAATAAATATTAAAATTCTCTCTCTTTCTCTCTCTCTCTCTTAAAAAAAAAAAAGAAAGCTTTATGAAACATGAAAAAAAAAAAACAGAAACTGCTCTAATTAAACAATTTAACTCACCTGCCTCTCACCTGCCTCTGTATCCAAAATAAAATAGGATAGGTGGGTTTACAGTTAGCCAAGTATATGTCCAATTTTAAAATGGCAAAATTATATCTAGCATGATTTTTTTTTTTTTTTAGTGGAACTGCAAATTGAACCCAGGGTCACTTTACCACCTTTTTAAAATTTTGAGACAGAGTCTCACTAAGTTGCTGAGGTGTCAAACTTGCAGTCCTCCTGATTCAGCCTCCCAAGTTACTGGGAGGTATGGACCACCATGCCCAGCTGCCATAACTTACTGTTTTAAAAAACCATGTGCGTAATACATTAAGAAGTACCACTGGTGGGGTGAGGTGGTGCATGCCTGTAATCCCAGTGGCTCAGGAGGCTGGGGCAGGAAAATGGCAAGTTTGAAGCCAGCCTCAGCAACTTAGTGAGGCCCTAAGCAACTCAGAGAGACCCTGTCTGAATAAAATATAAAAAAGGGCCGGGGATGTAGCTCAGTGGCTAAGTGCCCCTGGGTTCAATCTCTAGTACCAAAAAAAAAAAAAAAAAAAAATGCTGAGAGCCATAGCCAAGTAGGAATGACGCATGGCAATTTCCTTGTCAGCCTACCCAATGTTGCTCAGAGGGAGGACTCTCCATTGTGGAAATGGGCTTGCCTTGGACCCAGGTCATTTGCAGTGACATTGCATGAATGTTTGAGAAAGGTGACCCTGCTCAAGGACCAGGGTGGATCTGGGTTTAGGGGGGTTCCAGGTTTAGGGTGTGGATCCTGCTGGGAATAGGGAGGTTCCAGGTTTAAGGTGGATCCTCTTGGGAATGCGTGTATCCTGCTGCCTCAGGCACCCACTCCTTGAGTTCCCGTTGAGTTCTCGCGGGATTCAGAGAGTATTTGGGATGCAGAGCCCGGTGGAAAGGTGGATTTTCCCCAGAACATGCGTGTAGAGTGCCGGTGACAGTTTGAAAATAAAGAGTTGCTGTTTGAATCTACAAGGTGTGTGGTGGCTCAGTTATTTTGTGCCCAGCCAGACTGCAGCAAAAAAAGAACTACCATAAGATTTTTTTTTTTTTGGCAGTTCTGGGGGGTGCAGCTCAGTGATAGAATGCTTGCCTAGCATGCATGAAGCCCTGGGTTCAATCCCCAGCACTGCAAAAATAACTCTAATAATTTTTTCCCAAAATTTATAGTCCGAACTGAATTATATGGCTGCAAATTGATTCTAGGTCTTTGAACAATCTATTACGTGTGTGTGTGTGTGTGTATGTGTGTGTGTGTGTGTTTTGAACCCAGGGTGCTTAACCACAACCCCAACCCTTTTTATATTTTATTTATAGACAGGGTCTCGCTAAGTTGCTTAGGGCCTTGCTAAGTTGCTGAGGCTGGCTTTGAACTCGAAATCCTCCTGCCTCAGCCTCCTTAGCTGCTGGGATTACAGGCTTGTGGCACTGTGCCCAGCCTACTTTAATATTTTAGTTTCTAAATCTTTATATGCCATAAAAACCAAACCTGAGCTTCCTCATATTTGCTCTGCATTTCCTCTCACATGATGGGTTAACAGAAGCATTAAGTGCTACAAAAGATCCTGCATTAGATATCAATGTAACCATATGGAAGGAGTCACAATTTCAAGTTAAAACAACACTACAGAAAAACTTGACCTCAAAATCATCCCTGAAATGTGAACCTTTCAAGTATGTGAAGGAAAAAAACATACAGAAAACATCCATGATGCTGACAATGAACACCTCAAGACTTGCTGTCTTGGTCCCACTATACTAATCTTTAGCATCACTTCTGACTTTAAATTTACCAAATTCAGTACAAGAACATGATTTTCTGAGACCCCAACCCTCAAACAGACTATGCTGCCTGAATTTAGACTAAAAGAGAATTGTCAGGCTCCGCATTCATGAGCTTAAACACTATGAAGCTAAGTAGTATCATTCTCAGTAACATTCTACTTCAGGAACCACTTTCAAATACCTCCCAGGATAACAACTAATGACAATCAGGATGGGCCTTTGTTTTTAATACACAAAGTCCATATTGCTTATTTTTAGAAAATGGGAGTAAAGTATCTTTAGAAGATGAATTCAAACCACTCAATATCATTGGTGTTACTCTGCACTAAAGGGACAAAAGAAGCACCTTAAATTGACATTTCAGTCCCAATCTTCTCCACCCCCATCATTTCTCTACTTAGTACTCACTGTTACACTGGTCACAAGCGTAGATTCTCCCTTCCAGAGCCTCTGTCTCAGTGAACTTGGCCAGCATCTCAGTAAGCAGGCACTCTGTCTGATTCAAAGGAACAAACCCCTTTTCTATGCAATGATAGCGTTCAGGGAATTCCAGGGACAGATCCCAAAAGGGTTCAATAGTATTTGATTTGTAATTGCAAGATATACATGTGACCTAGAAGGAAAAGATTCATTTGCAGATTATAAAATTTTTTCTACCTTTCCACACACATTTTTGCTTGATTTAAACAAATAACTTTATCAAAGCTAAGTATATAATTTTCAAAATAATAAAACTTTAAAAGAATTGGAGCATATTATATCGGTGTGCATTTCTAGCTATGTGATACTAGTTACACACTGGAAAACCACAGAACACAGTGATTATACCTACTGCTTTCTCTCTTCATCTTCATCAAAGTATGATGTACCATGGAATGCTGCAGCAATATAGACTGCAAGTTATACTGAAGGCATTCAAGGAATCAGTCTGAGATGGATGATTTACAGGTCACTGTCTACTTCATTCACCCTCAAATTCCTCCTCCCAACTTGAAGCCAACTTGGCTTCTCTTTTTACTCTTGTTAACTGAAGCTCCCCTACATTGATTCTCTGTCTGCAGAGCCTCAAAGTACCTGACTAGAATTCCTCTCCCATATAACTTTACCATTTGCACTTTACATGCTCAAAAAAAGCATCAATAAACTTTCTCTTTCATTCCACTCATCAGTCCTTCAGTTCACTAGAGGTTAACCTGAATCTCCTACATTGCCCACCTCCTTTCTTTTATCTATAAAAAGTCTGTCTGCATATTCTCACAAGACCTTATCCATGAATCTACATGACTAAAGATCCAGGAATGAAATGAAAAGTAAAGGCGAACAGAAAAGAGGCTTTTTTTAAAGCCTTTAGGATGCTCCCAGCCACCTCTCTTCCTTGTAGGTTAAGATGCTCTTTAAACCAGAATGGAACTAGGGTTCTAGGCAAACTCTGTTCAGTACCCTAAAAATGATCACAGCATGGGACACCAACAGTAGGTATTTAATTATAACAATGACTGTATGACCAATATCTTCATTAGCAGGTAAAGCCATTCACAGAAAATAAAGTGGTATGGCCTGGCTGGAAAGAGTGGGCAAGTTTACTCACAAGGCCATCAAAGTGTACAATACAACAACAGATACAATGGCAAAATGCATAATCACAACAAATATTGGCTATCCTAATTAGCCCAGGAATCTGGGGAGGCATTCACAGGACACTCAAACTACAACAGCCGCCTCCCACCTCCCTCCATGGTGCTGGGCGGAGTTGGGGGTGAGCCACACCTACCTGACTGAGCAGCTGACCGTGAAATATGGTGTTAACCACTTTTAAGACCTGTTTGGTGAGCTTCCTCTGGGAGAAGGGGATGAGGATCCGGCGCGTGGTGCCCTCTGACTCGAGTTCCTGCTGTACTTTGTGCAGCAGCTCACAGAGAAATTCCTGCGCGTCCTGCTGGTCGTAGCCGCGGAAGGCGGGGATCAGGCTCCACACGGAGTGAAGCATGGCAAAGGGCGACACTAGGGCCCACTTCCCGGACCACATGACTCGGAAGAGGGTGTGCAGTTCGTGGCAAAGGGAAATGTGCTTCGAGCTGGGCTCCTTGTTCTGGATGAGCTCCAGGCTTCTGCTGATGGAGGCCCCACCGTTCCAGCAGAGGCCTTCCCGCTCGCACGCCTGGGCTCCGTCGCTCCTCGCCGACAACTCGGTGGCAGAGCTGCTGGCCGGCCTGCCAGAGAGCGGAGCCTTGCCGTTCGTGGCTTGGGGAAACAGGTGCTCTGTGGTGGATGGGTCAAGGTTCAGGAAACACTCTCGGAACTTCTGCAGGTGGCTGAGCACCTGGAGGATGGAGTTCATGTAGCAGGTGTTGCCCAGGTTGCGCAGGCCCGTCACGCCAGGGGCCACCGCCGGCTGGCGGCGCGGCTTGAGCGCAGAAGCGCCAGGCGTCTGGCGGGAGGCGGAGAGCGCGGCGGAGCGCCCGGCGGAAGGGCCAGCGCGGCGGGGCGCGTGCAGGAGCAGGCGCGCGCTCTTGCGCGGAGGGGCGCTGGCCAGCTCCTCCAGCAGCCGCCGCTTTACCTCGCGCCGCCGTTGCCGCGCCGCTTCCTTCTTGAGCTTCAGCGCCTCCTCCTGCCGCCGCTGCTCCAGTTTCGCCCGGCCCCGAGAGCTCTTCTCAAACCACAGCCTCAGTGTCTTGGCCAGCAAGCGCTGGCGCCGGTACCACAGAGCCGTGAGCATCTGCGGCTGTCCCTGAGGAGCACGCTGCGGCTGGACCACGTCCTCGCCCGAAGCCATGGACCGCAGCGTCCGCCCACGTCTCACTGGCTGGTCCTGCTTCTGGCCCCGCACCGCCAGGAGGGAGCTTCTCAGCAGCTTCAGGTCCCCCTCCGGGTTATCATTGAGCACGTAGTCCTTGCACAAGTAGCAGAACACGTAGAGATCCCGGACTTCCATGGCTAGTGGGTGTCCAGTGTCTTCAAAGTGTTTCAGTGCGTGGTCCTCAATGTAGCGGCCGCAGGCCACGTGGGAACACTTGAGGCAAGCCCACACCGACTCGGTGGTGGCGCACTCCAGGCAGCACCACTTCTGAGGGTTCAGGATGGAGTGGTCCTGGGCGAGCCGCAAACGCCCTACATGTTTGCATCTATCCATGTCTCAGAGCAATCGCCACCCTCTCAACCTGGCAAAAAGCCCCAAAAAGGGAAGGGGAAAAAAGAACTTTCAGCAAAATGTTTTTCTATAGAAAGGCTTGCGAATGGCATTTCAACCCAAGATGTGCTAGTTTTCAATTCAAAACTGGTTTCTTTAAAAATTGAAACTTGTTATATATACCGAGTTTCAAATACCAGTGAGAGAGATGAAGAGCCTCAAACAAAATGGCAATCTCAGGTTGATTTTAATATATTTCAAAGCAGAGATAGTCTTGCACAAAGTATCATTTTTTATGCTACCTAAGGAGGAAGACCTGGAGCCTCAAGTTACATTTTACATGTGTCTTTTTCAAAATAACATTTACATCTTGTGGAAGGGGTGGGGAAACTTTCATTCTCACTCAAAGGACAGGTATGTAAAGAATTTGATAAATCTGGTTTGGGACAAGAGGTTGAGTGACTACTGAAATATTACTTAACCCAACTACAATTTTAAAAGCAACAAATCTGCCAGAGATGAAAATGATTTTTAAAACGGTGGTACTGGTCGCGGTGTCACTAGCCTATAATCCCTGTGACTTGGGAGGCTGAGACAGGAGAATACATACCAAGTTTGGGGCAGCCTCAGTAATTTATGGAGACTCTGTCCTAAAATAAAAAGGACTGTGGATGTAGCTCAGTGGTAAAGCACCCTGGATTCAATCCCTTGTACCAAAACAAAACAAACAAAAAAATAACATACTGAACACTTTTTTCTATGTAATACTGCTTTTTCAGTATTGTTCATAAGAGACGCCTAGTAGGCAATTACTCCAAGGGAAAGAAGCTGGATGACTATTTAAAAAAAAAAAAAAAAAAAAGGTTATTCTTTGGAATCTTGAAGCCTCCACCCACCCCACCTGCAACCCATACCAGCTTTTAAAATTCCCTGACGGAGTCCTCTTATAAAATGAATAGCCTTCATCTCCATTTCTTTTCTACTTTTTGTTTCTGTGAGCAACAGTTCCAGATTATGAGGTCAACCCAGAGAAGTCTAAATTCAGTGTACTAAGTAGTTCCTTTAGTTTTCCAGATATCCTTTTGGCCTAGTTCAGTTGCCAAAACCCACATATACACGTATGTGTGTGTGTACATATATACACACACACATTAAACAAGCTCTCCATATTAAACAAGCTCTACTGATGTATATACATATACACATACATACACAGACTGCAGGACCAAATTATAGGTCCTTCCTTTTTTTTTTTTTTTTTTTTTTTTTGTACTTGGGATTGAATTCAGGGGCACTTGAGCCACATTCCCAGCCCTATATATATATATTTATCTAGAGATAGGGTCTCACTGAGTTGCTTAGGGCCTGGTGAATTCGCTAAGGCTGACTTTGAATGCGGGATCCTCCTGCCTCAGCCTCCTAAGCCACTGAGATTGCAGGCGTGTGCCAGCATGCTGGCAGTCCTTACCTTCCCTTCAAAATGGCAGAGGCCAGCTGCCCATTTAAGAAACCCTCATCATGTATAACTAAAAAAAATTATTATTTTTTTTTTTTAAAGAAACCCTTGCCAGATGCAATGGTGTACACCCATAACCCCAGCAGTTTGGGAGGATGAGACAGGAGGATTGTGAGTTCAAAGCCAGCCTCAGCCAAAGCAAAATGCAAAAATACAAAATAGGGCTGGGGATGTGGCTCAGTGATTGAGTGTCCCAGAGTTCAATCCCTCGCACCAATAAACACATAAATAAATAAATTGGATACACATGATAGTCTCTCAACCAATTATCAGGGACACAAAAGATGTCAGTAAGGAAGAACTGAAGGGAGATGGGAGAAATATCAAGAGTCAGG
Organism: Callospermophilus lateralis; assembly: GCF_048772815.1. Lineage (NCBI taxonomy): Eukaryota > Metazoa > Chordata > Mammalia > Rodentia > Sciuridae > Callospermophilus > Callospermophilus lateralis. The sequence continues at coordinate 112,919,211 of NC_135310.1, read as the reverse complement.
AAATTCCCAAGTTTATCACTATTTTTTAAAATGTCCCTGAATCACCTACCAGCATCAGAATTCCCTAGGCTTCTTCCTGGTTACTACTCTAGACTTAATGAATCTGTCTGGAGAGGAGACTACAATCTCCATATTAAACAAGCTCTATGATGAACCTTTTGCACATTAAAATCATAGAACCACTACACTAATCCAATCAGTTATATAGGGAGGGAAAATTCACAGAAATCGAATTTTAATTTTCAGATTCTTTACTCAGACCAACATCATCAAAAAGAACTTTCTATAGTGATGAAATATTCTCCTTCGTGCTGTCCATTACTGTAGTAACTAGTCACAAAATTACCAAGCATTTGAAATGTGGCTAGTGAGACTGAGGGACTGAAGTTCTAATTTTAGTTAATTAAAATTTAAATAGTCACACACAGCTAGGCCTGGTGGCTCACACTTGTAATCCCAGTAACTCAAAGGCTGAGGCAAGAGGATCACAAATTTGAGGCCTGCCTCAGCAATTTAGCAAGGCCGTAAGCAACCTAGTCAGATCCTGTCTCAAAATAAACAATGTAAAGGGCTGGGGATGTAGCTCAGCAGTAATGCACCCCTGAGTTCAATCCCCTATACCAAAAATACATTAATTTTTTAAAAAATTAGTCACACACCTACAGTGGCTGCAGTATTAAAACAGCAGACTTAAACACACCAGGATATATTGTTTAGCTCACTCCGCTTTTCTTTTTGTTTTCTTTCCTTTGAAAAATTCAGTACCTGCTGAATCATACCTGAATAGCATCCCCTTATAACTCAAAACGTAATGCCTAGCCAATCCCTATTTTTGCCTCAATGTGTCCTCAGATATTTAATTGCCACCAAAATGTTCTCCTGTGAAATACAAGTCAGCTTCACATCCTACAAAGAGAGAGTATTTCTGTAAAAAGGAATATAGCAGCACAACACAGAACACCGATGCCTTACAAAATCAACTCCTGTGCTAGGAAAAAATATGCGGGAACAACCAAAAGCCAAAATAGAAAAACACTAAAACACCATTTCACACCCTCTCCGTGGAGCCCTGTCAAATGGAAAGGGCACTGTGGAAATTCTTCCTTCCAATTTCATTTCCTGATCTATAAATCTGCTGATCACGCACATCCTTTCCTGCACAGCCCTTTTCCCATTACAAATCTGTTGTGGTGACTCAGTAACCTGCCATATGGCAGAGTAAATCCATTCAGGAAAACACAAGGCTACTTTGTACCTCACCACATGGACCTAAGCTAGGCAGACTAGCTTCTCTAGAGGAAAACCATATCTGATCCTGAAATGGAAATCTCCCAAAAGTGACACAAAAGAAAAAAGCTAGCTTAACCAACATGTAAGATAAGAGAATGAAAAGAACACAACCTCAGGTAGGCTTTGTTCCAGGAGAAATGTGTTTAAATCACCTCCCACACACTCTGCTTTATTTCATAACAAGCCCTAATACCCACTAACAGAAAGAGGAATTCTGTTGTATATTTTTCTGACATGTACAGCTTTCCCTTCATATTCTCAAAGGTCACAATAATTCTAACATTTCTACTTGAAACATATATCATCCAGTATGACAGGCATCCAATATCCAAACAGACTTGCAGTGTGGTTGGGAAAGAACAGGATGTATCTGAATAGTTCTACATCATTAAGTAGATCGGTCATGTAAATAAATGCCCTACACAACCTGGATTAATCTGCATATAGGAAAGTAACCTGAAAAATATTAGCATTTTTTTAATTACCATAGATTTATTTTAAAAATCAGAATCAACCTGAGTTAAAAATCAGTGTTTTAAGTAATTCTACTAGAAAAATGCCACTAAGTATTAAGTGAAAATATAATGGAATCTTTTCAACTACTGCCTTTTGTTCTGATGAGAAATATCTAGATTTACCACATCACTTTAAAAAGTCTCCATGTGAAAGATGACTAAACATAACAATCATTTTTCAAAAATAGCCTGAAAACATGGTATCTTTTAATTGGACCCTTTCAATTATTCTTAAATAGCAAATTTCTTAGCAGATCTTAAGTGCATCACCAGAAATAATATTTCTTAGGCAGAGGAATCAACAAAATCAAAATAGGAAAAAAAAAATCTTCTTTAGGGAGATCTCCATTTCCCCCTCTCTCTCATGTTTTCCATTTTTTCCGTTCTTAACGAAGGACTATGGAATAATCCTGCCTGGTCTTGGTGAGACCAAGTGGCATAAATTCCAGCTTCAGAGAGAGTAGACACTATGGTAACATGCTGACAGCCTTCATTTACATAAAAGAATACTAATTACGTGGTATCATCAACATCTGTGATTCTGCTCACTGCCATATGCGACAGTGCTGGGTATTTTAACCCTTCAACTCACTAAATGTATCCAGAATTGCATCTGTGACAAAATCTGAAGACCACTTGAAGAGACATAGTGAAGGCATTTTTATAAATTACATGATAAAAGTGAATTTTGTTTTTACTAATATCTTATTTCCAAGTGGTATGAGAAAATATAATTCATTATCAATATATAATTAAGGAAAAGACTTTCATAAAATATAGAAATCACATTAAGAGGGGCTGGGGATGTAGCTCAGTGGTAGTGCACTTGCCTAGCATGTGCTAGGCCCTGGATTCAATCCCAAGCATTAGGTGAAAAAAAAAAAATCTCATTAAAATATAGTTAATAATCCAAAAGGGAAAGGTGCCACGAAAGTACTATGTAGGACTTTATAATGACAGTAGCTTTTAAATTTCTATATTTATAGCTAAAACAAAACTGAAATTAGGGCACACATTGAAAAGGTGGGGTTAGGGAAGCTAAGGGCCATGTGAGGTGGATATTGCTGAAGAGGTGGAATGTCCTTGCAGGCTGCTGCACATTCCCCTTCCCCTTGTTACCACCCTCCCTGAGTGGGAGTATGTAGGGGAGTGTACGAGGGATTACCTCTAGAGCACAGCTCGAAGACCCGTGGAGGGACTGAAATTTCTGAGAGAAGTCCAAAAGCTCTGATGAAATGTATTCTCTGGCTCTTGGACCTGAGAACAGGAACATCCATTAAGCAGCAGGTCTTGGCCACAGGTGATAGGACCTGATGTGCTGGTGTCAGAACCCTTGCAAGATGACTATCACTCATTTGTTGTCAGTAATCAAATGCTGGTGTTCAAGAATAACTGTGTAATTGGGGGTAATGCAGATTTGGGGTTATACCAGCATAATGTATCACCTTATGATACCTTATGATACATTATGCTGGTATGATATTAGGATGAGCTTTCTTCAATGCAAAAAGAGTACAGTAGGGCTGGGGGTGTGGCTCAGTGGCTCAGCCTTGCCTGGCATGACTGAGGCCCTGGGTTCAATCCCAGGATAGCCAATCACAAAACACTGATTTGCTCACGGGGAGGGACCATCCCTGCCATTGTCCAAGAAAACAAAAAAGACAGATGCTTTGACATCTGTCATCTGACAGCAAATGACAGTAAAAATGCTTTACTCTGTACCAAATACCGACTTCTCTAACCATAGAGGAACCAGAACTAGGCCTTGGCGCTCTGTACTTCCACTCTCTCCTCTTGTTTGCTTCCTTCCTCTCACTGCAAATATTAAGTCTATTCTAACTTAAGAGAGAGACAGAGACAAAAAGAAAGACACAAGGTTGCCCTGCCTCTAGTATCCTTGATACTGATTAGGCTCCTCCTTCCTCTGCCCTCTTGACCTCTGGAGGAGTATTATGTGGCTTCATCTCCTTGCAGCTCCTCCCCAACACCCAGATTTCATGGGAACTATTTTCTCAAAGGTCACTCACTAGTGATTTCCTTATAGTTAAATTCATTAGCCTTTGCTCAGTCTCCATCCACAATTGTACTGCATTTGACACCAAGTGTGCATTCTCTCCTGAACTTCAGGCTACCATTCTGTCTGGTTTTCTTCCTACATCTGTAATCACACCTGTTTTCAAATGTCTCCCAGTTCCTTGACATGTCAGCTTTCCTTAAGGTTTTGTCTGTACTTCTCCATGATTTATTTCATCTATTCCTAGAACTTCAAGCCATCATTTCAATATCGCATTGTATTTTATTCCCACAAATATTTTTAAATTGCTTTACCAAGATATAATTTACATACTATAAAATTCACTCACTTCAAATATACAACTCAATAATTTTTGGTATACTCACAGAACCCCAGCATACTTTTGAATATAAAAGTGTTTCTATTTCTAGCCTAGGGGTGTGGCTCAGTGGTAAAGCATTCCAAGCATGTGTCAAGCCCTGGGTTCTAGCCCCATAACGAGAAAAATAATAAATAAAAAAGTTTTTTTTTTTTTTAAGTTTCCATTTCCTTGCAGCAACTCAGTCTCTGGTTGAATTTTTACATACTGATACCTGTATTATGGCACACTACTATTATTAATGTTTGGAAGATGAAGCCACCGCATGTTTTGGGCTTTTCTGCTTGGTAGCAGTGATGATCATACTGTGTGCTCTACACTCTCCATTGTCTGGGTCTGCTGATGAGCAAGATGACTGAAGGGGACTAAGGAGATGCCATCTGTGGAATGAAGCTAGCTGGCCTTCAAGGCATCGCACTTTTTGATTCATTAACCTAAATACTATTGCCAGAGAGGTCAGTGCCTAAACCTTAGTCCTTTTTTCCAGGATGCTAGATTGAGGGCAAGGTGGCAAAAAAAAAAAAAGACTGCTCTGCTGGGAGCCATCAGCCAAGTAGGTATGACAATTTCCTTGCCAGCGTACCCCCATGTTTCTTTAGTGGAAGGACTCGTGGAAATAGGACATTTTGCAGCGACATTGCATGTAAGGTGACCTTGCTCAAGGACCAGGGCGGATCAGTGTTTAGGGTGTTCCCGGTTTAGCATAATAGGAGATTAGGGCGTTCCCCGTTTAGAATAGGGCGTATCCTGCTGCCTGAGTTCCTCTTGAGTTCTTAGGGTCAGACAGTATATTTGGGAGACAGAAGCCCAGTGGAGTGTGGATTTGGGCAGAGAACGTGGATTTCCCCAGAACGTGTTTGTAGAAGGCCGGTGTGAGTTCGGGAATAAAGAGTTGCTGTTTGAATCTACAAAGCTGTGAGTGGCTCGTGATTTGTGCCCAGCCAGACTGCGGCACTGCTCATATTAAAATCAGAAAATTTTGAATTCCATGGGAGACACACATCTCCTCTCTCCCTCTTTCTCAGAAATACTACCCCTGACAGTGCAGAGAAGTGACAGCTCAAAGTAGTAGAGAACCAGGCTAGCTGTGTAAGGATTACTCAGGGCTTCTTCAAACTTAATAGTCAGTTGGGTTGGGGGACAGCTCAGTAGTAGAGTGCTTGCCCAGCATGCTCAAGGTCTTAGACTCAGTCCTCAGCACCACAAAATAAAAACACTTAGTAGTTTGTATTGTCTTCAGATCAAAGGAATTGGCTTGCTACAAGTAGGTGTTGGCTCTGCACCTTCTAGAGGCCATCCATGTTATTAACCTCAAACAGGCACTGTGTATATTCTGAACCTCCCCAGTAGCTGGTTCCCAGTCTGTCCCAATGCACAGGCTCTGCAACATGGTAGCCCCCTCACCAACCCAGGGAATCAGTTCAGTCACCTAATCTAACTTCCCTTTGAATGCCAACACATGAATTCTCCAACTAATAAAAGAAACATGTTACTCACAGGCCAGGATTTTCTGTTGGCCAAGAAAAAATTATCCTAATGCAAAATAACCCTGATCTGTTAACTTGATAACTCTTTGTTTTTCTTCTTTATTAAAGATAGGCATCTTTACCCAAATGTGGGTACAATGCATGGCACAATGGCACATAGATCAATTCCATTAAGTGCAACAGAAACCCCACTTCAGACAAATGGGTATGAGACTTGCATGAGGCAAACTACCTCTTGTGTCTCATTTTGACTGGATTACAACATTGGTAATAATGTCTGGAATACCAGCCATTTACAAGGATAAGGCAGGAAGATCTCAAGTTCCAGTCCAGCCTCAGCAACTTGTATCAAAGTAAAATAAAATGAGCTGGGGATAATAGTTCAGTGGTAAGCATCCTTAGTTCAATTTCCAGTACTAAAAAAAAAAAAAAAAAAAAAAAAAAAAAAAGAATTTTCCTAAAGACAAAAGGAAAGGAGAATTAGATAGGAATGAAAAGATCTCTCACTTGAACATATATGTTTTGTGCTTTTGAGATGGAACAAGTAAAGAGGGGCGCCAAAAACAACACCAGGTTCATAATAAACCCCAGAACAGTTTGAGCGTATCTGCTAAAAGAGAAAACAGAGTTTTTTTTCCTGAAAGGGGAAAGCAAAAAGTCTCTAGCAGTTTTTATGTTTTGTTTTAGCATGATCTCCCTGACAAACCAGTGATAAAACAAGGTCCAAAGTAAGGTCTCTTATCACACAGAAAATTTTTCTACACTAAACAAGTGGGGTAGGTCTGTAATCCCAGTGGCATGGAAGGCTGAGGCAGGAGGATTACAAATTCAAAGACAGCCTCAACAACCTAGCAAAGCCCTAAGCAATCTCAGCAGGACCCTGTCTCGGAATAAAATATAAAAAGGCCTGGCGGGGCTGGGGTTGCGGCTCAGTGGTAGAGTACTTGCCTAGGATGCGAGAAGCATTGGGTTCAAGCCTCAGCACCACATAAAAATATAAATAAATAAAAGTATTATGTCTATCTACAACTAAAAAAAAAAAAAATTTTTAAAACGAGACTAGGGGGGCTGGGGTTCAGTGGTAGCACACTTCCCTGGCATGTGTGAGGCACTGGGTTCGACTCTCAGCACCACATATAAATACATAAATAAAATAAAAATCTATCAATAACTAAAAAAATATTAAAGGGAGGGGGGCTAGGGATGTGGATCAGTGGTTAAGCGACCCTTCTATTGCTACCACTGAGAAAATTAGTGTTTAACCTCCAAACATCTGATCATAGGAACTATGGTTTGTCCCTGCAGTAGGCCTCCCAAACCCCATGTTCTCTGCAGCAGCTAGACAACCAATCAAAAACATACATATGCATATGCCCATATATCTATGTCAAATATATATCACACCCTTCTTGAATTGTACCCATTACATATATGTGGTTTATTGTCTATATATTACAACCCAGTATATCTTTTTAAAACTATATACAGAAATAAATAATTTTCTCCTAGTATTTCATTAAGCTATTAGATGAAAACTGACAGGAAACTTTATAATGGGTGAATAACCCTGACAACATCTGTCTCCAGAACAGCCCTCCCTAGTGTGGTTCCTAGCAGCATCACCTATCAAGTATCTTGCTAAAAGAACTGAGTCTAAGTCCAAGGAAGCCTTGAGATCTAACTACTAGGTTAGGGGAAACCTAGGAAATAGGAACTTGACACCACAGGCTGTGGTTAGCCAAATCATGGAGAAAGCATATGGCAAACACTACAGAGTCAATTAGATAAGGTTCTTTAACAAATGAATGACACTAAAAAGGGAGGCAGGGAGAGTGGATCTGCTATGGGTTAGCAATAGAGCAACTAAACATAATATGTGGTTCTTATTAAATACTGATTTGCATAAACCAACTATAAAGATTTTTTTTTAGAAAACTGAGGGAAAATGTTCTAAAATACTGTCTATAGCTACACTACTGTTTTGTGTTTTTTTTTTTTTTAAAAAAAAAAAGCTTTATTGAAGGTTTGAAGTGAACAATCTGATATGGCATCTTTACAAGATATATACTTGTAAAGTCACAATCAAAATAATGAGCACATCCAACACAGCCCAAAATTTACTCATGCCCCTTTGCAGCCCCTGACTCCAACCTCCCTTCCTACTACTCTCAGTCCAAAACTGGGAAAAATAGAACACAGAGTAAGTATTAGATGACATTAAGTAATGATTAGTTTGATATAATAATGGTACTATAATTTCATTTTTAAAATATTTGTATGGCAGTAATACCTCCGAGGTGGTTACAGGTAAAGTATTATGATGTGTGGGGCAGGGGTGGGGAAGGGTGAAAAGTGGCAGGAAGAAATAAAACAAGATCGTCAAAATATTGGTCACTGTTGAGCCTGGTTGATAGTTACATATAATTCATTCTACTAGTCTCTTCATTTTTGTGTATGCTTGAAAAGTTCCATAAAAAATATTTTTAAAGACAAAAAACAAAAAATACCTTTTAGACTTAGATGGCCATTTGGGAGGCCACTTGCAAGCTGCCTCCCAAATTTCTCTCAATAACCTAGAATTCTGTCTTCAAAATTTTCTGAGTATCTCCGCCTTTTGGGGACACCAATCCACTTCAGTGGGTCTGTTGAAGTACCCCTTGCTTTCTCATGGCTTCTCTTTCTGAAGCTTCTTCCTTTCCTGGGAAAGAAAGATCCCTGATTTTTTTTCCCCCTTAGAACTCTTTTCCCTCCCCATTCCAATCATCCAATGGAAAGGAGTCTAACTACCTTATCCCCCAAGTCTCACTATAGTCTCAGTAAACTGTGGCTCAAAAATTACATTTTAAAAAATCCAAATATTTTTGTTTCTCTGACCCCAGTCATATTAATGTTACTCCCAGTCCACATGATGCTTGGTGTGCCATGGCAAAATTTGGCCAACAGATCCCATACAATATGTTCAAATCTACCACCCGGTTGTTTGCCAGCAGGGAATGTAGAACACCCTTTGTCATAGAAATGATGTTATGACTAGCACTCAGTTTCATTTTACAAGCCTACTGAACCTACAATGTATCTATACTACAGTACTAGAATACTAGTACCACCACTGTGGAAGCTAACTATCAAATGTATTTATTATTTTTTTAATTTTCTTTTGCAGTACTAGTGATTGAACCCAGGGCCACTCTACCACTGAGCTACTCCCCCAGCCCAATTTATCTTATTTTGTCTTAAGTTATTTTATTTTTAATTATTTTATTTTTATCTTAAATTGCCCAGGCTGGTCTCAAACTTGTAATCCTCCTGCTTCAGCCTCCAGAGTTGCAAGAATTGCAGGTGTGTACCACCACATCTGGCTTCAAATGTATTTTCTCTGAGAAAATTAATTCAAATTTGCAACTCAGGATGCCAGAAATTGCTTTCCAGCTGCAGCCCAAGCAGTGAAATGGGGAATACCCTCCTTCTACTTTCTCCACATGACTGAAGAGGGCTTTCCACACATGGCCATTAGTATGGAAGACACATATATACATTGGGAACTGCCTGCAGAGAAAAAAAAAAGGAACAATTTCTGTGGAAAAAAAACAAATCTGACTAGAATTTACAAATGGATCCTCAGATTAGATGCCAATGTAGGCTGTTTTGGTGGCTACTCTAAGAAATGGGAACCCCATCTTCCTGATGTCCTGCTACTTAAATGACAACAATAACATTTAGTCCTGTGCCCTGCCCCACACAACACACCAAACATGTCAGGACAGAGACCCATCATATTTTGCACAAGACACCATATGCATGGGTGTGGTAGTGAGAATTGAACCCAATGGTGTTCTACCACCAAGCGACATCCCCAGCCCTCTTTAATTTAGAGATAGGGTCTTGCTAAATTGCCCAGGCTGACTTTGAATATGTGATCTTGTACCTCAGCCTCCTGAATATTAGCTGGGATTAAGGTGTGTGGAAAGCACTTGGTTTCAAGAGCAAAGATGACAAAAGGTCCAAAGAGAAGACAGGAAATACTCCTGTTAAATATATATTAGAAAAAAAAAAAAAAACACTGGATGTTACAAAGAGAACAGTCAGGAATTTTAATAGGGAACTGGTAAAACAAATTATAAATCAGCCATATAGTGGAAACCAAGAGTTGTTTAAAAAACAGTATGTGAAAAAGCAAAGGGACAGAATAGTGTATATAATAGGTCATCAAAAGTGTAAAAAGGGGGCTCAGGTTGTGGCTTAGCATGTTTGAAGCTCTGGGCTTGATTCTCAGCATCACATAAAATAAAATAAATAAAATAAAGGTCCATCAACAACTAAACATATATATTTTTAAAAAGAGTGTAAAAAAAGCCATGCACACACTCATTAAACTTAGAAGATAAACAAGAAGCTAGTACACTACATGCCCTGTGGTAAACAGAAGTAGAGATAGAAAGAAGACTCTGTTGTCAACCTCAGCACCTTTAGGGGATATGGCATTGAGGAAACTCACTGTTTCAACAACCATAAAAATTCAGGCACTGAGCTGGGTGCAGTGGTGAAAAGCCTGTAAGCGCAGCAATTCAGGAAGCTGAGAAAGGACAGGGCAATTTCGAGGCCAACCTGAGCAACTTAGCGAGACCCTGCCTCAAAATAAACAATAAAAAGGGCTGGGGATGTAGCTCAGAGGTAGAGTGGCCCTGAGTTAAATCTCCAATACCAAAAACTAAAAAACAAAACAAAAAATTTAGGCATCAGCAAGATGATTGAAGATAAGCATAGACAAATATGTTTTATCATGCTTTCATTAGGAAGTAAGATTTTGAGATAAGCAGCCTGATGACATTCATGGTATATAGAGAACCTGAGATCATGTTCTAGAAGCCCTAACCACTTCATAAAGAGCTCTCTTGCTGACATGGTGGTGTATGCCTATAATGCCAGCAACTCAAGAGGCAGAGGTAGGAAGACTGCAAGTTCAAGGCCAGCCTCAGCAACTTCAGCAACTTAGTGAGACCCTGCCTCAAAAGAAAAAGGGCTGGGGATGTGGCTCAATGATAAAGCACCCCTGGGTTCAATCCCTAGTACCAAAACAAAACCCTTTCCCCTTCTCTTGTCCATAACTTTATAACTGGCAAAGTACAAATCTCTTATTGCAGACTGGCAATACAACAGAGCCTCTGCCAGTCAAATGTCAATCACATTTCATATCAACCAAGGTACGAAGTTAATTTCTACTCTTCTTTCCAGGTGGCACTCCCAACAACTGTGCATAGCGTGGAATTCATGGGCAGACTCTTTTCCCCAAAAACTGCAGAAATCCCCCATGGAACAGCTCCTAACATTATTCCAGTTTACTGGTCAGTAAAATACCTCTCAACAGCGCACCAACCTCTCTGAAGGAGTGGAGGCAGGGGAGTGTGTGTGTGTGTGTGTGTGTGTGTGTGTGTAAGAGAGAGAGAGAGAGAGAGAGACAGAGAGACAGAGAGACAGAGAGACAGAGGAGTATGTGTTAGGAGGTGGTGAAGGGAATCAGCTGAATGGCAAGGGAGGTTCAAATGAGAGTGCACGAACTCCTGTACTTGGAAAGTAGTTAAATTTAACCAAAATACCAGCTGCCATGGCCAGCTATGCTACCTATTTTGGAAAACAAGCTCCTATCAGCCACTCATTTTTGCCTCCATAGGGCTTGTTATGGATATGAGGTGTCCCCCAAAAGCTCACATGTGAGACGATGCAAGAAGGTTCAGAGGAGAAATGATTGGATTGTTAGTCTTAACCCAATCCATGGATTAATCCATGATGGGATTAAATGAGTGGTGGCTAGTAGTGTGTGACTGGATGAAGTGGTTAATTGGGGGCATGGCTATGAATTATATATTGTGTATCTGGAGCTGCAGTCACTCTCTCTGCTTCCATATGCCATGTGAGCTGCTTCCCTCTGCCACCATGTCCTGCCATCATGGTCAGCCTCACCTCAAGCCCCAAGAAATGGAGCTGACCTTATCTGGACGAAGACCTTTGAAATCGTGAGCCCTCAAATAAACTCCCCCTCCCCTACAATTGCATTGATTGGATCCTTCTGTCACAGCAGCAAAAAATCTGGCTAAAACAGGGCTTTTACCTTATTAGGCTGGTTAATGGAGCACCTTAAAGTAACTAACACTGTGGCCTTGATTTCATCCAAAGTTTCATCTAATAAGGCTTTCATAGTATGGTATTCTTAAACAATTAGAGGCACTCTTATATTAAAAACAAGAAAAATCACTAGCCTTTCAAAACAAATTTGGTTTATCTCATGTTATCTACTTTTCTTAGGTCTTTAAACATTGTTTAGTGGCAACACAGAGCAAGGATAGTAAAAGCCTAATAAAGCTGTTAAAAGTAAACCCATTGCATTACAAAATGCAGTTGAATTAAAGAAGCAGAATTAGCCTGAGTTCAGTCTCCAGTGGGGGTATGTCCATTGAATACTCACAGATCCAGCAGAATGTGCTGCGTGGCAAAAATATCAAAAGGGCCTTCTTTCAATAAACCATAGAAGGCATTTGAAAGACGTGAACTGTGCATGACCCTCATCTCTTGTATAAGGGTAAAGCAGGAGTGCTTCTGGGAACTCTGCTACAGCGAGTGGGCACAAGAGTTGAGAGGACTGGGCCCTAACTCCTGCAAGAATAAGACAGGCTCCCCAGACAGAGGGCCACTGCACACCAAGGGAACACATTTCTTTGTAGTTTAAGTCCCACTAAATCCTAGCAGCTCTGCTCCTGTTTTAAAATATTCACCTTCCGATTCTGCCAGTGAGTCCCATGATTTGCATTAAGACATCAAAGTCCCCATTAAAGGCAAACTAATCTTACATGGGAAACGCTAAGCTAATCAACTAATAACTAAATACAGGTTCCTTTACAGTAGCAGGAAGTAGAAAGCAGAGTTCTGACATTCATGGTATATAGAGAACCTGAGATCATGTTCTAGATACTGCATAAGCAAATGTTCACAGAAAGAAACTAGAGAGGGAGGGAAAAGTATGAATCACTGCCTCTGAGCCTTAAGGCTATATGACCAATGAGGATGGTCCCTAGAGAAAACACACAAAATAAGTCTCCCTGACTTCATAAATGTTTCTTTAGCATCTCTTCTATGTTGCCTGTGATAACTGTGTGAACCAATGTAGATACCCATAAGATTATAATTCCAGTGAGGTATATATCTTTAACAAAGATGTAATGAAACAAGGTATACTTGTAATCCATTAAGTATAGCTTTAAAAAAAAAAAAGTCTCATTTTTCTGAGGCAGGCAACTCCCGGGCTCAAGCTATCCTCCTATCTCAACCTCCAGAGTCTCTGGGATGAAAGGCATGCGCCACCACACCTGATCAATGTCAGACTTCTGAGGGACCATTTAATTCAATGCTAATTCCAAGGGGCCAGCTTACTAGTCCTCCAGTAAAGAAAATATGACATCAAGCTGGTCCAGATCCAATCTGGACTTTAATGGAAAGGCAGAGGCTGGACTATTAAGGTGATGATGTCAGTAAGAAATAAGGAATTGTACTGCAAGTGATGGCGCACACCTGTAATCCCCCGAGACTTGGGAGGTTGAGGCAGGAAGATCACAAGTTTCAAATCAACCTCAGTAATTTAGCAAGGCACTAAGCAAACTAGTGAGACTATGACTCAAAAAATAATAATGAGCTGTGTGGTGGCACATGCCTATAATCCCAGCAACTCAAGAGGCTGAAGCAGGAGAATCGTGAGTTCAAAGCCAGCCTCAGCAATTTAGTGAAGCACTTAAGCAACTCATTGAGACCTTGTCTCTAAAAAAAAAAAATGCCAAAAAAAAAGGGCTGGGGATGTGACTCAGTGGTTAAATGTTCCTGGGTTCAATCCACAGTACCAAAAACAAAAACAAAAAATAATAATAATAAAATAAAGGACTGGAAATATAGCTTAGTGGTAAAGCACCCCTGGGTTCATTCCCTAGTACCTGAATAAATAAATAAGGAATTGTCACTTTGTATTTGTACATTGCAATGACATATAGTGTCTCCAAAATAACAGTTAAGAGTTTGTTCTCTGAAAATTAAATAAAAAAGAAAAATGTAGTGAAAACAAAATCCATATATTAAAATAACCAAAACCCTAAGTTCTGATATCAACCAGATACTAGGGGTCTGGGTGACAAGAGTTCTGAGGACCCCCAAAGTGATCAAAGTGACCTAGACAGAATCTGACAGTTGAGGATGTCAGTCTATGGTTGACCATGGACTGGAGATCAGCAGTAAGAGGGGGTGTCCTCTGAGCAAATTAGACTGTGTTCTTCCTCAGCAGGTCTCCAACTCATAAATAGACCCACTGAAGTCTGGTGATAGCCTATGAGGGCCTGAGCACTGGTCACTAACGTCATCCAGAAGGCTCCCTCTGCACTTATTCCTTGCACAAAAAAACCAAAACTGATTTTCCACATAGCCCACCTTCAGGGAGAAAACACAATAACCACCAACTCAAGTACCAGTGTGCTTAACAGTTTTATTTATCATTGTAAATTAATCTTCACTCTGATGATTTGACCACATAAGTCACTTCCCAAGATAACTGGTCATTGTATCTTGTTCGCACAAAATTGACGTTCTGGACCTTTAGAGTTAAGGTCTAGACCCTAGTTACGACTTCACCAGGGTAATGCCACCTGGGAGGGCTCTGGGTAAGAAGCTGGCATTTTCAGGGATAGGTAGCTCTCCATTCACAATCTCTACAAGTAGAAAACAGTTGGACAAAACCTGGCTGGGGCTAAATACTTTTCAGTATTTTTATAATTAACATGCATTATAAAAAGTCAAATCAACTGTCATTTATTGAACACTTAATACATCCAGGCACTGTTCTAATACTTAACATATATCATTCATTCCTCATGATAAGCTGATAAGGTAGTTATTTTAACCCTATTTAAAACAGAAGAAACTTAGAGGTCATGAACTCTATCCATGATTGCACAGCTGATACATGGCTAAGCTCTGACTTAGACTTCGAAACTCGAAACTCGATGTTAATTAAATGCGATCAACCACTATTAGAATTTAAATTTTTTTTTTTTTAAATTTCATCTTCTTGATTACCAGAGCAGGGTTGAACATCTTTTCAACTATATATTGGCCATTCTCTTTTCTCTGATGTGAACTGACATAACAAGCAAGCACTCACCATTGAACTTCCAATCACATAAAAACTTACCAGAACATTATAATATGAACTCAACTGCTTTGAAGTGCTATCAAAGCTTTGTGCAGTGGCAGTATTGTGGCCAATGAGGTTTATCTGAGGCATGATTGTTGCTAATTGAAGCACTATCAATAGAAACATACTTAATATGGTCAGAAACAAATAATAGGCATTACCTATTCTAAGAGATGAACCAATCCTTTTTTTGGTTGGCCGATTTGCCTTTTTCTCATTAAATGATTACAGTTCTGTACATTTCTGGATGTAAGGCCTCTGACACTTAGATGTGTTGTAAGTATCTGTGTATAAGTGTGTGGCTTGTCTGTTGTTTAGGGGGCCATGTCGTGCATAGGATTTATAGTTCATGCAATCACAGGGTGCATTTTATGATTTTATATTTTATGAAACCATTTCTTACCCCAAGATATTAAGATATTCCCTTATGGTTTTTCCTAAAAGTTATACAGTTTGCACTGAGGTTGCTAACACATCTGTGTTGTTTTGCTTTTGTTTCCTATTCTACTAGCCTATTTGACTCACCGTTTCCCACTGCCACAGGGTTCCATTACCAAAAAGACAAGTTAAGCCAATCTTGATGGCTCATACCACCTCTTCCCCACCAATTCTTTTAAAGTAACTTTAGCCGTTTTTGTTTCTTTATCATATGAAACTTAAGATGAACTTGTAAAATTCTGTCAAAAAAATCCTTTCGAAAATTTGATTGGCATTGCATTGAATTTATAAACTTATTTTGGGGAAAACTGACTTCTTCATGATAGTGAGTCTTCCCTCCATATCTACATTTAGTATTTCCTGGACACCTTTTAAAGTTTTTGTGAATGGAATCTTTTGAAAATATAATAATACACATTTACCAAATGGTTACTGCTAGTATGCCAAAATGTAATTCATTTTTATATTAGTTTGAATCATATGGAATTGCTGATTTTTAATAATTTTGACCTAAAAATCATCTCATATTATGCTCAAACATTTCTAATCCAATACTCAGGCAATCTTGCTGAACTGTTAATTGTTCTAATAATTTGTAGATTCTTTTGCATTTTCTCTGGGTGACCTCATAATCTTCAAGTACAGACAGCTCTCCTCTCTTTTCTATTTCTTTTTTCTTGTCTTCTGGCATTAGCTAGGAACTCTAGTTTGTTAGTAAACAATAAGAGTGATATAGTGGGCATCATCTCCTTATCTGAACTTTAGAGGTAATGGATCTACAGTTTTACCAGGAAGTATAATGTCTATCTAGGGGATTTTAGTTAACTTTAGGTTACAGAAGTTCTTTTTTATTTCTAGTTTGGATTAAAAAAAATTGACTAAATATTAAATTTCATCTAATATTTTATTTTGCACCTATTAAGAAAACACACACTGGGGCTGGGGTTGTGGGTCAAAGGAAGAGTGATTGCCTAGCATGCATGAGGCACTGGGTTTGATTCTCAGCACCACATAAAAATAACACAAAGGTATTGTGTCCACCTACAACTAAAAAATAAATGTTCAAAAAAAAAAAGAAAAATCATACAACTGTCCTTTTAAAATATGTTGGTTTATATCAGTGATAGATTTTTCTGAAGCTGAAAACTGCATATAATAAAAAAAAATTGGTCTTGATGTTTTATTTTCAAATGCAATGTTATTTTCAGTCTATTAATATTTAGGGTGGGGATATAACTCAGCTGGTAGAGTGCTTGCCTTGAATGCACAAGGCTCTGGGTTCAATCTCCAGCACTAAAAAAAATATATATATATATTTATATTTTAAGTTCATTTTCAGAAGTGAGATTAGTCTTTCCTTTTCTTATATTGCCCTTCCCTGTTTTACTATTACACTAACTCCAAAAACTGAGATGGGTGACTTTCTCTATCTCTAGAATGTTCTGTTCCAAGGTTTATTTGTTCTAGAAAGACCTAAAAAATTTTACCTGCAAACCTGTCTCTTTTGGACAGTCTATAAGATGGTTTTAGTGGTTGATGTAGCTAAATTCAAAGCAAGATCCAGGGTTGGGTGTGTAGCTCAGTGGAGGAGCCCTTGCCTAGCATTCCCAAGGCCCTGGGTTTAATCATCAGCACTACCAAAAATAAAAAAGCAAAAAGAAACCCTCAAATCCAGTAATCACAGGTCTAAGCCTTGGGAAAGTGTGTCTAGGTGATCCAGTGTTTACTTTAACCCCTGCAGAAATCCCACATTGGTTTATACTTTTGAAAACATTTAAGCCAGGTGCATACCTGTAATCCCAGTTGCTCATGAGGCTAAGCAGGAGAATCTCAAATTCAAGGTCAACCTGGACAACTTAGCAAGACCCTGTCTCAAAATAAAAAAGAACACAAGGGTTGGGGATGCTCAGTGGTGGAATGCCCCTAGGCACAATCCTTGGTACCACAATAAAGAATTTTAAAAAGAAAATATTCAAATAAATAATATGCTACTATTAGAAAGAAGGACAATGATGGAGGAAACAATCAGATGTTCAAGCAATTATATTTAGGAAAGGGGTATGACGCACCAGTACTACATGACCCAGAGCAGCAGCCTGTGGTACTACTGGAACAGGCTGAGGGGCATGGAGAGCATGATAGGCCCCTCCACTAAGACCACTGGTTTTATTGCTGTAAAGAATGGTACCATTAGGGTTGGGGATTTAGCTCAGTGGCAGAGCGCTTGCCTAGCACATGCAAAGCCCTGGGTTTAGTCCTCAGCCCTTGTGGAGGGGGGAATAAAAGAGTGGTACCATCACTTTTGAAGTGAATGAATCATCTCCCTTCCCTACTAGTTTTCTTGGGCTTCTAAAGCCATAATTAATATTAACCACTGTTCCACAACTACCACTTTTAATGGCTTGCTCATATGATAAAGTTCAAGTTTCTCAACCGGACTTTCAAAAGTATTCCAAACAATCTGACTCTGGACTAGCTTCTAATATTATCTCCACTTTTTTTTTTTTTTATTACAAACAACCAGATAGTCTGGTCTACTAATCAGAAGTCCCCAGATACACTTACCTCCTTGCCATGCTATCCATCCTCTTCTGCTCTAATCCTCAAAGCCCCGTTTTTCTTTCTTTTTCATTTTTCTTTTTCTTTCCTTTTTTTCCCCCTTCACTTTTGGTACTTAGGAATGAACCTAGGGACCTTTTACCACTGAGCTACATGCTCAGTCCTTGTTCTCTTTTATTTTGAGACAGCATCCTCCTAAGTTGCTCAGCGCCTGCTAAGTTTCTGAGATTGGCCTCAAACTTATGATCCTCCTGCCTTAGCCTCCTGAGTCACGGGATCACAAGATGTGTCACATGCCTGGCAGGTTCGTCATTTTCATAATGGTCTTTTCCTGCCCATTCTACCATACATGAATCTCTACCTCAAAGAATATCTCATTGCCCACAGCCCTCAGTTGTTCATCTGGTTTCCCAGCCATATTTCATATTTCTGCTTAAGGCAAAGGATATACCACTCACTGTCTTCCCAGGGATTTTGATATAAAGAACTAAAAATTCAATCCTAATTTTCCCCTGAGCATCTTTTACTGATATTAGATGCCTATCTTGACTTCTAATCCTAGGTGGAGCTCCTTCTCTTTGATAAATAAACTGAAATGCTTTTGCATTATGCAGAGACAATTATCTTCTGAAATTCCGTGATTGCTCATTAACCTATTCTTTCCCAGTTCCAGCTCCTTTGCCAGGTACCACAGCAGACTGTCATGCTTTCCTAGCTACACGAGAATGTATGGGTAATTGCCTAGGTCCTAGTATAAACAAAACTGGTACATGCAGACACAAAGGTCAAACGTTTAAAAAGACTTGGCTTTTTAGACAACTGTACACATGGTGTGTTGTTTGCAAAGACAGGGGAAAAAGCACATTAAAGATACCATTTTTAATGGCTCCCAATATGTGTCATATTTAAATGAAGTTAGTATTTTTTTCAACCAGACATTCACTCTTATTATGGGGACTATGTTGTTCAAAGATACCAGCTTCCACTCGAGGGCATTTTGGGAAAAACTTTATCACTAGATATTAATTTAGTAAATAAATATTTACTGAGCACACACCTATGATGTAATAAGCACTTAGGCACAGAAGACAGAACAGGATTAGGCAACACCACAATCGAGGACAAAAGGGTGTTGAAATCCTACCTCCACCACCCTACCCCACACTGGGCTTCCTCTCTTTGGACAAAAATAAGTAGACTGTGTATTCAATATTCTATCTATCTCACCTGACACAGAGTACTGAACAGACAACCATCAGAGCTTGGAAGCCACTGAAAATAAGGAAAGCAGCACATTGACACTGCAGTTTTTCAGGCAGATGTCAGGGGGAGCAAGAGATCTGAAAAAAATCCTACAGCCATTATCAGGGCTCATTAGTAAAGGTCTTCCTCTACACAAAGCCATCACACAAAGACCTGGGAAGGTACTTTAGCAAATGCCCAAATCCCAGCAAAAGATTACAAGATGTACAAGATATACAGGGAGATATAGCTTAAAGCAACTAAAAAAACTCCAAAACAGATCCTAAAAAATGTAGATCTATGAACTGCCTGACAAAGAATAACTGTTTTAAAGATGCTCAATAAGCTAAAAGAGAATACAGATATTAAACTAAGTGAAATCAAGAAAACAATGCATAAACAAAACTAAAACTATTAAAAAGTTGCAAACACAAACCCTGTGGTTGAAAAACACAATCACTGAAGCTAAAATTCATCAGAAGGGTTCAACGGCAGACTTGATTAAGTAAAAGCAAAAAGGAGCAAACCTGAAGACAGGTCATTTAAAACTGAGTCATTTAAAACTTCTATATTCAGAAGACCCAAGAAATTCCACCAGAAAACTTCTAGATCTAATAAATGAATTCAACAAAGTAGCAGGATATAAAATTAACATCGGCCAGGTTGGCGCATGCCTATAATCCCAGCAGCTTGGGAAGCTGAGGCAGAAAGATTGCTAGCCTCAGCAACTTAGTGAAACCCTAAGCAACCCAGCAAGATCCTGTCTCTAAATAACATAGAAAAGGGATGAGGATGTGGCTCAGTGGTTAAACACCCCTGGGTTCAATCCATGGAATAATAACAACAACAACAACAACAACAACAATACCCATAAATCAACTGCATTCCTATACATCAGTGATGAATCAACTGAAAGAGAAATTAGAAAAACTATCCCATTCACAGTTGCCTCAAAGAAAATAAAATATTTCAGAATCAACCTAACAAGAGGTGAAAGACCTCTACAATGAAAACTAAAGAACACTAAAGAAAGAAATTGAAGACCTTAGAAGATGGAAAGATTTCTCATGCTTATGGATAGGCAGAACTAACACTGTCAAAATGGCCATATCCCCAAAAGCATTATACAGATTTAATGCAATTCCTATTAAAATCCCAATGACATTCTTCATAGAAATAGAAAAAACAGTCATGAAATTCATTTGGATAAATAAGAGACCCAGAATAGCCAAAGCAATCCTTAGCAAGAAAAGTGAAACAGGAGGCATCACAATATCAGACCTTAAATTATACTACAGAGCTACAGTATTAAAAACAGCATGGTATTAGCACCAAAATGACATGAAGACCAATGGTACAGAATAGAAGACAAACACGGTTATCTCACACCAGACAAAGGCGCCAAAACATATATTGGAGAAAAGATAGCCTCTTCAACAAATGGTGCTGAATAACTGGAAATCCATATGTAATAAAATGAAATTAAACCCCTATCTCTCACCCTGCTCAAAACTCAACTCAAAGTGGATCAAGGACTTAGGCACTAAAACAGAGACCCTGTGCCTAATAATAATAATAATAGTAATAATAATAATAATAAAATAGGCCCTAATCTCCATGATGTCAGCTTAGAAACTGAATTTCTTAATAAGACTTCTAAAGCACAAGAAGTAAAAAATCAAGAATCAATAAATGGCATTTTATCAAACTAAAAAGCTTCTTCACAGCAAAGGAAACAATCAAGAACATGAAGAGAAAGCCTACAGAATGGGAGAAAATCTTTGCCACCTGCACCTCAAAGCATCAATCTCCAGGATATACAAAGAACTAAAAAAATTTAACACCAAAAAGACATATAACAAGACCTCAAAATTCATAATCTCAAGTGGAAGATAAAAGATAAGCTCAGAGAATCTGGATGGAAAGACGATCTCAGGTACTAAGGCAACCACCAAAAGCCTAACTAAGAAGCCAGGCACAGTGGTACACACCTAACTGCAGCTACTAGGGAAGCCAACTCAAGAGAATTTTAGGTTCAAGGCCAGCCTGGGGAACTTAGTGAGACTGTCTTAAAATGAAATTTTAAAAGGGCAAGGAATGTAGTTCAGTAGTAGAGTGCCTGCCTAGCATGTACAAGTCCTGGATTTCATTCCAGCACCACACAAACATATACACACATGCACATGCGCGCGCGCACACACACACACACACACACAGAGAAACAGGGTAAGCTACAGTTCAACTGGCATTTCTCCAAATATGCTTCCAACCAATGAGATAATACTATTACTTGGGAATTCATTTGATCCCAAGATAACTTATCCTAACCCAAAACAGTCCAGATAAATCATTTCCCTAACCACTAATCTCCAGACCAATAATTTTACTGGCCAGGATGAGTTGCTAATTTGTTTTGTTTGGGGGAAACACTGGTTTTTTATTAAGAGTTTATATCTCTCCAACATTCTTGGTGTAAAAATGCTCTTCTCTTCTGGTAAAGGTAAGTAGATGGTAGTTTAGATTGGTGAGTGTGTGCATGTACACATATGCATCTGTTTTCTTTTTCTTTATTTTTTGGTACTGGGGATTGAACCCAGGGGCACTTAACCATTGAGTCACATCCCCAGTCCTTCTTTCATATTTTGTTTTGAGCCAGGCAGGGTCTCGCTAAATTGCTTAGGGCCTTACTAAGATGCTGAGGCTGGCTTTGAATTTGCAATCCTCCTGCCTCAGCCTTCCAAGTCACTGGGATTACCGGTGTGCACCACTTCACCTGGCTACATAAGTGCATCTTTTGAAGATCCATGAAATCAAAAACATCAGGAAGCCACTGCTTCAGATCAAGTCCTCTTAAAACAAAGCCTTGGAGAGCCCTTTTACCTTATGGTTCTATGATTTTAACATTAGAATTCTCTGGAGAAGAGCTTCTCATGATAACTTCTGGCATTGGTCTTAGGCTCTTCTGCTTAAGTTTTCTTTCTTTTTTTATTTTTTTATAGTTGTAGGTGGACAACATGTCTTTTATTTATTTTTATGTTGTATTAAGGATCGAACCCAGTATCTCACAAATGGTAGGCAAGTGCTATGCCACTGAGTTACATTCCTAGCCCCTTAAGTTTTCTTTGATATATTCCATTCCCTCATTAAAAGTACTTTTTTAAAATATCTATAACTTTTTTATATATACCTTTATTTTCACTTATTTATTATGTGGTGCTGAGGCTCAAACCCAGGGTCTCGCACATATGAGGTGAGCTCTCTACCACTGAGCCACAACCCCAGCCCTAAAAGTACTTTTATTTATCACTTTCTGCTCTCTACAACTCAGTAAACTGTTAAGGCAGCAATTTTAAATCTCCCATTTACAAATAAACTGAGAAGCAGTTAAAAAGTCAAGCCAAGCTGCCTGGGTTGGAATTTCAGCTCGCTCTTTATAGTTATATGTGACTGCAAAAGAGCTCTCTGGACCAATTTCCTCATCCATAAAACATAAACAAACACATTTCTACTATGCAGGTTTGTTGTAAGCATTAAATTAGTTAAGAAATAACAAAATGTTTAAAGTAATACCTGACACACAGAGCTGAAGAAATGACAGTTACTACACAGTGATCATGACACTTTCTCCAAATAACAAGATGACACTGCTAACAAAGTTGCAAAGCTTGCTCCCTGCTGAGATTCTTCCAGCAGAGCCCCACAGACTCCTTTCCACTGGCTGAGTGCTATAGAGGTAACTACAGATCTTTCTGGACAAATGATTTTTCTAGGCTATTATTAGTTACCTCTTCAAATAAAATCCAACCTCTTAAGAAGCTTCTACAACCTGCCCTGCCATTTAAATGTTATAGGTTTGTTTGTGATTTAAAATTACCTTCTTTCAGAACCCTTGTTAGCCTTCACAACTGAAAACTTGACACCTTTAAGGCTTTAAGAACTTCTAATATTAATAAGTTCTGACACTTCAGCAGCTTTTCTCTCAAGCATGCATTCTGAACTTCTCTGTTTTGCATTCCCAAGTAGCTTCTGGGTGGTAAGTTGAACAGAGATAAATCAAGCAGAATATGCCAAAGAAACACTTTGAAGACACACTATGGTACAACTTCAAATGATGTAGCACCACTGGGGACCCAGAGAATCATGGTGGCGGATACTGAGGGTTCCTTGATGAGCACCTGGAGTATTTCTTTCTGAAGAGGGGATGGCAGCTTCTAACTGTGCCAAGCTCAGTATACGGAGTCTGCAGCTAAAATCACAGACCAGGGTGTGCAGCTGGTGAGGATCTGCTGGCTCCACAGCAATTGCCAGTCAGTGACTATCATCTTCAACTACAAAGAATCAGGTGGCTCTCTGCTCTGCATTCTTTAGCTCCTTATTTATCTTTGTGTTAAAGTGATAAAGTGACAGTTGGCCTCAAGTCATATTAACTCATCTGCCCAGGGGAAAAAAAAAAATGGAAAGAACCATCCACATAGGGAAAACACACAAAGGGCTTAATAAAATTTGTACTGAGCCATCTGACTTGTAATCTCCTTTCAGTGCTCTTTGTCCCTCACTATAGAAAGGTCTCTTACAATCTGAGAGTTAGAAAGGTAAGTTCATGAAGTCTGACAGCAGGAGTTTTGTTTTGCTTTTCCCACTGAGTATCCACTCCTCCGCCTGCGGTTCAGGAGAAGCTGGCCTTGGAAATAGCACAGGGGTGGGTCCTGAGAAATCTCAACCCGTCTCTGCAGGATTCTGCCTAGCAATGGTCACTGGGTCAGCAGAGGACATAATGTGGCCTAGGCTTGCCAATCCGACAGAAGGTAAGGACACACTGTGAGGGAGAGTTGTCGTCTCAGTGATGGTATCAATTGGTTATCTTGTTCACATGAGTTAAGATTATTCTGGTTCTTTAT
This sequence comes from Callospermophilus lateralis, assembly GCF_048772815.1. NCBI lineage: Eukaryota > Metazoa > Chordata > Mammalia > Rodentia > Sciuridae > Callospermophilus > Callospermophilus lateralis. The sequence continues at coordinate 112,895,166 of NC_135310.1, read as the reverse complement.
AGGCTGAATAATTTTGTATCCTGAGTATTTTAAATATAACAAGACTGAGCATGTTTAAATCCCCCAAAGAATGTTAATTTTTTTATTTATTAAGCAATCAACCTGATTGGATTCAGGTCACAGTTCCAACAACCTTCTGTGGGTATAATTTAAATATCAGTTCCACATTCAAAACTTTGCAGAGCTGTTCTGATCTGTCTGGCATGAGCACTACCCAGTGGCCAGCCTAGGACCTGGGTTGTGACCTAACTCACATTTCAGTTCTCAAAGACTTAGGATTGGATTCATACATGTGCTGTTTAGGGATGAGCCCAAGATCATCAACAACTTTATGGGTCTCTTTTCCAAGGTTCTCATTTCATTTTCTCCCAAGTGCTCTGCTTCCCTAGAGCTCTCATTTCCTGTCAGTCTAAAGGCTGGGGCTTTAGACTCTACAATATATTACAGGGGTAAGTGACAGGAGGACAGAAAAAGGAAAAAAAAAAAGTGGTAGGGGTTTGCCGCACCCTTTTAGGACTCCAGCCTTTCTGTCATCACTGTCGACACCATCAGCGGAAGATCACACTGGGACCGGGACAGAGGAGTGGAGAAAACTGTTCAGAGTGGAAGTTTCTCCTATTTCTTCCTGATCATTGGAAGTCTCCTTTCCCACCCAAGTCAGAGCTAGGGGGCTTATCCTGGAGCTGTGTCATACCTTGCACTGACTTTCAGGTCTGGCTCCCTTGATTCCAGGCCAGAGGTGCTAAGAATAAAAGGAGGAATTCCTGACTGGATTGGTGGAACTTTAAGTCCTGGCCTTCTCTAATCTACCTGCTATTATTTACTTTTCAGGGTCCTCAAATTGCTGCTCTCTGCATTCCGACCAGATATTGAGCTGTATTCAGGAGGAGAGGCTGGGCAAAATGTATTTTTTCTGTCTTACCCAGAACTGGAATCCTCCAGGAGCAAATATTTTTAAATTAAAAATGTATTATTTTGTTTTATAAAATAGCAGAAAATCCACCCTGTGGTTCTTTGTATTTTTACAAATAGGGACTAAGCCAGGGGCAATCTACCATGAGCCACATCCCAGTCCTTTTTATTTTTTATTTTAAGACAAGATGTTGTTCAATTGCTGAGGCTGCCCTCGATTTTACAATCCTCCTGCCTCAGCCTCCTGAAATGCTGTGATTATAGGCATGTGCCACTGTGCCTGGCTCCCCTGGAATTTCTTTTAGGATGAGGCTCAAGTGGGCTTTTAAGTTAAAAAGCAAAGTAATTTAGCTTACAGAAAAATGTTAATTCTTCAGATATTACTAGAATGTGGCAAAAATCGTGAAGGTGGAACAGAAGTCTGAGAACTACTATTTTAAAGGGCAAAATTTTTCTTTCCTTTTTGGCTTTTTTTTCTCTTATGATACTAGAGATAGAACTCAGGGGTGCTCTACCACTGATCCACATCCCCAGATCTTTTAATTTCTTTTTATTTTGAGACAGGGTCTCACTAAGTTGCCTAGGCTGGCCTCAAACTTGTGATGCTCCTGCCTCAGCTTCCCAAGTACCTGGGATTACAGGAATACACCACCACATCCAGCCAAATCCATTTCATTTTTAAAGCTATTTATCCATAGTTTTATTTTTATATTATTTAATATAAAATAATATTAATAAATAAATAATATTAATGTATTATTAATATAAAATAATATTAAAATAAATAATATTAATATATTATTTTTAATTATAAATTTGACATAAATTCCATATAAACCTGTTTATATTATTTGCTTTATGATAAGTGTCATTGTTCTTCCCTGGTTAATATAATCTACAGAAGACTGGTAAAAAGAATAGAGAAGGTCATTCAGGAACCTATAAACACAAGTTTTCCCTAAGAGGATAAGTCTGAGGGGTTTAGGAGAGACAGAAGTGGGCTAGAGGTACAGCTTAGTGATGAAGTGTGTGCTTAACATTTGCAAGGCCCTGGGCTCACTCTTCTGCAAGAAAGGTAGGAAAGGAGGGAGAGGAGGGAAGACAGAGGTGGAAGGGAGTATCACACACACATGAGGCAGTAAATGAAAAGGCTGTGGAGTCAGAGGCATCCTCCTTTATAAGTCTGCTCAACTTAGCCTAGAGTCTAAGGAATTCCTTCTTAGTCTTTCCATAGCCTTCTTCACACCCAACATATGGCATGTCAAACTAAAATCTCTGGCTTCTTTTATCCACATGATTCTACTTTGAAATCCTTTGAGACCTTGGAATAATGATTATGACATTGTCATCTTTATAACTCAGACATCATAGGGAGACCTATGAGACTTCAATGAATGGATGAATCTCCCAAAACCATGTTCAGTGCAGACACAGAGTCATAATGACTTCTCTTTCAGTAGAAGCAGCTGCTATACTCTTCAACTACGTTATGTCAACCAGGAATTTAGCACCATCTTAAAAACTGAGGATGAGGACAAAAATGCAAATACTGTGTGTATGTAATGACACGAGCCGTGTGTTAGGGAGCAGTTTTCAGTATCCTAAGGGCTCCATCTAGCCTAGCACTGTTGGCCCATCACTCAGGCATCCTCCTGGTTACTGTATACTCAAGTCTGTCCCCAAACCCAAGGAAAATCCATTTTGTGGTGAGAGACTTTCCACTTCATAATGGGTATAATCAATATTACCTCTCCCCAAGGTTGTAATAAAAGAGAGATTTCCATGATAATGGGATCCAAGCTTGCCTGCTCCAGCTGCTTTATTTTCACCCATGAAGCCATAGTGTTAGAGACTCCTCTCTACCACCTCCCACATTCCATCAGGAACCAAATCCTATTGACTCTTCCTTATGAACCCTGGCTTTATTTCTATTGCATCTTTAGAAAGCCCAAGAAGGCCCTACTTGTTCAGACCTCCTTATCTCTCAGCACTCATCATCATCCCCCTCCCTGACACCCCCCGCCCCCCGTCAGTCACACTGGCCACCTCGCTGTTCCTCCAATACCCTGGCACTCTGGAAACCTGTGCAGTTCTGCTTCTTGTACCCAAACACTCATCCCCTCGCTTCCTCACTTCATTCAAATGTGTCCTCAGATGCTGCCTTCTCAGTCAAGTCTTCCCCAGCCACCCTAGGTAAAACTGCTCTCACTCAACACATCCGTTAGTTAAGCCCCATCCTGATTTGTTTTCCTTCCTAGCAATTACCACTAAACATAGTATACACGTCCTGAACTACTGACCTTCCACTAGTCTAGAAGCTCTGTAAGGGTAAGGAGTTCTGTCTGTTTTGCTTATAGCTATAGGCCAAACACCTGGAACAGCATCTAGTTGAAGACAGCCTCAGTAATTATTTTCTAAAAGAATGAACAAAGCACCAGATGCAGTGATGCACGCCTGTAATCCCAGCAGCTTGGGAGGCTGAGGCAGGAAGATCGTGAGTTCAAAGCCAGCATTAGCAAAAGCGAGGCGCTAAACAACTCAGTGAGACCCTGTTTCTAAATACAATACAAAATAGGGCTGGGGATATGGCTCAGTGGCCAAGTGCCCTTGAGTTCTATCCCCAGTACCAAAAAAAAAAAAAAAGAGAGAAAGAAAGAAGAAAGAAGAAAAAGAAGGAGAAGGAGAAGGGGAAGAAGAAGAACGAACAAAGCTCCCTCCCTCTCCATTGTTTCTAATGTAATTTTGGTTCCTATCAGCCCACATCACTGCGATAGCCTTTTAACAGGTCTTCTGCATTCGGCTTCAAACCAAATGTGTCATTCTCACTGCCTAGAGGATAAAGTCCAATTGCTGCATAATAGTTCATCAAGTCTTTCACATCCCATCCTACATACCTCTTAGCCCAACCCTTTTTCCTTACACCATGACAAGGCTCCAGCTATTAATTTTAGTGCCCCTATGGAATTACCCTCTTTTGCTTCTGGGCATTCCCAGAAAAGCTGCTTTCTCCGAAAGAATGCTTTCACCGTCCCTCTGACCTCTCACTCCTTCTTGTCCTGACTCTTACTTACCCTTCCCATCTTAGTTGCTACCACCGGCAGTCAAGTGACATTTCATGGCTTAATGATCCTTCTTTTGATGTACTGTCAGGTCAGCACCAGCCCAGTCCAACACCATTCACCTCACTTCTCATTACATTAGCACTATATCATCTCACATCATCACAAGAAAAACGAGTTTAAAACGTCAGGCATGGTGGCACACACCTGTAATCCCAGCAGCTCAGGAGATGGAGGCAGGATGATCCTGAGTTTAAAGCCAGCATCAGCAATTTAGCAAGGCACTACACAACTAACTCAGTGAGACCCTGTCTCTAAATAAAATACAGAAATAGGGCTGGGGATGTGGCTCAGTGGTGGAGTGACCCTGAGTTCAATCCCTGGTACTCCACCCCCCCCAAAAAAAAGAATGAGTATAATACAATAAGGTATTTTGAGAGAAAACATATTCACATAATTTTTATTACAAGATACTGTTAAAATTGTTTGATTTTATTATTATTGTTGTTAATCTTCTACTATGCCTAATTTATAAATTAAATTTTATCATAGTTATGTATATATTCCCTAACAATAGTTACTATTTACATAGCATTTATGTTGTATTAGGTATTACACGTAATTTAGAGGTGGTTTATTAGATATGGAGGATGTTTATAGGTTATGTGCAAATACCACATCATATTATACAAAAAAGTTGCGCATTCTTGGATTTTGGTGTCTGCATGGAGGTCCTGGAACCACCCCGAGGATACCTAGGAACAATTCTATATACAAGGTTCAGTTCAGCACTAGCCATGGTTTCAGGCATCCACTGAGGGAGGTCCCTACAGATAAGAGGGGTACACACGTATTTATTGTGTGGAACAAATGAGTTAAAAACTTTCTACTATAGTCTCTTCTTCTGCAAATTACAAATATGTCTAAAATTCCTTTATATACCCTCAAAAGGGGAAAAAAAGGTACTCATAAAAACTGAGAAAGCAGGAAGAAGGAATGGAAAGAGGTTAGATAAGGAGCACCAAAATACAGCGAGATAGGAATTCTAGTGTTCCCCAGCACAACAAGTTAACTACAGTCTACAGCAATCTGTGATATATTTCAAAATAACTAGAAGAGTCTGAAGGTATTCAACACACAAAAATGATTAATGTTTGAGGAGATGGAAATGCTAATTATCCTGATATGTTCATTACACATTACATGTATGTATTGAATTATTAAACTGTACCCTATAAATATGTACAAATATAATGTGTCAATTAAAAAAATTAAGAAAACACAAATACTTAGAAACTGAGGTTTGAAAACAAGATAATCTTTCTGACCAGATGAAACTTTAAACCATGATGAGGGTCCAAGAATAAACAAGAACACCAATAAAAAATAATGGCATGGCGGGGCTGGGGTTGTGGCTCAGTGGTAGAGCACCTGCCTAGCATGTGCTAGGCAATGGATTCAATTCTCAGCACCGCATATAAATAAATAAATTAAATAAAGGTCTATCAATAACTAAAATATATATATATTAAAAAAAACTTTATTAAAAAAATAATGCATGAGCTGGGGTTGTGGCTCAGTAGTATAGCAATTGCATAGCATGTGTGAGGCACTGGATTCAATCCTCAGCACTGCATACAAATAAAATGATAAAACAAAGGTCTATCAACAACTAAAAAAAAAAAAATTTAAATAATGGCAGATAATTTTAAAAATTAGAAAGTGCTTAAAATAATTTGTACCTAAATGTATGCCATAGAATATTCAACCGACCACAGCCACAAGCTAATAGTTTCACTTATCAGTGGAACTAGATAATTACCATCAATGGTTACTTTATGTCCAATAGAGAAAAAGAAAAAGGTAGAGTCCTTACATACCTCTGGATGGAAATGTACTCCACATTTACTTCACAAAAGAAAGAATGGACTCAAATACAATTAGTTTCTAGATCTAACTACCAATTTACAGATAATACAGTAAAAGACATAATAAATTTTAATTGACACCATTTGGAATACAATCACCAATATTTAGACTGAAGGAAACTATCAGAACAAATGACTCAATTGCCTTAACAAATAATTTGCAGGAGGAAAAGAGGAACAATCAACTAATTGCAACATTTGAACTTTACTTCTATCTTGATTCAAATAAGCAAATACATTTAAAAATTAGATAATGGGGGGGGAACTTGTACATTGACTACTAGATATTCAATGACATTAAAGAATGACTGTCAATTTTTATATCCTAATGATAACTGCTTTATTTAAAGAACTCATCTTCAGAGGCACATCATGAAATTCTTAAGAATAAATTAAATAAACATCTACAATTTGCTTCAAAATAATCTAAGAGTAGAGTAAGGCAGAGAGAGCATAAAGTTCAAAATTTTCCCTAATAAAATGTTTTTTTTAATTATGGGAAACAGTGTTTATTATAGATAAAAGACAACTGGAATTCTTTTTCCTGCTGATTTTTATATACTTTAAAAAACCAAATATGCAAATACAGAATATATAAAAATTCCAAGAGTAAAATTCTCCCTCTGCTTTCCATCCCCAATAGCCTCTGTAGAAGGAGTACTGCTGAAGAGACCTCTGGAACACACTTCCAGGAATCTTTTATGCATTTGAAAACATAATATTTAACTGGGAGTGATGGTGCACGCCTCTAATCCCAGCAACTCAGGAGGCTGAGGCAGGAGACCCTGTCTCCAAATTTTAAAAAAGGTGGGAGATCGGTGCTGGGGGATGTTACTTAATGATTATACACCCCTAGATTCAATGCCTAGTACTAAATAATAATAATAAGGTTTAATAATTGGATCCTACCATACATGTTATTCTGCATCTTTCTTATGGAACTATTTGGTGGTCATATGTTCCATATGCCTGGCTTTCTCTCATTCTTTAAAAAAAAAAAAAAAAAAAAAAAACTATACCATGAGTCAGGCACAGTGGCACATGCCTATAGTCCCAGTTACTCTCAGGCCAAAGAAGGAGGCCTTGAGCCCAAGAGTTTGACAGCAGCCTGGGCAACACAGTCAAACCGCTGTCTCAAATTAAATTAAAGAAATGAAAGACAGGGCTGGGGATGTGGCTCAAGCAGTAGCGTGCTCGCCTGGCATGCGTGCAGCCCAGGTTCGATCCTCAGCACCACATACAAACAAAGATGTTGTGTCCGCCGAAAACTAAAAAATAAATATTAAAATTCTCTCTCTCTCTCTCTCTCTCTTAAAAAAAAAAAAAGAAATGAAAGACTGTACCATATTGTATGATAGGTATTGCACAATTCATTTATCGCACTATAAAAGGAGAATAATGCTGTTTTTGATGTTTCATTATTACAAATAATACATCATAGAAATTGTTGGGCACATATCATGGCACACTTACACAAGTATGTTTGTGAAGTAATTTACAAAAGATGAATTGGTGTGTTAAGGGATATATGCATTTAAATTTGGGATAGATTTTATCAAACTGCCCTCCAAAAAGTTTACATTTAATATATACTCCCCCCTTCATATCCCGCACCACTAGTATTTGAGATTGCATGTTTACCTATTACTGGGGATGATATATTTTTTAAAAAGTTTCAATATGACATTTGGAAAATTATATATGCATTATATATTATGTTCATTTGTATGCTGTTAATTATGGTTTTCTTTCTTTTTATGTGAACTCTCAATTCATGTCTTTTCTATTAGGCTCTTGGTCTTGTAAAATACTTGATGTTCTAATTAAATCAGAATATTTGCTTTCAAGGGTGGGGGACAAAGGCACTTAAGTCACAGATCTAAAAATACTAAATATCAACTTTAGCCTGGTGAAGTGGCACATGCCTGTAATCTCAGCAACTGGAGAGGCTGAGGCAGAAGGATCTCAAGTTCAAGGCTAGCCTCAGCAACTTAGGAGGACCTAAGCAACTTAGCAAGACCCTTGCAAAATAAAAAATAAAAAGGCCTGGGGGTATAGTTCAGTGGTTGAGCACCCCTGGGTTCAATCCCCAGTACCAAAAATATAAAACAAAAAAATCATAGAAGAGCTGGAGTAAAAGTAGCTTAGTGGTAGAGCCCTTGCCTAGCTAGGTCAAGGAAGAAAGAAATAAAGGAAGGAAGGGAGGGAGGGAGGGAGGAAGAAAGGAAGGAAGGAGGAAAGAAAGGAAAAGAAAAGTTTTAAAGTAAGAGTTCACATTAGGGGATGGGGTTGTAGAGTGCTTGCCCAGCATGTGTGAGGCACTGGATTTGATTCTCAGCACCACATATAAATAAATAAAATAAAGATCCATTAACAACTAAAGAAAATAGTTTTTAAAAAAAGAGTACATACTATAAACCAGGAAACACTGTGACTTAATGAATCTGACTTTCTGTAACAGTATATGATATAATCACTGGACATTTAGATAAATGTCAAAAAAACAAGTAATAGAATACAGAAGACATGTCAGATGTTTATAACACATAACAGTCCTTAAATTTACTAATTTTCCCTTAGTTCAGCAACTCTTCCTACCTTTTACCTAGTCCTTGGTACGGCACTTCTATTCATCAGACTTGAAAACTTGTCATTCTCTTTAACTCCTGTTCATGTCACAATCAAATCAGCTACAAAACCCTACTTACTTGTTTTTAAAAATGAAAGGTTCATGGGCTGGGGTTGTAGCTCAGTAGTAAAGCACTTGCCTAGCATATGTGAAGCACTGAGCTCGATTTTCAGTACAACATAAAAATAAATAAATAGGGCTGGGGTTGTGGCTCAGAGGTAGAGTGCTCGCCTAGCATGTGCGAGGCCCTGGGTTCGATCTCAGCACCACATAAAAATAAATAAATAAAGGTATTGTGTCCAACTATGACTAAAAAATAAATATTAAATAAATAAATAAATAAAAATAAAGGCATTGTGTCCATCTACAACTTAAAAAAAAAAAAAAGAAAGAAAGGTTCAGACCCTTGTCTAGATTCTTTGCTCATTCAAAAGAATGGATTTAAATGTTCCCCTTCCCAACTTCTTGAACCTATTCACCCCACCCCATTTCCAGTGCCATTCTCTACTGTCAAATTCAAGACCAAAACTCTACACACTTGCATTACTATTGCTTAAACCGTTAGTGATCTTGATGCCTCCCATCTCTCTGAATCTCCTATGATAAATATTAAATGTTGTTTAGAAACTTATCTCAAGCCTGGCATTAGTTGTGTGACTTTAAGTTTGTAACTCAACTTTTCTGAACTTGTTCCCATATTCATTAAAATGGAGTATAATTATCTAAGTGTAGTGGCATATGCCTGTAATGCCACCTACTTGGGAGGCTGAGGCAGGAGGATCACAAGTTTGAGGTCAGTTTGGGCAATTTAATGAGATCCTGCCTCAAAATAAAAAATAAATAAAGATAAAGATGTAGGTAAGGTAGAGTGCTTGCCTAGCATGTGCAAAGCCCTGGATTCAATCTCAGTACAACAACAACAACAAAAATTTAAAAATAAAAGAATATGGGCTGGGGTTGTAGCTCAGTGGTACAGAGGTTGCCTAGCAATGCATGAGGCATTGAGTTCAATTCTCACCACCACATATAAATGAATAAATTAAAAATAAAGATCCACCAGCAACTAAAAAAAAAATTTTAAATAAAAGAATATAATTATCTACAGAGTTGATGATGATTAAATGAAATAATTTATGTGCTAATGCCTAACTCAAAAAATTAGGTGATTAACACTAATATGAATAAATTTTCTAAACCTCAATAGAATCTAAAGGGATTTTGTGGGATTTTGTTTTATGTTGAGCTAGGGTCTCACTAAATTGCCCAGGCTGGTCAAACTCTTAGACTCAAGTCTCCTGAGTAGCCAAGATAGGCATGTGCCATTGTACTTAGCTTGAAGAGATTTTTAAATAAATAAAAAACCAACTAACATTGGGCTAGGGGTGTGGCTCAGTGGTAGAAAGTGTGAGGCACTGGGTTCTGTTCTCAGCACCACATAAAAATAAAGGTATTGGGCTGGGGTTGTGACTCAGTGGCAGAGTGCTTGCCTCAAATATGTGAGGCACTGGGTTCAATTCTCAGCACCACATAAAAATAAAATAAAATCAAGGCATGATGTCCATCCACAACTACAAAAAAATAAAAATAAAGGTATTGTGTCTATCTACAACTAAAAACGTTTTTTTAAAAAACCAACTAAGACAATTCCAGTAGTTTGTATAAACTTAATATGTTAAACCTTGGGCTCCCAGTAAAACACAGCAGAATGAATATACATGTTTACCATTTCACCTTCTTCTTTTTTTTTTTTAAAGAGAATTTTAATATTTATTTTTTAGTTTTCGGCAGACACAACATCTTTGTTTGTATGTGGTGCTGAGGATCAAACCCGGGCCACACGCATGCCAGGCGAGCGCGCAACCACTTGAGCCACATCCCCAGCCCAAGGGAGATAAATTCTTAAAACAGAAAGAATAGAAGATGACATAACAGAAGATGAAGGGTTCCATGAAAATATTGAAAGTGGAAAGTGAATGGAGGAATGGAAACTAAAAAGACCAGAACATGCCAAATCTTAAATGCCGTCTATAGGACAATGAAATATGCAAGGACCATGCTGGTTACAACCTCACGAACCTGGAAAGGCTCAGGAACTAGAAGCTCCATCTACCTCTGAAAGCAAGGAAAGGCATACCCCCCCCCCCAAAAAAAAGAGAGTCTGGTTGAACACTTTGATAAGGATTCTTCAATTTCCCCTTCCCCAGTCATGAACATGACTACACCTCTCACTTGGAAAGAAGATGTATTTTATCTGAACCTTGGCCATTCTGGTCTTTGGTACACCAGACACAATCAAGAACGGGGCACCTGGCAGACAGCAATGCTGAATGTACAACAGCCATTTTATCTTTCTAAGTAACAAAATCAATGAATGAAAGGACAAAAAATGCCCAATTAAAAAAAAAAAGAGCTTCTATTAAAGTGTATTTTAAGATTAAAATAATTGTTACAGAAAATTTTTGGACATACACATTTTGAATGTCAGTTTTCTTTTCTATTAACATTCTAAGGACATTCCCAGTTGTTTGCGCTTAGAAATGGCTGAAGTGAGTGACAAGACACACATAAGATAGACACCGAGCCGCTGGGCGGGAGTCTGAGAGTCTATTCCTTAACCTTCAAGGCACTATTAGGTGACTCGATTTAATGAGCCAAGTAATCTCTATATAAAAGTCTCTTAAACAAATTACAGGATCTTAGAAGCAACTCATCAGGCAAAGAAAATCTCATACATAAAAAGAACATTTTTTCTTCAAATAACTTTTTTAAAAAATTAAATTAAAAATCAAGGGCTAGGGATGTGGCTCAGTGGTAGAGTGTTTGCCCTGCACATGCAAGGCCCCAATCCTCAGGACTATAAAAATAAACAAACAAACAATAAATAAATAAATAAATAGAAAGCCAAGTATTGTTTATCTGTAGGAGGGGTTGATCCCAGGGTACTTTACCACTGAGTTACATCACCAGCACTTTTTATTTTTTTTATTTTGAGACAGGGCCTCAGTAAGTTGTTGAGGTTGGCCTTGAACTTGCAATCCTGCCTCAGCCTCCTGAGTCACTGTGCCTCACTGAACAAAAGTGGCACTAACTTTGATAACAAGAGTAAATCAACCATAACAAGAATGACTGAATACACCCATCTTTATAGCTGTCCTTGGGGTTCCATCTATTATAAAAAATCCTAAATCATTTAGTGCCTTTTTAAAAATAATCAAAAATATCAAGTTATACTGATAAACACGAGTCAGCACTGAAGATCCACAGTGGCTATGAATCCTGAAATTCCCCTGTAGGAGAAGCTACTCTAGGTCAAAAGACAAAAGGGTTGGAATGGAAGCTAGTATGCAAGCTCCAGGTGGGTAGAGAAATTTTTTTTTTGCTTTTATTTTCTTTACTGCCTTGTTTCCAATTCCTACAAGACAGAACATAGTAAATGTTCAATTAATACTGTTAGATAAATGGCTGTCCAGAAAGATCCTTTCCAAAGTTGGCAGCAAACCATACAAAGAATATTCCAACTTTGGCATCTATCAGTCGGAGAGGGCACTATGACTCTCTGGCCTGCACTGAGGTCTTTGCAATGTTCTGATGCAGATACAAATCACAGTGCTTCTCAATGAAGAAGAGTGGCCTAAACTTTTTTGCAAATCTTTTTTACTGTCTAAAATTAATTAAGAAAGACTGCTGGATTCTCCTCTGCTTCTAAATCTATTGAGTTTCACTTTAGATAGCCTTTGGAAAACTCCTTGCAAACTCCTGTGTAAATGAAGGGAAGAAAAGCAAATAATGTTTTAATGAAAAATGGTTTTGACCTTATCAGACCCTGAAAGAGCTGCCTTAGTCCTTGAACTAAGAAGTTAAGAGCCATAACTTTGACCAACATTCAGAAGAAATTTTCAATCAAGGGAAGGGGATTAAAAAAAAAAAAAAAAAAAACAGAGGAAAACATCACTGACTACATGAAGCTACACTTATAAGAAGGCCAGGACATTTTAGCAGTGGTACTTGTCACTTTAAATATCACTTATTTTTTTGTACATTAACAATAATTTCATCAGAAAGTGAATTTTGCTATTTGAAGAGGGAAAAAAAAAAAAAAAGCCAATGCTTCAGTCTGACAAGACAGACCCTAGCACAAGAGCTACATATTATAACTCCTTTCAGTGGTGTAAAAATGTCAATTGTTAAGGTACATTTACCTTTTAGACCATCACTTAAAAGTGACATTCTAATTATAAGACCCATAAGTCACCTTTCTCCAGGCTTTTCTCTGGCATCACTTCCTGCTGTCATTCAAATATTATTTAACAGGACAAAAGAGCAACTTCCCATTACCAATCAGTTCCAAACTGCTCCACAGTTCAGTCTTTCAGTATGCGTGTTTCTATGGATAGCAGCTAAATGGTAATCCACAAATCAACGCCCAAATCCCCTCTAAACAGATGTTCTTCAGCTAGTTCAGGTGATTTCCATTTACTACAAACAACTCATCCTGCAGCAAAATAGCTGTATTCAAATAAGGTCAAGAAAAATAATTATTCAATAAATGTTCACAAATAACCGCTTCATGCCATCATTTTCCCTGTATCTAAGAAGATAACACGCTTTCAAAAGTTCTTCCCCAGGGCTGGGCTGGGCTGGGGTTCAGGGGTAGAGCACTTGCCTAGTATGTGTGAGGCACTGGGTTCGATTTTCAGCACCACATATAAATAAATAAGTAAAGTTCCAACAACAACTAACAAAATATTAAAAAAAAAAAAAGTTCTTCCCACAGGCAGGCAAAAACAAATTAATTTTTTTAAAAAATTACTTATGGTGACTTTTTCAGGAGATATACGGCCTTCATGTCTTTTTTTTTTTTTTTTTTTTTTTAGAGAGAGAGAGAGAGAGAGAGAGAATTTTTTAATATTTATTTTTTTTTAGTTTTCGGCGGACACAACATCTTTGTATGTGGTGCTGAGGATCGAACCCGGGCCGCACGCATGCCAGGCGAGCGCGCTACCGCTTGAGCCACATCCCCAGCCCCCCTTCATGTCTTATTAAACTCACACCCTTTAGCAAACTTTATTAACTAGGCCAGTACTCTCTTGATCAACAGCACAGGCCTTGGTGGCAATCCTAAGGCGCCACTTAAATTGCAACTCTGGGAAAATTACTTATTCCGCACATCACTTTTCTCAGATTTACTTTTTAAATTTATTATTATTGTTGTTGTTATTATTTGGTACTAGAGATTGAGCCCATCCCTTTTCACTTTTTTTTAATTTTGAGACAGGGTCTCATTAAATTGCTGAGGTTGGCCTCATACTTGTGATCCTCCTGTCTCAGCTCCCAAATCAATGGGATAATAAGCATGCACCACCACGCCCAGCTTTTCTAGGCTTTAAAATGAAGATAATAATAGTATCTACCACTTAAATGGATGAAAGGATTAAGTGAAATAATGAATAAATGAGTAAGGCACTTAAAACATTGCTTGATACACAACTCGGTAAATGTTGGCTCTTGTCTATATGTACTAGCCTATTAAAAACAACCTCACTATAGTCACAGCAGATAGAATAGTCCATAATAATTAATAGAGCCCCAGGATAATGCTACGGGGAAATACCAAAAAAGAGGGAAATACTTTAAAAAGCTTACTGAGGTGCCTTCCTTCTCTAGACAGGCAACTCTCAGTACCACTTATGAAAATGCTGACAAGCCATGGGAAAAGCAGCAAAGATATCTGCAAAGTGACTACTATTCTATGAAACAAGAAAAAAAGAGGCTCAAGAGGCTGAGTCAGGAGGATCATTGGTTTAAAGACAGCCTCAGCAAATCAGTGAGGCCCTAAGCAACTTGGCAAGGTCCTGTCTCTAAATAAAATATAAAAAAGGGCTGGGGATATGGCTCAGTGGTTAAGCACCTGAGTTTAATCCCCGGTACAAAAAAAGAAGAAAGAGGGCTGGGGATGTGGCTTAAGTGGTAGCGCGCTCGCCTGGCATGCGTGCGGCCCGGGTTCGATTCTCAGCACCACGTACAAACAAAGATGTTGTGTCCGCCGATAACTAAAAAAATAAATATTAAAAAATTCTCTTTCTCTCTCTCTCTCTCTCCTCTCTCACTCTCTCTTTAAAAAAAAAAAAAAAAAAAAGAAGAAAGAAAAAGAGAAATTCAAGAAAACTTGTCTTTCCAAGTAGATTGGTGGACATTTAACAGAAAACTTGACATAGCTATCTAGAAATAAAAGAACTGTGGGCCAAGTGTGGTAGCACACACCTGTAATCTTAACAACTAGGGAAAATGAGGAAGGAGGATTGCAAGTTCCAGGCCAATCTGGGCAACTTGGTACAATCCTGTCTCAAAATAAACATAAAAAAAGGGGCTGTGGAGGGCACTGGGGTTGTGGCTCAGTGGTAGAACGTTTGCCTAGCATGTGGGTTCGATCCTTAGCACCACATAAAAATACATAAAATAAAGGCATTGTGTCCATCTACAAATGAAAAAAAAAAAAAAAAAGGGCTAGGGAACTGGGGGTTGTAGCTCAGTGGTAGAGCATTTACCTTGCACATGTGAGAAACTGGGTTTGATACTCAGCACCACATAAAAAGTAAATAAATAAATAAAAATAAATAAAGATATTGTGTCCATATACAACCAAATATATATACATATATATATATATATATATATATATATATATATATATATATATATGTATTTTTTTAAAAAAGGCTGGGGATATACTTATAGGTAGAACATCACTGTGAGTTGAATCTCCAGTACTACAAAAAATAAAAATAAAAATTTTGAAAAGAAAGAAATAGAAATCAGAGAACTGTGCATTCTGCTTTGAAACAGATACTTTTGCAGGCAATATAAAATTATTGTAGGCTGAAGGTGGTTGTCTATTCATACATACCTGTATGTATCACCTATACCGTAAGATATGCAGTAAGAGTTCCAGGTGTATAACTCTATTCTCAGACAGAATCTAGCAGCATACTCTGAGAGAAATGAAACTTAAAGCCAAAAAGAAAATTTTCATGAAAATCTTTGCCACCAGGATTAACCTTATCCAGAGATGATGTAACTGGTGGAGTTTATCAGAGAAAGAGTCATGTGTGGATGACTGATACATAAAATTACTAACCGGGACACATATGAAAATTCTAGTTACCATTTACTAAACACTATGTGCCAGGCCTTCTTTTTTTAAGTTTTTTATATGGGTTAACTAATTAATTCTTAATATTGCTATAAGATAGGGATTTTATTGTCTCTACCTTAAAGCTGAGGACTGAGGTACAGAGAGAGATTAACTTGCCCAAATGTCAAGTTAACCGTGGCTGGTCCTCTCTGGCAGGGGACTGTGATTCACATAGAGGGTTTTGGTTATCTATGACACTGAAATTTTTGACAATAAGAATGTAAGGACTTGTATAATTAGAATGTTTTATATCTCATAACCTTAGTCAGACTTTTTATTGGGCTTTCTGTGGAATTCTATTTGACTACCACCTGACACACATCTGCACTTGCTCACATGAGCAAGACCCCCATGGTGAGCCTAATATCAGAGCAGCTGGCAGCTCTTGGAGAAGAAGAAGGGGTGGATAATTACTCTTGACAGGTCATGACAGACACAGTCTCTATCCAACCACCAATAAACTTCAAAAACTACCCTAGACTCCGTAAGTTTGCCAGTCTCCAGATCCCAGTTTATGTCAAATATGGCTGTGTCCCCTCTTAGCTTAAGTTAATTCAGGGCATTGAAAAATAAACAAGTTTACAATGGAAGTAGGTAGTAAAAGTTCAGAATAGGAATGAAACAAAGATTGTGATTGGTCACTTACCCTAATAGGATTGCAAAATTACAGACTGGCCATGCATAATCCTATTATGAACACTTTTCATTAATAAGGTTTTATTATAGTTTTATTTCTTACCCATAAAACAAGGTTTTTTCATCTTCTTCCATATTATTCCACAGGCATTGGTTAGGTTTCCTCTTCTCTATTACCTATGATGGAAATAATCTGTAAGGCCAGAAAAAAAAAAAGCAATTTCATTTAGCAATTCAAAATATGATCAATATATTACAATGCAGTGAACTCCCTACAAGCCCTCAAACCTGACATAAAAGAATGAAAAAAAAACTGACATTTTTTTTTCAGCTAGGAATCAAGATTTATTCACTTACAGGTAGACTGATTCATAAATGGAAGTATAAAGGTTTACTTCCTGAAAAAGTGCACTGCATTTGTTTTAGGTTTTAAAGATGACATATTATCCTTGCATATAATCAGAAAAACTTCATGGTAACAAAATTATCCAAGTATCAAAAGCCAAAATTATTTTTGTGTAAGTGAAATATATAATAATGCAATATACCAGGAGGTGATTCTTTTGTGTTAACTGGTTTCATGATATTTATGTAAGCAACAGCATTCTTCTTAAAGAGCAGTGTATAGTCTACACACAGGACCTTATATTAATCAAAGATGTCTAGAGTTTATAATTTGAATAAATTGCACATATAATCATTTTTTAGATTTCTGACAAGTATTCAGGGCACAATAAAGCTTGAGCTTGGCATACTTAACTACTATGTAACAGAATGGAAAATTCTCTATTTTGTCATCCTAATTGCTCACACAAGAATCCCCTTTGGAAGAAACTTTCTTTGTGAAAATATGTTTCCTCAATATGGACCCCCCACCTCTCATGTCCAGTCCCCTTGGAGCGAGTGGGTGGTTCCCTGCAGAATGGCTGTCAAGATACCAGAATGGTTGTCAAGAAAGGGAAATTGCTCTGCATTAGACAAGGGGAAGAATTTGTTGTTTTATCTCTGAAAGGAAAGTAGAGAAGAATGTTGAGGAGAGGGAATGGGAGAGAAGAAAAGAAGAGCTAGCATAATGGAGCAAAGCTGGGATTAGGTAGGGGTGAAGCTCTCAGGTCAAGGGAGGTCTGAAAACTTTTAAGACCAGGGATGCCTTACTAGGAGAGTTGGCTGCATTAATGCAAAGCAAGGCTCACCCCACCTCTATTTGGCCGCCTTTCTTCAGTAAGATATACAAAATCTGCAAATGTCCTGTGTGAATAGGGCCTTTCTAAAACCAGTAAAGAAACCAAGTTTCTCATCTGGGTGTGCTGAGTGCAAATCAGTAGCACAGGGCAAGAATGTACAAGGCCAGGAGACAGAAGAGGATGAGAGATCAGGAAACACACAAGAATGTTTAGGGAGAGCTTAAATCTTCCACACATTCTAGGCTGAAGGGTTGGAGGCAAACTTATTCAGGAAAACTACATGAATGGGGTCTCATAAAGTGTCCCTCTTTCCTTATCCAAATGAGCTAACTTGCAATGTAAGAAAACTAAAAAATTAAGTTATCTTAATTATACTTAAAACCAAGTTATTTTAACTAATTTTAGATGCTCCCCAAAAGTTAACTACAATAGTCTCTTCTATATTAAACGGCACCTAGGATATTTAAACAGGGGGGTTTATGCTTACGGCCCTATGAAACAGTTATTAATTTGAAGAATAATGACTTTAATAATGATGATAGAGATTCTGAAAATTGGGAAATTATAGTAAGTCAGTTCACTTCTAAAAACTATTAGTAAAACTCCACATATTCAAAAATTTTCCATCTGGGTCCCACATATGTCATTTTAACGACTGCAATATGCTTTGGAATGGGAGTGGCATGGAATTAAAGATATATAAAACAAAGCACTGGAGTAGGAACGAAATATAAATGTGGATGACATCTCTTTCAGTGCTCATTTGAAATAAAGTGCCCAAATCATAGGCAGGCATATTCCAAACTTACCTATTAATGAACATACTGATTTCTTGGGCTGTAGGATGTTATCATCATGATGTCCATTTACTAGCAGGAGACCTTACTTAACTTCTCTGAGTCTGTTTCTAATTACCTTCATAGCACTGGTATGAAAATTAAAGGAGAATGTGGCTAAAATGCTCATACACTGCCTGGCACACAGCCACTAGTTTAGTTTTCTTCATTTAACTTTCTACCCTTAGTTTAGAGGAGTTCCCAGGGCTTGAAAAGGAGAAAATCAATCTTGGAATGTTACCCAACTAACTTATTCTGACAAATAATAATAATACGAATGAATATGATAGCTATCAACATCTATAAATCCTTTAATGTATGCCAGATATTCATCCAGTACTTCATTCAATCCTCACAACTATGAGGTAGATATTATTTTTATTCCCATTTTGCAGACAAGGAAATGGCGGCACAAACAAGTTTCATAGATAATAAGTGGCAAATTAGGATTCAAACACGTTTCTACTCTTTAAGAAATACTAGCCTCGTCTGATTCATAGTAGGGTAGGGAGAGGGAGCATGGGAGGAATAGACAAACTATAGAGAGAGCAGAGACCGTTGGAGGGGAAGGGAGGGGCATGGGGTTAGAAATGATGATGGATTGTGACGGTCATTATTATCCAAAGTACATGTATGAAGACACAAACTGGTGTGAATATACTTAGTATACAACCAGAGATATGAAAAATTGTGCTCTATATGTGTAATAAGAATTATAATGCATTCCACTGTCATATATAAATTTAAAAAATTAATTAAAAATAAATAAATAAGTACCCCATTTAAAAAAAAAAAAGAAATACTAGCCTCAAGGACTAACATCTAGGTGACAGCAGCAAGGCCCTTCTTTGAGGGTTCACTAATATTATTATAGTCAAATAGGGTATGTTCAGAATTGATCTGCAGAATTGACCTGTTATCTAAAAAATACATACAAATATATAATCTATATAATAATTATGGAGTGACTGGATGGTGGGAAGTAAGCATGGTGTCTTGGAGTTTAAAATGTGAATGGGACTAATAGGTGCATTTAAAATTTTTTTTCTTTTTAATATCCAGTCTCTTCATTCCTTCATCAATATATATTGAGGACCTACTCAGGATTAGGCACTTTTTTAGACATCAAAGATGTTCACAATAGGTAAAATAAGATGCAGTTGCTGGGACTCCATAATTTTACTATCAGCAAGGATTTGTTGGATTTAAGTGTGCTCCTTGACTCAGTCACATGATTTTACTATCCCAATCTATAAGCTCACAGTAAAATGTCTATGTCAAAAATGTTTCAAGTACACAATTAGATGAATAAGAGCAAAACATACTGATATGGCATTTTATGGCTTTCAAAGTACTTCTACACATATCTCTTGGGGTGTCTCAAGCCAGTACTGAGAGCAGGTAAGGCAGGAATGATAGTCTAGGAAGTGATATCTAATGCATTCTGACTATTGTGGAGTTGAGACATATTCTAACTGCAAAAGAACCAATGGCTCACTGAATGTGATGCTCTTTCTACATTTGAATAAAAAGTCTATAAAAATGACTTTTTCCAAAGTCAATGTCATAATTGATTTTTTTAAAAATCAGAAATAATCAGCCATATATAATTAAAGTTAAAATAGGCCAAAAGTATTAGAAGATACCAAAGGCTGAAAAAACTCACACAACTAAATAGAGGAATACTCACACAAATAAAGAAAAATTAATAATGCAAAAAGAAATGTAACATTTTTACATTTCAGGACACAGCATGGACAGCATGAACAAAAGATTCAAGATCTGCTGGTTTTGCTTGTTCTAAGATTCAAAATTATCAGTTTATCATGGGTTTTTTAATAATGGTTTTTAAGTCCAAATTCAGGGCTTCTACATAAGAACTGCAAAATAGACTCATGAATTCCTGTGAAACACAAAGAGTGCTAGTATTGCAGTTACACACTCTGTGGTTCAAAATTATCTAGGTAGTAATAGCACTGTTCACTTGACATATGAATTGATTTCTTATGAGCTGTTTATTAAAATGCTTTTTCACCAAAAGACAGAAATGTTATGTCAGTTTAAGAAACTATATATTAGAGGGATCATGAACTAAAATCAATTTCCATGCATGTATGAGTTTGTCCGGATGAA
Source organism: Callospermophilus lateralis (assembly GCF_048772815.1). NCBI lineage: Eukaryota > Metazoa > Chordata > Mammalia > Rodentia > Sciuridae > Callospermophilus > Callospermophilus lateralis. The sequence goes on along the minus strand of NC_135310.1, from coordinate 112,874,657 downwards.
CCCAACTACAATGTTTAACCATTACGATCTAAAAGAGAAAAACAAAAAAAGAAACTGTGTGTTTCTGTGTGTATATTACAGCATACATGAAATAGCCAGCTAGACTGTGACCTTACTGAGGCCAGGGATTATTTTCCACTTATTATTTTCCTGTTGAAACACCATAGTAATAGTACAAAAGACATATTAATATATATTTTGGTCAAATGAATCACCAAGAGATGGTCCCATTTCTATATTTATCTTAAATTTTACCTCTTATATAAAATTATTTCTAACATTTGTAAAGTAGTTTTCTTGCTTTGGCCATATCCACAGCCCAGAATTTCTAATATTGATACTGACACGTGTACGCACACACACACACAAACACTTCTTTTTTTTTTTTTTCTTTCTTTTTTTTTTTTTTTGGTATTAGATCAAACCTAGGACCTCTCACATGTTAGGCCAGCATTCTACCACATCCTCAGTCTTTTTATTTTTTATCTTGAGACAAGGTCTCACTAAGTTGTCCAGGCTGGTCTTGAATTTGCAATCCTCCTGCCTCAGCCTTTCAAGCAAGAGGGATTACAGATGTTTGCCACAGAGCCTGGCTAAAGTACCTATTCTCAATTTAAAACTCATTTACCACAGCAAACTGGAATTTTATCATCTTTCCACATGTACACTGTCATGTTAGAACAAAGCATTTCATCCTTGAGCCTTCTTAAGAAAAAACAATTTGGGATTAATGCAATGATATATGAAATTCAGAATCCCAGACTGAAATATGGTCAAGTTCCACATTAGAAATTTTCCTCCCTAAATATCTATATGGTTAGGACAAAAAAGGCTTTAGGAATCCACCTGCCTTGTTGACTGACTTCCATATCTAAAAAGATACTCGAAGAATCTGTTAACTTAAAGAGGCGCAAGAGTATTGGAAAGTAAAAAAGCCTCAGATTTAAAATCATAAGGCTTGAGTTTAAGTCCCAGATATTCATTTTTTAACAGTGTAACCTTGGACTACTCACTAACGTCTTAGAATCCCTACATCCTCACCGGTAAAAGGATATAAAATCAGCTCTATTCCCTCGCAAAGATGTTACAAAGGTCAAATAAGAAAATAAGAATAAGAACATTATAAACTGGCAAGAGCCATACATGAATTAGTTATTCTTTTTTTAATATTTGTTTTAGTTATTCTTTCCTTGCTAGCATAGAAAGAAAATATTTTAGATTAGTATTCTGAAGAGAAGACATACCAATATTCAAACATTCCATAGGTTCTAGGGAAAGCTGGGATAAAAAGAGCCAGATCACCCAGAATTGATAGAATTCTAAAATGTGTTTGGTATCCAGTTCTTAATTTCAATTGAAGATGTAGTCTTAACTAAAAGCTTATAAGGACTAGTGGACATAAGATTTTTGCCAGATTGGGAATTCTTTCTCCCCAAATAAGATGACCTAAGAACTTTGGCTTAATATGCTTGCATTCTTCCCAATCATCCAAGATAAATGCAAACAAAAGAATACCAAATCCTATTTAGTCTGGAGAGCAGCCATGTCAGCCTCAAAATCACCTTCACACAGCACACATCACAGTTGCTATTTCATCACTCTGCCTAAATGTAATCTTGTTTTTTGTATGCTCCACATATTATAAATATTAATTGGTAGAGTTTAGTTTGCCAGCATATATCAAACAATTTTTTAAAGTTTTTTAAATATTGAAGATTTCTTTTTCTTTTTGCTAGACAAATAGCATGCCCTTTTATTTGTTTATTTTTAATGTGTTGCTAAGGATCGAACCCAGATCCTCACATGCGCTAAGCAAGAGCTCTACCACTGAGCCACAACTCCAGCCCTTCAAACCATTTTAAAACATTAATTCTGTCATTACCAAGCACTTCTTATAAATACTATAAGACAATTTTGGAAACACAGAGCAACAACTTCAATGGTGAGAGAATATTTATGAACATTTATCATACACCCACTACACACTACACCCCACGCTGTTTGAGGTGTTTTCACCTATACTTGTTCGTTTGCTTTCCACACTGAGAGAGATGTCAGGTGCATTTTACAGATGAAGAATGAAGAAGGGCCAGATTGGTTAGTAAGTGACTAGCCTATGATCACACAGCCAAGGAAACAGCAGCATCCAGGCCCCAGAGAACTGCGTTGTTAGCAAGGAATGTGAGATTAAATAGTTTTGTGCCCATGGTAAAACTTAATTGGCAGTTAGCTTTGTTCAAGAAGTTCCTGAACAAAAACAGTTTTTAAGTGTTAAACATAAAGACAAAAACAGTTCACTACAGTTAGTTGTTTTCATGGGAAAACCCGCAAAGAAAACACTAATTTACTAAATAAAATCAATAACTGTTTTTATAAAGATTATCTCTTTGAGATCATTTCTAAGTAGGTATCAAAAATTACCTGCATCTCACAAACATGAAAATATTTCAAATAAGAATTTTAAATACTATATTTTTAAAAATGCTTCCTCTAATCAAAGCTCTTCCTTTAAAATTAAAATGTTAACTCTAACCTGTATATTGCTATTCACTCTAGTAAGTTGTTTTTCCTGAAAATCCCCATTCAAAAAAAACACCTAATGTTTTTAAAATAAACATTCTAAATAGGTTCTAAAACAGACAATAATAAAGGTTGAGATAAAATTTCTGAACTACTTATCTGAACCAGGTAATGAGAAGCTAGGGGTATATAGATAAAATCTAAAGTCTAAGAGCTTTTCAACTAAAAGATTCCAGCAGAAATAATTTAACACTTGATGGTTACACTGTTATTTGGTTAGAGTATTCAAAGATATAATAGATCTTAAAAATATAAAATTGCTGGGGTTGTGGCTCAGTGGTAAAGAGCTCACCTAGATGCATGAGGTACTGGGTTCGATCCTCAGCACCACATAAAAATAAAATAAAGATATTATGTCCATCTAAAACTAAAAAATAAATATTTTTAAATGTATATAAAATTGCATATGAAGTCATTAAACAGTACCCTAATTAGGTGTAGTCATTAAGAGATCAGGTTCAGGGCCTGGGGATGTAGCTCAGTGGTAAAGCACTTGGCTAGCATGCACAATGCCCTGGTTTCAATCCCCAGCACTGCAGAAGGGGGGGAAAAGGGGAAAAGATGAAGAAATCAGGTTTATGAGCCAGACTGGCCAGATTAGAATCTAAGAGTCCATCCAGCTGTGGTACCACACATCTGTAACCCTAGCAACTCAGGAGGCTGAGGCAGAAGGACCACAAGGCTGAAGGCAAGCCTGAGCAACTTATTGAGATCCTGTCTCAAAAAAAAAAAAAAAAAAAGGCTGTGATATAGCTTAGTGGTAAAGTGCCCTGGGCTCAATCCTGAATACAACAGAGATGGGAAAGGGCAGAATCCCAGTGAGCCCAAATTCCTAGCTGTGAAAATGCCCTGTGCCTCAGTTTCTTCACCTATCTCATAAAATTGTTGAGAATTAAAGAGTATAAAGTGCTCAGAAAAGTCAATGGCATTGGGGTTAGTTAATTATTTTTTAAGTACTATCTGTGTAAAAAAAAATTAAATATACATGTAAAAGACTGAAAGACTTCCATTATTGAGCTATTTTGCTTTCAGATTTAGAAATTAAAACATAATATGCTGGTCATTGTGGTACAAGCCTCTAATCCCAGCTACTTATCTGTAATCCCTGCTCCTAGGAGGCTAAGGCAGGAGGATAGCCAAATTCAAGACCAGTCTGGGCAACTTATCAAGACTCTGTCTCAAAATAAAAAGGGCTGGGGATATAGTTCAGTGTTAGAGCATTTGCCTAGCACGTGTGAGGCCCTGGGTTTAATCCCCAGCAGCATGAATGAATGAAAAAATAAAATAAGGAGAAGCATGGGGCTGGGGTTGTAGCTCAATGGTTGAGTGCTTGTCTCGCATGTGTGAGGAACTGGGTTCGATCCTCAGCAACACATAAAATAAATTAAATAAATAAAACAAAGATATTGTGTCCATCTACAACTAAAAACAATTCAAAATAAATAAAGAGGGCTGGGGATGTGGCTCAAGCAGTAGCACACTCATCTGGCATATGTGTGGCTCGGGTTCGAGCCTCAGCACCACACACAAAAACAAAGATGTTGTGTCCGCCGAAAAAACTAAAAAATAAAAATAAATATTAAAATTCTCTCTCTCTCTCTCTTAGAAAGAAAGAAAGAAAGAAAGAGAAGCAAACCCCAAACTTTGTTGGTAACAGACTAGCAATAACCTGGGGTGGGGGATAGGGAAAATCACCCAGGGACTTCTGTACAATACAAATGGTTACCTCAGCTTTTTTGACTACTCTTTAAAATGTACATGTGTTTCCAAATGTATTTCACATATTATTTTTCCCAATAAAGATAAAAACTAATGCATTTCCCAAGCATAGTAACAAGAATGCATTGTTTAACCTTAGAAGAGAGGGAGAATAAATCTGTTGACTTTTTGCAGGTAACTTCAGATGGCTTGCTATAGTTTACTTAGCCAAGCAAAAATTTCATTGGATTCCACTCAATAATAAGAGATATTATTTTTCTTTGTGGTTTGGCTGTTACAAAGGGTGTCACTGATTCACGGGAACACCTCTTTATGGTCACAGATCTGGAGGTTGTAAGGAATCTCAGCGGGCTTATCTTCTAACAGGTTTGCTCTCCAGATAAGGGAACATGAATTCCCTTAGTTTCTGAAAAACAGGCTTTCTCCACTCTGCTCCCAGCTGTTATAACTAGTTACCACTGTCACAGAAAGGGGCACAGCCCATTCTTCAATTGTCTCATGACAGTGACTAGAAAGAGGGTGAATTTATACCATCCATCAGGATCTGTTGAAGACCCAACATGAACCCCAAAAGATGCTAAAACTACAGAGGAGCCCAGTGCTTTAGTCAAAGAAGGTGCCCCCATAAATAGGTGTGTCAAAAGTACAAAGCAAGGTTTCTGCTCAAGGATTTTACACATAAGGGAAAATTGGCAGAGAATTATATGCTGACATATAATGAATTCAGCAGAACCTGGGGGCAAAGTTTACAAACTATAAAAGATAGGAGAGAAGGAGAAATAAGAGCAAAGATTTATGTAGCATGGGGTTAAATGGAAGAAGGAGTTTTGGAAGAGAGGGGTTAAAAACTGAGTAAAGAAATCTTTCTAGAAATTTCTCCAAGGAAATCTGTTGACATTTTTACAGGTATACGAATTTGTTCTACATATTTCACCAGTCATAATCACATTAAGCAAAGAATTCCCATCCTCTCTCACAAAGAACTTGAACCCACTGAGAGAAAGGGAATAGTAAGTAGTAGGAAAAAAGAAACATTTTAAATACTCAATATAAATTCTTTTTTTTTTTTTTAAAGAGAGAGAGAGATGAGAGAGAGAGAGAGAATTTTTTTAATATTTATTTTTTTAGTTTTCGGAGGACACAACATCTTTGTTTGTATGTGGTGCTGAGGATCGAACCCGGGCCGCACGCATGCCAGGCAAGCACGCTACCACTTGAGCCACATCCCCAGCCCTCAATATAAATTCTTTAAAACATGAATATCTTTAAATGGTAAGATACAAATTTTCTCCAAGTTTTGTATTTTTTGTTTTTTACTAGGAATTTAACCCAGGGAAATTGACCACTGAGATACAACCCCATCCCTTTTTATTTTTAATTTTGAGACAGAGTCTCTGTAAGTTGCTTAGGCCTTACTCAATTGCTGAGGCTGTTCTTGAACTGGCAATCTTCCTGTCTCAGCCTCCCAAACCACCAGAATTAAGGCGTGTGGCACCATGTCCAGCAAATTTTCTCAAGTTTTAAAGTTCATTCAAATAAAACGAGACCCCCAAATATTAACAAGGAAGAAAACCATAAAACATTATTGGGGGGGCTGGGGATATGGCTCAAGCGGTAGCACGCTCACCTGGCATGCATGTAGCCCGGGTTCGATCCTGAGTACTACATACAAACAAAGATGTTGTGTCCGCCGAAAACTAAAAAATAAATATTTAAAATTCTCTCTCTTTCTCTCTCTCTTTAAAAAAAAATATTATTGGGGTGGAGGTACTGGGATTGAACTCAGGGGCACTTGACTACTGAGCCACATCCCAGACTTATTTTGTATTGTTTATTTAGAGACAGGGTCTCACTGAGTTACTTAGTGCCTTGTTTTGCTGAGACCGTCTCTGAACTTATGATCCTCCTGCCTCAGCCTCCAGAGCCACTAAGATCACAGGCATGTGCCACCACAACTGGCCATAAAATAAAATTTTTTTTAATTTCACAAATAACTGTGACTTCAAGCCTAGAGTAAATTAACAGGATATCTGGGTGACATAACTAATGGAAATAGGGTTTCTAAAGGCTGGGAATGTAGCTCAGTGGTAGAATGCTTGCCTAGCATACATAAAGCTCTGGGCTGGATCCCCAACACTACAAAAAATAACAACAATAATAGTAATGAAAATGATGAGAAGGAGGAGGAGGAGGAAGAAGAGGAGGTGAAGTAGAATAGGAAAGGGCTTCTATTTCCAGTTAGTTTAAAAGGAAAAGATAGAGCCATATGTGGAAGAAAAAGAACACTACAAAAGAGGTCAATTCTAGTTTAGACGAGTAAAGATGATGGGCTCAGGCCTGTAATCCCAGTAACTAGGGAGGCAGAGTCAGGAGTATCTCAAGTTCAAGGCCAGCCTCAAAAACCTGGTAAGACTCATGTCTACAAATAAAAAGGACTGGGGTAGTGGTAGAGCACCCCTGTATTCAATCTCAGTGAAGGATGGGAGAGGGTAAGAGGAGGAGTTGTTTTAATCCTCCATTTGGAGAAGCTATATTCACTAAGGTATATTTGCAATGTACAAAGTGATTTTTTAATATGTCTATGCACTGTGAAATGGTTAAATCTAGCTAACTGACATATTCGTCACTTTACATACTTATTTTTTGTTGTGAATACAAGAAAGTTGTGGAAGAAGAAAAACAAATTAATAAGTTATTTGATTCAACAAGACAAAGAAGGCTAAAACCCAAGGGCATGTTGAGCGGAAGACCCAAGCAAACTGAACTGTCCATCAGAAAAACTCAGAATGCCTCTGAAAGGGGGACCAGAAGATAGGGCTGGAAAAAAAAAAAAGAGAGAGAGAGAGAGAGAGAAAGAAATACTCCAGTCTGATTCCCAGCAGCTAGTAGGCAGAAAATGGGAGTTCTCTCTCTAAAAAGATTAGTAAATAGACTATGAACTTAGGAACAACTGGGGCAACCCACCTGTCTTAAAAATATTGAAATTAAGACAAAGTCGATATTCTGAAGGTGTCCCCACTCAGCCCCCAAACGCTGCAGTCAGATTGATAAGCCATGTCCAAAAGAAAAACTACATTTACTGACTGCTAGCAGGGCCGTCTCTAAAAAGTTGGGTCCCTGGCTAATCACCTCATAATGAAGACTACCAGGCAGGGAACCATGGTAATCCTTGCTACTTGGGAGGCTGAGGCAAGAGGATGGCAAATCATGCAGCCTCAGCAATTTAGTGAAACCTGCCTCAAATTTAATAAATGTAAAGGGCTGGGAGTATAACTCAGTGGTGGAGTGCCCCTGGATTCAATCCCCAGTACCACAATAATAATAATAACTACCACCACTAACTTTCAGAATTTGCACTTTGGCAAAGTCAGCTTTTGGTTTTTCAGAGGTTCACTCCTAAATATGTGTAAAAACCCTTGTATATTTAAAGAAACTCCCTAAATGAAAGACCAAAACAAATAAATAAAGGTATTTTAAGGAAATTGAGAGAGTAAAGGAAGCTGAATAAACTTTTAAAAAACTTTATAATTAACATACTCAGGAGTTATTCCATCTATAAAACAAAAAAAAAATACAAGAGTATTAAAAAGTAACATTCAGATAAAAAAATTTTAAATGACAGCAGAAATATAGAACTAATTAGAAGGCCAAGACACTTACAGAAAGTAAATCAAGAGACAAACAGATGGAAAATATAAAAGATGAGAAAATTATAGAACTTTTCAGTCCAGAAGTCCCAACACAGTAAGTTTCAAGACAGATCTGGTGGTGCGGGCCTATAATCCTGGCAACTCAGGAGGCTGAGGAAGGAAGATGGCAAGTTTGAGCCCAGCCTCAGCAACTTAGTGAGGCCCTAAGCAATTTGGCAAGACCCTGTCTCAAAATGAAAGATAAAAAGGGCTGGGGAGGGGCTGGGATTGGAGCTTAGTGATAGAGCACTTGCCTAGCATATGTGAGGCACTGGACTTGATCCCTGGTACCATATAAAAATAAACAAATAAAATTTTTTTTAAAAAAGTATTCTGTCCATCTAAAATTAAAAAAAAAAAATCTCAGTACCAAAATAATAATAAATAAACAAGTTCCAGAGAGAAAGAATAGGGGAAGCTAAGGGTAAGACAGAGGAGAAAAAGATCAGTTAAAATTTAAGAAAATCTCCCAGAAGTGGGGGGAAAAAAATGTTTCTAAATTGAAAAGGCCCTCAGAATTCCCAGAATAACAGATACAATAAGGCCCAGAGTGAATCAGGTTACCATAAAATTTCATAACATCTCTAGGGAGGCAAAAAGAATCAAGAATCAGAATAGCATTAGACTTCTCATTGGGAGCGACAGAAGGTAGACGTCAACCAGACAGAGCAATGCCAGCTGAACTCAGAGAAAATAGTCTTCAATCTAGAATTCTATAACCAGGAAAACTATAAATCAATGATTAGGTAATTTTTTCTTAAATGAATAACTTTCGTACCTGCAGATTTACAAACAATGTACATCCCATGCATGGTTCCCTCCAGAGCTTCTAGAAGAGGTGGCTCCACAAAATTAAATAGAAATGACAAAGGAGGAAGATATGAGGTCCAGGAAACATTGGGGTTGGGGGTGGTGCCGTTTTCAACATAGGAAGGCAAAGGAAATACCTAGGACATGGGGGAAAGTAGATCCCAGGATGAGAACTATGCAGCTCTAGAGAATAGCTTATCATAAAATTTCTGAACAGGGCTGGGGATGTAGTTCAGGGGTAGAGTGCTTGCCTAGCACATGTGAGGCTTGACTAGCACTGTGTTTGATCCTCAGCACCACATAAAAATAAATGGATAAAATAAGGATACTGTGTCCATCTACAACTAAAAAACAGTTTTGAAAAATTTCAGAATAATCGGTTTGCTTCACATTTTGGTCAGAAATGAAAACACATTTAAAAAAAAACTATATTGCATCTTTAGGGAAAGGAAGCACATATACTTCATGCCTGTTGGAACAGGTGAAGATCATTCTGAGTCAGTCACTGACCCATTTCTGAAGACTGAAACAAGAAAGAGTAGAACCTACGCACAAACCAGAAACAACTGCTGCCCAGCTTCCTCTAAGACCCCAACAACTGACATCTGAATTACAAAATATGCTGTTCTCTATTATCTCCAGATACTTTCAAAATTAAGAAAGCTATATTTTCTACTGCCTTTTCATAGCAAAATGAGGGATAAAGTATTTGCTATCATCCACTAATAATGAAGGAGTATTAAAACCATACTTATTAATCACATGTTAGAGTCATTGTGAGAAGGCAGATAGAAGGTATGGCTTGTTATTTACCCCATTTTCTGACATCTAAGTAAACTGCAAACACAGAAATAGCAAAATCTGGTTTTGTTTGTTATTTTTTGACATTCTATTCATTTCTGACCATGGAAATTTTTTTAAAGCTAAACCATACCAAAGCTACCTTGGTAAACACATTTGCCCCCCATTTTTCAGCATAAATGAAGATAAGAATAGATTACTAGCAAAGTATTTTAACTACAGCATACCAATAGTTTTTAAATAGAATGTAAAACATCTTTTTGTTTCATGGTCTCCTAAAATCTGGAATAAAAATTTACTTTATGCTGTTTAAATTTTCTTTTGTTTTTGTTTTTGAGATGGGGGGGGGGTCTCAAAATATTGCTCGACCTGACCTTGAATTTGCAGGCTCAAAAGATGCTTGTTTTAGCCGGGCACAATGTCACACACCTGTAATCCCAGCAACTCAGGAGACTGAGGCAGGAGGACTGTGAGTTCAAAGCCAGCCAGCCCCAGCAACTTAGCAACTCCCTGTCTCAAAATAAAACATAAAAAGGTTAAGAATATGGCTCAGTGGTGAAGCATTCCTGGGTACAATCCCTGGTACTGAAAAAAAAAAAAAAAAAAAAGAGAGAGAGAGAGAGAAAATCCTTGTTTTAGTCAGTTTTGCATTGCTTCTACCAGAGTAACCTGACAAGGACAACTTATAGGAAGGAAAGTTTATTTGGGGCTCATGGTTTCAGGTCTCAGTGCATTGCTTTGAGTCCCCAAATGAAGCAGGACATCATGGCCAAAGAGCAAGGCCAAGGAAAGAAGTTCACCTAAAGGTGGCTAGAAAGGAGACAGAGGGAGAGAAGGGCCACAGGGAAGAGGCACAGTGGGCACGCCCCCAGTGCCCCACCTCCTCCAACTCATCCTACCTGCCTGCAGTTAACACTCAGTCAGGCCATTTAAACTGGGATGGGCTGACAGGTTACAGCTCTCCCAATCTAACCATTTTACCTCTGGCTATTCCTGCATTAACACAGGAGCTTTCAGGAGACACCTCATAGCCTCAGTCTCCTGAGTTAGTGGAACTACAGGCACATACCACTATGCCCAGCTTTCTTTTTTGTAAAGTCTGATAACATACATTATTATCTTACAAAATATATGTATATCCCAAATTTCCTCTAGCTTTTTAAACAAACAAACAAAAAAAATAGCTGGATGTGGTGGTGCATTGTCTGTTATAATCCCAGCTACTTGGGAGGCCAAGGCAGGAGAAAAGTTGGAGGTCAGCCTCAGCAACTTAGCAAGACTTTCTCTGGAAATAAAAAAGAGCCAGGTACATTCCAGCAGACCTGTAATCCCAGCTGTTTGGGAAGCTCAGGTAGGAGGATCACAAATTTGAGGCCAGCTTCACCAACTTAGAAAGCTCTATCTGAAAATTTGAAAAGTGTTGAGGATATGTTAGAACATTTGCCAGGCATGTGAGAGATCCTGATTTCAATCCCCAATACCACAAAAAGATAAAACAAATAAAACAAAATAAAATTTAAAAAGCTGGGGATGTAGCTCAGAGGTAGAGTACCCCCAGGTTCAATCCCCAGTTCTATAACAATAAATAAAAATTTTAAGAAATACTATTCACTCTTTCATGCTTATAGATGGAATAACTTGACTTTGCAAAAAGATGCCAAGTCTTGCTAAATCAATCTAAAAGCACAATCTCAATCAAAATTACAAAAGGGGACTAAGTCTCAGTGGTAGAGCATTTGCTTAGCATGCAAGAGGCCATGGGTTCAATCACAGGAAGAAAAGGAGAAAAACTGTTCCATATACATTAAAAACTTAATGAGAAAAGTAAAACTATAAAGCTAAAAATAATAAATAATCGGAGAGGCCTAAGTCCAAGGAGTACTAATAAGGAAAATAGATATTAAGGCTAAAAAATTACGGATTCAACTACATGAAAAAATTAATGATGATACCCAAGGAAATGATATTCACATGATTCAAAACCAACCAGGGATTTTATATTCATAAGAAACCAACAAGAAAAATCAACCTCGTTGATTCTATGAGTCAACAAGAAAAACTCAGGAAACAAGATACGAAGAGGCAATTCACATAAAAGCAGCAAACAGCTAACTAGAATATGAAGAAATGCTCAAATTCACTGATAATTAGAAATACATATTGAGACAGTATTAAATGGCAAAAATGTTTTCTAAATGTGGACAATACCAAGTTTTAAGAGGTTATAGGGGGCTGGGGATGTGGCTCAAGCGGTAGCGCGCTTGCCTGGCATGCGTGCTGCCCGGGTTCGATTCTCAGCACCACATACAAACAAAGATGTTGTGTCTGTCGATAACTAAAAAACAAATATTAAAAAAAAAAAGAGGTTATAGGAACACAATGCTTATCGGGTATACACTATACAATCATTCAGCACCTAATAGCACTTACATAATAATGGCCCTCCTGAGTTTGCATCCCGGAAATTCTCAATATGTTCATAATGGACACTGGTAGCATTGTTTGTGGCAGCCTGTGTGTCCACTGCTATGGGAATGGATGCACACCATGGAATACTAAGCTACAGTTAGGAACAATCAGCAAAAACTACATTCAGCATAAATAGATCTAAAAACAGTGCTGAGTGAAAAGATTAAAAATCAGAGTAGGATCTATAGCATTTTTATGTGGAGAATTCTACAGCCAAATTCTACGAAAGTATGGTGTAACGAGCTATTTTATAATTAAAGATACAAAAAAAAATTCACTAAGTATTTTACTTTAAAAAAAAAAAAACTTAATTTTATTTATTTATTTTTATGTAGTGCTGAGGATCGAACCTAGGGCCTCATACGTGCTAGGCAAGTGCTCTACCGCTGAGCCACAACCCCAGCCCCTCACTAAGTATTTTACAAAGATACACATAGAATCAAGGACAAATATCAGACACATTAGAGAGTGTGCCTGTGAGGTAGGGGAGAGAAATGGGCATAGGACAGAGCTGAACAGAAGATCTCTGAACAACGATGCCAGACTGTACCCAAATCAAGGAATATGAAGTCCATATTCACAAATGATACTTTTCATTCATGCATACATTAAATACTCAATTAAAACTTACTGAATACCTCATGAATGCCAAGAACTATCTTTGAACAGAAACTTTTCTTATATTTGAAGGCTTTTTTTAAAAAAACCTCAAAAGATATTCTTTTGGGGGGAGGAGGTCAGTTTTCTGGGTACTGAATCCAGAGGCACTTCACCACTGAACTACATCCCCAGACCTTTTTATTTTTTACCTTTAAGACAGGGTCTCTGGGCTGTAGTTGTGACCCAGTGGGAGAGCACTTGCCTAGCATGTGTGAGGCACTGAGTTCGATTCTCAGCACCGAGTATAAATAAATAAACAAAATAAAGGTCCATCAACATCTAAAAAAAATTTTTTTAAAAAAAGACAGGGTCTCACTAAGTTGCTTAGGGCCTTGCTGTATTGTTGACACTGGCAAACTTGTAATCCTCCTGCCTCAGCTTCCTGAGCCACTGGCATGAGCCAAAAAAGATATTCTTTAACTTACATTAGAATATATAGAATATTTTTATAAAACCTTTTAATCAAATGAATTACACCTGAAGTTCTGTAAAGGATAAGTCCAGATACAAAAAGAACTCTAAAACTCCACATAAATAACACTGTCACTGATATGGTTTAGATGTGGTATCCCCCAAAAGCTCACATGTGAGACAATGTAAGAAGGTTCAAAGAAATGATTGGGTTGTAAGAGTTTTAATTTAATGTCTTGATTTAATCCCCTGATAGGGATTTACTGAGTGGTAATTGAAGTGGTAGGGTGTGGCTGGAGGAGGCAGGAATTGGGTATATCTGTGGAGTGGGCGGTCGATCTGCTTTCTGATCACCATGTAAGCTGCTTCCCTCTGCCACGCTCTTATGCTATGATGTCCTGCATCACCTTGAGCTCCACGGACTTGGACTTCTGAAACCGTGAGCCCCCAAATAAACTTTTCCTCCTGTACAGTTGTTCTGGTCAGCTCCTTTAGTCACAGCACAAAATAGCTGACTAAAACAGCCACATTTAAGTCCACAGATAAGAAATCTTTTTTCATGGTTTTCCATGGTAAAACAATTACTTTATGAAGGAGGAAGTCTCTTTATTTGCTTGGTTTAATTTTCCCCCCAAAGATATTTCAACTGCTCAGGAACTTCTCACCAGATTTATGTTTTCTTAAAGATTTCACAAGCAGACTGCTGGCTGCCAATGTAGGTGTTGTAGCTAATATGCTCATTACACCACCCTGCTAACGAAAACTGATTAACATGCAATGTGACTGTCTATCCCACATCCCCTGGGCACAGAAAATGAATGGCATTTTCAAAAAAAAAAAAAAAAAAGGTATCTGTCTCCTCTCCCCTTTTAAACACGAAATGACACAAATCCTAAATGTTAACTTGTATATATAATATTGATAAAGAAAACTAATAGCAATGTATAAGATATTATATGCCTAATAATTGCAATACTTTAGTATTTCAAAGTTTAATAGTAAGTGTCAGTAGGTAGGAAGATCCAAAGGTGAAGAATAAGAATATTTAGGCCAACCACCAATATTATTTGAAAAACTTTGAACTACATGATCTGGCCAGCCATGGTAGTGCACACCTGAACTCCTAGCATCTCATGAGGCTGAGGCAGAAAGACTACCAAGTTCAAGGCCAGCTTCAGCAATTTAGCAAGGTCTTAAGCAATTTAGCAAAGCCTATCTCAAAATAAAAATAAAAAGGGCTTGAGATGTGGCTTAGTGGCAGAGCACCCTGGGTTAAATCCCTAGTACCAAAACTACATGATCTGTCAGTGGGGTCAATGGAACCATCACTGTACATGATAAAAGGTAACAGTAATTTACACTGGCTTACAAAAGATAATATTACTGTCTGCTTACTGTCTGCCGGAAATTATTCACACATTTTATATGCATTATTTAAGTGATTCCTCACAATCATCCAATAGACTAGGTACTAATTATTATCCCATTTTACAGATCATTTTTTGAATCAAATGCAGGTTTCTCTATCATTACCTTTAAAACCTCCACCAATTGGCCTTAACTTCTACTATATGCCCTCTTTCTGCCATTTCAGTCCTCATTTCTGACTCAAAACCTTGGCTTAGTATTCACATAAATGAAAGAGCTCTTTACTTGGCTGATCTCTTTCTTATCTACTACTACAGGAAGTTCTTTCATAAAAATGTTCTCAGTTAAATGACCCATCCTGTGCTTGTTAAAATTAAGCACCAAAAGTATACAGAGTAAAAAGTGAACTTAACATTTTACAAAAAAAAAAAAAAGGAGCATTCTATATTGTTCTACAACATGACTCTCTTTTTTTTTGGAGGTACTGGGGACCAAACCCAGGAACTCATGCATGCTAGGCAAGCATTCAACCACTGAGCTACAATCCCAGCCGCCCCCCCCTTTTTTTTTAATATTTTTAGTTGTAGATGGACACAATACCTTTATTTATCTTACGTAATGCTGAGGATTGAATCCAGTGCTTCACCATGCTAGACAAGTGCTCCACCACTGAGCTGTAACCCCAGCCCCTTCCCAGCCCTTTTTTAAATTTTTATTTTAAAACAGGATCTCATTGACTGGCCTCAAATTTATAACCCTCTGGACTCAGCCTCCCTGGTAGCTGGGATTACAGGCATGTACCAGTACCTGGCTATAATGTAACTTTTTAAAATAAATTAATGGCATCTTTCCACATGAACAAATACAGATCTATGCATTTGGAAAAGCAAAATGGTGTTCTGTGTGGACCTATCATACGTTGTTTAATTAATCTCTGACTGATGAACATCATCTGTTATAACCAGCAATGCTGGAAAGAAAAACTTTATACTCCTATTTTTCACACAAGTATATGTTATTTAGGACAAATTCCTAGAAACAGATATGTACATTTTAAATTCCAACAGACATTGCCAAATTTACTTCCAAGAAAACTTATATCCCTGCCAATGTCCCTACATCCCATCCACTAATAACTAACATCAATTTTTTAAATTTTCCTCAATCTGATAAGTAAAAAGGTATAATTACATGTTTCATTTTATACTTATTTAAATGATTGGGATTACTGAATTTAGAGGTCAGGTATATTTTGAATTTATTATTAGTTGTACACTAAGCTAAACTGCCTATGGAAAAAAAAATTCAAAAATCACATTAACAGTATGTTTGGGAAGACTGTTAATGTCTAACCAATTTGGGTTTTGAGCACAATGATGCCAACTAAAAATGAGACAGATGTCTTAAAATACACTTGAAATACATTGCTATAAGCTCTTCAGAGCTATGATATACACTGTAGAAACATTTCTTCTAATACATATAGCACATGGGTAGTCACGTATTCACTTTCTCAATTGCATTTACAACACCCCTCTGTTTAGTTCACTTTGATAATATTTCACTTTTTTTATATACAGTGTTGTTTATTAATATGACATTTGACCTCTTTAGATGTTACAAGGTACAAAGGTACAATTGGTACTCAGCCATGGGCATCCAATAAAAATAAGACATAGGTGGCTATATTAGAATATAGAAAAAGGAGAGAGAGTAAGAGAAGTAAATGTTAGCAAGAGTCACATGAATGTTCTAGACATTCTGGTTTATAAAAACAAAACACCAGCACAGCACCACATACTCTATAAACGCATGTATAAATGAGATGACTTTTGTGCCTGAGTGCTGATTCACTGTAAAGGGCTCCATGTCTATTGACTATAATGCTATTAGCAATGACGGCTGAACTGAGCTATTCACACATTTTCTTACCTGATTTTCTTTGTGGCCATCTCCAGGTAACAAATTTTGTCAAGGAAAATTTAATTAGCTCTAACAGGAATTTTGACCTTATTATCCTGATAAATTAGTATCCACAACTGCAAAAATAAGTACCACACAAATTATCTGGCATTGTAGAACATTTTGGATTCAAAACAAACCAGTAAAATTCTATCTACCCTTACTTAGTAATTTTCAACTGAAATTCATATTCACAAAACAAACTGATCCTTAATACTATTTAAAAGTCAAATGCCCTTGCTGTTTTAATATGCCCACATGGCTCATCCAAGTGAACATATGACAGATGCTACACATCTTTCCCACATCAGACTGAAGAAAGAGAGAGCAGGAGACAGGAAAGAACAGGACCCCAATGTGACAAAATGCTAAAACCAAGCTATAAATTATCTTCTGGTCACTCTCAGCTGTATTTTGAAAAATCTGACACAAAGGTAGGACCTCCCCTTCCTTTGGAGAGATATGGAGTGTTATAGAAAAGTTTCTCCTAACTAGCAAAGGATTGCTGTCCCATCAATCACACAACTTCCCCAGCAAGAGAAACACTGCTGGGTGGGTTCTAAAAACAATGCCTGGGTCTTCACATTCTGATGGGAGGGAACAGTGAAGACCAGCTTCCTGGGCTCTAAAGTATGCCAGACCGCCCTGCTAATCCTCCCCAAATCCCACAATGTGGGGGTGGCGGTGGGGGACAGAATTGAAAACCCCAAACTGAATCAAGGGCAACAGCTCTAGGTTACAGAAGGTCCTAATATTCCTATTTGCAGAGGAGATGGTGGAGATGGGGAAACACATACACAAAAGCCTTTAAAAACACAATATAAAAATGCATTTTATCCCTGATCCTTCGATGTGCTAACCAACATCTGCCCCCAATCATTTGCCAGCCGTGGGTGCATGGAAGGCATGGAGTAGCAGGCATTTTCACACAGTGAGGCTGGAAGAGATGCTACTAGAGTGTAAATTACTAATTAGCTCAAAAGAAGACAAAGAGAGAAAATACCTGTCACAGAATGGTGTTTACAACTTGACATATAATAAAAACAACCCTGAACATTTCAGAAGAGTGAAATTTCCAGACTTCTATTAACATGTGAATGGAAAAGGAACAGTATTATAGTCTTTAAAAACTGCCCATGTCTCAGAAACAATAACGAATGACTAGAAACAATGCTTTCCAAATAATTTGTAATTTTCTCGTCCTTATGAAAGGGAAGTGTTTTTAATTATTACAATCAGCTTTAATAAGGAGTTATATTTCATAGCTTGATAATAGCTTAAACAGGGGGAGAAAAGGAAAAGCAGCCCACAAGTATTGTATTTTACATTTGTCAGAATACTGCTAATATTCCTTTTGCTTAAATTGGACAAGCCTTTCTGTAGATCACAACTTTATCAAATAGATAGGCTATCATTTTAATTAGGATTTGTAGATGACTGGAGGTGGGTCAGTTAATTTCCTTATATGACATCAATCAAAAAGACTCAAAAATTTAGATTTTGAAGGCAGGAATGGAATGTTAATATATTTTTATTGATCCTCTCCTTATCCATACTACCTCATCAAATACTACTATTTGTAGTAACCCCAATCAACATACTTAAAGCAATACATTTTGCACTTTGATCTTTTCTAGCTCTTTGAAGCTACATAATGATCCCCTAAATACATTATTTTACCTAAATATTTTTTGGTAGTAGTATTGAGGGGATCTGTGGCTCCTGTTTCTCAAACAATAATCACCCATTCATCATCAATAGCTCATATGGCCTAAGGACACACCATGCCTGGTGCTAGAAAGATTGTCAATAGAGGGGTACAACACAATTTGTTACTGATGGGAGGGGCCAACATATCTGTCATTCACAGGTGAAAGAATCTTTTTTTTTCAGAATGTACTGAAAACAACAGACTACACAATCATAAAACCCACACTAAACCTAATCTTGACATTCCTTTGTTTTAAGTGCTTGACAAATCAAACACACACCAAACTTTCCAATATATAGTACTCAAAAAATATTCTTACTCCATTTGCACTTTCTCCAATTTTATTTGTTTAAAAGTCCTTACACAGAGAAAAATGATAAAATGAATGGGGCAAAATCACAAGTGGTAGTTTTGAGTAAAGGTATTCAGAAGTTCTTTGTATCATTTTTCCATAAGTTTGAAAAACTGTAATAAAATTAAGTCATTAAAAAACAGAGTTATCAACAACAGAAGCTCCCTTTCACAGGGTTGTTTCTGGTTTCAAACCACTCACATACTTAGCTAATATGACCACTCAGTAGTTCTTAGTGATTTTTAAAAATGAGTAGATTGATTTACTTAACCAAATTAAAGCATGAATAAATGTACTTAGTAGATTACTTACACAGGCATACAGAAAGAGAATATAGGAAAAATTTAAAAAAAAAATTTTTTTTAAGTTACCAAAAGGCTGGGGTTGTGGCTTAGAGGTAGGCAGCTCATCTACCATGTGTGAGGCCCTGGGTTTGATCCTTAGCACCACATAAAAATAAAATAAAGGTATTGTGTCCAACTACAACTAAAATAAAAATATTTTTAAAAATTTATCAAAAAAAAAAAAAAAGCAAAAGAGAGAGAGAGAATATAGCCAAAAAAAAAAAAAAAAAGGATCTAAAAAGATTTTGCTTATGTATATCTGCACGTAAATCTAAGCTCCATTTTTCCTCAAACAGCAATAGTCTTTCCACTGCAACCAATTACAGTGTATAAGTGCAGGGTCTATTATAGCTAAAAAAAAGTAGGCAGAAAATACGCAATGCAGTAGGCATTTTAAAACTGATTTGGGGTTGTTTGGTTTTATTTTATTTTATTTTATTTCATTCTGGACTTTGATGTCATCTATGCATTATACACAGTTCTCATGGTGTTTGTCACAGGTTCCCTACTTAGAAAGGAAGTAAGAAAAGTTTAAAAACAGAATCACCTTAATAATTTAAGGACTGGCCAAAAAAAGACCCATTAAGAGGTGAACAAAACCAGCACTGTTAAACCTGGAAAAGAGATGGCAAAGGATGACCACAAGTCAAGTGGCAGTAATACTGGAGCACAGACTCTGCCAGTAAAAAGCCCAGGTTGGAATCCCATCCTCACTTCTTGGTAGAATTCTATCTTTTGAACTAAAATAAAAATTAAGGGATGAAGGTATAGCTCAATGTTAAAGGGCATGCTCAGCATGCGTGAGGCCTTGGGTTCAATGCCCAGTGCCAAAAATTAAATAAAGAATAAATGTACCATTAGGCTAATATTTGACCAAAAAATAATAATAATAATAATCGTTTGTACTAACAGATTTTCAACTACTGAACAAGTAGCTATAGGGAAGTCTTAGGTAATAACCTTGGGCAAGTCATTGAATCTCAAAGATCCTCTGCTTCATCACACATAAAATGAGAACAGTAATAGTAGCTAACTCAAAGGATTGCTGTGAGGAGTAAATGAATTACAACTTGCAAAGCGCTTACAACAGGGTCTGGCACTAAAGCATTATGCATGTGTTAGCTATTATTATGAAGTTCAAGAAGAGCTAAAGAGCTAAAGTAATATAGTAAGCAGCCATTTTTAATTAAAAATTGAGAAAGGAGCAAAAGGAAATAAATACAAATATAGTATTAACTGTGTGTTGCTTAGACAGAAGATAGACCCTCCTGATAGGAAAAAAAAAAAAAAAAAAAGACTAAAACCCAGAAGAAATTATCTACAAAGGTTGTCTCATTACCACTGAAGATTTATAAGAAAATAGGATAAATTTTCATCTACCTGGGATGATTTAAGTGGGATATTGACTGAAGTTGCAGGATAAACTAGAGGTCCTTTCAAGGTCTCTTCCCATCCAAAGACTCTATGATTAACCAGAAAAACATTTACTTATGTACAACCTACTCATACAAATATAAATCTAATAGTTTTTTTCTTAGAAAATAAGATTATAACCAAAATTAAGTTGAGTAGAATTCTACTTGATGAACAAAGAAAATACAGATTAAATTTATCACTGGTGCCCTTATTGATTAATAGTTATTATCTGAATTAAAAGATCATCCATTCTCAGCTTGAGAAATATCAAATGAAAAATAACCATTCACAATAATAATCAGTGGTTTAGCATACCATGGTAGCACACAGAAACAAAGGTAAGACACAAATGAACTCTTTCCTTTACTTGATCTTATAGTTTATATTTTATTTTTTTACCACTATCAAATGTCTCAGATAATTTATGTAAAGAAATCAAGTTTAAAATAATTACATTATAAAAATGGCAATACCATACATAGTACCACACACTAATACCAGCCCAAACACATCTACAAAGAAAGGAATATGCACACACACCTCAGACAGGTGCTTTCTATCAAACTTATTATTCAACTTGAAAGTTAACATATTCAGACTAATTCTCTCAAAACTTAGCAGCAAAAATAGTAGTTTTTTAGAATCCCATTAAATTGCTAAGTCAATCTACTTACCTTGAACAGTTGCTTAATAGAACCCAGAAAACAAACCATGAACTAAGTACTATGCCACTAACACAGTTAAGAGCTAAATCCAGAGTTAAGATTCTAAATTTTTCCTATATATTAATAACCAGTGTTTCTGATAGTCACAATCAAAACCTACTCTTTGCTAACTCTCACAAATGCCACAAACCTAATTTGTGCTATTTAGACACAAAACAGTAGTGATCCAAAATTTACACAATTTTGAAATAAGACTCCCCCGCCCGCCCTCAGTGCTTGGGATCAAACCCAGGGTTCTACCACTAAGCTAGATCTCCAGCCCCTACACAACTCTGGAGAAAAATCATCTTTGGGTACCTGAATGTACACTAATGAAATAATCCCAAATAAGATTCTCTAGAACAGTTTGCATTTTTCCAATGTACATTATACACCTTGGCACCATCAAATGCAAAGTTAGTATTCACATATATTCTGAGTTAAACATAAAAGCTTCAAATCATTTAAGCAAAATACTATAACCCAAATTTGTCCCAAATTTCTTATCTTCCTCTTAATTTCCAAAAGTGTCTTACAAGTCAAAACTTCTAGAAAATCAGGCAGTGGAGCTATCCAAAGCATCAGTTTATAGTATTATCTTGCAGAGATTTTTTTGTATAAAAATTACTCATAAATTCATTGTTTAACATAAAAGATAATTCCTCTACTCTAAAATCCTCCATAACTCTGCAATTCTCCTTTCCTTTCATTTAGGGAAACCAGTGTACCAGAGTATGAAATGTCCCACACAGAGCTAAAGGCAGCTTAGGCACTCAATGCCCTCAAAGCCCTGGTTTAAATCTCTTTCCCAGTAAACTTCCTAGGTTGATTATCTGCCTCTCTATGAAATGATTTCTCAATATTCTCCAGTCACTGAAAACAAGCAGAAACCTGATTGATTACTGGAAAACAAAAAGATTCTCATGTTTCTCTATTCCAACAATAGTGCATTCTCCAGTGAAAACGGAAATGCTGGCAATAAAGCACCCTGCCCAGCACTTGTCAGGTACAACACTGCTACAACACCAAAACTATCACATTTCACAGGCACATTGTAAATAGACACAACCTATCCTCCCATTATCACAGCATTAGTGAAATGCAAAGATTTTCTGTATCCAAAGTTGACACTTTATCCTTCACACAAGAAGAAAATCAAATCAAAATGGGTCTCATCTTTTTCAAAGTGGACATGAAAGTTGAATTAAAAGCAATGAAAGGTGGAAGTGGATTCAAAATTCCTTTAAGAGAGAAAGAGGTTTCTGGAATTTCCTACTTTTAAGGACAAAAGGACTCACACTTTCAACACACACTTCTCAATACAGAATTCCTTTCCTGCACCCCCTACCTTGGCCCTTTTCAGTTTTTATCCCTGTCTCTAGTCCCCTTTCACTCACCATGGTTTCTCCTCTTCTGCACCCAAGGGCCCCTACACTGGATCCTTCGCCACAGAATTTGTGCCCTGACCCTAGCAGACCTTCTGAAGCATCTCCCGGGGCCAGATACATTCAATTACCTCCCATCGCAATCTACCCCCGTTGTACATCCATCCACACTCCCCCAGCTTCCTTTAACCCGGTTCTCTTTCCTTAATCCCTATTCTATTCTTTAAATCCTGGGGCCCATCTTATTCTTACTGCTCTCACCGTCTGCTTTTAGTCCTGTCTCTTCACAGCATTGTTTTTACCTTGGATCTTGCTGAACCTCTTCAATTAACACAATTCCTCGGCTATCCTGTTCCGGATCACCATCACTTCTTAAATCCTTACTCTAGTCTCCTTTCAGTTTTTCTGGTCCTTTGGAATTGCCCTATAAACGCCCATCTCTCATCTTTCCTTTCACCCTTCTAGTGGGCTTATTCCCGTCTCCACCTGGTTCTAGTCCAGGGTATGATTAGCTGCCCCTCGCTTTCCAGAATTCACACCCACTCCCACCGACTAACCCTACCTTTCTCAGAACGCACCAGTCATTCCCACCCCACCGCGGGTCCTAGCCCTTCAGCTCATCTCGCTCTGCACTAGTTCACACCCTTGTCACGTCTGGCTCTTATTCACTCTCTCTCCCCTACTCCCAACTATTACCCCAGCTCTGCCCCTCCTTGTCTTCCACTGCCAACTCTTACCCCTGAACCTCTCACCCCAATACCACCCCGTCAAAGCCTTCCCCTTCAGATCCCCGATCTTGCTCCCAACCCCAGAATCCCTCTTGCCAGCCCTGGTCTCCTAACCTTATTCCCGGTCCGGCTTCCTCAACGCCCACCCTGGCTTTTGCCTCCTTCCTACCTCCTTGCCTGGCTTTTTTCACTCCTCCTCTCCCTGGCTTCTAACCCTTTCTCCTCTTAATCCTCCTCATCTCATTCTCAGCCCGGTCGCCCCGGCCGCCCCCGAACCTTGCTTCACCTCTCCCCTTCAGGCTTTTAACCCAAACCCAGTGGTCGCCCACCCCGCCAAAATAAAGCGCCCGCGCGCCCCCGCTCCAGCTCTCGACTCCCGCCGGCCCCCGCCCCGGGCGCCCCCGGCCCGCCGGCGCCGCGGTCCCGCCCCCTGTCGCCGCTCCTCCCGCCCGCGAGGCGCACGCCGCCTTTGTCGCCCCTCACCCGGTGTGTGAGGATTTTGCTTCTTTAAGGGGGAGGGCTAGTGTGCCGGAGACTGCTGTCCCCGCCTCCGAGTCCCAGAGTGGGCTCCCTGGCCGTCGCGGCCTCCACGGCCCCGGTCCCCCACCCCCTGGAGCTACCCCCCTTGCTGCCTCCCCACCTCCTCCGCCCCCTCCCCGGCCCCCCTCTATTTACCGCCATCATCTGCACGCGCGAGCTGTCACCAGGGCGCGAGACAACCGAACTCGGCCACGCCCCCTGTCCGCCGATTGGCCCGCCCGCCGGAGCCCCGCCCCTGAGCCCCGCAATGCGCCAACGGCGCAGCGTTGGGCCGCGACCCCGGCACCGGCACCCTCTCTGCAGGTTCGTGCCGGCGGCGTAAAGTTTAGGGTCAACCACAAACGCGCGGCCGACTCAAGCCTGGCTTAAGGGGCGGCGGCGTAGAGGAGCGCTGTGAATCGCCGGTCGAAGTTTGGTTGAAGCACAGGAGGGTAAATAAGAAGGTTTCCAGACAAAGAGACTCTTAAAGGTACAGAGTCTACTGTCCGTCCCTCCTCCTTAAAGGGCCAGAGATTCTCCCAAGCCCTTCTCCGCCCCCTTCTCCCCAGCCTTGCATCCCGGGGAGCAGTAAAGGAATTTTACGTAGAGTTAGTTCCCCATACTCTTTTCGGCTGCCCTTTAACATCTCTCCCCACTGCAGGGGCTAAGCCTTTCTTTATATCCCGTCTTTGCGTTTTTTTTTGTTATCTTTTAACTGTGCCCTTCCTAAAGAAGAAGTAGCCTGCGAACCGTGGGGTTTCCGGAGGCAGCTTTTGCAAAAGTTACTATTGGTTCCCAGACGAGCGAGCACGTGTCTGACTTTTGCCACTGATGACCCAGGCGGGATTCAGCTGTTTTACGGAAATACCCCCAAGGAAGACGCCTGCCAACCTGAACACCCTGGTAGAAATTAAGCAGATCCAGATAGAGATGGTTGTGGTCCTGCTGGGCGCGATGACGCACGCCTGTAATCCTAGCTTAGGGAGGCTGAAGCAGGAGGATCGCAAGTTCAAGGCCATTCTCAGCAATTCTGTAAGGCCCTAAGCAACTTAGCGAGACCCTGTTTCAAAATTTAAAAAAGAAAAAGTAAAAAAAGCTGGGTTTGTGGCTCGGTGTTTAGGCGCCCCTGGGTTCAGTCCCCAGTACAAAAAACGTGGCGGGAGTGGAGGGGCGTTGCGGCTTTATGGATTTAGGAATGGGGATGGAGACCATGGGAAAAGAGCGGCCAGTTCTATAAAAGGCGCCCTTCCTGCACAGTCTCCTGGGCGCATTGTCCTGACATAATTTACCGGGGCGGGGCGGGGCGGGGAGGGGATGGAGTGGTGTCACACAAAATGAGACCAACAATGTTACAATACCCAAGACAGGGCTAAGGCAGCAAAGACAGTAGAAAGGCAAGTACACATTATTAGCCACAGTGGTTCAAGGTTTCACATCTATAAATATGACACAGAAGCGAAAAAGCTGAAAAGGAAAAGAAAAAAAAAAGAAGGGAAAACTACAATATCTGAAACCAAGTGCAGCTAACTGAAAGGATTTTCAAAGGCGAGTAAACTCGCCTTTTGAAGAGGTTTGACAGTTGAGGATGTGAAATGATTTGGTTTGGTGGATGTTTATCATGTGATTCAAAAGCTCAGAATCACAAGGTAGCACTTCTTTTATTGTCTACTGCCTTTTAACACTCATCTTTAAGGAATTCCTACGTTATAACTTCTTCTTCGTGTTTTCTCCTTTGACTTCCTCGATCCAAGAAAACTCTTGGAGAAGATTTTCACTCAGTATGTTAGTTCTCTAACAAGATAATTTTTTGAAATAACTTGGGACCACTTGAAACTTCTGATGGAAGGAGTACTCTCACAATAGCATTTTGGGGGAACACGGTCTTCAGGGCTGTGAGCATCTAGTAGATCACTGGGTCTAAAGCTGGCCTGGTAAACACAAGGGATCCCTGAGATCCTTTTAGTGGGTCCCTGAGATCAAAACTATTTTCATAATAGTAAGAAGTATATGCCTTTTTCCCTGGGATGACCCTGGCATTGATAATATACAGAAGTAACAATGGGTAAAAATCCTGCTGCCTAGAGGATCCCAAGTTCCAGGCCTCAGAAACTTAACAAGGCCCTGTCTTTAAAAAAAAAAAAAAAAAAAAAAAAAAAAAGGACTGCTCTGGGAGAGCACCCCCGAGTTCAATCTCCAGTGCTGAGGGAAAAAAAAAAAAAAAGGGCTCACAGATTAAACTATTCATTTAACTATTTAGTTTTTCACTGGTTTTTTTTTTTTTAATTTTTATTGTAGGTTGTTCAAAACATTACATAGTTCTTTATATATCATATTTCACACTTTGATTCAAGTGGGATATGAGCTCCCATTTTTACCCCATATACAGATTGCAGAATCACTTCAGTTGCACAATTTCACTGGTTTTTGACAGACATTTTCTTCTAGATAAAGCTAAGACTAATAACAGTGTCTGCAATAATAAAACTCAAGATTTCAAGCAAAATTTAGGAATTTTTAATATATATGTTTTAATTGTAGATGGACATAATACCTTCATTTTATTTATACGTGATGCTGAGGATCAAGCTCAGTGCCTCACATGTACCAGGCAAGCACTCTACCCCTGAGCTACAACCCTAGCCCCAAATTTAGGATTTTTTAAAACTCAAATCTGCCACCATAAGTTTGATAGCTTCCAAGACATTCCTAATAAGACAGGTAGTGATGTTAATGATTGTGATTTTTGATATTGCTTAAAGAAATGTGTCAACATTTAGATCTGCAGTTTTCCCCAAAAGACCTACATATGATGCTAAGAAATCACACATAAGTAAAAAATCCATTCAAAGTATAAATTTAACCAATGAATATTAATAGAGAAGGAAAAGCTTGATTTTACATTGCAACTACGCTTTAGCAGATGTAGTATCAAAGAATTTCTGAAAAAATTATTAATTTATACCTCCCTTTTCTCAAATATACATTTGTGTGAGGTCATTTTCTTCATATTTTTCAACCAAAACAGATAAGAGAATCCACCTATCTTCTATCATGCCACACATTCACAATAGATTTTCAAAAATATAGAATAATAAACTCTTCATTAAAGTTTGGACAAATAGTAAAGTTTCATTAAAAATATATTAACGAGATGGATTTGTTGATACTTTTAAATGATAAACATTTTAATTATTTATATATTTTTAATAAGGTAAACATCAATAGATATAACCTACATAAACAACACCTTTTAAGAACATTAAGAAGCCTGAGACTGATAAGTTTAAGAATCATAAATTAGATGGCAGATATAATAGAAAGAAGCTACTTTAATTCAAATCTGAAAGCACTATTTGGGATACCTGACAAAAAGTTTTAATGGAGCATCAGAGTTAATGAGGAATCAGAATCATGAAAGCTAGACTTTCTTTAAAGACACAACTGGTTAACAACATAATCATAATACACATGGCATTGAAAAGACAGGCAGAACTAAGCTTGAGCACTGAAAATAGTTATTTTTATCCTACATTTTTTTTAAGCCCAGCCTCTTTTCCTGCAGGATATAGAACAAGTAAGACCTCATCACTATGAATAACTATTAAAAACATATTTCCAAGCCAGTGGTGCACACCTGTAATGCCAGTGACTCAGGAGGCTGAAGGAGGAGGATCATAAATTTGAGGCCAGCCTCATCAATTTAGTAAAAAACTCAACAACTTAGTGAGACCTGTCTTAAAATAAAAAGAGACTGGGGATGAGCTCAGTGGTAAAGCACTCCTGGTTTCAATCCCCGGAACAAAAAAAAAAAATGTCTGTATTCCAGAGATGGTCTAAACAACTGCTTGATCTAATTACAAAAAATACACCTACAACAAATACTTTCTCTGGACATGCATTGTGTATTACAAAAGCACTCTTTTCATTAAGGGCAAATTATACCCAGCAATGACCCCATAGTCTCCCACCTTAAACATCCCAACCAAACACAAACAGCAGCAGCAGCATTGAGAAGACAATTCCCCAAAACTGAAGATGCACATGATTCTATGTCTGACATCCACAGAGTTGAAAACCTGCAGTTTCCTTAAGAACCTGTTTAGCCAGGTATAGTAGCACCAGCCTGTAGTCTTAGACTGGGGACTAGGCTGGAGACTGAGGCCAGAGGATGGCTTGAGCCTCAGGGATCAAGGCCAGCCTGGGCAACATAGTGAGATCCTGTCTTTAAAAAAATGTGCTTAGCAAAAAAAAAAAAGGGAAGGCAAAAAAAAAAAAAAAAAAAAATGTGCTTAGCGTACACAAGGCTCTGGGTTTGATCCACAACACAAACAAAAAAGAACCCCAGCTTTAGGGTCACAGTCCTCTCGTATTCCAACAAGAACTAAAAAATGACCTCAGTAAACATAATCTATTCTCCACCACCTGGGAGGGAAAAGACAAATATGTTTTGTTCTGTCTCAGAAAAAAAGAGAAAAGAATTAAATACATAGGGAAAGGATTTCCCTAGACAAGGCCAACCCCAGGTAGCCTGACTTCTGGGAGGCTTGGTATAAGGAAGATTTGAGCATTGTAACAAGCAACTTGGGAGTGCTCTACACAATGGCAGAAACTCACCTGGGGGAGAGCCCAACCCCAAAAGTGAGGGCTCACAGGCCAAAGATACCAAACCCTCAGGAGAGGCCTCAATTTGTAATACAACAGGTCTCAGCCATTCATGCAACAGTGACTGGGGACTATAGCCCCCAGACCCAGCCTCCACGGATGTGGAGAGGGGGCTTTTGGCAAGGAAAAGGCATTGGTGGGTGTTAGAGGTATGGGCTTAGAGGGAGAGAGACCAAACGACCACCTGCCTGGTTCAACATCTTCTATGACTGATCTTGAAATGTCCAGCCCCATGGCCTATTACATACTGTACTTGTATTTTAAGAGTCTCAACTTTTGACACCTGAAACACATGTTTGAGGGGACTTTTTAACTACTTTCCTGCTCTCTGGGATTTAAAGAACAAAACTTCACTAACTGCCTCCCCAGAAGCCTCAGGACACCTGGTTCGAGGTAGATCTGGTGCCAAGGAGGAGTGGTCAGCCTCTAGGTAATTCTGTCAGCAGAAAAGAAACTCCAATAAATGGTCATGGGGAGAAGGGAGATGTGATTGCTTGGCACTCAAATATCAGAGGAAAGCCAGCAGGAGGCAGTGTGGGGACAGGAGTAGAGAATCAGCAGGATGAGAGAACAAGAAAGCAACAGCCAGAGCAGGAACCATCAATGGACGGAGGAAATAAACTAGACAGAGTCAGAATAAATAAGAGTCTTCCTTCCCAGCATGTTCCTCTGCCACTCTAGATTTTGCCACTGGCGTGTATCATCTGTACTATAACTTAATAGATCATTTATTTATTCATTTGTTTTTTGTAGTGTTGGCAATTGAGCACAGGATGTCAGGCATACTAAGCAAGTGCTGTACCACTAAGCTATAGCCCCAGACTCCTTTAAAAACATTAAAAATTTATTTTCAGATAGCCTCACTAACTTGCAAGAGCTGGCCTCAAACTTGGGATCTTCCTGCCTTGGCCACCCAAGTATCTGGGATTACAGGCGTGCAGCACCACAGACGAGAGATCCCTTTAAAAAAAACTTACCCAAATCCTAAAAAATAAAATGGTAGTTATAATTTTCTTTTCATATACATTAGAATAAGACATAAGTCCTAGTATAAAATATTTCCCACATTCCACCTAAAATCACCTAGCATCCCAAGAGGCACAGATGGCACACTTTGGCACATGCTGGAAGCCAGGAGTCCTGAGCCTGAAGTTTGATCCTGACGCTACCTTCATGTCTCTGCATGGCCTCTCGGGAGCCACAGCCTCCCCACACTAAGGTAAGGGAGAACAAACAAGTTGAGCTGAAAAGCTGCCCTGCTCAGCTCTGACAGTCAAAGATGGCAGATTTCCATGCAGCTCTGGCAGAAGCACTCACAAAGGTGACATGTTGACAAGACTGTAAGTTTCCTAGTTCTTTTAGGGGTCATACTCAGGAAATGGTTAAAGTAAAGCAGAGGAAAGAGGGGTGCGAAGATAATCTAGTGTAGAAGGAAGACATCAGATTTGAACTCCCAAATATGGCATCTCCCTTTACTAGCTGTGTTTAAGTTTCATTTATAAAGTGGGGATAATTATGCGCTTTCCTCCATAAAATTTATCAAAATAGTCTCAAACTTTCATCCAACCTAACCTTTAAAAAAACTGAACAACTGGCAAGTACATTCTAAATTAATCTAAAAGCCCCATCCAGATTTGCAAATATAGATTGACATCTGGGCCCTTCCTACAACTCACAAATTCAATATTGATGACTTTGTTCGTGGAGTCATATTTGTTATGATACTTAAGAAATATATTGCATTACCTGCTTATTTTACTGGTGAATTTCCTTTCACTGATACAAAAGACAAAGATGGACACAAGTGTCCAGTGGCAGTTCTTAAAGCTTGATCTGGTATTCACAGGACTTAAAGCTGGTCAAGTGTGTGCTCAACAGCAAGGGGAAAAAAACACAACAGAAGAATGTTAGATCTGTAAAAGCCAAGACTAGGCCTAAAAGGCAGTGTAAGTATAAGAAGGAATTTTATTCTTTTTTTAGCTTCAGGGAACCAAGCCCCTTCTTATACAGCATGTGTAGGGTCCACATTTCTCACACTCAACTTCTGTATTCTCAAGAACATACTGCATTCAAAATCCTCCTGTACATTGTCTCATTTCATACGAGAGTTGAAGCAGCTACAGAAAATTACAAATAGATCCAGACAAAAGCAAATATAAACCAGAAAGCCAAAAACATAAAATCTATACATTTTATTGCATGTAAATTATACCTAAAACATACCTTAAAATTTTAAAAGCAAAAAAAAAAAAATCAATGGGGACAACAACAAAAACAGGAAGTGAATACAAAAAATATAAATGACAACCCTATAGCTAGCAAGCTGAACTGAGCTTCCTGTCATCAAAACTACAGGAAAACAGGACTGGTAACCTGACATTTCCTATTGTGGAAATGTACCATAGAAAAAGTTTTTCTTGAGGCTGGGGATGTGGCTCAAGCGGTAGCGCGCTCGCCTGGCATGCGTGCGGCCCGGGTTCGATCCTCAGCACCACATACAAACAAAGATGTTGTATCCGCCGATAACTAAAAAAATATATATATATTAAAAAATTCTCTCTCTCTCTCTCTCTCTCTCTCTCTCTCCTCTCTCACTCTCTCTTTAAAAAAAAGAAAAAGAAAAAAGAAAAAGTTTTTCTTTAGTGCCTTCAGGGAGGGACAGTATCCTTGTGACAACCTATACTGCATATGTTAACAGTTTTCCTAAGACCAGATCTATGTATCACAAAGTAGCCTGGTTGAGCTTTTTTTTTTTTTTTCCTATGATACTAGAAATCAAACCCAGAGGTACTTAATCACTAAGCTACTATCCCAGTCCTTTTTTATTTTTTAAGACAGAGTTTCACTAAATCACCCAGGCTAGCCTCAAACTTGCAATTGTCCTGCCTCAGCCTCTCAAGCTGCCGAGATAATAGGCGTGTGTCAGCATGCCCAGCCTGGCTGAATATTTCTCTAGCAGGAGTCGGGTAGGCAAGCGGTTTAAGTCAAATGAGCAGCTTGGGGCTGAAATGAGGCAAGGACAAAGACTTCAGGGAACCGTGAAGCATGCTGCAAATATCATGGTCAATACTAACCTCTGAGTGCTAGAGAGGTGCACAGCTAACTTCCAATAAACCCCGAGAGGCTATGGGATCAGTCATTATTCCAATCCAACTCATAGGCAGATGCCTTTGTTACAGGGCGTAATAATCAAGAAATAGCTGCCAAGAGCATTCTGACATGTTCATTGAGCTTCACGTAGCAGAAACCACTAAACGGGCCCCATCATCCCTATCCCCCTCACCTTTTAGTCACAGAACCCTCTGAGCTGTAACTGGGCCATGACTGCCCAGATAAAAGGCTCTATATCCTAACAGCCCTTTTAGCAAAGTGTAGCCACAGTGATCTGAGCAATTCCAGACTATAACCTTTAAAAAAGAAGCTGCTTTTCTCTTCATCCTTCCCCATCCTTCCAGTGGACATGGGGCCAGTGAGTTTGCTTAAGGATAATATTCTGGGGGTGGAAGACATAAGGATGACTGAGTTCCTGGTGACTTTGTAGAGTTAGATCTGCCCAACCACCTGATTATCTCTGAAACTATTAATAGTTTCAATCTCGTAAGAACCCATCCTTCTGGTACTGCACAGTAGTGAATTCTGTTGCATCATGTAATCCACAACAGAAGGGAAAGATGTAAGAGGAGAATTCAAAGAACCCAGGCAATGCCCTAGGAAAGCCATGTCACAAGTCACTTCCAAGAACAGGTCAAAAAATGAGAGCCATCCTACCAGCTGTGCTGTCCCTCCACTAGAGCAGAGGAGGGGGTTTCAGGACAGCACAGCCCAACATGAAGCACAGCATGGCCACTTGGGCCCAGGTCAAATCCTCAACAGCTGAAGGTACACATTGTTTTTCCCTCCAACACTAGGCAAGGACACCCTGTCCTACCTTTTCCCCTATAGCAGGAAAGGTCCAAACTTCTCCATTCTTCATAATTACCATTCTTGAGGACAGAATAAATCCAGCAAGGTGTTGGGTAAGACAGCTGTTGAGGGCTGCATATGGGGGTCAAGGGAGGGGAGTCCAGAGCCCCAGACAAAAGCCACAGCTGGGAACCAGAGGGAGAGAAGCTTCCATGTCTGCCCTGGGTTTCTAGGGTCCAGATCCCTGAGAATACAGCCCTTGCTCCTGCTGTGCAGTACACATGGTGACAACTCAGCCAGCAATAGCCAGTCACTAACGAATTCCTGCCACTGGCACCTGCTGCTGCTTGCGGATCTTGTTGAAGAGTTCCATGTACTGGACCATGGTATCTGCGGGGCCATAGACCACATCATGTCTGTTTCCAAACACTGCAGGAGCCCCTGGCGTGTGGCTGCCTAGAAAGCTCTGGAGGAACTCGAGGAGCAGGTTCCAGCAGTCACTAGCCACCACACAGGGGCCATATTCCACCTGGGATGAAAAGAGCAGAGTGAGGATGAGTGGGGGCAAGGACAAGGTCTGCTTCCCTCATGCCTCCTGTTCCCTCCTACCATCTTTACCAACCCTAAGCCAAGGGCACAGCTTCTAGCACAGTACTGTCCACTCACCCCAAACAAGGGCTTCTACGCACTCAGCAGCATTCCCATTAGGAGTTTCTCACGTTCTCATTCTGGAGTTGTGAGAACCCACAGCCCTGCCCACAAGCAGGGAATCTTTTAATTATCTCAGGTTTGTGAAGTCCCTGCTATGTTAAGTGACGATTCAAGGAAATCTCAGGAAAATTCTGAGACAACATAGAAAAAAAATGTGGGGGACAGGAAGTGGATGAGAGGTAAGTAGAAGGCAGTCAACACATGAGTCTCCTCAATAGCAAACATGGCTCCCAAGGTAACCCAGGCCCAGCTCTACTGAGAAAGACTTTCCCAGCCAACGTAGAGGGGCCAAAGGCTAATAAACACCTCAGGTTTTTTCATTCTCTCTTCTAATGTTCACTGGAGAGATGGGAGGGAAAAATCACTGGCAACTGTAAGGAGAAAGAAGGAAACAGGTGGATGTACATGTGCTGTGAAGCTGGAAATGTGAAAGATAACCAGTCTAGTGCATCTCAGCAAGTCAAAGTCTGTCACAAACTGAGCAGGGGTGGAGAAATCTTGGCCCTAGAAGTTCCTAAGCAGAAACTACCACTCCAGGGGCCTTTTCTGCACCTGGGATGATGCCTAGACTCACCTGACCCCAGATCTGGACATATTCAGTCCCTACTTACAAGCTGCTCCTCCAGGCAGCATCATGACCACAGTAGGCAGGGCTCTCACTAGCTTGAGTTCCCAAAGTACATGGTGCCTTTTAGATGGCATTTCTTAGTCTATTTTCAAAAACAGCTTGTATATTTAGCCTTGCTCTCTTAAAATGATACAGTTTTGAAAGACAGGCCCAGTTAAGCTTGTTTTTTTTTTTTAAATCTCATACAGCACTGGGCACACGGTAAGTTGTGGACTTTCACTGTTCCCAGAGCCAGCTACCGCCACATATTTCTCTCTGCCATTTCTAATATTTTGGCTCAAAAATGAAATCATGGGGCTAGGGTTGTGGCTCGGTGGCAGAGCGCTTGCCTCGCACATGTGACACACCGAGTTTGTTTTTTTACATAAAAAGTAAATAAATAAACAAAATAAAGATCAATTGTATCCATGTATAACTTAAAAAAAAAGAATTAGAAGAAGTCATCTCACAAATGTACCTTTTTCTACCATGATACAAAACAGGGGGCTAAAATTGTGGCTCAGTGGTAGAGTGCTTGCCAGCATACACGAGGCACAGGGTTCGATCCTCAGCACCACATAAATGTAAAAGAAAGATATTGTGTCCACCCAAAACTTAAGAATAAATTTAAAAAAAAAAAACAGTATGCCAAAAGGAAAGGTACATTTTCACTTCATGACTTTGGAGTCTTTTCTCAAAGCATACTAAGGAGAGGTGTGTGTACGCATGTGATCGAGGCCCACATCCCAAAAGTTGTTCTGAATGTTACACTGGTCTGTCCCAGTCCTTCATGGGAGAGGTGTTGCTCTCTCCACATCAAAACTCGATTGCCGGGGCCAGGCTGTGGCTCAGCGGTAGATCGCTCACCTAGCACATGTGAGGCGCTGGGTTCAATCCTCAGCACCACATAAAAATAAATAAAACAAATGTATTGTGTCCAACTACAACTAAAAAAATATTTTTAAAAAAAGGTTTTTAAAAAAAGCTTACCTGCCTCCCTCAACCATTCCTTTCCTTCTCTAGAAAGTCAGCCTGTCCATGGCAACCTGCTATCAGGTCCCCTCTTGCCCCTGCGAGAGTTCTGTTTCAATTCTTCACACTTGAACAAATCCTACTCCTGAATTTTAAAAAAGTTAGCCTGTCTAAGCTTACTATTTACTGTAAAGCTGCTTTTCACTTCCTCTCTGGGCTAGCAATTAAATGAATGATTGAAGAAAGGATAAGAGGCCAGGTGTGGTAGCCCATGCCTATGATCCCAGTGACAAAGGAAGTAGAAGCAGGAGGATACCAAGTCCAAGGCCAGCCTAGGCAATTTAATGAGACCTTGTCTCAAAAAATTAAAAAAACTCAATAGTAGAGCACCACTGGTTCAATCTCCAGTACTGCAGCAGGCACTGGAGCCTGTTTGAATTGAGCAAGGCTGGGGAACTTTGAGAGCCTTTTGCTAAGCAGCACCTCCAGTACCTCCTGCTTCTAGTTCCCCAAGGTCTTACCTCCACAGAGATGCCCCGGGCACTGGGCCCCATTGTGACCGTGCCCACCTTCACCAGGAAGTCACAGTACTGGTAACGGGTGCCCCGGGTCTCAATCTTGCTGGCCTTGGCACTCTGGAAAAAACCCTTGAGCTTCACCATGAGCACATCAAAGTTGGTGTCAGCAATAAGGCAAGGGCCATTCTCAAAGAGGGCAAAACAGCTCAGTGGATACTCGGAGTTGTGCATCACATACATCAGCTTCCCGGCCTGACCTGTAAGGGACAGACATCCTACTCATCATCAGGACTTGTACTGGCACACCCCAGCATGGTCAGGTACATGGGAAAAAGCCAGACAGCAATCCGGCACTACTCTGGCAGTCTGAGAGGGGAAGGGAGTTCCCTAACTGACAGATTTTTCCATAGAGGGAAGCAGAAGAACAAAAGGCCAGGCACCATGGGCTTCAGCCCACCCCTTTCTACAGAAGAGAGGGAGGGACACAAAGGGAGCTCTGAGAGTGTTAACAGTTTAAATGTTAAGGTGCATGGTAAGCTCCCAGATGGATGCTTAATTATGGTGACTGATTCAGCAGAAACTTCACACAATCTTTTGTATATTATGATTATACTATATAATAAGCAAAATAAATAACAACATTCAGGCATGTCAAATGAAGCAACTACTCATTTCTTCTGTCCCTTAACTACCTTGACTTTTCCCCCCTTTGATATCAAGAAAATAGGTCCAAAGAAGCAGGAAAAAGAAGTGAGTACACGGCTGGAAAGGTAGCCCAGAGACAAGCTGTGATCAGTCTTGCCTGCCATGCCTCAAGAACCTGGGACTTCATCCTGAAGGCAAGGGTGAGCCCTTAGAGAATTTTAAGAAATCTAGCTAACTTAGGAAGCAAGCATCCCATTATAGCATAGAGAATTCAGGGTCTGGGCTCAGAAGATGTAGTTTAAAACCCTAGCTCATCCCTTCTAGTCTCTGAGAAATGAGTTTTCTGTCTCTCTCTCTCTCTCTCTCTCTTTTTTTTTGGTCCTGGGGATTGAACTCAGGGACACTCAACCACTGAGCCATATTCCTAGCCCTATTTTGAATTTCATTTTAGAAACAGGGTCTCACTGAGTTGCTTAGTGCCTCGCTTTTGCTGAGGCTGGCTTTGAACTCGTGATCCTTCCGCCTCAACTTCCTTAGCTGCTAGTATTACAAGTGTGAGCCACCACAACTGGCAAGTTTTCTTTTTAAATGAATTTCTTAGGTTTGCTGCAAGGAGGGAAAACTACATTTATTTGGTTAGTAGAAAATGGAGGAAGACAAAAAGGGGAAGGCAAGATTCCTCTTTAATACACCATAAGAGTTAATGGACACACTGAGTAGAGGACTTAGCCCCTGACTTTCAAGAAGCTGACAATCTCACAAGGAAGACAGGTAGAAAATTTTAAAAAGAAGATCGAAGACAACAAAATAAAACAAAAGTGATAATTTGGCTTTCAGAAGGGAGGAATAACTTTAGGAAGAGATCAAAGTGGGAAAGAGCCCCCCAACACACACACACACACACACACACACACACACACACACATTAAAGAAGGATTTGAAGTGTTTTAAATGAAAAAAGAATGAGATTCTGCCCCAAAGAGCATGAAGAGGACATGCTAGACAAGGATTAGAGTGCAGCAATGGAAAGGGAGAAGATGGCAGGCAGGCCAAGGAGAACAGGGGCCAGTGTGACTTCCCTGTACTACATAGGCCTCCACTCTACTGCCACCTCCTGAGCACAGCAGGCTCTGCAGAGAACCTCCACCCCATATTCCTCCTGCCCACTAGCTGCCAATTCACACAGTTAAGATGTTTTGAAAACCATTCAAAACATCTTAACTAGGCAGCTGGAGATGTAACTCAGTGGCAGAGTGCTGGCCACCCCTGCAGAAGGCCCTTGGATTCCATCCCCAGCACAGCAAAAACATACCCTCTATAAAAAAGCCATCCAAAGCTGCTCTTCTTATTCTCTTCTCATGAACTTACTGTAATTACACATTTAATTCATACTAAGTCTACACGTGTTGTTACTGTCTTAGAAATATTTTAAAAGCATCTAAGGTGGCTGGGCGCAGTGGTGCACACCTATAATCCCAGCAGTTCAAGAAGGCTGAGGCAGGAGGATCACAAATTCAAAGCCAGCCTCAGCAACCTAGCGAGGCCCTAAGCAATTTAGCAAGACCCTATCTCCAAATAAAAAGGGCTGGAGATGTGGCTCAGTGGTTAAGTGCCTCTGGGTTCCATCCGTGGTATGTATGTATGTATGTATAAATTTTATAAATTTATAAAACTTGGATACATTTTTTGAGACAGGGACTCACTATATTGCCTGGGATGCACCTGAACTCTTAGGTTCAAATAGTCCTCACACCTTGACTTCTCAAATAGCTGGAGCTACAGGTATGCACCACTGAGCCAGTTCATGACTTTACTTATTTATTTAGGTACTGGGGATTGAATGCAGGGGCCCTTTACCATGAGCCATACCTCAGTCCTTTTAATTTTTTATCAGTTTCCCTAAGATGCTTATAGCCTCCCTAAGTTGCTAAGGCTGGCCTAAACTTGTGATTCTCCTGCTCAGACTCCAAAGTCACTGGGGATACAGGCATATGTCACCAGGCCTAGCTGGATTCATGACTTTTTTAAATGAGGAAGAAACATGTGGTTATTACAGACAACAATATTTTTTTAATCACAACAAAGTCTTTTTATATCTGTACAACCATGTGAAGCAAGCTGAACCAGCATTATCCATTCCCCCTTTTATAGATAAAGAAAATGCAATTAAGGTGTCAGATCAGCAGCAACAATAGCAGCAGAATTACCTAGGAACTTGTTAGAAATGCAGATTCTTGTCACCCTTGCCTTCTAATCAGAAATCCTGGGATGAGACCCACCAATCTGCAAGTTAACAAACTCCCCAGATGAGGCTAATGCTGGCCAATGTGACAATCACAGATCTCAAGGTACACAGGCAAAAAGCAACAGAACTGGAACTCCAAGTTTATTGCTCTTCATTCTATCCCCACTGCTTGCCACCACTGTGTTCTGTCTCCCCAACTACATTGTACATTAAAAGCAAGGGTCTGATCAAGAGATAGTTTCCCTAGAGAGTAGTTTCCCTAGAGGTAATATGCCATCTTCTATCCATATACAAATGTTTTCTTTTCCAAATGCATTCATTGTCATTATCCCTGGATTCTTTGGTTCTTTCTGGTGAAAGCAAAACAAATGGTAGCACTGTAATTTTATCAAAGATGCAACTCAGTAAGTACAGCTCTCAGCTACCATTTATTAAATATTACATGAGAACCTCAGTTCTAATGTGTAATAACTTATGTAATTAATTAGCACAAC
Source organism: Callospermophilus lateralis (assembly GCF_048772815.1). NCBI lineage: Eukaryota > Metazoa > Chordata > Mammalia > Rodentia > Sciuridae > Callospermophilus > Callospermophilus lateralis. The sequence goes on along the minus strand of NC_135310.1, from coordinate 112,836,272 downwards.
ACCAGGAGATAAATACTACTTATGTTCATTTTCTACATGAAAGAACTGGATTTAGGAAAATCTAAAAACACAGTCCATGCCAGATAGTATCAGTAGAGGGAGCTTATACAGGGAACAAATAAGGAGATGGAAGATTGGAAAAACCAAACAGGAGGATGAAGCAACCCACAGATGAAGTAGGACCCCCTACTTCCCCTAGGGCTGGAAGGAGAATGAAATGTGCTTTTATCAGAGCCAGGAATCAGATCTGCCTAGCAGGAGCCAGAATCAAGGAGATGCCACCAAAGTTAAAGACACTGCCCAAAGCATAGAGAATATTGTATTTTCCCTTTCTCCCATCCTCTGGTCTTCCCCAGTGCTTTTCACTGACCAAAGGTGGAACTTACCTAGAGTTGAACTGTTAGTTTGTGAAAGAGCCAAGACTTAAGAATTGTGACTTGTGGCTCCATGATCATAACCTCTGTATGATGAAACTGTCCAGGGTCAAGTTATTATAGAGCCAAGGTTAACTCATATTCAAAGATCATGTTCCTTCCCTACCATCACCACACTATCCACACCCCATCTCACCACCTTATACACTAAAAATACAAAAATTGATTCACTGGTCAAGGTTATGGTATAGAGGTAGTCAAGGTCACTGATTATACAGAAGGCTGTACAAACTCTAAAACTCTAAATAAATAATATACAAAGACTTCTGAGTCTAAAACAAAGTCTCTCAGACTTCTGATTGCATAAGGATCAGATGATCCAAGATCCATCCAATCTCCCAAATGAGAAGCTTGTTAAAATGTAGATTATGCAAGATCAATGTAATGTTTTAAGCAACTGATGAAAAAAAAAAAAAAAGATCAATGTAATGTAATGTTTTGAGCAACTAATAAATTTCTGATGGAAAAAAATGTAATTATGAGGTCGAAAATACCAGTCAACTAATAAGCAGGCCAAAAATGTGCACCTTTATTTAACAAGAACTGTATAAGAAAATTATTTGTGGGCTGGGGATGTGGCTCAAGTGGTAGTGCGCTCTCCTGGCATGCTTGCGGCCCGGGTTCAATCCTCAGCACCACATACAAACAAAGATGTTGTGTCTGCCGAAAACTAAAATATAAATATTAAAATTCTCTCTCTCTCTCTCTCTCTTAAAAAAATAAATAAATAAAGTGCTCTGTTCCCCTGGGGGAGAGTCCCAGTCTCTGGGACAGGAGTCCCCTGTGTTTCTCCCTTGCTAGCTGAACAATAAAACTTTAAAAAAAAAAAAAAATTATTTGTTACTTGATGTGGTTCCTTAACAACCAATCCTCTGAGAAGCACTGTATTAAGAGTTCAGATCACACACACACACACACACACAAAAAGTCATGGAAATTTTTGGAAGTGATAGATATATTTAATATGTTGGTTCTGGTGCAGGTGTATGTATGTGTCCAAATTCATTAAGATACACACATTAAATGTGTTCAATTGGTGTATGTTAATTTTATCTCACGAAGCTTTAAAAAAGTTCAGTCTACAGAAAAATCAAAACAGTCCCAGTCTAAGAGATAAAGGATCAAGAATTAATGAATTTAGGGCTGGGAATATAGCTCAGTTGGTAGAGTACTTGCCTTGCATGCACAAGGCCCTGGGATCAATCCCCAGCACCACAAAAAAACAAACAAAGAATTAATGAATTCAGAAACACATTCTCCCACATGTTCAAGAATACCACCCTGGGGGCCTGAGGTTGTGTCTCAGTGGCAGAGCATTTGCCTAGCATGTGTGAGGCAATGGGTTCAATCCTCGGCACCCCATAAAAATAAATAAAAGAAAGGCATTGTGTCCATCTAGAAATGAAAAAAAAATATATATATATATATAAAAGGAATATCACCCTATATATATATATATATATAAAACGAATATCACCCTTAGAGCCCAGCATGGTGAGGCATGCTGGTAATCATAGAAATTCAGAGAGAGTTGAAGCAGGAGATAGCAAATTCTGGGCCAGACTGGGCAACTTGGTGAGACCCTGTCTCTAAATAAGAAATATAAAGGGCTGGAGGGGCTGGGATTGAGCTCAGCAGTGGAGCACTAGCCTAGCACATGTGAGGTGCTGGTTTAATCCTCAGCACCACATAAAAATAAATAAAGGAGATTCGGGCTGGGCCTCGCAGTGGCTGTGCAACTCGGCAGCGCTCCGCCGCATCCCAGGAGTCCCGGGAGTCGGCGCAGCGCAGCAGGGGCAGGGCAGTTTTCCACCACGGAAAGCCCAGCTGTCGACTGCCTCACGGGAAGATGCTGCACAGACCGGTCAGCCCTGGCATGGGTGTACATGTGGGCACAGCCCTGGGGGTACTGAGCTTCTGCCTCACAGGAGCTGTGGACGTCCAGGTCCCTGAAGACCCGGTGGTGACCCTGGTGGGCACTGATGCCACCCTGCACTGCTCCTTCTCTCCTAAGCCTAGCTTCAGCCTGGATCAGCTCAACCTCATTTGGCAACTGACGGACACCAAACAGCTGGTGCATAGCTTTGCTGAGGGCCGGGACCAGGGCAGTGCCTATGCCAACCGCACCATGCTCTGCCCAGACCTTCTGGCACAGGGCAACGCGTTCCTGAGGCTGCAAGGCGTTCGTGTAGCTGATGAAAGCAGCTTCAACTGCTTCGTGAGCATTCGGGACTTCGGCAGCACTGCTGTCAGCCTTCAGGTGGCAGTCCCCTATTCAAAACCCAGCGTGACCCTGGAGCCCAGCTAGGACCTGGGGACAGTCACCAGGGCTACCCTGAGGCCTAGGTGTTCCAGCAGGATGGGCAGGGTGCACCCTTGACTGGCAACGTGACCATGTCGCAGATGGCCAACGAACAAGGCTTGTTCAATGTGCACAGCATGCTGAGGGTGGTGCTGGGCGCTGATGGCACCGACAGCTGCCTGGTGCGCAACCCCGTGCTGCAGCAGGACGCACATGGCTCTGTCACCATCACAGGACCGCCCATGACATTCCCCCCTGAGGCCCTGTGGGTGACTGTGGGGCCCTCTGTCTCATTGCACTGCTGGTGGCCCTGGCCTTCGTGTGCTGGAGAAAATCAAACAGAGCTGTGAAGAGAGAATGCAGGAGCTGAGGACCAGGATGGGGATGGGGAAGGATCCAAGACAGCCCAATGACCTCTGAAACACTCTGAGGGCAAAGAAGATGATGGACAAGAAATAGCCTGACCAGGAGCTGCTGACCCTGCCTGGGGGCTCCCACCCTCTGGCTGCATTGGGGCCTCCGTGTGAGCCTTCCCCCAACAGATGAGTCCTGCTCTGACAGGTTTGCCTGTTCTTCAAAGGATGCGGTACACAGACTACCCTGCAGCCTTATTTCTCTCATGGACACGATTCCCAAGTCATCGTGCTGCCTTAGAACTCAAGCAACACAACACCAAATCTTCCTGCTGCTTTTTCTAATGGACACAATACAATACGCAGACCACCCCACGTCCTTATCCCTCCAAAGCCACATGGGCTATCCGGTTGCCATTTTTCTCCAAAGGACACAATATTCAGACTAACCTCATGCCTTATTTCTCCAAAGACACACTACACAGTCACCCGTCTTGTTTCCCCATGGCTCTGATACACTAGTTACCATTTCTCAGCCCTTTTCCCATCCTGTGTGTAATCATATCTCCTTGAGTCTTGAAACTCTTTCCTGCCTCCTTTTGCTCTGGCCCTGGCCTTGGCCTTTTCCTGCCCCCACTGAGACTGAGCATGCTCCCAGCCACACACACAGGTGTGCAGAGGCCTGTAGCAGCACGTGCTGGATCATGTGTCATTCCCCCACCCCCCTCTTCTTCCCTGTGCCGCCCTGGGCTGTGCCCTCTCCTCTGCCAGCCACCCCATAGGAAGCTGGCATTGGTCACATTGGTTCTCTGGGGGTCTGTAGAGGGCTCCCTGGAGGTCAGCTTTTATTCCTCTGCTTTTCCCGCCTTTGGAGGTTTTGTTCTTTTTATTTACCCTGTAAATTAATGTTCATTGAGCAACCACAGGGGTCAGCACTGTGTTGGATGCTGAGGGCCCTGCGTGGGAGGCTGAGTCCCTCCTGCAGGATGATTTCCTCCTGCTGGGAAACAGACACTCACTGTGCTGTGGCCTGCTACTCCTGCCCTGCTCCCTGCTGCGCCCTCTGTGCCCACAGCTTCTGAAATACCTCACCCCCATCCCATCTGTGTCCCTCACCCAGAGCCTGGGGTGGGGGCAGAACCCTGGAGAGAGAGAGAGAGATGCCCTCCTTGCCACACTGGAGAGGCTGGTCGTTTTGGAGGGTCTTCCCAGGTGCAAACTGCAGGCAGGAGGCTGAGGCCTCTGGACCTTGGGTAGCAACCTCACAGGCAAAGTGGGGGACCTCTTCTCACTGACTGGAGCCCAGAGAAAGAAGGGACTGCTTCCTCATCACGGTGCTAACACCTCCTGGCTCATCTCTGGCCAGCAGTAGAGTAGAGCTTCACATGTTCTGGTCCTCCTGATACCATTTCTCCTTACCTTGGGAATGGAAGACGTGAGGATTTCTAATTTAAATGTGGGACTCTGTAAACTGGGGGTGTACTTTGGGAAAAATAAATGCCTTGGTCAAAAGCCAATCAATCAATCAATCAATCAATAAAGGAAAGGTATTGTGTCCATCTACAACTAAAAAAAATAAAATAAAATACTTAAAAAATGTTTTTAAAAAAAGGGCTAGGAATATTAACTCAGTGGTAGAATGTGCCTGAGTTCAATCCTCAGTACCATAAAATAAATAAATAATATTAAATTTTTAAAAAATTTTGTAGTCATAGATAGACAGAATGCCTATATTTTATTTGTTTATTTTTATGTGGTGCTAAGGATCAAACAAAGTGCCTCACACATGCTAGGCAAATGCTCTGCCACTGAGTGACAGCCCCGGCCCCAATAAAATTAAAGTTTAAAAAGGGTTAGGGATATAGTTCAGTGTAGAACACTTGCCTAGCATGCTGGAAGCCCTGATTACAAACCCCACGACTGAAAAAGAGAAGAAGCCAGTTTCCACCCACCAGGCACTTCCATCTCACTAACCTTGGCTGCCAAGGGTAGAGGCAGCAGTGTGGTAAGTCTCACAGTCCACACAAAATGTTCCTTGCTTCTCTGCCCCAAGCGTCTCCAATTTTCGGGTGAGGAGCTCCACTGTCTGCTGCACACTCTTGCCCTCAGCCACAGGCATCTGGGACACACTGAAAAGAAAAGTAACAAGTCATCAGCATCCAGAGATGCACTGGCTGAGCCATTCTCCCACCAAAGCACAGCTGAGCAGGAATAAGAGTTACCTTAGAGAACACCTATGTTGACCACACCTTAGAGATGAGGAAACAGAGGCCCAGAGTCCCTCATAACTCATCTGAGAATAGAGCACAGGTCTCAGGACTCACACCAGCATTTCCCAAGCATGGCTTGTATGCCCATGTTTATGTGAAGATTCTAAATGACACACAAACTGAGCATTCAACAACACTAACTCACACAAAGAGAAAGGAAATTCCTTATAACTCTTTCAATTCCAACTATACGAAAGAGAAATTGAAGTTTTAGGTGAGCATACTTCTACCAACTCTGAATTGGAGCTGCCTAGTCCTGCAGCCACAAGTCACAAGCAGCTGGCAGACAATGTGCGGATAAAGAACACTGCTGGGATCATGCAAAGTTCCCTCTGACAGTCCTGGGAACAAAAAGAAAGTATGCCTTGGGTTTATAATTTTGGGGAGTGAGAAGCAATGGTATTTACAGAATTTAATCAAAACAATGACCAAAAAATGTTACTTCCAAATTTCCTCCTGTGGTGTGGCTTTCAGTGATAGGTAACATCTGCCCAGCACCAACTATGTCCCAAGCAGTGTCCAAGGCTTTCAATTACTTAACTCTTTGAATCCTCCCAACAGCCCTATGAAAGGTACTGCCTTTTTTTTTTGGGGGGGGGGGGGGGTACTGAGGACTTTACCACTAAGCAATATCCCCAATCCTTTCTCAATATTTTTCTATTTTGAGACATAATCTTGCTAAATTGCCAAGGCTAGACTCAGACTTGTGATCCTCCTGCTTCAGTATCTTCAGTTGTTGGGATTACCAGGTGTGTACCACTGCACCCAAGAAAGTTGCTGTCATTTATCAATTTATTATAAATGAGGAAACTAAAGTACAAAGAAATTAATAACTTGTATAAGGTCACTCAGTTAATGCAGATGTAGCCAAGATTCAAAGCCAGGAAACCTAGCCAGGCACTGTGGTGCACACCTGACAGGAGAATCCCAAGTTTGAGGCCAGCCTCAGTAATTTAGCAAGACCCTGTTTCAAAAGCCAAGCAACCTGGCTCCATGTCCATGTTCTCAGTCACTAGGCTAGACTGCCTGTCTAGGGATGTGGTTGCCTGTTAAAATATTTTTAAGGAAAAGAATCCAATTTCTGTTAATATTAATAAATAACAGTACAAAGCTGGATGTGCTGATGAATACCTATAATCCCTGCAGGAGGCCAAACCAGGAGGATTACAGTTTGAGGCCAACCTGGGAAATTTAGCAAGACCCTCCCTCAAATATTTTTAAATATGTGTTTGTGTTTTGTATGTATGTATGTGTGTGTGTGTGTATATATATGTATATATATATGTATGTGTGTATGTTTGTGTCTATATATATAGACACAAACATTATATATGTTGTATTTCGACACAATACCTTTATTTTATTTATTTTATGTGGTGCTTAGGATCAAACCCAGTGCCTTGCACATGCTAGGCAAGCACTCTACCACTTTTCCACAACCCCAGCCCCCTTGCCTCAAATGTTTAAAACGGTTGGGGATATATAGCTCAGTGGTAGACTTCAATGCCCATAAAAACATACGTAAATAAATGATAGCACAAGTAGTACTTAGCTATATAACAATTATAAAGTCACACATGATTGAATTCTGGGAGACTACATTACCTTATTATCAACTCAATGAATCTATTAAGGTAGAGTCCAACTGTTACTAAAAATTGTCACTACTGTGTCAGAAATAGTACTGAGAAGCAATGCTGATGACCTGACTTATTTTGAAATATAAGAGGATCCTTAAATTGATGATGCAAGGAACAGAAATTCTGGGACTCCAAAAAGTTTGAAGGGTAGAGCCAACAGAAAGAGAGCCCTTTCCCTGAGGTTCCAAGCCTCTGCACTGTGGCCTTCCCATTTCCACCCCTCACACACTTCCTTACACAGAGGACAGGGAGGAGGATTATGATGTCAACTGTGATGAGAAAAAAAAAAATGTGGCAATCACTGAGAAATCTATTAGAGCCTGGGCCACCATAAAGAAAAGCATTTCCCTCAGGCACACTTTCAAAGAAAAAGTCTAAAGCCCTGACTTCAGATATCCTAGCTTCCAGGGCTAACTGGAAAGATATTCAGCCTAACAAGATTTAAAAAAAAAAAAAAAAAGCGGGGGTGAGGGAGAAGGAGAAGTCCTCTGAGACCTTGCATTGGGACTAAGCCCATAAGAGCATTGAACCCATACCTTTCCTGCCACCTGGCCTTTTCCAACTGAGATAACATGTTAGAGACAAAGAGTCCAACGAATCTAGATCACCATGTAATTAATACTGTAGGAAACAGGTCCTGAATAGGTGAAATGCCTGGAATCCCGATCTCCTAATTGCCAATGGCTTCTTTTTTCTCTCTAGACCCAAGATCTTAAAATGGCCAAGTCAAAATCGGCTGATCTAACCGTATTTGTTGATTCTACGGAGGTGCAAAAAATAAAAAATGCTGTCCCCTCCAAGCGTTGTCTGCAGTTGAGTCCTAGTCCGGAAATCCTATTTCCAACCCTGAAAGCCCACTCCTGTCAGTACTAAGGCCTAATGTGTACAAACAGGTACCAAGAAAAAGGAAAGAAGATACATAACCTCTGCCCTACCACCTGCCAGGATGAAGGGCAGCCTCACTAAGGAAACAAGGCCGGAGAACCCGCGGTCCTTTCAGTGTCCTCTTTATTCACACCACTCGAGGGCAGCTTGCGCAGCTCCCGGGAGTCGGCGGACCTTGGTCCAGATCCTTCTCCCCGGTTACTCCAGGCTCTGAGGGCCCTTCAGGACCCCTAGCCTCGCCCCACAAAAGCCCTGGTAGTCCTACCAAGTCACTCCCATGGCGGCGGGCCAGGAGGTGCCACGATCAAACAGTCTACCGGAGAGCTCTCCTGCCGTCCACAAGAACTGGAGGACCAACGCAAGCTGCGGTCGCGGAAGGCTCCGGAAATACGTAAAAACCCGGCGCCGAGGCGACGCGCTCACAGGCAAGGGGAGGTGTCTGAGTACTCACTCGATGACGTTTACAGTGACGTCATTCGCCCGGCCCCCGCCCTCACGCTTGCAGCACCGGAAATTCCCCTTTGGCAGGACTTTCAGGCCTTAGATCGCTGAAGCTTGGAAAGCTTAGGCCGCCACCACTTAGACAAACCGATATTAAAAACAATAAGTTTATCTGTGGATCCAGGGTGTCCCGTTCCAGGACCCGGGGGCTGTTTGAATGTAGGTGTGGCGCTGGTTGCACTTCTGGCCTCCGAACACTCGGGGTCGCTGTGATCTCTACCTGGTCTCTAGGGCACTGGGAGTTCACCGCACATGCGCACTCTGAGCTTTTTGCCATCTCCACGTGAGAACTCTCTCAGGAACTTTTTCGAGCAAAATGCCTAAATTCAAGGCCACCCGTGGGGTTGGAAGTAAGGAAAAGCATGCGCCGCTGGCCGACCAGATTCTCGCTGAGGACTCCGTGCGGGCAGGGACCCGAGAAAAGCGGCGGGGTCGCGGAACCGAAGAGGAGGAAGAGTACGTGGGGCCCCGGCTGAGCCGACGGATTTTGCAGCAAGCGCGGCAGCAACAGGAGGAGCTCGAGGCCGAGCATGGGACTGGGAACAGGCCCGCAAAGCCGCCGGAGCGCGCCACGCGGCTGGGTGAGTGTCAGTGGGTGGGGTGAGAACAAGAGAGTGGCTAGATGGGGTTAGGTGGCCTTTAAAAGTAGTCCAAAAGGGGAATAGGTTAGAATTAAAAAGGGGGTTCACATTACACTGTTGTAACGATGCTGGAACGAAAGACCTAGTCCTGGCTAGAGCACTCCACGACCACTCTTGGTTTCAGACACACCCTTCCAAGAACACCGAAGTTAGGCCAACAGGAAGTGATCGCTTACTCCACTAAATTCTCCTAGCATCTAGCCATTGATTTTGCAAGTGTTTATTAAGATGCCTCCATAGTGCTTCACACTATGCTTGCAGTTTGGATGGTTTGGATACAGAAATAAAAATAGACATGTTTCTGACTTTAGGACCTGAAGAGAACTCAGGAGAAACATGATCAGAATAATGTATTCCATAGTAAAGTATGCTATCCCTGGCAAAATAGCATTCGTCTTAAGAGATCAGGCTTTCCAGATTGTATGACTTTCAAGCTGAAAACTAAAAAGCTATGGAGCATATTCCCGTCAAGTGGGGGGGGGGGGAGATACTGTTTAGAGGCCAGCGAGGGGCAGAGATGCACTGAAAGATGTTTTGATATTTTTCTCATTGTGGAAGGAGTGTTGATCTCCCTGTTGCTTAAACCTCCCAATCTTATTTATCCTAAAATCAGTGTTTGGCCCAATCAAATATTGCCTCTTGACTACAGTTTCTGTACTTTGTTTCTAAAACATCAAACACTTGTTTAACTACCACCTGACTTAAGTATTTTTTACTGACTCTTGTCTCCAACTTGTTATGAAGTGCCATAAAATTCAGTCATTAGTCCTTCTCTTCAAATACATTCTCTTTTCTGTTGAGATCATGAAGCTTCATGATTTAAATACTATCTGTTTAATGACTCTTCCCAACCTTATATTCCATGCCTGCTCTTGTCCATGAAACCCAGATTCTTAGATTCAGCTGCCTACTTGGCATCTCTAATTTGAAGTCTCCTAATATGTATTTCAAATTTAACATACCTAAACAGAACCTCAGCTTGTCCCCAAACCTGCTCCTCCTACTGTCTTCCTTGTGTCTGTTAACATGATAGCTTTTCATTTGCTCAAGGCAGAAACCTTGGACTTCTTTCTTTCTCACTCTGTATCTGATCTGTCAGGAAATTCTGATGGCTGTGTCTTCAACATCCATCCAGAATCTGACCACTTTTCACCACCATCCTGTTCGAACTACCACAATCTCACACCTGGATTATTGCAACAGTGTCCTAATTAGTGTTCTGTAATCTCTACAGTCCACTCAGCAGTTAGAGGTCTTCAATGTCTTATGTGGCCCCTTCCAGTGCCAGTCTTGCCTCTTCTGCTTTCCCGTTGGTCCTGTCTGTGTGTGCCACCTGCATAGGCTTCATTGTTCACTGGAGCTAAGCATGCGTATATGTACCTATAAATACAGATTTTGGAGTTGTTAGCATGTAGACACAATGTCTGTCATAATCCCCTCTCCAATTTAGCTTTTGTCACACATTATCTCTATCGTCCTTGTTTGTTTGTTTTCTCCCCAGTGCTGGACATTGAACCCAGAACCTCGCACATGCTGAGCACGTGTTCTATTGAACTACACCTCCAGCCCATCTCTCTTGTAAATATTCTGTTTACGTGTAGCATTTTACCTCACTTGGATTGATAGAATCTGCTCCAGATACTCAGCCAGATGTACCCTTTCAAAAAATTAGTTATTCAGATGGTTGCTCAGTTGGAATCTGAACTCCACCACCTGGCCACCAGGGCTCTCCAGGCTAGCTTGCCTTTGCCATCTAGCCCTATTTCTTGCTACGGCCCAACAGACATTCTAATAACTAAGTGCTTTTTCCAGAGTTTTTACCTGGGTGTGGAACACACTCTGTTGTTCCCTTTGTTAATCACCTTTCCATTGCTGTGGCAAAATACCTGAGAAAAACAATGTGAAAGAGGAAAGATTTCCTTTGGCTCATGTTTCAGAAGTTTCTCTCCGGGGTCAGCTGGCTCCATTGTTCTGGGCCTGTAGTGAAGCAGAACATCATGGCAGAGGGAAAGCTGCTCACCTCATGGCAACCAGAAGCAGAGAGTTGAGAGAGAAGGGGCCAGGGACAAGGTATACCTTTCAAAAGCATGCCCCCAGTGACCTACCTCTGCCAACTGGGCCCTGCCCCCTAATAGCTCCACTGATGAGGTTAGTACCCTCATGACCCAGGTGCTTCTAAGTGCCTGTATATTGTCTGGTATATATTGTCTCTATACCAGTATGATTTGATGAGTAATCCAACCCTACTCTGTGTGTGTGGAGCATAATGGTGAAGAATGCAGTGAAAACTCTGCTGCCTGCCATGGGCACATCACCTAGCTATTCTGTGATTTAAGTATGCTCATTTGAAGTGGTATAATAGCACCTGCATCTTGAGGTTGTCATGATTTGTGAAGTGACATGTGTGGTGTAGAACAGGTCCTGCTTCAAAACCTAGGATGATTTATTGATAATAATTTATTGACATTGCTTTCTCTTTGTTTCATATATTACATTTTGTTTCTTAAGCAACATCACAAGCCCCTGGGGACAGGAAGATAGTGGGTGCCTCATCTATTTTCTTGCACACATCTATATCACTAGCACATGAGGCCGGTACTACATGGCTAATATTACATTGATTCTGAGTCCCTCACCCACTCCTTGCCATGCTCATTGATTTCATCTCCCTCTTCTAGGGCCAGGAGTGCCCCAGGATGGATCAGATGATGAGGATGAGGAGTGGCCCACCCTGGAGAAGGCAGCCAAAATGACAGGGGTAGACCACCATGCAGAGGTGGTTGTGGACCCTGAGGATGAACGTGCCATTGAAATGTTCATGAATAAGAACCCTCCTGCCAGGTAGGGGCGAGGACTTGTTCGGATAGTACATCCCGATAGAAAGTTCCCACAGCGAAGGAAGTGCCTTGGCAAACTTTTGATTCCCTGCCTTTTGAGGGAGCCTGGGCATTGTTAATTGTGGAGGACCACCTTGACCAAACTAGCCCATTCTCCAGAGACCGTTCTGAGAGAGAATGCCTCAGACTCAAAGTGTCTCTCTTCATTGTTATAGAACTACCAGGAAAGCAGCTACAAGTCCTTTTTATGTCTGGAGAGATGCATACAATGCTTTGGTATGCTCAGTTTTTTTAGTGGTAAACTCAATGTCCTTAGATAGATCTCTTTCATACCTTAAGCTGATTTAATCTGGGGCTTTCAACCCCAGGTTTATTGGCATTTGGGGCTGGATAACTCTTTTTTGGGAAACTGGAACACAAGGGTGTTTAGCAGAAATTTGTCTCTGACATATACCCTTAGATACCAGTAGTGACATTCCCTCTGGTCAAAATAACAAAAAATGACTTCAAACATTGCCACATGCCTCCTGGGAGCCAAAATCCAGACCCCACTTAGAACCACTAATTTATCTCCATCTATAACATATGCCAGCTCTAAAATATGCGGGCCTGTAAATTGCCAATAGGCAAATTCCTGAGTCTGTGCATTTGGCCCTGGGGAGGGGAGTCTATGGACCCTCAATCAATTCATTCTCTCCCTGTGACATGAATGTGATGGTTCTTCAAGATGGTTCAGCTCAGTGCATCTCTGATTGCTAATGATACTCTGAAAAGACAGGGAGGCTAAATGGTAAGTTCTGTGGCAGCTTGAAAGCACAGATTGAAGATGTAAGCCCCTCTCCCAGATGGATGCCTGATAGTATGGCACAAAGTGTCATACTTGGCCTCTGTGCCTGTCCCCCCAGAGAGTCTTTCAGGTTGTCACTTGGCACTTCATAACTCCTACTTATGACAAATTTGGCAGAACTGTTTTACAGCTTGCAGTAAATAGACAAGCTACTAGAAAAAGGGAGTCTCAGAAGTCTTGAGAAGTAACAGTTGACATCTTCAGAAAGCAGGTTTAGAGCTGTGTGAACTCAGCAGGCAGATATTGTTTGGTCTTGGGCACAATGTACTGTAAAGCACCTGAACTGTAGAACTAGAACCTGAAAGACTGAGTTTGAGTCTTCCCCACTTGACAGCAGTGCAGCCTCAGGGGAGTTATTAACCTCTCTGAGTCTCAGTTCCCCAGTCTGCATAAGGGGAATAAAAGCATCTCCCAGACACAATGTAGTCATAAAGTCAATGCTGCCAAGCACTGAGCAGGCTCTCAGGGGATAAGAGCAGTTTTATTCATCTATGTATCTTCTTATAGAGCCAGGGATGAAACCCCAGACCTTGTGCATGCTAGGCCAGTGCACTGCCACTTTAGCTACAGCCCCCCAGCCCTGGAGCGTTTTTATATACATATAAGCAGCCTCAGAAGGCACGATGTCATACCATAGCTCAGGGTGATGATCACTCTGAATCCTTAAGACAGGGTTATGTTTGTTATCCTCTGTTTAAGGAGACTGAGAAGAATATAATCAGTCTGTGGAACATTTCCAAATTTTAGTAAATTTGAATGGGAAAAGTATGTGCTGTGGTCTGTCTATAGTGATCACAGCCATGTGGAATCTTGGCAGGTAATTAAGATGTATCTGGGGTTGGAGCTGTGGCTCAGCAGTAGAGCACTCACCTAGCATGTTCGAGGCCCTGGGTTTGATCCTCAGCACCACATAAAGAAATAAATAAAATAAAGGTATTATGTTCAACTACAACTTAAAAAAAAAAAAAAAAACTGTACCTGGCATTGTGGGGAGTTCAGACCAGGAGTTTGTAACTGCAGCACCCTTTTTTTGTGCCAGCATTTGGGGGGGTGTTGAGATCAGCAGCACTTAATACTTTATTACTTATCACACACTTGCTGTGTACAGAGAGTTCCCAGTAACACACATGCACTCACTTGTTTAATCCTTACTTTAACCACATGAGGCAGTACTTTATTACCGCTGTTTAACAGCTGAGGAGACTGAGGCGGAGAGGTAAAATCAATTGCCGAAGATCCTACTGGGAGTGGGAGAGCCAGGATTTAAACCTGAGCACACTGACTTCAGAGTCCAGTGCTGCCCTTCCACAGGACTGCCAGCTTTATCCTAAATGAAATGACTTTCAGGTCCTTTACTTTCTACAGTGTCTGTGGTAGGAGATTGGGCACAGGGGAGTCTGGAGCTTCCTGGTCAGTGACCACAGCTCTCTCCTCTATTCCCCTCGGCACTCACCTCTTAGGCGCACCCTGGCTGACATCATTATGGAGAAGCTAACTGAGAAGCAGACCGAGGTCGAGACAGTCATGTCAGAGGTGTCAGGCTTCCCTCTGCCCCAGCTGGACCCCCGGGTCCTGGATGTCTACAAAGGGGTCCGTGAGGTAAGAGCTGAGAGGGCAGCCATGGTGATTCCCTTCCAGGGGCAGTGGGCTCCTCCCGCCTCAGGCACTGATGCCCACACCTCATCAATTAAGGCACGGTCATCACGAATAGGCTCAAGCCAGAGTGTGTGGGTTCGTGTTCCTGCTTTGCCTCTCTGCGGCCTCTAAAAGGTGACCAGCCAAGTAGTTATTGAACCCCAGCCATTTGAAGAGCGAGTATAATGATAGCACCTCCTTACAGGTTGTTGTGAGGACAAAATTAGTTAACATGTAAAAAGCCCCTGAAAGAACCTGGCACCTGGGGTATCAGTATTGGCGATGATGATTTGTCCTCCCTTGTTCCTAGGTCTTATCCAAGTACCGCAGTGGGAAACTGCCCAAGGCTTTTAAGATCATCCCTGCCCTCTCCAACTGGGAGCAGATCCTCTACGTCACAGAGCCTGAGGCCTGGACTGCAGCTGCCATGTACCAAGCTACCAGGTAGCATGGCTGGGGTTAGGGTGGCCTTCTTGCAGAAGTGAGGGCTGGGGTGGGACTGATGGGCTCACCTGCCTTTGCCCCATAGCTTTGCCCCATAGCTCCCTCTCACACTTCCTCATAGCACCTTTGTCCTAGCTTTTCCTCTTTCATTTTTAGGGCCACAACTCAGTTGGCACCCCCCTATAATGAGTTTTTAGGGGAGAAGATGATAACTATTGGGATATACCGTGGTGTGTCAAAGTAGACTCATAAGTCTGTCGCTCTCCAAGCTGTTCAGGTCTCTTAGGACAGCACATTAGAGAAGAGCCATGAGGAGGAGAGGAACGTGGATAGCCATGTGGGAGAACTCTAGCAGTCCCAGCCGCTAGACTGGGGATGTAGGGGCAGAGCACTTGCCTAGCAGGTGCAAGGCCCTGGGTTTGGTCCCCAGCACTATAAACAAGAAAACCCAGCATGTACCCTATTTTGGGTATATCCTGCTGTTCCTCCTGTTCTCTCTCACAGGCTTCCACACACCCCTCTCTGAAAGGATGTTTCCATTTCTTACTGTACAATCTCTTGCCTGCACTGTCCACAGTGGTATTTTAAGGGCCAGGTCCACGCTATCTTGTGACTTGGGAACTCCTGCCCCACTAGGATTTTTGCCTCTAACCTGAAGGAACGCATGGCTCAACGCTTCTACAACCTTGTCCTGCTCCCCCGGGTACGAGATGACATTGCTGAATACAAACGACTCAACTTCCATCTCTACATGGCGCTGAAGAAGGCCCTGTTCAAGCCCGGAGCCTGGTTCAAAGGTGGGAGCCAAGAGACCAGGAGACAGGCAGGGCTGACTTGAAGGCTGTCTGTAAGACCACATGCCATTGATGGTCCCTGGGACAGTTGGGGGTGTTTCCTGCTGTACCTCCTTTCTCTCATCCTGGACTAAAAGTGATTGTCCTCTGACATTCCTCAGGGATCCTGATCCCACTGTGTGAGTCAGGCACTTGCACCCTCCGGGAAGCCATCATCGTGGGTAGCATCATCACCAAGTGCTCCATTCCTGTGCTGCACTCCAGGTAGTATTGGGGGCAGGAGCGTGGGGGGACTGATTAGTGGATATCCTCATAGTGGTGTTGCCAGGACTCAGCATGAGGTGGAGTGGGGAGGGAGCCAGGAACAGCTCTAGGTTTGTGGCTTGTTTAAGCCAGTGGGTGTGTCATTACTTCACTAGAATAGAGGTTCCACAAAAATAGAATCCTACAGGCTGGCACCTGATAAACTCAGTAACAAGATAAATGAATAGAAAATGGGGAGAAAGGAGGCAAGGGGTGGAGATGGCCAGGTGTTTGGATACACTCTGCCTAGGCACCGGAGCTGCTGTGGTCCAAAGCAGAGGCAGAGATGTGGGGTGGGTATATCTAGATAGTAACTGGAATCCAGTGAGTATCATAAAGTTGAGCGGGTGAGGAAGAGGTCTGTGCTGGCCCATGCGGAAAACCATAGTCAAGGGCCAACAAAGGAGAAGGATCCTTCCCAGCATTTCCCAGATGACTAACTGCACCACCACATCTGCCCTTCCCACCAGTGCGGCCATGCTGAAAATTGCTGAGATGGAATACAGCGGTGCCAACAGCATCTTCTTGAGACTACTGCTGGATAAGAAGTATGCGCTACCCTACCGGGTGCTGGATGCCCTGGTCTTCCACTTCCTAAGGTTCCGGACAGAGAAGCGTGAGCTGCCTGTACTCTGGCACCAGTGCCTCCTGACACTGGTCCAGCGCTACAAGGCGGACTTGGCCACAGATCAGAAAGATGCCCTCCTAGAACTGCTCCGGCTACAGCCCCATTCACAACTGTCCCCTGAAATCAGGCGAGAGCTTCAGAGTGCAGTTCCCAGAGATGTGGAAGATGTATCCATTACCATGGAGTGAAGATAATGGATAAATGTCATGGCCCAGATGGCATGGGAGGACACCAGGACCCTTTTTTGTGATGAAGCACAACACTGAACCTTTATGGCTAAAGACCTAGTTCAGGACACTAATAGGTCCCAGCGTCATCTGTGGTTCTCAGTCCTAAGCAGGGGGGACAGAGTCTGGCTGGCTTCCTCTTCCATTCTAGGCCTCCATCCCTGCTCGCCTCTGTGCCTGCCTTGAGATTCCACCCCTAGCATCTCACTCCCTAGCTGGAGCATGATATAAGTACCTTCTCTCCAGCTTCTGTGTCAAGTCACTGAGATGTGGCTAAAAACAAAGGCAAGTATTTATTGAACCTCTGTATGGCGGTGTGGTTGATGGAGAAATTTCTACTTCCTTCTGTAGCTGGAGATGGGAGTTACTTTTCCCAGTTTTTGTCTTCAGTTTACACAAGAGCCCCCACCTCTTCATCTCAAAGATTGCTTCTCTGGGCTTCACTTGGCTCATTTGCCTCCGGGGGCACATTCTCTGCCTGCCCAAGAGGACAAGGCTACTCTACACATTGGTAACAACAGGGAGCTGGCTATTCATGGTTTGAAAGGTGTTGGTGGCACAACTGAATGAAAGGACCACCAGAGAAAGGCCCTCCTCAAGGTTAAGCCTAGAAGTGATTAGGTCCGGGTCAGCACCAAACAGGTTCTTTTGAGCTTTTTGGCCAACAAACTTTAAACCAGTGTTTAAAGTGTCAAGCTAGGGTAAGGTACCTGTTTTTATGTAGCAACAGTATTTTGTGAGAATTATGTGAAATTCAAATTTCAGTGTCCATAAGCAGTCTTGGTGGGGTATAGCCATGCTGTTTGCCCATTTTCTGTGCCACCCTCGCAGAGGTGTCTGTCATCTTGCTGCATATCTTCATTGTTTGCTTTTAAAAGTGTGCATTTGTTCCAACCCAATTAATTTGGGAACAGTTTGATCCTAACACCAATTTCATGTTGGCTTATATGCAGTTTCATCTTTGAGAAACCTAGATGAATGCAGAAAAGCACACCCAGCTGAACCACTTCAAATCACTACCCAAAACATACCTTAAAAAAATACTGGCTTCCTCTGTTCACCCCACCCACATCTGATGGTACAGCTCTGCTTCCACCTCTGCATCCAAACAGGTTGTTTTCCTGAAGTGTTGGGATGGAACCCAGGCCTTGAGTGTGGCAATGAAGCGTTCTACCCCAGAGCCATACCCCACCCCACTCATTAAATTTTGGGTTGTGCCTCAAACCCCATTTCCCATCATCCTTTGAGATTGTGCAATTCTGCATCGCAGCCATTTTTAGGAAGGGATACATCATACTATAAAGCAGAACTGACTTGGGGGCATTAGACTATATATGGCCCACAAAGCCTGAGTATTTATTCTGGCCCTTTACAGGAAAGGCAGTCCAGGCTTCAGCCAGTTGGCTTTGCCTTCTCACTTCATGCAGTTTAGAAATAGGCTTTTACCAGCAACACCATGAAATCTAAGAAACCAAACCCAGTTTATTCCAGAATCTTTATTAAGGCAGTATGATGGCCCTGGGCCACCAATCTAAACCTTGTGGCCTTAGGAAAGACCTGTGTCGACAGGGCTTGCCTCCCTCTCCAGATGGGGGCTTAGCCACCTCCAGCACATCCTGCTTCATCCTCCGTGCTGGAGAATGGGGCACAGGGCGAAAGGGAGAGGAAGCCTTGATCCCACCCCAGGCAATAGCAGCTCCTGGGCCACAAAGATCCTTTTAGCCAGTAGCAGAGGGGAATAAAAGAGCAACCACCAGGGTTACCACCACTTGTGGGGTAGACAGGCACCACGGCGCCCTCTTACAGTTGTATTCAAAGCAATTAATAAATTAAAACTTTTTCCTTCAGCACCAGACCCACTGATCACATGGAAGCTGAGTGGAAAGCAAAGCAAGGAGGAATCTGGTTTCTTGCCCCTGACTGAGGCCTAGGCCCTTCTCTAGGAGCAGCTGGGGGCATGGATTATATGGGACCTCCAAAGTGTGCTGAGAAGAACCACTGAGACTAAATCCCCTCATGTTTGCCTGGATGTCTGAAGGACCCCAATCCAAATGCAATAACCCTAGGAGGGGCAACACTTAGAGAGTATCTCTGCAGTTGAGAACATGAGCACCCCAGAGAGAAAGGGGCCTCAAAAAGGAATGCTGGTGCATAGATTACCTGTTTCAATTTGTCTGAACAGCCTGGCCCATACCCAGCTAGAGTCCAGGAGGGAGCTGAACTGGTCAGATGCAAGAGGAGGAGGAGGAGGAGCTGACTAGCCAGGCAAACACCAACACAGCTGGCCAGCCCCTTAGTGCACACTGCAGGGATAGGCAGGACCTGGCCCCTTGGGTTTTGTGAGGGTAAGGATGAGCCCCCTCAGGCTTCCCATGTGGCCCAGATTGTTCCTAGAGGCAGGGAGGGGTTGCAGCAGCCCCTCATCTGCTTGGAGGCCACTTGATGGGGCCTGTCCAGGGCTACAGGTGGATGGCTGTAACATCTGTGGGTGTGCTGGTCTGGCTGGGCCCCTGGCTGCTGGAGCCCCGGGGTGCTTTGGGCGCTGGGCTGGGGGTGGTCTGGGCAGCTTCCCTCAGACTCTCCCTGAGCGCAGCTTCAATCTGCTCCTGACAGGCCCGCAGGCAGTCCTGGGAACAAGGGGAACAGTGAAGAACAGCTCCCCCTTAACAACTGGCAGCAGGTGCAGGGAAAGGACACCTCCAGCACACAGGGAAGTCGGGAGGTTAAGCCACAGACTAGCCCCAGGAATTGGGTCTTCAGTTCTCAGAAACTGGCAAGAGGATGTGGCAAGAGGGTGTGAGAGCAACCCGACATCTGACACCAACTCCCCCACCCCCGCTGCAGCAACAAAAATGTACCTAGAGACCAGTGCCCTTCACTCCACCCAAGACACTTCCCAAAGGCCACAGAAGCCCACAAGGGTGTGAAAGGAGTTGGGCCCAGGGTAGGGACAGAGGCCTCCCTCTACTGGAAGCTCAGGGAATAGCACTGCTTCATGAATGGGGAGGCTGGGGCCCAGCTGCCCTGCACTCACCACTTCAGTGCCTGTGATCCCTGCCAGCAACTCTGTGAGCTCATCTCCGGATGTGGAGCACGCGCCCAGGCCTTGCACTGCAGCCCCAATGCTGCCTGTTGCGATCATAGATGGCGGATACATGGCAAAGGTGTAATCTTGGAAAGAAGAAGAATCGTGAGACAGGAACCTCAAGGATAATAGGCATTATGGATTTTCTTCTCCTCAGGAAGTGCTAGGGGGTGATGAATAGAGGAGAGGGCATACCCAGAACCCCAAGCAATGGGTGAGGTAAGACAGGCAAGGGAGGAAGTCAGGAAAGAACCTCTTTCCAAGAGAGGTTTAGGATGTGCTGCTTTTGTTTTTGCTGTGCTGTGGATCAAACCCAAAGCCTCATGGATGTTAGACAAGCCATCTACCACTAGGCTATAACCCCTGCCCAAGAGTATCAGGATGAACAGCAAAATTTCCACTGGTCCAGGGTACTCCTGGTCAAGGAGTGCAGAATGCATGAAACGTTCACTGGTGTGGAAACCCAACAACTTGTCCTCAGATCTTGGGCAGGTCACTTCTTTCTCACTATGCCCTTAGTCTCACCTACACACTGGAATCTCCAAGATCCATTATATTTTAGAGTGTGATCTGCATCTTCTACATTAAAACTAGGGGCTCCATAAGGTATATTTTCACAAATATATTTTGAGGGGAGTATAAACTGGAATCTCCTAGTCTTCTGATTTTCAGAGTTTGGCAAAAATGTGTACAAAGCTCTTACCTGTAGCACAGAGGGCCAAAAAGGTCTGGGCGTGCTTTTTGACCAAGGCCTGTCGGTCACTGGGCAGAGAGAGCCGGTGCAGAATCAGGGCCAGAAAATCATGCGCAATCACAGCAGCCAGGTCCCATTTGAGTTTTCCCAAGACCAGCACCTCCCACTCCTGGTGGTTGGAAAAAGAAGGGGGCGGGGGGCTCAGTAACCGGAGAAGAGAAAATGAGGGGGGAAACAGCAGAAGATGCACAGGGAAGAAAGCTCATCAAACTTTCAAAGCTCAAGATTACATTTCTGATTCTTGTTTTAGGGACTGACATTATGGATTGGAGAGTCCAGGGCAGGGAAGAGCTGGGGGCATTTCCCACTCTAATAATGGGGACTGAACCCAGGGATGTTTCACCACCAAGCCACATCTCCAGACCTTTTTATTTTTTTATTCTGAGACAAAGTCTTGCTAAGTTGCTTAGAGCGTCACTTAGTTGCTGAGGTAGGTCTTGAACTTATGATTCTCCTTTCTCAGCCTCCTGAGTAGCTGGAATTACAGGCATGCGCCACCACACCCAACAGGACATTTGTTTTGAGGATCTATTAATCATTTAATAGATGCCAGTACTGCATGCTTTACATGAATTGCCCTTTTTAATCCTGATACCACCAGCTTCACCATGAACTTGAGGCTCCTCTGGGATAAAGCAGACTCTCCAAACCATAGGATTTGAGAAAGGAGAGGTCTATACCAGCCATCCCCTCCCCAACTCTGCATCCCAACAAAGCTTACACCTCTTGAAGAAACAGGAGTAAGCATAAGGCCACTCCTATGACAGCCACTGAGCCTCCTCTGAGGTTCCTCAAAGGGGAGGTTACCCAACCCAACCCACATCCCCTTGGTGGGACATCAGGGGTGGGTCCTGGGGTATCTGACCCATCCCACTCCCTTTAACTAGAACCTATAGTGCCCAATGTCATTTGACTCTTAGGGGAAAAGGTGGAAGCCAAGCCAGACAGGATGGATCAAGCCCTGTTCCCCCATCTGTCCAAGCCTACATATCAATACTAAGTCTTAGAGGGAAGCTGGGAACCCCTCCCCAATTCACTCATCTAAGGTTCCCAGACCTGGCCCCATTTCCGACTTGCATGCTTAAGGATTTCTTCATTGTTTTATCTCAGGAAGGAACTCGTGGGTTTGACTCCTCATTGAGGCAGAAATGGCAGCCCCACCCAATCTCTTCCAGGCCCCAGCCACAGCTGTCCCTCTCTTGGTCCCCAAGTGTCAGCTCCAAGCTTCTCACAGGGCCCCAGAGCAACAGCCTGGGACAGCCAGAGTGAGGTCAAGAAGCTAGATCTGCTCCTGAGCCTGCCCCAGAGCCTAACTCCTTACGGGGGGGCGGGGGGGCAAGAAAATACCTAGCCTCCAAGGTAACACCCAAAGGCAACCAAAGAGGCAGGGGGTTCCCGTGGTGAGGGGATGTGTCCACCCTCCCCCATATCCAGGTGACCCTTCAGAATCTGTCCTACTTGGCAGAGAACATTCCCTAGGGAGGGACTGGCAGCGTCCATTA
Source organism: Callospermophilus lateralis (assembly GCF_048772815.1). Lineage (NCBI taxonomy): Eukaryota > Metazoa > Chordata > Mammalia > Rodentia > Sciuridae > Callospermophilus > Callospermophilus lateralis. The sequence goes on along the minus strand of NC_135310.1, from coordinate 112,814,190 downwards.
CATCCCTGGCTTTTAAGGGAACCTGGTCTGCTTGCTGCAGTGTGAGCAGGACCTCTCCCTCTTCCCTGGGCCTCAACCCTCTCTGCTGCACAAGGATTTGGACTGAATGGAGTTCTCAAAGGTTCCTCCCAAAGCGGACCTTCTAGGAAGTCATCTGTGCTCCACCCACAGCTCAGGCAGAGACTGGGGGGAAGAGCACATTTTGCCTATTCTGAAAAACACACAGGCATGTACAGCACCCCAGTCTTCTCACAGAGGAGGGCCCCTTCTACCTTCCAGCCCAAATCTCTCCAAAAACATCTTGCTTCCTGGCCCTGGAAACCAGTTCCATCTTCAGATTTGCCAGAAACTACCAGATTCATCACAAAGAGCTGTGGGGCCTCCCGGATTCCCAACTCTGGCCTCCTACTCCCATCCCTGAGAGCTACTTGGCAGGAAGAGGAATCCAGTTCCTCGACTCACAGCAGTCAGGGGCCCCAGTACCCTAGCTTCCCTGCCAGCCAATCACAGTCGCTTGCTTGCTGCCCTCCTCCCTGGGAGATGGGGCCCAGAGACTTCTCTCAGGGTCAGGAGAATGCTTGGCCAGCTACACAGCAAGGTAGAGGGAGGTGCCAGCTCACCCACCCTCTCCCCCAGGCCCCTTGGGAGATGATCTGCAGGCCCTAAATACCCTCTTCCACCTCCAAGCAGCTCCCCACCTCCTTCCAAGGCAGGGCAGAACCCTGCCTCCCCTGCCTTGCCAGGGAACCCAACCCCAGTGCCTAGCAAGAGGCCCAAGGAGCCACTTCCCAAACCACAGGAGTGACAGCAGCTCCCCACAGGATTATGAAAGCCCTGGGTCAGAGTGGGTGGGACAGGGGAGGGGGCGTCATTATCACATCAGAAGCAGCTGCAGCTCAGCTCCCTGTCTGTCCCTCAGCTCCAGCCTTTGGCTAAGGGGGAAAGAGAGATGACCGTTTCCACAGCCCAAAGCAGCTGCTCCAGTTTTTCAGAATGAGGACAGGGAAGGGAGGATTAGGAAGGAAATGTCTTTGGGGATAGAGGGGAAAGGAAAGTCGGTAGGATGAAACACCTCAGCACTTCCTTAGAGCAATCAGGGCCTGGCTTTAATCTGCTCTGGGAGGCTTTTCTATCACAAAGTCCACACGGGGATAAAGACTCAACCAAGGCAGCCCCCGCCCCCTCACCAAGCACATTCCACTCCCCTACTTCGGTGGGGGGGTGTGCGGGCATGCCCTTCTGCTGCCAATAAATAACTCATGGTGGCTGTATAAACCCAGAGGCAAAGTACCTACTGGTCAGTGTAGACGCACAGTTAGACTTGTTGCTATCTGGGGGAAAGACCATGAAGGAGTAGCACCCCCTGGAGGTGAGGAGAAAGGTGTTTAGTGCAGACCTGCAGCTCTAGCCCTGACCATTACACCACACTGCCATCTTGTCGGGCTCCAGTTCTTTTTCAAAAAAGCCTTGGCTGGCCTTGCTCCACCTTCCCGGGAGGGAGAAAGCCTCTGAGGTCTTAGCTTTCCTTTTTCTGGGAAGTAAAGAGACAGTATGGGGGTGGGGGACCACACGCACCCGCATCTGGTGGGGAGACACAGCGTGGTCGGTGTAGATGCACAGTTTTTCGATGGTCAGGGGCGTGGTTTCACGCAACTTGGATGCCAGCAGCATGCAGACCGCACCCAGGAGCTGCAACTGCGCCTTTCGGGTGGGGACACAAGACAGGTAGCGATCCAGGTAGTTCATGGCCAGGGGGAAGACTTCCTCCTCACAGCGCTGTTCCTCACACACCTGGGGGAGGGCATACAGTCATTCGGGACTGGAGCATGGGAAACAGCAGTTGAAGGGATTGGGGGGCGCAGAAGGGAGGTGCACTGAGGAGCAAAAACGGGAGAGACGGAAAGCTACTTACAGTGAGTGACAAGGACCAATAACCGAGAAGGATGCGCCCTCCCCAAGGTGACACCCCGCCACATACACTTCCTCTGTGTTGCCTCCTCCGCGCTCCCCGGGGACCGGGGTTAAAGCAGAGGCTCCCTTTCTTACGAAGGATTCCAAAGACTCCTCACCCTTACAACGAGGAAAAGGGGGACCGAAAGGTCGCCCGTGCTAGCCAGAGAGCTGGGACCTTATCCTCATTACCACCCCCACTGCACACACCCAAGGGGAAGGGAGGAGACTCCTGCCGCTGTCTCCCGCACTTTTCATTTCCCTGTCCGCCGGAACAGCGCGCGCGCCACCCCCACTGGCTTCCCCCACCAAAACCCCGCGACAGACACAGGAACCAGCTCTGGAGCGGGGGCGGCCGAGCCCAGGGATTTCCAGCCACGCTCTCCTGAGAAGACCGGGCGGGGGAGGGAGGCTGAGGAAGCTGGAGGGGAGAGGGTGGCCCTTGTCCTGCTTTCCCAGCCCAAAGAGAAGCTAAGTGTGCAAATAAGTGGCAGAGTCAGAAGGAGCCCATCAGAGTTGGGGAGGGGAGGGGATACACGAAGGCAGCTGGCTAGGGTGCCCGCAGGAAAGGCCAGGCCCCGAGAGTCTGGGCCACCAGAGCATCTTGCAAATTATTGTTAGGACCATGATGTCCCGATAAAGGCGGCCTCAGTCCAGAGCCCGGGGCGGAGCGGGAGAAGGGACCCCTCCCGGCCGTACCTCCAGCATCCAGTACGCCAGCATCTTCCGCATGTGCGGCTTGATCTCCTTCTGCACGCATTGGAAGTAGGAGGCGCGGGGCACGTAGCGCTCCTCCAGGCGGAGCAAGCTCTGCAGGACACGCTGGTCCCCCAGCAGCCGCGGGTCTGGCCCGGCCCGGGGCGCGTGTCGGGTGCCCTCACAGCACAGCAACTCCATACTCGGGCAGCGCACGGGCAAAGCGGGAGTGCGGGATCGCGAGTCAGAAGACAGGCGGCGGGCGGGAGAGCGCCGGGCGCGGGCGGCTCTGGAGCTGGCGCTGGCACTGTGCTGCGGAGTCCCAACCCGCCGGCCGCCCGCGCGCGCCGCTTCCCTGACAGGCGCCCCGCCCCTCACGACGATGTAGCAACCGTGGAATGCTTCGGACGTCGCAACGTTCCAAGGGGCGGGGCCGCCGGCGCCCCAGACGGAAAGGGCTGGCGGGGCCCTCTGCCCTCCCTCCCCGCGGCCCCATTGGTCCGCCCGGCTGAGGCCGGCCGGCTTCCGGGCACTCGGGCCCTCCAGACCATCGGACGAAGAGAACTTTCTGGGGGTGGGCCTCTTCCCCCATCAATGGATCCTCCCATTTTGCGTCTCTGACTCTAGCCGCCCAGGAAAGAACTTTCCTCCTTAGATTATTCATTCATTCCTGTATTCATTCGTCAAACCCTACTTTACCAGCGGCTGGCTCTAGAGAATGTGGTAATAGTTTTTAGTGAATGCTGTACTAAGGCACGTGGTGTGTATAGATTATTAAATTTTCATGAAAACGTTGCTAGGCATTATACTTATTTTACAGATGAGGAAACTGAGGCATGGTGACAGCTACAATTGTATTGCTCGTCTGCAGCACAGTGAGGACTGAGAAGTGAGTGATCTTGATCCAGAATCTGTTTTCCTCCACCACTGCTATTCCCCATCATCACCACTCAGTACTGGGGATTAAACCAGTACTTGCTAGGCAATCGCCCTACCACTGAGCTACATCCCCCATCCCTTTTTATTTTGAGATAGGTTATCACTAAATTGCCCAAGCTGTCTGGAATTTACCATCCTCCTGACTCAGCCTCCCCAGTAGCTGGGATTTCAGGTGTGTACCACTACCCAGACTCACCACTGCTACATAAACATTTCCCAGACTAGCAGCGTTGGTATCCGCTGGGAGCTGGCTAGAAAGGCAGTTTCTCAGCCCAACTCTGACCTGCTGAGTCAGAATATGCGTTTTAGGTAGCTTGAGCACTTTAAAATATGAGCAGCTTTGGTCTAAAGCAGCATGTTACATATAAAACAGGGCAGAAAGGTGGGTTCAAGACATCACCTTGTCATTAAATTGGTTATGTAGCCTTAGTTTCTATTTGGGGAAAATGTGAGCAGGAGAAATTAAATCCTCTGAAGGAATTTCTTGCTCAGACTCTAAAGACCTATCAGTTGCCATTCCTTCTTACCTCCCAAACTGTGTTGCTTTATAGTCTCTCCCCACCCCCCAGGCTGGATTCCACAGACCACGAGGCAGATGACAGACCCCCCAGAAATGTTCCCAGTGGATGAGGCCTTGGGGATCCCTGCCTCTCCTAGGGTCCTCCAAACTTAGAACACACCAATGAGGGGCTGGGGATGTGGCTCAAGTGGTAGCGCGCTCGCCTGGCAAGCGTGCGGCCCGGGTTCGATCCTCGGCACCACAAAGATGTTGTGTCCGCCGATAACTAAAAAATAAATATTAAAATAAACTTAAAAAGAAAAAAAAAAGGACACACCAATGAAAGAAGTAGCTAGAGCAATGACAATGTGTATAGAAGAGGGAAGTTCTATCTATGTGAACCCTTTTCTCAACGAATTGTTCTTTTTTTTGTATATTATATATATGTAATATATATATATATATATATATATATATATACACACACACACTGGGGGTTGAACCCAGTACAAATATATATATAATATATATGGTGCTTAACCACTGAGCCACATCCCCAGTCCATTTTATTTTTTTTATTTTGAAATAGGGTCTTGCTAAATTGCTTAGGGGCCTCACTAAATTGCTGAGACTGGCTTTGAATTTGCAATCCTCCTGCCCGCACCCCCAAGCCCCTGAAGTCATAGGCATGTGCTACGGTGTCCGGCATAATGAATTTTACTGTAGTTTTCACATCATGAAAAATATTCTTTTGTATTGTAGAAAACTATGAAAAATTGGCTGAGACCCACAGAAAAATAATAATCACTTGCAATTTCACCATCCTGAGATATTTCACCGAGATAAAATATCAATGTTTATTTTTCTAATATATGGATAATCACATTTTAATAGTATCATCATAAATTAAAACTAAAGAAATATACCATCAACCTCTTTTCCATGTCATTAAATAGCCTATGACATCATTTTTACTGGCTACATAGTATGTCATTGAGTGAATGTATCATCATGTATTTTACCAAATCTGTATTCTAGTTCTTCCCTATTAGAAAAAATACTGTAAAACTCTTTTTGTGGTAATATCTTTTTGCACACTCATGATTATTTCTAGAAGTGAATTAATTTCTAGAAGTGGAATTTCTCAATGTAAGGTTATGAAACATTCTAAGGCTTTTGATACAGTTCTTATTACCAAATTTTCCTGTTGGAAGACTGAACCAACCTACTCTACCAACACTAGATACCTAATTTTTAAAATAACTCTGCCTATAGGGCTAGCCCAGTGATAGAACATTTGCCTAGCATATCCAAGTCCCCAGGTTCAATTCCTAGCATGCAAAAATAAATAAATAAATAAATAAATAAAAATAAAGGAAACAGTTCTGTGAGCTAGAGAGATGGAAAGGGATTTATTAGAAATAATAAATCTATTTTGGCATATCACTAGACATTTCTTATGTGAATTACCTATCCATGTCATTTGCTCATTCTCATTGCCATCTACTCCTAGAGAGACTTGGCCTTCAACTCCACCAAGAGGGATGTAAATTAGAGAGCAGGTAGAACTCCAATTAGAAAATGATATGGGGAAGGAGAAAGCACCAGCATATCCTTCTCTGCAGACCTCTAAAACCAGCACAGGTCCTCTCAGTGTCCTCCCCGCCTCCCCAGGTCCCTCCATCCCCGGCCACCTTGTCTCATCTGCCTGAAGTATCTTCTCCCCTCTGCTTCTTTATTTTTCTTCCTAGAGAGACAGCTCAGGTCTAACTTCTCCAGACAGCTTTCTAACAGGGTCTGGCCACAGGAACCTGCCCATCTGGCCTCCATGCTCCCACACACCCCATTGAACATGCCCTGCACTTCCAAGTCTGTGACTGGCCCTGGTCCTCCCGCCAGCCCTTCCAGAGCATAAGCTGTGGAAAGGGACAGACAACTCACAGGAATGAGGATCCAAGTATGTGTCCCTGAACAAGGGGTTTACACTCCACCATCTCACCCTCTGAAAACTGCTCACCAAAGAGAAAACAGGTATGATGTGATAAAGTAACTCACTGAAGGTCTGTTTAGCTACCCCAAACTGCAGACTTTTTGAAGTGCTATACAATCACTCCTTAAGGACAGAGTGGGCAGTATATGCCTGTGTCTCCTCTGCAGGACCTTGCACCTTGCTGTGACCACCAGGGATGGTAACAGTCCTTTGTGCATACTTAATAAGTTCCAGGCACTGCACATACCTGATAGGTATTAAATAATTTCATCTTCACAACGACTTCATGAGACAAAGATGATTACCTTTCCCTCTTTAACAGGAAAGGTAACTAATACTGAGAGTGGCTAAATAACCAATCCAAGGTCACACAGTTTGTGTTAAAGCCGGGCTTAATCAGGAATCAGTCTAGCTCGAGAGTTTGTGCTCTTAACCACATCATTCTATCACCTCTGGTGCTGTTTCATGAGTGTATACAGATTTATTAGTTAAGGAAGGGACATTGTCTTGTCCTCCAAGCTGGGGTGTGAACTTGCATCCTGGAGAAGGGAGCTCCTAGTGCACAGAGCTTTATCAAAGTTACTTCTGCTTCACCCCTGGCTTGCACAGACAGGCCCAGAGCTAGCAGGTCATCCTGGGGCCAAGGAGCAGGCCAGACACAAGCTAAGGAGGGGGGGAGGGGTCTCAGGAGCAGAAGCAGGGCAAAGGAGTCCCTGGGAGGTAGATTATCTGCTTGGGAATTTCCCCAGTCCTTCCACCTCGAAGGAATAGGAGTTCCCCTTGTTTTATCCTAAATGGAAATTTGGAAAAAAAAATAATAATAATACAAAGCAATGACCAGGGTCAATAGGGCAAGGAACTTCTGCCCAGGTACATTCAGTTAGAAAAAAGTTACTCAAACTGGGAGCAGTGGTGCTCACCCAGCCTGAGACAGGAGGGTGGTAAATTCAAAGCCTGCCTGCGCAATTAAGTGAGAACCTGTCTTGAAATTTAACATTTTTTAAAGGGCTGGGGACATAACTCAGTGGTACAGTGCCCTGAGTTCAATCCCCGGTACTGCCAAAAAAAAAAAAAAAGTTACTCAATAAAATAGCATATTAGAGAAGGACTAGAAATGGAATAACACCAGGCAGAGGAGAAGCCCCAGGAGGAAGGATAAAGTGCTTTCTCATTCCTCCTCTTCAACATTGAAATGTCCCCATTGAGAACTGAGAAGGGGAACAAGGTGATGGGTGGGGCCCATCACCCCACAGTCCACATTCTGTGGCTTAGTTTCCTTCAAATCCAATGAGATGATAGGTAGAGCGAAGCCAAGCTTGGGGCTGGGGTAAAGGAACCCTAAAACAGGGAGGTAGACAAGGCTCTGAAGTCGGGCTTCATTCAGTTCAAAACCTAGCTCTTCATCTTATGTCTTTGAGGAAATTACTGAATCTCTGTTTCCCCTTTTTTCCAATCTGGATAATAACCGCCCTTACCCTACAACTTAATGATGTGGCTCAGAGGTTAAGTGCCTCTGGGTTCAATCTGTGGTACAAAACAAACCCAAAAAAGCCATGTATTTGAAACAATGTGCTCCAATTTAGATTTGTCTATTTTTTTCTCCAGATTAGATACAAATTAAACTTTTTTCATATATATATATATATATATATATATATATATATATATATATATATATATATATATATATTGGGGATTGAACCCAGGGGCCCAGAAGAGCTTTACCAGTGAACTACATTCCCAGCCCTTTTTATTTTTTAATTTTGAGATAGGATCCCACTAAATTGCTTAAGTCCTCGCTAACCTGCTAAGGTGGCCTTGAAATTTCAGTCCTCCGGCCTCAGTCTCCAGAGTTGCTGGGATTTTAGGCATGTGCTACCTTACTAGCCAAGTTTAACTTTTTTTTTTCCCCCAACAGTAAACAGTAAGTATTTATTGAATGAATGAAGCAAACACAGAAATACTGTGTGAGTTCAAGAAGACAACCCGCCGCACAGAGCCCGGGCTGTCTACATGTTCTCTCTTGGACAGAATTCACCAACAGCCACCTTCCTGACTCTAAATGTTTCGTCCTGCCCAGGCAAGTAGGAGGGGGTGATCGGCCACAGGGCAAGTTAAACATTTTTGCTAAGATATTATGTAGATGAAGTTGTGCCTAAATGTATGTTTTATTGTGAAAAAAAAATTAAGCATTAAACTAAACTGAACATAATTTAGTTTCTTCTTTGTGGATTCAGGAGATACTTCTGTGTTGACAGTTATCCAGGGTATCTATTTTGAGCATTAGTTATAGTTGGACATTTTCTCATCAGTAATCTGGAACATTTTTTGCTTGTCCATTCCTATAAGTAAACCTTCAACATCTATAGAATACTTACTTTATGAACAATGTCCATACTTGCTACTCTAACACATTACATATACTACAGAGCATACTACAAGATGTTAAAAGAATGAGTGGCACACACCTGTAATCCCAGCAGCTCAGGAGGCTGAGGCAGGAGGATCCAGAGTTCAAAGCCAGCCTCGGCATCTTAGCAAGGCCCTAAGCAACTTGGTGAGAAACCATCTCAAAATAATAAAATAAAAGGACTGGGAATGTGGCTCAGGGGTTAAGCTCCCCTGGGTTCAATCCCTGGTACCCCCACCCTCCCAAAAGACACAAAATACATACAAATATGATTTTCAGTTTCTTCCCAGTCTGATAATGTCTTAAACTCAGATTGCACCATGACTTGATGCCCAGCTCCCAAGATACACTTCGACATCGGTCAAGAAACATCTTTTGTTTTGTTGGTACTGGGAACCCATATTCCCAGCCCTTTTTTGTTTTGAGACAGGGTCTCAGTAAATAGCTGAGGTTGGCCTTGAACTTTCAATCCTCCTGCCTGAGGCTCCTGAGTCACTGGGATTACAGACGTGAAATATCACACCTGGCACAAAAAAAAAAAAAAAAAAAAAAGCCTTTCTGTTGAGCCTGAATGAGCCCTGAAAGTCTTCTCAACACAGTGTTCCAAATCAGAGCTGGCATGTGAATTGACCTATTTTCTGTTTCACATAGGATGCTGGCTTCTTGGCACCTCCACATATAAATTCAATACTTTAAACCCAATGTCTCCAAAGCCGACATCCCAATCTTTGCCCCCAACAAACCTGCTCCTCCTGAAGACGCCTCACCTCAGAAAATGGTAACTCCATTCTGCCAATTTCTCAAGCCAAACAGTGGAGTTCTTGACTCCTCTCTCTCAAATCCCATACCCTTCCACCTGCAAATCATAGAGAGGATACTTTCAAAACCTAGCTAGAGACCAGGTTTGGTCATGCATGCATGTAATCCCAGTGGTTTAGGAGGCTGAGGCAGGAGGATCACAAGTTCAAAACCAGTCCCAGCAATTTAGTGAAGCTGTAAGCAACTCATTGAGACCCTATCTCTCTTTTTTTTTTTTAAAGTCTTAACCACTAAGCTACATATCCAGCCTTGCTTTATTTTTTTTTTTTAGAATTTTTTTTTAATATTTATTTTTTAGTTTTCGGAAGACACAACATCTTTGTTTGTATGTGGTGCTGAGGATCGAACCCAGGCCGCATGCATGCCAGGGGAGCGCACTACCGCTTGAGCCACATCCCCAGCCCGAGACCCTATCTCTTAAGAAAATAAAGAAAAAGGGCTGGGGATGGGGCTCAGGAGTTAAGTGCCCCTGGGTTCAATCCCTGGTACCAAAAATAATCTCTCCAGGGCTGGGATTGTGGCTCAGTGGTAGAGTGCTTGCCTAGCATGCATGAGGCACTGGGTTCGATCCCCAACACCACATAAAAATAAAATAAAGATATTTTAAGAATGGAACAAATTTACCTTCACTTAAAAATAAAAAATAACCTCTCCAAAATTCACCCTCTTTGCTTCTTCTCTGCTCCTCTCTGGTCCAAACTCAACTCTTCCTTGACCTTACTGGTCTCCTGCATCCAAACCACTACCCATTTCTGCTTGATTCTATAAATACATCTCCAGCCCTTTTCTTTCCTCTGTTTCACTACCACCACCCTAGTCTAAATCACATCTTTTCCCACCTGATTGTAATGGTAGCCTCCTGAGGGTCTTCCTGACCCGCCTTGCCCCTCCAGTCTAGTCTCAACCCAGCAGCTCCAGGAGGTGTCTCCTGCACTAGGAGTGCGTGCCAAAGACAGGACATGATCTGCACCTTTTCACCCCGTTCCCCTCCTCTCCCGTTCCTGCCTTGGCTCTGGCCACACTCTGCTGTAGGCAGATGTGCTCCCTTTGCACTGGCTGCTTTGTCTGTCTGGAATGTTCCTTACCGCCCCACCAACACACAATGGCACCTGCTTCAGACAGACTCAACGATGAATCTTTTTTGAATGAATGAATAAAACAAAAGCCATGTAAGGAAAACCCGATACAAGGCATGTGCTAAATGGCAGCTCAGGCGTGGTGAGGGAGCCAGTAGGCAGGGGTGGGACCAGACACAGAAGCTAGCAGAGTCCCATCCAAAGTCAGGAGGTGCTGCTTAGCTCGACCTTTGCTGTATCGTGGTAATGAATGTTGCCATGTGCTCCCTGTTTTCCAGAGAAATGTCCACAACTAAAAAAAATAAATAAATAACTCCGCAGGCCACATGCACTGCTCTCTGGACTATGTCTGAGGGGGCAGGAATCAGTTTGTAATCTCTAGCACTAAGTTGCTTGGGAAGAGAAACCTCCAGTACCAGCCTGAACGTGTCAACTCACTCATTAAGTGAGAATGCAACCTACATATACACATTTGTTTTTTCTCCTTCTTTCTGGCTATCAGGATTCCGAGTAAGTGAGGCTTTCTAAAGCCAGGTGCAGTGGAACATGCCTGTGATCCCTGCTACTCAGAAGGCTCAGGCTGGAGGATTGCTTGAACCCAGGAGTTCAAGGCCAACCTGAGCAACATCAACCCCGCCTTAAAAAAAAAAAAAAAATAAGAGAGGCTTTCTAGCTGTATTTTTCTATTAGATTCTGTTTTGCAGGTGAGGGTAAAGGGGAGCTTCCATGTCTCCAGTGAGGAAAGGCAACCTGCTTTAGCAAAATACCTGGCAGATCCAGGCACAAGGTTACAGGCCTATAATCCCAGTGGCTCGGGAGGTGGAGACAGGAGGATTTCAAGTTCAAAGCCAGCTCAGCAACAGTGAGGCGCTAAGCAACTCAGTGAGACCATGTCTCTAAATCAAATATAAAAAAATAGAGCTGGGAATGTGGCTCAGTGGTCAAGGGACCCCTCAATCCCAAGCACCAATACAAAATCAAAACCAAAAACACCTGGCAGAGAGAGATGCCTCTTCAAACTCTAAGCCAGGAAGCTTTCCTTGTTCAAGGGCACAAGATAGTGCTGGCATGGGTCAGGTAAGTGAGCTCTGGAGTTAGGTTGGTGCCTGGCTATGCTATTTGCATGATTCTAGTCCAGTTCTTCCTTGTCTTGGTCTTCTTATCTGCAAAATGGGTCCAGGAAAAGCACCTACCTCCTATGGTACTGGTGAGGATTAATGTGAGAAAAGCACCTACAATAGCACCAGACTGTAGTGAGTACCTCTGCTGAAAGGTAGCTGTGATTATTAATAATCCTCACACCTTAAGCACCCTCCCCAGGCCTGGGCAGGATTTAGGCTGTCCTGGGACATGCAAGACATAGGTGAGAGATGAGAAGTTTCCCTTTTATGAGTTCCCAGTCTTAAAGTGGATGACCGTGATAATCCGCATCTTGGAGGAATCTGAGATGCCATTAAGATAGAAGGCTTTCACCTGGGCATCTGCAACTCCCACCAGAGGTAGACAGAGCAGTTCCTGTGAGATGGGAAGAGCACGCTGCACTGAGAAGAAGAGTAGGGATTGATGGTCCTGGTCACCTGAACCTCACGAGACAGTCTATGGTGGCAGAACTGGGACCGCAGGAACTCAGAGAGTAAGTGGGAAGAAGGAAGAGGCAGGAGGGAGGCACCCCAAAAAGTCCTGAGTGGTATGTCCCAATGTGTAATAACAACCCCGGGCACACAGCAGACATTTTAGGTAGTAATTTTAATAGAATAGTGGCCTTGCTAAGCCACTATTCTAGCCAGGCGCTGAGAGTTTTAGCACATTTGCTTTATGCTTTTAGCTGCTGCTGGTACCTCAGATAAGATGACATGTAAGAGGCACAAAGAGGGGAGGCAATCCTCCAAGACAGACATCCAGTCAGCGAGTGGCTTCCCCCAGAAGCAGGCCCGGAGACTTCACTGGAAAAATTCAAGTGAAGCCATATGGTTTAGAGGTGATTTACTTGAGAGGCGATTCCAGGAACCTCCAAAGAGAAACAGAGCTGGCAAGGGACAGGAGGGACAGACTGCATTACTAAATTCACACTGTGAGTAACTGGAGCTCAGTCCTGCCTTGGAATTCTGGGAATCTATGGAAAGTGCTTGCCTTAGAGTGCCTAGAGGAGGGGTAGGGACCTGGGATATTTGTCCCCCAATTCCTAAAGCCATTGGTTGAGGGCTGCTGGGGATGGGGGTGGAGCAGGATCAATTCCTGGGCACTTCCAGCCTCCCCGTGGGAGGGCACCATGGACTTTGATAGTTAGAACAAGCGGACAGGGTTGCAGTGCTGGCACTTAGGAGTGAGCCTGCTACACTCTGATGGTAAGAGCCATGACATCACCACGGAGACCCATGGCCTGTGCTGCCTGGCAGCACTGGACCCAGACCCAGGCAGTTGGGAGCCAGAGCCCAAGTTCTAGGTGTGAACAAATATTCTGTGCTCATTATGATGTGCGTGTGTAGGTGTGTATGTGTGTGCGTATGTGTTATCAGACATTAAACCTGGGTCTCTACCAAGTTTCTTTTTAATTTAATGAAAAGGTTGTATTTAAAATATTCAATAGCCGGGCCTGGGCAGTGGCACATGCCTGTAATCCCAGCTGCTTGGGAGGCTGAGGCAGGAGGATCTCTAGTTCAAAGCCAGCCTCAGCAAAAGCGAGGCCCTAAGTAACTCAGTGAGACCCTGTCTCTGAATAAAATATTTGTAAAAGGCTGGGGATGTGGCTCAGCAGTTAAGAGCCCCTGGGTTCAATCCCCAGTACCAAAAGATTAATTAATTAATTAATTAATTAATTATTAAGTAGACAGCAGAGGAGCACATGGGAGTGGCATCCCTGGAGGTGGCAGGTAAAGACAAACAACTGGGAACTCACAGAAGAGAGATAAAAGGACAGAATTTCAGTCTGAAGATCTTGAGCCCAGGACCTGGCTCAGTCCCAAACATACACATCCACTGGGCAAGCGCCCCCACCTAGAACCAGTCTCCAGTCTGTAAAGGGGGATAACAACACCAGGGGGAGGGCGGTTCTAGAACCAGAGGAGATAATACACGAGTTCAAAGGCGCTGAGGAACCCTGACAGCTAGACAGAGGGGCCCGTGGAGAACCAGCAGGGGTGGGCTCCTGCTCTGCCCCTCCTTGTGGGACTCACAGACCCCCACCATCGCCACCCCAGATTCTTCCCTGGGCACAGAACCCAGATCGTGTTGCTGTATTAGGTGTGCTGTATTTGGGGGGCAGTTCAGGCACTCCCTTGACTCGGAAGCTGAATCTATAATATTCCAAACCAAGTTATAACAAAACCACGACTAGTTGAGGAATAGGCACCTGCCATAATCCTAACCAAGAGAGTGTGAAGGTAAGGCAGCCACCGAGCATCTATGAATGGGGCACAAACCAGGGCGTGGTGGCAGGCACCTATAATCCCAGAGGCTTGGGAGGCTGAGGCAGGAGGATCTCCAGTTCAAAGCCAGCCTCGGCAAAAGCAAGACACTAAGCAACTCAGCGAGACCCTGTCTCTAAATAAAATACAAAATAGGGCTGGGCATGTAGCTCAGTGGTCTAGTGCCCCTTAGTTCAACCCCCGGTACCCCGCCACCAAAATTAAAAATTAAAAAGAAAATGAGGCACAAGAGAAAAACAGTTTCTTGTCATTGTTTGTCTGCCTTGTGTGAGAATAGATTAAGATATGCTAGTATTTACTGAATGCCTAATATGTGCCAGGCACTATTCTAAGAGTTGTAGGGGTTTTTTTGGGGGGGAGGCGGGTGTTACCAGGGATTGAACTCAGGGGTACTCAGCCACAGAACACATCCCCAGCCCTATTTTTTATTTTATTTAGAAACAGGATCTCACTGAGTTGCTTAGTGCCTTGCTTTTGCTGAGGCTGGCTTTGAACTCACTATCCTCCTGCCTCAGCCTCCTGAGCTGCTGGGATTACTGTGTGTGCCATGGCACTGGCTTCTAAGAGTTTTTTAAAAACTCATATGTGTTTTATCCAATTAATGTCAAACTTCTAAGGTAAAGTACTCTCATAATCTCATTTCATAGGGAGTTTAAGCAACTTACCCAAATGACAGATAGCTCAGGGCTTACAGAATCCACTCCTCTTTATTCCCTTCTTCCTTCCCCACCCCTACCTCTCTACTCTACCTCTTTCTCAGCACTGGGAATTGAACTCAGGGCCTTACATGCTGGGCAAGCACTCTACTACTGAGGTATACCCCCAGCTGGAACCTACACTACTTGGCGGGGGATGTACCAGGAATTGAATCCAAGGGTGCTCTACCACTGAGCCACATCCCCAGCCCTTTTATTTTTTATTTTCAGACAGGGCCTTGCTAAGTTGCTGAGGCTATCCTCAAACTTGCAGTCCTCCTGCCTCAGCCTTCTAAACTACTGGGATTATAGGCTTGTACCACCACACCTGGCCTGTAAACTACACTTTGAAACCATTGTGTGTGATCCTAGAGCAGCCGCACCATCTTGCATTGATGGAAGAAGCTGACATCTGAAAATTAGCAGAATGAATACCCTTTCCTGATGACACTCTTGAGCTACTGATTAACCAATTCTAAATCTACCTCTGGACTTTTTATGATGTGTGAAATATTTTCCTTATTGTTAAGCTACTTTCACTCTTCAAGCAAGTTCCTTTCTCTTCTGTCACCCACGTGATGGGATAACCTTTAAGAGCAAACATGCAGAGTACTACCACACATTCAAGAAATAAGTCATCTCAGCCAGGTGCAGTGGCACACACCTGTAATCCCAGAGGCTAGGAGACTGAGGCAGGAGGATCTCCAGTTCAAGGCCAGCCTAAGCAACTTAGCGAGGTCCTGTGTAACTCAGTGAGACCCTGCCTCTAAATAAAATATAAAAAGGGGCTGAGGATGTGGCTCAGTGAACCTTGAGTTCAATCCCAGTACCAAAAAAAAACAAAGTAATTTTAATCTTATACAAACTCCGAGGATATGAAAAGAGGAGTCATTTCTCATTTTTAATATAATATTGATTCCAAAACTGAAAAAGAAGAGTGTATAAAAAGAAAAATTACACTTAAAAATATGGATGCAAAATCCTAAGTAAGATATTAGCAAACTGATCCTAGCAATATATAAAAAGGTTAATGTGTTGTGATTAAGTTGACTTTATGTCAAAATGCCTAGTTGTCTTATTATTTTGAAAAAAAATCAATATAATTCATCACACCAACAGATTAAAGGGGAAAAATCATATGATCACATCAACAGAAGTCAGAAAGGCATTTGATAAAATTCAACACCTGTTTGCAGGCCAGGTGTGGTAGTACAAGCCTGTAATCCCAGTAGTTTAGAAGGCTGAGGCAGGAGGACTGCCAGTTTGAGGATAGCCTCAGCAATTTAGCAAGGCCCTGTCTGAAATGCCCCACCAAAAAAACCCTAAAACCTTGGCAAAGCAGGAGTGGACAGCAACTTCCTTAGTTTTATATACAAGGCATCTAGCAAAACCCTATAGCAAGCATCTTACTTATTGGAAATACATCAAAAGTAAAGCAGGCAAAGCAGTAAATATGCCAGTTGACAAAATTTCTAGAGCCCTAGCAAAGGCTGGGAAAGACCACAATGTGCTGGCCTCTCCTCCATGACCAACCTGACCAGTCTTTCCTGGGACTAGCTAAGCCACCTATTTTCAGTGTTCTAAATGTAGGCCACCATCTTCCTATCCCTCAATAAATTGGCACATTTCTAAGAATACTACCATCTTTTTTTGGAGTCTTCAGACCTTAAATCCTGGTGCCATCTTGGATTTCTTCCTTTGTTTGGTTTCCTGAACCAATCAGTTACTTGGTTGCAACAAAACCACTCTGAAATCCTTTAGTTCTTACCTGTGTATGCTATTCACCCACCTCTGTGGCAAAGCAAACCCCTTACCACGGAGAAGAGGGAATGCATCTCTCTGAGGATTCTGATCTAAACTTGCCCTCTGCCAACCTGAAATTTATGTGAAATCTTTATATCCTGTCTCGGGAATATCTGTACATTTTGGATTCCGGTTCACAGTATAGCCCTTATTGTTGCAATATACAAATAATGGCTTCAACTCCTTATGGTTAAGGAAAAAATGAATTCCATGGAAGCCATGGACAGGATTCAACTAGCAGGTGGAGTTTCATTAAGGGTTTCAAACTCTGGTTTGAAATGCTGGGCCCACATTTCTATTGCAAAAGCCTCCAGAACTCCTGTCTTCACACTGCTCCCAGACAGATCACCATCAATGGCCCAAGGCCATCAGATTAATCTCTCTCAGACACTCCTTTCATCTCCAGTCCAAGGACCTGCTTATCAGGCCAAATTTAAAAGTCAACCAGCCTGGCTTTTAAAGTTCTCTTGCTAGAGGCCCCAGCTGCTCTTTCCAGCTTTATCTCAGCCCCAGCACTCCAGCCTACCTCAGGGCCTTATCACTCACCACTGGCATCCTGCTCCCTTCCCCAATTCCAGCCCCTTCCCTCAAGGCCTAACTCCTGGCCCACCTCTTCCACCAAGCTCCCAGGGTTATAAGATTAAAGATCATGGATGGCCAGTTAAAGGTTGTTCTAAACTACTCCCGTTGTTTTCTATGAATAAATCTTCTTTTCCCTCAAAGATGGGAAACTCCCTGCGTCTTTTAATCCCAAATGTGGCTAACTTCTGGAAAAGGTACTCTACAAAAAGACCCTCCTGTCTCCCTGCTCAGGGCAGTTCCCCTGCTGGGATGGTCTTTGCTCTACCTGGTTTCAGTCACTTCTACTTGCAGGACCCAGTTTAAGGCTTCTCTAGTGGTAGGTTATTCATTTTTTCATTTTAAAATTAGTCGTTAGTGTGTTACAAACATGGAACCAAAAAGATGCAGTTTTAGAAAATACTTCTCCCCAAACCCCAAAAAACAGCTCTGGGTAATTCATTCAAGAGAGTCTGGATCATTCGCTCTCCCATTCATCCCCTCAGTCCACAGATCTTTATTGAGACCTTATCAAACACAAGACACTCCTGGGTCCATGAACAATGCAGACAGACAGAGCTCTGCTCTTGCCCAGGCTGGCCTGCAACTCCTGGGCCAAAGTGATCCTCCTGCCTCAGCCTCCCGATAGCTGGGACTGTAGGTTCACACCATCATGCCAGGGTTGGTTCTTGTATTTTAAAGAGAACACAGTCTCCTGGAGGTATTAAGATGTGTTTTGCTTTCCTTCTTCTTTACCTCATTTTATTTCTTTGGTGTGGTACTGAACCATGTATGTGCTAGGCAAGTTCTCTACCACTGAGCTACATCCCTAGCCTGCTTTCCTTTGTTTTTTATTTTTTCTTTTTGTAGGGGAGTACCACAGATTGAACTCAGGGGCACTCAGCCACTGAGCCACACCCCCAGCCCTATTTTGTATTTTATTTAGAGACAGGATCTCACTGAGTTGCTTAGCACTTCACTGTTGCTGAGGCTGGCTTTGAACTCAAGATCCTCTGGCCTCAGTACAGCCAGCCACCGGCATTACAGGCATGTGTTGCGCCCAGCTCCTTCCTTTTTTTTTTTTTTTTTTTTTAAATCATTCCAGTTCTTTTTTTCTAAATAGGTGAACACAATACCTTTTTTTCCTTTTTATTTATTTTTATGTGGTGCTGAGGATAGAACCCAATGCCTTGCTCGTGCTAGGCAAGCGCTCTATCTCTGAGCTACAACCCCCGCCCCTGCTTTCCTTCTCTCCTTTTTTAAAATTTGTTCTAGTTATACATGACAGTAGAATGCATTTTGACACATTACACATAAATAGAGTTGTACCTGATGTAGAACACACTGGTTGTGTAATCATATATGCACATAGGGTAACAACGTCCAATTCGTTCTACTCCCATGCCCCCTCCCCTCCTTTCACTATCCTCTGTCATAATTCAAAGTACCTCTATTCATCCCTGGCCCCCCTCCCACCTTTCCTTCTTGATAATTTACCTTTACTTGATTCTTCAACTGACTCTAGTATGTGGGGCTTGGAGCTTTGACTCAACATGTAACCAGAAAATTCCCTGAAATCAGGAATCGAATTTTATATTTTTTTGGTATCTAGGCAAAGTAAGAATATGTTCCAGATAGTCCTGATTATGCTGGCATAATTACCAAGGCTCTCAAAAGTATCCCAGTTTTGAAATACATGCTGGTGAAGATGTGAAGAAGCAAACCCTCATTCACTGATGGTGAAAACGGAAAACAGGATGGACTTTTCAGAAAATGTTTGGCAATTCCTCAAAATGACAGATGTAAATTGCCATGTAACCTATCTGGGCATGGTGGCGCACACCTGTAATCGCAGCAACTCGGGAGGCTGAGGCAGGAGGATCTCGAATTCAAGCCTCAAAATAAAAAAATAAAGTGCTAGAGATGTGGCTCAGAGGTTAAGTGTATCTGGATTCAATCCCTAGTACCAAAAACAAATAAAGACAAATAAAAAAATCACCACGTAACATAGCAATTTTGCTTTTATGTCTATCCCAAGAAAACAGAAACATACGTCCACAAAAAAAATATATATTTTACAAAGGTCAAAGAAGCTTTATTCATAATACTCAAAAAGTAAAAACATCCTAAACATATGAACAGATGAACACAATGTGTTCTCTCAATACAATGGAGCATCCCTGGATCATAAAAAGGAATGTAGTGCTGAGACGTGAGAGCAGGCATGGCCTCTGAAAACATCATAGGTGACAGAAGCCGGACGCAGAAGACCACATATCAGTAAAGATTCCATTTATATGAGATGTCCAGAATAGCAAAATCTACAGGCTGAAAGTAGATTAGTGGTTGCCCAGGGGCTGCTGGTGGTCATCAAGGGGAATAACTGCTAAAGGGGCACTGAGATGAAAAAAAAAATATTTTAAATAAGATAAAGCACAGGGATCTCTGCGCAGTTTTGAAAGTGCTTGACTTTTGGTAGATATTTCCACTGGCAACGCTGGATACAGGATGGATGAATAGATGGGTGGAGGGACAGACAGAGGGGCCGATGAATGGAGCAAGCCGGAAACAACTCAAGATTCTGAGGGTAAATTATACTCATTACTCAAAATGAGGTATTCCCCTTGAATACCTCACACACCAGGCCAAGCAGTGGAACAGGTCACCACTGACATCTATTCTGTTTGGTCACTCAGGCCCCTTGCTAGTATCTGAGCCCCCAAGTGTGCACAGCCATGAGCTGAGTTTCCTGGAGAGTAATGAGGAGGGTGAGCACCACCATTTCTGGGACTTTCCCCAGGGCAGCAGGAGGCTGAGCATGTGGAGAGGAGAGCTACATGTAGGGCATGCAAGCAAGCCCAGGGTGGAAAAGACCCTGATTTCTGAGCAGATAACCCAGGTAAGATCAGTTATGTACTCCCCCTGAGAAGTGGCCTCCATCGCTGCTGAGACATGTCAAAGAGTTCCAGCAATGCCTTAGTCAATACATCTTTCGCATACTTTAGCCTCCCCACCACCTCCTTCCAGCTCCTTCTTTGGCTTTACTTCCTCCACCTGCCCGCAGATTGAGCCAAGGCCCTGTCTCCTCTCTTTGCACACCTCAGAGATCTTCCTCTCTTCCTTCAGCAGCCTCAGCCTTCATGTTTCTCCAGCTCTAACTTCCATCCCAAACTCCCAGCCCACATCCCTACCTAGATGTCATACTGATGGATTCCTGGAACTCTAGATGCTTCAAACCTGCCCCCTTGTCTTTTGTATTGTGTGTCAGTGAACGGGGATCTGCTGAGTCACTCAAGCTAAAAATGGTGACCCCATTCTTCTTGAGGTCCCCCCTACACCAAGCATGTCCACATCAATCTGCAAGCAGGTCCTGTCACCAACACTTCCAAATGTCTGTGGAATCTGTCTCCCAACTCAAGGCTTGGGTGCTCCTATCTAACACCCAGACTGGTGCAGTAGCCTGTCTCCATTCACCTGTTCTAACCTGTGCTCTCTGCACAAGAGAAAGACTGCCCAAGCAGTCTTTCAAAACCTTGAGGAATTCCTGTATGCATTCTTTGCTTCTTAAAGCACTTATGTCCACAGGAAAAATCCAGATCAATTATCTGAAACTTTGCAAAGTTCCAGAATCACTGGAACTCCAACCTGAAACATGCAAAGTAGGCCATTAAAAGGGGGAAAAAAAAGGCTGCCATGATCTGACCCTACATTCTCTCTCCAACCTTATCTTCCCTTCCTCAACAGAGCGGCACCTGGACTCAGGGCCACTGAGCAGCGTTGACGCTGTTCTCAACTCACGTACTTCTTTCTGCCTAAAATGCATCTCCCATTCCCATCTTTCTAGGAATGCTCTATGTCCTTTGATGTCAACTTAAACACTACCTGCAAAAAGCCTCAGTGCCTCCTGCTGAATTTTGAAGGAAGCTGTGAAAGACAGTGGGTGCCCACAGGAGCCATCCTGATGGCTGACCAACGAGGAAAACTTGCCTTGGCCAAGTCCCCATATTTCAGGGGCTGGTTCTCGGCTCTGCAGGAGAAGCATGATTCTTGCAGCTGACCAGAAAGTAGACACACTGTCTATCCAGTAGAGGCCACAGAAACAGATACACAAAACAGAAAGGCAGAGCCACCCATTGAACCCACATCTCAAGCCAGGTGATCAGCCCCTCCCCTCCAGGATGTGGGAGGCCCAGCCCCAGTGAAAGCGTGGGTGCTGGGCCGGAGCCAGCCTGGCCCTCAGCAAAGACAGTTGCTGTGTGCCACAAAAGACAGATTTCCAGAACCTGGTTTTGAAACCCAGCTCTGCCACTTGGTCTGTGGCATTGGATGACCTCTCCAGAGTCCTGGTTTCCCTCGTTCATCAAATGGGGCTAATGATCCCTTCAGCCTGGACCCTACTTCCCCTAGATATTCACCTTCCACTTCCCTCGGGTCTCTGCTCATGTTTTACTTTCCAGAGAGGCTTTTCCTGACCTTCCAAGATAAAACAGGAACCCTCCCCTACCTCTGGCACCTCCACTGTCCTTACCCTGCCACATCCCCAGTGCCTGCCCCAGGGCCTGGCCACAGCAAGCTGTTCAGTCACAGACAGTAGAACAGACAGATGAGGTGCGTCTACACCACAGGGTTGAGAACATGTTTAAGACTGTGCTTGACCAGCAGTGTAGCCCCCTGACTACTAAGCCTTGTGAGGAGACCTCCTACTAAGGGCAATGCCCAGAGGGGAGTCAAGTGCTCAGGGGCTCAGAGTCCTGGAAAGAAAGAAGCTTCAAGAGAGGGGCACTTGCTACAGATGGTGTGTGTGTGTGTGTGTGTGTGTGTGTGTGTGTGTATGTGGGCAAACTTCTCCCAGAGGATATTAGCAATGCTGCTGAGGCCTCCCAGCAGCATCCCCAGTGGGAGCTAACAAGCTGAGGAGGGGAGGGCCAGGAGGCTGGGGAGACAGTACCTGGCATATTTGGTGGTTCAGCACTGTCCCAGCTGGCCCAGCAAGTCAGGTGGGAAACAACCTGGACAACATAATGAGACCCTGCCAAGGAGTTTCAAATAAAGAAAACAACAACAACCACAAAGAAGTTCCAAGGGTGGCTTGTATTAGCCAAATAATGGGAGACAGAATCACTAAAACTCAGTGCCCATTTGGATGGTTGTGGAAGGAAAGGCCAAGGTCACCCTAGGGTTTCTGGCTCTGGCAATTTCATGGAAGGTATCTTTGTTTCCTTTGATAGGAATCCAAGTGGAAGGACAGATTTGGGGGAAAGGTTCTCTATTTCACACGTTGATTCTAGAGTGCCTGCAGACAGTCACATGAAGCTCTATACCAGCTGAATCACATATGGGTACCATCTATAGAGTTCTTACTCTACACTTGGAATGCCTATTGTCTATTTTCATCCTCCCAACAATCATTTGAAGTAGGCATTATCATCCCATTTCACAGGTAAAGAAAATGAGACCAAAAACCAAAATTAAAGTAATTTCTGAGGTCTAAAGCCAGCACAGGGCCTGCTGGAATGTGAACTCTGGTCCCATCTGAGGACAATTCTCCCTCACCACCATTAACCTCAGTAACTAAACCAGGGCCTTGGAAGTGTGCACCTCTGAAGCCCTCAGCACAGGCAGCAGAGTGGGAGCAGAGTGGACTCTGCCATCTTGGGAATGAGGGGAGTATGGGAAGGGGAGACTAGCCATGTTTAAGTCCCTAGGTGAAGACAGAGGGGCCATAGAATGAAACCAAGGAGCCAGAGTTCAGAGACCACAGACAAGGGCAAAAATTAATGCCAGATCACAATGCTGCCAGGGGTATGCTGGGTCAAGACCCCTCCCCTTAGCTCACAAAATATGAGGCTAACCGGCCCACGCCCTGGTGCACCCCCCAGGACTCATTCTTCCTTTAGATATGCTAACAGAGGCCAAAGGACAAAGATCCAGGCTCCCCCTGGCTCTGAGCCTTTGTGCTTTAAACGGGCTGGCATATCTTTGCTCTGACCCATTACAGAGGGACGTCAGAGTTCACATCTGAGCTGACTATCTTAATTTCAATTTCTGGTAAGATTCTTCCAGGCTGACCTCCTGTTAGCATGGCATATGACATAAAATAGGCCTTTAGACTTAGAGCTGGATTAAAATGAGGGCTCTGCTGTGCAGTTTTGGTCAAATTACTTAAACCTCAACGTTCTTGCCTGAAAAATGGGGATACTTTAAGTTGCTTTGTAGAGAGGATTGAGAGTGGACTAGATGGTCCAATTTGTAGTACGTGCTTATATCATGATGATGTTTGGTGCGCAGCTTGGTTTCCTGACCACCTGGTGAAGAATTATTAGGAATTCTGATGGCCCTGTTCCGTCTGAAGAACTGGAAATCAAAGCCCTCAGGTTCCATGTGTTGATTGCCAGGTGGTTCTGAAACCCAGCCAGGGCTGAGAGTCACAGCCACCCCCAACCCCCAAGACAGGAATTCCACTTCCTTTCTGCTGTCATCTGTATAACTTCATACAGAATTTACCACATTTAACAGTAAACTGCCTGTTCGTAGGTTGCTCTATCAACCTCATGATTGAAAATTCTCAGGGGGCCACCCCCTCCTAGACTGGATGTAGTTATTCCCAAATCAACCATCTATTGAGCTACGCTTCCTCATCCATAACAATAATCTCATTTTCAGCAGGCAACTCAAGCTTTCTAATTTATTAATTTATTCACTCATTTGCAATTGCCCCCTTAAGCCCTTGACAGCGTGAATAATTGAGAGTTCACAAAAATTCCAGGGTGAGACTAGAAGAAATGAAAAGAGAAGTTTAGTATACATCTGTCCAAGTCTCTTGCAGGTATCAATAACCTCCAGAATTAATAACTTCCAGAATTGATAACAGTTATGTCAGCATTGTTCCAAATGCTTTACATAGACGAATTATTTTCATCCTCAAATGTATTGTTATCTTCACTTTGGAGAGAATAGAACTAAGACACAGAGAGGTGAAGTGACCTACCTAAGACACACAGCTAGTAAGAGGTAGAGGCAGAATTTGAACCCAGATAATCTGGGTCCAGGATCAGGACTGAATGACCAAACTGAATAGATCAGGGCTGAACAGGTCCCCAGCTGCCTAGAGTCAGGGATTAGGGAGGAGAAAAGCCTGATGCTATCTCTGGGCCCAGTAAGGAGCCAGGAGGAAAAGGGGGTGAGTCCCAGAAAATGCAGGCATGCAGGACCCAGCTGACCACAGGCTGAAGGCTCCCAGGATTCCCTGGTGGAGGAATGAATGACATGAAAGGGAAATTCCTTCAGGAAAAGAACACATTTTTGAGGGTTTGGGGGTTTTTTTTCCCTCTTCTCTGATTTCAGACCCGTGGCTGTCTTTGCTGAGTCACAGAGAACCTCTCGCAAGGGGCAGGAGGCAGAGGCCTGAGTGTCATCCCCACTCCCAGGCAGCAGGATCATCATAGCCGGACAGACTGGGAGGCCTCCCCAACAGCCCAGCACCCTGCCCCCCAAGGCTGACCACCAAAGATCTCTCTAAAGAGAGCCGGCCAAGAAAACCTGGTCGCTCTGCTCTTGCTCATCTTACCCGAGTCTCCTCAATGAATAAACAATATCATGAGGGGCTGAGGATGTGGCTCAAGCAGTAGCGCGCTTGCCTGGCATGCGTGCGGCCCGGGTTCGATCCTCAGCACCACATACAAACAAAGATGTTGTGCCTGCCGATAACTAAAAAATAAATATTAAAATTCTCTCTCTCTCTCTCTCCCTCTCTCCTCTCTCACTCTCTCTTAAAAAAAAAAAAAATATCATGAGCAAATGCTTAATGAAAAATCAAATAAATAATTCAGCAAACATGGGCTGATCCTCTGCTGCTGAAGGTTTTGGAATCAAACCCCCCTGGAGTTGACTCCCAGGTCCACCATTTATGACTCTGGACAGGAGACTGAGCCTTAGTTTCTTTATCTATACAGTGGGGATATTCGTCTCAGCCCACAGCTTGAGGCCAGGGCTGAGTGAGTTTGAGGCAGGGATCTTGGCACCCAGCGGGCATTCCAGAGATAGTGTCTCTGTGTGCTAGGCAGTGTGAGGGACTGGAAGTCAAAGACAAATATGTCTGGTCTCTCTTGGAGTTCACCATGGGGTGGGAGGAGAAATGAAGATGTAGGGCAATGGCTGCTACAAGAGAGGCCAGTCCCCAAGGTTATGGACACAGAGGAAAGGGAACCAAGGGCCAAGCTGAGGCTGGCTGCATCAAGAAGTTCATGCAAAAGTCTCTATTCCAGCCAGGCAGTGACGCTTGCCTGTAATCCCAGTGACTCTGGAGGCTGAGGCAGGAGGATCTCTGAGGCAGGAGGATCACATGACCAAGTTCAGTCTCAGCAATTTAGCAAGGCCCTAAGCCACCTAGCGAGACCCTGTCTCAAAATAAAAAAATGGGCTGAGGATGTGGCTCAGTGGTTAAAAGCCGTTGGGTTCAATCCCTGGTACAAAAACAAAAAGTCTCTATTCCAGGCTTGTCTCGGAAAAACCTGCACAGGAGTCACAGCTCTGTTAACATTCAGGGTTCCCATTGGATGGCTCTGCAGGGGTCTGAGAACCCACGTATCTATGCAGCTGCTTGCCCATATCAGTGGCTGGAGAAGGGACCACGTTTAGAGCACTGAGGGTCACAGCTGGGGCCACATGGAGGACATTCCTAGCTGCTCTCCCAGACTCCTCTAGTAACCCTTTTTATCCATTTTAGGTCAACCTGAGTCCAAACGACCTGCAGACCCTATTTAACTGTGTAGCTATGAAGAAAGCACCTCCCTAGACCCCAGAGTCAAAGTCTCGGACACTCCCCAGGGATCCCAACACCCATGGCTGTCCCCAGCCTTGAAGGTGGTTCTGAGCTGCCTCCCCAAGCCTTCCCTCTTCCAGGTGGATCATTGTAAACGCTTCCAGTGTTTTCTCATCTGGTATTTTGAAATGAGTTCCTTTTAAAAGGTCAGAGATATATGAGAAAATAGTTTAATTGTGAGTCTTTTATTAATGTAAACCATCTTCATTCCATCTAAAGTACTGGAAGAGAAGCTGTGCTGGAAAAGATTAGAATTTCCTGCTGATCGGACAGAAAATGCTGCTATCAAGGAAGGTAACATTTAGCGGACAGCAAACAGGGTCACCAATTCAAAGACTATCTTAGATCGCTGCACCAGAAAACATGTCATGCCCTAAAATCTTTTTTTTAAAAATATTTTAATTTTTTAGTTGGACACAATACCTTTATTCCATTCATTTATTTTTATGTGGTGCTGAGGATGGAACCCAGGGCCCCGCGCATGCCAGGCGAACACTCTACCATGGAGCCACAATCCCAGCCCCATGCCCTAAAATCTTATGGCACATATATGGAAAAATATTTTATGGAAGTTTCCCCAAATTTGACCACAATACTAGTGTTTATATGGCTAATATTGACTTGTTAAGCTGAAATAAGCTTTTTCTAAACTATGAATAAAATACACGTGTGTACACAGACACACACACACACACATATATATAAAATCAACTATTCTAGAGGAATACTGTATTATCTTTTTTATACTATGGAAAATATTACATCATCATTATATGAAGATGTAACCAGAGAACGTCACCTAAAGAAGAAGAAAAAAAATATATCGCAGAGCAAGTTGAACAAACCGTATGCTATTTTTCTAGTTTCATGATGTCTGTAATATTTCAACTTTAAATTTTTTCTACCAAGCTGTGATTTTATTTCAAAATCTAAATAAATAGTCTCTTTAAATCTGTTATATTTGTGACCTTGAATTTTTTTCATATTATTGCTTAAAGGGGGTTCCTCAAATTGTATAAGCTTTAGACGGAATAAAACAAGAATCTGTCCTATTTTGAGAGAAAGGACATGGGCTTTAATGTCTGATTTAAGCTTAAATCACAGACCTACCATTTGCTCCTTGAGGGCTGTGTGGTCTGAGACAAGCTACTTAATCTCCCTGAACTTCAATTTTTTTTTTCTATTATGAAAATGAGCAGGTAATACCTATCTTTCGGGGTTAAGGATTAAATAAAATACCATAGATAGAGTGCCTATTGTGAGGCCATATCAATGAGCTTGTGGTAAAGAGAAAATCAAGACAGTAAGAGGTTCACTTGGGGTCACATAGTGAAGGGGATGTCCTTTGGAAAGAATCTGGATTTCAAGTTTATATTAACAATCTTACTTCCTCTCATTCTCCCACCTCCTTTCAAGACAGGAAGTTAAAAACAAGCCCGTATCATCCTTGACCCTAAGTAAATTAAACCCATCCTTCATACTTCACCACAGATAGGTCTTAGAGATGTCTCTCTCCACTACCGCTGCACCTCCATGTGGGAAACAGAGGTTCAGAGAGGTAAAGAACCTTGCTCGGATAGGAATCCAGGTCAATCTAGTGTCACAGGCCAGGCTCCTAATCTTTAGGTCATGCTGCCTTCCTGCCAATCACTCTCTTCAAGTCAACTAGAATACATAGCGTAGTGGAAGGGACTTAGGAGCATGCTAGAAAGCCGAGAATCAGAAGATCTTGGGGCCAGGTACGGTGCAACCACCTATAATTCCAGCTACCCAGGAGGCTGAGGCAGGAAGATAATAAGTTTGAGGCCAGCCTCAGCAACTGTGAGATCCTGTCTCAAAATAAAAAACCAAAATGGCTGAGGGTACAGTTTGGTGGTACAATGAGCACTCATGGGTGAGGCCCTGAGTTTGATTCTCAGTACCAGAGAAAGAAAAATCAATCAATTGATCAATCTTTGAGGTTCCATGTCTCCCTTGAACCCTGGCATGGCCCAGCCATGCCAAAATGCTCCTGTTTACCCGCCCCCCACCCCCAAGCCTGCCCTATTAAGGCACCTCTGGTCCCAATGCTCCCTGCGAAGTAGATTTCTGAGCCATCTTCTCTTAAGGAGCCACAGGGTGGATGTCAGGAGACTGGTTTTTGTTGTTGTTGGGTTTTTGTGTTTTTGGGGGGAGAAACAGTCTTGCTAAATTGCTGAGGCAGGCAGCTGGCCTCAAACATGCAATCTCCCAGTCTCAACCTTCTGAGTAGCTGGGACTACAGTATGTGTCACAGCGACCAGCAGGAGACCTTGATTCTAATCTGGGTGGGCCTCAGGCAAGTCAGGTGACTGCTCTGGATCTCATGTGCCCCAATTTAAAAATAAGGTAGAAAAAGGATATTTTCAAGGTGAAGGCTCAAAAGATATATATGACCCTTCTTGCTTCTTATTCTTCTTCCTTTTTTTAGTTGCAAATGGACACAATACATTTATTTTATTTATTTATTTGTATGTGGTGCTGAGGATTGAACCCAGTGCCTCTCACATGCCAGGTGAGTGCTCTACCACTGAGCCACAACCCCAGCCCAACCATGGCCTTCTGACAGCCCTGGCTCTATATCCCAGCTCAGCAAATCCTAGTTATGGGACCTTGGGGGAGATCTTTGCCTCTCGAAGCCTCCTTTCCCTGCTCTATAAAATGATGGCTACAGCGAGGTGCAGTGGCATAAACCTGTAATCCCAGCTACTCAGGAGGCTGAGGCAGGAAGATGGCAAGCTCAAAACCAGTCTCAACAACTCCATGGGCCCTGTCTAAAAAAAAAAAAAAAAAAAAACAGGGGGTACTTAGAGATGTAGCTCAGTGGTAGAGCACCCTGAATTCAGTCCCCAATACCAGGGTAGGGGGGTGTAGGGGGATGGGGGGGGGATATGTGGCTGCAAAAATTTCCCATCAGTGACAGTGCCTGGAAAGTGCTCAGTACCGTGCTGAGAACTCAAGGAATGAACGTCATATGTGGTTTACTAGGTACAATACCCTCAGGTCTTGTCTGTTTTGGACATGGAATGTAGAAACTTGAAGGGGATACTTCAAAGGGAGACTGAATTGGAGAGGAAAGGGGCAAGGAACATGGAGTGGACAGTTGGTGGGATTCCATGTGGCTGCATATGGCTGATCTGGAAAAGAATGGCCTTCCTCTGCCCTGTTCCACCCACATGTATCTCTGAAATATCCAAAGTGGGGATTACAGACATTGCTGAAATGCATCCCAAATTTTCTGTGTCAGTGGGCTGTGCCAAATCCCTGCCAGACGGCACAGAGTCTGTCCTTCCTTCTCTCCATGCTGCCACCATTTCTAATCAGAATTTCACTCTTCACTCAAGTATGGCTCAAGTCTGTAATTCCTTTTTTTTTTTTTTTTAATCCAGGAGTTGAACCCAGGGTCACTTAACCACTAAATCACATCCTCAGCCCTTTATGTTTTATATTTTGAGACAGGGTCTCTCTAAATTGCTTAGGGCCTCTCTAAGTTTCTGAGTCTGGTCTTGAAATTGCAATCCTCCTGCTTCAGCCTCCTGAGCCACTGGCATGACAGGCAAGTGCCACCATGCCTGGCCGAGTCTAATTCTTTTAGCCACTGAAGGCTCGGCTCATATGGCCTAAAACCTTTAAGCAAACAAACTGATAAACCAAACCACATTCCTACCATTTCTTTCTCTCTTTTTAAATCTTGACATTTACTTATGATAAAAAAAAAAAAAATGAAAACAACCAAGATGTCTAACTGCAGAAGAGTTATTAACTAAATTAATAACCTTCTACTAAAATATTATACTAGGATAGAATACTGTACTATATTATAATATTATATTTATGATTCAATATTAAGAGCTCCATGCAGCCTGAGAATGCAACTCAGTGGTAGAGTGAGTACTTAGGATGCCTGAGGCCCTGGGTTCAATGTCCAGCACCCAAAATGGATGAGCGTAAAAATATATAAAAGCAACCATAAATGTAGAATAGAGTAGTGGTTATTCTATTAGGACTTATGCTGTAAGTCCTGGGTTTGATTCCGGTACCAGCTGTGTAACCTTGATGAGTCTCCTTCTGCCTTACTTGTGCACTGGAAAAATGACAACAAAGAGCTCTGTCAGACTTCCTTCCTGGTTAGGTTTTTTTTTTTTTTGTGTGTGTGTGTGTGTGTGTTTATGTGTGTGTGTTTATGTGTGTGTGTGTGTGTCTGTGTGTCTCTGTGTCTGTGTGTGTCTGTGTGTGTTTTGGTTTTGGACTTTTTGCAGTACTGGAGATGGAACCCGGGGCCTTGAACATACTAGCCAAGCCCTCTACCACTGAACTACAACCCCCAGCCCCGAGCCCGGTTTACATCCTGGTTCTGTTCCTTTATAATAGCTGTCTTTTGGGACAGTTAATTAGGTCTTCCATTCTTCCATTTTCTCTTCTGTAAACAGGATGTACGACACAGGAATTGGGAGCAGGGATGAGCATTAAATGAGATAACACATGTAAAAGCCTGAGAACAGGGCTGAGGGTGTGGCTCAGTGACAGAGCACTTACTTGGCATATGCAAGACTCTGGGTTCAATCCCTAGCACCACAAAAGGGGAAAAAAATAAAATAAAATAACTTTAAAAAAACCTTAGATCAGTACCCAGCACAGGTCATGTGATATTATCATTCCTTGGCTAGAACCCCACCTCTAACACAACTGATTTCCAAATACAAATGCATATCCAGTCACCTTGCAAAAGAACACCCATGCTACTGCAGATACACAGCATCAACACTCATGTACCTTGGGTGAGCTCTGTGGCTGGGGTGCTATCATCAACAAAAACTGGTTAACCAGGCGCCAACCCTCTCCCTTCTAACGGGGCTGGGGCTCACTTTAGTCTGGTGGGAAAACAACAGGCAGAGCTCAGTGTAGGGTGAGCCACGTGATGGTGTGCACTGCCCATCGGTTGACAGGAAACACAGGCTGTCTGCAGAGGGCTCCTAATGGAGGGTCCCCAGTGCCCATATTACCACTCAACAATAGCCCAACTTAGTCAGGGTCACAGAGAGGCAGCCACCTGTTGAACCACAGTACGGTTCAGTTCCCATCTTAGTTCTTCCTTTGGGTAAACTCTGGCACTATTATCAATCTAACCCTGAAGCGGGTACGGGGGTGGGTGGCTAATCTGGTATTTCTCCCAGGCCTAACTGTCAATTTCTCACAGTTCTTGGCTTCCAACAGGATTAGGTTAACTTGTATGGCACCTTGTACTTTTCAAAGAGTTTGCGTGTATGTGTTTATATATATATATATATCAGGATTATGATCGTTTTAATTTTTGTGCATATCATGCTTAACTATTTTATTATTATAATCATTTATCTTTTTCTTTCTTTCTTTTTTGGTGCCAGGGATTAAACCCAGGGGCACTTACTGAACCATATCCCAGCCCCCCACCCCCCCCTTTTTTTGAGAGAGAGAGAGAGAGAATACTTTTTAATATTTATTTTTCAGTTTTTCAGTTTTATGTGGTGCTGAGGATGGAATCCAGCGCCCCGCGCATGCCAGGCAAGCACGTTACCGCTTGAGCCACATCTCCAGCCCCCCAGCCCCTTTTTTATATTTTATTTAGACAGGGTCTCACTGAGTTGCTTAGGTCCTCATTAAGTTGCTGAGGCTAGCTTTGAACTTGGGATTCTCCTGTCTCAGCTTCCCAAACTGCTGGGATTACAGATGTATGCCACTGTGCCTGGCTTTACTTTTCATTTTTTAGAGATGAAGTCTCACTATGTTGCTCAGACTAGTCTTGAACAAGCCTCCATAGTAGCTGGGACTACAAATGTGCACCACATGTCCTGGCTCATCTGAACCTTTTTTTTTTTTTTTGTATTTATTTTTTCTCTTCCCACTTGTTTTTTTTTTTTTTTTTTTGGTACTAGGGATTGAATCCAAGGGTGCTTTACCACTGAGCTACATTCCCAGCCCTTTTTTATTTTTTATTTTGAGACAGGGTCTAAGTTGCTTAAGGCCATGCTAAATTGCTGAACTTCCAATCTTCCTGCCTCAGCCTCCTGAGCCACTAGGATTACAGGAATGTGACACTGTGCTCAGATTTCCACATTTTTTTTTATTGGCGCATTATAGTTGTACACAATGATGGGATTTATTGTTATACACACACACACACAATACACTAATATAATTTAGCCAGTATCACTTCCCAGCACTTCTTCCATGGTTTAACCATTTTAGAAATCACTTTCTCCTCACTGATGGAAATCACATGAACACTGGGAGCTACAAACTGGAGAAGCTCAAGCAAAGAAAAGGTAAGACCAGTGGAGACACCATTCTGGCCTAGGAAGATGGGCTCTAGGGTCCTGTCAGTGGTGTAGCCTCAGCGAGGGCACCTCATGGCTGACCCCACTAACTTCCAGGCTCCAAAACATGACAGCCCTCCAAATGGGTCCCCCCCCCCTCCCAGGGTGGGCTGAAGGTAGTCAGTGCTTTAAGACATGGCGGCCTCCACACAGCCAAGTAAACGCCTACAGTGGAGAAGGGAGACGCTGAGAGGACAGGGCAGAGGTCCTGGAGCCTGGGGCTGGCATATTCTCTCCCTGGAGGCCTTTCCATAGGGGGAGCCAGCAGGAAGTCCCAGGGACTTTGGTGGGTGAGTGAGCAGAGATAAGAGACATAACCCCAGGGTTCCAGTGTGAGGGGTCCAGCTGAGAGTGGTGACTCCACAATAAGGAAAACTGTCACAATAGGCCAGGACCAGGCCACCTCTTCACTCAGTGACCTCTTACTTGCTTTTTTTTTTTTTTTTTTTAGTACTGGGGATTGAACCCAGGATGCTGAGCTGCTGAGATTATAGTCCTACGCTACCAAGTCAGGTTTTGTTTTTGTTTTGTTTTTGTTTTTGTTTTGTTTTTAAGTGTCCAGTGATGCTGGGCTGGGGATACAGCTTGGTGGTAGAGTGCTTGCCTCGCATGCATGAGACCCTGGAACTTATTTTTTTCTTTGTTTTGTTAGGTACAGGAGATGGAACCCAGGGCCTCGCACATGCTAGACAAATGCTCTATAACTGAATACAGCTCATCAAGACCCTGGGTTTGATCCCCAGAACTAGAAATTTTTAAAAACAAGTATCTAGGGCTAATGGACCTTTTCTTCTTAATAAATATGTTAATATTCTGTTCTCATGAATTTTTTTTTAAATTTTATGTTTTAGTTGTAGGTGGACACAATATCTTTATTTCATTTTTATGTGATGCTGAGGATCAAACCCAGTGCCCCATGTGTGCCAGGCGAGCGCTCTACCTCTGAGCCACAACCCCAGTTCTCTTGTAAATATTGGGCCTTGTTGGTCTGGAAAACCATTCTGTCTCTTTAAGGTCACGCTGCACAGCTCTGCTCCACCCATTGTTTTAATCACATCATCTACTTCTAGGAGTCTGATTCTTCTTTCCAGATCAGGGTGGAGGTGAGATATTACCAAAAAATGAACCGAGGAGCATTTGGGATTTTGCATTTTCAGATTAGGGATGTTCAACCTATATTGCTATTTGATATATGAGGAAATTGAGGCTCAAAGAAGCTGTGACAATAACTCTATCTTTTGTAAATAAAGGAGATCAGATTATCACTCCTTGGGGGTAGATACCCTGGTGGGCTCCCCTCCCTAACACCTCCTCCACAGCACAGGGCATGTGCTTGCTAATTTGAATGGGAGATTGCTGAGGTTGTAGTTTGTTCAGGGCCATGGGGCAGCAGTCCCTAAAACAGACTGACTCACTGCCAGGACGGTATATGCAAAGAATCGGGCAAGAGTGACAGCAGCAGAGCTGGGCTGGTTCATCTACCTCTTCACCCAAACCCCCATTCAGAAGTTCACATTGGTAGTTGACTCACTGGGGTGAGTGGCCCAACCTGTGACCCTGAGATGAGAGCGTCCCAGAGGACTTACTTCAGCTTAACCAAATTATTCACTTTCCCCATAATGCTAGTTCCCAGAAATTTACGTTTCAATGACCAATAAAACTTCCCCCAAAATTTTGGAGACCAAAAAGCAAGATTGCTGCCCAGTAAGGTTATTAGGGAAAGAACCTGTAGTATATATATACTATCTCCTGTAAAATGAATAACTGGACATCAAATACTCAGAGAAGACTCCAAACAAAGGTAGCACTGTAAATGAATTTTGTTATATACAAAAATCCCAGTACAATGTCCAATGAAAACTAATTTGGGCCTGGCAAGATGGTGCATGCCTATAATCTAGCAACTGCGAAGGCTGAAGAAGGAGGACCACAAGTTTGAGGCCAGCCCTGGCAACTTTGCAAGACTCTATCTCAAAATCAAAGGTAAAAAGGACTGGAGTTGTGACTCAGAGGTAGAGCACTTGCCTAGTACACATGAGGCACTGGGTTCAATCCTCGGCACCACATATAAATAAATAAAGGTATTGTGTCCATCTACAACTAAAAACAAAATTTAAAAAAATGAAAGGTTAAAAAGGGCTGGGGATGTGGGGATATGGCTTAGTGGTAGAACACCCCAGGGTTCAATCCCTAGTACCACAAGAAAAAGAGAAAGAAAGGAAAGCAGAATTTGGAATCACTGTCCTATACGTGGGCCCTCCAAATGGTCCATGCAGTCATTATTCGAACTTCTTCAGCAATGGAGAGTTCATGATATTTGAGATGGCCCCACTTACTACATTTAAGAAATCTCAGCAGTGAAGAGGTTTTGAAAATAAGTATATTCTTTGTATAAAACAAGTTAAACTGTTAGGGATAATACTTCAGTAACCTTTATTTGTCTATTCCATTACATATTCTAAATCATATTTCCTCTTTTCTCCCTCAGTAATTTCTAATTGATATACACAGAACATTCATATGCACACAGCATTCTACCCTGTGTGTTATACCCCGGGGTTCCCACCTCCCACCAGGGATTGAACCCAGGGACACTTAACCACTGCTGAGCCCCATCCCCAGACCTTTTATGTATTTTATTTATTTATGAAGGGTCTCACTTCATTGCTTAGTGCCTTGCTAAGTTGCTGAGTCTGGCTTTGAACTCGCGATCCTCCTGCCTCAGCCTCCTGAGTCGCTGGGATTACAGGCATGTGCCACAGCACTGGCAACACCCCAGTCTTATTCAAAATTTTCAATATGAAATGCACATTTGGGTTATTCCCACA
This sequence comes from Callospermophilus lateralis, assembly GCF_048772815.1. NCBI lineage: Eukaryota > Metazoa > Chordata > Mammalia > Rodentia > Sciuridae > Callospermophilus > Callospermophilus lateralis. The sequence goes on along the minus strand of NC_135310.1, from coordinate 112,779,310 downwards.
ACACACACATACACATGTTTTGCCATTACAAACAATACTGCAATTGATATGTACATGCATGACTTTTGGGCATATATTGTAATTGTTTCTTCAGGAGAGATACTGAATATTGACAAATTGTTGGATCATAAGTTATGGGCTTTACTTGTGTGTTTGTGTGCTAGAGTTTGCACCTAAGGTCAGAGTGTGCTAACCAAGTGCTCTACCACTAAGCTATACCTCCAGTCTACATGTTTACTTAGTTACTGGGGATTGAATCCAGGGGTGCTTTACCGCTAAAGCAACATCCTCAGCCCTTGTTATCTTTTGAGACAGAGTCTCAACAAGTTGCCCTTATTGGCCTTGAACTTGTAATCCTCCTGCCTCAGCTTCCTGAGTCACTGGCATTACAGGCGAGCACCACCACGCCCAGCTCACATTTTTTACTTTCAATGAGAATCTTTGGATATTTTTACTTTTAATAGTTATTTCTATATTGTCTTCTAATGTGGCTGAACAATTACCAGAAGTTGTTGCCATTGTTGTTTTAAATGTTGAGTCTACTCTCTCTTCCTTTAACTCCCACTCAGGGAGACAAGTCCTCTCAGCAGACGTCACTCCTTGCCTACAGCATAAACCCTCTTTGTATGAAAAAGTGAGGTTAAGAGCTTAGTGAACCAAATGGCTGCTTATTTCACTGACCCCAGTCTTCCACTTCTAGTCTGTTCTGCACCAGGAACCACCCGAGCCGGGAAACTGGTAGGATGGCAACCCATGTATCCTTGCCAGTTTGGGAGACATCTTCTATTCCTGGAAGTTCCTAGGCAATAGGCACAGACCCCATGAGGGTCCTCACCTAAACCATTCCAGGAGGATGACCCCCCCTTCAGCACCAGCTCCACTGTGGCCAGGTCACTGGGAGTGACAAGAATAGCAGCCAACATCCTGCATGGTGGCACATGCTTGCAATCCTAAGGACTTGGGAGGTTGAGGCAGAGGATCGCGAGTTCAAAGCCAGCCTCAGCAACTTAGTGAGTTGCTTAGCAACTCAGTGAGACCCTGTCTCTGAATAAAATATGAGAAAGGGCTGGCAATGTGACCCAGTGGTTAAGCGCCCCTGGGTTCAATTCCCCATACTAAAAACAAAACAAAACAAAACAATAGCACCTAATATATTAAGTATCTACTCTGAGCTGAGCACTGTTCTAAGTGTTTATCAGGTATTCACTCACTTATTCTACAACAATCTTATGGGGTAGGTGCAATCATCATTGCTGTTTATAGATTTTTTTTCCCTTTTTTGTTGTTTAATTGTTCTGAGATTGGAACCCAGGGTCTGGCTTATGCTAGACAGGTGCTCTATCACTGAGCTACACCCCTGCCCTGTTTACAGATTATATATATATATATATATATATATATATTTATTTATGTATTTTTTTTTTTAAAAGCACAGAGAGTATCTTGCCCAATTAAGCAGCTAAATTTGAATTAAATTCCCAGTCCAAGTTCATCCTTTGGCTCCTTCCCTTTCTATGAACTACTGCAATGACCTAACCCATCATAACCTACTATTAGTCCTTTATAATCAACTATACCATATTTTCTTCTCTACTACCTCCATGCCCCCTAACCAATCTACTCCCTCCTCCAACCCTGAGACATTGTTAGTTTAAATTTATTCTTATTATAAAGCAATTATCTTCAATGAAAGAATAACAGAAAATATACAAAAGTACAAAGAAAAAGAAATGCAACCCACTCATAGTCTTACCAACCACAAAAGCCATCTCTATAATGAACATTTTGATAATGTTTTGTTCAGTATTTTGTCATTGTGGCTACTGTTGTTTTGAGACAGAGTATCACTCTCTTGCCCAGGCTAGTCTCAAACTGCTGGACTCAAATGATCCTCCTGCCTCAGTTTCCCAAGTACTAGGATTATAGGCCCCATGTCACTATGCTCAACTTCAGTCTTTTCTTTTTTGTAATACACGAAACTTTTTTTAATAAATGAGGATATATATATTTAGTTGTTGAGAAACTTTATTTTATTTATTTATTTATATGTGGTGCTGAGGGTCAAACCCAGTGCCTCACACGTGCTAGGCAAGTGGTCTGCCACTAAGGCACAACCCTAGTTCCATGAAATTTTTTTTTGAATAAAAAATTTGGCTCTAATGATACTATGTTTACAATTTTTGTGAAAATTATTTTATGGGCATTTTTATGCTATTAAACATACAGTTATCACTATAAAGTTAATTCTGAGCATATTAGTTATTGCTCAGAAATTTCCACTAGCTTTCCCCCATTCCTATCAAATAAATTCAAATTATTGAGTTTGGCATTCAAGGTACCTCATAATCTACTTTTGCAATATTTTTGCTTTTGGGGATTTTGTTTTTGGTTTTGGTAGTAGGAACTAGGGATTGAACCCAGGGGTGCTTAACCACTGAGCCACTTCCCAAGTCCTATTTATTTTTTTATTTTGAGACAGGGTCTTGCTAAGTTGTTTAGGGCCTCACTACATTGCTGAGGCTGGCTTTGATCTTGTATTCTTCCTGCCTCAGCCTCTCGAGTCACTAGGATTACAGGTGTCCTCCACTGTGCCCAGCTCACACATTTCCTTCTCCTTTTCTATATATAGGTCTCGCCCCAACACACATTCTTACCTTGCATCTCCATTGCCTGGACACTTCCTACAAATTTCTTCACCCTCCCTGGGCTTTTCCTGTCCTACTTGTTCTCAATTTTAGAGAACACATCCAAATATCAGTGGTCTCTGCTTCAATGGAACTTTGATTTCACTCCCAAACCTATTTCTAGCCCCTACCCCAAATCCAAACTCCACCATCATTTGTTTGCAAAAATCATTTTGTTCAGGGCAAAAATCTTAGTGTCATCTGTTACTCCTCTCTTTCACACATTCTACAACTTTGAAACTCCCAGGGTTCACCTTGAAATACCAATAATGATGTTTCATGAAATATCAATCACAAAAATACCAATCATGCAGTATGACCTCTTAAATCCAAGCAATCTTAACTCTCCCCTGTGCTAACCTAATAACCTACACCCAGGCCTCCCTGCTTCACTCCAGCCTCCATGGAGGCTGATTCCAATACAGCAAAGAGCCCTTTTAAAAGGCATGTTAGAGCAAATCATTTATCACCTTAAAAAAGCGTCCACTGGCTTTCTTTCCCTTTCCTTCCTTTTTTTTTTTTTTTTTTTTTTTTTTTTTTTGAGGTACCAGAGATCAAACCCAGGGTCTTGCACATGCTAGGCAAGTGCTCGAGCACTGAGCTACACCTCCCAGTCCTTCCAAAGGCTTTGTACTACTTTTAGAATAAAATACAAAATGCCAGCCCTGGCCATCTGGTAGGCCCCATTTTCCCACCCTCCTCCATTTCCCTCCACCCATACTGCTTCCTAATGGTATCTCGACTCAAGAATCTGTTCATGTCTTGACACCTATGTACCTGCTATTTCACCTACCTGGGAAGTTCTTCCTCTGGAGTAGTAGTGGCTAATATGGTGGCCACCAGCCAAAATGTCTACTGCACACTTGAAATATGGTTGTTCTGAAGTGAGATGTGTTTGTGTAAATGTAAAATACATACCAAAGTATAGTAAAAAAGATATAAAATATTATATTAATGCTGGGTACGATGGCATACACTGTAATCCCAGTGGCTTGGGATTATTTACCCTAAGGCAGGAAGATTGCAAGTTAAGGCCAGCCTCAGCAGTTTAGTAAAACTCTGTCTCAAAAAATAAATAAATAAATAAAAAGGGCTACGGATGTGGCTCAGTGATAAAGCATCCCTGAATTCAATCTCTTGCAAACATCCCCCCACCAAAAAAAAAAAAAAAAAAAAAAAAAAAACCTCATATCCTAGGAATCTCTTAGGAAGCCAGAGAAATACACAACTAATTTACCTATGCTTGGATAATCACCCCCAAGATTATATTTAACTTTTAAAGATATGGAGAAATGTTCACTATTGGATTAAATAAGAAAAAAGAAAATTAGAAGAAACAAATTGAGCAAACTGAGCAGAGAAAAATAGCTAAGATGATTAAAGCATCAATCCCAAAGCACCTGTGTAGAGATGATTCCTACTATGAAGGATGTCCATGCACAGAGGCGGGAGGGATGCTGGTGTGTTCTGTTTGTGCTTGTTACATGACACTTGTGATTTGTGTGCTTGTTTTTCACCCAGAGAGAAATACTATAAAATATTGCTGTTGGTCTTCTTATATAGCGGGATTATGGGTGATTTACATTTTTTCCTTAAAAGGTTATTTGTTTTCTACAATGATGTTATATTTCTATACTTGGAAAAAAAGTACAAAATTTTTTGATCTCATTCTTATTAGAAATGATCATAGTTTGTTACAGATCTTTTGGAAAGCTATTTATCAAGGTCTATATGTATATTCAAACCAGGTGGAGAAAATGTTTGGAAAAATCCACAGCAAAACATTAACTGCAGTCACTTCTGTAGAATTTGTCTGGAAGAAGGGGGTTTTGGGAACTTCTTGGTATATTTCTGTACTGTTTATTTTTTCAACAATGAGTATGTTCTACTCTGAGAATCTTGCTTTCTCTCTTTCTCTCTCACACATACAACCAAATCTTTGACTAGGAGCCCTATATCTATCCTAAAAAAGAAACAACAATTTAAAAACTTAAAAATAGAAATCACAGCCAGGCGCAATGGTGCATGCCTTGTAATCCCAGAAGCCCAGGAGACTGAGGCAGGAGGATTGAAAGTTCCAAGCCAGTCTCAGCAATTTAGCAATACCCTAAGCAATTTAGCAAGACCCTGTCTCATGAAAAATAAAAAGGGCTGTGGATGTGGCTCAGTGGTTACTTAAGTGTTCAGTCCCCGGTACAAAAAGAAAAAAAGATAGGAATCACCAAGTCTATGGAGTTCACTGGTGAATTCTACCAATGGTTTAAGTAAGAAACAATACCGATTTTCTACAATCTCTTTCAGAAGCTATCAGCAGAGGGAATAGATCCTATGTCATTTTGTGAGGCCAGCCTTATCCTAACAGCAACACCAGACAAAAGTATTACAAGCAAACTACACAACAATATCTCCCATGAACACAGATGAAAAAATCCTCAGCAAGGTGGGCACAGTGGTACACACATGTAATCCCAGCTACCTGGGAAATTAAGGCAGGAGAATCCCAAATTTGAGGCTAGCCTGGACAACTTGGCCAGACCCTGTTTCAAAATAAAAAATAAAAAGGTCTGGGGATGTAGCTCAGTGGTAGAGTGCTTGCTCAGCGTGCATGAGGCCCTGAATTTAATCTCCAGTAATTCAAAAAAAGAAAAAGAAAAAAAAAAGCTCAATAAATACAAGCAAAGCAAATTTTACAAAGCATATAAAACAAATTATGTATCATAACCACGTAGTACTTATTCCAGGTATGCAAGACTGGTTGAACATTTAAAAGTCAATTAATGTAGCTGGTGGTGGTGGCACATGATGTAATCCCAAGCTACTTGGGAGGCTGAGGCAGGAAAATTGCAAGTTCAAAGCCAGTCTCAGTGACCTAGCAAGGCCCTAAGCAACTTAGCAAGACCCTGATTCAAAATAAAAAAATAAAAATAGGACTGTGATGTAGCTCAGTGGTAAGCCCTATGGGTTCAACCCTCAGTACCAAGAATAAAAAGAAACAAAACCAGAAACAATCCACTTACATTAGCACCAAAAAACCACAACACTTAGGTACACATCTAACAATATATGTGCTAAACTTATATGAAAAAAAAAAAAAAAAACTACAAAACTCAGTGAAAGGGATTGGGGCTGGCAGTGTGACTCAGCCTAGCATATGTTAGAGCCTGGGTTTGATCCCCAGCACTGTAAGCAAAAGAAAAGAAAAGAAAAGAAACAAATAACACACACACACACACACACACACACACACACAAGAACTCTGGTGAAAATTATTAGGGAAAAATTAAATAAATGGAGAAAGATTCCATCCATGTTCATGGGGATAGGAAAACTCAATATTGTTAAGAAGTCAGTTCTCCCCAGCTTGATCTAGAGATTCAAACAATCCCAATCAAAATCTCAGCAACTAACTTTGCAGATATTGACAAACTGATTCCAAAGTTATACGGTGAGATAAAAGATCCAGAATAGCAAAAATAATATTGGAAGAGAAGAACAAAGTTGGAGGACTGACACTATTAGACAACAAGACTTAACATAGAGCTATAATAATCAAGATAGTATGGCAGTTCAGGCACTGTGGCCCATGCCTGTAATCCCAGTGACTCTGGAGGCTGATGCAGGAGGATCTCAAGTACAAGGCCAGCCTCAGCAATTTAGTGAAGTCCTGAGCAACTTAGTGAGACCCTATCTCAAAAAAAAAAAAAAAAAAAAAAAAAATTAAAAAGTCCTGGGGGTGTGGCTCAGTAGTTAAGCACCCCTGGGTTCAATCCCCAGAAATCCCCGGAAAATAACATTGGGGAAAAAAACCTAGATCACCTTAGATATGATTGATGATGTTCCCCCGCTACAGATGTGTGTGTGTGTGTGTGTGTGTGTGTGTGTGTGTGTGTTTAAACTGGGGATTGAACTCAGGGGCACTGAGCCACTGAGTCACATTTCAGCCCTATTTTGTATTTTATTTAGAGACAGGGTCTCACTGAGTTGCTTAGCACCTCACCATTGCTGAGGCTAGCTTTGAACTCATGATCCTCCTCCTCAGCCTCTCCCTGCCTCAGCCTCCCAAGCCACTGGGATTAGATGCATGTGCCACTGCGCTTATCTTGTATATATTTTTTTAATATATTTTTTTTAGTTGCAGATGGACACATACCTTTATTTAGTGTTTTTATGGGGTGTAGAGGAATGAACCCAATGCTTCACGCATGCTAGGCAGGTACTCTACAACTGGTCACAACTGCAGCCCAAAAAGTATTGTATATATTAATGGCATATGATGTGACGTTTTGAGATGTGTGTGTGTGTGTGTGTGTGTGTGTGTGTGTGTGTAGGAATGATTATCACGATCATGCTAATTGACATATCTATGATGTATAACACATAGTAGTGCCCTCTTACTTGCAGTTTCACTTTCTATGGTTTCAGTTACCCTCAGTCAACTGTGGACTGAAAATATTAAATGGAAAATTCCAGAAATAATTCATAACCTTTAAATTATGGATCATTCTAAGCAGCTGATGATGAAATCTCATGCCATCTGCTCCATCTTGCCTGGGTGTGAATAATCATTTCTTCATCCAGAGTATCTATGCTGTATATACTACCTGCCCAGAAGTCACTTAATGGCCATCTTGGTTATCCCTTGACTGCCATATGATCACAACAGTGCTTGTGTTTAAGTACCCCTTATTTTACTTAATAATGTCCCCAAAGTGTAAGAGTAATGATGCTGGCAACTCAGATAAGCCAAAGAGAAGCTGTAAAGTGCTTCCTTTAAGTGAAAAAGGCACAAGTTCTTGACTTCATAAGCGAAAAAACTGTATGCTAAAGTTGATTATAATATCTACGTGAGAAGCATTCTTCAATCTGTGAAATTGCGAAGAAATAAATCTGTGCTAGTTTTGCTGCCATGACTCAAACTACAACAACTCATGACAAGTGCTCAGTTAAGGTGGAAAAGGCATTATGTTCGAGCACATTCACATAGGAAAAAGCAAAGTATAAGGTTTGGTTCTTCTTGGGATTGCTGGCATCCACAGGGGACTTGCAACATATCCCCAGCAGAAAAGGGAGGACTTTTTCACTTCGTAAAAATCCTTCTCAGGCGTTGGTTCTAAGCCACCTGCAGAACCTTCCAAAATCTCCGTATTGAATGGATCAATCATCTTTATCTGCAGTCTGCAGTCTGACTTGTATCTTTCAGCTCTCGTCATAGTTTACCATCTATGCTTATTAACTGTGTACTTAACATTTTCCTCACTCTTGAAGGCAAGGACAAGTCCTACCCCTTTTGATACCCTGCCCCCACCATCTCCAGCACCTAGCTCTGTGCAGATATATTTTCTGATCACATGTCCCTGTCACATCCCTGCCAGTGTCTCCCTCAGTTCCCTCCCCTGGCCACATGATGGATGCTTAGAAAAGCTCCTTCTTCTCTGAGGGGAGATGGGTGGCCTAACTCTCCCTCCTGATGTCCTAGCTAAAGGCAACTCCACCTCCTCCTCCCACAGAATAGGAATTGAAGGGTGGGGCATTCGCTCTGGAAGAGACCCTGTCATAAAGCACCTTAGTATGAAGCAGCAACCTTTGCACTGTCAGAATGAGTTTATCAGATCAGATAGCTGGCACTTTAACAGACAGGCAGAATCTGACCCTGGGATACACATTCTAGGAGAACTAAGGAGGGGAAAAGAGGGGTGTCACCCAAGTGCTCTGGGACAGAAAAGGCAGAATGGGAGCAAAACAGGCAAGGGATTAGAAAGTGATCTGGGACATTGACATTTAGATGGTCATTAAAATAAGCTACATTGAAACCCAGAAATGGTACAAGACTCCAGCTGCACCTGCCCAACCACCACCCAGAACAGCCTCACTGGGATGTGGTGACTAGACACAGTCACTAAGGGAAACTTCTTGTCTGTCATTTTAGGATTTCAGGCAAACTTTTCCTTCCTGTCCCTGATGATGACAATATCCACAATTTTACAGCATTTGCATTTTGCCAATTGCTGGTCTATGCTTTTTATTGTATTAACGTGTTTAACCTAAAACCCAGAGGAAGCAGGTATTATTATCCTTATGGTATTCTTTTGTGCCAGATGAGGAAACTGGCACAAAAAAACTAAGTCACTTGCCCAAGGTCCCACAGCTAGAAGTGGACAAGCTAGAATGTGAACCCATCAGGATTTGTTCTGTTCAACCACCATGACCCACTGGCTCCCAAGTATTACAAAAGTTCAAAGAGATCTTCCTTCCCAGCTACATTTGCCTTGGGGCCTCTGCTCAGCCCTGTTACTTGTTTTTTCAAGTTCCACAAGAGGAAGCAGAACCCCTGGAAAACCTCTAGCTCCGAGGTAATTTTTAGTTGCCTTCAGGGATAGTTCACATTAGCCTCCCCATGACACCCCTTTTAAAGTACACCCTCCCAGCCCTAATTGCACAGCATTTGCCAACTATACCCTCTCTCTCCTGGTCAGCCCCACCCAAGTGCTGAGTTTAATTTAGCCTTGCAAATAACTTTTAAGCAACTCCCGGAGCTGAGGGAATTCATGCATTAAAAAAATATATATATATTTGTGCCAAGTACTAGTCTAGGTGCCAAAACAATTTTCTCTTGACTGGAAGTTATTAAAGTAAACAAGATGGCAGAAGAAAATTCAAGGGTCTCTTGGAGTAAATATTGGGACCATGTGGGACCCTTGAGGTAATTTCATTCTACTCTGTGGCCCAGGCCTTCATAAGAACAGCAAAAGGAAGGCTGGGGTTGTGGCTCAGAGGTAGAGCACTCGCCTAGCATGCGCGAGGCACTGGGTTCAATCCTCAGCCCCATATAAATATAAAATAAAGATATTGTCCACCTATTAAAAAAAAAAAAAAACAGCAAAAGGAGCATAAGTCCAAAGTAGCTAAGATGAAAGACATTTGTGAGTGGCCAGGGTTAAGGTTGGTTAGAGGCCCATCAGTCCCATTTCCTCTTCCAGAGTAAGACAAGAAAACTATACTCCCCAGCTTCCCTTGTAGCTAGGCTGGGGCCATGTTGTGGTCAGTGGAATGTGGGCAGCAATGAAGTTGCCATTTGTTCTCGAAGTCTCTTAGCACAGAAGCAGCTAATAGAAAACTTAGACACCATCATCTCAAGACCTGAGGAGACTAAATCCCTAAGATGCAGCAGAGGTAATGCAGTAGGGAGAAAAATGGTTTGATTTTATATTAGTATTGGTATTGGGGATTGAACCCAAGGTTACTCTATCACTGAGCTACACTCTACATTTTATTTATTTATTTATTTATTTTTATTTTGAGACAAGGTCTCACCAAGTTGCTGAGACTGGCCTTGAACTTGGAATCCTCCAGTCTCAGCCTCCTGAGTCACTGGGATTATAGGCATGTGCCACCATGTCCATCTATTTAATTTTCTACAACACAGTCTGTTGTGTTGAGACAATGACAGAAGATGGCTGTGTATATACAGTGGAAATGGGAAAGTTTTCCATAAAGGCTGTTCTCCCTACAGGGCTCTTCTTCTTCATTTTTTTTTTTTTTTAATATTTCTAGTTGGAGATGGACACTATACCTTTATTTTATTTATTTTTCTGTGGTGCTGAAGATGGAACCTAGAGCCTCACACGTGCTAGGCAGGTGCTCTGCCTGCCACTGAGCTACAACCCCAGTCCAGGGCTCTTCTTTTCTGCAGGGTCCCCTGAGGTCCCTTGTATTAGTTTCTACAATAACACTTCCAGCAGGTGTTGTATGAGTCTGTCTTCCATTAGAGTGTGAGCTCCTTAAGGGAAGGACTGACAGCTCCTTACCTAGGTAGTAAGGTCCTACAGTGTTAGCATTGTAAATAAGAGCTGTAAACTTTGGGGGAGGCTACAGATGATTTGAGATGTCAGGAAAGTGTCAACATTTGTAATTTTAAGAGATCCTTGAGATCTAACTCCTTGTAGCTGGGCACCCGGGCTGAGCTCCTGTTATCATCATTTTACTTCATATTCAGAACAACTATACAAAAGAGTTGTTATTATTCCAGTTTCAAAGATGAAGAAATTGAAGCTGAGCAAGGTTAAGGAATTTGCCTATGGTCATGCACTGGTAAGTTACAGAGTTAGAATTTAGACAAAAATAATAGCAACACTATAGTCATCATAATCATAAAAATGCTGAGTTACTATTTAATGAACACTTACTATGCCAGATAATTTTTTTTTTTAAGTGCTGGGGATTAAACGCAGTGTCTTGCACATACGAGGCAAATACTCTACTAACTGAGCTATTCCCCAGCCCAATTTGTACTTTTAGTACATTTCTCCTTGTAACTAGTTTATGAGTTATTATTTGCAAATGCAAAAGCATGGCTCTATTAATCAGTTAAGTCAGGGCTTTTAACCACTGTGGCTATAAGCAAGCTTTGGAGTACACTCACTATTAAATGACAAGGACAATAATAATTTGCACAGTGATTTCATGTACCTTATCTCATTTTATTCCCACATCATGGTATGGGCAAGGCAAGTATTTTCACCCAATTAAAAAATGAGGAACTAAATCTATAAGATCCAATCGGGCACGAATGGAGAGATCAGTTATACTTTTGTATGTATATTCTGCCAAAATATATTCTACTGCCATTATAACTAAAAATAAAAAAGAAAGAAAGAAACAAAAGAATGGAGAGATATTCTGATTTCCAGTTCAGTCCTGGATAGAAGGCTGGGGATGGTGCTCAGAGATAGAGCACTCGCCTCAGTTGCATGAAGACCTGGGTCAATTCCAGTACTGCAGAGGAGGAGGGGGAGGGGGAGGGGGAGGGGGAGGGGAAGGGGAGAAAAGCATGAGAAAATAAATGAAGGTAAAGTGGAAAAATTATATGAAATAAATATTAAAAAGGAGGCTGAACGTGGTGCTAAGGCAAAAGGCATTATCAGAAATAGCTACTATAGGGGGCTGAGGATACAGCTCAGTTGGTAGAGTATTTGCCTCTCATGTACAAGGCCCTGGGTTCAATCCCCAGCACCTCACACAAAATACATATAAATGAAAGAAGAAGAAGTTACTATGTTATGATTTTATAATTTTGCTACAGTAATGGTGTATTGCTTCTAGAATAATAAAACTAATTTTGTATATCCCAAGTAACAATGTTTCAAATATACCAAGCTAAACTTTATACAACTATAAGGAGAAACGGGTAAATCCATCATCAGAATAGGAGATTTTAATTGACCTTTTTTAGTAACTGGTGGACGGAGCAGTCAAAAACCAAAAAGGATTTTGATGACTTGCAATGTCCTTAAGAAGTTCAATTAGGGGGCTGGGGATGTGGCTCAAGCGGTAGCATGCTTGCCTGGCATGCGTGCAGCCCGGGTTCAATCCTCAGCACCACATACAAACAAAGATGTTGTGTCCACCATAAACTAAAAAATTAAAAAAAAAAAAAAAAAAAAAAAAAAAATATATATATATATATATATATAAGTTCCATTAAAGATACAGATTTGTATGTGTGAATGTGTATACTGGAACATATGTGTTATATTTAAGTATATGAATTTACTATATACTATGTCATAAACACGACTCAAAACATTTTTTTTTTTTTTAAATCACATATTATGGGGCTAGGGTTGTAGTAGAGTGCTTGCTTAGCATGCCTGAGGCACTGGGTTTGATTCTCAGCACCACATACAAATAAATCAAATAAAAGTCCATCAACAACTAAAAAAAAAAAAAAAAAAAAAAATCATATTGGAGCCAAGAATGGTGGCATATGCCTGTAATACCTGTAATCCCAGCAGCTTGGGAGGCTGAGGCAGGAGGATCATAAGTTCAAAGCCAGCCTCAGCAATTTAGCGAGGCCCTAACCAACTCATTGAGACCTCGTCTCTAAATAAAATACAAAAAAGGTTGGGGAAGTGGTTGAGTGCCCCTGGGTTTAATTCCTGGTACAAAAAAAAAAAAAAAAAAAAAAATCACATATTGGCTAGGGTTGTAGCTCAGTAGTAGAACACATGTTTAGCATGCACAGAGTCTGAGTTCAACCCCTCAACATGAAGGGGGAAAAAAAGTTATAAACACTATTGGCTGTCCAAAATGTAATTAAGTTAGAAAGCATAAGTCCCACACATGTAGAAATTTTACTTTATTTTTGGAACGGGGGATTGAACCCAGGGGTGCCTTAACACTGAGTTACATCCCCAATCCTTTTTATATTTTATTTGAGACAGGGTTTCTCTAAGTTGCCCAGGGCCTCACTAAGTTGCTAAGGCTGGCCTCAAACTTACTATCTTCCTGCCTCAGCCTCCCCAATCCCTGAGATTAAAGGTGAGTACTACCACACCTGGAACTTATGGAAACTTTAAAACATTTCTTTCAAATAACTCATGGGTCAAAAAAAAAAAAAATCTTAATGGAAACTTTTTAAGAGCTAGAACTAGGGGCTGGGGTTGTGGTTCAGTGGCAGAACACTCTCCTAGCATGTCCGGCGAGGCACTGGGTTTGATCCTCTGCACCACATAAAAATAAATAAATAAAATAAAGATATTGTGTCCAACTACAGCTAAAAAAGAAAACCTAAAAAAAACAAGAACCAGAACTAAATAATAATGAAAGAACCATGTATTAAAACTTATAAGATGGTGGGCTGGGGTTGTGGCTTAGCAGTAGAGCACTCGCCTAGCATGTGCGAGGTTCTGGGTTTGATCCTCAGCACCACATAAAAATTAATAAATAAAATAAAGGTATTGTGTCCAACTACAACTAAAAAATAAATATTAAAAAACCAAAAACTTATAAGATGGTACACATGCCTGTAGTCCCAGCTATCTGGGAAGCTGAGATAGGAAGATGGCTTTAACCCAAGAGTTCAAGTACAGTCTGGGCAACACAGCAAGACCCTGTCTCAAAAACAAAGCAAAGTAAAAGCTTATGAGATAGATGTCTATACTAAGACCCAGCTATTCCAATTTGAAGAAACTACATGATAGAAATGAAAACTTATGTCTACAAAAGACTTGTACAAGGATGTTAAGAGGTGCTAGCAAGCCCCAAACTGGAAACAATCCAAATGTCCATCACCAGGAGAATGGATAAACAACAGTGCATATACATCCATACAGTGGAATGCAACTTGGCAACAGAAGGGAACAAATTGCTACAGCATACCACGTACACTGAGTGAAAGAATGAACGAAACTGGATGCAAAAAATATTCAGCATGGCTGGGCTTAGATGAAGGCTACACAAGGAGAATTCTAACAGCGAGACTGGTCCAAAATGGGCCCCATGGAGATTTTCAAGATGATGGAAATGTCCTATATTTTGATTTTGATGATGGTAGCATCAGTATTTAAATCTGTTGAAACACATAGAACTGTAGGTTTAAGATCTGTGCATTTTGTGATATATAGGTTAAATAAGGAAAAAAATAATGCAGCTAAACAATACTCACAGTAACTATATAGCATTCAGTGCTATAGAAAAGAAAAAGTTCAAAATTGACAAATCAAGCACATAACTTTGGAAGTTGAAAAAGAACAGCATAGCCAGGTGTAGTCCCAGCTACTCAGGAGGCTGAGGTAAGAGGATCACTTTGAGTCCAGAATTTGAGACAGACCTGGGCAACATAGCAAGATCTATCTCATTAAAAACAAAAATAAACCAAACCAAACAATCAGAATAAATCCTGAGACAGTGAAAAGCAGCAACCAATAAGAATAAAAATTAGGCTGGGGTTGTGGCTCTGTGGTAGAGCACTTGCTTAGTTCATGTGAAGCACTGGATTTAATTCCAGCACCACATAAAAAAAAAAAAAAAAAACCAAAAAACTAGATAAACAAAATAAGTATTGTGTCATCTACAACAACAAAATAAATAAATAAATAAAAATTAGGGCTGTAGCTGCAGCTGTGGTAGAGCATGTATGAATTCCTGCACTTCAATCCTCAATACTGGGGGGGAACCGATTTGGTAGCCAGATGTAGTGGTGCAAGCCTATAATCCCAGCAATTTGGGAGGCTGAGACAGGAGAATCGCAAGTTCAAAGCCAGTCTTAACAATTTAGCAAGTCTCCAAGCAACTTAGCCAAAAAAAAAAAAAAAAAAAAAAATTTAAAAAGGACTGGGGATGGGCTCAGAGATTAAGCACCCTTGGGTTCAATCCCTGGTATGAAAAAAAAATGATTTTGGAGAATGATAAAATGAACAAAATTCAGAATATCTCAGTGGGCTCTGTTAGAGGGATGGCCCAGAAAAAAGGGGGACACAGGAGGCTTCCATGGAATGTTGTATTTCTTAAATAACAGGGCAACACAATACAGGTTTATTTTATTTTGGGGGGGTGGGAGGGTGCCAGGGATTGAACTCAGGGGCACTCAACCACTGAACTACATCCTTAGCCCAATTTTGTATTTTATTATTGACAGAGTCTCACTGAGTTGCTTAGCACCTCACTATTGCTGAGGCTGGCTTTGAATTTGCGATCCTATCTCAGCCTCCCAAGCTGCTGGGATTACTACAGGCATGTGCCACTGCGCCCAGCCAGGCTTATTTTTATTATAGTGCTTCACCATAGACATATGCATGTATATGTAAGCTATGTGTATTTATATTCTTTTGTATATATCATATAGTCCATAATTTGTCTTAAATAGTTAAAACAAAATATATTTTGCCTTCTCCATTATGCATTTATTGGTTGTTTTATTCCTTTAGAGTGAAAATGTAAAAATGTATTTGGGGGAAAAAAGTTAAGAAAAAAAACACACACAAGGAAGGAGGTGGGACTTCACAGAATCTGACAGATGGGCTGGTGGAGAGCATGAGGGTGGCTTAATAAGGCCAAGTCCAGTTAAAATCAGGACGAGGGCTTAGCGAAGGACTAATAGGCTGCTAGAAGTGGAGAGAAGACCAGTGGCAGTGACCTTTAGGAAAGTAGGGTTTACAGCCTGGCAGGAGGCAGAGCCCAAATGCAGAGAGTTCAATGGTGAATGAATAAATAGGAAAAAAAAAAAAAAAACTGGAAACCACCCAAAGATCTAACAATCAGGGCCTGGCTAAAAAAACCATAGTACCATTCATAGAAGAAATGATGCTGTGTCCATACATAGAGGGGCTTACGAAATTAGGGAATGTAAAAATTCTCAAGATACAAAATGGCATTTGTGCAGATGAGAATTGTGAAAGGACGCGCGTGTGCTGAGAGGGAAGCAGAAAAGGCTGGACAAGATCAAGGCCTCGTGGAGGCTGTTTGAAAGTCTATGGGCTCTTCCTTTTGGAAATGTTGGCGATCTGCAAACAAAAACATTCAATGTTTCTTTAAAATAAAAAGAGTAACTGTGGAAGAAATGGAGACAGCAAGTGAAGGCCACTCCGTGGAGGGACCTGACGGTGACAGGAAGAAATGAGATGGCCAAGCAGCTGGGAGAGAATGAAGGCTGAGGCAGCAGCTGGCCGGGGAACCGGGGCTGGCGCAGAAAGGGGGAAGAGAGAGACGGAGGCTGTTCTGTTTCATTTACTGCCTGCACAGCTATCTTTTTTTTTTTTTTTAATTAAAAAAATGAATATCCTCCTTGAGACAAATTAAAACCACCCAGAGGTGTGTGTGTGTCTGTGTAGCTGCAAAGAGACAGAAAGAACCCTCAGCCTTACCTCCTTCTCCTGATAGTTCCTATGCAGCACTTGCAATCCACTGGTTTTTAATTACCAAGGAAGATGGTAATTAAAAATAAACAGCAAAACCACCTCTTCTTTTTGTGTTTGTTGTGGTGATGGGGACCAAGGGGCGCTCACATATGCTTGGCAAGTGCTCCACCACTGAGCTACATACAGCCCCAGCCCTTGAACCTCCCATTAAGTGGAATTCTCCCAACAGAGCTAGCTGCTCTTGAGGGTCTGGAAAGGATCCTTCCAGGCTTTCTGTCTGTGAGCATGTAAACACTTTCATAGGCATTCATTTATAGCTTTATGGTTAGTTGTTTTTTTACAAAGGTAGGAACATTTTCTCCCTCTAGTTAAGCAATTTCATCATGGTGGATCCCGCCCAAGTCACCACACAGATTAACCTCATGCTTTTCACTAGCTGCCTGACATTCCATAACACGTGGTTGAAAGGTAGACTTCAGAAAACACTGGGGGCACTCTCCCCCTACAATGGCAGGAAAAGGAGCATAAGATACAAGTGGGCAGGTGGCATGGCTTAGGGGGCAGGCCATGGAGGTGGAAGACAGACAGACGGGGGTGTTCTTTCTTAAGCCAAGCCCTCTCCAGATGTACGTAAGTCACAGAACTGCAATGCCACCCCTGGGAACCCAACTTCCTTGAGTGACCCCTTCTTGACCCCTTCTTGTGCCTAGGCCAGGCCCAGGTATCAAAAACCTTCTGGGGAACCCTAGAACAGTAGTCTCAGTGTGATCCCTAAACCAAGAGGAACAGCATCAACCTGGGGAACAAAATAAAAATGCAAATCATCAGGCCCCACCTCGGTCCTGTGGAGTCAGAATCTCCTGGGGTGGGACCTGGCAATCAGGGTTTCCCAGGCCCTCCAGGGTATGCAATACAGGCTCAACTTTGAGAACCTTTGTTCTAGAATGTGGATCCCAGTCCTAGTCCCTCATCCTCCCCACCTCCCCACCCAACTCCATACCCATTGTCTTAGGAGGTAAGCCCTGAAGGGAAAGGTTAGCCAACTTTATGATTGATCTCCTTGTGCACAGAGGCTGGAGGCAAAGCCACGGATTTAGGTAGTCCCTGATCTGCCCTCCCCTCCATTCCTAGGACACCACTCCCATCTCGCCATCATCTGAATGAAACATACTGGGAGAGGGGCGGCGGAAACCCAGGACTCTTCTCTTTCCCTTAACGCTGTCCCCTCCTCTGGGGCGCTGCCCTTTGCTGGGTGGAGGACAGAGGGGGGAGGGAAGCTTTTGAATGAGGGGGAGGAAATGGGATGTGGCTTCGGCGTGGCTGGGTTGGGGGAGGGAGTTGGAGGGAGAGAAGGGAGGGAGGGAGAGGAAGAATGTCCTCATTTCACCCAGCTGTGTCTGCCTGCACCTGTTCAGAGAGGCCCAAGGAAAGGCACCAAGCCCCACAGTAAATGAAGCTCAGCCCCACCCCGCCCAGAGGGGCCCCTTCCCTCGGCCCGCTGGGCCGGGCTAACTGACAGGAAAACTGTGAATGATTTCAGGTGGCTGAATGAGGGCTGATGGAGACAGCTGGGCTCCTCTGGGGGGTGGAGCAACTGTCTTTGGTCACCCCAGGCTCTCAGAGTGTCTTCCTTCAGGCAAAGTGGGCAGGCCTTGTAAAGGTGGGGACCTGCTCAGAGACCTGCCCTTCTCCTTCAGATACTGGACTGGACGGCACTGCCCTCCACATTGAGGAGGTTCTTAGTAGTTAAGCCCTACAACATTCCACAGCATTCTTTAGTTACTCTACAGACAATGATCCCTTCCTCTCCTCCTCCTCCTCCTCCTCCTCCTCCTCCTCCTCCTCCTTTTGTAATAGATTTTATTTTATTTTTTTTTTTAAGAGCAGTTTTATGTTCACAGAAAAATTGAGCTGTGAATACTGAGAGGAAATGTTAAGGTTTCTTTTGGTTTGTCCTCTGAAATACATTCCAGTAGTTCATCCAACAGTCAATTGGTCGATCGATGGATCATTTTTTTTTTTTAAGATTTTGTTTTCAGTCGTTGATAGACCTTTTTAATGTTTGTTTATTTATTTATATGTGGTGATGAGACTTGAACCCAGTGCCTCGCACATGCCAGGCAAGTGTGCTACCTCTGAGTCACAACCCCAGCCCCCAGATGGATCATTTTATAAGCACTCAATGCTAGCTCTCATAGCAATTCTCAAACTTGTAAGAATTAACTTTTTTTTTTTTTTTTTTTTTTTAAAGCCAGGGTCTCATTATGTTGCCCAGGCTACCCTCCGACTCTGGGACCCCAGTGATCCCCCTACCCCAGCAGGAGAATCCTGCAGCTGGGACAATAGAGGTACAAGATTTCAGATGGGGCTACCCCTGGGAATTTATTAATGAGGCAGGCCCTGGGTCTCTCCACCACAGATTTTGATTCAGGAGGTCTGGGGTGGAGCCCAGGGTTGTGCATTTTTAATATTCCCCTCAGGAGATTCTGATCCACTGGATCCACGGGACACCACTCTGAGAAAATCAGGCTTGGCGTAAAGTTCTAGGGTTAGTTGTTCTGGTGGGAAAGGAGGAAACAGTGAACATAAAGGACCCAAATCCTCCCACCACCACCCCAGAACTGAGGACACAGTAAGGACACTGGGAGGACATGACCAAGCCGGCCATGTGCAAAGGCAGAGGGCACTTAGTGATCACTGGGACAGTGGGGGCAAGGGATACTCACAGCCTGGAAATCTCAGAGGGTGAGGCCACCAAAGAGGACAGTCACTAATGCTGAGATTCCCTTCTACAGCAACAAGCAACTCAGAGCAAGGAGGAAACAAGCCAGGGACACATCCCAGGGTCATCTCCTTGTGGGACCTTGAGCAAGGTTAACTTTCAGTGCCTCTATTTCCCTATCTGTCAAAGGGGAACATGATGGTCCCTACCAAATAGGGCTAAGAGAACCCTGCATATAAGAGTTTAAAACAATGCCCAGCATATAATTAGTGCCAGGTAAGTGAAGGAGGAAAGCATTTCCATCATTGTTGAGAAGGGAAGACTGAGGGGTAGGGGGCGCAGGAAGAAAACCTTCGGGAAAGCAGGTGTCTCTTGAGAGTGATTAGCATAGGTGCAGCAGAGGGACCTCTAGGAGGACATGCAGGATCAGGCTGGAAGATAAGGTAGGTGTGTTATGGGTTCAGCTGTGTCCCCCAGAAGGTAGTGTTGAGGTTCTAACCCGTAGTATCTCTGAATATGGCCTTATATGGAAACAGCGTCACTGCAGATGTTATTAGTTAAGATGAGCTCATACTGGAGTTGGGTAAGTCCTCTAACCTGATATGACCAGTGGAAGACACAGAGGGAAGACGTCTCCTGAAGACAGAGGCAGAGATTGAAGTGACCCAGCTACCAGCAGGAACACCTGGGGCTACCAGAAGCTGGAAGAGCCAAGTAAGGATTCCCCCCAAAAAAAAGCTTTTCTGGGAGTGGGGCCCTGGCCAAACTTTGCTTTCGGATTTCTGGCCTCCAGAACCAAGAGAATATATTTTTTGCTATTTGAAGCCACCTATTTTGTGGTGCCACATTAGGGCTGCCCTAGGTAATAAAACACAGGGTACATGGGTTCTAGGTGAGGAACAGTGGGCTGTTGCATCATCTCCAACAGGGAAATCATGCCAAATAGACCAGAAACTCAATTCACAGCAAAAGCTTCTCCCAGTCTTAGCTCGTTTTATGTGTGTCTGTTTTTTGTTTTGTGGTGCTGGGGGGCCCAAACCCTGAGCTTCGTGCAAACTGCGTAAGTACTCAACCACTGTGCAACACCTCCAGCCCCTCAGCTGATTTTATTTGTTTATTTTTGGTACTGAGGATTGAACTCAGGAACGCTTTACCACTGAGCTACATCTCCAGCCCTTTTTAAAAAAAATTTTTTTTTTATGCTGAGATAGGGTCTTGCTTAGTTGCTGAGGCTGATTTTGAACTTGAGATCCTCCTCGCCCCCCGCCTCTCAGCCTCCTGAGTAGCTGGGATTTCAGGCATGAGCCACAGAACCTGAATCCTTAGCTTTATATTCACCACATGAATATAAAATAAAGACATTGTGTCTGCTTATAACTAAAAAACAAATATTAAAAAAATATTTTTAGTTGTTTATTTTGTTTATTTAAGTTTTTTTACGTGGTCCTGGGGATTAAACCCAGTGCCTCATGCATGCTAGGGGAGCACTCTACCACTGAGCCATCACCCCAGCCCTCTATAGCTCATTTTTAAAACGACTTGGCTTAAAAGTTCTTTGCCTACTTTTCAAAAATATTGGTGTCATAAAAAAGACAAAGAAAAACTAAGGAAACTTTGGAGGTTAAAGGAAACTCACAGAGACACAGCTTAACAGCTCATAATCTGAGACTTTTTTTTCTTTGATGAATCAATAGCACTTCATTGGAATGAGTGTGATGTTCATTGATTAGACTCAAGCACTGTACAATGTCTATTTCCTGGTTTTTAACCATTCTATTGGGGTTATACAAGAAAAGATCTTGTTCTAAAAATACTACTATTTAGGGGTAAGGAGCATCATTCTGCACCTTACATTATAATATATGTATATCACAATGATAAAAAACATGATAAAACATTAACATTTGGGCAATCTGTGTGAAAGCTATAAAAACATTTTTTTGTACACTTCTTAACAGTTTTTCCCCAAGTCTGAAATTATGTCAAAATGAAAAAGAGGGGAAGTCTGTTGCCTAGTCCTGTGACTCCCCTGATGAACTTTCTTTAACCCTCTGAAGTTTCTAGAGCCCCGATCACCAAACTAAAGGGAGGGGTGAAGGAATTCTGAGAACTTCTGATTTCTGGGCTGGGTGCAGTGGCGCCTGTCGGTAATCCCAGTGGTTTCGGGAGACTGAGGCAGGAGGATCATGAGTTCAAAGCCTGCCTCAGCAATCAATGGTGAGGTGCTAAGTAACTCAGTGAGACCCTGTCTCTAAATAAAATACAAAATAGGGCTGGGGATATGACTCAGTGGTTGAGTGCCCCTGAGTTCAATCCCCAGTAACCCCCCTGCCCCACCAAAAAAAGAACTTCTGATTTCTGCATGCTGAGATTCTACATATGTCCTTGTGGTTGTTGGCTATAAAAATGTGGTTAATGTGGTATTATATACATTATACACTATTCATAAAAAGTGTTTTTTTTTTTCCTTCCTGTACATAATATGACCTGGAACTGGAAGGACTTATACATATCATTTAATCTAGGCATCTACCAAACTCATTGTATCCTGAGAAAGGTGACTCTTTTTAAACACTTTTGGAGATGAAAAAGTCATCCTCTCTCATGGCCTATTTCATCACTGGTCAGTTCAGACCACTAGAACATTCCTTGAGCTGGGCCCAGTGGCTCATGTCTGTAATCCCAATGACTCAGGAGGCTGAGACAGAGGTTCCCAAGTTTGAGGCCAGCTCAGCAACTTAGTGAGGCCCTAAGCAAAGACAGACCCTGTCTGAAAATAAAAATAAAAAAATAAAGAATTGCTGGGGATGTAGCTCAGTAGTAATGTACCCCTGTATTCAAGTTCAATTCCAGTATCAGAAAAAAAAAAAAGGAAAGAGAAGGAGGGGGAGGAGAAGGAGAAGGAAATGGAGGAGAAAGACCTTGACCTACTGAGTTGAAACCTATCTTCCTGGAGTCTCCACCCGCCAGTCCTGGTCCTATCTTCTATATGGCATTACCCGACCCTAGTGAACTTAGTTATTCTTCCCTGAATGAGTGCCAGGTTATCAAGGTCCCGCCAGAATCTAAATGCAATACTCCAGGTCCAGCCTGACAATCAGTCAGCAGAGGGAACATGGACATAATCTCAAGTGCTGGCTGTGCTAGTCACAGACTCACGGAATTGAAGCTCTGGGGAACTGTATCACACGGTTGGCTCACAATGAGTTGAGATCCAACTTAAGCCTCAGTTTTCTCCTGAGAGAAACTGAGAACCACGGTCAACTGCTCTTAGTTTCAGCAGTTGTCACTATCATACACCATAATATAGATTTTTTTGCTGCTTCTCTGTCTCTAAACATTCTGAATCCCCAGCACCTAGAACAGAGAAGTTCTGATACATCTCAGACATTCAATAAATAAATGTTGAATAAATGAATAACCAGGAAGGTGCACCTCACCTACCCTGTATTTGTGTAACTTATTTATAATTCACACCCAGTTGACTAAAAAGAGGGACCTGAGGTGACATGCTTTGCAGCAGAAGTCTCTAATTTCAGAGCAAACTTGGTCCTCACTGGCTTTTTTTTTTTTTTTTTTTTTTTTTTGGCGGGGAGGTTTACTGAAGATTGAACCCAGGGGTGCTTAACTAAGCTAAGGAGCCTTTTTTGTATTTTATTTAGAGAGGGGGGTCTCACTGAGTTGCTAAGTGCCTCGCTAAGTTGTGGAGGCTGGCTTTGAACACACAATCCTACTGCCTCAGCCTCCCAAACTGCTGGGATTACAGGCATGCACCACTGAACCTGGCTGCTCTGGCTTTCACAGTATTACATTTTTAATCATTATTTTAGCCCATAGAGATGGAAATTCTGCCATGTTTGTTTGTTTATTTGCTTTTGTTTTGTTTGATACTGAAATTTGAACCTAGGGGCACTTAACCACTGAGCCATATCCCCAGCCCTCTTTATTTTTTGAGACAGGGTCTCACTAAATTGTTTAGAGCCTCGCTAAATTGCTGAAGCTGGCTTTAAACTTGCCATCCTCCTGCCTCAGCTGCTGGGATTACAGGTGCGCACCCCCTGTACCCAGCTGCCTCTTTAACCAACCCATCAGTTCCCAGAGTCAAGCCATTCACTCAAGAATGATGAGTGGCCTGCAGCAGCCACACTGCCCCTCAAACACTGCAGGAAGGACCCCCAGGACCTCTGTTTGACCTTTCCCTCTGTGGCACACACTGTCCCAGAGGGTCAAAGCATAGAGCCACTCCCCTTCTTCAAACCTCTGTTCAAATGCTACCTTCTCGTTGGAGTAGGCATTGTTCACCTATTTAAAACCACAGATTGCTCCCTTCTCTGTCCAGCCCCCCAGCCAGCTCTATATCTGTCATAGTGCTTATCCTCTTCTAATAGGCTTTATAATTGTCTTTGATTTTGCAGTAGCAGTACTGATGATCAAACCCAGGGCGTTGCGCATGCTAGGCAAGCACTGTTTCTGAGCCACATCCTCAGCTGAGCTTTATAATTTTATTGACTGTATGTACTTCTTGTTATTTGCCCTACCAGTTCTGCTCCCTGCTACATAAGAAGAGGAATTTTACCTGTTTTATTCACCAGTGTATCCCAAGTGCATAGAATTGGCACAAAGTAGATACTTAGTAAACGTCTGGCACACAGAAGATGCTCAAGATTTGTCAAATGGATGCGTGGATAACTGCTCTGGACTCAGGAATGTACTCGATACCAAGTTAAGGTAAAAAGGTGCCAACTGAGCACATGCCCCCCCACACTACCTCCCAGATTAATGGTAAAAATAGGAAGCAGGCTCAGTAGTAGAGTGCTTGCCCAGCATGCACGGAGCTCTAGGTTTGATCCCCAGTATCATAAAAGAAAAATTAAAAAGGGAACAGGAATGGGTTGGGGATGTAACTCAGTTGGTAGAGTGCTTGCTTCACATGTACAAGGCCCTGGGTTCAATACCAGCACCTCAAAAAAAGGAACAGGAAAAACCTCCTTCCTTGCAGAATGGCATCAATCTAATAACCAGCTCCCTTAGTATAGTCTTTCAATCAGTAAAATAAAAACAAAACACCATTAATAACCCTATTCAAAAGAATACTGTAATGATGTTGAAAAACACTCACCTTATGTACATACCAGGTCAGCAGAAGATACTAACCTGTGACATAGCACATGGTCCCAGTATAAGAGAAAAATTGTCTCAAAGAACAATACTAGAGGGAAGTGTACCAAAATGTTAAAGGTGATTATTTCTGAATAATGAAAACAGTTTGTTTTCATTTTCTTATTTATATAAGAAATAAGACATATGATTACATATCATATACATATATTTGGGGGGTGGCATTGGGGATTGCTCAATCACTGTGCCACATCTCCAGCCCTTTTTATTTTTTATTTTGAGACAGGTTCTCGCTAAGTTGCTCAGGGCCTTGCTAACTTGCTGAAGCTGGCCAGGAACTTGGGATCCTCTTGCCTCAGCCTCTCGAGTTGCTAGGATTGCAAGTGTGTACCACTATGCCTGACTCTTATTTATATTTTTTAAATTTTCTAAAATAAAAAAGTATTTCTTTGATAGTAAGAGTAAGAACAATGTACAGGTGCTTGCTATCCTTGCTGTATCATTATCTCGGCCACCCAGCCACACATGTCCTCACAAGGGCAGTGAGAACCCAGGTGACACCTTCCTGAAACTGATCCTGCGCTGAAAGTCTTCAGTCCAGTTGGTATCAGTAGCAAATAAACACACTCACACACACACACACACACACACACACACACACACACACTTTCTCTCTCTCTCATTTTAAACCTACAACAATCCTATGTACAAGGTCCTATTGTGATCTCCATATTAGAAATGAAACTGAGGCTCAAAGAAGTAACGGTACTTGCTCAAGGTCACGTACTTAGCATGGATATGAGCCAAGATTTTGAACCCAGGCAGTTTAGCTCCAGAATGGATGCCTTTAACCACTCTGCCACACTGCATGAACTCCAACTAATATCAAGGAATGATAACAATCGATGTTTATTGAGTACCATGATCCAGGTACTTGAACTACATTAGCTGATTTAGTTCTTACCACTACCATGGGGAAAAGATAATATCTTCTATTCTTATAAAATGATTAATGTTGCCAAATGCCATGGTGCACACCTGTAATCCCAGCAACTCGGGAAGCTGAGGCAGGAGGATCACAAGTTGAAGACCAGCTTCAGTGACTTAATGTGACCCTGTCTCAAAACAAATGGACTGGGAATGTCAGCTCTGGGTTTAATCCCCAGCACTGTAAATAAAATGAAATGAAATAAAATTATTATTGTGTATGTTTATACTGACCAAAGTCATATAGGTTAATGGTATACAACTTGATGTTTTGAAATAGTGTGGAATGGCTAAATCAGTCTAATTATTAACAAAGTTTTACCTCACATAATTATTTTTTGGGGGGTGAGACTATTTCAAATCTACTCTCAGCAATTTTCAAGTATACCATACCCTGCTATTAACAATAGTTGCCATGTTGGACAATAGATCTCTTGAACTTATTCCTCTTGTCTAAGTGAAAATTTGTATCATTTGACCAACTTAAAAAATATTTTCAGTTATGTGATATGAGTAAAGACTCTGAAAGACAGGGGTTCATATCTCTGCTGTGATACTTAAAGTTTACTAATCCTTCTTCCCTTCAGTTTCCTACTCTATAACATGGCTCTAATGATAAATAATTCCTGCTGGCAAGCCGGGGGCCATGGTGCCCCTGTAATACCAAGGCTTGGGAGGCTGAGATGGGAGAATCACGAGTTCAAAGACGGCCTCAACAATGGTGAGGCACTAAGCAACTCAGTGAGACCCTGTCTCTAAATAATTACAAAATAGGGCTGGGAATGTGGCTCAGTGGTCGAGTGCCCCTGAGTTCAATACCCAGTACCAAAAAAAAAAAAAGTTCCTGCTGGCTGAAAGTTGGGAATTATTTTTATTTGTACTGTTGACATTTGAAATCAGGGGCACTTTACCATGGAGCTACTTACCTCTCCAGCCCTTTGAGTTGATTTTTAAATTTTGAGATAGGGGTCCTGCTAAGTTGCCTGGTATGGCCTCAAATTTGCAATCTTCCTGCCTCAGCCTCCTGAGTAGTTGGGACCATAAGTGTGTACCAGGGTGCTCAGTTGACTGACAGTTGGGAATTATTAACTGAGAAATTTAATTCAAAACACTCCTCACAGTGCCTGCCTAGCCTGTGTAAAATGCCTGATATACGTTAGCTACTGCTATTATCTTTTGATATCAAAGTTCAAGTTCTTCAACTACAACCTGTTGACTTGCCGAGTGAGCGAAGGAGAATGAATCCCAAGCAATGCCACTGAAATGTCAGAGGAATGAATGGCGTTGCAGAGGAGGTGCCAGCAGAAGGGGCCTCTAGGGAGTGGCACCTCACGAAGCAGAGGAAGGCGGGCCACACCCTGGCAGCATCAAGGGGTGAGGTCTGTTTCCGGTCCTCACTCTGGCTCCCCCTCCCCTGGCACCTGCTCCTCCCCTGAAGCTCTCCATTTCTGTCCTTTACTGTGCCTTTCGGTCCCTGTGCCACCCCACCCGGGGTCCCCTGCCTCAGCTGTCAACCTAATCAGGGCCCCACAGCAGGGAGTGGAGCCCCTGGCACTTGGGGCCTGGGAGGGCCCCTGATAAACAGCTGGAGGTCTTATTCGCAGAATCTGTCATCTCCAAAGGAAAAGCAGAAACAAACCACCAGAAGGGGTGTTGGGGGGCGGGGGGAGACTGATAATGAGTCACATTGTTGCTGGCAGCCCTCCACACCGACCTGCAGCCTCTGCCTCTTGGAGCTCCTGCTCCTCCTTCAAGACCCAAGCACAAACATGCCCAGTTGCCACAAAGTCTTCATGGACTGCATCCCCTCATGGCCCCAGGCCCTGAAGCTTCACACTGCACCCAGCACAGACAGGGTCCACCACGACCACCCGCTGCATGAATGGACTCTGCTGGGTGTTGGGGTGCCAGCCAGCCAGAAGGCAGGCATTTCATCTCTAGGGTCTAGCACAAAACTTAGGCACTATCTGTGGAATTCATGCCAGGACTGAATGGGTGGAATGCTACATAAGCACTAAACTATATGTGGATATTGACATACAAGAAAACAGCTTATTAAAGTATATACTATGCAAAAGCTGGTAATTAAATTTTTTTTTCAAAATAATAATTAGAATTTCATATTTTAGCAATAAATTCTTACTGGAGAGGACATTCTCATTTCACTTGAGAGCTCTATAAGCAATGCACTTTTTCCTTTCATTTTATATACCCAAAGCAAAATGTGAAAAGGTCTCTCACTACTTTTCTTTCTCCTTTCTTCTTTTCTTTTGGTACTGGGGATTGAACCCAGGAGTGCTTTGCCACTGAGCCATATCCCAGACCTTTCAATGTTTGAGACAGGGTCTTGCTAAGTTGCTTAGGACCTCATTAAGTTGCTCAGGCTGGCCTTGAATTTGCTATCCTTCTGCCTTAGCCTCTTAAAATGCTGGGATTACAGGCATGTGCCACAGGGCACAGCTACTTTTCTTTCCTTTTTTAATTTTTTGGTACTAAGCATATCCCCAGCCCATTTTTGTTTATGTTTTATTTTGAGACAGGGTCTCACTGAGTTGCTTAGGACCTTGCTAAATTGCTTAAACTGGTTTTGAACTCAGGATCGTCCTGCCTCATCCTCCTGAGCTGCTGGGATTACAAGCACCCCCACACCCAGATAAAATACCAGTTCTCAATGGTGGTTTTTCCAAGGGGATGAGACTTAGTGGTTAGGGCAGAGTTTTCATTTTTAATGTTTTGGGTTTTTTTTTTTCTTTTTCTCAAATATTCATTTTTTAGTTGTACTTGGACACAATAATTTTATTTATTTATTTATTTTTTATTTTGTACTGAGAATCGAACCCAGGGCCTTGCATGTGCTAGGTGAGCGCTCTACCGCTGAGCCACAACCCCAGCCTTTTAAATGAGTTTTTTACAATAAGAAAGTTTGTGTTACTTTTAAAATTGTAATTTTTGTTAGTCAATTTAACTAACTTAAAAATAATTATTTAAATAGTAAAAATATAGACTGGAAGGAAATCACAAAAGGTAAATCAGGGCTGTCTTTGGGTGACAATGTTTTTTTCTAACTTTTTTATATGGTCCAACTTTCTATAAGAGTAGATTTCATGATTATTTATTTATTTATTGTGCAATCCTGGGGATCACACCCAAGGTCTTCAGCATGCTAGGCAAGTGCATGCTCCACCACTGACCACAGTTCCAGCTCCTGGTTTTATGATTTTTAAAAACTTTTATAAGAGGCTTAATGAATGATCCACAAGTTTCTCCAGCTCCACTCTGTGCCCACATCGGACCCAACCTACGGGAAATTCTTGTCTTCCTTTGCTCCACTCCACTGACCAAGTACCTGACTTTGTCCATGGCTGTGCCCTGTTCAAGCCTCCATCCATGGTGCCATCCCCAGAGCAAGACACCTGCATGGTGGGAAAGGACTGGAGCAAGAATCTGGCTCTTGCTAGGGGAGGTGATATTGGCCAAATTATATTATTTTATTGTGCGCATGTGTGACTATGTAACAACAAATCCCCCCATTATGTACAATTTATGATGCACCATTAAAAAAATGTGGAAAGCCAGGCATAGTGGTGCATGCCTGTAATCCCCGCAATTCAGGAGCTGAGGTAGGAGGATCACGAGTTCAAGGCCAGCCCCATCAACCTAGTGAGAACCTGACTCAAAATAAAGAACAAAAAGTTCTGGGGGTGTAGCTTAGTGGTAAAGCACCCCTGGTTTCAATCCCTAGTACCAAAAAAAAAAAGAAAAAAGAAAGAAAAGAAAAAGAAAAAAGAAAAATCCCTGGCTCTGGCTCTTGTCAGAATGGTCATGGCTCCTGGCCTGTCCTTGTCTCTGCCTCCCAACTCTCCAAACTCCACCTGCTGACCCCCAAAGATGACTCAGGTCTCCTGGACGTCTTCCCTAACACCAGCCTTCCCTGCTCTCCCTTGCCTAAGCATAGGAAGTATGCACCCACAACCTCACGTTTGCCATCTTCTCTCTGCATCATGTCCCCTTACTCATTTATTGGATCAACATTTATTGAGAGTATCATATGCCGTGCTGGGCTCTTCTGGAGGAACAGGGACTGGGCCAAAGACGTCAGGCACTCAGCAAACATCCTTCACAGGGACTCAAAGAAAGAGGGTGGGAGAGGCTGAGTGAGACCCAGAGCCTAGTCTCAAGGGGCTCAATCTAGTTGAGAACAATAGGCTGTGTTTACACATAGCACATGCTAGGAAATGCCACCAAGGAGACAGGACATGTGAGAGGAACAGCAGAGAAGATTTCAAGAAGAATGGTCAATTTGGACAGATAGGGGCGGATGGGGAAGGGCAAAGGACAGCCCTGGAAGGGGGGACAGTGCACAGAGCCATGGAAGCAGGAACACCCTGGGATCTACCAGGCACTCTGTTGGCAGGGAGAAAGTTATAAAGGCTGTTTGTGTGTCAGAAGCCTGGAAAGGCGTGAGGAACCCAGATCCTAGCAGAAGCATAACATAAGGGGAGGGTGAATTTATTGCACATGCCCCAGGAGCCAATGATGATGTCTGAGCTTTGGAAATGGGGAGTAACCCAGGCAGAAAGCTCACAAAGGGCTCAGGTAGCCAGCCACGGGAGCAAGGCAGAGGAGAAGTTTCCAACCTGTTACTCCATTGCTATCTTTATTGGGGGAGATACTGGAAATTGAACCAAGGGCCTTGTGCATGCAAGCACATGCTTTACCACTGAGCTATACCCCTGCCACCCATTACTATCTTTTTAAAAATATACATTTTTTTTTGTCATAGATGGACATAATGTCTTTATTTATTTTTATATGATGCTGAGGATCGAACCCAATGCCTCATGTGTGCGAGGCAAGTGCTGAGGATCGAACCCGGGCTACACGCATGCCAGGCGAGCGCGATACCGCTTGAGCCACATCCCCAGCCCACCCATTGCTATCTTAAAGGAAGAAGTAACAGGTATTGAGTGCAGAACATGAGCAAATCATTCTTCTACCATCTTTAACCCTTTAAACAGTCCTGTGATATGAGATGGCAAGATTCCAATTTGCAGCTGATATTGCTGAGTCCCATAAGGCTACAGTAATTTGCCTGTGGTCATCCTGTTAGCAGTCTCAGGGATTCCAACTCCAGTCAACCTGAACCTAAATGCTAAGATGCCGTTCCCCAGCTCCCTGTCTTCTATGATCCCTTCTGTACCTGCCAGCATGCATCACGATGATGGCTCAGTACACATTTGCAATGAGGAAACCAAGAAAGGCATGAACGAATGATTGGATCCCAGACTGGAAAAAGAAAACCTCTCAGCACACATGAAAAGGGTTGGGGGGTGGGAAGGAGATGTAAGAGTAAATGGAAAATAAAACAAACAATCGTTTTGTTACCACTTCCTCTGGGGCTGGGTCACGGTTGTTAACTGTGTGCAGCAGGCGCGTACAGTCTGGCACACGCACATCCACACAGACTCACAAAGAGCTATTTATTTACTTCCTCTGTGAGGGGTAAATAAAGATCAGACCAAAACAGGCTCCCCCAAACCGCCAGGGGGTCTCCCCCAGGTGTCGATGCAGCACTTGGCCTAGAGAAGTCACAGGTGGCTCTCTACTCCTGTCATCCCCAGCTCCATTTATGCATGTGTGGGTCTGGCTCACCAGGGAGGCCCCATGTGCAGCAGAGAAGCAGGGCAAGGCTTCCCCACCCCTCCTCCAGTGGGGTGAGCAACATCCACCCCCACCCCCACTCCCTGTGGAGACATGCAGAATCTACAAGTGGCATGACATGGACACTATTGGGGTGCTGGAGCCCCTTGCTGGGCCGGGCCATCAATCCTTAGATTTCTGAATTTGGGTGAGGGCAGGAGGAGGGCACAGGGGCACCTCTGGGCAGCAGGTATATAGCAAACCCATGTGGACATACAGTGGATCCTCATTATTCATTGATTCCATATATGCAAATTCTTGTTAAAATTTACTTATAACCCCCAAATCAATACTTGAGGTGCTTTGCAGGCATCTGCAGACATGTGCAGAGCTGTGAAAAATTTGAGTCACTAACATGTATTTTCTCAGCTGAGGTCAAACAACACACCACTGTGCTTGCTGGTTGCCGCTCTCCTACTGTAAAATAGTACTCTTGTCACAGTCTAGTTAGTGCTGCCCCTTCTGCATTTTGGGCCTTTTTTGTTGATTTCCTTCCTTAAAATGGCCCCCGTGTGTAGGATCAGTGGGCTGTCTCATATTTCTACACACAGGATGACTTACATAGAAAATATATTAGGAAAGCTTTGTTCAGGCATGAATTACAGTGTAGTTGGACATGAGTTCACTATTGGTGACTCAACAATATACCTTTTATTTCTTGATTGATTGATTGGTACTGGGTATTGAACCTGGAACATTTCACATCCCCAGCCCCCCATTTTAAAAATATTTTTTACTTGTAGTTGGACACAATACCTTTATTTTATGTCTTTATTTTTATGTGGTGCTGAGGATTGAACCCAGGGCCTCACGCATAATAAGCAAGCGCTCTATCCCTGAGCCACAACCCCAGTCCTTCTCAGCCCTTTTTTAAAATTTTGAGACAGGGTCTCACTAAGTTGCTTAGGGCCTTGCTCAGTTGCTGAAGCTGGCCTCAAACTTGCAATCCTCCTGCCTAGGGATTACAGGTGTGCACCACCACGCCCAGCACAAGTCAACAATATGTTTTAAATAATGTGCCTAAAGAAAAACATACAAAAAGCAAGGTTATGTTCTGATCATGTGATGACAACACAGTGACAAATGGCTCACAGGAACCTATCCCTGTTCTTCCCCAGGAGCAATGGTTCGGGCCCCACTACCTTGGTGATCACACTGACTACATAGAACTTAACTACTGCCAATAATGGCAACAGACTGTATTTGAAATTATAATAGCTTGGGGACCCACATCTTTGGGTACCTGTGACTGCACATCTGCACATATTCATCCAGCCGATGCCCACCATCTACTGAACACCTGCTGGATATAAAGTCCAACACTGAAAATCAAATGTGAGATGTAGACAGGTCCCAGGTCCTCCTCCTGACCATCTTAGTTGCAGAAATGGGGTAGGTGACTCTGAAGGCTTTTACTTATTTATTTAGTCTGGATCCCTGGGTTTATATACCAGCGTTGGGGCATGAAACTTTTGTTAATGTTTTCGTTATAATGGCACAGCCCTGTAGCATGATTAACAGCTGAAGACTTACATAACACTCGCACCCTTTCCTGAGAGCTATATGTGCCTGAACCTTCCTAACCACTCATGGACTTCTCCTAACAGCCCTGTAAGGGAGACACTGTTATTATCCCTACTTTACAGATCAAGGCACCAAGGCATAGGGAACCAGAGAGGTTAAGAACTCACTGGATCATATGAGTCCGTAGCAGAGACAGGAGTTGAGGGGGCCCTTCTCCTAAGCCATGCCAAGGGCATTCAGCATCAAAGAGCATAAAGTAAGCCAGGTGCAGTGGCGCATACCTGTAATCCCAGCAGCTAGAGAGGCTGAGATGGGAGGATCGCAAGTTCAAAGCCAGCCTCAGCAATGGTGAGGTGCTAAGCAACTCAGTGAGACCCTGTCTCTAAATAAAATGCAAAATAGAGCTGGCTCAACGGTTGAGTGCCCCTGAGTTCAATCCCTGGTAATCCTCCCCCCCCAAAAAAAAAGAGCATAAAGTACACCGGAAGCCATTTAGGATCCCAGGCAGGAGGCAAGTAGGGCCTGAAGGAGGCCACCCCTTAGGGAAGCAAGGGAGGATTGTGTGAGAGGGGCCGAGGCATGTGGGTAAACACAGGTCTGGAATATGCTGTGAGAGGTTTAAACAGGGAGCTGGGTAGCTCTGAGAGGCAAGGACATGGGGCCTGTCCTCCATCAAAGTCAAGAGAGGCCCAGAAAGACAGAGAGCAGCCGTAGAGGTGAAGGCCTCGCAGAATCCCCACACGGATTTCCACCTTCTATACCATCCTCTTTCCTGGTACATAGAAATGCAATTGGTGACCTGGGGTCATGGGTCATGGTCATGGGTCATGGGAATGAGGGACCCCACCCAACCTGGGACACTAGAGAGACAGCTGGGTGAGGAGGTGGGAGAGGGCATAGGAGGTCGCAAACCTTGCCATGAGAAACACCTGCTGTAAGAGACGTGAGAACACAGCTCCAGTGCCCCTCCACACCCTGCTCACTGTCCCCAAGATGGCAGGCATCCTGCTCCAAGCCAAGGGCCTGCTATGTATTTTCCTGGGATCCCTGCAGTCCTTTCCAGCTCAGATCCACAAGGGTGGCTCTCTCAGAACTGATGCGGCCTGCTGTGCCCTCTCCAGGGGGGCAGAAGGTGACCAGGGAAAATTGAGGGCTTCAAGCTCTATGCGATAAGGGACCAAGCCTGCCCTGCTCTCCCCCAACCCCATGCAAGGTCTTCAGTAAACAGACACCCTGCGGATGAATAAATAAGCGAATGAATGACTTGGCGCTGGACCCAGAGGACGGCCTGTCGTCATCTTGCCACACAGAGATTCCCATGCAAAGAAGAGACGCGTTTTTTCTTCTTTTTGAACCACTCACCCTTCCTTTCTCAAAACAGACCCTCTGAGGCTTGGAACTCTTCATCTCTGTCTCAATCTCTCAGTGCCTCCTTCTCCTGATGCCCCAGGTGCTTACATTTGACCTTCCTGGTGCTCCAGAGAGGCTTGGAGACCTAACCCTCCCCTACCATCAGAGAACAGCAAGGCCTCCCCAAAGCGGCAAATATGGTACTCCTCAGTGGTCCTCGCCCGGCTCTTGCAGCGGGCCTGGGACAAGAGCTGCATGATGACCTGTTAGGGATCTCTCCTGAGGGCAATGGAGAGTCAAACCCACCATCTGTGACAAGAAAGGAATGAGATGGGGGATGGTATTATCCAAGAGGGCTCTGGCCTCTCTGCCCTGGGCTTCTCCTAGAAAGAAGTCCACCTGAGGATATTCTCCCAGCAGAGGTTACCCATAGAGAAGTGTCCTCATCCGCGTGACATGGGCTCCCTGCTCCTCCACATCTGGATTCCATGGCAAGACTACCAACTGCCCGCCCCCCCACAATCCACTACCATCTTATACCTGTTTTACTAGAAGCCTCAGAATGTAGGGTCCCTCAACTCCCCGGCAGCTGAGGCCAAAGAATACATGATCTGTTAACTTTTAGGTCCTGTCCTGAAGAGGAAGGCACACCGCCTCTTCCTCCTCCCTTCTTTTTTCCCACAGGCAGGACGATGGCCCCAGGAGACACAGCAGCATGCCATTTTCCATGCCCCAGGGCGTGGAGGAACAATGCCACAGGGGGAGCCTGGCTCCTGGCACTGCCGAGGGGTCAGATCATCTGCCCAGACTTGTATGTAGGAAATTTCCATTTTGTTAAGCTGCTAACCTCGGGGTCTGTGTTATAGCTGCTCAATCTCCCCTCATGCCTACCTCAGTCCTTTTTAAAAATGTTTTCTTCCTTCATTTCTGCAGTAGAGGGGGTTAGACCCAGGGCTGCCTCTACTACTGAGCAGCACCCACAGCCCTCTGTCCGTTCTTTGGTGCCAAGAACGCCGATGGTAAAGTGGTGTGTAGAGGGGCCTTCCTCTTCACCCATGTCCCCAGTCCTTCAGTTCCCTACCTTCCCACACCAGCAGGTCTGCTTCCCAAGAGTCAGAGAGTACCTTCCGGATGGAGAGACACCACTCCAGCTAATATCAAATTAAAGCTAAAGGTGAATCTCTCCCTCCCTTAGAACAGGCAATTCATTCTTTCCTCTAATTGACTATTTCTCAAACCATTTATGTCCTTTTTGAGAAAAGGCTCCCTTCATGCTCAAGGAACTATTGCATTTGTCAGGCCAACCCAGTCCTATAGAGGACGAGGTGAGGGGGCAAAGAACAGGTGGGTTTCAGTTCTGAGCCCAAGATTCCTCTCACTAGCCATGTGACCTTGGGCAAATCTCTTGGCCTCTCTAAGCCTCAGTTCCCTCCTTTATAAAACAGAGGTATTAGTAACTGTTTACAGGTTGGTGGAGAGAATTCAAGACGACTGTCCTGCCAGGCACATAGTAGGTGGTCATTAAACCCCAGCGGTTCATACTATGGAGATAAGTATGGGAAGTTTGAGGACACAGCTGGAAAAGAGACCTAAATGAGCATCTTGCAGGATGCCTGGGAAGAGGGCAGGGGAGAAAACTGGGGAGAGGAAACTGTGGCCACAGAAAGGAAGAGAGAGGCAGAGCTGAGGTGACATCAGGGGAGGGAAAAGGAGGGGACGGGAGGGCTCAGCGGTGCCCACACTGAGTACAAGGGTGGAGGACACAGCTGTGGTGTCTATCAGCTGCCCACAGCTCACACAATCCCTGTGCCCATCTCACTTTTGTCACCACCCTGGCACTTCTGCCCGTGTCAGCCGCCCTCACCACCATGACCACTGCTGCCGCACTGTCAGCTGCTATCTCTTGCCTCATCTTCCTTCCTGGCCCTGAGAGGGCAGAAGGGGCTGGGGAGCAGCTGCCCTCCCCAGCAACATCACTGCTCCTGGAGCTGGAGCTGCCTGGGTGGTGTGTGGGAGCCCAGGCTCTGGAGTCAGGCTGGCTTCTGTCCTCAGCTCTAGCACGGAAGAGCTGGTGACCTAATCAACTTAGATGACTGTCTGAAGCTTCTGTTTCCTCGTCTACACAAGAGGAATAATAGGGCTGCCAGGAAGAGGGAATGGAACGGTGCGCGCTAAGCACCTAGCAGCGCGTGGCCTACAGCAAGTGTTCAATAAATGGGTTATCATCAGGGCTGTCTTCACAGCTGCAGACCTGGGCCATCTCAGGCACAGAAAGGTCCTACACTTGGTTTAATGCTCTGTAGATACCATCTTCTTAGTAATTTTTGAACAAGAAGTTCAGCAAGTTAGGTCGCTGTTCCTGGTCTTCATTAACATAGTTATCAGGTGTGCTGATCTCGGGGTGACTACACAATGAGGGCATGTCCTGCAGACTGTTGAAGATGTGGGATATTAGAGGGCCTTGGGGGCCTCATTTAAGTACAGTGATGTGGGACCAAGCTTGGACACCAGCACATAGACACCAAGAATTAGTGGCACCACCCACACCCTTGGCAATGGGGGGGTGCCTCCTTCTTTCAACAATCCTACCACCAAGAGCAAAGGTGCCTGATACACTTCAGGCAAATACCCATCCTCTTGCTCCCTGGATTTGACTTCCTTTATACCCAGGCCACAGGCCACGTGCAAGCTCAGGAAAAAGAGAAGTCATGTCCATGGAGTCCCTACGTCCTCAGGATGTGGAGTCACTCCAAGGTGGACCCAGTACTACCCCAAGCCCCTCAGTGCACGGGTCCAGCTGAGGCTTGCTGCTTAGATGGGAACTGGGGAGGAGATAGCTCAGAAGAAGGTGTTTGATCACTTCTTGTGGTAGCTTCAGGGACCAGCCCAGCCCTAGGACATGGAGAATTCTACTCCTTCTAAGACTTTAAACCACAGGTTAGTACATGTAGAAAGTAGTCAGGGGCATTGCCATGAGTCCTCAGGAGATGGGGAGCTTTGAAGGGGT
Organism: Callospermophilus lateralis; assembly: GCF_048772815.1. Lineage (NCBI taxonomy): Eukaryota > Metazoa > Chordata > Mammalia > Rodentia > Sciuridae > Callospermophilus > Callospermophilus lateralis. The sequence goes on along the minus strand of NC_135310.1, from coordinate 112,742,584 downwards.
CCCTGGAGTTAGGGTATTCTTAGACACTATGCTGAGCAATGAGCTCCCATAAGCCACCTCAGGCGGCATATCTTGGGCCTGCTGTCTGCTCTCCTAGAGTGAATTCCTGGAGGTCAGGGCCCACCCACAGTGAACTGACCATCTGTTTTCAGACCCAACCTCTACCCATGCCCCAGGTCCTGCCTTGACTTCCCCAGACTCGCCACGACAGCCTGGCTGTCCTCTGTTCCCAGGACTTCTTAAGTGGCTCATGGAAGAGTCTGAGGGTGGCCTGTCCTGGTAGGTGGAGGCTGGCCCTGGAAGAGGCCCCTCTGCAACCACCTCCGGCCACCTGTCCTGACTACTCACGCTCAGACAGCTGGAGAACAGAGGCCCCAGAGTCTCTGTTAAGGGGGGGTGGGGGTGGGGGCGAAGGCTGCTCTAAGGGAAAGGCGCCAAGGCCGGAGGGGAGGCCCCTCTGGCTGATGGGGATGCTGAGCGAGCATGTCCGGGGGTGGGGTGGACTTGTGAGAAGTGGGAATTGGGGTGGGATCAGAGAACATTGGAATGTGGAGCTCATTCTCCTGGGGGCACAGCTGTTTATTTTGATCTCCCCCGTCAGCTGCCACATGTTTCTTATCTTGGGGCTCAATCCAGGCTCCACCTCCTTCTCTGTTGCTGTGCTAGGCAGGCAGACACTGTAGGATACAGCCCTGCTTCCTGCTTGCACCGCCCTCATCCCCCACTCAGGGCTAAAAAGGGACAAGGAGACCAAAGACGTCAAGGAGAAAGGCCAGCCCCACTTCACACGTACTCTGTGCTCGTCCATGGGTCACTGGGGCTTGCGAGTCCTCTGCCCCTCTCCTGACTCCACCTGAAAGGCAGCTGTGACCTTTCAGTCCACACCAGGCTCTGGCCCTGGGCCTTACTGAACCTCTCACTTCCAACTTTGTATTGGGCATCTGCTGCCTCTAATAAGATGCCACCACAGTAATGAGACTCATTTTCTATAGACTCATAGAGACACGACTCGGGATGTGTTTTCTGTTCTTCATGTTACTGCAGAACTGGAACATGTCATAAAAGGGGAGAAAAGCAGGGGAAAATATCTGCCTTAGATGTACCACCCCCCCAAAACCACTGTCAACATTTTGATATATTTCCTTCCAGTCTTGTTTGTTATATAAAATATATAGTTGTAAATATACTCTATGTACAATTTTGCATCCCGATTTTCCCCATAACATCACCACAGGAGTAATTTTCATGTTTCCACATATTTGTGCAACAGACTTTTATTTTTGAGACAGGGTACCACTGTGTTGCTCTGGCTGGTCTCAAATGCCTGGGCTCAAACGATCTTCTGCCTTGGCCCCTGAGTAGGACTTCTAAAGGTGTATGCCATCAAACCAGATCTGCAACCAACATTTTTAAAGGCAAATAGTCCATTCAATAGATACACTGCAATTTATTTGTCTGTTGTGAGACACTACATTGTTCCAGTGGATGCAGTGTTTTCTGCATGTAGAATCCCTTAGTGGAATTACCAAGGCAAGGGTCAGAATGTTTTGGAGGCACTGGATTTTAATATCCATGGCTGCTCTGCTTTCTGAAGGTAGAATTTACCTAGAGAAGCCAGGTGCGGTGGTGCACGCTTATAATCCCAGCAGTTTAGGAGGCTGAGACAGGAGGATAGCAAGTTCAAAGCCAGCCTCAGCAATTTAGCAAGGCCCTAAGCAACTTAGCAAGACCCTGTCTCTAAATAAAAAATAAAATGGAATGGGGATGTGACTCAGTGATTAAGTGGTCCTGAGTTCAATTTCTAGTAGCAAAAAGAAAATAATTTACCCAGAGAATAAAGAAGGCCATTGGCAAGACACAAACATGCCCATTCAGACTCAACAGTTTGTAACTCAACACCGCTCATGGTTAGATTTTTTTATGTACCTATGTCACACTGCTTGTTCCCCTCCCCAACAGTGCTTCCAAGTTCCCTCTCCCCTCCTATAAACCCAGGAGTCAGTTCCTGAACAGTGCCACAGATGCCCATCCATCCCTGCCAGGCCCAGCCGGGCGGAGGTGACTAGTCAGTTGCTCTCATCTCCCTCTAGTTCCCTCTTCCCAGCCCTGGAGCACTTTCCGATTCTGCCCATTTCCAAGCCTGGTTCTCCAGCCTTCCTGAAGGCTCCCTGAGTTCCCTATCTTCTCCCAATGAACTCCCTTTGCTTGATGCTGGGCAGTCCATTTCTGTTGCTAGCAGAACCCTGAGAATACAGATTCCTCCCCAACTTGGTGTTTTCCAAATTGCAAGTCAGGATGGGTTCCTGGCTTATGAAATCACCAAGCTAATCTTGACCAGCATGTTTTAAAAATGAAATAACAGGACAGAATTTTTTTAAAACATACCAAAAGTACATCCTCTGTAGCAACGTTAAGTATCGCTTAGTGACCCTTGTTCAGTTTATATATGCATATAGGCATATGTCCGCATGTGTGAAGATAAAATGGATTAAAATCAAAACATTTCTTTTTGAGAAGCATCACCTTAAGTGGACTTGAGTTACTTGAGGCTAAAGAATAAAGCCAGGTCCCCTAAATATATTTTGTATTTCTCACCCAAACTTTTTTTTTTTGGGGGGGGGGGAGTACTAGGGATTGAAGACAGGGGCACTCAACCACTGAGCCACATTCCCAGTCCTCTTTTGTATTTTTTTAGGGTCAGGGTCTCACTGAGTTGCTTAGCATCTCGCCATTGCTGAGGCTGGCTTTGAACTCACAATCCTCCTGCCTCAGCTCCCTGAGCCTCCTGGTTTACAGGAGTGCGCTACTATGCCCAGCAAAAAATATACTTTTTTTTTTTGCCAGGAGAATAGTATATTTCAAGGTCCATCCTTGATTTCCCCTTGCCCTGTGGTTTAGTTAATCATACTCAGTGATTAAGACACATCTTTTCCTCCTGATTTTAGAATTTCCACTAATGGTACCAACATTCTGCCATGCTGAGAGACTCAGTGGTTGGTGGTCCTTGATTCTTCTCCTCTGTGCACTTACAGAGTACCTCGAGGCAATTGGCCTAGCAGGGGCGAAGGAATGCAAACAGCAGAGTACCACACGTGCCTCAGACTTCATCACAGAAGCATGCACGGTGCCTCCCAGGGAAGGGCCGATGACTCTTCATACCTTCCTCAGGATTACTAAGTTCTGCTGCTTCTACCTTCAAAATATTTTGTCAAATCACCCCCTTGTTTCCATTTCTACACCTTAGTTTCAACCCTTTTCATAATTCTGTGTAGTCTCTCTCACCAGTTCTATTATTCTACTACTGCCCTGGGAATTGTCTTGAAATAGCTCTGATCATGCCACTTCTGTGCTCAAAAACCTTCAATGCCTTCCTTTTACCCACAAAATAAAGTTCAAACCCCCCACTCAAGCTTCTTTACCACTGCCCCAAATGTTCATTCCACTTTCATATCCCACTAGGCCAGACCAACAAGGTTCCCCCTTTTCCAATGACATATCTGTCTGAGGCCAGATGTTCTTTATATGCATCAACCAGAACCATACAGTACAAGAGACTGAAGTGAAAGCAACTATGATACTCCAGCTGTCTTCTATTAAATCAGGCATTTAAAGAGATTTGCAAAAATGTAAATCAAGGCCACACTTCTCATTATTTTTTTTTTGTTTTGGAAAATAAAGTTATCGTTTTATTAAAAATATGATACTTATGTTAACATACACCAAATTTCTTATTTTTAAAGGAATTAAGAAATATTTTTTAAATGTCTCATTTTTTTTTTATTATTAGAAACTCAAAAGCCTGCAAAACTAAAACTCTTTGAGATCCTCAAAAAAAAAATTGAGAGGGGTACCAGGGATTGAACTCAGGGGCACTTGATCACTGAGCCACACCCCCAGCCCTATTTTGTATTTTATTAGAGACAGGGTCTCACTGAGTTGCTTAGTGCCTAGCCATTGCTGAGGCTGGCTTTGAACTTGGCAATCCTCCTGCCTCAGCCTCTCAAACTGCTGGGATTACAGGCATGCGCCATCATACTTGGCTTCCTCAATGCTGGGAAAGATGTTAAGTGTTCTGGAGACCAGAAAGTTTGAGAACTGCTGCATTAGACCTCACATGTCAGTTGAAGCAGACACCACTCTGTCCTCAAATGCCCGATTCTCTCAATTACTTTGCCTTCCTTTCTGCCCCACTGCATTGCTGGACTTTTTCAAACTATTAAAAAGAGTAAGAAGTGGTCATATGAAGAATTAAGGTTGTAAGCCAGGCATGGTGGCACATGCCTATAATCCCAGCGACTCAGGAAGCTGAGGCAGGGGGATCCCAAGTACAAGGCCAGCCTCAGTAACTTAGTGAGACCCTGTCTCAAAAGTAAAAATAAATAAAAATGGCTAGAGAGCTAGAGTTGTAGCTCAGTAGTAGAGCACTTGCCCGGCACATGTAGGTACTGGGTTCAATTCTCAGGACCACATATAAATAAAATAAAGGTATTATGTCCATCTATAACTAAAAATATTTTTTTTAAATGGCTGGAGATATGGCTCAATGGTTAAGTGTTCCTGGGCTAAATCTCTGGCATAAAAAAAAAATATCATTGTTATTACACAAACAATGATGACTGTAGAGCTAGCCACCAATTATTTTAGAAATAATAAGTAAAATCATAGAAAAGAATAAGAAATAAGCCAAATAATTGTCAAAGAAATAAGAACAGAAAAAGGATTATTTCTGTAATATGGCTTTCAATGAAAAAAAATTCACAAAAGTAAAAAGATACAAATTAAAACTGCTTTTAATTTGTATCTTTTTATTTCTACCCACCACTTAACACTGCCCCTGAACAATTTCTCATCAAATCCTCCCTTTTGGGGGGCTGAGGATGTAGATCAGTGGTAGAATGCTTGCATAGCATGCCTTGGGTCCTGGATTCAATTCCCAGCACTGCAAAAACAAAAGACAATGAAAAAATCCTCCCCCTTTTTATTTCCTCAAATAGTACCTTTAAGAGGAAATTCCTGGCTAACCCATCCAAAAGTAACTGATCCCTTCATGAGATATCTATAGCACATTCTGGTGGCCCAGGCAGTCCATGGAAGCATGCGTACTGAATTCCTAAATTTGCACACTTAATGGACATGAATTTAATTGTAGGAAATGCCAGAAAACCACAGAAACCTGAACACTCTTCATATGATGGGTTTCCTTATCCCAAGCTCAACATAATGTTCAACCAAAGACTTGGTCATCTGTCCCAATGAAAACTGGCCATGCTGAAGATTCCTAGAGATGGGAGAGAAAGCCCGAACCACATATACTGTTGTGTGAGCAGTTGGAGGAGACTTTAATACTGACTTTGAACCCAATACTGCATAAAATGTAATTCCACTATACAAGAAGAATGGACAAATGAATAGCTCCAAGGCCCCTGGAACTTATACATGTTGTTGGATGACGATACCAGATGGTGGAGCTCAAGAGTCCTACACCCATGCAGTCCTCTCCTTGGGCAGGATATGTGGCATCCAGTCTGGGCAGGGCTGCTGCCCATTTCTGGGTGGTATAGCTGAAACCTCTGTCCTTCCCGAAAGGACAAGGTAAGCTGTCAGGCCCCAGGATTCAAATTAACCACCAGTTCCAGAGTTGTGCCCCTGGTTAGTACCCTGGTGCCACACCCCTGCCAAAGCCAAGTTTTAGGGAAGAATAAGGAAAGGAAAATGAGCACTGAGGGGAAGGAAAATCTTATTTATACCTTCACTGCCGTTGGGCGGCTGTGGTCAGGCTGATTCATCCAGGGCTCCCCAGATAGGTCAGGGCCCCAGCCCCACCTAGCAAGCTCACATTCACCACCACCCACTCCTCCTTCCTGGGTCCCCTGCGACACCTGACCCACCTGCCGGTCCCACTTGCTCCTTCCCTTCCATCTTGCTTGACTTAGCAAATAGTCCTGAAGCCCTGGCCAGGAGTGTTGAGGGATCCAGGATGCTCTGGGATTGCTGGGGGGAGGGGGGAAGGGGAGGGACTCACATCAGTGGCAGCACACCTCCGGGCACATGTGCATGTCACTCGTGGAGGAAAGTCAAGGGGCCTGCCAGTCTGCTCCACTAGTCAAACTGTGTATAGGATAGTATCTCAACAGGAAACCTGGTGTCATCTCACACTCCCCCCTAGTGGGTGGGTGCACACAGATGCATGCCATGCATACACGTTACCTATGGAAAGTCTGTGTCAGGTCAGAGTTCTTCCAGCCACCAGGCTCTTAACACTGACCAGTTGTATGACCTTGGGCTTACTGAACCTTTGTGCCTCAGTTTCTTCATTTGTAAAATAAGGAAACCTCATAGGATTCTTATGAGGAGTTAAATGAGAAATGAGTTAGTAAATATAAGGACTGCCAGGCATGGTGGCACATGCCTGTAATCCTAGTGGCTCGCAAGGCTGAGGCAGGAGGATTGTGAGTTCAAAAACAGCCTTAGCAATAGCGAGCCTCTAAGCAACTCAGTGAGACCCTGTCTCTAAATAAAATACAAAATAGGGCTGGGGATGGGGCTCAATGGTTGAGGGGCTCTGAGTTCAATCCCTGGTACCCCCTCCCCCTAAAAAGGCCAAAAAATATAAGTATCATAAATTTATTTAAAATGGCAGAGACGCATTTACAACACCTGTGCAAAGATCTGTTATCGTCATCAATTCTGCTGCCATGTGTTTGGGAAGAAATGGGGATTCAAAGAAAACTCCTGTTTCTTCCCAAACACATGTGAGAATAGATTCCCACAAAAAAACACCAAAATACGACCCCCAGCACCCACATCAGAATAAAGGCAAGAAGAAGCAGGGAGAAAGAAAGACTTTCTCAGGATCACCCAGACACACTGAGCTCATGTCTAGTCACTATACAAAATTTTTAATTAGAACCCAAAATTCTGGGCCCAGGCGAAAACAGACTGCCTCCTCCCAGATCAAGGTCTGGCATCTGTCTGAGGCCCCTGCCCTGACTTCCTTTCAGTCAGTCTTAGAGGGAAAAGTCAAGTCCATTCAAAGAAAAGATGGAGGCTGCCCCTGGGACCAGTAAGCACTCAGCTGAATGGAAGAGAGGAAGAAAGAGAAGCCCTGGAAAAATGTTCTAGCGCCTCACTATTGCTGAGGCTGTCTTTGAACTCACAATCCTCCTGCCTCAGCCTTGCGAGCCACTAGGATTATAGGCACATGTGCCACCACGCCTGGCAGTCCTTATATTTACTAACTCATGTCTCATTTAACCCCTCATAAGAATCCTATGAGGTTTCCTTATTTTACAAATGAAGAAACTGAGGCACAAAGGTTCAGTAAGCCCAAGGTCATACAACTGGCCAGTGTTAAGAGCCTGGTGGCTGGAAGAACTCTGACCTGATGCAGACTTTCTGTAGGTAATGTATGCATGGCATGCATCTGTGTGCACCCACCCACTAGGGGTACACTCCCTGGCCTACACTCTCCCCCTGTACATCCAAAGTGTCTAACCCTGAAATTCTTCCCAATATGATGAAAATGGATTCCACATTTGAAGAGGCTCCAAGTTTGTGGGTTTTGTAGTAGACACTGCTTAGCAAAGAGGGGATGGAGCTGGGAGAAAGGACAAAGTGGCCTTGAATCTCAGGGGCCTGCTGCTGGGAGGAAACAACTTCCCCCTTTATCCCCCAAAGACAGCTTGGAGCTATCCGCTTGCCAGAGAAAAAGCCCTCCTCTGGGTGTAATTCACAGTGGATCCCGCTATGCCCCACACAGTGAGTGTCACAAACCAGGGCTAAAGAAAGATTCCATGAAGAACAGATGGACGCCTTCCTGGGGACAGGCAGAGGGGCCCCTGTACCCCATCCTCCCATCTCCTGGCCCTCTTCTCCTCCAGCTGGAGCTCAAGTTGGAGCTCAAGGTCCACATCTGTCTGAGGCCCCTGCCCTGACTTCCTTTCCCAGAACTCAGGGAGCCCAGGGGAGGGGGCAGGGAGGAGCCTCAGGGAGGGAAGAGAACCAAGAACACGTGGGAGGGCGCCTTGGAGCCGAAAGCGCTGGGGCCAGGACTGGGAGTTTCTGGGACTGTCCCAACTTCAAGAATTCTGTCCAACTGTCTGACTATAGGCCAGAACTAGCGGCCAATTTTTTATTTTAGGAGAAAGAGGGTAAAACGAAGTCCTAGGTGAGATGGTAAGGAAAGAAACCAAGGCTCCTTGGTTTTGAATGGCCCCCAGGCCCACCCAAAGAGCACCATTTGGGAAATGATTACGATAATCACGACAGCACTGTCACCCATGAGCACTTCTGGCCTCATGGGTGACATGAGGCCAGAAATGATTATGATAATCACGACAGCACTGTCACCCATGAGGACTTCAGGCACTCAGCAGGATTTGTATCATCTCCTAAGCCTAATGCAGGTTATGCTCCGAAGCCTTGGACCCTAGTCTCTGTGTCACCACCCAAGCTTCAGTTTCCCCCTATGTAAAGGCATAACAATAACGCCTGCCTCGCTGGGAACAGAGTTCAGTGGTAGAGCACTTACCTAAAACGCTAACAGGCGCAAGGCTCTGGGTTGATCCCCAGGGGGGAAAAAGCCTTCTTCATTGGGGCTACTGTGAGGACACAAGAAGTTACTTATCATATATTCAATTAGCCATTATGAATCCTCACAATGACCAGGTGAGGGAGGAACTACAGATGAAGAAATTGCTTTGCACAGCCAGAGAGCAGACCAGTGATTTGTCTACAGAGCACAGGGTCTCCCTACCACTCCATCTGAGTATACAGATTACTGATTATGTGCACAGACTTTATAGCCAAGTGGATGTAACTTTCAGTGTCTATGTTTGCTGGCCTGTAAAATGGGCACTGTGTCTCACAAGGCTGTTGGGGCTTCCTCCTGTTATGAAGCATTAGAACTACTAATTATGACCTCTTTCTATGGGCCTGCCCTGCATGGCGCCCTCTGGCTACAGGGCTTGTAATGCACTCTCAGACCTTGCTCTTTCTGGGCTCTGTCTGCTCTGTACCTGCAGCCCAATGACTCTGTGCCTTCCTAAGGGTCTGAGGGGCAGTAATCAGATCTCGGTCAACAAAAGAGGAACCCAACTCCCTCCTCCCCCACCTTTCTAGACATATTCCCCCAGCCTTTTCTCTCTTACCTCAAGAGTGGCTGCTGGGGGAATTTTGACCAGGGTGGGAGAACTGGTCAGGCTGCAAAAGGCAAATAGTTTCAGAGGGGTGGGGCTTCTGAGGCCCCTACTGGAGATAACACAGTTGTCACATCCTCTGAAGACTATGAAAGGCCATTCCACATTAGGTATCCTGTTGTGCCCATAAGAACTACTGACCTTGCCCTCGGTTCCCACACACGGGTCCTTCTATCTCAAGGATAAAGGAAGGTCAGAAAGTGGAAAGAGAAGGTGTGGGAGGGATCCCTGATCTGGGAGAGGGAAGTCTGTTCCAACAGAGAAGCCACACATTCTGGCCTGAACCCTAAAGCACGTTTTATGACAAACCTGTAGGTCACAGTGGCTCTCTGGGCCCTGTTTACATGTAAGCAGCTGGAGGTGGGGTGGAGTCAGAGGTCCCAGGAAACCAGTTGGCGCTTGAAGGACCAGGTGGTGTTCTTCACCCAATCCAGTGCCCCTAGCCCCTGCAGCAACACCCTGGGCAACAGCTCCACCTGGTGGACAGACACAGCCTACCATGGGCCAGGAAGTGTAGGAGCCAAGGAGTGACTGAAGTAGTGGGAAGGTCACAGTGGAGGTGTTGAGGGGCTCTGAGGTCTTCTTGCAGGCGGAAACTTCTCTCAGAGCATGTACTCTAGACTACCCTAAACAGGACTCACTTCTTCAAATGGAGATTAAGCAATTATGTGTTAAGAAAGTTCTTATGCTTTTAAGAAATCTGCTTCTATTAGTTCCTGCCCCTCCTCTTCCTCAGGGATCCCAGGGCAACCTTTCAAATAACTTCTTCCCATTTGCTTCATCATTCCAGAGTTTAACCTCAACCTTTCACCCACTGCCTCTTCTTTTCACCTGCCTAGGTTTGCTCACCTGTAAAATGGGCACTGTGTTTCACAAGGCTGTTGGGGGATTCCTCCTGTTATGAAGCACTTAGAACTACTAGTTATGACTCTTTCTATGGGCCTGCCCTTCATGGCGCCCTCTGGCTACAGGGCTTGTAACTGTACTCTCAGATCTTGCTTTTTTTTTTCCAATGTATTCACTTTCTAAAAAACCCTTCCAGGGGCTGAGATGGTGGCTCAGGGGCTGGGATTGTGGCAGTAGAGCGCTCACCTCGCGCGGGCGGGACCCGGATTCAATCCTCAGCACCACATAAAAATAAAGGAGGCATTGTGTTGTGTCCATCTATCTACACTTAATAAATAGATGGATAAATCTATTTATTTAATAAATAAATTTATTTATCTACACTTAATAAATAAATATTGAAAAAAGAAAACCCTTCTCATCCTACTCTAACCCTTTCTCTCCCCATACTAACAAAACACCTTTAGATCTCAACCTCCTGGGAGTTAATTCACCAATAGAAATCAGATACATCCATGCTCAAAATCTGAATTCTGCCACTTAGCTGAGTGACCTTGGGCAAGTCTCTTAGCCTGAGTTTGCAGTAAATTGGGTATGTAAATTGAGGACAGAGGTGCTTATCATCTGGAATTATGATGACTACCAAATGAGATAAAGCAGTAAACATCAGGACACCTCCTGGGAACATCATTCAGCTCCTAAGTGGCCATTATAGCCACATTCCTCTATATATAAAGGTTATACAGTGCTTTGGGGAAAAGAAGGTGAAGGGGCAGAAGGAGAAAAGGAGACTTTATGGAATCAGTCTTGACCAGGGGACGTGGGTTTCCAATCCCCCTGCCCTCCTGCAGTAATGGGACAGGCATTGACAGCTTTTTAAAAGGCAGAGGATTTAAAATTTAAATATCCTGTGGGTAAGATAAACACACCTTCTGCTCAGCAAGGAAAGGGAAACTTGGCAGGAGCCCCAGAACTTTCCCCACCCCCAGGCCTCTCTAAACTTCCTCTTGTGGTTTCTCAAGAGTACAACCTGTTCTTCACAGACAAGCTAGGGCCTGGGCAGGGGGCCTGGGGCACCCCACTCCAGAAGCAGGAGGAAGGTGGGGGTGGGCGGAGGAGCAGCCTAGCAGCCTGTAGAGTTATGAACTGTTGTGCTGCTTACCGGTTATCTGGTGCCCTGTTCCCTCGTCTATGCTCAACCCTATGTCCCTCAACACACCCCCCCCTCTCCAAGACATTGCAGGAGGAAGGACCTGCATTGGAAGCTCCCTAGACCTGTGCATAGTTTCAGCAAGGAGGTGGGAAAATGGTGGAAAGCATGGACACTCTGCCCTGTGATCAGGCTCACCTCATGAACACTGGAGTAGCCTCTCTGAAGGAACTAGAACAGAGACATAGCTTTGGATACAGCAGCCAAGGGGAAGAGAGGTGGTGAGCACCTGAAGATAGCTTCCACTCTTAGACCATCTCCTTACTCCACTACCTCGCTAGAATCGCTAGAATGTTCCTCTTCGAGTCTAGAATGTGAGGGTCTCTGCTATTCTTTTTTTTGGTACTCAGGTTGAACCCAAGGGCACTTTACCACTGAGCTAAATCACCAGTCCTTTTTATTTTGAGACAGGGCCTTGCTAAATTGTTGAGACTGGCCTGGAACTTGTGATCCTCCTGCCTTAGCCTCCTGAATGGCTGGGATTATAGGCGAGCACCACAATGCCCAGATGTCTCTGCTAGTCTTAAAGATGCCTAACAAAACAAGTGTCTTGATTTTCCACATTCCCCAGATTCTAACACATGTTGAGAAGTTCTTTCATGTTCCTCTTGGTTAACTGCATGCCCTCTTTCTTTTGGTGAGTCTTACACAAAAGAAAATACATCACCTCACACTCCCCTCCCACAGCCACTGAGAAAGGATAGCAGCAACATGCAGTCCCCACAACCCTACTCCAAGTCTGCTGGGGTTCTCTGCAAACTGTACGTGAAAGGTGAACCCAAGCTTAGCTAACAGACTGCTGCTCACACTTATACACCATGTAAAACATCAGACCAGGTAGGACCACAGACTCCCTTGGAAGTCCCTAAGCTTCTGGCTCAAGAGCACATTCTTTGTGATTAGTCAGGGAGGTAGACTGACTTGGTATTTAAGAACAGGGCCTCCCAGGTCAAGTCAGTTGGTTTATGTATCTATGTCACTGGTGATTGAACCCAGGACCTTGCATGTGATAGGAAAGAGCTCTATCTCTGAGCTTCATTCCCAGCCCTTTTTATTTTATTTTGAGATAGGATCTTGCTAAGTTGCTCAGGCTGGCTTTGAACTTGCAATACTCCTGCCTCAGCCTCCTGAGTCATTGGGATCACAGGTGTGCTCCACTGTACCCAGCCATAAATTGGGCTTAGATTCCAGTTCTATTTATTTCTTGTTCCCTCTTTAGGAAGATTACTTATCTCCTGTGCCACAGCGTCCACACCTATAACATGGAGACCATCATAATGACTATTTCTCAGGGCTAACAGGAGATTTAAATGAGATGCTGCATCTAAACCACTTAGAAGAGCACCTGATAGTTCTGTATAACTTAGCTCACATTCCAAGCCCTTGAGCAAAGGGAAACAGGAAGGAGAAGCAGTTAGGACCATGGTGATTGGTCATTCAACACTTCTAGGATTATCAGGGATGCTTTAAATTTAAATACCAGGAGGTAAGCGCTCTGACTTGTTTACCATGATGTCTCCAACATCCAGACTGGGCAGAGAGTCTGGCCACAGCAAATAGTGTTAAAAATAAGTTCAGAAATTGTGGTGCTATTCAAATTGCAAAGGATCCAGGAATGGAAGAGCAGAATCAGCAAGAACACAATGGGAGTTTCTTTCCACTCATGTCTGGTCCCAAAGGGAACTGAGGTAGTGGGCAAATGGCAAGAGCTCCTTAGAGGAAACCATCCTGGAGTTCAGGATGGGGAACAGGTGCAAGGATGGTGGACCCTGCTAGTTGCACCCAACTGAGAGTTCCTGGGATCTTGGGAACCAGCCCAGAAACCTGCTTTTCCTTGAATTCATCCTGTTCAGTCCCACCTCTTCTTCAAACCTGACAGTGGGTGAAAGAGGGCAGCAATTGCTTCTAGTGTGTCCCACTGCCTAACAAGACAGGATTCAGTCCATCCAGCTCAGAGGAATGAGTGTCCCCAAAGACTTTCCACAAAATTCTGTCTGGTGAACTAGTCATCCTCCAGAATCCAACTCAAATGTTGGGTTCTGGAGGATGACTAGTACCTATAGATGAACATCACTGCTGCCTTCGGCATCCCATGCAATACCAAGCACATAGCTGGTGCTCAACCAAGGAAAATGAATCATGCACAGCAGCAAACTTCTTATTCTTCTTGTCCACATGTGAAGTGAGACCAGGGAGGCTAAGACCATCACCTGCATAACCACTAAACACCACAGAAGAGAGGATGCTGAGGGATCCCTCCTTGACCCTGGTTGGCCTCAACACCCACAGACTCCCTACCCATACTGGTCTGCCCCCCACCCCTATCACTGAGGAATAAAGTGAAGCCCCTGGACTTTCAAGTCAACTAGGAGGAAGGCAATGCAGGTGTGCGCACACATTAACAAGACTCATGGAGGCTTCCCTGCCCTTCAACTCCCGGAAGAATAATGCATTAAAAGGGAAAGTGAACTGAGCTTTGGTGGCCAACCGGGAGGTGATGAGCCCGAGGCGACCCCCTTAATCCACCCACTACTGACCCCCAACTCGGGGTCTCCAGCTTCGTCTTTGAGCAAAACCCCAGAGAAAGGGATAGATGTCCATCTATCCTGGCTTCTCCAGCCCCCAAGCCTACCTCTTTGGCAGGCGAGCCCCCCGGAGCACCGACTGTTGGCTGCAGACTCTCTCTCCCGCCGCCCAGGCTTCTGTCTTTGGGGAGCGGGGGCTGTCGCAACCCCAATCGCGGGGAGGGGTATACGCCCTCCCCTGGGCGCCCCAAAAGAGATAGTGTCCACCCCCGCAGGAGCAGCGTGTTTACAAAGTTCTCGCAGCGCCGCAGATCCCGAGTTTAAAGCTGGGCAGGAAGTGGGGAAGAGGGGGCGGGGGAGACAAAGGGGCTGGGTCCCCCACACCCCCGGGCGCCGCGGGGCTGCTCATCCGGCGCCGCCCCCACCCCAGCCCCGTCACTCGCGACCTGCAGACCCCGCCCCACGTGCCCTGGATTAGGGGACCGGCAGACCACAGCTCAGGTGTGGGCACCAGGGCGGGCGCAGGCAGGTTCAGCAGCTGCCTTCTTGGGGTTCGCAACTCCGGCGTGCGCTATCCAGGAAGTAAACAACAACAGCAGGCGTGATTTCTTAACTCTTTCTGCACGCCAAGCACCGTGACAACACTGTGATCTTATTTTCCCCTGCGGGGACGAGTAAGGTGCTTCGAGGTCCCTTCCTTCGAAGAACCCCCAGTGCACAGGGGCTGACAGGCGAGAGACAAAACCACTAGCAGATGCGTGGACCCAACGCCCTGGAAGTGAGGCGGGAAAGGGACAAGGTTTCTCTGCTCGCCTCGCAATCACTAGCGGATGAAGAGAGTGAGAGCGCAGTGAGATGTAGTGGAAGACCCGGACTAGGTGGCCCTTAGGCTCTGCTTCCAAGTGGGCCTTGGCGGTTACGGGGCCATGAGGACAAATTCATGCGGTGGGACGCTCTAGGGTTGCCCCAAATTATCGGCTCAGGAAAACCATCTGAGGAGTTTGTTAATAACAAGACCCTCTCCCAGGGTGAAGGCACTGGGCTGGGATGGCCCAACCAGGTGTTGCTAACCTGATAAATTTGGAAACCTCTGCGAATGCAGGCGACTTCCTGGGGTCCTCCCAGGATGATGCTCTTTATGAGAAACGATTCACATTAAAAATAATTTATTTTTAATCAGTAAAACCCAAAGTGCGTTTTCCTGGCCTATTCCCTAGCTCACCGAAGGCCTCAAGAATAATTCTCTCACAAAAGTTCGCGTAACTCAGGGTCATCGACGCTCCTCACCCCCAGTCCCCCTGGGCTTCCGAAAACCTGGGGGGCGCGCGCCGCCCCGCCCCTCGCCGACTCCCCGCCCCGTGACTACAAGTCCCATCCCGCCCCGCGCTCGCGCACACGACGCCAGAGCAAGATGGCCGACACGGCGGCCGCAGCCGGGGCCGGCAGCTCCGGAACGGTAAGGGAAGGAGGCGCAGGGCTGAAGCCCAGAGAGTTTGGGCATTCTGTAACTTTGCCCTGGCCTGGGCAACACGCTCATGCCCAGAAATCCAGCCCCACCAGGAGCTCTGAGTGGAGGAGGGTGTTTCAGGCCGAACGTCTCCCCCCCTCCTTAGGACTTGGCGACGGCCTCCTAAGTTGGTGGATCTGCGTCTTGATTGGCCCGTTCTCTGTTGGGTGGGTGGGAACCCGGAACACCTTCTGATTGGTCCAAGGAAGCCGTTTTCACCTTCTTATTGGCCATCTAAAGTTGGGAAGGATTCCGTTTCAAAATATTTAGCTTCTCTACATTTCTGTGCTATTATCCTTTGCCCTGATATCTTCAGCTTTATGTGTAATTGTTTTATTTTTCCTTGCTAATGAAATAGTATAGAGATGGAACAAGAGAGAGATTATTTCTTTTGGAGAAAGTAGATTTATTCAATCTCTTCATACTTGTTTCTTCAGCTATATTTTCTGATAATCTCTTAACACAGAAAGTAGGGGGGGGGGAGCTGTTTTTCCTATTGGAACGTTTTAGGTTGGAAGAAAGGTTATCTCTTATTTAGAGCACCCTGGGTGCTAAAGTATTACTTAGTTGGTCAAGATTTATAATTCTAAATATTCAGCCTTGCTAAGTATTTAGCAAAAGAACTTTGGCTTGCCATTGATGATGTGTGAACTATGTGATTGTATCCTTGTCCTGTGGTTGAAAGTCTTCCCCCGCTCTCCTGCCAATTTCACAGAGATCAGGAAGTAAACAGTCCACTAACCCTGCAGATAACTATCATCTGGCCCGGAGGAGAACCCTGCAAGTGGTTGTGAGCTCCTTGCTCACAGAAGCAGGGTTTGAGAGCGCTGAAAAAGCATCTGTGGAAACATTGACAGAAATGCTGCAAAGCTGTGAGTACCAGGAAACACTAGGCTGTCTTCTAGTCAACCCCAACATCAGATCTATGCCCTGTATTGCAATGGTGTTAGGACTTAAGGCAAAAGTGGGGGAATGAAGTGACTTACAGGCTTCAGAATCAGATAGGCTTAGGCAAGTCACTAAACCTCCCAGACCTCAGTTTCCTCATTTGTGAAATGGTATAATAAATTGTACCTCATGGAGTTGTGAGTATAAGTGAGATTTATATGTAAAACATTCTGAGATAGGAAAATTGTAAGCTCTTGATTATTCTCTTATTATTGTTATTTCTCTTTCTATCCCTGCCTCCATCCCTCTTTCTTTCTTTCTTTTCTTTCTCTGTCTCTGTCTCTCTCTCTCTCTCTCTCTTTGAGGGGGTGTATATATGTTCCTAGGGATTAAACCTAGGGGCACTCTATCACTCCAGCCCTTTTTATTTGAGACATGGTCTTACTATGTTGCTGAAGCTGGCCTTGAATGTACCTCAGCTTCCCAAATAGTTTGGATTATAGGCATATACCACTATGTCTGGCTTGTTTTAATCATTTTTAAGTGTACAATTCATTGGCATTAATTGCATTCATCATATTGTACAGCCATTAATACTATTCATTTCCAGAAGTTTTCATCATTTCAAACAGAAACTCTACCCATAAACAATAACACCCCATTTCTCTTTTCTTCTAATCTACTTTCTTTCTATATAAATTTGCTTTTTCTAGGCATCTCATATAAGTGGAATCTTAAAATATTTGCCTTTTTGTGTCTGAATTATTTCATTTAGCATGTTTTCAGAGTTCATCCATGTTGAACATATATAAATTTAATTTCTTTTGAAGGTTGAATAATATTCTATTCTATGTATGTCCCACAATTTATTCATTATTTTGTCAGTGGAGAATAATTTTTCTCCACCACTTGGCTATTGTGAACAATGCTGCTACAAACATGGATATGTAAGTATCTCTGAGTCCCTGCTTTCGATTCATTTGGGTATAGACCTAGAAGTGGAATTGCTGCTTCACATGGTGATTCTATATTTAACTTTTTGAGGAACTGAGAATAAGACCTCATGCCTTCGATCCTCTCATAGACATTTCAGAAATTGGGAGGAGTGCCAAGTCTTACTGTGAGCACACAGCCAGGACCCAGCCTACGCTGTCAGATATTGTGGTCACTCTGGTTGAGATGGGTAAGTACACCCCAGTTTCAAATTTTCCATGTAACTGAGTTGAGGTCATGAGAGAGGGGTAAGTCCTTAGGAGGCACCCATGTCAGCTGAGTGGTCTGGATTCCCTCATAGTTCTCTTGATGTGCTTTTACCATGAGAGAGTTGTAAAGAGAGGGTTTCTGTGAACTGGTCTAAGAGACCACCTAACTCCCTGTTGGGGGATTCCACTGTAGCTTCTTGTGAAGGACAGTACATTGGTTTGAGTGGGAGTTAAAGTCATTTTCCACACTATTACCCTCTTCCTGTTCAAAGTTCAGTTGACAGGGCAGTGATTTGTTTTCTTGTCTCTTAGGTTTCAATGTGGACACTCTCCCTGCTTATGCAAAACGGTCTCAGAGGATGGTCATCACTGCCCGTAAGTGACTTTGAACTGAAATACTCAGTAAGTGCTCAGTTAATGCTTGCGGAATGAATTAGTTGACTAAGTCAGGGGTCAGATTGGTAGCTGTTTCCTTGTTGCAGGCTCCCTTCCAATCTTTAGGGCTACTTCCGATCTATTTCTTGGTTTAATAGGATTAGGATGTGAAGTTTATTTGCCAAAAAGCAAAGCCATCTCTGAGATATTGCTACAGTTCTTGTGCTTTAGGTGCAGAAGAGTGAATGATGCTGCTTGAAAAACATGAAAATTGTTGTTCTTCCTTAGATTGAGAGTTGGTAAACCACGGCCTATGGGCCAAATGCAGCCTGCTGCCTGTTTTTGTAAATAAAGTTTTATTGAAATTCAGCCACATTGATTTATTATCTGTGATTGCTTTTGTGCTATTATGATAGAGTTTAGTTGTGTACACAGACTGTATGGTCACAAAATCTAACATATTTACTATGTGACTCTTTAAACAAAAAAATTTAGTGTCTCAGCCTTAGATAAAACTGGGTGCCATGAACTGAACAGGGAGCAACTAGTTTGGGATTGTAGGACTTGGGAAGAATTCACTGGATTTTTTTCCTTTAAAGTCACTTTTTCACATTGGCATCTTTTAAAGAACTCCTCTCACAGCATAGCAGTGGAAGGTGCCATTTCCAATCCCCTTAGCAATCACTTAAACATATACTAACTTTCTCCAGCTGAGTGTACACCTTTGTTATTTAGGGTCTCTGAACAATTTGTGTGTGTGTGTTTGCTGGGGATTGAACCTAAGGCTTCCTGCATGTTAAGCACTTACCCTACCACTGAGCTATGCCCCCCAGCCTAGATTCTCTGAAAAAAGAGTTAGCAACCCATCTAACTTCCTTCATTCTTCAGCATGCTCTTTAAGGTACCTGCTTTGGTCCTAGACACCAATCTATCTACCTAAAAGACTGAGGGCAGATTGTTATAGATGGAAATGTCAGCCAAGGTCATCTAGCAATCCTGAACATTGTGGGGGTGACCTTCTCAGGTCCTTAAACCATCAGAGGCTTTTTATTGATAGAAATACAAAGTGCCTGCTGTTTTGAAAATTGTGGTCCAGTGAAAAAAGGAGTTTGGACAGTGACCATAATCTGTAGAAACCAGGGCCTCAGTAGGAGGACTAATTAGTTGTGATTCTGTTGCAGCTCCAGTGACCAATCAGCCAGTGACCCCCAAGGCCCTCACTGCAGGGCAGAACCGACCCCACCCGCCGCACATCCCCAGCCATTTTCCTGAGTTCCCCGATCCCCACACCTACATCAAAACTCCGGTGAGTGATGATGCCATACTGGGGACGGTGACTCTAAAGTAGCATCCAGGAGCAGTGGACTCTGACTATCAATTCCTTCTGTCTGTCTGACTGGAATTCAGTAAATTGACTGAAATTCTGGTAAAAGAGCAGTTCAGAACTCACGATATCTTTCCCCATTGAGAAGCAATATGACAAGTGAGAAAAATGTTCTCAGATTTGCCTCCAAAAGTATAACTAACAAAGATTGAAGCCAGAATTTGCCTGTTCCACCAAAACATTTGAAAGTACTTAATCACATAGAAATAAACTAGGATATTCTACAAAATGTCATGGTCCATTTTTGGTGAGTTTATAGGTAATTTTGTGGGTTTTTTTTAATAAGTTCATATTCTTATGTGCTAGGGGTTAAGACTTCAATATGTCTAAAATGTTCTTTATGAGTACACAATTCAACCATAACATTTTTTAACTCTTATAGTGTGTCACTGATGGTGAAAATATTATGTATATATTCTAATAAATGCCTGTTTATTTTCATAAATATTATAATGTAATGTTGTACAAAAATAATTCACATTAATAGATAATCTTGCAGGATATAGTGGTGCATGCCAGTAGTCCCAGTGACTTGGGAGACTGAGGCAGGAAGATTACACGTTCAAGTCTAGCCTCAGCAATTTAGTGAGACCCTGTCTCAAAAAATAAAAACAAGCCAGGCACGGTGGTACACGCCTGTAATCCCAGCAGCTCAGGATTGAGCTGAGGCAGGAGAATCGCAAGTTCAAAGCCAGCCTCAGCAAGTGAGGCGCTAAGCAACTCAGTGAGACACTATATGTAAATTAAATACAAAATAGGGCTGGGTATGTGGCTCAGTGGTCAAGTGCCCCTGAGTTCAATGCCCAGCACCCCCCAAAAAAAATTTAAAAAATTTTAAAAAATCTAGGGATGTAGCTCAGTGGTAAAGCTTCCCTTAAGTTCAGTACCAAGTACCTAAATAAATAATTAATTAAATAATTCATTTTAATTTGGGGAAGATTTTAGTCAGAGAATTCTGTGTCTGTTTAAGTATGGATATGGGAACTATAGAGGTTACATACTTGAATTAACAGTGACATGTGGAAATGTTTTTGAGTGCCTGCTTTAAAAGCCTTGTCTCCATATCATGAAGAGTTCATACTTTCATGTCATTGTTAAAATGTCTCTTTTGCCATGTTTCGGATAACTTTTTATTCAGATTAGATCTCATTATTTTCCATAGTGATTGCCAGCAAGCTCATAATTAGAAGGAGTGGCATGTGTCATTTTCTTGTTCATTTGCAGCACTCAGGATAAGGTCTTCAGCCTGTTTTTCTTAAGGGAATCTTTTGGAGCAATGTGTCCATTTTGAGAGGGTGAATTTAAGAAAACAGGATAGTACAATCTGCAAGTCCACATGGCAGCCACTCATATAATGCAGGATGTCATATTACACTGATGGAACTGAAGGTCCCTGTCACAGCTCCCCGGGGGACTCCCATTCTTCCTTAAGGTTGTGTCTCTTACACTTGAGACCAGCTGTCATGGCACTGAATGAAAGCCGGAGTCAGCTCTATTGTAAACATTTGCACGTTTCTTAATTTTTAAGATTACAAATAAATATTTATGTATTATACCATCATCTTTCTGTCCCTTCATTGTGCTCTGGAGATCTCTACAGTAAATAATGATAGTGGGTCATTTTGAGGGGTGGAAGGACCTAGCAACAGCAAGTCAGGGACCCATCAGAGCAGAAGGGCACCTCAGCTTACCCGGTGTCTTTGCTGTTCTCTTGTAGACCTACCGTAAGCCTGTGTCGGACTACCAGGTCCTGCGGGAGAAGGCTGCATCCCAGAGGCGCGATGTGGAGCGGGCACTCACACGGTTCATGGCCAAGACAGGCGAGACCCAGAGTCTCTTCAAAGATGACGTCAGCACATTCCCATGTAAGAGTTGCTTCCTCTGTGGACCCTGTCTTTGTCATTTGAGATAATCACGCCATCTTTCTTTTCTATTGGCTTGGTGGGGAGAAATGAATAAGCTTTTGTCTTTCTCTCTGATGGCAGCTTATTCTTCAGATTCCTGGCTCCTTTTCTCCAGTCTTAAGAGCCTGTCTCTATCTGATAACTTCAAAACAGAAATGCCTTTGTGGGATTATTTGCTCAAGGTACATTGAGTTTAGGTTTCCACAAGGGTGGCTGAGTCCTAGGACTCACAGAGACTCAGGGGAGAAGTGGCATCCCAAGAAGTAGAAGGAGCACCGGCAGCTGGTGCAGTTGCCTGGCACAACACCCTTCCCCAGGTTCCATCTCATTTTACTTTGCGTCTCTGCACTATTTGGCCTTTTTGAATAAGTTCCTCATCTCTACAGGAAGCTTCAGTTTATACAAAAATAAACAGGGAGATTGGGTGATTCATTGATTTAACAGGCCCTTACCACCAAATGCCTACTAGGTGCCCAGCTCTGGAATAATAGCAGCTGACATTACCAAGTGCCAGACACTTCTGATGATTTCCTATACATCATCCCATTCAATCTCATGAGCCTGTAGGTTAGGAACTGTTATTATCACCACCTTTGTAGGATCCACAGACTTATAAAGAAGAGCAATAAGTAGCTAACTCAAGGTCATGGGCTACTAGGTAGTATTGAATCCTAGTTTCTTATGGCTGCCTGAACTATTTCTGATCCACAGTAAAAATAATTTTTTAGTAGCTCCTGATAATCACGTTCTTCCGTAAAATATACAGAGACTCACACCTAATTTTTATTTTTTAAATTTTATTTTATCAGTTTACTTTTTTATGTGATGCTGAGGATCAAACCCAGTTGAGGTCGAACACATGCTAGGCAAGCGTTCTACCACGAGCCACAACCCCAATCCTTAATTTTTATTTTTAAATTTTTTATTTTTATTTTTTTGGTATTGGGGATTGAACCCAGGGATGCTTAACCACTGTATTTATTTAGAGACAGAGTCTCACTGAGTTTCTTAGGGTCTTACAAAGTTACTGAGGCTGACTTTGAACTTGCCATCCTCCTATTTCAGCCTCCTGAGCTGCTGGGATTGTAGGCTGTTTACCTGTTTTTTGAGACAGGATCTCACTGTATTTTTCAGGCTGTTCTCAAATTCCTGGGCTCAAGCAATTCTCCACCTCAGCCTCTCTGGGTAGCTGGAACTACAGACTTACTACCATATCTGGCTAATTAGTATTGTTTTGTTTTTTGTGGTGCTGGGAATTGAACCCAGGCCCTTGTGCATGCGAGGCAAGCACTCTACCAACTGAGTTATATCCCCAGCCCATTAGTACTGTTTTTTTTTTTTAAGAGAGAGAGAGAATTTTAATATTTATTTTTTAGTTTTCGGCAGACACAACATCTTTGTTTGTTTGTGGTGCTGAGGATCGAACCCGGGCTGCACGCATGCCAGGCTTGCGCACTACCGCTTGAGCCACATCCCCAGCCCCATAGTACTGTTTTTAAATCAATTTCTTTCTTTCATCCTCATTGCTTTTTGGAAGGATAGAAATTCCCACTCACCATAAGTGTCTTTTAGATCCAGGGAAATACTCACCCTTGGAGTTCTTAGGTCCTTCAGGCTGAAAAGATCAGTGTTCCTGCTGTAGAAATGTGGCTTCGAGGTGTTAACTGACCTTGGGTATAAGATCACAAAGCCAATGCAATTGAGATTCTGCTGATAGCCCCAGTTCTGTCTGATTTCAGTTTTCCTTACTAAAAATTGGCTCTCAAGTTGGGATTGCCTGAGTTGGGATCCCACTCTGCTATTTTCTGTGCTTGGGAAAGTCAACCTGTCTGTGCGTCGGGTTCCACATCTGTCAAATGGGGTGATAGTTGTGCTTATGTACCAGTGGGAACAAGGATTAAAGATGGCACATGTAAAGCCACAGGGCATCGTTGGGCCCGTTCTGTACGTGTTTGGAGCACATGAACCAGTGTTATCTGTGGGTGCTGCCCGTCGTTTTGCTGTAAGGCTCCGGGAAGGCTGTAGGGACTCCCTGTCAGTGGAATCATGCTTTCTTCCACTTCCCCAGTGATTGCTGCCAGACCTTTCACCATCCCCTACCTGACAGCTCTTCTTCCATCTGAGCTGGAGATGCAACAAATGGAGGAGACAGATTCCTCGGAGCAGGATGAGCAGACAGACACAGAGAACCTCGCACTCCACATCAGCACGGTGGGTCCTGTCTTCTGCCTGCCTCAGAGTTCCCCCCAACTGGCCCATCCAGCCCTTGGCCTGTCACCCTGGGATATGCCCATGATGATCCAGGTGTAACCTTATCTCCAACTGGAGAGACATAGCCATGTCCTGGGGATTCACTCATTCATTCAACAAATACTGAATGAGCACCTGCCAGGCCAGGCTCAGGTCCAGGTTCTGGGGAATTAGAAGGAAGAAATACAGACAAACTTCATGAAGCTAAGGAAAAATAGGAAGTGATGATGAAGATGAGGGAGTACAGGATTAGAATTTGATATCTGCTACACCACAGTGAATCCCACCATCATGTGTGTCCACTAGACTGGGCCCCTAATTAGAATAAGAGCTGTTCCATGCATGTATAACTTTATCAAAATGGACTCTACTGTCATGTATATAATTAAAAAGAAGCAAAAAAATAAAATTGATATTTGAAAAAAGACCTAAAGAGATCAGTGCCTGCTCCCATCTGGGGGTAGAGTTTTTCAGGCAGTGAGACCAGTAGATGCAAAGGCCCTGAGGTGGAGGCCTAGCTGTTGAGTTGAGCAGCAAGGATGCCAGAGTGGAGTGGACGAGGGGGAGGCAGTGGATGAGGTCGGAGAGCTCATGGGGGACTCAGACTTACAGGGTCTTAAACATTTTATTAAACATTTTTGCTTATACTCAGTAAGATAGGAGCCAGGGAGATACTGAGCAGAGGAAGGTCAGGATCTCATGGAGGTTAGTTAACAGAATCAGTCAGGTTGTTGAGGGTAGACCACAGAGGGCAGAGCGGAAGCCGGAGAGCCGCTGGAAGGCTGTAGCAATAAGCTGAGGGATGGTGGTAGGAGCAAAAGCAATGAAACCACCAGGAGATCATTTGGTCAAATTCTAGATTCTTTACAGAGCAGCACCAACTGGTAGAACAGATGTGAGATGTTGGGGGTGGAGAGAAAGTGAAAGGCGGTTCCAAGATTTTTGCCTGAACGACAGGAAATAGGGAGTTATCTGCAGCCAGATAGGGGAGACTGATGCTGTATGCTGTATGGGTGGCAGTCAGGTGCTCAGGTGCAGATGTGTTGAGCTTGAGATTCTTATTAGACATGAACCTGATGATGTCAGGTAGAGAGCTGGGTCCAAATGTTGGAGTTTGAGGAACAGTTACAGCTAAAGATGTCAATTTGGTTATCATGTAGGTGAACTCAAAACCATGACAGTAAATGAGCTTTCCGAGGAAGCAAGTGGGGACTAGAAAGAAAAGGAGCTGGGTGCAGTGGCAGGAGGGTTGCAAGTTGAGGACAGCCTCAGCAACTTAGTGAGACCCTGTCCCATAATACAAATAAAAAGGGCTGGGATTAGCTTGGTGGCAGAGTGATTGCCTAGCATGCATGAGGTCCTGGGTTCAGTCCCCACCACTGCAAAGAAGAGAAGAGGTGTGTTGACCAGGCCATGGAGCTGTCCCCTACTTAGTAGTCATGATGAGGAGGAAGCAGCAATGGAGACTGAGACGGCTGAGCCAGAGAGGTGAGAGGAGAAGCAGGTGAGGATAGGTCCTGGAGGCCAAGGGAAGGGGAGATTTCAGGGAGTAAAGAGCCATCAGCTGCTTCCTGAGCTGCAGTTACAGTAACAGGACTGCAAATTTGACCATTGGATTTGGCAATATGAATGTAGTTTTTGACCCTGACAAGAGCAGTTTCAGTGAATGAGAGTAAGGCCCTGGAAATTAATTCACAGAGAACAGGAGAGAACTTGGAGTCAATGAATATAGACTTGTACGTCCATTACTAGCCACATGTGGCTCTTTAAATTAATTAAAGTTAAATAAAACTAACAACCAATTCCTGCCCAGTTACAGTGGTACATGCCTATAATCACAATGACTCAGGAGGCTGAAACAGGAGGAGGATTGCAAGTTCAAGGCCAAAACAACTTAGCAAGGCCTTAAGCAACTTAGTGAGACCCTGTTTTAAAATGAAAAATAAAAAGGGCTGAGAATGTGGCTCAGTGCTAAAGCATCCCTGGTTCAATCCCCAGTACCAAAAAAGAAATTATTTTGAGTCTCACTAGCCACCTAGGGTTAGAGGCCACTGTACTGCACAGCACAGAGATGGAACATTTCTGTCATCACAGGAAGTCCTGTTGGACAGTGCTAGCACAGACAGTTTCTAGGACTTTTGCTATAAAAGGGGGAAGAGAGAGATGGAGAGGTGACCAAAGGAGGGGAAACATTAAGAAATTTAGAGAGGTATTTTTGTGGCATTTTTATTTTTTAAGGTGGAAGAAAGAGGGCTGGGGATGTAGGTCAGTGGTACAGCGCTTGCCTAGTGTGAGGCCCTGGGTTTCCTCCCCAGCCCTGCTGAAGAAGGGTCTGTTTGTGATGGGAGTGCTCTGGTCTCAGAGTCGGACTCTGATGCAGGAGAGAGTGGAGCATTACAGAATGTCCTTAGTGGGTGGAGGGATAGGCTTCAGCGCCCATCAGGGGACTAGCTACCACATGGATGTTCCCTGCCTGGGATAGCGGATAGTATGTGTGGGCAGAGACAGGGTTGGGTGAGGAGATGCGGTAGTCAGAGCTCGTTTTAGGCTGTACTTTCTTTTCAGGTTAGGGATGTGCCATTCTTAGCAGGTAAAAGAATGAAACTCCTCTTTTCCTGCATCTTGAGAGAAAGTGCCAAGCAGAATCCTAGAGCTGCTGGAGGCAGTAACGCATTCAAGGCTCCCAGGGTCCTTCTGTTCAGACTACTAGTTCAGCTATCCTTTAAAATTGCCCTGTCTGGAGCCTTAGGGGACATAGTTAGACTGGAGGCCCCTCCTGTACTCTAAGCTGAGAGGCACCAGACGGCAGAGCAACTTCAGTTTGCAAGTGAGATGTGCTCGCTGATCTTTGCTGAAGATCATCCTTGCTTGAACATACATGTTCCTTCAGTGTTGACTGATCCCTTTCAGAATTAGGCTGGAAGCTCATGGCTTTAAAGCAGTGGAACTTGTTATTTTATACTTCTGTTTTGAACTCACCTTATGAGAAGGAGTCTTCTAAGCTAAGCAAGTACCACCAGACATTTGTAAGTACAGTATAGTTAAAGGGCTCACAGATGTGTTGCCTAACACAGGTTATGACATGAAGTGAGGTCCCTGTGGTAAGGGAACCGAGGCTGCCTGAGGACCCCAGGCTACAAAGAGGCCGAGCTAGGAGTATGGACAGCAAAGAGGAGAAAGACGTGACCCTGGGGCAGACTGTCATGGCTTCATATCCAGGCTGTGCTACTTGCCGGATGTGTGACTTTAATTGTGTTAACGGATACCTGAGTCTGTGTCTTTACAAGTGCACATCAGAATGGGAACACCAACCTCAAGGGGATGAGAGCCTGAGATAAAGTGAGCTAATGTATGTCAGGTGCCTGGCACATGGTGGCTCACAGCACACATCCTTCTCTCCCCTGCGGTTTTAGGTTGTACAGCCCCAAGCTCTTCTGTACAAAGTAAAATAGAGACTTGGAGACTAAGATTCTAGCAAGAGTTTATATGTAGGCATTTATTCTTATTTTGTTGGATTGGGAAATATAATAATATGTTTCAAAATTCAGAATAAACAAAAAAGATGTATAATGACATTCCTTCCTCTCATTCTGTCCCTCCCAACAAAGCATCTGTCTCTCCAATCTCTTATGTATCCTTCTAGAGACATTGGGTGTTTAAAATTGTTTTAAACAGGACTGGAGTAGTGGCTCAGTGGTAGAGCACTTGCCTGGCATGTGTGAGGCCCTGGGTTAGATCCTCAGTACCATATATAAATAAATGAATAAAATAAAAGATCCATTGACAACTAAAATACATTTTTAAAAAATTGTTTTAAACACAAACAGCAGATCACAAATGGTCTTCCCATTGTTTTTTTCCCTTTGTGACTGTATGTATCTTGGTGATCATTCCGTACCTGTGTATAAAAAGCTCCTTCATTCCTCGCAGTTTCATTTATGGATGTAATAATGTAATGAGTCCACTATGGACATTTAGGTGATTTTCTGTCTCTAGCATTCACTGTTAATGTTAAAGCAAATTAAATAACCGGTGTTTTAAATTATTCTTTTATCTGTTGAAGACAGTGAATTTGTAGGATTATTGATAAGGAGTAATTACTTTGTTTAATCTAGTTCTGGTTTTTCCATGTACTTGAACATAAAGAAGCTGTTCATTTTTGTTTTTTGTTTTGGGGGGCTTCTGGGGATTGAACTCAGGGGTACTCAACCCCTGAGCCACATTACCAGCCCTATTTTTTGTATTTTATTTAGAGACAGGGTCTCGCTGAGTTGCTTAGTGCCTTGCCATTGCTGAGGCTGGCTTTGAACTTGCACTCCTTCTGTCTCAGCCTCCCTAGCTGCTGGGATAACAGGCGTGCACCACCATGTCCAGCAGAGCTGTTCATTTTAAAATAGTACATGATGTTTTTTTCTCTCATACATTTGAACTTGTTGCCTTGTGCAGGGAATCCACATGTCTAAACTTTTGTATGAAAATTTGAACCAGTCATGCACTCAACAAATGTTTACTTTGTATCTAGTACATGCCAGGTGTTCTTCTGCTCCTTGAGATAAAGCAATGAACAAAACAGACAAAACCTCTTTTAGGAGCCTGTGTTTGGCAGTGGAAGAACAAAAATAAACATAATATATAATTAAGTCATTAAGTAGCATATTAAAGATGAAAGTGCCTTGGATGAAATACAGTAGGGGAAGATCCAGGGTGAGGATATAGGTTTCGGTTTTAAATGGGGTGCTTAGGTAGATCACGGAGAAGGCTGTATCTGTGCAGAGGCTTGGAGAAGGTGAGGGAGTGAGCCTTGTGGATATCTGGAGAAGAGTGCCTGGCAGAGGGTGTGGCCGGTGCAGAGAGCCTGAGAAACAGTGGCTGAGGCAGATCGAAGGAGAATTGGATCAGATGCGCCTCATCAGCTGCTGGGAGGGGTGGGGGTCATGGGAGGATATAGAGGAGAGCCGTTTTTGAACTTCTGAAAGCATCACTCTGATTGCCCTGAAGGGTGTGGACACGAGAGGAGGAGCCCTTAGAAGCTGGTGCAGTGTGTCAGGGGTCACAGCAGAGGTGGTGGAAGTGGTCAGATTTTGCCTGATCTGAAGGTCTGAATCCTAGAGGATTCCTAACATACTGGACAGAGGATGTCAGAGAACAAAAAGAAACAAGCATGGCTTGAACGCTTGGAAGGGTGGAGAACACCGAGAGCTGTTTGGTGGGGGAACGTTAGGCACATTGAGCATGCGATGCTGACCAGCACCTGTATAGAGGTGGCTGTAGGAGCTGGAGGTCAGAGCGAGGTGAGGGCTGGAGGTGGGTTTGGAGTTGTCGGCATGGGAGTGGTATTGACAACCATGAGACTGGAAGCAGTCACCCCAGAGCAGGGGGTCCTGAGAGCTCGCAGGCCTTTGCCTGTGTCTGACCTTTGCAGGTTCAAGGAGATTCTGACAGACCCTTCTGCTCCCATGCTTTTAGAACTCTCTGGGTCAGTTGGATGTTTTACTTGGATCCACTACCCCTACTTTTCCCCATCTTGAGGCTGCCTGTCCCTGAAAGGGACAAGAAGGTGATTACTTCCATCAGCTGTATGTGGAAGACACAGAGCTGTCATCCTGCTCTTGTGGGACATAAGGAGGAAAATGGAGGGACCTTCATTACCCTCCAGCATGGTCCCAGGGGTAGCTTTTCAGCACTGTTGGCTGCGTCTCCTGTGTTAGAACACACTTAAGGCACAGTGAAGTGACCCTCCAATAACTTTGGGGATAGGATGTTGATGGTAAAGAAATGTTAGGATGAGGGCAGATGCCACTCAGTCAAGCCATCAAGAATTTAAGAGCCAGGCGCCATGGCACACGCCTGTAATCCCAGTAGCTTGGGAGGCTGAGGCAGGAGGCAACTCGGTGAGACCTTGTCTCTAAATAAAATACAGAATAGGGTTGGGGATGTGGCTCAGTGGTCAAGTGCCCCTGAGTTCAATCCCCAATATCAGCCCCCCCCACCAAAAAAAAAGAAAGAAAGAAAAGTCAGGCTGGGAGCTGCATGTCTATGGCAGACCTGGCTGTGGGTGGATCTTGTGCCTGGCACCTGGTCTGTCAAGAGCTAGGTTGATCTTGGGATACTTTCTTTGAAGAGGGTCTTCAGAAAGTCCAGAATAGCCCCAGGTTGCCTTGTGGTCCCACTTGATTGAACAGTGGAGAGGGTAAGCATGTGGGCCCTACAGGGAACTGGCTCCCTCGGGACAATCCATGGTTAAGGGTGTACAGTAGAACCTAGAAACCATCCAATTTCTCCAGGCCCAGTAAGCTGAAGACTGGTGACCACACCCTGGGTCATCTGTCCCTTGAGAACCATCTGTTAATTTTGTGCTATCTGGTCACTGTGCTCTACTTTGCTGTCTGTTTTGATGGCATTCCTCTCCTGGTTGAGGTTGGTGAGGGCCTCAGCCTCCAATTGCAGAAAAACAATCTCTGTGATTTTTTTCTCCTTATGAAACCCTTGATGTGTCACCAGGGGGCGCCACCCAACCAGCTTCTGGTCCCTAAGCCTGAGCTTCTAGGTCAAATTTTTGGTATGATTTTCCCCTCTGCCCCTGCAGCCTCTTTTAAAAACATGTAAAACAGAGAAGAGTATAAATTAGAAAAGGAGAGCAATCATTCTTACTCCTAGGACAGTTTTTAAAATTTCAGGTTATCACCTTTTTTCCTACATGTACACAATTGTGGTTTTAAAAATATTTAACTGGAATCGTACTGAACGTATGTGGACTAAACATTTTCCTCAAAAAATAAACAATAAAAACTGCTTTAGGGCTGAGGTTGTGGCTCAGAGGTAGAGCACTCTCCTATCATGTGTGAGCTACTGTGTTTGATCCTCAGCACCACATAGAAATAAGATAAAGATATTGTGTTCACCTACAACTAAAAAGTAGATGTTTTTTTTTTTAAAAAAAAAAAAAACTGCTTTATACTCAAGAGGCAGAAGCAGAAAGATACAAATTTAAGGTCAACCTGGGCAACTTAGCCAGACCCAGTCTCAAAATAAAGTAAAAAGGGATGGGAATTGGCTCAGTAATAGAACAATTTTCTAGCATGTGTAAGGCACTGGGTTTGATCTCTGGTACTGCAAAAAGAGAGTAATAATGATATTTTTGTTAAAGGAAAAACTATGAGTCACTGGTCATAGACCTTAAAACATGCAAAACAAAGGAGAGTATAATTGATGAGGTACACATGATGGTACCTGCAGGCTCTGAGCTTTGCCTTGGGAACCCTCAGGACCGGAGAGGTTTCAGCTATGCTGGGATATGGTTGTTGATACCATGTTGCAAATTCCAGAAATTACTTTTGGGAAAAATCTGTTGATTTCTTTTGGTTCTGGCCTAGGAGTACCCTGTGCCTGTGGCCTGTGTCTCCCAGTCCTGCAAGGCATCCAGGGTGAACTCCCTTTTCTTTATCTCCCCACTGGATTGGGCTTCTTCCCTGAAGCTTTGAAATTGTTGCTGCAACTCCCCGCCTCTCCCAGGCCTCCATTCTCCCTAATTCATGTCCCCGCCTCTCGAGGGGTTCTGGATCCACTGTTGCTCCACTGGGTCAAAGCCAACAGTCTCTTCTCCTGGCAGAGTTGGCCACTGCCTGGGCCTCAAGTGCACCTGGGACAGAGATAGGAACGTTGGAAAAAAGGCTGCTCTCGGCCTTCTTGTTTCCCAATCAAAAGAGACACTAATGGTAGTTCTTGTGACGGGCACAGTCTCTTTCCTTATGCCGTTGGTGTTTTGCTTTATTTCGGCTTTTGCTCAAAGGATGATTCTGGAGCCGAGAAGGAGAACACTTCTGTCCTGCAGCAGAACCCCTCCTTGTCGGGCAGCCGGAATGGGGAGGAGAATGTCATCGATAACCCCTATCTGCGACCTGTGAAGAAACCCAAGATCCGCAGGAAGAAGTGAGTTGGAGACCCAGGTGCAGAGAGTCTGCCTCAGCCAGCTTTTCTGTTTCTTGGTGGGAAGGAGGCTCCCAGTGGGTTTAACACCACTCTGGTGAGAGGAAGTATTTTCCCTTTGCCTCTCCTTACTCCCATGTGCACTTCTCGTTCCATAGTACTTGAGTGTCCTGCAGCCAGGTGACCGACCCTCACAGCCCTGGTGCTGGTCCCATAGGACAGCAGGAAGGGCCCCACCAAGCAGGCTCCCTGCTTCTTCTTCTTTCTAGGTCCCTCTCGTGAGCTGAGAAAGAAGCCTGGCTTGTACAGAGATACGGATTCCACTCTCCTGGGCAAGTAAAAGCCTCTGGAGGACAGAAGAGAGAGTGACCTCTTTGTGGCCAAACTGCAGCTGCAGGATGTGATGGGGATGATTTTAATAGCAGACCTTATATTCAGATTATCTGTTTTCACCGGATGTTTGGTTGAGGACAAAACAATAGTAATAATGAAACTTTCTTAATCCAAAGGGCCATACTGCTACCTGCTAGAGTGTGGCAGCAGCTGGTCACTTCATTTATCATCACAGGATTTGATTCCTTTGCAACCTGGAAGAACAGGGAAAGTGGCAGGAAAAGAAAGGGTCCTTTGCTGCTTTGCTTACTGCTAGGAGGACTCCTTGCCCTGTGTATATTTCAGGATATCTGGCTTCTTTTTTTTTTTGACTCATGAACAATTATGGCACCAATTCGTCAACCCAGAACCTCATTCTTATTTCTCTCCTTACTTGGGTTGCTCAAGCTCTCTGAGCTGATGGAAAGTAACTTTGTACTCTACTCCCTCATAATGATAGAAGCAGGAGGACCACACATCACAGCTTTGACATGGAGCTGGCAGAAGTCAGGAGCTGTGAGCAGATATGTTAATGTGCAGGACAATGACACATCAGGGCAGTGCTAATGCTCTGGCCAACAATTGATAGAGTTCCCCAAAGCAGGGCCATCCTGAGAGATTTGCCATTTATTGTCCCTCTGTGGAATGTATGCTTGGAGAACTGCCCAAGACCTATCCCCTCCTGGGAAAAAAGTCTTCCCTGACAAGAGCCTGGAGTGTGGGATATGTCGCACTGTGACTTAATCAAGGAGCCATAGATTCTAAACAATAGGAAAAGGATGTAGCAGGCCAGGGTGGGATTTTGAGGCCTGGCTTGGCCTTATATTCCACAAGCTGAGAGAGGTGGCTGAGACTAGAAGACTGGCATGGACCAGAGGGCACTGGCGGAAACAGGCTGGGAGGAGCCTGTGGCCTGAGCAGAGGTGTTCTCTAAGGAGCCAGGCGGAATCTGCTCACCCTCTGCCTCCTGGGAGAGAAGACTTCATCCTTGATGTACCCTACAGAGCAGAAAATAAGTTTTTAAAGAAGATGCCAGGCAAGTTGATATCCTTTGGCTGGTCTTGTAAGGGAGATTGTAAAACCAAACGCAAGGAAGAAAAATGCCAGGGATGCCCGAAAGCTAACACAAGATGGGCACGATGCTCCCCGGGTTAGAGTTCTGAGGTCCGTGACTTGACTTCTGTGGCCACTCAGCTTCCATAATCTTTTATTTTATTTTATTTTTCCTCTTTATAGTCTGGGGCTGGACCTAGGCCCTTGCGCATGCCAGGCAAGTGTCCTACCACTGAGTTGTGTCCCCAGCCTCCAGTCATCCCTGAATTTTCTATTCCTTTGGTGAATTTGGAAACTTGAGTAACTTGACAGTTTGGTGGAGACTTTGTCCTCTAAACTCAGTGTTCTCTAGGGCATTCTGTCCCTTTGCCTGGAAGGAGACAGATGCTTGTCAGGAACTGAAGAGGATATGATAGTGAAAAAAATCAAGATTCCTCGACTCTGGACCAGATAGGAATTCGTCAGGTTTGTAGAGACCTCAAGCTCTCAGCTGAAAGCAGTTAGCCTGAGCTTACGTGCAAACCCCCTCCCCTGTGGGAGTCTGATCGCCCTTGGCATTTGGCCTAGTGAGTTGAAATACAATCCCCAGGTCAGGCTAGGACTGACCCCAGCTTGCCTTTCGCCCTGCCTTCTGGAGCAGTCACCCCAGTCAGCATTTCTGCAGGTCCGCAGTCACCCTCACTGTCCAGAACAAACAACTGTTAAATGCCATTGTGCTAAGGGACAAGGTGGGGATTGGAAAGGGGGGCTGATTCTGCCCTTGAGATTCCAGAGGCTGCAGTGCTGTGACTGTTCCAGAGGAACCGCTGGGAGAGGAACAGACCACTTAGACGCCGGCCCTGCTGCTGTTGCTGGGTAGAAACTGCATAATCCTCAATGTGTATTTATAGATTTCTATTTTTTAATGATTCTGTGGGACCTCTAGAAGGGAGAAGGTAGTAAACAGAGATAAATGAAGAGTGTGATTTATGAAAGACCCATAATAAAAATTCATAATAAAGCTTTGTAAAGAAACGGAACCATACGTTTTAAGTTTGATTTGTGCTCAGAAGTTACAACAACACATAGGCTACCAGCTGTTATAACTAGGTTTAGCCCTTCTGTTGTACCACGTACCCCTGGGAACTTTTATGTTGGAAACTTTCAAAAACAAAATTAGAAAGTATGAGAACCCCTAGATAGTCTTCACCCAGCATCAACACTTTGTGTCATCTATCTTCCACTTTTTCCTCTTTATCCTTTCTTCCTATAGTATTTTTTTTTTTTTTTTTTTTTGCTTTGCTATTTTGTTTTGTTTTTTGTTTGGAACTGGGGGTCAAACCCAAGGCCTCATGCATACTAAGCACAGGCCC
The DNA here is from genome assembly GCF_048772815.1 of Callospermophilus lateralis. Lineage (NCBI taxonomy): Eukaryota > Metazoa > Chordata > Mammalia > Rodentia > Sciuridae > Callospermophilus > Callospermophilus lateralis. Next base: position 112,708,593 of record NC_135310.1, on the reverse strand, counting down.
TACCACTGAGCCATACCCCAGCTCCTTGGAGTATCTTTTAAAGCAAATACCAGATCTGTGTCATTTAATCTGTAAATGTGGGTCAGTGTGCATCTCTGACAGATTTTTCTTTAAATTTTACTTTTGAAATAGTCACTGGATATTGAAGAGTAGTACGTAAAGAGGTCTTATGTGCCTCTCACCTCACCCAATTTCCTGCAGTGATGGTGACTCATATCTAGTGCAATATCAGAACCAGGATATTGGCCTGGCACAGTGGTGCATACCTGTAATCAATCCCAGCTGCTCAGGAAGCTGAGGCAGGAGGATCACAAGTTTGAGGCCAGCCTAAGCAGCTTAGGCCATGTCTCAAAAAGGACTGGGGATGTAGTTCAGTGGTAGAGCAGCCCTGGGTTCAGTCCCCAGCACCAAACACACACACAGAACATTGACTCTGGTACAGTCTACAGGGCTCATTCAGATTTATGTGTGTGTGGTTTTGTCCTGCCTAGATTCATGTAACCATCCCAAGACAGAACAACAAGTCCCCACAATTCTCTCTCGTGCTCTCTATAACCATAGCCATCTCTCTTCCCCATCACCAACTCCTAGCAACTGCTACTCTCCTCCACCTCTGTCATTGAAACAGTAGCATTTAACGGGGACCAGAAGGTGTAACCTTTGGAGGTTGGCTTTTTTCATTCAATGTAATTCACTTGAGAACCTTCTAGGTTGTATCAATGGTTTGTTTCCTTTCATTGCTGGTAGCATCCCAGGCACCTGATTTCACCTTCATGCATTGTGAGACCTTTGGGTTATTTCTAGCTTGGAGCTCTTATGAATAAAACTGCTAAAACACTTGTGTGTGTGGTATTTGTATAAACATAACTGTTCTTTTCTCTGCAATAAATATCCAAGAATGCAATTCCTGGGTCCTATAATCACTAGGTCCTATAATAACTATAATAACAATTTTTCTACAGTGTCTGTACCATTCCCACCAGCAGTGTAAGAGTGATCTAGTTTGTCCACATCCTCACCAGAATCTGGTGTTATCTTTATTTTTGGTTTGAGGCGGGGCGGGGGGGACTGAATTCAGGGGCACTTGGCCACTGAGCCACATCCCCAGCCCTATTTTGTATTTTGAGACAGTCTCACTGAGTTGCTTAGTGCCTTGCTTTTGCTGAGGCTGGCTTTGAACTCACGATCCTCCTGCCTCAGCCTCCCGAGCTGCTGGGATTACAGGCGTGTGCCACCATGCTTGGCCTATCTTTATTTTTTTATTATAGCCATTCTGATAGATGTGTAGCAATACATTGTGACTTTAATTTGCATTTTCCTAAAGGCTAATGTTGAACACCTTTGTTGTATTTATTTGCTGTCTATTGTTTGGTGAAATGTGTGGGGATTTTGCCTGGGGGTTTTTTGGTTTTTTTTTTCTTTCTTTTTTTGACATGGAATCTCATCATGTTGCCCAGGCTGGCCTCAAACTCCTGGGCTTGCTATCTTCACACCTCAGCCTCTGGAGTAGCTGGGACTACATGCATGCACCACTGTACCTGGCTGCCCATTTTCTAATTGTATTGTTTTGAGATTTCTTTATATAGTCTGTATACAAGAACTTTGTTGGATATGTTGTTTGTAATTTCTCTCACCCTGTATCTTATCTTTTCATCTTTTTCATAGTCTTTGGCAGAATGAAAATTTTTAATTGTACTGAAGTTCAAAGAATGGTATTTTCGGTGTTGAGTCTAGAAACTCTTCATGGAGCCCTGGGTCCTGAAGATTTTCTTTCTTTTCTCTTGGAAGTACTGGGGATGGATTGAACCCAGGGGAATGCAACCACTGCACTGCATCTCCAGCCCTTTTTGTTTTATTTTTAGACAGGGTCTAAGTTGCTAAGGCTGGCCTCAAACATGCAAAACTCCTTCCTCGGCCTCCTGAGCCAGTGGGATTATAGACATGCCATGCACCTTGCTTAAAATCTCAGGCTTGTACTGTAACCCTCTGCAGCTGAGGATGTGGAGGCCCATCGGGGTCAGTAACTTAGCTGCTGAGTAGCATGCCTATAGTCGCACCTGGGCCTTCAGCTCCAGGTTCATGGTCTTTACCTTTGATGCTATCCCACTGCAGTGTTTGTGATTCTGTCCCTCTGATGCACGGAGCATTTCTGTGTGCATGGCAACCCCATCATGCACCCAGGCACTGACTGACCTGGTGGGAGGAGAAAAGGAGCTGGACGTGGGCCCCTTTGAAGGTCAGGGAGGCAGGCTGCAGCTGCACGCCATGGACTGCTCTTACTCCTTTCTAGGCTGTGTCAGTGAGGGGACAGACCCCTTCCTGAAAGGTTTGGACCCATTTACGAATGATGGCTGTGTAGCAGGTGATTAAGATGGCCTGGTGTGTGGAGATCCAGGACCTCATCAAGGGAAATGCCAACTACCTCTCTCACTGTCCCTTGGGGCCTCTAGCAGAGACGAGCTGAGCAACTGCCCATCTGATCAAAGATGGCCTTTGTACCAGTTTAAATGGTGTGTTCCCATGAGTTAGGCTGTCCTAACAGAAGTGCCCGTGTAGAGCATCTTGAGACAGAGTGTACGCTGTCTGGAAGGTGCGGGCTGGTGCCAGGATCTGGTGGTGTCCAGGCTCCTGCGCCTCTGGGCTCCTCCATCATCTGGGTGCTCTCACGTCCTCAGGGTGCGGGTGGAGTTACCCCTCTCCACCTCCGCCTTCCAGTCACGGGAAGAGGGAGACGAGATGAAGTGTATGTGAAGGAAAACTTTGGCCTTCTGCTAAGAGCAAGACCTAGAAATGCCCAGTCCCCGTCCCAGAGTCCCACCTAGCTGTAAGGGAAATGAGGAAATGTGATCTTTAGCTGAGTGGCTCTACATCTAGGTAAAATTTGGGAGCCCTGCCACCACAGGAAGAAGAAAGAATGGATTTGTGAGACAGTTGGCAATCTGCTGACAATGAGGTTTGGGGCAGATGCCAGGAAGGCCTTGCTGGGACAGGCAGCAGGCTCTTCACAAACAGGGACTTGGCACTGCCAGCTCTTGCAGCCAGTCCCAGAGGCCAGCAGTCAGGCGCCCCACCAGGATGGGACCCTCGGGTCCAACCAGCGCTTTCCTCTGACGTGTGACAGCACTGGCTGCTTCTCCCTTCTTCAAGGTTGTTCTTTTGGCTTCTGTGACACTGTCCACCCTTCCTTGTTGTTCTACCTCTTGGCCTGCCTGCCCTCCTTTTATTTGATGGCTTCTTCCTCCAGCTTGCTAACTCCTCAGGGTCCCAAACACCCCATCTTTGCTCACAAGGAGATGGTTCTCATGCTCCTTCCCCTGCGGCCACCACCACCTAGGAGGCCTCAGGGTACAGCGGCCTGTAGCTTTCTCTGTACAGATCTCTGTGGTCACACACTTATTTATTTTATTATGTCTCTGGTCACACTTTCAATACAACATGGTCAGATTTGATTTTACTTAACCTTTCCCCCCAGCCACTTCCGTTCCGCAGCTTTCCCATTTCAGACAGGTTAGAAACAGGTCCCTTGTCAGGACCGCAGACCTGGCAGTGTGGCCTCAGTTCCCAGTGCATAGAATGAGCAAAACACTCCAGGGTCATCTTATTCATTCATAGCCAGACAGTGATGAAATTCTGCCCCCTTCTTCCTCACCGATCTCATGTTGCCTTGCCCAAATGTCACAGCAGCCACCTCCCTAATGGTCATCAGCCTGGCTCCCCTCAGCCCCATCTTTCTACAAGCCCTAATTTGCTCGCTCCCCTGCAGTGGGACCTGTAGGTCCTTCTCTGTTTTCCTCTCCCATGTCCAAACCACCCAATCAGGCTGTTGAGGTCCTCGGCCAGTTCGTTATTTCTTTTGGAGAACTCGTTTTCCTCTCGCTTATTCAACAAACGTGGATCTAGCGTCTTCTGAGTATGCCAGGCACTTTCCAACTCTTAGGATACCGTGGTGAGCAAGACAGATGTGGCCTTTGCCTATGGGGAATTCATTCCAGTGGGAAGACATTCAAAGAAAACAAACCCAGAGCCATCCGAGGTTGCTGAGAAGTGCTAAGCATGACATAGCAGGGTTCCCACCTTGGGAGAACCCCCTTCTCACTGTTTCCCAGGCTGCATTTGAGCTCGGGTTGCATTGGAGCCTGTCCTCCAGCCCCCAACCTCTCTCCAGATCAGATTGATCCTCCCTTTCTCCAGACACTCATTTAACATACACCTGGTGAGCTACCACGATGTGCCGGTGGTGACACAGAGGCTGAGGTGCCTGAGAGTGTAAAAGGTTCCTCTCTTTCCTGAACTTGTGGTCTAGTGGGGGACAGCTCACAACGGACATGTGTTGCCAGATGGTGACCTGAAGGGAAAGAGACTGCCTGGGTTGAGTGATTTGAGGAAGGTTTAATAAAAGGGTTACCTCCAAAGTTGAGAGCAAGGTACAGGCTTAGTGTAGACCCTGGGCTGGGAGCCGGCAGAGGAGAGTGCGGTTCTCAGGACCCTTGGAGACACCTGTGCAGATCCAAGGTTTGGGTCCAAGAGCCCAGGCAGTTCGCAGTAACCCTGCCTCGCCCTCTTGTCCCCCTGATCAGTGTGGCCTGCTCTCTGGCCGGAGGGCATGGCTCTGTTGTTTCAGGCCCTCTAAGCAGCCAGCCCCGGGGTAGAGCAAGGGGTGACTCTGGAGGCGCCAGAAAAGGAGAGATTGACTTACAGTGGGAGCAATAGAAAGAACTAGTTGCTGCAGGGTTTGTGATTTTAGACCAGCAGAGCCTGGATGGGGCCAGCCTCGAGGGGAAGCATTCCCAGGGGGAATAACAGCAAGGCACTGGGTCTGAGGAAGGAAGGTGCTTGCTTCCAGACGGCAAGGCCACCTGCCGGAGCAGAAGGAGGTGGGGGGTAGGGAACTGGGGCCAGGCCAGGTAAAGCCTCATGCCTGGCAAATGGCTTTGGATGTTATTTAGGGGGAGATGGGTAGCAAGAGAGTGGACTTGGGAGTATTCTGGCTCCCAAGGGGAGAAGGAGGGGCAGAGGGCAGATGCTGTTTCTTACAGTTAGTTTGGCACATAATTTGGCATTTGCCAAACCCCCTTCAGCAGGAGGGCAGCTAGCCACCCTGAAACTGGGGGAAGATTGGTCCTGGCCCCAAGGGTGCCGGCCAGCTGAGCACAGTTGCTCGCCAGAGCCTGAGCCCTGAACCAAGGGAGAGGGAGGAGACACAAACCCAGGGTTACCTGATGGTTCCCTTCCCCTGGGAGTCAGCAGTGTAGTCAGGGAGACGGATAAACACACAGGCACAGGAACCTGTTTAACTCTCCTGACCAAGACAAAGGAGAAGAGCTGTCAGAGGGTTGGCCTTCAGGACTGAGGCCTGAAGCCTGTGCTGAGATCCAAATGGGGTGGGGTTAGCAAGTGAGGATGCAGAAAAGGTAAGGAGAGGGGAGGTGGGAGGGCAGGGCAGGTGGGGCACGACCTGAGCCAGCCTTGGAGGACTCAACCATTGGTCCTGCCCAGCCCCTGAGACTCCTGTGTTGCTCTTGTAACATTTTCTCTTTTGAGGCTGGTTTGGTGGCTGTAACTAGCCTTCTCCCTTATAAGTCTGGCAAGAGCTTTCCCCAAGAGCATTGACCCTCAGATTGTACCCTGGATAGGTGGGGGTGGGGAGGGGACCTTTCTGTCAGCTCTAAATCAAGGCTGGCCAGGAAAGAGGTCACTGGAGCTGGTGGGCCTTTCTGTACCTTCCTCTGGTTGGTCTTTCCTGTGGAGGTCACCTGGGTCCAGCCTTGGAGCCCTCCACCCAACACTCTCTCCAGATGGTCTCCAGAGGCTTCTGTTTTTGTTTTCTGTTTTCGTGGTGCTGGGAATTGAACCCAGAGCCTGCACATGCTCAGCCAGTGGCCCACCACTGAGCTACATCCCTGCCCAGAGGCTTTTCAATAGAAGGTCAATCTGGATCCTCAGAGGCTCTTAGTAGGAGCTTTGTGGGTACAAGAGGAAATGCCTGGTCCTTGTCATAGTATGCCGTGGTGAAAGAGCCCTGGGGCCCCAAATTCTAATCTTTCTTTTTGGGCTTTGGTATGCATTCATTCGTGAATTTTCCCTAGCCACTGATAGCAGGTTTATCCTTCTTCTGTTTTACTCAGGCTCGTACAGAAACAAGATTTTAATTCTCTGACCCTCAACTGACAGTGCCCAGCTGCAAGTGGGGGGCAGCTGGCCCAAGGGTAAAGATTTGCCATGGACCCTGTCACCCCTGGAAACAAATTCAAGGTATCTTTCTTCATCTTGGTGCCTAGGACTTAACCTTCATCTCCATTTTATGGCAAGTTTTTTCCTTTGTTAAAAAGTTATTTAATTTTGAATAGATAAAAAATGTTTAAGTGTAAAATGGGGTAGCTAAGGCTCCCCCTCCTCCTGTTTCCCAGACTCTCAGGCCTTGTCTTTGGAGGCTCCTGGTGTGTTGCCATCAATACGACCTTCATGTATTCTCTGTGCATCAAATACAAATGCTTGTATATATTTTCTCCCTTTATACACCATGGCAGCCATTGTAGAAACTCCCCGTGCTGCCCCCTGGCACGCTTCTCAGTGCGCCTTCCATGTCAATAATAAAGAACTTTTCTCTGTTTCTTGGCTATATAATGCTGTGTGCACAGTAGGGTGCCACCTACATTCATCAGTCCCCAGTGATGGACCCTTGGGTGGTTCCCAGCCTTCTGCCACTGCACGCATTGATGCATGTCCTCTGCTTTATGTGCCTACTAAATGTGGACAGATCGATGTCACTCAATTCTCAGAATATGCTCCAATCTACGCTCTTGTCAAGTGCCTGCTTCCTTGCCACCCCAGTGTCTTGGGACTCGTTGAATTTTGCTAGTCTTTTAGGTAGAAAATGGTATGTTGTTGTGGTTTCATTTAAGTGGAGCTAAGAGTCCCCCCACACCTTCTGGGTACTGAGGATCAAACCCAGTGACTCTCTACCACTGAGCTACATCCCTAGCCTTTATTTCATTTTATTGAGACAGGGTCTCACTAGGTTGCCCAGGCTGATCTCAAACCCGGGATCCTCCTGCCTCACCTTCCTGAGTAGCTGGGATTACATGTGCACACCACCTACCTCTTTTCTGTTCCTTTAATAGTGACGAACAAGTGCGTGTGTGTGCACGAGCATATGCTGGATGGGGGTGACTGTGCAGGGTGATGACAGTCACGGGGCTGCACCCAGGTTCTGAGGCATTGCAAAGGCAGGTGCAAGAGTCTTTCTGGGCTGGGATTTCAGAAAGAACATTCCAGGGCTGGTGAAGCAATTGAGTTAAACTTTGAAGTTGACCGAGGCAAACAAAGAAAGGAAGGAAGGACATTCTAGACAGAGAGAAGAGAGAACAGCACGAAGGAACAGCAAGGACAAGTGTGGAAAGGAAGACTGAAGATAGACTCGGGCCTCCGCAGCCTCACTTAGGTGCATTTCGATCTTATAGGGGTCAGAGGTGCAGGGGCTGGGGTTGTGGCTCAGTGGTAGAGTGCTTGCCTAGCATGTGTGACATATTGGGTTAAATTCTCAGCACCACATAGAAATAAATAAAAAAAATTCATCAACAACTAATAAAAATATTTTAAAAAGTAAGAGTCAGAGGTGCAGACGAGAAACCAAGATTACCTGAAACAAATCACGTACTGAGCACTTGCTAAGGTACCAGGCACTGTAGCCCTGTAAGGTGGGAATTGGCAATTATTATTCCCATTTGTACATGCAGTATCTCACTTTTTAAACATTTCTTCCTTCCTTTCTTTCTTTTTTTAAAATTTTTTTATGTGTGTGTGGGTGAATGGCTGGTATGTTGGGGATGGAACCCAGGACCTTGCACATGGTAGGCAAGCACTCTACCATTGGGCTACACTCCCAGCCCTCATTTCTTAAGAGTACTACTATTTCAAAGATGAGGAAACAGAGGCTTAAATTGAATGAGGTGACCAGGCTACTAATGGGCATGGCCCTGCTCTCTCCTAACCTGTGTCTGTCCACCATTTCTGGAGACCTGTAGAGCAGAATAGCTCACTTCTTGGATGGGTGAAGGAATTGCCTCTCCCTGGGCCCAAAGGAGATAGAGCTCTGTTTCCACCGGGAGCAGAGAGTTCTAAGATACCTGGTCCCTTCTAAGATGTAGCCTATGACAACACTATGTAAGGTATCCTCCAGAGACATTCTGTGTATGTCAAGCAAATAGAGGCAGACACATGTTTTCCTTTCTTTATACAAATGGTAGCATATACCAGGTATGGTGGCACATACCCTATAATCCCAGCATTTGGGAAGCTGAGGCAAGAGGATCACAAGTTTGAGACTAGCCTAGGCATTTTAGTGAGACACTGCCTCAAAACAAAATAAAAAGGGCTAGAGATGTCACTCAGTGGTAGAGCGCCCTTGGGTTTAATCCCCAGTACTGGAAAAATAAAAACAAACAAACAAAAAGGTAACATATTGCATATACTCTCTATATGTGGAAACTTACTACCTCTTGAAGGTGATTCCTGGTATTTAAAGAGCAGGCATGGTGGTACAAACCTGTGATCCCAGTGACTTGGGAGGCTGAGGCAGGAGATGTCAAGTTCAAGGCCAATCTAAGCACCTTAGCTTAAGCTCTAAGCAACTTAGTGAGACCTTGTCTCAAAATAAAAAATAAAAAGGGCTGGCTTGGTAGCTAAGCACCTCTGGGATTAGTCCCTGGTACCAAAAAAAAAAAAAAAGTGTTTTTTGGGGTTTTTTTTTTTTTTTTTTTTTTTTTTTTGGTGCTGGGGGAAGAACCCAGGGGTGGACCCTTAGTCCTTTTTATTTTTTGTTTTGAGACAGGGTCTCACTAAGTTATAGAGGCTGGTTTCAAACTTGCAATCCTCCTGCCTCAGCCTCCTGAGTTACTGGCATAATGTGCACCACCTCAGCTAGCTCCTCATTTGTTTTTATGACCGCAGAGTTTTATTGTGTGTTGTGCTAATTTGTTACCAGTTCTCTAATTTAGAGAAATTGAGACTATTTCCAACAAACAATGCCACAGTGACAGTGCCATTTTGCTGGTGTATCTGGAGGCCAACTCTTAGAAGCAGAATTCCTAGCCCATAACATAAGTCACATGCTGATAGCTGTGATCTGAAATCTAAATATTTATGTCTCTCCAGAATTCAGGTTAAACCCTCACTCCCCAGGTGATGGTGTTAGGAAATAGGACCTTTTGGGAGATGATTATATCACAAGAGCCTTCACGAATGGGTTTGGTGCCTTAAAAAAGATACCAGAGGGGCTGGAGGTATAGCTCAGTGGTAGAGTGCTTGCCTAGCATGTGTGAGGCCCTGGGTTTGCAGTTTGAGCCCAAGCACAAAAGAGGAAGATGAAGACCCAGGGCAGAGATCTGGCTCTCCTTTTCTACTGTGTGAGGACGGGGAGAAGGCACCATCTGTGAGCCAGAAAGTGAGTCCTCACCAAATACCAAGCATGCCTTATCTTGGGCTTCCCAGCCTTCAGAACTGTGAAAAATCAATTCCTGTTGTTTACAAGCCACCCAGTTCATGGTACTTTGTTACAGCATCTCAAATGGATTAAGACCACAGCTATTGCCAAAAGCCCCATGTAGAGAGCCTGTTTTCCCACACCCTAGCCAATGCAGTGTGTTTTAATCTTTTGCCAATCTGATAAGTGAAAAATGGCCTTTCAGAATCACTTTATTTTGCATCTCGGTTAGGATGACTGAGTTGAGCTTTCCCATGATGTGGTTTTGAAATACAATGTGCCCAGAACTACTACCCAAGATGGCTTTCTCCACAGTTTCTGGAGAGGCTGGCACCAGCCTGTGCTTTTAGTTCAATACCCTGATGTGCCCATGTGGGAAATGAGCAACTTCTTTTGAAACTCAGGATTCTTGTGGAGAGAAATAAACCAGGTAACCAACCCTTCTGCTCCCCCAACCTGTATCATCCCCTCTCCAGTGCCAGAAATTGTCACCTCCCTTGATCACCCACTTCTGACAGTCCAAAGAAAATGAGCAAAGCAGTTTCCCTTCCCTCTGTTCCTCAGGCCAGAAACATCTTAGAGAATGAAGAGACTTTGTCCTAAGCCATCAAGTGCTCCCCAAGGAGCCTAGTCTCCATGAAACAGCAACAAAGGCCCAAAAGACACATCTTAAGCAAACCCAAATTTTGTATTCCTTCCAACTCTGCTGGTGCAGGACACTGCCCCCATGAGCTCGAGACAGACAGCAGTACCTGGACCCCGATTTGATTGCTTAGGTTCCAGGCCAGCTGTGTCTCTCTGGCAGGTCATTCAGCCAACCCAGAGGATGTAGTCCCTGTTCTGGAGGAGATCAAAGCTAGTCCTGCTGCATCCTCTGAAATTCTCTGTCCTTTGTTCAGAGGGCCCTCACTACAGAGCTTGGGTGAATTATGTCTCCTGGCCTCACCTGAAACTACTTCTGGCTTCAAGGAATGATCTCTATCTCAGGAATCTTGTCAAAGAGTGTATCCCTGGTTTGTCCAAGGGAGGCCTGTGTCCCTTCTGAGCCCTCAGAAACACCAGGACCACCACCATCCATTGCTCTCTCCTGGACAAGTCCTGGCTGACAGAACATCTGGGTTCATAGTCTCATTGTCACCGCCATCTTGTCTCCTCCACACCCAGCTGCTTCCTGTCAGCCATGATCAGAAGTAAAGCCCATCTGAACACTCAGCCTGGAGGGAACTAAGCTTATAAACCAAACCCCTTCAGAAACGAAAGCCAAACTACAGTGGAGGATCTGCCCAAGGTCACTGAGAAACAAGGGTGGGTGCCAGAGTTGAAACTAGAGCTCAGGACTCCAGTGAGGGTCTCACTAGCTTCAGCCAATTCACTTCCCAGAGATTGCAATCCCAGTTCCTGCCCCCAACTCCCAACACCTGGTAAATGGCCACAGCCTGTCTCCCCTAGGCCTATCCCAGCACAGGCAGCTGTGGGACCCCCGATCAGCAGCATGTCACATTGAGCATGTTATTATGGAGTTATTTTTATGGAACCACTTCTGGAGGAAAGTTTTATAGTTGAATACTGTAAATATATAAAGTACAAAACGTATGTGAAATGTATAGCCATAGGCCAGGCACAGTGGCCCACGCCTGTAATCCCAGTGGTTTAGGAGGCTGAGGCAGGAGGATTGCAAGTTCAAATCCAGCCTCAGCAACTTAGTGAGGCGCTAAGCAACTCAGTGAGACCCTGTCTCTAAATAAAATACAAAATAGGGCTGGGGATGTGGCTAGTGGTTGAGTGCCCCTGAGTTCCATCCCTAGTATCCCCCCCTCCCCGCCCCCCTCTCTCTCTTCAGTGCTTGGGCTCAAACTGCAAAGCTTTAAAGGAACTTTTTTTATTGACCGTTTCAGGCTTCTTTCCTAAAGCTTGAAGGGATAGGACAGTGTGTCTGTTTGTTCCACTTTTTTGTTTATAAATCCGGGTAGAAAATATTATAAGTAGTCATCTAGTAAATGACTCTGCTACTGAACCATGAGATAATAAACTGGCGGCGCCTGCAGCAGCGGTGACAACAGCTTCTTCTCCTTCTCCTTCTCCTTCTCCTTCTCCTTCTCCTTCGGAGCACTTGACCACTGAGCCACATCCCCAGCCCTATTTTGTATTTTATTTAGAGACAGGGTCTCACTGAGTTGCTTAGTACCTTGCTTAGTTGCTGAGGATCCTCCTGCCTTAGCCTCTGGAGCCACTGTGATTTCAGGAGTGTGTGCCACCACACCCTGCTAATTGGCCCCTTTTAAAAAAAATCTCTCTCTCTCTCTCTCTCTCTCTCTCTCTCTCTCTCTCTCTCTCTCTCTCTTTTTAATTGGTACTCAAAATTGAACCTAGGGGTGCTTTACCGCACAGTTACATTCCCAGCACTTTCTATTTTTTGACATATGGGCTCACTTATTCTCCAAGGCTGGACTTGAACTTGCAGTCTTCCGCTCGGTCTTCCGGAATTGCTAAGATTACAGGCATGTACCACCACACCCAATTTGTATTTCTGTTTGTTCTATAATTAGACATCTTACAACAAAACAATAAATTACAAAAAGATATGAAATTAAAAAAAGCAGAACCAGTGGAGAATGGATATTATTGACAGCTTCAGGCTTCTTTCCTAAAGCTTGAAGGGATAGGACAGTGTGTCTGTTTGTTCCACTTATAAACAATATGGAAGCAAGGAGGAGAGAGTCAGGGATAAACAAATATATTGTACATCCGATGGAGATAAGTGCTGAGGAAAAAAAATAAAGCAAGGCCAGCCGGACATGGTGCCGCATGCCTATAATTCCAGTAATTTGAGAGCTAGAGGCGGGAGGATCACAAATTTGAGGACAACTTCAGCAACTTAGAAAGAATCTCAAAAAAAGGGCATTGGGTGAGGGTGGAGCTCAGTAGTAGAGCAGTTACCTGGCATGTGTGAGGCCCTGGGTTCAATCCCCAGTATTGCAAAATATAAATAAAATAAAAAATAAATGAAGCAGGGTGATGAGAATAGGGAGCGTGTAGCAGGAAGGCTGTTGCCCTTTTATGAAATGGTTAGGGGAGGCCTTTCCTCTCTAAGAGGGTGACATTTCAATTGAAACCAAATATCTGGAAAAGAACATTGGGTGGGGCAGGATGACTGCATGGGAGGTCTTGAGGCAAGACTGGGCTTAGCCAGGTGGGATACAGTGCCACCAGACAGGGACATGGAAATGCTGGCCTGTCAGTTGGCTCTGAGAGTGGAATTCAGGGGAGATCTCTGGGAGTTATCAAAGTGTGGGTGAGACTTGATGAGGTCATCTTTTTATCCAGGGCTTACCTTTCCAGAGATCAAGAACAAACCTATGGAGAATACTAGGAAGTATTGCTGGACTGCAATTCCTACTCCACGAACACCCATGATTCCCACTGGTGGCTGTGTTTTTTGATCTTGTCATCAGTGGCCCTGCATTCCCTGCCCCTTGAACATTGCAATCATGGGGTGGAGCTTACTATGTAAGGTGTTTTTCCTGGTGAGACCTGGGCATGCCGGAGCATGGATACACTTGCCTCTAGCCATGCTAGGTCAACAGGGAATAAGATTTATTGAAGAAACATGTAGAAAAACAGCAAAATAACTTGTTTCTCTGAGCCCTCCTTATCTCATAGAGGTGCACGTGGCCAGGCTGAGCCAGAATCTCTGAGATAAATGCTCAATGTTAAACCCCAACACAAAGAAAAAGACCACCAACTCTAATTTTAAATCAAATTAAAGCAAGCTTATATTGGTATACACTGGAGCTGGCCAGGACTGTCTGTCCCGAAAACCCTGGGTTAGAGATCAGTACCCCAGCTCTCTAGGAACACAGTTTTATAGCACAAAAAGTTGCAAAAGTGGGGGGTGTCTTGAAAACTTACAGATAACAGGATTTTGACAAGTATAATACAAAGGCAGATAGTAGGTTAATGATCTATATGGCTTAACATTTCAAGGTAGGGAATAAATTTAGATCCCAACATCAGAATTTAGGAGGCGCCACTGAGGTTTCAGAGAGGGTTGTTATCTGGTCAGGGGGAGCCAGGATTTATGAGACTAAGGTTTTAGAGAAGATTATTATCTGGTCAGGGAAAGCCAGGCATGTGTGAGTTCAAGGCACGGCCAGGAATTCCAAACAAGTTTAGAAATTGCAGTAATTTAGAGTAAAACAGAAATTAACTTTTCATGACTTTGTGACGAGAGGGCTCCCCAACCTAAGATGGAATTAGGCTGGGTTCATCACTCATAAAGAAGAGCTCCCTGCTTCTTACTCTCCCACCCCCTACTGCAGTGTACATAGTTCAAAGGAAGCTGAGAGGAGAGTAGGGGACACCTGGCCAAAGAAAAGGGCACCTTCAGAGCTTGGTCACAGGTATCAGCCAGAAGTCTCATGATATTCCCTGAACCAATAGGACATATTCTTCAAGGCTTGCCACCCACCCCCCAGGCCCTCTTTCCACCCTCAGGCTCAAGTGTCTCTGACCTCCCTTCACCAAAGTCTACTCCTGGGTACCCTGAGATTCCTTTGGGTCAAACCAACTAACTAAGAGACCAGGCTTCAAGCCAGATTGCAAGGTTTCTGAACCTCAATGCTACTGATATTTGGGGCTGAATTTGTCTTTGGGAAGCTGTCCCATGCATTGTAGGACATTGGGTAACATCCTTGGCCTCTAACCTACTAAAAGCTCTTAGGACTCCCCAAGATGTGTCAATCAGAAAATGTCTCCAGACATTGCCAGGTGTGTTCTGGGGAGCAAGATGAATCCCCAGATAAGAACCACACTAAGCTGAAATAAAACACCAGGACTGCGTGTTCAGGTAAAAGCAAGAAGCTTGTGGAAAAGAACTGGGAGCAGTCAAGATTTTTCCTCCTCAAATCAGAATTTATCTTCTCTATTTCTTCTGTTTAATTTCTTCAACGCTAGACCACAGGAATGCTCTGGAAGATAACGTTGTAACACTTCAATGCCACAGAGTCTATTTGCATAGGAATCCAGCTCACTTTATAGTTTTGTGACCTTGGGCAAGTTACTTACCTTTTCCTTAACAAAAATACCTACCTCCTAGGGTTGTGGGGAGGAGCACGTATTGTAAAGTTAGAACAGTGTCTGGCACGCAGTAAGTTGTTGAAAGAGGGCTCCCTGGGAGACTGAGGTTTGTGTACAGGAAGTTTATTGGAGCGTCCTCAGGATGCACACCTGTGTGGGAAGGGATGGGTCAGGTAGAGGGCAACCTGGACTGCTTGTCCTTGCAACGGAGGTGCAAATGATGACACTTCCAAGTTGTCCCGAGTTGTGAGCTGCCCCCAGGAAGTGGGCATGACCTTGGATGAGTGGCTGTCTACCAGAAGGACAGTTCCTGAGGAGGACCTTGGCAGATAGCCATCAGCAGCAACACTCCAAGTCCTGGGAGATGAGAGCTTCAGGCCCGAGAAGAGACAACGGAGCATCCGCTGCATGAGGAGTGCCCAGGGCCATTTTGATGAAGCCACCCTTAAATAGAAGTGAAAGTGTCTGTACTACCATGGAGTTACTCCCAGATTAACAGTGACCCTGTGAGGCACCCCAGCTTATCCAAGCCCCACTCTCTCTTCTTTCTCCCTCCTTGGAGCAGGAATTGGAGAGTGTTGTCACTCTACTCTAGCCTTGGAGGCAGAGGGCAGGGCAGCAGGTGCACTCTGGCTCCCCACCCCACCCCCAGCTGTGTAACCTTGGTGAGATCATTTGTCCCCAGGGGACTTCAGTTTCTCCTGGTAAGCTAGGAGGAGTATTACTCCTGGCCCAGATCCAGGCAGGGTGATCCAATGTGGTTCTGCACAGCAGCAGTCCTCAAAGTCCCTGAACCATTAGGACTGACTACCTCATCTGGGAACTTGCTAGAAATGCGAATTCTCTGGCCCCACCCCATCCCTACTGAATCAGGAGTGCCAGGAGCCTATGTTTTGGCAAGCCCAGGGCTTCCAGTGCTGGACAGCACTTAGCCTGTGCCTGAATCCTAGGAGCCATGTCAGCCTCCATTGACTCTAAATCTGAACTTGAAATCTGCCCATCAGGCTTAAGTTCACCTGTGAGCAGAGGGTCACCTGCTAGTTAAAGCCAGCTCTGAGGTGCCCACACACAGGGCGCCAGCTAGGACAACAGGGCTGGATACCAGGGCCAAAGCATCGCGCTCTCTCCTCATGCTCCTCCCCTAGCCTGGAGAAATCAGGTTAAAATGAATGTCAAGGGCAAATTCAGATAACTAGGAGAGGCCACCACAGGACAGCAGGGTGTGTGTGTTCCTGTCAGTAATAACAGGAAACTCTGGGAAAATCGAGCACAAAAGTGGCAGTCCTCCTTCCTCGGCCTGGCTCCTGATCCCAGGTGGTCACCTGCTTTGTTTGGCCACAGGGCTCTCCTAGGTGGGAGGACTTGATATGCTCCACAGTCCAGTCATCTGTGTGTCTGTCACCTACTCTGGACTGGGAGCTCTTGCCTGGTTCCTTAACTTGCACTGAGTAGCACCCCTAGCGGTACTGAATTGAATTGATGGAATTCCGTGCTGTTCTTAGGTATGTGCAACAGATTCTGGAAAGCTGTGAGCCAAAAGGCAGGGAGATGACAGATGAGGAAGCTGAGAGAGAGAATATGAGCATGGGGGGAATGAACCCAGGCGCCTATTATATCCTCCTGAATGGCTCAAAAAAGAAACTACGGCAACAATGAAAAGAAATAGCAGGAGACGGTCCTCTGCAGGGAAGAAAGGGAAGAGGGGCCAGAAGGCTCAATCGGTGGCAGACAAGATTGAAGACACTCAGTTTTCAAGAATGAGAAGCCAGTGCTTCCCTTCTGACAGTAGCACCAGAAGAGATTAAAAATAGCACGTCTATTTAGTCCCCACTCTGCGCTTAGGTCCCACCCTGTGCAGGGCACCAACTCTTTAACGAAAACCAAACCTAAAATGTCAGGCTTTCCTCTTGAAGGAGGGCTCCCCAGATGAAGCAGGACAGAGAACAGGCTGGGTGTGGCTGGCTGCTGCCTCCCTGGCCTCCAGAGATGAGGTTTCTTCTCAGTTCTCTGGCCCACCTTTGACAGGAGCTCCACTCTGTGATCATGTGTGAGTTGGAATTGTCATTCCAGGCTTGCTGTGCTTCTCTGAGTCAGGATTATGTCAATTTCAGTGATCAGGAAGAAATTAGAACTGGTGTTGATCAGTGTATCCAGGAGTTTCTGGATATTACAAGATAGACAGAATGGGTTTTTTCTACCAAAAAAAAAATTGCAATTGTCTGTCCAAAAATCAGAGTTTTCAAAAGGGCATCTGAGAAATAAGGAATAAATTGCAGCAGAGAGTCACGCTGGTGCAGAGCCCTTTACAAAGCTGAGCCAGGGCAGCAGGTGCTGGAGGACATCCGTGTGCCACACAAAAAGCCTGTGATTGTCCCTCAGGTCCCCTGGAGCAGATATCTGCCAATATACATGTGCCTCTGAAGCAGACCTGAGCAGGGTCTGGCTACAAAGTAGCCCCCTGCAGGCAGTTTTGTTAGACATCCCTCTGTGCGGACATGGCATTTTATTTATTATTTAGATGTTTCTGGACCTTTATTTTATTCATTTACTTACATATAGTGCTGAGAATCAAACCCAGTCTTAACATATGTTAGGCAAGAGCTCTACCACTGAGCCACAACACCAGCCCTGGACATCGCATTTTAACAGAACTGTTTGGCTGGGCATGATGGTACATGCCTGTAATCCCAGCCACTCAGGAGGCTGAGGCAGGAGGATCACAAGTTCAAAGCTAGGTGCTAAGCAACTCAGTGGGACCCTGTCTCTAAATAAAATACACAATAGGGCTGGGGATGTGGTTCAGTGGTCCAGTGCCCCTGAGTTCAATCCCCAGTACCAAAAAAAAAAAAAAAAAAAAAGGATGAGTAGTTATTAGTTTTGCTTCCACCAAAATTTCCCCCCTATTTTTCTGAGCTGTTAATTACTTGAGTACTTTGTAAAATGCCTACAGCTGGGTGAATGAAGGGAGTTTTTGTTTTTGTTGTTAGCAAAGTTAGACTATTAGTTTGATGACACAGATTCTTTTTTTTTTTTTTTTTGGCTTGTTTTTAAATTTTTTTCATTTTTGTATGACTATCTATCTCTTTGTTTTCAGTCGTTAGTTTGTCATGATCTGAGGGAAAATATTACAGTAGTCTGAGAATCAGGGGAGAAGGAGTTTGTATATAATACCCATCTATGGTAGCCTAGAAAAATATGTAAATTTGCTGTTTCAAGACTCTGAATTTCAAGACTCTGAACTACTTCCAAAAGAGGAATCTCATGCAGCATTTGTAATGCTTCCAGAGCATTACAGAGTCCAAATGTTTGGAAATGGGTCAGAAAAGGGTTAGAATATGCTAGGTTAAGCCAGTTGTGGTGGCACACACCTATAATCCCAGTGACTTGGGAGGCTGAAGTAGGAAGATCACAAGTTCAAGGCCAGCCTCAGCAACTTAGTGATGCCCTAAGGAATTTAGCAAGAGTCTGCCTCAAAATAAAAAATAGAAAGGGCTGGGGTGTGACTCAGTGATTAAGCACCCCTGGGTTCGATCCCTGGTGCAAAAAAAAAAAAAAAAATTTAGGTGAGTGCTGTAATATTACTCTAGATCCTTAAGTTGATGCTGCCTTTTATTTGGGTAAGTCTATGTTTTGTTTGGAATTTCCTGCTTTTGAGAGGAGCTGTACCAGGACATGATAGGCTAAATGCTTTCAGTAATGAACTCGAGTGAGCAATGAAGAAGACCCTGTCTCCACTAGTGTGACAGCTGGAACACCAATGAAGTACAAAGGGTCAAAGCTTGCTCGGATGTCTCTTTTTCTTTTGAGTCTCATTTTGTTTTCTTGTGTTTCTGCTTTACTTTTGGGGAAGAGACAGTTTACACTGCTCATGGATTTGATTCCAAGGGGCTGGGCCTCGGGGGGTGGGTGGGGCTGGGGTGGGGGGATGAGCTGAGGAGGATCCCGCTTCGCCTCCACAGAGAGTGTGGGGCCTCCGTCTCTTACTGAAGGACGTTTTGCTTTCTGTTTCATGCATCTCTTCTTAGATTGTGTCCCTTCACCCAACACAAGCACTCCCCTGTCCTCTGAGTGGCCACTAGGTGTGAAGCTCAGTGTCTTGTTTGGTTTTCTCCAGCCTTGAAGATCCTTTGTCACCTGTCAACCTCCACTCATGTTCCTGGTCTGGCCTGGGTGCCACCTGGTCCATGAAGGCTCCAAATACCCTTCCTTGGGTAGATGGCCAATGTAGATCCATCCACGTGGACATGTCCAGGGCACGGGACTTTCTACCTTCCATTGTCCTTGCTCAGTTCTCCCTTATGGGTTAGTGAATGTTGTTTCTGGGCCCCCTGCTGCATAATGTGCACCTAGGAATTAGGCATTGTTCCCAGTGAACACACAAGACCATATGTTTTATCCCATACTTTGTATTCACTTTGTATATGATACTCATGACTCTCTCACCTGTGCTGTGGGATGGTATTTGGCATGTGGACCTATGACCTGTCATTACCAGCCTGAGGCCAGCAGATCCCCAGTTAGAATATATAGGTTAAAGCTTTTGAAAGTTATTTTTTTTACTTATCAGGGTTTAACCTGGTCATCTTGTGCTAGTTAGGAGCTCTGAATGGCAGTTTTAGATTTCTTCATTAAAAACCTCAATAAACTGGGCTAGGAATATAGCTCAGTTGGTGGAGTCCCTGGGTCACATGCACAAGGCCCTGGGTTCAATCCCCAGCACCACAGAAAACAAACAAACAAACAAAATACTCAATAAACTAACTTGGGGCAATCTTTCAATGATAAAGGTATTTTTGCTGAAAAAGACTGGGAACTGTTCTACTTGGTTCTTATTGAAAAAAATTTGAATTAGTGTGTATACAAGTTATTGTCATTTCTTTATATTAATTCAGAAATTATCTGTCAAGTAAATAGTAATTTTTCAATATTGTAATAAATAAATAAATAACAATATAGTGTTCACAAGTCCATGGGAGACATGGACTTTGCCCTTAAGGAACTTCAAAAGTGTTTGGCAATATTTGACTAAGTATAAACATGTATTCATTCAACAAACATATGCTGAGTGCCTATTCATCTTAGGAGCTGTGCTAGATCCTGGGGCTTCTGTGATGAGTTATGCAGCTTGTAAGCTTCTTGGAGAGACAGTAAAAAACACCACTGTTTGGACGTGGGGTGGGTCAGTGGGGGTGCCCTTAACAGGAGCTGCTGTGTCCCCAGAGGTGAGGGATGTCTTCCATGAGGCCCAAGCAGTGAGGCAGAATGAGCATTTGGGGATAGTGGGGTCATCAATCTGGTCTCAGAACTGTGCAAAGGAAAGGGAGGAGGAGAATTCCTTTTGGAGAAGCTGGGTTTGGGTAGATGGCCAGTGCAGATCCATCCATGTGGACATGTCCAAGAAGCACTTCCAAAGTAGAAAGGTGACCCCTGGCAAGGTAAGAAGCCAGTTACAGTATTCTGAAGAAGCAGCTAGAGGAAAGGAAGGTGGGAGATCTTGGGATAGGAACTGAGATGCCGGATGGAGGAAGGGGGGCTTTGCTGAAGGCAGGAGAGGAGAGGGGCAAGCTGTTCTGTGGAAACTCAGAACAATTCATAAGGAGAGGAGGGAGTGGGGAGTGGCTCATCTGTGCCTCCAGGGCACTGAGAATCCACAGAGGGGTACTGGATTTCCCATGTAAATCAGGGAGCACACATAATGCATGTCTGACCGCACCTAGAAGAGGACGTCCCCTCCCCTTCCTGGCAAAAGCAGCCCAAGATCTAAAGCCAAGGCCGAGCAGGTCTGCAGCATCTGGCCTCCTGGGCCTGGCAGGGAGGTGGTGCAAGCTGTCTGCATGGTGTCAGCGGTCACCCTTCCCCACCACTGACTAATGATGGGACGCCAGCATTTCCTTTGAGCTTCAGAGATGAAAGGGGCCACTGCCGCTGGGGGTAGGCAGGTGGGACAAGCAGGTCAGGGCAGGTCTGCCTAACAGCTCAGCAGAGCTGGCCTCTCCCTCACCCCTCCAGCTCCAAGTCACCTCTCCCCTACAGCTTTGCACAGAAAAGAGCCCGAGGCTGGCCTTCAGTGAGGGAAAACACGGTTCATGCAGCCTTTTCCAGAGGACAGGCCTCTTACACACTGCTGACACCAAGACCCAGGCTTGGGACCAGCCCAGGGTTGCTTCTTTGGGCCAGCATAGGCCTCACAAAAGAGGTGGGGTGCTGGCCTCTGGGGTTGGAGCCACACCCAGGAGCAGTGAGGAGGTTTTGGAAATCAAGGCGTGCCCACCCTGACCCAGGAACCCCTGCTCCACCCATGTCCCTCAACCATTTTTGGCACTGGAGTGGCTTTCCCCTGCTTGGCCCCTCCCCCAGCCTTGCTCTGATAAGATGGCGAGTTTAGGGGGTAGCACAGCTGGAGGAGGATGGATGTAGCTGCAAGGGAGGGGCTGGAATGAAGCCCCCCAGCAGGGGCCCTTCTTCCTCTCCTGGCTCCTTTGTCAACTCACTTCCCTTCTTGGAGTCCTCCTTTCCTCATCTAGGAAATGGAATCAGGAGTGCACACTATTGTGCATTTTAGAGGACCCATTTTAGAGGAGCATTGTGAGTCAGCGCAGGAAGGTTCCAACTTTCCCAATAGTCAGGTTCTGTAAATGCTGATGGTTGCTACCGTCTTATCAGGAGTTTTCAACATGACGTCCATAGAGCCCAGACATGGGGGCTCTGTGGCGAGCTTGACGTATAAGAAGCATGTGTGGGCATCTCTCTGGTGGATAGCTCTTGTCAGTTCTCAAAAACGGGACCCAGCAGATTTAAGACACATGTCAAGTTTCAGATGAGCCAGTGGAACCAAGGTCACACAGCTTGTAAGAGGCAGAACCAGGAGGTAGGGTCCTTCCCTCCAACCTCTACCCCGGTTAAACACCATTTCTCCCTGTTGCCCATCCTGCGGCAAGGGAGGGGAAAGAGATGCTCAGAGGGACCCAGGAGGGAGGGAACCAGATACAGAGCCCAAGCCCTTACTCTTCATCACCAGGATGAGGGCATCACGGTGGGTGGGGGACAGTGAGGGACAGGAGAATGAGGAAGCCCCAAGGATAGGGAAGAGGCCTGGGAGTTCCCTCCAGGAAGCCCCACCTGCTAAATAAGTGAGCCATCCTGTTTCCCAACACCCACCCCATGCAAGGCCGAGGAGGAAGCACAGCTCTCTCAGTCACTGACCACGTTGAGATAGCCTCCCTGGTTTTTAGTTTCTGGAAAATAAAAATGGGGGGGTGGGCGCTGGAGTTGTGGCTCAGTGGTAGAGCGCTTGCCAAGCATGCGCGAGGCACTGGGTTCGATCCTCAGCACCACATAAATGTAAAATAAAGATATTGTGTCCACCTAAAACTAAAAAATAAATATTTTTAAAAAATGGGGGGTGGGGAGGTGGGTAGTGGGTGAAAACAGCTCTGTGGAACATGCACGGCAGGAGAGGCTGGGGAAGATACCTTGCCAAAGCCCTTGGGAAACATGATGGGCCACACTCAGTATAAAGGAGCCCTAAGGTTTGGATCTGGAATGTTCCCCGAAGGCCCATGTGGTAGAGGCTTGGTTCCTAGTGTGCCCCTACTGGACAGTAATGAAAACTTTGAGAGGTCTAGTGGGGGGCCTTCAGGTCACTGGACGTGTGCCCTGAAGGGGCTAATGGGCCCCTAGCCTCCTCTTTCTCTCTTACTTTCTGGCCACCAAGTGAGTAGTTTGTTCCACTACATGTTCCTGTCATGATGTGCCACCATAGGCCCAAGGTCATGGGGCCAAGTGATCATGGACTGAGACAGTTAAAACTCTGCACTGAAATAAAGTTTTTTCTCTCTATAAGTTGATTATCTCAGGTATTCGTTACAGTGACGGAAAGCTGACTCACACAGGCAGCCATCACCCAAAGATGCCAGGTATCAAAAAAACTGAGTGCCAGGCCTGGGCTGGATGCTTTGCCTACATCAGTCTGCATGTCAGGACTTCAGGAGGCCTTCCTTCCCCACCCAGATAGCGTCAACTCTCTTCTTCCCCGCCTTCTAGTTACTCTCTCACATGTCCTTTTCCTTTCCTCCCCACCACCTGTTCTAATTTTGGATGTTTCTATGTGTTCTTTTTCTTCTCTGCCACTTGATGATGTTCTTTCCTAGGAACCATGGCAGTGTGTTGATGGCTGTATATCCATGCAAACATAGTGCCGGGCATTTAGCAGTTACCCAAATATTTGTTAAATGGATGCATGGCTGTCTGTAATCTTCACAATAGCTTTATGGGATAGTTATTGTTATCATGCATGAAAGAAGAAATCAGAGACGTGTTTAAGCACATAGCTGTTATCACCAGATTTTCGCTCTGCTCCTTCCCCTGAGGGATCTAGAGAACAAGAAAACCCAAGGGTCAGAAGAGTAATGGCTCACTGGTTCAGATGGTACCCAGTGCTGCGTGATTCCCAGATCAGTCCGCCCAACATCCCGCCACACCCAGTGACTCTGAGTCAGCAATCCACAGCCACAGAGCTGGAGGCCAATCCAAACTGACCTGTTTATTTCCCAAGCCAACTAAGACCAAGCCCTTCTCCACCCACCCCAGAGCAGTCTACAGCTGGGAGTCCACACCCTACTCCTCAAGCCTTAATGTAGCAGATAAATTAGTGAATGAACTCTTTTATAAAACATTGTGTAGAGGAAATACATACATATTTATAGAGCCAGTGGGATGGGGTTTGTTGCCTGAACACAGGTAATCAGAACTTGCTCCATTAGAGTGGCTGACCTTAGTCACCTGGGTGCCCACCTTCCTTGCACTTTCCTTCCTTGCACTTTCTTTCCTTGAAGTGATTGACTGCTGTTGCTGCAACCCAGTACCTCAGCTAGTAACCATAGATCAAAAGAGTCAACTCCCAAAGGGAACTGCTTTCTGGCGGCCCCCTACTGGCCTGCTCCTATGAGGTGGGTCACTCCCCTGCCCTCCTTCTTACTTAGACAGGCAGCCTTGGCCTGGTCCCAGATATTTAGCTGAACCTGACCTGAAGATAGGAATTTTTTAAAAAACACAAGGGAAACAGGCATAAACCTGGACTGCCCAGGCAAAGGACCAATTCTTACCCTCCTACTGTAGTTTCACCTGCTCTGGACTGGCCCAGTCCTACCACTCTTAATGTTCCAAAACCTATTTCCCCATCAACAATAAACTTCTCTTGGGTATCTACTCTCCAAGGCCTTCCAGAGTCTTCATTACACATTTTAAGGCATCAATGATATTGGTGACTTATAGTACTGGGGTTAGAACTAATGCCTTCTCCAAATCGCATATGAGACCAGGCCATGTAGGACCTCTGGTGTTGAATCCTGGATCTTTTGACTTCTTGGGCATGCTCCCCCAAATCAGGGGATCATGAATGGGTCTGAATTTTAAAAAATCAAGACGTGATCCTGTCAACTGCCGAGTCTTTTCTCTGTGAGTCTCCCTGTAGCTAAGGGCCAGGGTCAAGGAGAAATTAACCCGTCTGTGGCCGTGGTCAATGCAAAAGGCTTCTATTCCATCACCTTCTCCATATGTTGTGCATGCAAGTATTGGTCTGCTTCAGTGCAGCTAGGAACCCCAGGTGTCGCTTCTTGGTGGTAACAGGTGGGGGCTAAAGAGATCTACCTATAGTGACCTGCACCCACCCCAACAGGGATGGTCCTCAGCCCTTTGTGAGACATCCCATGAGTAGGCACCCATCCTTTGCTTCTAGAACCCATGAGTAGGCACCCATCCTTTGCTTCTAGGCCATGTTTGTAAAACTGCTTTAAATAAATCTTGCTAAAGCAGATAGTACCAGATAACGGAAACTCAGCCTCCAGGCCCAGAATGTTCTCCTCTCCTCCCCCTTTGCCCCTCCCACCCCCCATCTGCATACAGTTCATAGCAGCTCTGGTGCTCTGGGAAAACAGAAGCCCACTCAGTCTTCCTTGGGCCACTGCTTCTCGCTCATTTGTTTGAGGGTCCTCAGGGAGCCAGACTCCTCCATGTCTGAGTCAGGCTAATACCTGCTGCAATCCTCCCACCCCCCACAGAAACAAGTGCGCAGATCCAACCCCTTGGAGTAGAGCTGAAAGAACTCGGGGCTCAGGATGTGGCTTTGCGGTGAGCTCCTGAGTAGGCATAGGAGATGGGATGACGGGTTCCAGGCCTCACGGTGAATGTATTGATGGGGCTTCCATAATGGGAGGTGTTGTGAGGAGACCTGGGGGAGAGCAAGAGAGCAGTGAGGTTTGTATCTGCAGTTGGTTGACCCACACCCTGCGTATCTTCCCTAGGGCAAGAGGGATATGGCTCAGCACAGGGTTTAACCTCAGGGCGGGACCCCCAGTCTACCAGACTCAGGGCTTTCCTTTCTTTCTAGGTCTTGCTGGCCAGGGAACATGCCTAATACCACTCAACTCAGAGCCCTTCACTCCTAGCCTGGGGTCTGGGTACATTTCGTGTTACTGGGAAATCCCTCCAGCCAAGGACACTCAGATCTTCCCCATGCGACATTTAACTTGTAGCCCTGGGAGTGGGGGACAGAAGGGAGCCCATGGAGAAAGAACAAGGGCAACAAGGGGGCAGGTAAGGAAAGGCCCGCACCGCCCCCTCCCAGGTTAGGAAGCCTCTCTTCCTTTTCTCAGCAAGCCACAGCTGATCTGCCGTGGCCTGGTCAGCAACTCTGGTCCAAAGGCAGTGTCTCCATGGACATCACCTGGCTTCCCACCCCGGGCTACCTCTATTAGCCGATCCCCAAGCTCACCTGCCGGTAGCAGGGACGAAGCTGTAGTCTGCGCCGCCGCCTCCGCTGCCTCCGCCACCCGGCACTTTGTACTTGGCCTCCGCGGCGCCCCGGGCAGCGCCCTCCTGGGACAGCCTGCGCGCGTGCAAGCCGCCGGGGGGCGCGCGGCCCGCGGAGTTGACGCGCCGCATCTCCGGGCCTCCGGGCGCCCCGAAGGGCCCTCCGGGCGCCGGTCCGAAGCAGTTGGGAGTGCTCAGGCTGCGGCCGGGGGCGCCACGGTGCAGCCCGGGGTTGCGGGGAGGCTCCCCGACGTACAGGCGCTTCTTGATGAGCGAACGGCCCCCGCCTGAAAAGCGCTCCAGGCCCCGGGCCCCGGAATAGAGCGCACCGGGAAAGCGCGAGAAGCCACGAGCCGGCGGGGCCGCAGGGCCAGCGTCCAGGGGCTGCCCCAAGTCTGAAAAGTTGTTCCGTGCTGGGGACCCCCGGTAGCCCACGTACTGGAGGGCGGGGGCCGGAGCCGGGGCCGGGGGCTCGGGGTCATTGCTGAACTCTGGCGGCGGTGGGATGATCTCAAAGCTGAATTCCGATTCCTCTTCCTCCTCCTTCCTCCTGTAGGAAGGAGAGGGTGGAGAGGAGGAGGACTTGGGCAGCAGGCGGCCATGGGAGAGGTTGGAGGGAGCTGGTCTTTCCCAGGCCACAGGGACTCGGGGCTCTGCCTTGGTCCACATGGGACGGTGGATTGGCTCTTGGTCTCTTCCCTGCGGGGGCTTCCACTGACTGGGTGCCATGGGCGGCGCAGCCGAGGTCAGCTGGGAGTCCTTCTCAGCGTCCTTGGGTAACCTGGGAACCACAGTGAAGGAGTTGGGCCGGCCATCGCTGTAGAAGATGCTGTCGGAGCTAGCCTCAGGATGGCTCCTGTGGCCCCGGAGACTCCCAGGCAGGGAAGACCGCCCCAGGGCTGCCCCTCCAGACCTCCCCTTCTGTGCTCTCTGCCTGGCTGCCAAGAGCAGGGCCATGGGGGAGCCCTGTTCCACCACCTCCCCAGTCACTGGGTGTCTGAGGAGTTGGTCAGCAGGCTGGGCTGGGGCAGGGGGTTTGACTGGCAGGCCCTGGGGCTCCTTCTCTTCAGACTCTGCTGCCCCTCCTCTGGCCAGCGTAGGCATTACCACAGCAACCTCGCGGCTAGGGCTGTTTTGGCTGCGATGGGGCTTGTAGAGAAATGGCACTTCTTCTGGGTTAGGGGACATCTTTGGTAGGAGGGCTGGAGAAGAGGGGGCTTCTGGTGTGGGCAGCCTATTGGCCTCTGATGTGGGCTCTTTGGCTTCTGGTTGGGAGGATACTATACTCTCTTGAGATTCTGTCTTCTCCTGCTGCCCTACAGGGATGAGGTCCTTTTCTGCCATCAGTTGGGATGACCTAATGGGCAGAGTTGTGGCTGCAGATGATATGGCTGGCTCAGGTGTGGCCTTGGGTGGTGTGGCTGGCTCAGGTGTGGTCAGCCCAGGTGTGGCCTTGGGTAGTGTGGCTGGCTCAGCTGTAGTCAGCCCAGGTGTGGCCTTGGGTGGTGTGGCTGGTTCAGGTGTGATCAACCCAGATGTGGCCTTGGGTGGTGTGGCTGGCTCAGGTGTGGTCATCCCAGGTGTGACCTTGGGTGGTGTGGCTGGTTCAGGTGTGGCTGGCCCAGATGTGGCCTTGGGTGGTGTGGCTGACCCAGGTGTGGCCTTGGGTGGTGTGGCTGGCCCAGGTGTGGTCTTGGGTGGTGTGGCTGGCCCAGGTGTGGCCTTGGGTGGTGTGGCCTGCACAGGTGTGTCTTTGAATTGGAGTGATGTGGCTGGAAGAGGCATGGTGGGTAGAGCTGGTGGATTCTTGGGTACAGGCTTGGAGAATTTGCCATTAACAGTCCCATTTTCAAAAATTCTTCCCCCTTCCAGCCGAGGTTTAGGTGGTAGAGACCCGATGCTGGGCTTGGTCTCTTTGTCTGCAGCTGAGGACAGCCTGGCCTCCAGCTCATTCCGGATTTGCCGAACACTGGGGGTTGGTGCATCTTGGGGGATGTAGTCCACTGGGGGCAGGGGCACACTGCTGCTACAGGGACTCTTCTCAGGAGCGCCTGGGGGGCGTTTCTCTGGCAGGCTGGTGGGGGCTGCCTCCTCTAGCTGACTGAGGCCCTTCTTGCCCTCTTTGTCCTGAGAGGCCACCATGGGGCCTGGCTTGTGACTCCTGGAGCCGCAGAGATAGGCTGCCAGCTCACTCCGCAGCTTTTCCATCTGGCTGGGATCCCGCCAGTCCACAGGTTCTGAAGAGGAGGTGTCCTGCGGGCTGGGGGGTCTGGGCTTGGGTTTGAGAGCAGGTGAGTTGGATTTAGGGCTTTTGGTAAACCTGAAAGGTGGAGGGGCTGCCTGCCCAGCAGAAGGCAAAGGAGAAGCCCCTGGAGGAAGGGGAGGTGCAGGGGGAGGGAGGGGAGGCGCAGGAGGGGGTAGGGGAGGGGCTGGGGGTGGAGTCCCTGCTTGTTCCTTGGTTGCTGGCTGGCTGAGCCTTGGGCTGTCTGGCGCTGGTGCCTCTGCCTTGGGCTCCTTGGGGTGGTCTGGCTCAGGGACTCTGTCTGGGTAGACCTGGGAGGCAGGACGAATGTGGAAGCTAGGAGGCAGTGGAAAGTGGTTAGGGGCCTTCTTGGTAGCCCCCTCTTCCTCTGGGGGAGCCCCTTGTGCTTCCTGAATTGGGATAGATGAGGTCCTGACTGGGGTTGGGGGAGGCACTTTGAATGAACGGGGGAAGGTGAGGTGGGGCTCTGGGTTAGGTCCCATTTGGCTCCCTTTTAGCTCAGCAGGGCTCCTGGGGGGACTGGTTCGGGGGGCCTCTGACTGCCTGCCATTCAGTGCTACCTCTGATTTCCACTTGGTGACACCCCCAGGGGGAAAGTGACGAGTCCCCATCGCATGAGGAGACACTGGGGCTGGGGGTGCTGGGGCTGGCAAGGGGGGTGGCGGAGGGGCTAGAAAGGCCAGTGGCGGGGCAGGGGGAATGAAGTCAGGAGGGGTGGGAGTGGAGGGCGGGGAAAGAGCGGGAGGGGGGGATAGGGTGTCCAGTACTGGAGGTGGAGGTGGGGCCGTGCTGGGTGGGGGTGGGGGTGGGGATTCCTGCAGCAGAGGAGGTGGTAGGGGAGCCTTGAAAGGTGGAGGCAGTGGTGGGGCCTCCACTGGAGGTTGTGAAATGTCCTGGGGTGGCCCGGGGGCTGGGCCTGGGGGAGGTGGGGGGATGAGTAGATTAAGGCCATAGTGCTCAGGCCTCAGGTCACCCACAGAGCTGTACAGTCGGAGGTTGCCATTGACCAGTGAGCTGGTACCTGAAAGAAGGGAGAGGCAGAGATGCAGAGGGCACCTGGAGCGGCCTGTGCGCACAGGGCTGAGGGTCAGAGAGAAGCACTGGCCCTTCTCAGCCCTTTCCTCCTGAACATCAAGCGATGGAGCAGCAAAGTCTCTTGTTTCCTAGGGTCCTGGGAGTGGACCCCCAGAGGCCCTCACCAGGCCTGAACCCCCTCTAGCACTTACACTAAGTAAATTCCTATAAATTCATGCAGAGAGCTTGCCATGGTACCCTAGGAGGCATTTCATAAATGGTAACCACTACTGCCATCTTTGCTTAACTTTTCAGCTTAAAACAGGGCACCTGAGACAGAGATGGGAAGCCATGGGGCAGGGGCAGGGGCAGGGGAGGAAGGTTTGAGAAAGACCCTTGGGAGGGAGACATATGCATGAACAACTAACTCCTGCCTCTAAAAACCCTGAGTCCACCAAGAACCCTACAGAGAGCTTGTGGAGCAGAGTTTGGACTGCTGGATGGAACAGGGGTGACCTGGGCAACCTAGGCTCCCCAGAGTCTACCTCCCTCTTAGGGACAACTGTCCTCTGTGTCCCTCCTCTCAGTGCCCTGCACAAACCTGAGGAAGGCACAGCTCTGAAGGGCTCCTCCCAGTTGTCTTGACTTCAAACAATAAAAAGACCAAGAGTGGGGGAGGGAGAAGCTCACATTCACGAAGCCCCCAGGTGTCTAGCTCTGAGTTAAGAGCTGAGATAGAGCAGTAAACAACAAAACAAAACAAAAACACAAAATACCCATGATCCTCCTGGGGCTTATACTTTAAAGGGACAAGGGGACAGGCAGTGAACACAATCAATACATCCGTAAGTTATGACCACATCAGATGTTGAATGTATTGGGTAAAAAAACAGGGAGAAGCTGAGGGTGCAGTTTAAAATGGTCAGGCAAGGTCTCCAAGAGCCTGTGACCTTGGAGCACAAGGAAGGAGGGAGGGACAGCCCTGTGGGAGTCGCTGGGGCTCTCTAAGCAGAGGGCACAGCAGAACAAAGTCCCCCAGGTGGTAATATGCTTGGGGTTCTAAGTGCCCAGGGGCAGTGTGGGAGGGGTAAGAGAGCAGGTGATGAGCCAAACCCAGCAATCCTCTGAGTGATTCGGAAAGTCATTGGCAGGTTGTCAGCAGAGGTGTGACTTCCATGCCATGCAACACTTCATTTACTCCTCCAGGGCTGGCACTGTTGCCCATCATTCCTTGGGAGCTACAGAGGTGCAAGGGGCTATCTTGCCCAAGGGGGCAAAGGGAATATGGGGGAGCTGGGGTTCCAAGCCAGGTTCACCGGATGCCAGAGTGCTTCCTACCATTTCACAGCGCCCTGATTCCTTCTGCAGCCCAGTTCTGTCACTATCCCTTTCCCCTCCTCCTCCGTAGCCTTGGCCAACCCTGGCTCTCCTCAGCTCCCCGCTGCTCCCACCCACCACAACCAAGGCCAAGAGGCCTAAGAGCTCTGGCTGTGCCACCAGCTGGGGAGGTGGGACAGATACTTGGCTGTGGGGCTCAGGGTCCAAGAAGGAAGAAAGACGCTGAAAACCCAAACCCAGAGCCTTCTTACCTGTCACTTCTTTGTCTGCAAAGTCTTCTGGGACAGAAGGGGTGGGCACTGCCAGCCCATGGCTCTCCTGGGCATTCTGAAAGGAACCAGAGAGGTCAGGAGACAGGGAAAGATGGACAGGCAATTCTCAAGTCACTCTGCAAGGCCATTTTACTACTCACAAATCTGCAGTGACGATGTGGTTGTGGTTGTACGACCTTGTACATACATTAAAAAGAATGAATTTAAAAAGGTAAATCTGGTGGTATAGTCAATTCTTTTATTTATTTATTTATTTTGGTACTAGGGATTGAACTTAGGGATACTTTACTACAGAACCACACCCTCAGTCCTTTTATTTTTTTTATTTTGAGATAGGGTCTCCCTAAATTGCTAAGTATGGCCTCAAGCTTTCGACCCTCCTGCCTCAGCCTCCCAGTTGTTGGGATTACAGGTGTGCACCACTGTGCCCTGCAATTCTCATTAGCGGTGACAGTTACATTCTATAAAGTTGCAGCCTACACAATATTGAATATGGAATCACTATTCCTGAGGAAATACTGGGTTAGGTTTCCGTGAACCTCTAGTTACAACTTTTTGTCAACTAAATCAATACATAACTTTGTTTTGTGGGCTTCTGATTAAAGACATTTAATATATATTGTTGATTTAATATATACTGTTGAGCTGGGTGTGGTGGTACACACCTGTAATCCCAGTAGCTCTGGAGGCTGACGCAGGAGGATCACAAGTTCAAAGACAGCCTCAGCAATTTAGCCAAATCCCTAAGCAACTCAGTGAGACCCTGTCTCAAAAAAAAAAAAAAAAAAAAAAAAAAAGGGCTGGGGATGTGGCTCAGTGATTGAGTGCCCCTCAGTTCAGTCCCTGGTACCACTCCCCCCCAAAAAAAAATGTGCTTCTGCGCTACACTTGAAGGCATTTTACACTAAGTCACACACACACACACACACACACACACACACACAAAGCATAGCAATATGAAAAAAACATGGGGGTGGGATAATAGCTCAGTTGGTAGAGTGCTTGCCTAGCATGCACAAAGCTCTGGGTTCGATCCCCAGCACCACTAAAAAACAAAAACCACTAATCCCAGAAATATGAAAAAACATAAGCACTAAATAGAAAGGGACTCCTGTTTACATAATGACAGCTGAAACAAGAAGGCAAGTGTCCTCTTGTTTGAGCTCAGCTGGGAGCATGAACATTGGGCCACTCAAAATTTTCACCACTCTGTGTGTGTCTGAGAATGACCCTCGAAGCTATGTCTGTGTCAATTCTGGGGTTACAATTAAATTTGAGCCACCAGGCAAATTTGCAAATAAAATAGTGAGGGTCAACTGTATATGAATTAAATCTCAATGAAAAACAAGAGAAAATAGAATCTGCAGTGATTCCCCATGGATATCCACAGGTTAAAAGCTAAAGCCCTCAGCCTGACCTCTTGTTTACTCTTAGTTTTCATTAGGTATTTACAGAAAAAATAAATAAGAAGGTGGCAAACTGGGACCCTGCAGCACCACGGATGCCCTTCTGATCTCTAAACGTAACAGAGCGTAGCATGTTTCCCCAGCTGTCAGTGTGTACAGACTATTTTGCATTCTGTTTTTTTTTCCAAACACACATTTCCATATGTCAACAAAGTCCACACACCTGTCATTTTGAAGAGCTGGAGGGCATTTTATGATAGCTTTCAAGGTTCTCAATGACCTAGCCTCCTGTTTCCCAGCCGACTTTTCTTTTCCACTCACCCATACACCCATCTTACATTCTAGCCTGATTGACTTCTGCCCCACCGCCCTCCAGAACTGTACACTAGAGTCCACATTCATCCTGGATACCTACTCAGGCTGACTCTACTTATATTTCTTTCTTTCTCCTTCCTTCCTTCCTTTCTTCCTTTTTTTTTTTTTTTTTTTTTTTGATACTGGGGATTGAACCCAGGGCACTTAGCCACTGAACCACATCCCCAGCCCTTCCTACTTTTTATTTTCAGATAGGGTCTCACTAAGTTGCTGAAGCTAGCCTCAAACTTGTGATCCTCCTACCTCAGCCTCCTGAGTCTCTGGAATTACAGGCATGTGCCACCCTTCCTAGGCCTCACATCTACTTATAATAATAATAACAATAATAATAATAATTGCTACTTGCACTATGTTCTAAACATACTATCTCTAACCTATGAAAAAGATACTATCTTTATTTACCAGATGAGGAACCTGAGCCATAGAAATGGGGTTTTTGGGGGGACTGAATTCAGGGGCACTTGACCACTGAGCCACATCCCCAGCCCTATTTCGTATTTTATTAGAGACATGGTCTCACTGAGTTGCTTAGCACCTCGCTAAATTGCTGAGGCTGCCTTTGAACTCATAATCCTTCTGCCTCTGCCTCCTGAGCCACTGGGATTATAGGTGTGCACCACTGGGCTCAGCTGAAGTGTTTGGGAAGCTGCCTAAAGTCACACAACCAGTATAACCAAACCCAGGTCTGGAGCTCCCACTCCTTGGTGTTCTATGTCTCTAAAATCTCTCGTCTTTCAAAGACTAGCTGAGCCTCTCTGGGATTATGGTACAGGGAAGAGCACTGGCCTTGGAGCCAACTGGTCTGGATTTGAATCTCATCTACTGGACTGTGCAAGTTACTTGAGCTTTTTGTCTGCGTTTTCCCATCTTTGAAATGGTGAAAAGAAAAAATGCGCCCATTCTAGGGAAGTCATGATGACTAAGTGATGAGAAGCACATCGCTTCTGGCAGATCGTAAAAGCTCAGTAAAGGCTAGCTGCTGTTGTGGTTAAAAAGGAGCTGTCTGGGGCTAGGGATGTGGCTCAAGTGGTAGTGTGCTCGCCTAGCATGCGTGAGACACTGGGTTCGATTCTCAGCACCACATAAAAACAAAATAAAGATGTTGTGTCCACCTAAAAATAAATAAATAAATAAAGAGCAGTCTGCTGTCTACACCCATCTACACTGACAAGACCCAAAGGGGCACTCAGCTTTGCCCTCTAGCCCACGGCCCCATGCATTGAGACCCTGTGTTACTAAGTGCACCTTCTTGGAATTACTCTTTGATGATTTGGGAGCAGCCTCTCCTAAGAGGCTTGTCAGAGCAAGTCAGGTGGAGATCTGGGCTTTGAGGTCCCACCTCATACATGAGGGGCCTCAGGCCACACCAACCACCTCACCGCAGTCTCAGCCATCTGACTCCTGGAGAAGGTCCCAAAGCCATCATGCCTTCAGGAGCTCCCAGCCCATTCTTCCCTCTCACAACACCATGGGTTCACTGAGCAGCAGCTTCCACTGGTGTGCATTCCGTGAAGGCAAATGCAAATGCATCTGAATCTTGGTCTCAGAAAAATAGATTATGAAGGTTAATCTCCCACTTGCTGGTCACCGGGGAACCAAGCAGCTGGTATTGAGTGCACTGGCCTGACATTTTCAGCATGCAATGTGCAGGTAGGGACAGCACTGATCCCTGTGGGTGCCGAATGTCCTACCCTCCTCCTTGAGCTGAGAAGGAGTGAAGCCTCAGTAAGAACAGAACTTGGGCCAGGCATGGTGGCACATGCCTGTAGTCCCAGGGATTCAGGAGGTTGAGGCCAGTCTGAGCAACTTAGTGAGACCTTGTCTCAAAATGAAAGAGGCTGGGTAGTAGCTCAGTAGCCCAGTGGTAGAGCACCAAGGGTTCAATGCCCAGTGTCACAGGAAAAGAAGAAGGAGAAGGAGGAGGAGGGGAGGAGGAGGAGGAGGAGGAGGAGGAGGAGGAGGAGGAGGAGGAAAAGGAGGAGGAGGAGGAGGAGGAGGAGGAGGAGGAAAGAGGGCTTGCGGGTTACACTCGCACACTAGGTCCAGAATCTGGATTGGATTCTGGAATTAAGGTAGGACTGTGCCATGATGAGCATTAGGGGGACAATTGGGAATAACTCAATACAAAAAGCACATTGTATCAACACCAAGTTCCTGCAGATTGCAGAGATGGGCTCTGTTCCTAGGTAATGCATGCCCAGGTACTTAGGAATAAAGGGACACAGGTCTCAATGTACTCTTCCGTGGTTCAGGAAGAAACTATATCATAGACAAAGAGATAGCTAGCTCTCATTTCTACTCCTGCTGGGTGCCTCTCCCTCCCTGCCTCCCTCCCTATCTGTTTGTCTATGTAAAGGGAAGAAGGGAACAGAAAGCAAATGTGCAACATCTGGTGAGTCTGGGAGAATTCTTTTTTTTTAATATTTATTTATTAGTTTTCAGCGGACACAACATCTTTGTTAGTATGTGGTGCTGAGGATCGAACCCGGGCCGCACGCATGCCAGGCAAGTGCGCTACGGCTTGAGCCACATCTCCAGCCTTCCAGAGAGTTCTTTGCACCATTCCTCTAACTTTTTTGCACATCAAGATTAGTTAAAAAGAAAAAGTTGGGGCTGGGATTGTGGCTCAGTGGTAGAGCACTTGCCTCTTACGGGTGAGGCACTGGGTTTAATCCTCAGCACCACATAAAAACAAACAAACAAACAAATAAATAAAATTAATAAAAGAAAAAGTTATGTACGTAATGCTACTGAGTTATACATGCTTCCCTCCCTTGTTCTTTCTTTCTTTTTAACTTTTGTGGCACTGGGCATTGAATCACTGAGCTATATCCCCAAGCCCTCTTTTCTTTCCTCCTCCTCCTCCTCCTCCTCCTCCTCCTCCTCCTCCTCCTCCTCCTCCTCCTCCTCCTCCTCTTCTCTCTCTCTCTTTCTCTCTCTTTCTGACAGAGTTGTGCTAAGTTGCTGAGACTGGCCTCAAACTTGAATCCTCCTGCCTCAGACTCCCAAATAGCTGGGGTCACAGGTGTGCACCACTGTGCTTCGAGAGTTATACACTTTCAAATGGTTAAAATGGTGAATTTTACAATATGTGTATCGTATAATTAAAAAAAAAAAACAATTAAGCACAGCAAACAAAAGACGAGAACAACAAAAATATGAGACCATCCAAAACAAAACACTGGAGGAGACTTAGAATCTATGCATTCACTAGAGGTTTTAGAGGTGTTGGGTGGATGAGTAGCTTTAAAACCCCCCTAGATGATTGGCCTAGCTGCCTTCCCATCCTCTGACAGCTCTACAGTCCCTTGGGGTTTATTTCCACTTCTCAGGCCCTGCTCTTGCTCTTACTGTCTAGGCTGTTCTTCTCTATCTGGCAAACTCCTAGGTATCTATCTTTCCTTCCTTCCTTCCATCCTTGGTACCAGGGATTGAACCCAGAGGCCCCATACCACTGAGTCACATCCCCAGCCCATTTTATGTTTTATTTTGAGACAGGGTCTTGCCTAGTTCCTTAGGGCCTTGCTAGGTTGCTGAGGCTGGTCTTGAACTTGTCATCCTCCTACCTCGGCCTCCCAAGTCACTGGATTACAGGTGTGCACCACTGTGCCCAGCCTAGTTATCTTTTTTTTTTTTTAAAGAAAGAGTGAGAGAGAGAGCGAGAGAGAGAGAATTTTTTAATATTTATTTTTTTAGTACTTGGCAGACACAACATCTTTGTTTGTACGTGGTGCTGAGGATCGAACCCGGGCCGCACGCATGCCAGGCGAGCGCGCTACCACTTGAGCCACATCCCCAGCCCCGAGCCTAGTTATCTTTTAAACCCCAGATTAATTGCTCCTCTGCCATGATGTCCTTGACAACCCTAGCCCAAATTAGTTTCTCTTCCCTTTGAGCTCGTAAGGCCCTGTATGCATTACTATTTCAACTCGATGTTAGGTTCTTATTAAATACAAGGCACAGTTCCAAGTACCTCACATGTAGAAACCCAGTTAGTCTTCATAGTAACCCTGTGAAAGGTTATTGTTTTTATTTTATAGATGAGGAAACTGAAAGCACAGAGAGGGTAAGTACACTGAGCAAGGTCACACAGATAGCAAGTGACAGAGCCAACAACAGGACCTCAGAGTCCCCCTCTTTGCCACTACTGTAGTATAACTGAACAAATACTGTACATGACTGTGGTCTGCTGTCCAGCACAGCCTACTTGAGACTCAGGTGACAGCTGAGTCTTTGAATGTGCTGAGTCTTTGGCACAAACTGGACAATTCAATAATTGTTTGTTGAAAGGGTAAATTCCTGGGTGGGTAAATGAGTGGTAGAAAGATACAGGACAGACAGAAAGCATCTTCTGGTGCCAGCTCGGGCACCAGTGAACTGAAAGCAAAGTCACATCTCCTTTTAGGCCCCAGTTTTCTGGTTCTTCTGTAAACACATGGCAAGGATTACTTCGACCACGGTGTTCTGTGAGTCCAGGCTCATAAAACGTCCCGTCTGTGACTTGCTCACCTGTATTGTGTAGGTGGTGACCTGAATGCTTGGGGTTACCTCTCAGTGACGGGTGTTGGGACAGGCGGCTGCCATTGCCTCTGGGTAGTCATCTAACTCCAGAGAGGCCAAAGGGGAAGGTAGAGGAGAGCTGGGCGGGAGCCCTTGAAGGTTTTCCAGCAACTGCGGGCCTGGCAGGAGGGCTGAGCTGGGGGTCACTGTTGCCCTCATACATGGGACTCTGCTGCAGTCAGCTGAGGAGCTGGTCACACCCCACCCTCAGTAAAATGAGAGAGTCCTGGGAAAATGAGAGAGACCTGGATGCTCCTGGTGCTGTCGCTGGGGTTGGAATGCACCTTGAGCGTACGGCCCTTGGTGGCAGCCCACATCTAGACAGCCTGAACCCACCCGTGGCCACTGCAGCAGAGAACACGCAAATGAGCAGCTGAGTGCACCCCTGGCGGGCTGGCCTAAGGCGCCTCCCTTCCTGGGCCTGCCTGGGCAGCGGGCCATGCCACCGCCACTCCCTGCTGCTGCTCAACCTTGCCCAATGCCTGGGGCAGAGTCCAGTGCTGGCCCTGCAGGTTGGGAACGCCACGAAACTGGGCCTCAGCACTTCCTCGTCCCCACACCCAGACAACACCCAGCAGCTAAGACCATTGGCCACCTCACTGAGTTCGCAGGGGTGCACAAACCAGTGACCCAGCTCAGCGGAAGACGCGGCCCAGGATATTAAAATGCTTCTGGAAGGAAATAGGCAGAAGGAGGCACCTGCAAAGAAAAGCACCATTCCAGGAATATTTGCATTTATTTTCTTCCTTGCACTCATCTCTATTTTTTGTTGTTATTTATTTATTTTTCTTTTTGTGGTACAGGGGATTGAATCCAAGGGCATTTTACCACATCTCTAGCCCTTTTTAAAATTTTGAGACAGGAAATTGCTAAATTGTGATCGTCTTGTCTCAGCCTCTGGGGTAATTGGGATTATAGGTGTGTACCACTGTGCCCAGCTCTTTCTCAGTTCTTAACAATGAACTTATATTTCATTCATAATTTTTTTTAAGTGCCCTAAGCTGGGCCTGGTGGTACAGGCTGGTAATCCTGGCTCTCAGGAGGCTGAGGCAGAAGAATCACAAGTTTGAGGCAAACCTGGACAACTTATTGACACTGTCTAAAACAACAACAACAGCAAAAATACCCCCCCACACACACAAAAAAAAAAAAAAAAAACACCCAGTACAATTATAATTTTTAAAAAAAAATATTGTGGCCGAGTGGAAAAAACATCAATTTTGAAATCAGGCAGACCAGATTTGCAATCCTAACTCCGTTGACTAAAAGCAATCTAAGACAGTATCTGACATAGTCAGCGCTTACTAAGTGTGCCCCCCCTCTTGCCTTAGGCCCAGTTTCCTCATCTGTAAAATGGGGATGTTACCATCTGCCTTGGGTTTGCTGTGACAACAGAGGTGACTGCATCTCCAGAGGTCCTGCAGAGCAGCACCAAAGAAAGGTTATTTCCCTGGATTCTCATCCCAGAGCTCTGATGGGAGCAGGTTTTGAAGCAGCCTGAGCTCAGATTCTCTGCCCAGGGCACAACCCCTGGGGCATGTCTGTCTGGTTGGATTGATAAGGGTATTTCCCAATGGTCAGCAACAAGTCATTAGGAATCCTCTAGTGCCCTCTTGATTACTAACATTTTAGGATTGAAGAGAGGGGGAGGAAGGGAGGGAAGGAGGAAAGAAAGGAAACACTAGGAGGAAGAGTCTAGTCTCCCCTTTGCAGTTTGAGGGGTGTGGCCTGCTGCTCCCCTTCTGGTGGCCTCCTGGTGCTCCCCCATGCACACATCCTCATGCCTGAGATTCCTCAGAGCCCAGCCATGCCCCAAGGGTGGGTCTCTAGGGGCCTGGCCAGTGGGCAATGCATGGCTGACCTTGGTCCTTGGGTACTTGCCAGCTCTGGGTCCCAGCGGTTCATCCATCACGGAATGCAAACCTCCTCACCAGACACCTTCTGCAGCCGAGCCCCTTGGGATGGCGGGTGCAGCTATGTGTGGGGGGTGAGGAGAGGGCCCTTGGCTAGAGTTAGAACCAGGCACGGTTGGCAGCACTGCTGTAGTCTGGGGGGATGGGACCCCTCTAGGGCACCCAGAGTGAGAGCAACAGGAGACCCCTCCAGGCTCCCACATACTTGGCTGGAGAAACCCAGCAGGTTGCTGCTGGCTTTGGGGGCAGTGTGGGGGTGCTGGCCAGGGGGCAGGCTGGAGGATCTAGAAGGGCCAACCTTACATTTTATAACACAGCTGTGTGTTCCCCACAGAGCAGCTTCTCTGAATTTGAGCGACAGTGAGCATTTTTTTTTTTTGCAAAAGAGCTTCCCCGCCTTTCCTCCCATGCTCTGCCAGGACCTCAGATCTCTTCTGGGGCCAGAGCAGAATTACTACCGTAAAGCCGTCTTCCCCTGGACCCACCTTTGGAGGTTCTGGCTGAGGCCCCCACCATGAGTGAAGGGGCCCTGTGGGTGGAAAAAGGGGCACAGTGCTCCTACAGCCCTCGCCCCCACCCTTCCACCAACGTCACCCATAGGAGTCAAAAGCCAGCAAGGCTGAGCTTAGGGAGCTTAGCTCCCACCCCCAAAAGAGGCTGGGCCTTGAGTTTAGAGATGAGCTCCTGCAGCTGGGGAGAGGGTGGGAGGGAGGGATGAAGTTGACTCCAGCTGTTTCCTTGGGCTCCCAGGCCACAGAGGAATAGAGGGAGGCGTCCAGAACAGGCAGGGCTGCCGGAGCCCAGGGATACCTCCCCTGGCAGAGCTGGGCCTGTCTGACTCAGAGGGTGGGGTGATCCGGGGAGTTCTCACCACCCCAGGCACCCCTGGGGACCTGTCTAGCCAGTTTCCCCAAACTTGCCACATGGGCATTTAGTTTTAAATTCCTCACATGCATCATGATGGAGACGGTTGCATTCTGGAGGGAGAGACAATCACAGCCTTCCTGTGAGTTGCTGTTCATGGCTCAGCTCTCAGGTAGGGGCCTGGTTTCCCTTGGAAGCAGAGCAAAAGGATTGCTCCTTCCTCAGCCCAGGTCTACGGTGCACAGGACTGGCCTAGGAGGAAGGCCCAGCTCCTATCTCAGTTCTCTTTGAGCTACGGCCTGGGCAGACTGTCCCCTCCCCAGGCCTCAGTGTTCTCATTCTGGTAATCTCTGAAGTTTGGTGGTTCTTTTTTTTTTTTTTTTCCTTGTACCAGGGATTGAACCCAGGGACACTTTGCTACTGAGCTACATACCCAGACTTTTTTATTTTTTTATTTTGAGACGGGGGTCTCACTAAGTTGCTAAGGCTGGCAATCCTCCTGCCTCAGCCTCCTGCGTTGCTGGTGCGAAGTTTGGTGGGGAGCTAACCATGCCTCCTCCCCTTCTACCAGGGAGCCATTTTAGCACAGAAAGTCACAGCTGAGGAGCTAACCATGCCTCCTCCCCTTCTACCAGGGAGCCATTTTAGCACAGAAAGTCACAGCTGGGACCATTCAGTGTAACCCCAACTGATGAGTGAGGAGCCACAGGCCCAGAAAGAAGAAGGACCTGGCCCTCAGCTACCCAAGGATCGATCCCAGGTTCTATTCCCGTCACTGAGGGATCCCAGGTCCTTCTCATCATTGGCTTTGCTTGGTGCCACCTCTCTTGGTCCTCACCACCTCTAGCTCAAACAGAGTGAGGAAACTCCAGGGCAGAGGGCAGAGGTACCTGCCACAGCTCCCCCCACCTCGTCTTGCCCTCTCCTCCTGAACCCTGTCCCCTGGCAGGCTCATGGAAGGTACTGATGGCAAGGGATCATTCAGGCAGAGCTCCAATGGGCTGTCACCTGGCTTTTTGGGTGCTGCCTCCCACCTCCCCTGCCCCAGGGTAGCCTCGGTGGGAGGTGCCCTCTGAATGTAGGAAGGAAGGAGAGAGGCATGGAGCCCAGCCAGCTAGGCCAGTGTCAGGCAGGGCTCAGGCCCTGGCCCAGCTCCCCACCCAACCTGACTCGGGCTGGGGGACAGGGTGTGTTTGTGTGCACGTGTGTATGTGTGTGAGCCCAAGCCACATGCAGTGCTGTCCTCTCATGTCTCCCCATTCTCCTGACCTCGTGCCCCTGTTGGAAGAAAGCTGGGGACTGGGCCTGTGAATGGAACCTGAGGGCCACATAGGAGAAGAGGATCAAGATGCTGATTCCCCTCCACCCGGTATTAGAAGGCTAACGATGGTGAACGACTGGGGTCTTAGAACCTGAATCAGGACCACAGAACTGTAGCTGCCAAAGAGGGCATGGACCAAGGGTTTCTAATCTAAAGGCACGTGGAGGGTGGGCTTCTGAGTCCTCTGGTGAAATGGTAAGCAAAACCGTGTGCATGCAGTCTGTAGTTCCATCAGGGCCTCAAAAAGTCTATGATCTAAAAGAGGCAAGAGACCTGGCCCCAGCTGTGGGGTGGGGATTCAGAGAGGCAGACGAGGGAGGTGGTAATGGTTCTCGGCTGGTCCCCTAGGAGGGGAAGACAAGGCTTCTAGGCAGTGGGGGAGGAGGAGGGAGGGTGGCCTGAATAGCACTTGGCCCTGGAAGCTGGCTGCAGGGGTTTGAGTCCTGGTTCTGCCACTTAAGCAAGTCACTTATCTCAGTTCTTCAATTTCTCCATCGGTAAAATGGGGGTTCACGACAGCAGCTTCCTAAAGGGACCTCATTAACCCTTTAGCTGAAGGATCTTGGAGTGATCCAGAAGTGGGAAGGACAGGACAGGAGAAGCCAGCCGAGGGGAAATGTAGATTACTTTAAAATTCAATAGTCTATGCATGTGGCTCCATTCACATGCATGATACTTGGAGCGGTGCCTGGCACACTGAGTGCTCCGCAGGAGCTGCCAAGATCACAGGGCTGAGCCACTGGATGGAACTGGCAAGAGGCTCCCCCTGCCATTCCTCGTTTAGCCAGCACTGAAGGAAGGTAGCGCACGTCCCTTTTCTGGGTTCAGTTCCTGTCTCTGTAAAGGGAGGCTCCTGTGGCCCCATTGAGGCTTCAGCTGGGCTTCAGGGTGTCTTCCTTCTCTCACTCTCACGAGGGACGGTGCATTTGTTGGGGAGAAGCCTCCTCTCTGGGCTGCTCCCAGGAAGCATTTCCGGAGAAGGCCCAGAATTCCCGGCTTCAGATGGCCATGCCCCAGCCAGTGGCCCCCAAGTCTCCGCAGGGCCTGCCTGGGGCCTGCCCAGACCAGATCCCAAGCAGAGGCTGGGACGGAAAGGCAGGTGGGCCCAAGGTGGTGGGTGGGGAAAATGCTGGACCTTAGCCAAACAGAACACACTCAGAGGGGACTTCATTAACCCTTTAGTTGAAGGATCTTGGAGTGATCCAGAAGGGGGAAGGACAGGACAGGAGAAGCCAGCCGAGGGGAAATGCTGTTTTCCCTGTAGAGTACTTTAAAATTCAACAGTCAGCACAGGTGCAGAGGGGGCAGCTCTGGGACCACACCATTGGGATCCTGAATAGGTGTGTTGAGGGTAGGTCAGGGGAGAGATAAGCTCACCTCCAGAAATAGGATCTGTCAAAATTGTTCATCTGTGTTTATGGTTACAGTGACCCCTACAGCAGTTTTATGCATCTCTGGAAGGTGGGGGCTCACTTTATACCTTTCTTTTTTCTTTTTTTTTTTTTTTTTGGTACCAGGGATTGAACACAGGGGTGCTTAACCACTGAGCCACATCCCCAGCCCCCCTCCCCCGCTGGCTTTTTTAAATTTAGAGACAGGGTCTCACTAAAATTGCTTAGAGCCTTGATAAGTTGCTGAGGCTGGCTTTGAACTTGTAATCCTCCTGCTCGGCCTTCAGAGCTGCTAGGATTACAGGTGTAGCCACCATGCCTGGCCCTCACTTTATACCTTTTTGTTGGTGGTGGTTTTCTTTCTTTATTTGTCTATAATAGCCATGAATTACCTTTTTAAAAAATACTTTTTAGTTGCCAATGGATTTTTCACTTTATTTGTTTATTCATATGTGATGCTGAGGATTGAGCCCAGGGCTAGGCAAGTGCTCTACCACTGAGCCACAACCATAGTCCATAAATTGCTTTTATAAGCAGAAAATATATGATTGGAAGCTGTATACACAGAAATCTGTGTGCTAGACCCTCCACAAGGAGGCCTTGGGGATGCAGCAAGGTGTCAGACTTGGTCTATCTCACTAGAACCTTGGGGTCTGTCTGGTGGAGTTGGACAAACCAGAAAAAAATTGGTGATGCAGAGAGGGAGGTGGTGGGGCCAGGCAGTGCTGGGCAGGGCGTGCAGATACTAGGACCAAGGTGTGGCATCCTGTTCTGTCTAAGAGGCCCCGAAAGCTCAGACTACAGTAAGGTGCCTTGTCAGCCTAGGTGCTACAAACCCTCAAGGAGTTGTCACATGTCACCATGGTTGTCACCATGACTCAGGCAACAGTGTTGTCCCAACCAAGACTCAGACCTGAAAGATATGAGCGAACCCACATTTGGTAGGCTGCTGCTTAGACTCCAAGTCTGCCTGTCCAACATAGCAGCCACTGACTACAAGTGGCCATTGAGGGCTTGAAGTGTCACTCCTTCAGAAGTGGGATCTGCTGCACGTCGTACTCTAGATTTTGAACACTTGATATGAACAAAAGAAAGTAAACTATCTCTTTAGTATTTTTTACATTGATTAAATATTGAAATGACACTCTTTCAGATATTCTGGGTTAAATGAAATATATTATTAAAATCAGTTTGACTTTTTTTTTTTTTTTTTTTTGTGGTGCTGATGACTAAGCCCAGGGCCCTCCCTGCACATGCTAGGTGAGCACTGAGCCACACCCCAGCCCTTACCTATTTCTTTCTGCTTTCAATGGAGCTACTAGAAAATTTCAAATTACATATGATTTTTGCATCACATTTCTATTGGCAGCACAACTTGTCTAGAATGCTTCATAAAATTTCAGAATTTTTATTGTGGAAAACAGAACCAATCATAAAATATTTTCTCTGGGTCTTTTTTCCTCACCAAAGAACAAAAGCCCAATCATGGGCTTTGAAAGACAAGTTTCTCGTAGTTTCAGACCCACAGACAAATCTGTCTCAAATGTCTTTCTCCCAAGGTCACTGCTGTTTGTCCTAGGAGACAGTTTGGGTGTCACTTCTTCCATGAAGCCCTCCTTGACCACCCTGTGGCTCTCCTGGCTGCCCTGTGTCTGGTCCTGGTTTGAACAGTTGGTGTCGTTCATCCCCTGCAGTGGGCACAAGCTCCTGAGCAATGCCACTGCAGACGTGGCTGTATCCCAGCACCTAACGCAGGCCTGGCATGAAGCAGAGAGCACCACCGATTGTGGGAAATGAGCCCTGCTTAACTTGGGGTACACACCATTAGGCCACCTCTGTGCGCA
This sequence comes from Callospermophilus lateralis, assembly GCF_048772815.1. Lineage (NCBI taxonomy): Eukaryota > Metazoa > Chordata > Mammalia > Rodentia > Sciuridae > Callospermophilus > Callospermophilus lateralis. Next base: position 112,664,666 of record NC_135310.1, on the reverse strand, counting down.
AATTCCCCATGACCTACAGGAGCTGACACCCCAATCCCAGGCCTTTCTGCCGTGAGCACTAACCATGCCTCTTCCCGGCAGCCACCTAGATTGGCATCAGGAAGGAAGAGAATGACAGGGAGTGAGGCTGATGTCCCCTCTAGGTGTCCCTACCCAGAGCAGACCCTCAGACCCGGGAGCAGAGCTTTACTCACCAGTGGGAGGAAGGTCAGTAGGGGCCGGACTCTTGGCCGAGCTTTCAGCGTGGCTGTTCCCGACTCGCTCACGGTGTTGAACCGATTGTCTCCGTAATAGATCCCATCTGGAGGAGAGTGGGGACAGACCGTGAGCTGGAGATCAGAGGGGACGCCCGGCCAAGTGCGACCCACCCTGCAGGTCCCAGTGAGGAAGCCATTAGCCTCAGCTAAGACCCTCTACTGCAATAAGGTCCCAGGCATATTCTGTGTGCTCATGGGGCCACCGAGGTGGCCTTGTGGGAGGGACTCGGGGGCCGTTGCCTGGGGTCTCCTCCTGCGTTCTCGGGGTTCTCAGGGCTCTCAGTCCCTCAACAGCCATCTCTCTCCTTACCTTCCACCCCCACACACACACCGTTATGGGTCCCCAGGCTTCACCGCCACAGAAAAGTGTCCCTCCTGGGGCCAGGAGAGCTTGACCAAGGTGACGACCAAAGCTTATCTCTGAGAGTTTTCTCTCAAGAGTTTTTCTCTCAAGTGTTTGGATTTCTAATCTGGAACAAGCAGAGCGCAGGAGGCCACCTGCTGTCCCCTGTGGCCAGTCTTCTGGACCCCTCCCACCCAAGAGTTCCCTAGCCCCAAGCCACCAAAGGTGTGCGCGCAGCTTTCTTTGATGCCTTCTTGAGGGCCGAGCGGAAACAGTGGGGCTGTCGTAGTGACCTAGGAAAATCCCAGCTCTGCCACTGACTGGCCATGTAGCTCAGCCCCTCTGGGCCTCCCAGGTTGCCAGCTGTGCAACAGATGTGATGCTAGTGCCAGCCTCTTAGGATTGCTGGGCCCTGTGTGCAGCTGGGGAGGGAGGGAGTGAGGAGACATGCCCTCTTTCTCAACCAAGCTCCCTTGTGATCCTGTCATTCACTGATAAGAACTTTGAGTCCCCTCCCAGATGCACACTGTCACCTCCTCAAGGCAGGGATCACTGAGGGCCTCTTTCTATGTGGGTCACAAGCAAGGAGGCCTTTCATCCACTGAATAGGGTCTGAGGGACTTTCTCCTCCTCTGTACTCACGAGAGGAAAGAAGGTTCAAATCCCCAGAATCCTGATACTTGGAACTCCAAACTAACTGAGATTTCTTTTTCCTTTATGAATGACTTAAGGAGGAAATTGCAAGCGAGCCAAATAATATATTCAAAAGAGCCCGGGCTTGTCAGAGAGGTGCTGGGATCAGAATGTGTCCATCCCAAATTCCTACTCCTGTAGTCACTGTCCTCCATGAGCAGCTAGGCTTCAGGTGTGACAGGGAGGCGCCTAGCACTGTGACAACTGGTGGGCAGGGCCTGCAGTGTGCTGTCCTACCAAGGTAGAAAGTTGGTGAGTACATCCAAGACTGTCCACCTCTCAAAAGAGTACTAAACCACCGGTTCTGTGTGCATCTCCTATTCCTGGAAGCCCCAGTTCCCAGTGCTGCCCTGCCCCAGGCACGCTGGGCAAACAAACATGATTCCCCAGTCAGGGCTGCCAGGCTCCATGCCTGAGGCTGCAGAGCAGGACTGGAAGGGCACCAGGAAGGAGCCTTAGGGTGCAGCCTTGGCCCAATCAGAACAAGAGAGGGGAGATAAAATGCACATCTCCAGCAGCCACCACCAAAGCTTGCCCGACCCCGAGCTTCCAAGAGTCTGTGCACTGGTGCCTGGATCTCCTAGAATAGGCTCCAGATGCCTGGATCTCAATGATATGCCCTTCACAGGACTGGGAAGGGAACATGGGACAGCCTCTCTCTTGGGCAGACACATTTTCTCACCAGTGTGGGAGTCTAGGAAGCGCCTTTCTGCAGTTATTCTCATACTAATGGCCTCTATTAGCATGTACCTAGGAGTTTTAGAAATGTTTTATCTGAGCAAACCCCCGCCCCCAGCAAACTCTGATAGAAAAAATACAAGATAAGATTTACTGAATGCTTTCACATGTCAGGCACTGTTCTGAGAATCCTACACATTATTAATTCATGATTTAATTCTCAAAATAGCCCCATGCAAATTGCTTTAAAGATAAGGAAACTAAGGCAAAGTCTCATTGAAAGTGTTAAAGCCAGGGCTTCCCTGAAGAATCTGACCTCTGAACCACCACAACCCACAAAGGAAGGACTCAACCCCATCATTTATAGGACTTGGATGGGAAGATGGGGGAGCAAAGGGAGGGGTGTTTTTGTTTTTTCTTTTTTTTTTTTGCAGGGGGAGGTCAGGAAGTCTTGGCTTTGGCCAATGAGCAGCTTTCACAAAGCCACCCCTGGGTCAGCACAGAGTCAGCTCTGAACATGGCCATCTGACCCCAGGCTGGCCCAGGCGGGTGTTCTAGCTACGTCACAGATTCCATGACTCAGCCCCGACTGGAGCACTGTGGCTTTGCTTGGCTCGTGGTTGTTGGGAGCAGGGGATTCCTTCCGTACAATACAATTGTTCTCTGTAAATCATACAGAAGGGGCGTGGCTGTGGCTGTGGCTGAGGCAGGGCTGGTGGAATCGTCCCCCTCTGGAAAATCCATTTGGCACCTCTGGAAAGTCAATTTGCTTCCCTAGTCCTCAGCGTTGTGTCACGTGTAAATGTGTAAACGCAAGGATGGAAGCAGAGCCCAGTGATATAACCAGCCACTGGCCATCAATGGCTGCAAAGATGCAAGGGGATGGCCAAGGAGTGGCGGCAGTCTCTAGAAGCTGGAAAAGGCAAGAAAATAGACCCTCCCTAGAGCCTCCAGAAAGGAGCCAAGCCTTCCCAACCCCTTAATTTTAGCCTGTGTCAGACTTCTGGCCTAGATGATCGTAAAGTAATAAACAACAATAAGCTTGCACTGCTTTAAACGAAAGAAAGAAAAAGAGAGAGAGATAAGGAGGTGTAACCAGGATCTGATGGGCCTCTCTGGGCCCTTCCTATCTGGCTCAGTTTCTGCCAGGTCAGGGAATGCCATTCGGTGAGACGTGTGTGGCCGTCACCATAAGCTAGGTCCTCCAAGTATTCAAGATCAGCTGAAGCTTTCCCAGCTTCAAGGTCAAGCACCAAAGCTGAACAGAAAGACAGGAGTCCAACCTTGGGGACTTTCCCATGGAAGTAAGTGAACTCCACTGGATTGGTGGCAGGGATCGTGGAATAGGCCTTTCTGAGAAGTCCCTTCCGCTGCTGAGAAGATAAGGTGGACTTGGAAGGTCCTGATGCCTGAGGGGTGAGGGAAAGGAGGCGGTGAAGGGGTGGCTGAAGAGGAGGCTCATACAGAAGGTCCTACCCCAGCAACTCAACACCCTGAACCGAGCAACCTCTGCATCCCTACGTTCCTTTCCCACTGAGTTCTTGGTGATTCCAGAAGTTTCCCATTTGCCACAGGCCTGGGTCAGACCACGAAGATCCAGAGGGATTCAAAAGAAAAGGAGAAAGAGCTGCTTTCCGACTCAGAAGCTTCCAGAGAAAGAGAGGCCCTTCTGGAGAGTCCTGGGCAACAACAGCAGCCAGAAAGGCTAGTGAGCAGAGCCTGAGTCCCTGGTGGACCCCAGCCCATTGAGGCAGGAGGCTTTGGCTCAGTGTCTGACAGATCCACCTACCAGTAATGTGGTGATAGAGCAAGAGTAGGTTCAGGTCTGCCTCCATTTACCTAAACCTGAGCACTAACACAGTCCTTCCCCACAGATTAAGCCCTCTTCATGACAGGATTGTGTGCAGGACTCCCTTAGTTTTTCTCCCTCACATATTGACAGGGGGATATTACTCAGGATTGGAGTTGCCATAAATACCATCTAATATCCAAAAACCCATTTCAGAATTATTTCTTGGTGCCTGAAGACACGCAGCTCCCCTCTTGACCCCCTGTCTCAGAACCTGACCTTGCCCTTGGCTTAAGGAAGTGGTCCCGGCTGTGGCTGAGGCTCTGTCCCAGGTCAGAATCACCCAGGCAGAGGCCAGCTCCTCATCTGGGAGGGGAGGCAGGGCATCGTGGGGTCAAGACTGCAGGTTTAGAGCCCAGGTGAAGTTGGGCTTCAGTCTCTGCTCCGTCACTTAACTATGGGGCCCTGGAGGATCACTCGGTCTCTTTTTGTAAATGTGAACAATGGCCCCTACTGGGTGGGGTGGTGACAGCCTAAATGAGAAAAGGTATGGAATGTGTTAGCACAATGCCTGATGGGCAATTTTTGCTCAACATGTGGGAAGGCTGCTTATCACCTTATCATTGCCATCAGCATTGCTCACGCCTTCTCTCTCTGCCCCCCTCCTCTTCCCCCACCAAGAGTTTGGGCTTTTGAGTTTGAAGCAGATCATGACACATGCAAATTAGGGAGAACACCTGTACCCGTGGCTGAGTGCCATCAGGAGGCAGGTGATCCTTTGCTCTCATCAGGGATCATTCTGGGTCCTAATCCCAGGTTAGCACTGGTTCCAACCACCCTCTTGGCAGATGGGGAGACTGAGACCCAGAGTGGGAGGAGTGGGACCAAAGTCACACAGCTGTGGTGGTGCCTGGGTTTACAGGGTTCCCGACCTGCAGTTTGAGCTGTTCTTCCCACAAGGGGCTCCCTGCTTCTCCCCATAGCAGTCTGCTCTCTGCCTGAGTGGGGTGCATGTGTGTTTAAATTGGGGGGTGCTCTGGGAACACTGAGGGCTGGGACAAGCTGCTGACTGACTCTCAGCTCCTTTTTCTCCCTTCTTCCCAAGAAGAGGAGCCTAATGGAGTCTTCTGCATTTCTTTTCTCAGAGCTAAGGGTTGAAAGCCTGGTAAAAATGGTCTTTCTTCCCCAGCCCCAAAGCTGCTCACAGAGCACATGGAGATTGACGTTAGAAGGTTCTGGGACAATTATCTAGTTCTCCAAATCCTAGATCTGTCCAAACTAGAGAGAAAAATTAATTTAATTAGATCCTTAAACGTTTGACATCTACTATTATTACATGTATTACAAGACAGACTCTTCGTCAGGCGTGATGGCACACGCCTGTGATTCCAGCCACCAGGGAGACTGAGGCAGGAGGATTGCAAGTCTGGGGCGAGCCTGGGCAACTTATGGAGACTGTGTCTCAAAGTCAAATTAAAAGGTTTGGGAATGGATCTTGGTGATAGAGTGCCCTGAGTTCAATTCCCAGTAACTAACACACACAAACACACACACACACACACACACACACACACACACACAAACACACTCAGTCACACACACAAACTTTTCTTCACTGCTTTCTTTTTGTAGCACTGGGATGGAACCCAGAGCCTCACACATGCCAGGCAAGTGCTCTACCACTGAGCTACCTCCCCAGCCCTAGCACTGTTCTAAGCCCTCACACCCCCGTGGGGGAGGTACCCTTATTATTTCCAATTTTCACTGAAGAAACTGAGGCTCAAAGAGCTTATGTCCCCTGCCCACAGTCTCATGACTGGTGAACAAAGGGGTTGGGACTTGAGCCTGGGCAACCTGAATCTAGAATCCAGTTCTCTGTGGTCATATCCAGCAGAGCCAGGGGGAAATGCAGGGATCCAGAGTCTCTTCTCTCAATGTCCATTTCTTTTCAGGGTGAATTTTGAAAGTTGGTGAGGCCTAGAGGGAAGCAAATGGATATAGTGACTGACATCTTTTGGTGTCTGTGCTCACATTCCAGCTCCTCTATGTAATTCCTACCAACTGTGGGTACTCCTCAGACTTAGTTTCTCTGCCTGTAAGGTGGGGGAAATTAGTCCTACTCTGTAGGATGCCTCCCAGAACCAGGGGAGGGAAAGAAACTAGCAGGGGTGGGAGGAGGGCTGGAATGATGGTCTGGAGCCTCAAATTGCCAGGAGCCCCTAAATGACCTCAAGAACACTGGCCACAAGTCTAATCGGATTCTAGGGACTTAAGAGGGGTGGGGCAGTAACTTGGAAAGTTTGCTGTCTTGACCCAGAGTAACCCAGCACCCCAGAACAGACCTCCCCCTACTCTACCTTACTGTAGAGGCACAGTGGAGTACTGGTGAAGGACAAGGGGGGCATCCTGTCCTCCACCACTAGGGGAGCCACTGCCTTCGGGAAGCAGGAGCGGGTGGCCCCATGTGAATGTAACCCTCAAATGAGTTAATGAGGCCCTTCCTTGCTAATTAGCAGAGGTCCACATGACAGAAACCTGAAAAGGCCAGTTTGTCCCAGCAAGCCCCAGCAAGCCTGACCAGGGCACCAGAGCGAGGCCTTTGTCCAAGGACAGAGGGGACACTAAAGGTTAGACTACGGGGGAGGAGCCCTGGGGTGAAGAGCCACAGAACAGAGGAGGAGGGAACTGAAGGGGAGGAGCCCTGGGGCAGGCAGCTCAAAGGACCCCCAGTGTGGGGGCTGAAGGGGAAACGGCACAGCAAACAGGGCCCTCTACTTCCTGGCTAGGATTTGCTGCTTAGTACAACAGCAGGATGACTTTACCTGGAACTTGCTAGAAACCCTCCCCACCTTGTCCTACAAAAATCAGAATCTGATCTTAGCAAATACCAGGACGTTGTTTTCTCTTTGATGTCTGAGCTGCCCGCAGAGCAAGGACTTTGAGCCACTGAACCAACCTGAGCCTTCGGCGTGTGTTCCTCAGTTGAGAGGGCAGGTGGCTCTTAGCACAGAACCTGGTTCAGGGAATGGTCACCAGTAAGAATGATATTGTTATTATTAATTTATTGGCCAGGAGGGAAAGGGCACTGTGTAGCTGGTCTGCAGGGTCAAGGGAGGGCCTGCTTTTTGGACGTGAGCTACGGCAGTGAGAGGTGCTTATGTAATGGGGCATTGGTGAAGGCTGTGTGTGTGTGTGTGTGTGTGTGTGTGTGTGTGTGTGGTGTGTACACTGAACCACTGACAAACCACAGCACACCTCCAGGGGACAAGAGTAAACAAACGTCTCCTTTACACCCCTGTAAGGCACAGGTCAGCCTTCTGAAGCTGGTGCTAGCTCAGCCCTAGCAGGAAATAGGGGCTCAGCTCTGGGGGTTCATGGTTTCCCAGCCTTTAGCCTGGCCTGAGCTACAAAATCAGGGGACCTCAGGAACAGGAATGCCAGAACCAGTGGCCACTCTAGTTTTCCTGATAAGGAGCTGGCCCTATCCCATACACATTTATTTTCAACCTACTATATACACTGCAGGGAGTCAAAGGAGGAGGAGAACAGCCTAGTTCCATGTGGGAAGGAAAGCCTGGGAGTCTCAAATCATTCTACACAGGGGAGTCACCTGGGAGCTGGTTAAAGTCCTAGAGCCTGGGCCCAGTGATTCTGACTTGTGTGACTGAGGTGAGACCCCAGGAATCTGCATTTCAAATAAGAGCCCTAGTGGTTGTGGCAAGGTGCTTTCCATTGGATAAAAGAGGGCAACGAACAGAGTACCCCAGCCAACAAGGGTGTCCCATGGCTGGGGTGCCAAGCAGCGACCAGAGATAAAGATCCTCAATGAATCCAAGAGCCCAGGGAGCATTGCAGAGCCACCAGGTGGCTTTGTCTCCGCAGCAGCTCAGTCCCTTATCAGGGATTTGCAAAGATCCACATCTCTGCTTTCTCATGCACTTAAAGGACAATTGTGAGTCCTTTCAAGGCCCCTGTTTGGGCTGGGGGAGGGCAGAAGGCTTAATTACAATTGCAATTGCTTTCAGCAAGAAGTCCTTCTAATTACTGGAACACATGTTAGGGAAGTTCTTTAAAGGAAAATGTAGCTGTCACCACCTTCACATGACTGTTTGCATTTTACCCGCGGCACCCAGCCTACCCTTGTGCAAACAGATTGTTACACAGCTGTAGCCACACACCAAGCAGTTGCTGCTTAATTCCCCTATACACGTCTATGGTGATGTCCCCCCCTTCGTTCTCCACCTATTTTCCAAGAGCTGGACACCAGGGACATCTCATTCCAGGCCTGGGAGGATTCAGGATCCCTATGGAACTCAAACCGTCGCCCTTCTGAAACCCGAAGATGGCCTCCTCAGGACTTTTTCTGGCATACAGCCAAGTCAGGAAGAGGGGCTGAAGCAGACAGGGGCAGGCAGGGCTCAAAGCTGGGAATGACCTGATAATAGGAATCGCCTTTTAGAGCAGGACTGGCAAATCTGTAAAGGCAGGCAGTGACTATTCAGGCTTTGTGGGCCATATAATCTCTGGCAGGGACTCGACTTGGACACTGTGGCAATTTTCTTTTCAGTGCTCTTTGAAGCTGTCACATACACGGCCTCGGGCAGCCCTCCTCTAGGTGATCTGGACACCATCCCCATTGAAGAGAAGAAAAACTGAGGTTCAGAGTGTGGCTAGGCCCACATTATTGACAAAGGCAGAAGCCTAAGGCAGGATTGGCATTTCCATCCCACCCCAGAATCCCTAACTCTAGTCCCTCCCCTCCCTAACTCCAAGTACAAGGAGGAAGGCTTCTGCTGTTCCAGCTGGCACCCCAGGGAACAGCCCACAAAACGGGGAGCCGGCCTGCTGAGCCTTCCCTGTTTCCCACCCCACCATGTGCAGGCTCGCCTGGCTGAGTCAGCTGGAGACTCGGCCTTGCCCTGGGGACAGGGAGGAGCAGTCCCCTGGGCTCCAGCCCTGCCCAGACGGGTGAAGGCAGCAGCTGGCGGGAGGTGCACCATGTCCCTCTCCTCTCACTGGAGTCTCCCACCAGTGGACAACTCAGCCCAGGGAAAAATGGAGAAGTACCCCAGAGGCCCCTCTGAGGTCTCCCAGTGGGGGGTAAGTGTGTGGCGGGGTATTCTTGAGGCAGATGCCCCTCAGGTCAAGTTCACCCTTCTTCCATAGAGGGAGGTCAGCAAGCTGGCTAAGAGTATGGCCTCTGCCTAGGTTCCGAGGTTGGCTCTGCCTTACAAGGAAGCCTCTGGGGTAAGGGCAGAGTTCTCAAACTGCATTGTGGTGGTAGTTATGGGACTCTACTAAAAATCATTGAACTGAGTCAGGCTTGGGGGCGCATGCCTGTAACCCCAGCAGCGTGGAAGGCTGAGGCAGGAGGATCAAAGGAGCCCAAACCCAGTCTCATTAACTTAGTGAGGCCCTAACCAACTTACAAGACCCTACCTCAAATATAAAAAGGGCTAGAGATGTGGCTCAGTGGTTGAGTGCCCCTGGGTTCAATCCCTGATACCAGGGGGAAAAAATCATGGAATTGTACTTAGGAAGATCCTGGCTCCACCATTTAAAGATATGTGATCTTGGGTATCTTACGTAACCTCCCTGCTCCTGTCTTCAATCTGTCAAACAGGAATGCTAATAATAGTACCTGACTCTAGAGGAAAAGTCAACCAATCAATGACACAATGATTTTACTGTTTTTGTTTGTTTGTTTGTTGTGGAACTGGAGATTTAACCCAGGGGCTATGCCCCCAGCCCTTCTTCATTTTCTTTGTGAGGCAGGTTCTCACTAAGTTGCTGAGACTGGCCTCAAATATGTAATCCTCCTGCCTCAGCCTCCCAAGTTACTGGAATAGCATGGTGTGCCTCACCATGCCACTATGCAACAGAATGGTATCAGCATGGGACCTTGTACCTAAGAATGGATTGATAAATGTTTGCTATGGAATGTCTTCATTCAGGCCAGGAGAGCTGTTTAGGCCTTACAGAGTGACATAGGCCAGCACATAGTCTCTGTAAGTTCCTAAGCCATGGCTCCAACTCATGGGGGCCTTCCTCATGCCAGGAATGTCCTTCCTTCTCACTCAAATGCTTGCTTCAGTCAGAAGCTACCTCTTTTTTTCTGTGCCGCATGCACTTAAGAATTCCTTACAGAACCACGTAGTTAGCTCTGTTCACCCGCTGATCTGAGATCCTCGGGCCAGGGATCCCCAGCTCCTGTCCACCCTGCCTTGTATCTTGACCCTGGGTGTTGAACTGAATCCATAGCAGGGGCCCAGGCTGGTGAGATCCTCTAAGGGCCCCACACAGTGGTCATAAGGGTCAGGGAAGATAGCGTGGTTATGGTGAAGCTAAGGAGAGGATGGGTGACCCTGTTTTGTCCCCTTCCCTGGACCCAGATCCACAAATCATACATAAGAAATGAATTCTTGTCCCTATCCTCTGACTTCCCTCCAGTTGTAGAGGGTACAAACTTCATAACAAGGTGACCCACAGCCAGATGGGAGGCTGCACTGATATGGCCTACAAAGCCACCCCACCCTGATTCAGGGACCAGCCACAACTGGGGTCAGGCCTCCACTGCCCCATCTCTGGCTCCTCAGTCTGAGCCCACAGACAACCTAGGCCTCAGGTTGACCTGGCAAGAGCCAATAAATAACTTGGTGTCACAAATGGGCTGGTAACCTGTGAGTAGTGGCCAATGTTGATTTTTCCCAGGCTTCACCTATACAAAGTCAAACATGTGGTCACCCAGAGGGCAGCCCCTCTCTCTGCCTGGTGGACACTCTGGGCCAGGAGAGGCAGTACAGGAGCTGGGGAGGATGGAGGAAGTGGAAAGGAGGAGTCCTAGATAGGAGGAACACTCTGACTCAGAGGGAGTGGGGATTTGGGGGTGGGGGAGACCCCACAAACCTCAGGAAATGCAAACACGAGCTCGCCAAGGAGAGGAAAAACACAAAACAAACAAAAAAACACCTCGAAGGAGGGCCTGGGGCCAAAGTGGCGCTGTGAAGTTGTCCCCCTGTGTGCGGCGGGTCCCTTCCCTTCCCCGCTCCTCTCTCCCGCGGGGCTCTTTCCCTGATTCCCGGTGCGCGCCTCCTCTTCCCAGCAGCTCCCCCTCGGCCAGCCGCAGGTTCCAACGTGTCCCTTCCCCTGCGCCCGGCCGGCTCCCGCCTTCCCAGCTCTCGGAGGAGCGGGAACCGGAGGGAGGCAGCACTGCGGGCCACTCGCCTGCGTCCCTCTCTGTCCCCAGGAATCACTTACCAAAATCCCTGGTCCCCTCCTCCGGGGCTTCTTGGGTGAAAATCCACGGGGGGTTGGTGGCGTAGAGGGAGGTGGCCGCGGGGTTGGCGTGCTTCTTCCCGAAGAGCTTGCTGAAGGTGCCCTGCACCGTCTGGTTCTTTTTCATGCTGCCGCAGGCCACGCGAGCACCGGGGAAGGACCTGCCCTCCCTCGCCCTGCCCGGTCCCGGACTGAACTCCGCAAGGTCTCCCCAGGGGACTCTACTAGGCCATGGCCCCCGCCGTCCTCCCGGCCCGCGCACCGGGCGACAGGTGCTGCGGGCGCCGCCGCTCTCCTGGAAATGCGAGCTACCTGCACAGGTAAGAGGCTGCGGCTCAGAGCCGGCCCCGCCCCGCGGCCGCCACCGCAGCAGCCGCCCCGCCGCCCAACTCCCCGGGCCACATTCCTTCCCGGCCTCCTTCTACAACAGGCCATTGTTGGCACGGCCCGGGTGGGCTGGGGACCTCGCCCAGCCCACGCCCTGCCTGGGAGAAGAGCCGCCCCCTCCCCAGGTCCCCTCTTGGGCCGCCTCCTCCACCGCCTCTTCCCTCTCTCTGGGGAAGCCAGGGCTGCGAAGGCTGCCAGCGAATTCCCTACTTCTGGAGGCGGTTAGTGACCTGGTCAGAATGCTCGTTTTTGGAAATAACTCTTGCATCCAACAGAAGGCACGCGCGTGGCTAAAGCTAGCAAGTCAAAGCATCCTACAGGTCCTTAAAAATGTGGGCTTCTATGATGCAAGGACGTGCCCAGAAGAAAAAAGAAAGCACAGAAAAACTAAAACAGCAACCTGGTATTCCAATCTAGTGACAAAGGTGGCAAATATCCTTATCAACAGGGCTCCAAAAACAGAGTAGGAGAATTAACTCTTGGCATTTTGTGGACATCAAATGCTTTTCCCCCCGTAGAGTTAGGTAAATACCAAAGATGGGTAGAATCCGTTTAGAATTCAGTTCACCCTCCAGGAAGACAAGCAGTGGTCCTTTAAAGCACTTGGTATGCCATCCTGGCCAAGTCAAGGTGGCTGTCCACTGGAGAAGTTCCCATCAAATGAGCAGCTGGGAGACTCTGTGTGAAAGATGCTGAGAGAGGGAGTCAGGCCAAGGGGTTGGCATGCTGTTTTCTGGGCAGTAGAGGCAGGAGGCCTGGAGGGAACCATCAAGTCTCACGGCCATCTGTTTCCCCTGGGGATAGCCCACGGCCACATTCCCTCACTTCACCCAAGTAGTGAACCAAAAGCATTTTGTCTTCTCCTTTTCATTTTGCAAAATTCCTTCCCTAATACTTCAGCATACGTTGCCTAAGAATAAGAACATTATCTTATATGATTGAACCACTCTCACCCTCAGGAAACCTAACGTTGATACACTATTGTCATCTAATACTCCACAGTAATAATTTCCCCATTATGCCCCAAATGTCATTTTCGTTTATTTTTTTTTTCCAATCCACAGTCCAGACAAGATTCACATATTAACTTTGCTTGTCTCGTTGCTTGAACATCTCAGTTGTTTTTCATGACAGTGACATTTCTGAAAAGACCCCTTCACTTGCTTCAGCATCAAGAGACCAAATGAGCCTGGCCTTCAGGGCTTGTGGTTGTTATTGTCTTCCAGGTGCAAGGTGGGAAGGGACCAAGGAACAGATCAAGGGGACAGTAGCACTTTTTTTTTTTTTTTAAGAGAGAGAGAGAGAGAGAGAGAGAATTTTAATATTTATTTTTTTGGTGGACACAACATCTTTGTATGTGGTGCTGAGGATCGAACCCAGGCCGCACATATGCCAGGCGAGCGCACTACCGTTTGAGCCACACCCCCAGCCTGGGACAGTAGCATTTTGAAAACACCTGGGCTGAGGTTGTGGCTCAGTGGTAGAGCGCTCGCCTAGCATGTGCGAGGCCCTGGGTTCGATCCTCAGCACCACATAAAAATAAATAAATAAATAAAATAAAGGTATTGTGTCCAACTACAACTAGAAAATAAATATTAAAAAAAGAAAGAAAGAAAACACCTGTTATTACAGCTTGGATCTGGAATGTCCCTAAAGGTTGATGTGCTGAAGGCTTGGTCCCCAGTGCAGCAGTGTTCAGAGGTAGGACCTTTGGAAGGTGACTGGATATGGGCTCTCACTTCCTCAGTGGATTAATCCATTGATGGATTCATAGTTTGAATGGATTATTGGAAGGGGTTAGAAACTGTAGGAAGTGAGATCTAGTTGAAGGGAGTGGGTCCTTGGGAACATGCCCTTGGGAACTATATGTCATCCCTGGGCCCTCTTCCTCTGCTTCCTGATGTCCCTGAGGTAAGTAGCTTTCCTCTACCATGCTCTTCCACCTCAGTGCTTTGTCCCACCACAGGCCCACAGCAACGGAGCCAGCCAACCAGGCACTGAAACCTCTGAAACCACGAGCCAAAATATTTTTTTTTTCCTCCTTTAAAGTGTTTTTCTCAGGTATTTTGTCACATAACAAAAAACTGACATACATATGTGTTTTGGTCAGACACATATCTGTGGTCAACTCTGTCCCACCCCACCCACTACCACAGCAGTCCTGGAAACCATCCCAGTCCATTTGGGAAATCTTTGTGGAAGAGTTCCCAGTGGCCTAGTGCTACACTGGGGTGGGGGTGGGGGGACCTGGGGATATAAGGAAATAATCAGTCTCGTTTCTATCACAGAAGATCTTGGAGTCACACTGGGCAGACAAGGTTTATGAGATTCCAGGTGGCAGAGTGTGGATGACTAAGTGGAGGACTGTGATTGCTGTCACTAATGCATGCAGCAGGAACTCCGAGGTGGGGAGGTCAGCACGGGCTGGAGCAGCCCAGGAAGGCTTCTTAGAATGATTGAGACTGGAGCTGGCAAATGAGGGATGACAAGGATGTTAATGAGGAAGGAAAGAGCCCATCCTAGCGCCTATACATATATCCATCCACCTTCTGTCTCCACATCATGGTTCCTCCCATTGCCCACATCAGCAGGGCACAAAGAACCCTAGATGCCCTGGTCATCACAACCCACCCAAGTGCCCTAGACACTCAGGCACCAGAAAGGGTTTCTTTCTCTCTCTTTCTTTCTTTTTCTTTTTCTTTCTTTTTTTTTTTTTTTTTGGAAACCCTGAGGCATGAGGTCCCTCCCACCCCAGGTAGCTCCTGAGCTCTTACACCCCACACCAGGCCCAGCAGAGTCGTGGGCAAGTGGCTCCATTCACATGCAACTTCCACTGGATAACTAATATTCCAGAGGCACTTAACCACTGAACCACATCCCCTGCACTTTTTTTGCATTTTATTTAGAGACAGGGTCTTGCTAAGTTGCTTAGAGCCTCGCTAAGTGGCTGAGGCTGGCTTTGAGTCTTCGATCCCCCTGCCTCAGCCTCCCAAACTGCTGGGATTAGAGGTGTGAGCCTCTAATTCTAGTATAATTAATAATCTTGAAAACAGCTCTGTGAACAGCTCTGGGTTGGAAAGAAGCCAGAGGAATCAGAGACCTGGTTCCTGGGTTCCAGTTGCTGCAGTGTGTTTGGTAAGACAAGCAGAGAGTCATAGAAAGATGGAGAGTGGGAAAGTAAATGAGGGAGGGGGAAAAGGAGGAGGAGACTGACTGTAGAACAGAGCCTCGGAGATAAGAGCAAGCGGGGTGGGCTGCAGGATCAGGGGAGGGCTTGCAGAAGTTGACCGCAGGGGCTTGGGAATTGGGGGTGGGAAGGAGGTCACAGCAAGGTTGCCCAGGGTATGGGGGGCTAGGAAGGACAGCTGGAAACATCATAAAGAACCAAATGTCCACCAAGAGGTGGCTGGTTAAATAAACTGTGGGACATTCACAGGATGGAATAATAATATAAGCCTAAAAATAGATGAGTCAGCCAACTGAGTCAGTTATCTCCATGATGAACTGATAAACTGTTAACCAAACCATGTGTATAGTAGTGTCCTGCCATTTGTGTAAGGGCAGGAGGTGGGGCAGGGTATGTGCGGTCTTATTTACTTGTTTTGGCACACAGAAACTTTGGAAAGATAAACTAATAAAAGAGGCTGGGTACCATGTACACACCTATAATTCTACGGACTGGGGAGGCTGAGACAGGGGGTTGGCAAGTTTGAGGCCAACCTCAGCAACATAGTGAGACCCTGCTTTTCATGGCTGAGGGTGGGGCACAGTAGTGCACACCTGTAATCCCAGAGGCTCATGAGGCTGAGGCAGAAGGATTGTATAGTTCAAAGCCAGCCTCAGCAATTTAGTGAGGCCTTAAGCAATTTAGCAAGACTCCGTCTCAAAATAAAAAATAAAAAGGGCTGGGGATGTGGCTCAGTGGTTAAGTGCCCCTAGTGGAGTTCAATCCCTGATACTAGAAAAATAAAATAAAAACAGAAAGGGCTGGGGATATAGCTCAGGGGCAGAGCATCTCTGAGCTCAATCCCTAATACCACTAAAACAAACAAAAAAACTACTGAAAGTGGTTATTTGGGGATGGCTGGGGAAATTTTTTTTTTTTAATTTCAAATATAATGAATACATTTACTATTAAAAACTAAGGAAGGAATCACTAGTTTGGCCTGCAAGAGGCCTGCTGCCCAGTGTGGTCCTGAATCAATAGCATCTATATCACCTGGGATCTCAGAAATGTGTAATCTCAGGCCGTGCCAGACTCTAGGCCACCTCTCTGAGCCCATGTTCATCTACAAAATGAGCTATTAATTTAAGGTCATTATGAGACTTAATGAATTGATGGATTGCCCAACAGAGAAGCTGTGTTTTAATAAAGACCCCAGGATATTCAGGTGCACGTGAACATTTGAGAGGCTACCCCACAGACTAACAAGCCTGTAAGCATTTGAGGCCAAGTTCCCAGGGGCAGAGTCAGGCCTAATTCTCTGTCCAGCTCAGCACCACTGAGTGGTGCTGTCACCACTCAGCCCCAACTCCCGTCATCTAATAGCACCACACACCTGCTCCTCCAGTAAGAGAAACAATCAAATAACAGACAAAAGCCCAATCATATAATTAAACCTTTGCTCAGCGATTACTCATTAAACTCTGAGTGCGACTCTACTGGTCAGCTCTGGAATGTGGGGTGGGATTGGGGCCTGGAAGTTGCTCTCTCCTGAGACCCAGTTATGCCTTTGTCTTGTCGGTGGTCTTTCCTCCAACACAGCAGGGAGAGTGGACCCTGAGTGGAGAGGGCAGGCAGAGATATCCTCAGGGCTGCCTTCACCCCTGGGTCTCTGCAGCTAATTCTCTAGGAGCAAACATCAGCAACCCATCACCCCAAAACCCAGACTGCAAACCATCTTGCCCAGCGTCTTGTTCCAGGCAGGACACATCCCAGATTAGCTCCTGAAAAGTTTCTTAGGTCAGTGTCCAGTTTCTTGGGAGTGTCCAGTCCACCTACTTCAACTCCCCTCTGGGTTGGGGGGCCACTCCCTCCTCTCCTGAGAGGGGGCTCAGGAACACTCACTTAGCTGATGCCTGAGGGCCTGGCATCTAAGTCGGCCTGGCTGGGGAGCACTGTTTGGAGGTGCTGGAAAGACACGCACCTCTCTTTTTACATGTGGGCTCTGTTGATGGGATCGTGACCCTGGTGAGATCCTTGGCTGCGGACTAGGTTTGAATCCTGGCTCAGGGACACCTCTAGGGTGTGATCCTCCCCACATCATCTCCTCTCTGAGCCTCACTTTGTCAGTATGTAGAACAGGGACTGGGAACATAAGGACGTGATGTGACTCAGTGAGAGAGTGAGTGAAGGTACCGGCAGAGGGCCAGAAGCTGTGGTGTGGGGATGTCATCCTGACTGAGGCAGGAGGAGTGCAAGTTCAAGGCCATTCTGGGCAACCTAGGGAGACCCTGTCTCAAAAAATAAAAAGGGCTGAGGATGTAGCTCAGTGGTAGAGCTCCTGGTTTAAATCCCCAGTACTGCAAAGACAGACAGACACACAGACACACACACACACCAGTAGGTAGGTCTGCTCAGCACTCAGCCCTGAGCACTCCCACCCCACCCCCGGCCCTGACTTTAGGTGGGACAGAGGTCATCAGAGCCTGTAAGAGAGCAGTGTCAATCAGCCAAGAACCCTAAGAAGAGGGGATTGGGGAGGGGAAGACAGCGTGAGGCAGGCATCTACAAGGTCACCTTGAAGACTAGTTGTAAAAATATTCTATTGTGAAACATACCACAATCTGAAATGTGTAGGTCCATGTGCATGTGCACAGATACATTTTAAAGATTTTTTATATGTATTTTTTAGTTATAGGTGGACACAATATCTTTGTTTTATTTTTATATGGTGCTGAGGATCGAACCCAGTGCCTCACGCATTCTAAGCGAGCTCTCTACCTCTGAGCCACAACCCCAGCCCTAAAAAATTAATTAAGTACAAAATGTAAGAACCAAAATTCTGGCCTAGGGGTGTATCTTGGAGGTAGAGCACTTGCCTGGCATTGTGCAGGGCCCTGGATTTGATCCCCAGAACCACAGAGGATGGGGGAAGGATGGCCCAAGTCCAGTGCTACAGCACACACTTGTAATTCTAGCTACTTGGGAGGCTGAGGCAGGAGGATCTCTTGGGCCCAGGAGCTCTAGGCTACTCTGGGCAACACAGTGAGACCCTGTCTCAAAAATAAAGGGACATAGATGGGATGATATTGCAGCATTGTTTGTGGGGACGGAGAGTTGGCGGAACCTGGGGGTCCATCTCAGGGAGCAGAGAGGTAAGATGTGGACACTGTCCACGGAGGACTGCACAGCGATCGGAAGCAAGGGTCTAGATGCTCACCCAGCAACAGGGATGAACTTCAAACAGCAGGAAAGGATAAAATCTTCAGAACCCGACCAAGTAATAAAGTAAACAGCAGAATGAGATCTAAAACACACACTACCGCTCAGGTAAATGAAACCACCTGCACACAAGACAACAGTATATATTTTGCAAGAACACTTGAGCAAGAAGATAGTCATTAAGCACATAGGAATGGTTGCCTCTGGCACGGGTGGGGGGATGGAGATACAGGGGGAAATTTACTCCGAGAGAGGAGGCCGTCGTGGACCAGGGGTAATAATGCACCACAAAGCAAGGCATATGAATAATTCAGCTCTCTATATTTGAGGTACAACAAAGGAAAAACATGTAAGGATCAGAGAGATGAAGTAATTTGTCCAAATCACACAGCAGGTAAGAGGGGGGTAGAGAAAATGTGCAAAGAACCAGGCCTGCTTAGAGCAGGGCTGTAGCAGGACTCTGACACCCCTGGTTGGCACCTCGGGGACAGAGATGACAGGAGGGGAGAAGCTATATATGTTGGGGGAGGGAGCAGTGGATCTTTCTGTGCTCCAGGCTGTTCTGAGCCTCAACATCTCTCCTCATCTTTCCCAAACACCCGCTGAGCCCCATGGGGTGTGGAGCACAGTCCTTACCTCCCGGGAATAGAGAGGGGAAGCCTAAAGAGAGCTTCCAGGGGTTGAATCAGCAGGGCCTGGAGTTGAGCAGCAACCATGACCTAACTCACAGCAGCACCTGACTGCAGGCTGGCTCAGTGATCACTGAGCTTTCAAGGAAACTCTACTATCCTCACTTTGCAGATCAGGAATTAAAGCACAGAGAGGTTAAGTAACTTGTCCAAGTCATCCAGCTGAGAAGAGCTGGGATTGGAACCCAGTTGGAGCAGATCCAGAGGTCAGAATCTTTTTTTCCCCCTGGTGCTGGGGATGCAAATGCTCTACCACTGAGTTATACTTCCAGTCCCAAGGTCTTAGAGATGACCCGTGATCTTAGCCAAAACACTGAGAAGCAACACAATTTATGAACGAAATAAGACAGAGACAGCTTGTCTGGGCCGAGTCTTCCTGAAGCAGATTCCCCAGCCACTGCCCCTTCTTGAGTTTCCCCAGTGAGGCTAGAATGGCCTGGGCTTGGGACCCTGATGGCAGATGCCAGTGCTATGGTCAGACAGCAGGTCCCCGCCTGAGGACCTCAGGATGTAATCCAGTTCACCCATGATCACATGTCCAAGGTGAAGGGACACACCGTCTTCAGGGTACACAAAAGGAAAAGGGGGCCCAGCGAGGGGGAAGCACTTGTCTCAGGTCACCCAGGCTTCCTGGCTGTCAGCCAACAGCTCACCCCTTTTGCTGAAACTAAGCGTGTGTTGATGGTGGCTCTTGCTCCCCAGCTCCTTCAGGCCCCGGGCTGGGAGCCAGGCCGCTTTCCCAGAGCCGGAAGGAAGGCCACTCTGCCCAGAAGGCCACGTCCCCATTCCCCTTCCCTCCCATGCAGCACCTCATTGCCCTGCGCTCTGGAGACCAGGTGAGGGGCTCTGTGGGGCAGTCCTGATGGCTGGGACTGTTCCTCCCTGCCCAGCCTCCCAGCCTCCTCGAAATCAGGGGTCATGACCATCAGGGTGTGAGATCTAGGCACAGCCCACAAGCCAGCAACACCCCAACTTCTAACCTGCCCGTGGGCCCCAAAGTCCACCCTGTCACCAACAGTCAGTGCTGACGTGGTGCCAGGAGGGGAAAAAAAGGCTTGGACTGAGCCAGTGTGGCAGAGGGACGATGGCATCGGCTTGTTCTGTCTCCCTCCTCCTGATCCTCCCCCACCACCCCCACAGACCCCAGGAGAAGCCCACATGGTTCCTGTTGAGGGATCTCTGACACTCCTGGGAGACGCTGGCCAAGGATGGCACTGGGGAGCCAGGACCCCAGGGAGGTAGTGAGGACCTGGCTTTTGAAGTGAGGGACAGGGAAGTGCAAACAGCCACCCACATATCAATCCAATTACCCACCCACTATAATGAGAGCTAATATTTATGGAGTGCGTGCTCTGTGCCAAGAACTGCCCCGAGTGCTTTGCCCAGCCCGGTTAGGTACACGTTAGTCTACCCATTTATCAGATGAGGAAACAGAAGTCCAAAGAAGGTCGAGTTTGCCCAAACTTTCACACTGGTCAAATAGTGGAGTCAGGATTTAAGTTCAAGTCTAACTCCCGGGTTTGCAATCCATCCATCCTCTCTACCAAACAGCCACTCACCAAGCAGCCAGCCATCTGTCTGTCTACTCATCGACACCATCCCTTCATCTCCCCTATTTAATGCAGTCCAGGAGAAGAGGCAGCCTGGGCAGTGACTCAGAGGATGGAGAGCTGGGCGTGTGTAAAAATGAGTTACTGCACAGAGTGAAGAAATGATACAAGGGACGAGGCTACAGAGGTGGATCAGGAGGGTCAGCCTGTCCACCACCCACTGTCCAGGCCCATCTGCCTCCCCAGTTATCCTCTCACCCTTGTCTGTCCATCCATCCACCCATCCATCTACCCGCCCATCCATCTATCCACCCGCCCATCCACTATCCATCCACCCACCCATCCATCCATCCATCCATCCATCCATCCATCTATCCACCCACCCATTCACCATCTGTTCACCCAGCCAGCCAGCCAGCCAGCCATCCACTCACCCATCCATCCACTGTCCATCCACCCACCCACCCATCCATCCATTAATCTATCCACTCACCCATCCATCCACCATCCATCATCCATCCACCCATCCACCCATCTGCCCATCCATTCTATTGCTGTTATTTGAAAGGTAAGTAGGTAGATGAGAAAGAAAAGAGAAAGAGAAGAGAGCATAGAGACGGCAGGGTACAGTCCCTTTCTGCCAGTGATTTCTTAGGACAAGCTGGAGAGCTATGGAGACACCAGGCCCTCTGGAGTTCCCTGAATTACTAGGATGATCTTGCCCCACTGCCCACCACCCATCGCCCACAGTTTGGAGGTTCTAGGGGTTTGTGGGAAGAGGGGATAGCAGAGTGGGCCAGTGTCAAGTCTAAAAGACCCCTACAAGTCCTGAAACTCCAGTCCGCAGCCCTGACCCGGTCTCCTTAGGAAGACAGGATTGTGTTGTAAAGGGATGTCACAATGCCCCCCAGTGCAATGCCCCCGGTGCCTTCACCTTGCCACCAGTCCCTGGGAGTCCCAGGAGCCCCTGACCACCAGACGCTCCAGCTTACCATCAAGGAAGGCCCAGGTCAAGGATGTCCAAGGTGGGGTGAGGTCATAGGGCTAGAGCCAGGCAGCCCAAGGTCACGAGAAATGTGGAGGTCAGGAAGGAGAATGAGGGCCCCGGCCAGGCCACTTGTGTGGGAGCCAGGCTTCTTACAAAAGGCAGCTGCCAGGGCTACTGCCTGACACGGATTCTCCTCCTAGGGGCTCTGCGTCCCCCTCGGGCACGGGAAGTGGGCCACTGTCCAACTCTTCTCGACATTCACTTTCCCAACACACTTCCCACGTCATGTTCTAGGCAAATATGCCATGGATAATAATAAGGCTCAGGTCTAGCACAGTAGCATACGCCTATAATTCTAGCTAGTGGAGAGGCTGAGACAGGAGGATTGCAAATTCGAGGCCAGCCTGGGCAACTTCAGGAGACACTGTCTTAAAAAAAAAAAAAAAAAAGCCTGGGGTGTGTCTCAGTGGTGGAGACCCCTCGGCTCCGTCCCAAGTTCTACAGAAAACCAAAGCAAAACAGCCAAGATTTATTGAGTGCTTAGGGAGTCTGGGTGTTTCACCTGGACTAGCGCACAGTAGGCCTCTGATATCCATTCTCTTGTTATTCCCACTTTATCAGTGGGGAAACTGAGGTACAGAGGATTTTAATTTGCCCAAAGATCAGGCAGCTCATGGGGGCTGTGGAATTTGGTCCCGGCAGGTGGCTGTGGGGTCCTGTGCTGTCCAGTCTCAGGAGGCAGCGAGGCCCACAGCTGGCCTCCTGCAAGACCGATCATGACACCTGCACTGGCTATCACGGGCCCCCTGCCAGGGTACCCTCGGCCAGCCGGTGGAGCAGATAGCCTTAGCATCTCCATCTTGCCGATGGAGCAAATGCAGCTCAAAGAGGTCCAGCAACTTGCCCAAAGTTGTCTGACCTGTGAGGTCAAGGTTGGGCCTGGAGCTTGACTTTCAGGCTGCAAAGCCTGGCACGTTCCACAGTGGCCAGTGCCCAGGAGGCTTTACCTGCCTCAGCCAGAGCTGGTTGCTATTTGCCTTTCTTTCTTTCTTTCTTTCTTTCTTTCTTTCTTTCTTTCTTTCTTTCTTTCTTTCTTTCCTTCCTTCCTTCCTTCCTTCCTTCTTTCTTTCCTCCTCCTCCTCCTCTTCTTTTCCTTCTCCTCCTCCTTCTCCTTCTTCTTCCTTTTTCTTTCTGGTATTGGGAATTGAACCCAGAGATGCTCTACAACAGAGCCACATCCCCAGCCCTTTTTTATTTTTTATTTGGGGACAGGATCTTATAAGTTGCCCAGAAGGTGGGATTGTGACCCTCCCCCTGCGTTTCAACAGGGCTCAAGACCTTCCACCAAAGAATCAGGCACCTTTGTGGATTGTGCCATGCACCTGGCCTGGAGGAGTTGAGAGTGCGGGCTGCTCTCCTAGACCTGCGGTGCTACCAAGCGGGAGATCTTGAGGCCCTGCCTGCTGCTCTAGGTCCTGGTAGCAGGACACCCCCCTCCCCGCAGGTGCACATGTAGAAGGCCTTGGGGTCTGCCAGCAGAGGTGGGGGCATGAAGGCAGAGCTCCCTTTGGATTCCTCTGGTGGCTCTGGCTTGAACCCCAAATGAAAACAAGGAGGCAGAGTTCAGAAGGGAGGGAGGAGCTACAAGCCCCTCTACTTGCCCTTTAGCCTTGTTCCCTACAGAATGGGAGGCCTAGGTGAGAGAAGCAGATGAGGTGATGGGCGTCTTCTTCAGAGCTCAGAGCCCAGGGTTTCTCAGCCTTTGTTCTAGTGATCTTGTGTGCTGTAAGTTCATGGTCATGGGACTGCCCTGGGCACAGAAGGATGTGCAGCAGCCACCCTGGTCTGTACCCACTCGCTGTGTCAACCAAAAATGTCTCTAGAAATTGCCATCCCTTTGAGAACCACTGATCTAAATTCATTCTCTCTCTCTCTCTCTCTCTCTCTCACACACACACACACACACACACACACACACACACAGCCTTTGGCAGGGAGGATGTGAGAGGGAGGAGATTGTTCAATGAAACCAGATGTTAACCTGGAAAGTATGCAGCCAGGCCCCGCCCTCCCTCCACGGAGCCTGGCTGGGCCCTGGAAGGAGCCCGTGTTCTCAGCCAAGTGTTCTCAGCCGACTGCTGCGTTAGTCATTTGGAGCCTGGCTTGGTCCCTGGAAAGGGCAGGGCGAGGCTAGGGCTTCCTGGGCTCCCTCTTCCTCCTTCCCCTTCCTCCTTTCCTTCTCCCCTCCCTTCTCATTTTTCTCTTCCTTCTCTGCCAGGACCAGTTTCCCAGTGTCTGTCCAGAACGTCTTGTCCTTGGATGTGCTGGGGGCCCTATATGTTTGCGGTGGTAGTAGCTGCATTTCAGGCAGAGCTCACAGGCAGACCCAGGGCAAGCTGGCCCAAGCCAGGGCCTGGGCTGGGCGGAGAGGGAGGCCAGCGCTGGAATCCTGGGCCGCTCACTAACTAGTCTTGGGGCTTCTGCAAGGAAGTTACCCACAATGTCACAAACTGTGAATGTAGACCAATGCCTGGGAATCTCTGAGCCTCAGTTTCATCATCTGAAAAGTGGAAGCAACATCTCAAGTGGCCTTAGGATCCTTTGCAGAGCTAAGCTGCTAGAGCCTGGCACTTGGTAGTGCTCAGTCTTGTTAGCAAGAGCATCTGCCTTCCCTCTGCATGGTCTTGGGTCAGTTTCCTGCAACAGTTTGAAGCACTCTGGCACTGGCTTCCTGGTCAGAGGGTCCAGGTGGCCAAGATGGCCAACTCCCAGGCTGTGTGACTTTGGAGTATGATGAGAAAAGGAGGACACCCAGGGTGCAAACCTGGAGGAGGAGGCCACAGGGTACTTGCACACGTGCAGAATGACTGCTTCTTTCTAGTTTGTGTGCCGACACATCCTGGTCCTTCCTGGCTAAAGGCACCATCCTGGAAGGAGTGGCAAAGGATCCACAAGACAGGTGACAGGACATAGGTCGACTTCAGTGCAGGGAGGGGGTCAAGAAAGCTGCTGGGTCTGGAAGGATAAGAGCAATTTTGAAATGGGTGTGTATAGTCATGGGTCACTTAACCATGAGGACAGTTCAGTGCAGTTTTGTTGTTCAAACATGGAACATGGTAGTGCACTAACCCGAACTAAGATGACTATGGGTCACTAATCTGGTTGGGTATCTTGACTCTATGTAAACACAGGTGGGAACCAACAGGAGTAAAAACTGTCTTGGAAGAAAGCCCTGGGCAGGTTTGGGTGGGGGCAAATAGTTTGTAAATTAAATATCAAAGGAGCTGCATCTTGACTTGAACCCATGGGGGATCTCTTTTGTAAGAAGACAGGGGCTCACTTTCCACCAATTAACTCCACAAACTAGTGGTAAGTGTCAGGGGTGCTTCAACACTGAGCCACATCCCCAGTTCTTTTATTTTTTTATTTTGACACAGGGTCTCACTAAGTTGCCTAGGTAGATCCTTGCTAAGTGGCCGGTGCTGGCCTTTAACTTGCAATCCTCCCACCTCAGCCTCCCAAGTCACTGGGATTACAGGTTTGCACCATTGCACCCTGCAAGCTAAGGGTTCTCTTTCAGTGCCTGGAGGCCGGAGGTCTGGGAGGCTGGGCAGGGAAGAAATGGTCCCCAACACAGTTGAAAGCTGGGGCAATGGAATCAAGCCAACCTCCTACATATGGAGGGGGATGGTCACTTATAAGGACCTCGTCCTTTGGGTTGAGGACTGTCCCCGTAATAAAATGATTGTCAAGCACTGGGGAGGTGATGTGGCGCTTGAAGGGGGAACAAGACAGCTTGGTGACGGGACAGCCAAGAAGGGTGGTGACAGAGGACCAAAGAAATATCAGGACAATGTGACAAAATGTGACAGTGAGGGAGGTCCTTAGAAAACGGTAGACATCAAAGCAGAGTTCATCAGGAAGGGTGGATAAGGGGCGGTGAGGAGAGACACCTGGTAACAATGAGAGGTGTTCTAAAATGGAATGAGCCCGAAGCCTGGAAGATGAGCCGCCCCTCACTAGAATTCCCATTTATTGAGCGCTCTCTAAATGCCGTGCCTGGGAGCGAGAGGAGCAGGATTTGGGCAGCTGTTATGTGGAGGGTTAGGAGATGGAAAGATGAACAAGAGAGCTTTCCCTTCGGAGCCCAGGGTATCATGGGTGAGGACTCCCCTAGGGAAGGGGAGGCGGGCATGCAGGCTGGGGGCAGGCTGAGCATGGGCAGGGGGTCTGCAATAGGAGATGTGGCCAGGGAAGCACAGGGGGCCCAGCATGGCCAGAACCCGGGGCGGGGGAGGGATGGCCAAGCTGCAGAGTCAACACCTTGCATTCTGGACCAGGGGCTTTGAGCTTTATTTTCTTTGAGGAGGAGGATCCGAGGATCTGGCCATGAACTCTGCAGGGCGTCTGATCAGGGGAGCTTGAAAGTTCTCCTGTGGTCTGGAGGAACCTGGCTCTGGTCAGCTGGGACATGCTCCTGGGTGGCTCTGGGGGCTTCCGCACAGTGGCCCAGTCTCCTCCCTCCTGCCCCTGGCCCTAGCAGTCGAGGTCCCAAAGCCCCACTCTCCCTTTCTCTTCTTCTCAGGACTCACAGAAACCAGGACCCAGAGATGGGCCAAAGACACCATCAGGCAAAAAAGTGAAGGCACCCTCCTCACTCTTGTCCCGGAAATGGAAGCGTGACCGCGAGCAGTGTCTGGCAATGGCCTACGTGCCGGTCGTGGTGGTCCCTCCGGGGCAGAAGGCGGACAAGCACAGGTTCAGTTTCTACACTTCCCAGTATTCCAATTCCCTGAGCCCCTTCTACACCTTGCAGAAGCCTACCTGTGGCTACCTGTACCGCAGGCACACCGACCACACCCGCAAGCGCTTTGACGTGCCTCCTGCCAACCTGGTCTTGTGGTCCCCCTAGGCCTGTGACAGCCAGAAGCCCCTGCCTTGCACCCTCACCCCTGTGACTCTGGGTCCCAGAGGAGAAGGGCTGCTCACTCCTGGAAGAGCGGTGTCTATTTGGGAAAAGCCAGCTGTGTCATGCCCCACTGTTGACAATGGAAAGAGAGGTCTCTCAGCAGCAATTAAAGCCTGTACTTCCTTTCCCTGGCATCTGAATGGGTGGCTGTGGGCTGGTAAACGGAGGCCATGGTGGGTGGTAGAGCAAGATTATGTCCAGAGGGGTCTGAAGACTTGGAAGGACGTATTCTCAGTTCCATGACCCCAAGAGTTACCCCAATCCCTCTGTAGAGCCCACCCTGGCCCCACAGCCCCATGGGCCAGGCGTGGCAACCCTTCCAGAGATAAGAAAGAGATTCACCAGCTCACCCTTGATTTCATGAGGTGTCTTACCTGAGGTTGGAGC
The DNA here is from genome assembly GCF_048772815.1 of Callospermophilus lateralis. Taxonomy (NCBI): domain Eukaryota; kingdom Metazoa; phylum Chordata; class Mammalia; order Rodentia; family Sciuridae; genus Callospermophilus; species Callospermophilus lateralis. The sequence continues at coordinate 112,638,276 of NC_135310.1, read as the reverse complement.
AGCCACTGGAGAATGGGAAGAACTGCAGGAAGAACACGCCATCTTTTGGGGGACTCTCCCTGCCCCAGTTCTAAATGCAGAGGGTCTTTTCTGCCTTGTGGTTTGCTGGTGAAGCCCCCATTCCAGGTCCTTCCTCTGGTCCAGAAGAGCTGTCCAAGACTAGTTAGGTTCACAGGCCAAGGGGCGTGGGAGGGGAGTGGGGGCTCACTCTGAGCAGTGGCCCAAGTGAGCCTCCGGTCATGGCCTACCAGGGACACTCCATGGTGTGCTGGGGCCGGCTCACATGGGCCTGTGAAAGCTGGTTGTGTCCATCTCTTCTCAGCTCCAATGACCAGTGACTTCCTGAAATCATCCATGGCAAGAGTGTTTATGCCAAGGAAATTGGCAAATACCTACAAATTGGAGTTTTTTTTTTTTTTTTCCCCAATGAGTGAGTCAACGTTTGCCGGCAGGCCACGGTTTCGTTCCTGGGAATCACATCTCACAGGGCATAGCTATGGCAGAATGTGCAATGGAGCATAATTCTTGCACACAAGAGGCTGGTCTTGTGGGAGGAAGAGGGACCAGATGCTTTCTAGATCAGGTTGCCCTGTCTCCTTTCTCTGAAAAGAAGATGGTAGGCGGAGAGGAAGGGAGAACCCCTAGAGAGAGGCTGCCTGACACCTGAGAATCCAAGCATTTGTCTGCTGGCTCAGGCTCTCTTTCAAGTTTGAGGCTTTCCCCAAATGCCTGGAAATCTTAGGCTGGAACCAGGCCACTTGGCATCCCCTTTGCTTGGTTGTTGGTGTTTAAGGAGCTAAGCCTGGGAAGGAAGGAGCAGGGGTGGTGCACACAGACCAGGGCTTTTCTGGTCCAAATCTCCAGAATAACCTTCAATCAGGGTCAGGCGGGATTGACCCCTAGAGATGCCTGGTTTTCTGCCCTATGGGCATCTGGGGAACTCTTTTTCCCTTGTCAAACTTTTTTTTTTTTTTTTTTTTTCCACCGGGGATTAAACCCAGGGGCACTTAACCACTGAGCCACTTTTTATTTTTTATTTTGAGACAGGGTCTTGCTAAGTTCCTTAGAGTCTTGCTAAATTGCTGAGGCTGACTTTGAATTCATGATCCTCCCGCCTCAGCCTCCCACGCATTGGGATTACAGGCGTGCGCCACCATGCCCAGATCTTTGTCAAACTTTTGGTCCTATTTTTTACCCCACACACGTGGCATCCCAGCCCTCAGGAGCACCTGGTGCATTCCATTCTGAGCCCCCCTGAGTCTGCAGCAGGGTGAGGTTCAAGTTTACCTCCATCTCCTCCTCTTGGAAGCATTTAGATTTCAACTTTCTTCACTCTGATAAGACGGATACCATTTGCCCAGCTGCCTTCTGTATCCAATATTTTATTTAGAACCTTTTGTCTGCTGGTTTTTTTTTTCTGATAACTTTTTTTTTTAGAAAAATGTATTTATTGCTATCTTAGTAGGATTTTGAGAAGAAGCAGAGATAAATGCGAGTTTTCAGTCTATAAACCTAAAGTCTTATTCACCCTATCAGACATTCTTCCTACAGACACTGAAGTCTCTGTCCTTGAGGTGAAAAGATATGACCAAGAATCATTGTCACCCTTCCAGACTGTGCAACCTGCATGGGGTGTTGGGCAGGTGTTGGTCCCCAGGAGTCTGCACAGGAGGGTAGAGCATCCTTTGCTCTCCTGGAGGATGGCGCCCCCTTGAGGTTCACCTTAGTGGAGCAGCCACCAGGGAAGTCCTTTGAAGAAGCTGGCTTAGGTCCCACCCAGACAAGAGGGTAAATAATCTGGGCTTTGGGCCCTGTTCTATTTCTGTGCAGTGAGAGTGGGTGGATGGGCACCGTGGAGGGGGGATGAGTCAGATCCGAGATGGCTGCCCCTCCTCCTGTCCCTTCCTGGACTGGCAGCTGCCCCACCCACTTCCTCCCTCTCCTCGGTTCTATTCATCCTGGAGGATTCCCCTCCTCCGGTATGACGCCTTTCCCTGGAGGGATTCCTGCAGGTGGAGCAACCAGGGGAAGCCACTGGATCCCCTCCCTGGGTCAACTGTGCGATCCATACACTCCAGCCGGCCACCCCTCAGGGCCACCTGAGGGGGTGCACACCTCTTTCCTGAGCTCAGTCCCGTCCTCTCTGACTTGCATCTATGTCTCAAGGGATCCCATTCCCCAGGCCTCCCACCCACAGGCATGAGCTCTCTTGTCAATGGACTGGTTAGATGTACAGGCTGAAGCACAGGCCACTCGAATGAGGGCACTAAGAACAGAGGAGTGAGGCAGTGGCGGTGTCCCCAGAGAGCAGCACCGAGGGCCATCCTCCAAGCCCAACAGGGAAAGGGGACAGGGCTGGTAGCGCAGGAGCCCAGGAGCCGTGGCTGAAGGCAGAAGAAAGCCACCGTTGCCCAAACTGTGACTCGGAGGCCAGGGAGTGAGAACTGGACACCCTGGCGGTTCTCTCCAACCACCTCCCGGCTCCTTCCAGTGCATCTCAGTGGATGACCCCAGGCTGAGCAAGGGTGCTCTTGTCCACAGATGCCGGACGCCTGTGGCTCAGAGCTGGCCCAGAGCGGGGGAGACAGAGTGGGGGGGAATGAACAGAACTACCCACCCCTGACCGTGTGGACCAGGAGGCGTCGGGTGCCAGGAGGACACAGGTGAATGAGGCAATGGTCTCTGCTCTCTGGGAGCCTCTGGGCTCCCGAAGGTAGGACAGCAAGAGGTAGCTCAGAATCCCAGAAAGAAATGAATGTTCTGTGTCTTTGTTGAAGAGTGAAGGTGATCAGAGTCTGCGGTGACCTCCCACGGTTCCTGCCATTGTCCAGTCCCCTCCCTTGGAGTGTGGGTGAGATCTGGGACTTGCTTCTAACCCACAGCAAGTCCCAGATGTGGCAGAGGACTGGATGGCTCACCCTTGAGTAGGTCACCTCCTATGAGACTCCACAGCAGCAGATCGTAGGAGTCTTTTTTAAAAAAAATATCTTATTAGTTGTTGATGGACCTTTATTTCTGTGCGGTGCTGAGAATGGAACCCAATGCCTCACACATGCCAGGCAAGCGCTCTGCCACTGAGCCACGACCGCAGCCCCTCGTAGGCGTCTTGATGAGACAGGCAGGCACTCTGGAAGTCACAGCCTGGAGACCTGAGCACATCCAGCAAGAAACCAGGGGCCTGGGTCCCACGGCCCAGGAAGGGAATTCTGCCAACAGATGGAGTCAGCCAGAAGTGGGCTCTTCCTAGGCTGAGGGTCTGCATGAAGACACGGCCCAGGGGGCTCCCTGGGGGCAGCCTGGTGAGCCTCTGGGCCACGGGAACTATAAGAGAATAAAAGTGTGTGGTTCTGAGCTGCTGTCCTTGGAGATTTGTTACTCAGCACTGAAAACTGATGCAAAACCTTGGCTGTGCGAGGGGGAGCTCCTGCCGCAACTCAGGAAGGCTTTGTGGAGGGTGGCTTTGGTACCTGAAGGGGGAGGTGGACCGCAGGGGGCAGAGCTGGCCAGGAGCCGCTGCCTCCTCCTCCCCACCTGCCACGGCCAACATTTGGGCCCGAGAGGACGACACAGGAGCAGGTCTGGCTGGGCCCAAGCAAGCTGTCTGGAGGGCCCTCCCCACCCAGGTCTGGGGTGTGTTCAAAGCCGGGGTGTCTGCCCCGTGCACCCCACGTCCTTCCTTTAGTAGAGGTGAAACAGCCCTGTTTGGATTCTTCAAAAATATCCATCCTCCTCGATTATGTGGATGACATATGTTCATTATGAACCATTAAAAAAGATGAGGACAAAATTTTTAAAATATATTTTTAGTTGTTGATAGACTGTTTTATTTATATGTGGTGCTGAGGATCAACCCAGTGGCTCACACGCGCTAGTCAAGTGCTCTACCTCTGAGCTACAACTCCAGCCCCAGGATGCAGACAATTTTTTTTTTTTTTTTTTTTTTTTAAAGAGAGAGTGAGAGAGGAGAGAGAGAGAGAATTTTTAAATATTTATTTCTTTTAGTTCTCGGCGGACACAACATCTTTGTTGGTATATGGTGCTGAGAATCGAACCCAGGCCGCACGCATGCCAGGCGAGCGCGCTACCACTTGAGCCACATTCCCAGCCCTGCAGACAATTTTTTAAAAAATATTTTTTTGTTGTAGTTGGACACAATACCTTTATTTAATTTATTTATTTTTATGTGGTGCTGAGGATCCAACCCAGTGTCTCATACATGTGAGGCAAGCCCTCTGCTACTGAGCCACAACCCTAGCCCCAGACAATTTTTTTTTTTATTTTCAAATTATTATTTATTTATTTTATTTTATTTTTTTATTGTTGGGTGTTCAAAACATTACATAGTTCTTGATATATCATATTTCACACTTTGATTCAAATGGGTTATGAACTCCCATTCTTACCCTGTATACAGATTGCAGAATCACATCAGTTACACTTCCATTGATTTATATATTGCCATTCTGGTGTCTGTTGTATTCTGCTGCCTTTCCTATCCTCTACTATCCCCCCTCCCATCCCCTCCCCTCCCCTCTTCTCTCTCTACCCCCTCTACTGCAGTTCATATCTCCCCCTTGTATTATTTTTCCCTTTCCCCTCGCTTCCTCTTGTATGTAATTTTGTATAACCCTCAGGGTCTCCTTCCATTTCCATGCAATTTCCCTTCTCCCTCCCTTTCCCTCCCACCTCTCGTCCCTGTTTAATGTTAATCTTCTTCTCATGCTCTTCGTCCCTACTCTGTTCTTAGTTACTCTCCTTATATCAAAGAAGACATTTGGCATTTGTTTTTAAGGGATTGGCTAGCTTCACTTAGCACAATCTGCTCTAATGCCATCCATTTCCCTCCAAATTCTATGATTTTGTCATTTTTTAACGCAGAGCAATACTCCATTGTGTATAAATGCCACATTTTTTTTTATCCATTCGTCTATCCAGACAATTTTTTTTTAAAACAAAGATTTAAAAAGTCACTGGTGGGCTGGGGACGTGGCTCTGTGGTAGAGCACTGGCCTGGCCTGTGGGAGGCCCTGAGTCCCACTCTCAGCACCACATATGAATAAATGAATAAAATTTAAAGGTCTATCAACATAAAAAAATTTAAAAGTCACTGGTGACCCTCTGCCCAGAGACCACCCCTGTGGGTGGTTTCCTGCAGTCACAGATCATTTGGCAGGGACAGCCCTGTCAACATGGGCCGCATTTCCGCCTTTCTCTCTGGTCTTCTAAGGGGTATCCTGAGTCTTGAGCCCTTTGGATCCATTTGCTCAGAATAATGGGCAAAAAGAGTTGTGGGTTGGAGAGGGGAGAGAACCATCAGGGGGTTTATGATGGAAAAGATGAAAACCGACCAGGAAGAAAGACCTGCTTGGAGAAGGTGGTGGGAGCACAGAGCTCCACCCCACTCCCGCCCCTGACCCGGGTTATATTTGGCAGGTGCCAGAGGAGCACGGTGCTGTGCCTGGGCTCTGGTTCCAAGGGAGCTCTCCGTCAAGGCAGGAGGCCTCTCTGGGTAACCAGGGACCTGCTTCTGGTTGCTCTTATGTGCCGTGAGTTGTTGACAGATGGTGTCCACCCAGAGAGGGACCATCGAGGCTGGGGGGACCCCCATCCATCAGCGCTCCTCCCGCAGCCCAGGCCTTGGCCACTGCCCACGCATGCAGGGCCACCCCTCCTGGCTGGAAGGCTGTGGCTGTGCTTCCTTGACAGGGCTGGACCGTTCCTCTGACCTGACTGTCTCCAGGCCCTGGCCACCTGTCTGTCCAGTTTTCAGGGACACTCTGAGGATCAATAGCCTGGCCGTTTTTACTCAAACTTTCATAAGAACCACCATCTTCCTGGTGCCTCCATCCATAGATTTCGAGTTTTTTGTTAAAGAGGGGGTTGTTTTTCAATAATATGGGGAGAGGCTATGAATATTTTTACGGGCTCAGCAGTTCAACAATGATGAGTGACATCTCCGGTTTTCTTGGCTTTTCCTTTTGTTTGTCACCGCAAGATCACAAGATGGCTGCTGCATTCCAGGCATTAGGTCCATACGCAAGGTCAAGCTGCATCTTTCATCACTTTTTTTTTTTTTTTTTTAAGAAAGCAAAGCTTTCCCAGAAACTCACAGCAGTCTTTAACTTAAATCTCTTTGGCCAGAACCATGTTATGTGGTCACTCCTAGCTGCAAGAGAGACTAGCAAAACAATTTCTTGGTTTCCAACCTCTTTAGGAGGGACAGATGAGTGGCGGGGAGTTGGGAATGGGGTGGGGTCCAGGAAGGCTTTTTTTCTAATATTATTTAGTTGTTCCTGGACCTTTATTTTTTATTTATTTGTATGCGGTACAGAGGGTCGAACCCAGTGCCTCACACATGCTCGGCAAGTGCTCTACCACTGAGCCCCAGGCCAGCCTATAGGAAGGTTTTAACAATGGTGTCTACCTTCCTCAGGGCCTGGCCAGAGCTGGTGGGTGTCCTGGTGACACAGGTTGGGTGTCTGTTGTCATACACGATTCTAACAGTCGAGGGTCCGTGGTGAACGGGGTTAAAGACACAACTGTCTGGAAACTAGGGACACTGGAGAGCCCAAGAGGCACCCTAACTGCACCCACATTCTAAGTCAGCAGATAGCCAACATGCTGATGTGGCAGGTACAAAGTCATAAAACGCTGGCCGGTGTTTATGGGACACTCACTCCATACCAGGACTGTCCTTGATAGTTTCCATGTATTAACTCACTTAACCCTCCTAAGAGCCCTATGAAATGGCACCATTGTCCTCTTTTTAAGGAAATTAACTAAAGCCCAGAGAGTTTAAGCCACTTGCTTGAGTTCACCCAGCCGTAATGTGAGCAAGGAATAAACTGGAGTTGCTTGAATCCTCAGAGACTTTCCAGGGCTTGCAGTAAAACCTAGCCCATTCTGAGATAGGTACTCTGATATCTGATATGATAGGCGCCCTAAAGATTTTATATTATAGACCTTTATTTATATGCAATGGTACATTATTTATATGCAGTATATATTTGGGTTGTACAATTTACATGAATGTAAGTGCCTTTGTATTACACAGACATATGTATGAAACTCTTCCTTATTCTGCACTCTCTGAAGAAAAAGACCTTTGCAGCCAGGAGTAAAGAATCCTCTCCTCCTACAGAATGGGAAGAAATCTTTACCACACCCACCTCATATAGATCAATAATCTCCAGGATATATAAACAACTCAAAAAACAAACAAAAAACAAATAACCCGATCAATAACTGGGCTAAGGAACTGATTTCATAGAAGAAATACAATAGATCAGCGATTGTATGAAAAAATGTTCATCATCTTTAGTAATTAGAGAAATGCAAACCAAAACTACTGTAAGATTTCATGTCACTACAGTCAGAAAGACAATTATCGAGAATAAATGTTGGCAAGGATGTGGGGGGTCGGGGGGAGTTACAATCATACCATACATTGCTGGTGGGACTGCAAATTGGTACAACCACTGTGGAAAATAGTATGGAGATTTCTCAGAAAATTTGGAATAGATCCAACTCCTCCATTTATACCCAAAGGACTTAAAATCAACATACTACAGGGACACAGCCACATCAATGTTTATAGCAGCTCAATTCACAATAACTAAGCTATAGAACCAACCTAGATGCCCTTCAACAGATGAATGGATAAGGAAAATGTGGCATATGTACACCATGGAATATTACTCAGCCTTAAAGAAGAATGAAATTATAGCATTTGCAGGTAAATGGATGGAACTAGAGAATATCATGCTAAGTGAAATAAGCCAATCCCCCAAACACAAAAGCCAAATGTTTTCTCTGATAAGCAGATGCTGATACATAGTGGGGCCGGAAGATAGGGAAGAATAAAGGAAATTTGGTTTGAATAGAGAAGAGTGAGGGGAGGGGTGGGACTGTAGGGATGGGAAGGAAGGTAGAATGAGACAGATATTCAATACATGTTTGATTTCACTACTGGAGTGACTCTGCACCATGTACAGTCAGAGGAATGAGAAGTTGTGCTCCATTTGTGTACAATACATCAAAATGCATTCTACTGTAAAATTAAAAAAAAATTAATTGCCTCAGGTTAAAAAAAAATCCCTTCCTTCAGCCTTTAAGTCTGGGAGGGACCAGGCATGCTGCTGGGGTTCTTGGGAAGGACTCAGCAAGCCTGATGTTGCTAGAAAGACTCACAACATTTTGTGCTGTATTGGAAACTGTACTGTCTTGGTATTAGTCAGAATAGGTTTAGGTTAGCTGCAGTAACAAACTGCTCTCAGAGGGGCATGTAAAGGAGGGAGGGAAATGAGGGGAAGAGACGGGTGAGCTGTGGCCCTGGGCTTTCCTGGAGGCGTCCCACTTAAGTGCACTTTGGTTCCAGAAATGAAGCCACTGAAAGCCTGCGGTGGGAGAAGGGGTGTGGCAGTGGCACCAGGGGAAGCCACTGCGCCGTGACCAGCCCTGAACTTGCTCTGGAGCATTCCAGGACCACCAGGTAGCACTCCCAGGGTCACCCCGGGAACCAGCACCCAGGGCACGTCCCCCACTCACATGCCCCTGGTAGGCGATGGTGCCCTCTTTCAAGTAGGATGGAGGAGGGGAAGGATGTAACCTCCAGGAATATGAGTGTGGTCAGAATACGACGTGTGTGCCTGCCTGTGTGTGTGTGTGTGTGTGTGTGTGTGTCTGTGTGTACCCATACAGGTTAACATAGAAGGGGTTCCTTTTGGCTGCTCAGGGTACACCTCAGAAGCCCACAAACTCTGCATCACCAGGTGATCTCATGTATTAGCACATCCGTGGTGTGATCAGACCTCCTCTGCTGTGACAGCCAAGGGCAGTCCACAGCCTAGATAACTGTACATGGCAGCCCCATCGAGGGCCTTGCTTTGGAAGATAAGACGAACCGGTCCATCTTATATGGATGCCAGTTCCTAGTCTGAGGATGGGATCCAAGGATAGTGTGAACCCATTAAAGCAGAATATGAAGGGCACTGAGGTCATAGAATCAGAGCAGCCGCTGACCGGTCACCCACTGGATCGTGATAAGAGAAGATTAGGAGCCTGCAAACTAGGTAAGAAAATCCTCTCACCTACAGCTCAAGGCTGTAATCCTGGGCTCTGCTTCTCTAAGCTTTGTTCTGTTTCCACTCCTCCTCCCATAGGCTGCAAGGGTTTGTGGGGGATGTCCCCTCGCTCTGGGCGCGGGCCGTGCCCATTTCCTCTCTGCTCCCTCCTCTCCACGTCTCTTGCTCTGACCTGGAGCACTCAGGCCTGTGAGGCAGGAGGGCCAGCTGCAGGAGGCCAGGCCTCTCGGGTGCAGGGGTAGCGGGGCACAGGACCACCTTGGGCATCGGCCTTCTGCAGGCCGGGGCCATGGGCAACGTGGTGGAGGGTAAGTCTGTGGAGGAGCTGAGCAGCACCGAGTGCCACCAGTGGTATAAGAAGTTCATGACCGAGTGTCCCTCTGGCCAGCTCACCCTCTACGAGTTCCGCCAGTTCTTCGGCCTCAAGAACCTGAGCCCCTGGGCCAGCAAGTACGTGGAGCAGATGTTCGAGACCTTTGACTTCAACAAGGTGGGCAGGGGCCATGGGGGTGAGGGTCCCCAGCCTTCCATACCTCGGGAGGCCTTAGCAGCCTGGGGGCAATCAAGAGCAATGGGAGGAGAGTAAAAGTGTCCCCTGGGAGAGTGGCTTCGTATGCAGTGGTTGTGATTTGAGAGGAGGACATTCCACATCCAAGGGGGGGGGGGTCAAGCATCTACTTTGTGGTACTGTTTGCAGTACTAGGGATGGAGCTCAGTACTCTACTACTGAGCAACATCCCCAGCCCTCTTGAGTTTTTATTTTGAGACAGGGTCTCACTAAAGTTGCTGAGACTAGCCTCAAACTTGGGATCCTCCTGTCTCAGCCTCCTGAGTTGGTGGGATTACAGGCGTGCACCACCACTTCTGTCTAAGCACCTACTTTGTATCAGGTCCTAAGGGCCCAGAAATGAATCAGACCCTGTCCCTGCCCTTGCTTTCTAGGGGGAAGACAGGCACAAATTAGCCAAATCAGAGGCAGAATCTAGTGGCTTTCTCTGCCTCTCAGCACACTGAACAGCTCGGTTGCTGCCCAAATAGGGATGAACACTTCCAAGGGAGTCGCTGAGCACCCACTTGGGACTGGTGCAAAGACGCCTAGATGCTCAGGAGGATGTGGGAAGAGGTGACAGCAGAGGGCTGGAAGGGCTGGGCTGGGCAGAGCCGCCCCACCCGGCTCACCCATGGTGTTCTGTGGACTAGGCCTGCAGTGGGCGGGGTGGCCTGATCACTGGGGACAAGGTCATACCCAGCCCCAAAGTACCCAGTGCCATCAGCCCGTCTTTTCTGAAGTGAGTCTGGAGGTCCGAGTGGTGGTCAAATTGCATGTTTCTCCAAGCAACGCCAGGATGCTCTGATGAGGACTTCCTGCGAAGCCCAGGAGGCCAGGAGGAGGGGAGTCTGAGCCTCTTGGGTTCGTCCACTGGGTGACCTGGAGCCAGTCTCTCCCTTCTCGGCTCATTCACCCGGTTCTGCCATGGAGGGTGGGGACATTGGTGAAGGTGTTGGTTGGATTCCGGTGGTAAATCTTCTTTTATTTGGGACAACTGGTCAGGTGTAGAGGTGGAAGCATCCAAACCCACAGATTCAGGACCTACCCCGCGGGCCCCCTCTGCTGACTCCCACCCTGGCCGGCTCCTCCCTTGAAAGGTGAGGTTGCAATGATGCATGGCCCCGGGGCCGATCAACAGGCCTGGGAGAGGCTGCCCTTGCTGCCTGGGGGGTTCAAACTGGGGTTTCTAGGGAAAGCTGGGGCTTGGCAGCTATTTAAAACTCACTAATATGTGGGGATAAGGGGCCAAAGCAGATTAGGGGCTTTGAGACTCGGCCTCAAGGGCAGTATCCTGTGCCTGCGGGTTTTCCTGATGGGGAGCAGGGAGCAGAGTCCTGGGTGGTGGCACAGAGACTAGGAGAGATGCAGGCATCACGCTGGCCCCACAGAATGCCCCAGGGGAAGCAGCAGTCAGTCCTGAACAGGAGTGGCGGGCGCGGGGAGTCAGTGGTTGAGCCCCACCACCCTACCCCCGAGCACCCCAAATTATCTCACCCTGTCGCCTGCTAAGGAAACCCTCTGGGTGAAGACATAACTGTAGAAAGACCCCCCCAACTCACACATACGGCACTAGGGAGGGACAACCCATCACCCTGGATTTACCCATCGGTCTAATGCCTTCTCTTCAACTGTAGTCACATAGAAGCGCCATCTCTATTGTCCCATCGAAAGTAAATCAACTTCTGGTTTCTACCCAACCTGGCCTGTTCAGATGCCACACACATGGCCTTTGTGTTGCTGTGACCCTCTAGAACCCCGCGTAGCTCACAACTTTCCCTGCTGTGAGTCTCTGCTCACCATGTGCCCTGATCTCCTGGTTTAAACCTAATTAAAATGGGGTCTGGCCAGGCCACACTTGTAATCCCCGCCGCTTAGGAGGCTGAGGCAGGAGGATTTTTTGCGAGTTCAAAGCCAGTTTCAGCTATAGTGAGGCCCTAAGCAACTCAGTGAGACCCTGTCTCTAAATAAAATACAAAATAGGGTTGGGGATGTGGCTCAGTGGTCAAGTGTCTCTGAGTGCGATCCCCACACCCACCTCCCCAAAAAAAGAGAATAACTGGGTCTGGCCCCTGCTTCCATCTTTCCCAGTCCCCACTTTCCTGCCAAAGCTCTTCTCATCTTTTAGTACCAGACATTAAATACCATTTAGCCACTATGGTATTATCTGTCTCTCCTGCTGGAGCGTGAACTCTATGAACCCCTTTACTTCTTTCCCAGCACCTAAGACACTATCTGGAACATAGTAGGTGCTTCATAAATATTGGTTGCATGTTTAAAATTATATACAAAAATCATGATATTAAGGGTTACTTATATACCTTATGACATTAATTTAACTGTGCTATTATTTTGTAACACCAACATCTCTCCTCCACACCCACAGAACAAAGTCCTGGGCTACACTGTGTTGACTCGTGGGCATCGCAGGGTGCCGTTTAGACTGACCAGGAAGTAAGACAGGGCACTAGGAACTATTCATGCAGAGAGGAGTTAAAACACGGATGTTTAATTGATAACCCGAGGGCCTGTTTTTGTAAATGAAGTTTTATTAGAACACAGCACACTCATTTATTTAAGAATTATGGCTGTCTTCACGCCAAAATGACAGAGGCTGTTTGGCCACAAAGCTGAAATATCAACTCTCTGTCCCTTGACAGAAATAGTGTGTCAGTCCCTGGATGAGAAGACGGCCGCACCCGATGCATAGGGATGAGGGGTGCAGCGGTGTGAATGCAGCGGGTGACTGGGGACAAGCACATGCCTTGCTTATTGCACATCTTGCCTGGCCCCGGCTGTGCCTGGCGACCACACAGATGCACGCAGATGGAGGTGAACACATCTGAGCACCAGTGTAGGGTTTAGGAGACTCAAGGCGTTGCCATTCCATCAGCTAATGGCTCTTGACTTCATCTTCCCATCTGAAATGGGGACAAAAATACCAGCTCCAGGGGCACCTGTGAGATTAAATGAGCAAAGGAATAAAGCGCTGAGCACAGGAAGCCCACAGGAAGCACTAAAATAAAGAGCATTGCTGTGGGTTAGCGCACTCAGGCCGTCCCACAACCTCAAAAGCGCATGTTGTCATTCTCCTCTTAGGGCTGAGGAAACAGACTCAGGAGGCCAGGCAACCTGGGAAAGCTCGCCCTGCTCCTAAGAGGTGGCTTAGGTCTTTTTGGCACAAAAATCATGAATCTTCCATTACCCCTTGTAGCCATTGTCATCATCATCATCGGCAGGACTGGGGATCCAACCCAAGGGTGTCCTGCTGGGGACTGAACCCAGGGGTGTCCTGCCACTGGGCTCCATTCCCAACCCTTCTTATTTTACTTTCAGACACAGTCTCACTAAGTTGCCCAGACTGGCCTTGAACTTGCCATCCTCCTGCCTCAGCTTCTCAAATTGCAAGGATTACAGGCTCATTATTATTATTTTTAATTACAAAAGTAATTAAAGTAATTAAAGCTCATTGTAAAAATTCCCAGCAATACAGAAACTTAAACATTGAAAGCAAAATTATCCTCCCCCATGGGAAAAAAGTTTTCTTGCTGATCCAAGATGGTGTGGTAGAGACCTCGCTCCATTCTGACAACAACCCTGGGAGTCTGGGTGAGCCGTCCGAGTGAGCTCAGGTGTGTGTGAAAGCCCTTGAAGTGCCTTAAGGAAAAGTGAAATTATTTGCAGGAAAAGGGCTGGAACGTGAGAACCTTATGTTAAGCTTAAATGAGCCAAACTCAGAAGGTCAAGGGTCATATGTTTTCTCCCACATGTGAAAGCAAGAGAGGAAAAAGAACAAGAAAGGTCGCAGGTGGGTGGGGGGGGGTATCTCATGAAAATGGAAGGAAGATCAGCAGAATAGAGAAAAGAGACCAGGGGGAGGGGGAGGGAAGGGAGACAGCCTGGGGAAGGATATTAGCTACGTTTCATTATTACGCCAAGTGCACGTACAGACATGGAACAATGAATCCCACCATTATGTATGACTATCAGGCACCAAGGGAAAAAGTGTGGGGGGGGAGAAAGCCCTTGGATATGGTGAAGAACCACAGAGATGTTCACTACAACCCTGATCCGCATGGCAGGGCTCCGAGTGAGGAAGGCCTTGTTAAGGCCAAAGGTCAGCACAGACCAGATCTCAGAGGTCATGCGTCCTGGCTCTCCACCTCCCGGTCAGACTCCCCTTAAAGACTTTCAGTGACCAGGGCACCAGGTGGCCCTTCCTGAAGCAGCTCTGCCTGTCAAGGGTTCTTAGGGTTACCCCAGCTCCCTCTCTCCATTAAGTCCTGGTTCCACTCGGCTGTGAGTAATGGAGGACCCGGTTGAACTCCAAGTCCCTGAGCTCTGCCTCAGTGCTCCTTCCCCTGCCTCGCTCAGCCTTTCTGTAACCTGCTGGCTTTCCTCTCCCAGCCTCACTCATTTTGGAGGCCGTGGGCCTCACTCATTTTGGAGGCCATGGGGAGGGACAGAGCGGCAGGAACAGGCAGAAATGGCAACCTGTGTTCATTTAGGGGGCCCTGGAGAAATGTCCTTCAAGAACGTGCCATCCTTCTCCATGGTCAACCCTTACAAGACAGTGGGGGCATCACCTCACCTGTCCTGCCCTAGCAGAGTTGGGGTGATTCCATAATGCTGGGGTGATTCCCTACTGTCCAGATGTGTTGCTGCTGAATAGATATCGTGATGAAATAGTGATCCCTTTATAATAATAGCACTAATCATAATAACAGTATTTACTGAGTGCTTACTATGGACCAGGCAGTGTGGAGTGCTTTTACAGGCGTGAACTCATTGAATCCCATAGAATTAGGTCCGGTTTTAACTTTTACAGGTGAAGAAATGGAGGGCCATATCAAGGACCATATGAAGCCCTTAGTTTCAGATTCAGCTTAGACGGTGGGTGGAGCCAAGATTCAAACCTGCACCCACCACACTGCACTATCAAGAAGGGGTGTGTATTTTACCGAGCTCTGAAATCCTCACAGTCTATCAGAACACACAGCGGGTGCTCAATGAAGTGGGAAGCATCCAGCTGAGAATGAGAAAGGTGCTCCTTGCCTCCCTGTCTGGCCGCTGCCCCGACCCCAGCTCCTATCTCCTGGGTAAGAGCTCATCCAAAACACTCTCTGGTCCCTGGGTGCATTCTTTCCTGCTCCCACCTACCTACTTCTCTCCTGTGCCCAATGGGCAGGGCTCAGGTTTGAGAACCAAAGGGAAGCAGCTAGTGACAACTAAAATAAAAATAACTGTTAAGGAGAAAGTGTCAGCTAGTCCCACCCAATAGGTGTTGGTTTATTGGACTTGATCGGCAGTCTCTGGGGCAGGCAGGGTGGGCTATGCGTGGCCACCAGGAGGATAGGAGAGTGGTGGTGCCAACGGGTAAGAGCTTGGAGGGGACAGAGCTGGCACCCCTGGGCCTTACTCCCTGGAGTCCCGGCCTCCCTCCGGCACTTCCAGTAGTGGAACCCTGGCTGAGATGGGCGTGGCCCAGGTGGGGGCGTGGCCCAGGTGGGGGCGTGGCCCAGGTGGGCTCACAGCCCTGCGCGCTCTCGCAGGACGGCTACATTGACTTCATGGAGTACGTGGCGGCGCTCAGCCTGGTCCTCAAGGGGAAGGTGGAACAGAAGTTGCGCTGGTACTTCAAGCTCTACGACGTCGACGGCAATGGCTGCATCGACAGGGAGGAGCTGCTCACCATCATCCAGGTAACTCCAGGTGCAGAGGGCTGGGACAGGGGCGTGGAAAGCGGGACCCCCGAGCTGAGAGCTCGCGGAAGGATCCACAATCTCAGGATTGAGACCGAATTTGGGACTCGGGGTCCGGGCGATACTTCTGACCCTCACCAACTGCGTGACCTAGGCTGTGTCGTCTCTCCTTTGTGGGTCTGTTTCCAAAGGACTATGGAAGCTCCACTCTTAAGTCCCAGATCTGTCCGAAGCCCAGGGCACCATCGCCTCGGCTCTCCACAGCTGTTGGGAGCCAGAAAAGCTCTTACTGTCCCCACCACTGAGAATTAAGATGGGACCTTCCCTGCTGCCTTTTTCCTCTCAGGCCATTCGAACTATTAACCCCTGGAGCGACACGACCATGACTGCAGAGGAGTTCACAGACACCGTGTTCACCAAGATTGACGTCAATGGGGATGGTGAGGGGGCCAAGGGGGGACTCCCCCGGGGAGGGGTCCCAGGGATAGGAAGTCACCAGGTGAAAGGAGCAGGAGGGGAGAAAGAGGCACAAAGGTCCCTCTGCAAGTCACCTCCTCCATCCTTCTCTGCCCCAGCCACAGAATTAGCTCTTAGGGATCCCTGAACCCCACTTTCTGGTCTGTCTCTGACCCTGCCCCTTGCCAGAACTCTGCTCTGGCTCTGCGCTGGGTGCCCACCTGTAATCCCAGAAATTTAAGAGATTGAGGCAGGAGGATGGCAAGTTCGAGGCCAGCCGAGGCAATTTAGGAGACCCTGTCTCAGAAGCAAATTTTAAAAAATAAATAAAATAAAAATACAAAGGGCGGTAGCTCAGTGTAGAGCGCCCCTGGGTTCCATCCCCATACCAGGGGAGGAAAATCCAGCTCTAGGCCTGGCCAGCAGACACCCTCCCCACCGGGAATCCCTTTCTTTGTACCCCAGGGGAACTCTCCCTGGAGGAGTTCATGGAGGGCGTCCAGAAGGACCAGGAGCTCCTGGACACGCTGACACGAAGCCTGGACCTCACCGGCATCGTGCGCAGGCTCCAGACCGGCGAGCCGGATGACGATTTCCCCGGCAAGGACACCACCGAGACGGCCGGCTGAGCGCGCCCAGCTGCTGCTGTCCGGGGGCCGGGGCTCCACGGTGGTGCCTGGCGTCGCTGTTGTGCTTGTCTTAATATTATATGGGGTCTCCCGAATCCAAAGGCTCGGCTCACCTTTTTGGGGTCCAGGGTGGCAGCAGGAGGGGAGGAGGGGCAGAAGTGGGACTCCAGAGTGAAAATGGTTCCTGGGCCCCTCCAGGAGACTCAGCTGTGGGTCATGCTCCCTGATGCCCTAGGGTTCCTCCCTCGCCCCTTTGGGGCTCCTCACCCAGCTTTTCCCAGTGTCCCCACTGCATTTCTCCGGTCCACAGTGGAAGCTCTGAGCCAGAGCAGAGGTTTCCTGGGTCTCTGATGGAATTCTACAGATCTGAGTGCCGAGGTGAAGGCCTGCCCCACACCCTGGAACCTACTTGTGTGGTTTGTGTTCTTTCCTCCCTTCGACAAGCCTTTATTGAGCACCTACTGTGTATTGACACTAAACATTAGATGAACAAAGAAGTCAATTCTCATCCTCAAGGAACTCAAAAGCTGGTGGGAGACACATAGACCTGCATCATTGTAATAAAATTGGCAAAGAAAAGTTATAAAGTAAGGGACCTCTGTAGGAGTTTGACTCAGAGTCAGTACCACAGCGCTGACCTTTGGCTTTGAAAGAGGGCTTGGAGGTTGCCCATGAAGAAGGTGATATGTGTGGGGAGGTCTGGGTGCATTCTCTGTGATGTATGTGCCCCATGTAGGGGCTCTTCTTAGATGTAAGTGGAGGTATTCTTTAAGAGTTAAATTTTAGCTGGATGCAGTGACACATCCCTGTCATCCCAGCAACACAGGAGGACTGTCTCAGTAATTTTAGCAAGACCTTCAGCAATTTAGTGAGACCCTGTCTCAAAATAAAAAATTAAAAAGGGCTGGGGATGTAGCTCAGTGTAAGCATCTCTGAATACCAAAAAAACATGTGGAGCCACACAGTTCCCCACAGGTCTGCAACTCACTGCAAATGACCTGACCATCTGTGGTCTACCCTAAATCTTGCTGCAGTGACACCTGACACCAGTTAGGAAGTGGGACGATCTGTTACAGGTGGGCCTGGACCAGGTTCTTTGCATACTACATCTTTAAGCATCCTCAAATCAGAGATCTACCCATCCAAAGCAGGTCTGATCAGTTGTGCCCCTGAGTTACAGTTGCCTGGTTGCCACAGGAATCTGGGGAGAGACAAGGGCTAGAATAGTTGTGACCTTTTTCCCAAGAGCCTCTTTCTCCTGGGCTTTGAGTCTTCACTTCAGTTGAGCCCAGGGAAGGTGTGGGGAGTATGTAAAATCCTAGGGGTTGGGCTGGGGTTGTGGATCAGTGGCAGAGCACTCACCTTGCACTATGAGGCACTGGGTTCAACCCTCAGCACCACATAAAAATAAATACATAAAATAAAGATGTTGTATCTAACTACAGTATATAAACCTAGGGGTGCAGGGAGAAAACTCAGCATCAGGGAAATAGAACATCAGGTAGGAGGGTACCATTCCGAGGTAGGGGGACAAGAGGGTGCATTGTGCTCACCCCTGTCCTGCCCCTCCCTTGGATCATTCCAGACAGGAAAGTCAGCCAGGGCCTGAGCAGCAGACACAGAGAGAAGGTGGAGGTCAATGCCAAGGGCATCCTGGGAAAAAAGGGAGCTGACATTGCTGCTCCTTCTCTTGCTGTTTGCCTCTTGGGAAGTCCTGAAGATCAAGGGTGTCTGTAAATAATTAGGACGACTTTCCCCAGCTTTGTTCATACGTCACCTGCATGATTTGGCCATGTCTCTGTCCCACCTAGTATATTATTTTTAAGCGACCTTTATTTTTTTCACCTGAAATTGATTTCTAAGGGACACTTCATTCATATGAACATCACGTGAAATATCATACCCATAAGCCCTCAGGTTCAATAGGTTTGTTTTATTTTTTATGCATCAACACACAAGCATGTCTACCCAAGGTAAAGCAAACATGCTTCCAGATCCCACCACAAACCGTCTCAAGGGGTAACACTGCTCAGGGTGCTGGTTTCCACAGTCTGTTCTCAGAGGCGTCTCTGGAGTGTCCAGAGGTAGGAGGGATCTGAGCTCCCCAACCTCCTTCAACTAGAAGGTCTCTCTTTCAGTGTCTACATTAAGGTTGTACAAAAGAATTGTATAACAGAAAAGAATGCCACATCTAAAAACACGGCACTCTAAAAACTGCTGTCGAATCCGAGCTGCACAAGGTTGGGGAAGAGAAGTGGCCTTCTGGAGTCCCGTGGCCATTGGAGGCAAAGTCTGGCCTAGAACTTAGCAGACCCCCGATTCTCCCCAGAGGCAGAGGGTTCTCCATCTTCTAAAGGAATGAGGGAAGGTCCCTGCTGGGGATGTGGGGAGAGGTGGAGGGGGTGGATAAAGATGGAGGGTGGGGGAGAGGGTGCGGGAGCAGGGCCCTTCAAGCACAGCAGCCTCTACAGCGGAGGACCACAGCCTGCCATCTTATTTTCTGAAGTTTCCCTTGTTAACACCCCTGATGAGGATGCCTGGGGAGGAGGTGGGCAGGGTCCTCCCTGTGGGCCCTCCTTGGGATCCCCACTCCTACCTTCTCTTCAGCTTCAACACCTCCCAGCCCTGCTTCCTTCCGTGCTCTCTTCCACTCAGTAAGTGTTGATTTGGTCTATGGGGCCTCTGCTACTCAGGTGGCCCCTGCTTCCAACTGAGAACACCTAGAAATTGGAGGGGCCCCTACAGTCTCCTGGCCAAGGCATATTTTCCCCTGAGCCACCGTGGGGGCAGCTGAGTGCCGTCAGCCCTGCAGACTGGGCTCCGCCTCATCAGCCCCTGCCCACCAGGGAAGGACTGTGCCCTTGCTGGCCCCACTCACTCCTGCCCAGGGGGTGCCAGCAAGTCCACACCAGGGAAAGCGTGGGCAGGAGCAGGCTGGCCCGGGGACTCTCCTGCTACTCTGAAAACTTGGGTGAGCCTGCAGTCTTGGAACTGCCACAGGCTTCCCAGGGCCTGGCCCCTCAGAACATGGCACTTTTCCGTCTCTGCTGAGTGATCCAGCCACTGGGATTCATGTCCATCTGCAGCATCTTCATCACCCACTTGTCACGACGGGCACCGTCCACGAACTCACTCAGGGACAGCCGACCTGAGCACGGGGCAGGAGACATGGTCACTGGGAAGAAGGCAAGACCTGGAGCTGGGGGTAGGACAGGGACCTTCCCTCCTAAGAGGCACCTGCCCCTCTTCTACAGACCAGCCCGCAGAATCGAGTCCAGAGCCTGTGGCTGGTCAATGCTCTGATTCTCCAGGAGTCTCCTGGGGCCTAGAAGGGGCTCTCTTGACAAGGGACTGTAGCTTTACTCTTGTGCACAGCACCTCTGAAATGCTGAGCGATCCCTGAAGACTCTTTCCAAGAGTGTCCCAAGCCAGCTCCCGCGCACAGCTGGAGGGCTGGGCCCTGAGCTGCAGGGCAGGGAGCTCAGTGGCCTGAACAGACGCCCCCTGCCACGCTCTACTCACCCTCCCATTTGTTCCCCTCAGCCACTCTGGCTGTCTTCACTTTCCAGGTGAGGAAACCGAGGCCAGGCTGAGGGGTTAACCTCCAAAGTTCCTGTTCCTTCTGCTCGCTTGCCTGGCCTCCTTTGGTGACTCCTGGGAAGCTTTAATCTCTCACAAACATGTGCGCTGTGTGACACCCTTTGGTATTTCATGTCATCCTCTCCTCAGCCAGCTCACCCGTGAGAATATCAGCAGTCGGGAAGTGGCAAATTGCCAGAAGGTGGGGATGACTGGGAGCAGGCAGCCCTCCTCCCCGGTAGCTCCACCCCTTACCGTCCCCGTTTTCATCCACCAGGTAGAAGATCCTGTCCACGACCTCCTCGGGTGTGAGCATCTGGCCCTGCTGCCCCGTCTCTGTCTCCACGCGGCAGGCTTTCTTCAGCTTGTAAATCGCCTGCCAGAGAGGGGAGGACTCAGCTGTCCTGACAGGACACCCTGCAAGCCTCCGCTCTACCCACACCCCTCAGTGCCACCTCTGCAGCGCTGGCCCCAGGCCGTGCATCTTAGTGTCACCTGAGCCAGATCTAAGCCAGATCCAACTCCAGTTGGAGTAATACCCCCTGGGGACTTTCTGGCCTCAATCTACCCTTCCCCGACACCATTTCCATTCCCACTGCCATCTGCAGAGGGATGGGATGACTAAGTCACCAACAGTTGACACTCCAATCTATAGAGAAAGAAATAGAGATGCAGAGAAGAAAAAAGAATTTAGTGTCATCTTTGTATGTATAGGTGTCAAATAGTGTGATGGGGATACAGGGCTGGGACTGGAAGCAACCTTCTCCTTTGCGCTGTGTCCTTGAGATAATATGAGATGACATTTGCAAAGGTACCATGTACATGCAGAAGAGATGGGAAAACTTGAGGATCCTCCCTCGTCCCCATCTGGGTGCTGAGGACAGAGTCTGCATGGTCTTGGTCTCCGAGGCCTCACTGCCCATTCCAGCACTGGCAGAGCACAGGCCCCACTAAACAGGCCCGGGGGACCTGAGGGGATGCCCTGAAATCCAGCTCCAGTACTTCCTATGTATGAACATGGGCGGACCACACTGCCTCCAGGAGGCCATTCCTTCTCTGTAAGCCAGGGCCAGCAACGTCCCCCTCATGTAGTTCTGGGGATCCACTGGTTGCTACTGGCTGCCCCAGGAAAAGTGTCGGGAGCCTGTGACACTAGATGCCACCTTTCTTCCTTGATCATTCCTGCTGATTGTCTATCCGTTTTGTCCGTTTTTTAAAAGAAACAACTTTGGTTTTCTCTAAAGCACTTGTTTTTTTATTTTATTAATTTCTATTCTCTATTGTTTCCTCTCATATATTTTCTTTGGGTTTAATTTACTTTTTTTTTTCATTTTCTCTAGATGACTTCTTAGATCATTAGTTTTCAGCCTTTCTTATTTTTTTCATATAGACATCTTAAGACTGTAAATTTCTCTACAAACCCAGGTGCTCCACACGTTTTGTTATGTCACGTACGACAGGTGTGCATCCTGATTCAATTAAAACTACTGTGTGCATCTATGTGTGTGTGAGAGAGAGACAGAGAGAGAGAGGTGGGTAGAGAGTTAGGGAGAGAGACTAACGTGATTTCTCGGGGTCGTGGTATTGGGAAGAGTGTTGCCAAAGTTTCAGAGATTTTTCTACTTAACTCTCGGCCGCAGATTTTCAGCTTGATTTCACTGTGGTCAGAGAACACATTCTGAATGATTTCAGTGCCTCTTCCCAACCCCACCCAGAGACTCTCTTCAGCGGGTCCCCTGTGGCTAGCCCTCTGTGCCTAGCACCCGGGGAGCCTGCTTCCAGGCAGGGACACCAACCTCCACGATGTCCAGGAGCTCCAGGCGGTCGATGCAGCCGTTGCCGTCCTTGTCGTAGATCTTGAAGGTCCACTTCAGCTTGTGCTCCAGGGAGCCCCTCAACACAAGGTTCAGGGCTGCCACGTACTCCAGGAAGTCGATGGTGTCATCCTGCACGGGGTGTGGATGCTGCTGAGGCCCCTCCAGAGGGTGGCAGTGAGCTCTACGCAGGGTGACCCATCCCCAGGGAATCAGGGCTTTCCCAAGTCTCTGTAACCCACCTGGCCTCTGCGTCATTGCGCACGCTGTTCTCCATCCCCAGACCTTTCCCACTGGCAGTGGTCACCCAATCCTCCCTGTTCCTAAGGCTCAGCTCGAGAGTCCCCTCCTCCAGGAAGCCTTCCTTCTTGTACTGCTTGGGCCATAGCCTCTGTGTGGGTCTCTGTCGCTCTCTCCCTCCCTGTTCGCAGGCTCACAGCACCTGCTGTATTCTCCTTATTTGGGGCCAGCTCTGGCAGCCTCCCTCCCTCCTGGAGATCAGGGAGGGCTGGTATTGCTTGCGTTTCTTCTCCGTGCCTAGCTCAGTGCCACTTGTACGTAGAATTGAGGTCCTGTACATACTTATGAATGCTGAGCAAATGATAGACTTGATCTGAATTTGGGACTTAAGTAGTTTTGAAAGACCAGGAAGCAGGGCTCATTGACATCTCCCCTTGCATGCGCATTCACCCCGAGTGCCCGGGAAGGGCAGGCAGTGGCTCCAGTCCCCTCTCACCTCTAAGCCTAGGTGGACATTATATGGAAGGAGGGGCCTGTACCCCCACTCCATCCAGGAAGGGTAGGAGGAGGTGGAACGCAGGTGGAGATTGGGAACCGGAAGGGGGAGGAGCACAGCCTACTCTATAGCTACCCTGACAAAAAAATGAACCTTCTTGGGACAGAAATGTGACAGCAACCATTATTCCAAAAGCAGTAATCAAGAAACTGGAGAAGTGGATCCTTGCTTTTCTCCCCCAAATGTGTGTGGGGTGAAGGGCTGGTAGTATGGAGGCCACAGAGGGTTGGCTGGGCCAGGGTGTCAATTATAGGAGCTCACTTACTCCAGGGTTGGGACCTCTGCTCTCCAAATGAAAAACCTAACCCATCAGCTTCCCCGGGAATATCATCATTCATGTGACTTTGGAATCAGTGAGGACATCAATGGCTCAGAGCACTTCTGTCCCATTGGGTCAGGCCACTCACGGAGGCTTAACCAAGGGGTACCCAAGTGGGCAAGGTTTGAGCAACGGGATAAAAATGGCAGAGAATGAGGGAAATAGCAAAAAGACTGAGGAAAAAATAAGAGGAAAGTAACCCTAGGCTGCCTCAACACCGAGGGTTTTATTCAACATATTTTATTTATCATTTCTACAAATACATGGTTCTCCTGGTCCCCCTCCCCATATACTTACCTAATTGGGGTCAAGCTATATTTGTAGTTTTATTTGCTGGATGTCCATTTAATATCTTCTCATGTTTTTAAGAATTATGTAAACTATCAATATTTGTGGGGCTTGGGGGTACTGGGCATTCCCTTCCGTGAAACATATTTTTAATATTTTATTTTTAAAAATATCCCTTTATTTATTGATTTGTAGCAGGGAATAAATCAAGGAGACTTAACCACTGAGCCACATCCCCAGCCCTTTTTATGTTTTATTTTGAGATAGGGTCTTGCTAAGTTGCTTAGCGCCTTGCCAAGTTGCTCAGGCTGGCTTTGAACTTGAGATCCTCCTGACTCAGCCTCCTGAGCTGCTGGGATTACAGGTGTGTGCCATCATGCCTGGCTCTAATATTTTATATTGCATAGGGAACATTGATGTGTATTTTTTTCTTACATATTTCTGATACTGTCTTTTCTTTCTTCCTTCTTCCACCTGTCCCTCCCTGTACTGAAGGTTGAACCCAGGGGCTCTACTACTTAGCTACATCTCCAGACTTTTTTCTTTTTCTTTTTTTAATTTTGAGGCAGGACCTTGCTAAATTACCCAGGCTGGCCTGGGAACTTGAGACCCTACTGCCTCTGACTCCTGAGTCACTGTCTAGTAATTTCTTTGGAGTAGATTCTTACGCAGTGGTTATTTGTTCTTTTGGAAGGCTATTTTCTTTTGTACTTATTATTTATTAAGCTTATTACAAGCCAAGCACAGTGACGCACGCCTGCAATCCCAGTGGCTTGGGAGGCTGAGGCAGGAGATCACGAGTTCAAAGCCATCCTCAGCAACAGCGAGGTGCTAAGCTACTCGGTGAGACCCTGTCTCTAAGTAAAATACAAAAAAAAAGGGTTGGGATGTGACTCAGTGGTTGAGTGCCCATGAGTTCCATTCCCCACTAAAACTTACTACAAACCAATCCTGTGTTTCTTCTTTAATAAAAATTGAGTATAAAAATGTTATTCCCATTTTATAGATAAGAAGTCTGAGACTTGGAGGTGCCCAAGCTACATGTCTCCTCCAGTTTATTAAGTTGGAAAAAAACTTCTGTTCTCCACTCAATGTTTCTCTCCTTCCTTCTTCCCTTCCTTCCTTCTTTCCTTCCTTCCCTGCTCCCCTCTCTTTTTAATTCTTTCTTTCATGGTGCTGGGGATGGAACCTAGGACCTCACACATGCTGGGCAACCTCTCTATCACCGAGCTACACCCCCAGTAACAAGGTCTAGCAAATGAGTCTGATATCTATAGGTACCAAGGAGGGTAAAAACCCCCACAAAATCCAACCACCGACAAAGTCTCCAGGTTTCTAGATTCTCCCTCATTCTTTGTCCAGAAACTTCTGGTTCCAAACCACCTCTCTCAATGTGAGTCAGTGGAGAGAAGATGATTCATTATTTGCTTCTCCTCAAAGGGGAAGTCACTGCACACCCCAGGACCCTTTCTGGGAAGCTTCTAGATGGTGCTAATCTCATCTGTTGTGCACAGACCTAGTCAGCTCCAATTACCCAGAGGCCTGTGAGGGGTGGAAATGTCTCATCTGCTGTGGAGTGGGGTGGGCGTGCTGTCTGCTCTGGGGGATTATATGCCTCATTTCTCTCTGAATTGGCTGTATTTGTGCACCAGCCCTGACCCCAATGCTATTATACAAGAATCCCAAGTGACGTTCAGCTTTCACTCTCTCTTTCCTTCCATCCCAGGGTGTCACAAGGCTAATTCCAGAGAGAGAAAAGAGAGTCGCAAGGGAGGAGGGGGGCAGAGACAGGGTTTATCTATAGCTCTGTCTCCACCAAACCCATTTCATCACCCTGGATTTGGACATGTGAGATGGATCTTTGAATTCTTTTCATAATTTTTGTTCTAAAAATCTCAGACCAGTCAGGCGTGCTGCTGCACGCCTATAATCCCAGCAGTTTGGGAGATTGGGGTGGGAGGGTTTCAAGTTCAAAGCCAGCCTCAGCAACTTAGTGAGGTCCTAGCAACTCAGTGAGACCCTGTATCTAAATAAAAAACACAAAAAAGGGCTGGGGATGTGGCTCAGTGGTTAAGCTCCGCTGAGTTCAATCCCCCGACACACACACACAAATAAAATAAAAATAAAAATCTCAGACCAATTGTCCAGAAATAAAACTCTGATATCAAGATTCTGCTGAAGAGCTGGGTGGAGCTCAGTGGTGGCGCACTTGTCTAGAGTGCAGGGGCCATCCCCAACATAGGGCAAAAATGATTGTGCTAAGGCAGGGGATGGTAGGTTTAGAGACAGAGTCTACAAAAGAGAGAAAGAAGGCTCAGTCCCTGACAGAGGAGTCAATGCCTTCCAGGGAAGCTCTTCCTTACAGCAAGATGCTAACTACTAAAGAAGGATGGTGGAGTCAGAAAAATATCAACAGATGCCCAAACTGGTAGATGATGATTTGATGAGCAATAGTATATTTGCTGTATCCAGGGAGATCCCGATAAGATACTTATTAATTGCAAAGAAAATACAGTAACCGTGGAGAAACCAGAAAGACACCATCTCCACCAAAAGCTTGAAGTTATTTCAGTCATGGGTTGAGCCAACATCATGTACCCCATATGAAGCCCTGAGAGGGCCATGACATCACACCCATGGCCTTTTTTACTGGAATCTGAATCTCATGAGGAAATACTAGACAAACCTGAATTGTCAGATCCTCTACAAAATAATTAGGGCTAAAGCCTTAAAAAATGTCAAGCTCAATTAAAACAAAGGCTGAGATTGAAGCTTCCAAATTAAAGGAGACATGTCAGATAAATGCAGTGTGTGATCAGACCAAAAAAAAAAGAAGAAGAAGAAGAAGAAGCCGGGCATGGTGGCACACGCCTGTAATCCCAGCAGTTCAGTTTGGGAGGCTGAGGCAGGAGGATTGCAAGTTCAAAGCTAGCCTCAGTAAAAGCAAGGTGCTAAGCAACTCAGTGAGACCCTGTCTTTAAATAAAAATACAGAATAGGACTGGGAATGTGACTCAGTGGTTGAGTGCTTCTGAATTCAATCCCCAGTACCAAAAGAAAAGAAAAGAAAGAGAGAAAAAGAAAGAAAGAAAGAAAGAAAGAAAGAAAGAAAGAAAGAAAGAAAGAAAGAAAGAAAGAAAGAAAAAGAAAGAAAGAAAAGAGGGGGTTGTGGCTTAGCGGTAGAGCACTCGCCTTGTACGTGCGGGACCCTGGGTTGGATCCTCAGCACCACATAAAAATAAGTAAGTGAAATAAAGGTATTGTGTCCTACTACAACTAAAAAATAAATATTAAAACAAGAAAAGAAGTTATAAAATTTTAATTTTAATTTTAACCAAACTTGAATATGGATGATTATTAGACAATAGAAATTCAATGTTGAAACTTCCTGATTTATTTTTCTGGTGGGCAGTATTGGGGATTGAACCCAGGGGCGCCCTATCACTGATCTATATTCCCAGACCTCTTTATTTTTTATTTTTACACAGGGTCTTGCTAAATACCCAGGCTGGCTTGGAGCTAGTATACCTCTCGCCTCTGCTGGGATTTCAGGCGTGTGCCACTGCACCCGGGTGATCAAATTGAATTTTAAAATTAAATTCCTACATGTGTATACAAAATTTAGCTATCTTCTTAGCTGCTAGTGCCATTGAAGAGCTTAAAGAAGCCCTGGGTTTGGATGGCTTCATGAGACCCTCCATGACCTGGAGAGTGGAAAAGGACTTTGCCCAGCGATCCAGCCACTCTCCCGAGTGGCTACAGCCTCCTCTAGCACCCATGACAGGGAAGACCTGGCCAGCCTCAGTTCAAAGGACCCCAGAAAGGGACAGCTCACGGTGTGTGCTAAGACATCTTGTCCCATTTGGGACATCTGCTTAGCTCCTTGGGTTTAGACAGAGAGGGGCTCTGGCAGGTGTCAAAACCTTAGGTCCTTAGGCTATAGAGCCTCATCCAAAAACACACAAAGAGAAGCCCTGGACGGTCAGAAACCTTCAGGTCTCAGAAACAGGATGCAGACAGCATAGGATAAATGCTGAGAGAGAGGCAGGCAAGACAGAGGGAAAGGGACAGAATAAGGGGGAGAAAGAAAAGAATTTGAGGGAATTGAGACTGAGGAAGAGCAGAGGGTTCGGGGGTTTAGGGGTTATCCCAGAGGATGCATCTTGGGTTCAAAGATGCCAAGGGTGCCAGCTGGACCCGCCACAGGTCCTCCCTTCAGGCAGTCTTACCCCATTCTTGTCGAAGGCTCGGAACATGCCCTCTACATACTGGGTGGCCTCCTCATTGTCAGTGACCTTGAAGAAGCGTTTGAACTCGTGCATGAAGAGGGTGCCGCTGGGGCACTCCATCACAAACTTCTTGTACCACTCCTGGAGCTCAGCCACGTCCATCTCCCCAGACGTCTCCATCTCCTCCCAGCTGAACTGCTGCCCCATCTTGCCCTGAGGAATGTCAGGGGGTAGAGGTCTGCGTCTTCTCTTGGGCCTCTGCTGACTGATTCCCTAGGCTAGGGCCCTCTTCCTCCCTCTCCTTTACTTGACCAGCCTATTCATAGTCTCCTGGGCAACTAACATGATGGACAGGGTAGGGCTGACAGCCTGGTGGGGCAGGCCCAGACCAGCTAAGCTGCCCTAAGACCATTAAAAGATTCTTCTGGAAGGTTTAACCTCCAGTCTGCTAAGCCCCCTCAGCCCCACCTCTCTTATTAGTTCTGCTAACCAAGCACCTAGGCTGACCCAAGAGGACCCAGAAATAAAAGAAGGGAAGAAACAGGCAGATGTAGGTGGGAGAGAGGATGACAGGCTGGCATGTTCCCATCTCACATACCCTGCCTTCCTTTTTAATTGGGTACAGCAAGGCTCAGAGAGGCCCATCTTGGAGATACAGAAGACTCTAAAATCCAAAGAGGAAGGAAGACCAACTTCTAGCCCTTAGAATAGAACCTTCTGGTGATTTGGGTCTCGTCCTTCCATGTGGTCTGCAGAATCTGTGGTGGAAAGAGTTCTAGGGGAGCAGCTGTCCTCAGCACACTAGGGGCCGTTCCCTTACAGATCAGGCCTGAGTCTTGGAAGTTTTTCATTTTCTAGTTCAAAATACAAATGCCTCCCTCTAACCCACCCAATCCCTTCTGACATTCCCTCCAAAGTTCTAACATAGGAGAAGGATCTTGGGGAATGGCCACAATACCTTTGAAGGCTCTCACTTTTATAGTAAAGGTCATGCAATCTGCTTTGGATCAATTATATACGCATGCTTATTTTTTAAATATTTATTTTTTAGTTGTAGTTGGACACAATACTTTTGTTGTATTTATTTATCTTTATGTGGTGCTGAGGAGTGAACCCAGGACCTTGCACATGCAAGGTGAGCGCTCTATCGCTGAGCCCAGGAGGCTTATTTTAATGTAATATAAAAATAATACTTCCAAGAAATCAGAAGACCCACAGAAGTAATTTTTCTAGATTTTAGGGGCTGAAGTTCTGGTGAATCAGCCCTTATAATCAAGGGGTAGCACTGCCATCCCCATTGGATATGCATCCCTGAATTGTGCTTACCTCCCCTCGCTGCTCCTACTCCAGAACACCCCCAATTCCTCAAAGTTCTTTGAACCTTCTTGCCATTCCCAAAATGGGAACCCCCTCCTTTGCCAGCCCTTCAAGTACTAGGGGAGTTTCTTCCATATTCTTCAAGGACTAGGGTAGGGCCAGTGTCCTCCTTGCTCCTTACCGTTGCTTCCTGATGGCTTCTTGTCTTTTCTTTCTCAAAAATGCCTGTCCCACAGGAGCCATATCTGACTCCACCCCCTGTTTACTCTTTCTGTTGACATCATTTCCTGGGGATGTCACATCTTGTCTCAAAGCAGCAAATATTTCAGTGACTTGAACATCCAGGCTGATAACTGACCACCCAGTCCTCTTAGTTGCAAAGTGTTTTTCTCCTCCCAACCTTGACCCCTGACCATACCCTTGTGGTCCAGGGCCTGTGGCTGCAGCATCTGGGAGCTTGTTAGACATGCAAATTCTCAGCACACCCCCCCAAGATGAATGGGCAGCTTTGGGGGTGGGGCCCAGCAATTTAGCAAACCCCAGCCCTCCTGTGCTTCTGACATACAATAACATACAATAACATTTCTCAGTTGAGAAATCAATGTTTGTTTTTTTTCAAAATTTTTACTTGTAGAAAGACACAATACTTTTATTTTATTTATTTATTCTTATGTGGTGCTGAGGATTGAACCCAGTGCCTCGCATGTGCCAGGCGAGCTACAACCCCAGCCCAGACATTGCCTTCTCTAGTCAGCCTCTCTAATGGCTTACTCTAATACCTGCACTGCAGTAATTCACCAATCTGAGTGACATTTCCATCTTGTTGATCTAACATCTGTCACCTTGCTCATGTCCTCCTTTCTTCCTTGTCCTCACCCCACTGCCCTGCGTGCTTGCTGTTTCCTTGACTTCTCTGCCCCCCCTCTCCCTCCAACTCCCTTGGCAAAACCAGGTCCTGGTCAATGCTTCCTACTGTGTACTAACACCTCACCGCACCCAGGAGGCTGAGCACTGCTAGAGATGATCCTAAAATCACGCTGGCTGCACCCACTTCAAATAATGGTGGACTTTCATGCTCTTCCCCGTCAAAGTCACTCTTCCTCTAGAAAAGACTTTCTGCCTCCACACCTTCCATGTGCGCCCATGGGAGCGGTGACCAAGTGGCATCCTTCACAGAGAGACAGAGGAACCAAACAGCAACTCTTCCCACCAATGTTTACCAACTTCTGTGTCTCTGTGCCCACATCCTCTGCTCTCTTCTGCTGCAGTGGAAGCAGCATCCCCTGCCCACTTCCTTACCTGTCTGCTCTGACACTTGCTTCCCAGATGATGTGTCTTTTTACCTACTAGACTTTGTTCTCACGATTCATCCTTTTCTCTTCTGCAGCCTCGATTTCTAACAGATCACACCTGTCAGCATTCATTTCATTAATATTACTTGAATGAAAACAAGACAATCTATCCTGACCACACATCCAGGACCACATCATGACTTTGGTGGGCCACACTTTTGTCTTCATGGGTCATTATGTAAAAATTAGATAGGTAAATATTAAAATTATATTTCATCACTCAGTATAAAAATGAAGATTGTGTTCATTTTGTCTTTGAAGGACTGGGCATCAAAGCCAGGGGCCTTCACATGCTAGGCAAGCACACTACTGCCAGGCTAACCCTGAGCCCCTTTTAGATTTTGTTTTGAGATAGTCTTGCTAAGTTGCTGAGGTTGGCCTGGAACTTGTGATCCTCCTGCCTCAGCCTCCTGAGTCACTGGGATTACAGTTGTGGGCCACTGCATCTGGCTCACCTTTTATTTTGATTTTAAAAGAAATTTAACTCAGGTGCAGTGGCTCATGCCTGTAATCCCAATGGCTCAGGAGGCTGAGGCAGGAGGAACACAAGTTGGAGTTCAGCCTCAGAAATGGTGAGGCACTAACCAACTTAGTTGTTACTGTTTTCTTTCTTTCTTTTTTTTAGTACCAGAGATTGAATTTAGGGCCACTCAACCACTGAACCACATCTCCAGCCCGATTTTGTATTTTATTTAGAGACAGGGTCTCACTGAGTTGCTTAGGGCCTTGCTTTTGCTGAGGCTTGCTTTGAACTTGAGATCCTCCTGCCTCAGCCTGAGCTAGTGGGATTACAGGTGTGCTCTACAGAGCCCGGCTGTTGTTACTGTTTTATGCCACTAAGTGTTCGATGTTTTCTAAGGTAGCATTAGATGTCCTGAACATTCACAAACCTGCTCTGCATCCTCTTACCCCTCTCTACCCTGAGTGACACATTTCACTGTTTGCAGAGTTAGGGTCAATTACTTGTGACATAGTTGCTGCTTGAAGATAACAAAATCTTAAAATCGACAAAAGCCTGAAGGCAGAGGGCGGGACCTGGGCTATGACACCTGCTGCTGATCCCCAGGTCTGACAGTTTGCACCAGAGCCCTCTGAGTACCTCGTCCTCTGCCTGGGTCCCGAGAGGCTCACAGAGGTGCTCTGACTGTGTAGGTGGTGCGGGGCTGTCATTGGGGGTGGGAAGAAACTGGCTCCATTTTAGCTGCTTCACACTCTGTTCGCCGACATCGCTGCATTTCTCTGGTGTTCATGGTCAGCCTTCTGCCATAGTCTCTGCAGTCCACGGGCTCCACGGCCATCATGGTGGCTTTAATTCGGCACCCTCTTGTAGGTCTGAAGTTTGACCCTGATTCTGAATGTGAAAGTTCGAAAGTTGGTGATCTGGAAAACTTCTTCAAATGCCTGCTCATTCCTCTCTTTTAATTCCTCAAGAGAAGCAGTGTTTTGTCCACGGATGGTTTCAGCAGACTCCTGGAAACAAGTCACTCACTGATTCTCTTGGAAATCCGTGATATTCACTGACAAGATCAAACTGGCAAATTCACTGTCACACTTTTCACAGTGGAATGATCCATTCTGTTGGTCAATCGCTTTCTCACTGCAGTCCTAGGTCAGGCAACCTGGTGCACACAGTTCTCTTTGCAAAGATACACCACTGTTGCCAAGAGCTAAGCTAGCCTGCCTTGTCACCCTGATCAGGTTCTCCCATTTAACCTCACGTAAAGGTTTTCCAGTTGGAGTTGCTCCCTCCTCCTTCTCCACTCTTTAGATCAAGATGTAAACACCATACAAGGCTTGTCCTTGTGAGTCGAACCATCCCCAGAGTTTAAAGGCCTGTGGGATGTCACAATGAGAGTGCTTGAAAACAGCATGGAAAGAAAGCTTCCCTCAGAGACTTCGGCTCCTTCCATGGCATCACGGGCTAGAACC
Source organism: Callospermophilus lateralis (assembly GCF_048772815.1). Classification (NCBI taxonomy): domain Eukaryota; kingdom Metazoa; phylum Chordata; class Mammalia; order Rodentia; family Sciuridae; genus Callospermophilus; species Callospermophilus lateralis. Next base: position 112,606,237 of record NC_135310.1, on the reverse strand, counting down.
ATAGAACTTGTCAGCATCTTCTCCCCAGAGAGTAGCAGTCACTACTTGCCCTGACAAGTCCATCACAGAGATGCTTCTTTCAGCAACTTCTCTGTTGTTACACTTTGTTGCGATTTTAATGGCATCTTCATAGCTCTTGCAGATACAGATTATGTTCTCTATGACACCAATCCCTGTGATGATGACCATTGTCACAGGGCATGACTGAAATCTCATTTATTGAATGAGTCTTTTTTTTTGGACTGGGGATTGAACTCAAGGGGCACTCAACCACTGAGCCACATCCTCAGCTTTATTGTGTATTTTATTTAGAGACAGGGTCTCACTGAGTTGCTTAGCACCTGGCTTTTGCTGAGGCTGGCTGTGAACTCATGATTCTCCTGTCTCAGCCTCCTGAGCCACTGGGATTACAAGCATGTGCCATTGCACCCATTCTCATAGTCATTTTTAACAACTGAGAATTTTTTGTTAGTGATCTTCAGGGTGCATTTAGAGAAATAATACCCCTTGTCAACTTCAATAAGGGCAAGAACTTGTCCACTTGATCACTGAAAGCACTAGCTGTGATTTCATTACTTTTTTTTTTTTTTTTTTTTTTTTTTTTTAGAGAGAGAGAGAGAGAGAGAGAGAGAGAGAGAGAGAATTTTTAATATTTATTTTTTAGTTTTCGGCGGACACAACATCTTTGTTTGTATGTGGTGCTGAGGATCGAACCCGGGCCGCAAGCATGCCAGGCGAGCGCGCCACGGCTTGAGCCACATCCCCAGCCCCAATTTCATTACTTTTATCAACTATTTCTTTACAGAAAAGTTTTCCTTCTCCTCAAGAATTGCTCCAGGTTCTGGTTACACAGCATTGATAGTCCACTTGGACTGGTAAGGTGTGAGGCTGGCGATGGGTACCACTTTGGACTGTGTCCCCCCAGAAGGATGCAATAGACCAGTCCCTTCAGGTGTTCCAAATGTTTCTGAGGCACCATAAGCCTTAGATACAGTGGAAACCTCTCCGGAGCTCCCATTCTGTTGCTAGGGCTTGCTGGATGATGGATTGACAGGTGAGATGGGAGAAGGAACTTGCTGCTGCTGTGTCCTTCATGATAGGGCACTGGATTGACAAACTTCATCCCACTGTTTCAGCTGAGTTCAAAACTTCTAAGTCCATCAAAATAACTACTCTCCTTCCATCTTTTAGAGTGTTAGCAATAAATTGATGAATCTGGCAAATACAATTGTTGGACAACCCTTCTTCCTTAACAAGAGGATTCAATCCATCACACACAAGCAGTTGATAACAGGGTGGACTATTTTCTGTTGTTAAGGGGCAGATGTTGATGAACTGGCAGATGGGCTTTATAGATGCATCTCCCTGTTGCAGTGGCCCTCTTGCTCAAGCGGCCAACCATGTCCACAGCACTAACTTCCACCCGTGCTAGCCTTCCTTGGCTCTCCTGCTTCACTACGGGTCGGATTCTGCATCCTCTTCTTTATCCCTTATTCTCTCCTCAGCTTGCTCCAGCTGAGCATTCACCCTGTTGGTCCACAGAAAAGGTTTTTAAAGGTCTCCAGGGACCTACTTTTCTTACTTAACCTGCCAGATTCATCCTACTTCACCAAACCACATTCTTTTTCCATGCTCTGGGTTTCAAGGCCCTACACTCCTCTGAGTTCTCTCTGGCTTCACCAGCTGTTCATTTCCTCTGCCAGCCCTGCCGTCCCTTCACCAGCCTCTGAATACTCTAGGGTTGCCAGGCTTGTCCTCAGTACTCCTGCCTTCCTGCTCTCTCCCCTGATCTCACTCATTCCCTTGACAGTACAGACCAGTTACAGCCTGAGAGCTTCCAAATTTTTTATCTCCATCCTGAACCTTGCCCCATAACCCCAGGTGCTTGCATCCAAAGGCATACTAGATGCCAATATCCAGATTGCAAACTTAGCAAATCAAACTTGTTTCCCATCAATTCCTCCAACTCTTCCTCAGTCATTACATTTGATTAACTGCTTAGGCGCTCAACTAGGAATCATCTCTGTCCCTCAGAACTCATTTCACTCTATTAGCAGGTCATTCTGTCAGTTCTACCTGCAAACTGTATATATTGAGTCTCATCACTCCTCATCAGCGATGTTTCCAATTCTAGTCCAGGCCCACTCACCTGGCCCACTGCCACAGATCCCTAATGAGCGTCCCAGCCTGCTTTGGGCACTCTTTTACCCAGCAGCAAGAGCAGCATATTCTAAAACCTAAATCAGGTCCTGTTGCTCTCCTGCTCTAAACCCTCCTATAGCTCCCCATTTACATTGAGGATAAATTCCACACTCCTTCCCACCAGTGATGCACTCCTTACGTAACAATCCATCCTACTTCCATCTTCACATAGTGCAAACACACTTGTGAGTCAAACCATCCCCAGAGCTTAGAGGCCTGTGGGATGTCAGGATTCATTTATTCACAAGCTCATTCTAGGATCAGTCTTAGCATTTAATGTCCCTCCTGCTTGAGTTGCTCTTTGCCCACATCTTCAGAATTGCTTCCTTCCCAGGATTCTCCCCTCCTCAGAGAACTCACTCCCCCAAGGGGCCATTAAAGAAATTTTGACATTATCCTATTTTATTTTCTACATAGTTCTTACTGCTTCTGGAAACTTCCCTCCTTATTCTCTATATTCCCCACTACAGCCTATTCTCTATGAGGAAAGGAACTTCACTATGTGCACTACTGAACCCTCAGGTTTAGAAGAGTGCTTGACACATATAAGGAACTCAAGTCCTTTTTGAGTATCTGAGCAAAGTGGCAGGGTCAGTGCTGAATTCATAGGAGATGTCACTCCTTCCTTTCACAGCTCAACTCCTTCTGGATTCCTCTGAGCCCAGATTAGGGGCATGGGGATAGAGCACACGCCTGTTATCTCAGCAATTTGGGAGACCGAGGCAGCAGGATCTCAAATTTAAGGCCAGAATCAGCAACTTAGCGAGGCTGTAAACGACATAGCAAGACCCTGACTCAAAAAAAAAAAAAAAAAAAAAAAAAAAAAAAAAGGACTGGGATGAGTGATTAAAGTCCCTTGGTTCAATGTTCAATTCCCAATTCTAAAGAAAAAAAAAGCAAGCCTCATAATCAGGTACTTAAAAATAAAAAATAAAAAATAAATAGTGGGATTTTTGAACTGGAAGAGGCTTTGACAAACAATCTCCCCAGTTGTTTTCAAACTTTCTCATCTCAACACACCTACAATCACCATGGTCATTGGCAGCTGTAGCTTTCTATGGCCAGCATCTCAACTGGCTTCATGTGAGGGTGGCATGAGCTCTGTCCATCTCTTGGTGTTTATTGACATTTAAGCCACACTGTGGAGAAATAAAAGGACAGTACCAGCTCAGGAATGAAAAGCTGACTAAAATATATTATTCTTGATTATATTATTTCTTATATATTGATGTCTTAGATTGCTGTTACTGTAATAAAACATCTGTGACTTAAAAAAAAAAGACAGTACTTCTATTCAATAAATTTTGTGAATAAACTACATCATAGACTTTGGCTGAGGAATCTAAATTTTGATTGGCTTTTTATGTGGGTCAGTTGCCCATGACTTACCCTAAAAATACTGCTGAGCTACTGAAGTATAAATATATCATTTTTAAAGAGGATTAAAAATCCACAAAGAGAACTGATAGCTTGAAGAGAATAACAATAGTAAGGATTTAAGGAGGGCAGGGTTAGGAATTGAGAAAGGGATTTGCAAAGAACCCTGGGGATTGCAGGCAGTCAGCCATAACCCTGGTGCAGGAACAAAGGTGTGTTTCAAAACCACAGACCAGGGTCTACGGAGCCCCAGTCAGGCCTGGCCCTAAGCCCTAATGTCAGCCACTTCCATGCCATTGTCCTGGGGGCCCAGTAGGACCTGCCTTGCTGAAGCCCAAACTCTCATGCTGCCCCTTCACATTCGGGCCCTGTGCCAGCAGCAGGGTACAAACTGTGTATTCTGCTTCTTGCCCTTTTGCACATTTGACTTTTATCCCTTGGTTCTTTCCCCTAGTCAGTCTCTTTACTTCTAAGCTTAGAGGAAATGAGTATATTTTGCTAATGTGAAAAGGAATCAAACTTGGGATTTAGGTTTTAGTACTCTGCATTCATAGTGGTTGGGGAAGCTAAGGCAGGAGGATTCCAAGTTCAAATTCAGCCTCAGCAACTAAGTTGGGGATGTGGCTCAGGGGTTAAGCACTCTTGGGTTCAATCCCAGGTACTCCCAATCCCTGCACAAAAAAATCCTGCATTTAACACATTGACATTTAAGTTTCTCAAAGCCCCTTTAAGTAGACTCTAGGGTTGTCCCTGTCAATAACCTGAACTTAAATTAATTTCACCAATTTTTTGGCCTGTTTTATCCTCCCACTGAAAGGGCAACTGACTGCCCACATGAAGTTTAGCATGATATATGGTGTCTATAATAAGCATGTGACGGTTTCCATCTAAACTTCACAGCCGTACTCTAAGGTAAGTACTGTCTCTTCCTGGGTGACAATCCAAGGGCCTTTCCAGCTGGTTCTTAAACAATGCAGCACACCAGCATCTAAGGCATCTTCACATTGGTGCTGCATCTAGTAACAATGATTATTTATCCAATGTCTATTACCTGCCCAGCACTGCACAACATGCATTATCAGTTATCTAATTTAATACTCCAATCTTGATAAGTAGGTACTAGTTCTCACATTTTACTAATTAGTAAATTGAGGCTCTGACAGGGTTAAGTACTTTGCCTGAGCTTACAGCAGTTTGTGAGTCTGAACTCTTTATTAAATGTTTGACTCCAAAGTCCACATTTTCTCTACTCTACTACTCAATAATAGTGAAATAAATTTAATTTAACGCAGGAAAGAAATGCTTGTTGGCAAGTAGAAAGGTTAGGGGACTAGTGGTTTTAAAATAACTGTTTTATATATTTATCTTTGAAAAAACTGAAACTTGGCACTGAACTACTTTTGTTTAATAGTTATATCTGTAACTTTGAACAGAGCAGAAAATAATTATATTTGATATGAAGAAACATGCTTTAAATGAGAGAAAGCAATAATGAACTTAGGGCTACACCTTAATAAAAAATAAATCTTACTTTCTACCTGCCTTCTGGTTCATTCTACCATCAGATCCACCTATCTCAAGAAACCATGGAAAGTGAGATCTGGGTATTGCTTCTAATTTTCAGAATATGCATTTTACTCAGGACCAAATTTAAAACAAACATCCCCCCCCCCCCGCCCTAAACTCTTCTTCAGCCTATCAGGATAAGAAATTACCTTGTTTATACCAAAGAGACTTTGAATATGCCAAATACTTTGTTACAAAAGAAATATTGCTAATTTCTGCAACATCTGTAGTTAATTGAATATTTACCTTAAAATAAGGGTTTAACATAAAAGTTGAAGTGCTAGGATAAGCAACCTGGTTTACAGCATAATTAGTATGAAAACATCTAGAAATGGACATAGCCTTTGAAGGAGTCCTTTCTCACAGAGTCATTGTTGGAGGTGAGCACAATTATAACTGACTTACATTGCATATATGAGTGTGTATATGTGTATACATGCCAAAAAAAAAAAAAACAAAAAAAAAAACAAACTTACATATGGACCTATACTTATTTTTAAAGACCTGCCTTTTAAAATAAAAGTGTCTCACAAATTGCTGCTTTGCTAGATGCAGTCATTATCATATTGCTTCTATCTGATTGACTAGTTAATTCTGAGGCTTATACTTGGGATGAGTATGCTTTACACATTTGTGAATGACAGTCAATAACTGAGCTAAGGAGGTCATGGGGCACAGGCTATAGTTCTTTTCATGTTAATCACAATAAAGTAAGTTTGACACATAAGTAGGATATATTCAAAACACTGATACCTGACAGCAGATCAGTTTAAAGGGAAAAAAAAAAAAACCTGAGAAGTCATAATTACCCCAAAGATGTGAAAGAAACCACAGACACAGACCTGATTCTGCTGTAAAAAAGAAACAAAGCACCCTCCTGAGGTTGCCATACCAACTGTTCAGTCCATTGTACTCTTGCATCTTTCAGGGTTTTAATTTCATGGAAAAGTAGACATCTCCAAATAAAGCAAATGAAAGCTACCAAAAGGGCTTCCTACTGGAGACGAAATTAAGGAAAAATATTTATCTGGGCCTTCAATGTTTAAAAGACATTAATTCTATTCAATTACTGGTATTTACTACAGTAGTGAGTGCAAAGTTTAACAAATAAAAGCTTACTGAATGAATCACAGGATGAATGAAATGACACACATAGTAATTTCTTGAGAGCATAAACTCCACTGAATGAACCTTGGAAGCAACCCTGTAGGTGTTTGGGTTATGAGAGTTTAGTGAGTGTCATAAATGTGCTTCATCTGCTGCAGGTATATCCACATTCAAAAATGTAATGTTTAAATAAAGTCAATCTGTTGGTCATCACCGCCAAGGCAGCATATGCTAGCCTGCACGAAGATAAAGATTAAAATCTTTAACTGCTCAGTGTTAAATTAACCAAAGGTTCTCTTTTAAGGAAATTTAAAATTAAAAAAGTGTGTGAAAAAAACCACTCATTTTCCAATATGTGAAATACTATAAATTAAAATCAGTAGAAACTAATAATAGAACAATAGCAGAACAAAATATAAAATTTGACCCTTGGCCCAGAGTATCCAAGTGGTTCGCTTGTACTTTTTATTTTTTGTGGTACTGGGGATAGAACCCAGGGGAATCTCTCACGGAATCACATTTCTAGCTCTTTTCTTATTTTGAGATAGGCTTTCACTGAGTTGTTGAGGCTGGCTTTAAACTTGCTTCTGCTTCAGCCTCCCAAGCAGCTGGGATTATAAATGTGCACCACCATGGCTAGCTGCTCAAGTTTTTAAAACTGGAACGAAAACAATGACATGGATAAAAAAGAACAAAATGTCTTTTACTCCATTTCAGCCTGTCATTAAGTTTCCATTCCCTGTTTTCAACTGAACTGGGCAAGAGGACTCAACAGAGCAGTGATGAGGACTCCAGACTGCCTCAGCTGCAAGCACTCTCCACTCAAACACACACATCTGGCCCATTCTTCTTTCAAGTCCAAAGCGGCTCCCTGAAGCTTCATGACTTGCTTTCTTCTTTTTCCTCTGGTACTTGTTTCCAGATTGGCTCCTTGATGTGATCTGGTAATTGTTCTAACCATGTCTAAAAACAGAAACAAAACTATTTAAATGATCTTTGCTACAAAGTGAATTTGTTAATTTTTTTTGTTAATCCCCTTTGCCTTTTTGTAGGAGTCTAAAATGGGGAGAAGGCAACTTGATATATATAAGGCATTTGTTTTATATATATATATATAAAATTTATTTGATCCTCAGTGATCTCCAGGGATGGCTACACAATGTGGTCACCAAGTCCAGACAACTAGTAGGGAGGAAGACTTCAGAGATGGCTCAGTGAGGATGTGGGGGGATTCTGAGATTGCATAGGAATGGGTGAACCCCGAGCCATTGTGCACACACAGCTTCCAGTGCGACAGGTCTTCCCCTCCACTGCAGGGGCCAAGACCAGGCTGCGATATACCAGGCAGATACAACACAGGTATCCCCCAAAGAGGTAGAAATTCAAGTCCTACCTTTGTTATTTCCATGGCAACTCCTTCAGGTAAGTTTCGCTGAATATATTCCAAGTAGACATCTGCTGTGCATCCAGTTAGATGCTCTAACTAAAATATCAGACATAAAAACAGTTCATGCTATGCTGTTAAAGCAGAAATCTTAAGTTTTTTGTTTTGTTTTGTGGTAAAAATGAAGCCTGGTTTTCCCCTAAGAATTTTTTTTTTTTAAATGATGAAAGGGAATAGTATAAAGACCAATCCAAATAATTTAATAATTCCATTTTTTTTTAAAGAAGAGAGAGAGAGAGAGAGAATTTTTTTAATATTTATTTTTTAGTTTTCGGTGGACACAACATCTTTGTATGTGGTGCTGAGGATCAAACCCGGGCCACATACATGCCAGGCGAGCGCGCTACCGCTTGAGCCACATCCCCAGCCCTCCCCTAAAAATCTTTAACAGACTAAAAAAAGAAAAAAAAGAAAGTACATCCTTTGGCTGAACTAGATATGGGGCCCTAAAGTCTGCTTCTTACCAGATGCCACCCTAAAAGCCAGGGGTCCACAAAACATCAAATAAAACCAAAAAGAAACAAGACTAGATTACCAGATAAGGTTAGTTTATGATTTTTATTATGCTCTACAGCAAGATGATTCTGCTGACATACATAAAATTTTGAGTCTTTCTTTATTCTTTAGGGCTGGGGGTAGAGCTCAGTGGTAGAGGGTTTGCCTAGCATATATGAGGCCGTAGGTTTGACTCCCAATATCACAAAAGAAGAAAAACAAAAGGATTACTTAGACCTTTTTCCTTTAAAAGTAGGAACCATTTCTTAACATATTTGTGTACCACACCCCCCAGCTTTTTAAAAACAACTTTTTGGTAGTTGTAGATGGATACGATGCCTTTATTTTATTTGTTTATTTTTATGTGGTGCTGAGAATCGAACCCAGTGCCTTATGCATGCTAGGCAAGTGCTCTGCCACTGAGCCTTCTTTGCCATACTGGGGATTGAACCCAGAACCTCACACATGTTAGACAAGCATTCAAGCACCCTACCGCTAAGCTGCATCCACAGCCCCCCCGCCCACTTTTTTTTTATTTTGAGACAGGGTCTCACTAAGTTGCCAGGGCTAGTTTTGAACTTAAAACCTTCCTTCCTCAGTCTGCCTGTACTACCTTGCCTTGCTAACATATTTGTACCCTTAAATGTACAGTGCTTTCATGTAAAACACATATGCTTTTTAAAAAATGACACTTATTAATCATTCATTGTGTGATGGAAGTATTCTAAGTGCTTTACCCAAATACGTCATTTAATCCTCATGCTAACTTTATGAGCTGGGTTCATTATTATTTTCATTTTATAGATGATGCACACATCACACAGCTAGTAAGCACCAGAACTTGAACTTTTTAATACTGTCAGTCTGACTCCAGAACTCACAGCTTCCTTTAATAATAAAACTATACTAGCCCTAGTGAACACATAAATGAATAAGTTGAAAGAAAAACCTAATGCTGTATATCATCATCACAGAAAAATCCCATTAGATTGTGGAAATAATTATAAGTTGTATAAAAACTAGGATTTTGAAGCATGGAGCAAAATTATTCCAGTGCTATCTGATTATATAAAAATTAGCTGACATAAAAAGAAAAAAAAAAACTGGAGAGAAAAAAATTAGCATAATCTGCATTTATGCATTAGAGTAGTTACTACTATAAAGGATGGCTTGGAGTTTGGTTTTTCTACTATGTGGCTTCCATGAACACCAAAAAAGACATTTGCCTTCTACAACTAAAAGGTAGAGGCTGGCTAAAAGGAAGTCATGGTTAAAGGAAACTTATGATACATACTATTTTAAATTCTGGATACTTAAAAAATGCCTCAATGGGTGAAATAAACTCACCTCTAAACATCTGTAAAGTGTTCTCATTTCATACTGAACTCTGTGCTTTTTGAAAATATGCACTGATTTGAGAAGAGTAAATCGCTCTATTTTCTTTGGAGGTTCGTGTCTGAAATTAATGGACAAAATAATAAACTTAAGTTAAATGACATTAAAACCCATATCACTGATACCAAAACATGATTCCACAATTTTGTAGGTCAGGCTCAAACTCAATTATAGGTATTTACTAACTTCATTTGTCAGACTGTCATCTTTAACAACTACTTTTACAAAGCTCAGGCCAAAACAAACACCACAGATAACAATGGGAAGCTTTTCCCCTAGACTAAAAAAAAAAGCATTGGAAACAATTTGTGAACACATTCATACACTCATGTTTTTATGCCTATTGAGTCCCTTATTGACCAAATGCATGACCTGTGAAGAGCACAACAGTGTGGTGAATACAGTGGTCATGTCTGCTGTGTGTTGTTTGAGGAAAACAGATTATGTTGATAACCACAAAATTGTATTTTGTTTTGGGAAAAAGTCTGGCCTTCTGTTTCTGTTTGCCAGACTGGGATAGCCCCAAATAAGTCCTGTTCAACAAAGAAGGAGCAGGGGACAAGACAAAGGAGGCAGTTCTTCTTTACCCTGGAGTGACTCCAAAGCTATATGAAGCTCCCTACACATGCATGTACTCCTGGGTGAGTGGTGTTCCTTAGGGCACAGTGGAAACAATGGATGCATCAGACAAAAAGATCATCACATCCAAAGGGTCTGAAAGGTGTGTTTGTTCACCTACTCTACCTCCCTGCTTCATGGAGATTCATGGGCTTCTTGGGTCTGTTAATGTCAGTGAGATCTCTTTCATTTTCCTGTTTACTAATTCCAGTATTTAAAAGTTCCAGTAGACAGAAAGGGATGATCCTGTTTTGGATAACATGACAAACCTAAACAACCCATCATGACTTGTACCCCATTTTATGAGCTCAGAAGGATCTGGGATCAGCACCAGTTTCCTGGTTATTATACTACAGCAGCTACCAGATCAGATTAGGAAAAGTTTTACTTACACTTTAATAGAGATACCAAGTTCTTTAGCAGCAAGCACCGCAAAATATTCGTAACTGTCCAATACGGCCTTATCGTGGCCTTTTACTAAAATCGACAGACGTTTATATAATGTGTCTGGTTCATCAGAAATGGTTATCTAAAATGAAAAAGAAAAGTTTCAAGGGCTGGGAATACAGCTTAGTTGGTAGAGTGTTTGCCTTGCACGCACAAGGCACTGGGTTCAACCCCCAGCATTGCAAAAAAAAAAAAAAAAAATTTCAGTTGTGTTTCCTCTCATATTTACAATTAGAAAACTTAACATTTTATTCTTGACAAAAAAACTTTAGTTTACTAATAAATGGGAAGAAAATGCTGAGGAACATCTTAACACTGTTACTTAACTACCTACATGCTAGCACATTTAGATTTGCACAATGACCCTCAGAAGTTGTTAAAACACAGTTTGAATCAAAAGAACTTTCAAGGCAACCTACAAAATCATTAGCAGGACCTGCCAACTTAATAATTATTGAGCCTAATATTCACATTAACAATTTGTTATGATCTTTCTAGACATTTGTCCCATATGTAGTCATTTTATTCATGTACATGGACACCAAAATGGAACTGTATTATATACAATAAGAAATAATCTCAGGGTCTGTTAACAAAAATAACCTTATCAAAAGATCTGGATTGAGAATTACACTCTATTTGTAGTTGAAGGACAATGGGCAAACCTTATTTCACTGCCCCTTAGTTTTCTCATATAAAAACACAGTAATAAGAGACCTTGCTATAGCTCACAGCAAGGAAAAACTAAGAAAACACAAATTAAAGTGCTTATAAATTGTTAAACATTGTTATACGAACTGAAGCTATTTCTATTCATTTTTTTAATTAGGTTTTTTTTCATGTATGCTTTGCCTGCTTTAATATATATTACTCATGTCTAATTAAAATGTTATGACACTGACTATACCTATAACTTCTCTCTCTTCCACTCTAATACCCAAAGACCTTAGAAATAATGGATTTGACATTTCTGACTGTCTTCCCAAAGGTGAATTATCTGTATTTCATTCACCTGTTAAACCAGTAAATTATATTACTAATCCTATGATTCAGGGTTAAATTACTTCATCTCTAAAAAGATCTACTTACTAACCAGGAAGCTAGACATTTACTCTCAATTACTCCAAATGGAGTTGTTGAAAAAACAGGATATACTGATATCCTAAAGTTGGAGGACAATGTGGAAGTGCAAATATAGTCCAAAGATGTGTTCTGATTGATTCTTGTAGGGTTTTATTTTTAAATATTAGTTTTTGCAGTGCTGAGGATAAAACACAGGGTCTTGTACACACTAGGCAAGAGTTCTACCACTGAATTAAAGCCCTTGTAGGGTTTTAATTTGTTATGAATGTTAAAAATCAGGAGATTTCTTATTAAAATCTGGATATTAGTTTAGGTTGGGAGATTTGGTGATTAGGCCTCAGTAAGTCTGATTTCTGATATGGTCACTGTGGCTAGAGTAAGAAGTACAAGGACAGTATGCCACTGTGCCCACATTGCCACCTCTTCTTCCAAGCCTGTTTAAATGTACTATCACATGGGGCTGGGATTGTGGCTTAGCGGTAGAGGGCTCGCCTAGCACGGGCGGGACCTGGGTTCGATCCTTAGTACCACATAAAAAAAAATAAAAATAAAGGCATTGTGTTGTGTCCATCTACACCTAAAAAAATATTTAAAAAATAAAAATAAAGCACTGTCCAGGCCTAGACTCAGTACTTAAAATGAAAACAAAGGTGTGAAAGTTACAAGAAAAGTCCTTTTCCACAATATAACATCAAGTATTACAACTCCTCAATTATGCTGAGCTAAGAGTAAGACTACTCTTTACCACAGTTATGTGGGTTAAATAATGTGTTCTTTTAAGACTTATTTTGATACTCTGAAAGATAACACATGAACACCCAGGGACCCTGGAGAATATGCAAGAATATGCCTACTGTACATTTGTTAGTATTCCAGAATAATCTGTTTTTATTCATAATGTATTTGGAAAACAAACCCAAATGAAATCATAAGGAAAAGTTATTGATGATGTATCTTCTAATGCTAAGAAACAGGAAATACATACAATAGGTTTGGTCAAATCCTTTGGAACATCAATGTGAAGGTTTGAGAACTGTACCCACTTCATGCTGGTACTGCTATGAATGGGGAGAAAAAAAGAGAAAACCAAGTTAAAAAGCACACAGGCCCATTTTCTAGTTCAATTAGGCATGTCCAATGTATACTTACAGAAGAAAGGCACCATTATTTGCTGTACTGCTCTTAGAACTGTTTACAGACAAATTCCCCAAGCCCTTAAAAAAAAAAAAAAAAAAAAAAAAGTGGGTGGGGGGGCATATATTAGAATTAAAGTCAATTTCCAAACCACTCAGTTTCAACTAAAAATTAAAAGATACATGATGCTTCAAATAAAGGGATATCTGATTATTTCAAATGAAGAAATTTGGATACCTAAAAGGGAAAGATTAATTTCAGAATAAATAAGAGGACAATAGTTGAAAATTAAAAGCACTCTCAAAACACTAGAATCTCAACTCTCACAAGGAAAAAAAAATCTATGAATTAAACATGTGGACATTAAAAAAAAAAAAAAAAGCATCAAACGTGACTTTATTTTCCCACTATTTTTTTTTTACAGATTAACTGTACATCTGTGCCAGTGACCACACAATCCCCCTGGTGGAACAAATATTTTTATGCAATAAAAATTATCTTTATAATTTAATTTATTATTGTCTATTTAATTTAATTTATTAAGAGTTGGAATAAGTACCCTTCTTTTGAAGCCTCATGCATCTTTTCAAGCATATGCATTTCTTGGCTTGGCTAGGATAACTAGCTTATAAAATAACTGAAATACAGTACACACTGGAACTTGCACCCATTACTAACTGCTATGCCACGCGGGGCAACAATTCAGCAATGCCAAATCCTTTCTTGTTAGCACCCCCTGGTGGAACAAAACTTTTTTGTTCTAGGAAACTTAAATGCTACTCTATACTACCTGTTTTTCCTTGAAGCTTTCCTGATATTTAAAAGTGTACCTTGAGAAAGTAGGAGCACAAAATCCTCAAATACAATGAAGATGAAAATAACAAGTTGGCACAAGCAGAGCTTAATTAAAATAACCGATTGTCATTTAAGTGTTTTTTTTTTAATATATTTTAGTTGTCAATGGATCTTTTATTTAATTTACTTATTTACATGCAGTGCTAAGGATGGGACACAGGGCCTCACACATGCCAGGCAAGCGCTCTATCGCTGAGCCACAACTCCAGCCCCAACTTAAATGTTTTAAAAACCTATTCTTATTGTTTTTCTTCTCTTTACTCAAGTTGGTGACAATTCAAAACTTTCTATATTCTCCCTTGGCTCATGAGAAAAAAAGAAAATGAAAAGGAAATTAGGCAAATACAAGGTAGCAAGAAGTATGTGCCATTCTTCACACACAATCCCAAAGAAAACTTCCTCCTTAAATCTATGCCAGTGACCACACAATCCAGTTGTGCAAAAAAGGAGATATCTAAGGAATATGACCCTTCTTAGTAATACTCTTCCTCTATAAATCTCAGCTTTTAACAGCTGCTTAAAGTGTTGTTACATCCACCAATCAACTTAAGTTCTTAAATTTTCTTTTTGCTCTCTTTTTTAAAAATTTGAGAGGGCAAAATGTGGTGGCATGCACCTAAAACCCAAGCTACTCAGGAGGCTGAGATAGGAGGATGCAAATTTAAAGCCAGTCTGGGAAATTTACCAAACCCCTGTCTAAATAGATAAATATATACATAGGGCTGGGGTGTAGCTCAGTGGTAAAGTGTCCCAGGGTTTAAACCCTAGTACAAAAAAAATTTTTTTTTTTTTTTTTTTTTTTAAGATTGTGTGTGATTGGGGAATTTTGTCTGGATAAGTTCATTTTAGCGCTTCAAAAATCTCCACTTCTAACACCATCTAAAAAACAGTGGTCCTCAAAGTGTGGTCTGAAGACTGGGGTAGGGGGACGTCTCTGAGACACTTTCAGATTTGGGAAATCAAAACTATTTTCATAATAAGACTAATATATTATTTACAACTTGTCTCATTCTCTCACAGTTTACAGTGGCATTTTCTCAAGGATGAATAATGTGTGATACAACAAAATGCAAAAACAGATATAAAAATCCAGCAGTCTTCTATTAAGCCAAATATTAAAGATCTCTGTAAAAGTGCAAAACATTGCCACTCCTCACGAAATCTGCTTTTGTTTTGGAGAACACACTTCTCATAAAATGTTAACTATGTTAACACGTAAAGAATTTTTAGTGTTACTCCTCCCTCCCGCTACTGGGGATTGAACCCAGGGGCGCTCTACCTCTAAACTACATCCGCAGACCTTTTTATATTTTATTTTGAAACAGGGTCTCGCTCAATGGCCTAGGATGGCCTCGAACTGGTGATCCTCCTGCCTCAGCCTCCTGAATAGCTGGAATTACAGGCGTGCACCACCGCGCCCGGCTTATTAGAGTTACTTTTTAAACGGGTATTTTTAAGATTCTCAGTTTTATTTTTGCAAACCAAAATATAGGTAAGTTAAGATTCACAAAACCGAAAATCTCTTTGGGGTCCTTATCTCCAAAAGTGGGACGGGGTCCTCTGGTTAAAAAGCCTGAGAACCGCTGCTTAAGTTTTTGTTTCTCTTCCAAAGAAACGTGTGGAGGATATCTAACCCACTCTGCCGACTTCAGAGACCCTCCTCTAAATCTCCCAATCCCCGGGCTGTCAGGAAGATGTCCCACTTTAGTTGGGGACTGAGATCTAGCGCCGGGTCAGCGGCTGACTTTCGCGAGGCAGTTTTCCGGTCTTCTCGGAGCCTGTGGAACATAGGACGTTCACTATTTTTTCCAGCCCTAACGTTCTCGTTCCTGTCTTTGCGCGACAATTAGAAATAAAACCAAGGCTTTTCTCATCACCTTCCTGCAAACAGCAGTCCGGGACGAGTAACAGATATCGGGGAAGACTCCTGACGGGCTGGACAGGGGGTGGCAGCGGGAATTAACCACTGTCCCCGTCGGCCCGCCCAATCTCCCCAAATCTCTCCTTACCTGCCAGAGGTGCCGGCACAGAGCCCCAAGCGCTGTCCGCGCCGCCATCTTGCTGCCCCGAACTTCCAGAAGAGCTTCCGGGGTCACCGGTGCGTCCCAAGACCATAGAGTTCGATGAAAGGAGAGAGTACGTCCCCGTGTTCCGCCACAAGAACAACCATAGAGACGTGATTCCTTGATTTTGAGGAGTGGATCGGCTTCCTGATTGCAATCGCGTCTGAGTAGAATTGCTTGAACCCACGTCTACCTAGTAATCAAGTTCCATCAGTATTTTCACCTCCAAAACATGCTTGTCCTATGGGGTTCTGTGAGGTTGGAGGCCAATACAGCAAAAGTTATGCTTGGAAAAAAAAGCTACCAACTACTGAGCCCGAATCCTAACCGTTTATCTTATTGCAACAGACTTGTAGTTTTGTTCCTTAAACTTACCTTCCTTCCCTACACCATCTGGAATTCTTGTGCCCCAGGTATCTTATATAGCTCCATCTTACTAATCTTCCTAAAACATTCATTTCCTTATGTTACTCTAGTGGACGACAATGAATGCCTTCACCTACTAAAACGAGCCCAAATAGTGCCTAGTTCTTAATGTCCACAGTAGTTTAATTTGGTGAATCAGATTTGCTGTAATAAAATTTTCTTTCATTTGTGCAAATTTCTAAGCTTTATTGTTTTCCAAAGTGCTTTCACATAGGCAATTTAATAGGAAACTTGAGATTTACAATTAGGAAATCTGGATTGTAATAATCTCTGGTTTACCACTTAGCTGAGTGACTCTGGGCAAGTTTCTTTCCCACTTTGAGCTTATTTTCTCATATGTCCAATAGAGATGATAATAGATTTCACTTCAAATAGTGTCTATGAGGATTAAATGAGGTACTGATGTATGATATTTAGTACATTGTCTGCCACAAATTATACAATCAATTTCATCTACCATTTGCAACATAAAGTTTCTTGTATCTTTTGCTTCACACGGTTGTGGAGAAGATTAAGAGGATCAAGGTCATGAGAACACTCAAAGCATCTAAATAAAGCATTATACACATGTAGTTGTTTTTTCTCCTCACAAGTTGTTATTTCTCTTTATTTACCCTATTTTGCAGTCAAGAGAACAAAGTAAAGGGTAGAATAATTTGTGCAACATTCCATACATGGGTGAAAGATTTAGGAGCAGAAACCAGTTTTCCTGCCCCGCCAGCTGGGCTCTGCTCAGTAGAATGTAGTCCATGTGAGGGTGGCAGAGTGGTCCTCCTGAGCACCGTATGGAAAGAGCACCATTTCACCCATGTGCACTTTGCTTGGCTCAGCTGTGCCCCACCATGGCTGACCACCCAGGGTCCTCCTCAACATTAGGCTCTCTTAATTGTGATGTTCGAAGTGGTCTATCTCAGCCAATGGGTTTTCCTAAAGCAGCACCCCTGCCCCCACCGCCGTCTTAACCCCCAGCTGTTTTGCTGCTTCTGAAGTTTGCATCAGTCACTCAATATGACTCCTCAACTGGCCTCTGCCAGTTTGAGTAGCCTGAGTTTGGAAAGTGTTCTGCAGACACAATGATGGTAATATTATGATTCTCTCTCTCTCTCTCCAGATTTTACAGACACACACATACACACACACACAATTTGCTAACTTAATCTCAGACATGAATTTTATCCTAATTTTATAGGTGAAGAAACAGGTTCAGAGAGGAAATAACTCACTCAAGCTTGGTTTCAACTGAACCAATAACCATCTTTGAAATCCTAGTTCAATGCCTTCCTTTCCTGCCCCACAGAGAGCTTGTTCTGATTCTCTGATGAGGCCCAGTTCTATTTGAGTCTCCTTTGGATTAAAGGAATCAAGACACCCATCCTCCACCACACCCTACTACAAAAGAAAACAGGTTTACTTTTAAAAGACATTGGGACCCAAAGACTGTGCTATAGTCAGCCTGGGACTGATGTCCTTCCTGGTCTTCTGATGGCCTTCCTGTGGATTGATTTGTTTCTGCTCCCCCAGGGCTCTGCCCTGCTTGTTGCCATGGCTTGCTGCCTCTAGCTCATCAAGTTTCTTCATTTGTTCTGTCTCAGATGTGGGAATTTGATTCAGTCTCCTCATCTTTCTTGGCTAAGTCGTATCATGTCACTGACTGGCCTATTGGCCTAGTGACTTTGGGTCCCATGTCAACCTGGTCCAGTTAGCTGGGAGCAAGGGGACAGTGATTGTAAAGGGAAAAGGGGCCTGGGGATGTAGTTCAGTGGTAGAGCACTTGCCTAGCAAGGGCAAGGCCCTGGGTTTGACCCTCATACCACACAAAGGAGCCAGGTTTTGCCAACAGTAGGGCTGTGGACAGGGCTCTTTGACAGTGTGGGGATAGACAGTGTTCTGAAGCTTGGCCTATCCGTTATGGATCTCTTTCCTACAGCCTAGACTTTCAAACATCTGACCTAATGGAGAAGAGCAGGCTCCAGATGGTTGAGCAGGTGCATTTTGCTGTATCTGCACGAAGACAAAGAGTATGCACAACAAAATTGTAGTTTGATTGCACCAGTTCCGTTCTTAAAAGGGGCCATTTCAAAAGATTATCTCTTACATAAAAGAAACAGTCGGGCCCTTTTATGGCTGTTTTATGTAGGGATATCTGTGATCAGAGATCCTGTACAGGACTCTGGGTGTAGCACAGGGGTACTACTTGCCCGGCATTTGCAAAGTCCAAGGTTCAATTCCTAGCACTGCAAAAATAAGACAAAGATCACTTATCCACTCATTTAGGAATGTTTTATTCAATTTCTTAAAATGTCTAATTAGGGTTAGTTTTTGTCAACATTAAAATTCATCCACATTTCTAGAACACATACAACTCAGCAGACTGGCTGTCGCCAAGGAAAACAGACTGGGAAATCATGGAACACTGAATTGATTTGAGGTTGTACCCCCCTGCCTCCCCAGCATTCCTGGAAAACTAGAAAAGTAATTAACAAATAGTTACTGGGCACCTGCTGTAAATTGCTGCAAATGTGTGGGTGAAGGCGAGGAAGTTCAGAATATTAAGAAAGCTTGAACTTTGCTCTTCCCAACAGTGAATCTGGATCAAACCAGGTACCTGTTTGTTTTTTCTGGATATTATTTTTTTTTGCAGTGGCCAGGCGAAGTAGCACATGCCTGTAATCCCAGAGGCTGAGAGGCAAGAGGATAGCTAGTTCAAAGCCAGCCTCAGCAAAAGTGAGGCACTAGGCAACTCAGAGGGACCCTGTCTCTAAATAAAATAAAAAATAGGGATGGGGATGTGGCTCAGCAGCCAAGTGCCCCTGAGTTCAATATCAGGTACCTGTCCCCTCCACCAAAAAAAGCAAACACACATTGACATTTGCAAATCCACCTATAATATGGAAATAAATCAGGGCAGACACAGATCTGTGGCTTACTGTAGACTCCTATAGGTAATACTGAGCTTGAACAATACTAGTTAGAGTATGTCACATCTTGAGGTGGCCCATCCACTGCTTGAGGAGCAGAAATGTGCATCCTGGTTTCTGGAGTAGGGCTGGAGGGGGGTACTTCAATGAGAATGAAATGTGACCAGCCGGCCTCTCAAACCTGTGTCAACATAAACCAAGTAGCACTTATTAGGCATTGAAAAGTCATTCCAGTGGCTAGAAAAAAGGAATATTTAAGCCAAATGAAACTCAGAAAGATAATATTTTATTTTCAGAGCAGCTGATGCAATATTGAATCAGGTTTTCACAAATAAATAGGACAGCGTGTATTTGGTTACATTTCTATTTTGATGAATGCCCGTCTCTAGGAACTGTAATAAATTTCTAAGGTAAATGACTGGAACTGAAGTAAAATTCTCCCGGTTCTCTTCCTGAAAAAGTATTGTGATAATTTTAAAAAATGCTTAACACTCAGGTGGGGAAACAACCTACAATGCCCCAGTTATTATTATTATTTTTTTTAAGGAATGCACCTTTTTAGGACAAGTCTATAAAACATCTTTATTTATTTGTTACATATGATGTTTAAATATAACTTTGCTTTCAAGCTTCAAACTTTTTTAAACCCCTGGTAAAATAAGACTTTTGGTTCACCTTAACAAAAACTGACCTAGGAAGAAACATTTTTAGCAAAATGTTATAAAATTCACTAGAAAATACTGTCCTCTTTTTGCCAAAATGTTACATAAAATCCTTATTAAAAATACACACATTACAAAAGAAAAATTATGAATATGCTATACATAGTGCTTTGATATGGACTAAGGGACCTGCATTCTGGGAAAATACAGTTAAGCACACTGAATATTAAGATGTCAACTGATAATAGTGCAAACCTGAATAAGTTACATCCCGATATGGAAGCCATGCAAGTCATCTGTTGAGAACAGAACATAAAGAAGCCAGAACAGGAAGCAATCACAGCCGCTATTTAAAAATGTTTTCATTTTTATTACATTAATTTTTTTCAAAAATACTTTTCTTTACAATAGAACTCCTAGAAAATATTTACAACCTTCCTCTAATAAAATATAACAGCAGTTAAATATATTTGAAAATAAGATGGGTTTTTCCATAAAATATATCTGTTAACTTTTTATATACAAGCTTTCTCAAAGAGGTCTAAATTCACTAATGAAAAACCATCTGATAGTAAACAGTAACCGTGTTGAAGACATTAACCATTAGGAAGAAAAGTTCTTTGGGGTGGGTGGGTGGGGGACGCAAAAACACAATACATCCATGCAGGCAGATCATTCCAGAAAAAAAAAAAAAAAAAGTAAGTGCAATATATTATACTAGGAAGTCAATTCTTTGATAGTCAAGAAATACTAATTCAGGTATTTGAACTGTCTCATTAAGGAGGAGTTCTTTGGTTATTTCAAGTCCAAGATCCTTACCCTATACTGCATGGAAAATTAAAATTAAATTGTGCATTATATTTTTTGCTGTGACAACTCAGTTTATTTTTAATGTTTAAAACTGGAACAGCCGAGCAAGTCTCCAAATATAAGGGATACATTTGCTTTATAAACATTTTTCTGGGCATTTGGTCTTTTGATAAGCTTCTACAGACCAATGGCAGAAACCATTCCAGGCTCACCCTCAGACCAGAAGGAGGTCACTTCAAGATCTGCTGATGACACGACATTTGCAATGGTTCTGTAATAACTCTGCCACCAAGCTGGTGCCTGATGCCCAGGCAGTTCTTAACTCAGAACTGCTTAGATAAAACAACAGGATAGATTAACCTGTTGAAATGGCAGCAAACAAAGCAGTTTTTTTTTTTTTTTTTTTTTCCCTTAAAGAGGAAGGAAATCTCCAAGATATCTTCTCTGAAAACAGAATGCTGGAAATGAGAAAATCTTTGTATTTTTCTTCTGTCTGTGGCTTTCCTGAGATTCAGAAACCACTGCCTGTGTGGGGCTATGACAGGTCACAGTGGGCCCCCGTGAGTGTGTGTTAAATGTTTTTGCAAAGTCAAATTTAAAGTATGCTCAGGTCCTGTCCTCATGCCTCTACTGATTTTCTGTCTGATGACCAGCTATTACTGTGCCAGCAAAGTGGCCCAGAGTGATTGCCACCTTTCTGTGGAGCTGGGTAGCTACTGAGGGAGGGGAGAGGCCTGAGAACACTTGCTCCAGAGGTCATGTGGCATTAACACTGAAAAGGGGCCAAGAGGAGCAGATCCCCTCCTTGCCAGGGCTAAGTCCCGGTCTGACTTTTGCGCTAACAGTGGGATGGGTCAGTCTGACTCAGTTCAATAGCCCGGATATTGACATTTTTGAAGGATTACAAAGTTTATTGCCTTCAAGTACAAACAGCAACCCTGCTGGCAGGGGCAGGAGGAGGCAGAGCAAAGTCATGCAGCTTTGTGAAGTCTCGAAGTGCTTTGGTAAGTGACTTGTAATGAATACATTCATTGTTTGAATGCAAACATTGAAGCAAAAGTGTATCTGAAACTATTTTTGTTGGCCTTCCAAGCTACTTCCTTCGTGTTTGTGATCATGACCTGTTAGAAAACCCTCTCTTAGCTGGTATCTAGGTAAACTTCAGTCCAGCAGACACGAATTACAGCAAATTCCCAGTGAGTGTTGTTTTCATCGATCTTTCAAGTGGCACAAAGTAATTTCAGAACTCCACTGACCGTGAACAGCATTGCAAAAAGAATAGGTTCTTCTGATCTGTTTTTTTTTTTGGTGGAGGAAAAAGAACAATTCCTGACAGATCTGAACAGAAAAATAACTCTTGGTGGGAAAAAATGGCCAAGGCCCCAGCATGAAGAGCGTAGCCTGCTTCACACACGCACACACACACATACACGCACACGCACACGCACGGCAAGCTTTGGGATAGAAGGCAACCAGGATGGTTGACATCTGAAAGCAACGGAACAGGACGCCAAGTCCACTCCCTGCTGGGAATGATCTTGTGAGGATGTAGCCCAGATGAAACACCTCTTAAAGATAGTTGTGCCAATTATTTATTCCCCCAACCCCCCCAACAATTTAAAAAAAAAAAAAAGGAAAAGAAACTGGATTTTTTTTTCTAAACCTGAATAAAACGACCACTTTTTAAACAGGTAGTTTAAAAGGGTTACAAAACAAGCCGGTAGTCCAGGTTTCCTGATTAATAAAGACGGAGGCAGTGGGTTCTCACTGTCTCTAAGCAACAAACAGGGCTTTAGAGTTCCGCGTCACCCTGAAGCAAAACTGAATCTTGGTCATCTAAGAGAAGATCGGTGTCCACGACCTCAGCCTCTTCCATGACGCCTCCCAGCTGCTGGACCACGTCGTCATCAAGGGTATCTGCATCCTTGATGGGCTTGATCAGACCCAGCTGGTCCAGAGGCAGGAGCCCTGGCGTCCCCACCGACCCCGTAGTCCTCTCGATTGTGGCTGCCATTTCTGCTGCAAAAGCTGCCTTCTGAGCCTTTTGCCTCTGCTGCTCCTCCTGTTGCCTGTGAGTCTTCATGTGTGCATTTCGGCTTTTGATCTTGAAGAAGACTCTAAAAATGAAGAAAAAAAAAGCACGTAAATTTACAAGGAGATCTGAGTTCCTGAAGATCCCAGTGTCCTATGGGGAATGGGGGTGCAGGTTGGACATCTGGTTTGGGGTGGCTATGACAGAGTTTTAGGGCATTCTCTTGCTGTGGCCTATCACCTCCTTTTCCTCCTCTCCAAGCATTAGAGGAAGAGGAATGGGAACAGAAACACACTGATGGCATGATTAGGCTCCTTCCCAGGACAATGGATAAGGCCTTTGAGAAGGTCTTTGGGTCCTTCTGGGGTCTGGAACAAGTGTTCTTTCTCCTCCTTCAGCCTCTCTGCCTCCACATCACTAACCATGCCCTCTCCAACAGAGAATCCCCAATCATACTATTGAGCTCAGAGAGTCCCCATCATAAACAACCCAACATCTGCCCTGGCCTCTGTCCTCGTTCTTCCAGTTAAGGTAGTTGAAGGATCTTTCTGCACATACTTGGTGCATCGCCCTTTCTCTCCTCTGCCCTCTAAAATCAGCCTCTTGTTTTCTCCACTTCAATCTGACTGTCCTTCTCAAGGTCACAGGGAACCCTGTACTTCCAATTTCAATGGCCTCACTTCTATCTTCTTGATGTTTGACTTCTGAGATGCATCGACCATGTCTTTTCATTGAAAACCCCTTCTTATTGGCCATCATATTATAATTTTCTACTAAGACTAAAAGTGGGTCCCAGCTGGGGGTGATTATGCCCTCCCAGACAACACTGGGCAATGTCTGGAGACATTTTTGGTTGGGGGAAGAGTTCTTCTGACATTAAGTGGACAGAGGCCAGGGATGCTGAGAGAATTCTACTTTGCAGAAGAAGCCTGTTCCCCGGCAAGTAGTTACCATATGCAGATGTCAAGAGTGCTAAGGTTGAGAAGTCCTAGGATAAAAGGATAGTCATCATATTTGGGAGGTTATTCTTAACCAGAGGCCTGAAAACTATGGTCAGCGGATCAAATCTAGCCTATTTTTTATAAATAAACTTTTAACAAAATGCAGCCATGTGGATTTGTTTGTTCTGTTTCTGGCTGCTTTTGTGCTACCAGGGCAGGGCTGAGTAGCTGACGCACAGACAGGATGGTCTGCAAGGCCTAATGTATTTACTAACAGGAACATTTTCCAGAAAAAAGTTTGCCCAGAAGGGAGACTATGTTTATGAATAGGGTACATAAGTACTCTATTATTATTATTATTATTATTATTATTTACTTCCAAGTTCATAAAGGATAAACAAACAAACAATAAACCCAAAAGCCTGATTTCTAAAGCCCAAGTTAAACAGGGTTGATGAATTCCATCTAGACATACTGAAAATTGTTTAATGTAATAAACATAATTCCAGTTACTAAAGGAGGCATCTGTGAACATTTACCTAATATCATTCCCAGGATGGAAAAACCACAAAAAGTAGTTCTATTTTCCATAAAATTTTAACTGGACTTTTGGTAGAAAAAGAACCCAAGCAACATAAAAATGAGAAAAGTTTTAATCATGCCACTGAAAGACAGTCATAAAGCATGAAACACAGGTTGAATATCTCTTATCAAAAGACTTGGGCCCATAACTGTTTCAGATTTTGTATGTGTGTGTGTGTGTTTCAGATTGTGTGTGTGTGTGTGTGTGTGTGTGTGTGTGTGTGTGTGTGTATATATATATATATATATTTATTTATTTATTTATTTTAAAATATTTGTATATACATAAAAGATTCTTGGGAGTGGAACCCAAGTCTAAACACAAATTCATTTGTTTCATATATACCTTACACACATGACCGGACAGTACTTTTATACAATAATTTTTAATGATTTTGGATTCAGAGTTTCAGACTAGGTATGATCACGCTGTAAGAATTTTTGTTAAAGTGTCCTTTGTCTCCACCTGGTGGAATAAGAAGTTATAACCTGTTTGAACGGAATAAGTGGAAGGTATGGGCTTCTCTCAGAGGGGACTGGGAAGACTCCACTGTCCCCACACTTCTATTCCTAGACAAGTGGGAGAGAACTGAGCTTGGGGTGGTGTAACCTTCCTCCAAGCAAATAAGCTTGATGATCAGACTGTGGACTCATTCAATCTGCGGCTCCCTCAATGTGTGTGTGTTGGGGGGTGGGGGAGAAGATGACGTCATATCCATGCTTTGAAAGCACAGAGGAGGAGACCAACACCTAAACCCTCCTCTCCCATCCTTGGCTCCACAAGGGGTAGGGGGGATGTGGGTCCAGTGCTCTGTGGTGGGTTCCCCAGAACTGAATCAGGTTTACACAGAGGCAGCTTGGCCTAGAAGCTAAGCACACAAGGCTGGCCCAGACAGCGTGCTTTGTACCCCAACGTGGCCTAAACTTTCCGTGCCTTAGTTTCAGCTTACTAAGAGTGACTAAGAGCACCGCCTCGTAAGGTGTTCTAAAGAGTAAATGAGTCAATACATGCAAAAATTCTTTAAAATAGTGCCAGGCAAATAACGAGGACTGACTGATTGATGGCAGCTACTATAATGCTGCCGGATACATTCTGTGAGGATGTGGAAGGAGAGGTCTCCAACTGGTTTCACTTATGTAACTAGAGATGCTTTCTTGGCAATTTCAGCCTCATCCTGGTTGGTGTCTCTCCAGGTGACATTTCTTGTGTTTGAGGCACTGGAGGTCATGGGAAGAGAAACTCAGTGAGGCTCCTGAAGGATCGGCATGACCATGAAATGCCCTCAAGTCACTCACTGGGAAGGAAACTGGAACTCTCCTAGAATTCCATGAGAGAACTATGCACCTTACCATCAATGATATTTTCTTCCTAAGGTAAGCAAACAAAGCAAACCAAAGGAAAGAGTAATGGCAGGAACTCAGGCTGTGCCTATAGACTGGCTGGGTTCAAATCTTGGTTCTGTTCTTCACTGGCAGTGTGGCCTGAGGCAAGGCATTTTACCTAACTTTAAATCCTTATTTGTAAAACAAGGATAAAGACAGCAAATGCATCATATGAAGTTTCTGTGTGAGAACTGAGTTCATGTACATGAAGTAAATACTCAGTAAATGTTAGCTGTTTTTATTACTACCTACTATCAAGTTTCCCCTTTAGTTGTTATAAACTATCCCTAAGAGGGCAGGGATAACAAATAGGTTTTATCCATGTATCAACTCTAATCAACTGGTTGTATAAACTTGAAGCATGATCATCAAAAGAATCTGAGGCCCTGTCTTAATGTGATAGCCGTGAGTGTGGTGCTTGATTAGTGATGTCTGCCCTGGGTGCAGGAGCGAGCGGTGGTGGAAGGCATGTGATGTTTTGCCCACCTCTGCTATAGAGAGCTCCTGATTAGCTGCTCTGGAGCCATTCTCAAAAAACTCAGCAGGGATGCAAAGCTAAGTGCCATTAGTGAATACAGTTTGGGTGTGCACGGAGAAAGTGGAAATTGGCATTCCACACATTTCTGCAAAGAAATGAAGTTTGTCACTAGAGGTTTGCTCTCTGAAGATGTTTGTCCTTCTAGGACACCAGAATGGCCATTTTCTGAGTCAGAGAGATGGTCCACCTTACAGATTCTAAATATGGCATGAAGACTCTAGGTTCTTCCACTAGCTGATGAAACCTCAGACTGTGTTGGCCTGGCCCCTACAGAGCCATCATCCACTGTGGTTCAGACCTTGGTACAAGTGCACCTACTTGCCACACTCCTTGCAGGGGAAGATGGTGGTGGGGTCTGTCTCGCCACTGGTGGTGCTGTGAGAAGGTGAACTCTTCACAGAGCAATATCCACTCTGGGTGCCGCCAGGCTTCTGCTTCCCAGAGGGGACAGCACCTCGAGTCTTGGTCACCTGGTTGGTGCCACCATGGATGCGGGCATGGCCATTCAGTGCCTGTCGGGAGCTGAACACCTGGGGAAGAAAGGGAGTGACATGACATCTACAGTCCTGAAAAGGAAATTAGGGTTATTAGTTACTCATTGGTAAAACAGTGATACATGAAACAGTGTCTAATGACAGGCACAAGCGTTTTATCTAAGCAAACTCTGGGCTTATGCCACAGAAAGCCAAGCTCAAATACCACAACTGCAAATGCTGTGCCAACCCAAACCCCATCATTGTCATAACCTGAGAGGAGAGGCAACGTGGCACATGCGTAAAGGACAAAGGCACCATCTTAAATTCAGGAGACTGGGGGTCTACATCCAGCTTGTCTTAACTCACAGGTGGCTCTTAGGCCATTTCCCTTTGGGACATCTCATTTTTTCCCCCATATGTAAAATGAGGGGGTTGGACCAGCTTTCAAAACTTGTTTTTTTTTTTTTTGGCTAAAAGCCAATTCCTTCCTTTTTTATTAAAGAATTAGGTCTTACCCCAAACTCAGATGAAAAGCAGAGATGCTCTGGCTGAAACGGAGCAGACCAGAATCCAGCCCACTTACTCAGCCCTGTCTCTGTCCAGGAAGCTCTAACACCCCCAGGAAGAGTGGGAAGGACATTGATGAGGTGCTCTGGCACACTCTCTACCTTATGTACAGCCTCAATCAATAGCCCATTGCTTAACCCCCTCCCCCAACCACCAGTGCTAGGGCTGGAACCCAGGACCTCATGTACTGGTGCTTTGCCACTGAGCCACACCCCAATCTCAGAAGCTCATAGTTTAAGCAGTGTTTAAGACCCCCACATTTCAATACAGGATAATACAAAGGGAAAGAACCTGCAAGTCTTTTTGAAGATTCCATAAAGCAGGAGTTGTTGCCTCAGCACTACGGATACGTGGGGCTGGGTGATTCTTCACTGTGGGGACTGTCCTGTGCACTGCCAGATATTTAGCAGCACTTCTGGCCTCTACCCACCAGGTGCCAGTAGCACCTCCATAGTCCCGATGAAAATAGCTCCAGACATGGCCAAATGTTCTTAGGGGAATGGAATGTTCTTGGGTCCTCAGTTCAGGACCACTGCAATCCATACCCCTGAATCCCAAGAGCCCGGACTTCCAGCTTATGAAGGTTAACAGCTAACAGGGAAGCCCATCAAGCTGCCCAGCTCTAGGGGCTGCTCTGTGTTCATCCACAAGCCGTGTTTATTGTCTTACAGAGAAAAACAAAATCTATCACTGATTTGACAACTACAGCCTCTATTGTTATGCAAAGAAAAATATCAGCATGCTTTCCCCACTTTGATTTTAAAAAGTCATTAAAAAATATCTGTCTTGCTGAGCTTTTCTGATGGGGCTGAGTAAAAGATGACTTCCCACTCAGTAAAAAATTTACAGTACACTCTAACTATGAATTGAGGAAGTATCCAATTTCTGAACAAATTCCCCAAGAGATGTTGTCATTTAAAGTCACATCTTAATCATCCCTGAACTGAAGCACTCCATGCACAATGGCAGTGACAGAGTGAAGAGGCCGGGTCATTAAATAACCCAGATGGAAAGAAGTTGGCAGGTTCCATTCTCTTCACAGCTAATGCAAAATGTATACATTTTTAAAAAACTTTTTTCTTAAATGTAAATCAATACATTTCTGCTTTATGAATATTTTAAAGACTGTTGCTTCTTTCATCTAAGTGACAGACTCAATAAGCAGCATTTGATACACTCTATATTAAACAAACATAAGACAAGAGCACTAACTTGAGGACAGGGGCTTCACTGTAAAGGAACAGCATCCTCATTTTGGGATAATATCTCTAAAATTTGCCTGTCCAGGTATGCCCGGCTTTAAGAAACCTGATTTGGGAAAAGCTCCCCAATTTATACTAGTGGGGGAGGCAAGTGGAAACCTGAAGTCCAAAAGAACCTTTAAAATTTTCCTTTAAAATATGCATGGAGCCTTTGACGGCCTGGCACAGCTTCTGTAAGGCCCTTCTTTAGTGCAGGGAATGAGTCTAGGTGGTTACACAGACTCCCTTTCAGGTGTTTACATAATTAATTTGCTAGGTCAATCTTTCTGTCCCCACAGAATACAAAGACAAACTTTAGCTAAATCTTTATAACAACCTTCTCAAATTTCAAATTAGTGACATTTGAATTAGTAACACTTTATGGAATATGAGATGCAAAACCTTCAAGATAGGTAAAACTACAGGCAGTGGGGCAAGTAATTGCATTTATGAAAGGGTGATCCTGTCTGGAGGTGCCCTTGTTCATTTAAATGCATGCTGACAGGGCACAACCTTGGGTGACATGCAGCCCAGGAGGTTCAGAGGCACTAAGAATCAGTGGGCTTTCTGAAGGCCACAGCTTGCTTTGAAGTTTTTCATTTATTTATTTTTGCAGTACTGAAGATTGAACCCAGGAGCACTTTATCACTGAGATACAACCCCAGCCATTTTTTTATTTTGAGACAGAATCTTGCTGAGTTGGCCTCAAACTTGTGATCTTCCTACCCCAGGCTCCTGAACTGCTGGAATTATAGGCGAGCTCCACTACACCTGGTTAGTTTTGTGTCTTTCTTTTTTGTGCTGGGAAATAAACCCAGAACCTTGAACATTCTAGGCAAATGCTCTACCATTGAGCTACTTCCCTAGCCCTGCTACAGAGCTCGGAATCACACACAGCTTGAGGATTGAATGTGTGTGTATGTGGTACTGGGATTGAACCCAGAAGGCACTATCACTGAACTACATCCCCAGGCCTTTTTATTTTTTATTTTGAGACAGGATCTTGCTAAGTTGCTGAGGCTGGCCTCGAACTTGTGATCCTTCTGCCTCAGCCTATCTAGTTGCTGGGATTACAGGCATGGGCCATTGAGCCAGGTTAGGGACCTTCTTTATGTCCTCTAACCATAGCATTGTGCTTGACAAAAAATACATGCCATAAATATCTTGACTTAATGAATAAGAGAACTATGGCCACATGGAGTGGCCTCTACCAAATTTTCATTGCTCAAAGTATAGCCTTTCAAAAATGCATCATCTCTTACAGTTAGGGCAGCTGCATGGCCCTCACTTGTTCCAGATCCCTGGACAACACAGACACTTACAGCCCCACAGTTAGGCATTTCACAGATGAAGGAGCCGGAGGGCTGGCCAAGGGCCTGCAGGGGTGGTCCCTCGGTGGGAGCCAAGACAGGGACTGGTGGTGGCTCCGGGGACTTTGGGGGTTCACTCTCTTCTTCTTTTGTGGATTTCCTGTCTTCCTCCAGGTCCTCCTCCTCTTCCTCTAACTCTTCTTCTTCTTCACTTGTCTAGTATTAATAAAAGCAAGAAGGGGACATCCCCACATAACATTTTTAGTGATGAACAGAATTTACAGATCAGTAGATAAGCGAGGGGCTGGTGTGAGGCTGTGGTACTTTAAAAAAAAAAAAAAAATATATATATATATATATATATATTTTTTTTTCCTGGTACTGGGGATTGAACCCAGGGGCACTTTCCCACTGAACCACATCCCGGGCCCTTGTTATTTTTTATTTTGAGACAGGGTCTTGCTAAGTTGCTGAGGCTGGCCTTGAACTTGTGATCCTCCTGCCTCAGCTTCCTGACTTACTGGGATTACAGGCGAGCGCCACCATGCTTGGCTGCTGGGTCACTTTCTTTCCACACAAGGAATGGCTGACAGAGCCCATAGGGCTCAATCTCTGAAAGGCTGGTCTCTGGACACTTGGAGTTTGAGGTCAAGGAAGTCTGCCTGCTGTGCTTTGGGTCCCCTCATCCCTTATACAAAATTATACTGTGGCAGAGAGGAGAGATTTCTTTATGTACAGATTCCCCTCCTTGTTGGGTATCATCAGACCTTACAAATGACTAAAACTCAGGTAGGCTGCCCTGCTCCTGAGGACCTCTTCCCAACAGTGGGAAGGGTGTTTTCAGGCAGCGACAGCACTGTGGAGTCCCCTCTGGAGAGGGACTATAGAGACCCATAATGATTTGATTTATCGTACTTCTAAGAGAGATGCCCAATTTGCCCTGTGATGCACGGAAAGCAGGCCTGGCTCAGAGCTCTCCTCCTCCATTCTTATCAGAAAATAGAATGAAAAGGAGAAAATGGAGGGGGGATTCCCTTTTATTTGTCATGTGCTTTTTCATTTTTCTCTGGCTGCGGACTTGCAGAAAGGAGTGTATTCGCTGTTTTTGTTTATTTATTATCTCCTTCCAGAGGCATTTTATAAAATAAAAAGAAAAAAAATAAACAAGAAACATTTTCCATGAAAATGTATCCTCTTGGCTACTCTGCTCCTTCTCCACTTCAGAACAGGAACCACACAGAGAATTAAACAAAGTTCCCTCCCTGCCTCAAGGTTAATGAAAGAGCAAATTCCCAGAGCAGCTTGGAGTGGGTGCCTGGCTGGTTGGGATGGGACACAGGGATCCAGGAGCCCCTCATTCAACCTCTTGCTTAACTAACTACTTAATTCTTCTCTCTCTGTCCTTGCCGGGTGGGGCAAGGGCTGTGGCCCAGGAAAAAGGCATTCTATGTTATAGTCCCCTCATTTCAGCTTATATTTTACAGTTTACAAAAGTGTGCAGTAACAAGGGGCTGTAATATGTCACTGAACAGGCCGTAAACAGTCCTCCCATTTTACAAGAGAGGAGACGAAAGGCATGTCGGGCTGCCTCTGCCCCCAGCAGGTCATTTGTCCCTACCAGGCCCTCCTCACAAACCCACTGCTTAGAGCATGTGGTCCAGTCTGCTTTTCCCTGGAGTGACGTAACTGGGTAAAACTATGATTCTTAGAACCCAGAAACTCAAATTTCCAAAAAGAACAATTTCTGAAGAGTAGCGGTACTCTGGGATCCAGTAACCACAAACATCCTCCCTCCAGTCTGGTTTTGGGGTGTGTGAGAGAGAAAGACAATACCAGTCAATATGAGGCATCTAGCACCCTCTGACTGTTTCAGTATTATCCACTGGTAATTATCATGTATGTGCACATTTGAAATGATGTATTAACAAGGCAATTTAAGAAATGGTCCCAATTTTCTGTATGGTAATTAAGATTATTAAGGATTATAGTTGCTGGAAGACTTCAATGAACACTGATGTTGGCCTTATATATTTTACAGAGTGGTGCATGATATAAGCTGTAGTGGTGCATGATACAAGCTGTTTTGTTTGCATGTAGAACATGCAAAGGAGAGTTCACTGAGGTGGTCTTATTCCTATAGGAACCCACTATTTTTCAAACCCAGAATTTCTGGCAACACTATGTTATATCCAACTCTAAAGGTTTCTCCCATTTCTTTATAGAACTGGGATTTTGTGATCTCAAATAGTAAGTGGACCATGGCCTACCATTTTGGTATTTTAAATGAATTAAATAATAACTTTTAATGAAAATGGTTTCATGGTTACTTGTTGTAATTATAATTTTCCCACAATGCCATTTTTTGGCTTAAAAACTCTTAGAAGAAACTCTCCATGTAGCCACAAAATTACAGACTAAATTATTCCACACTGTGATTATGAATGCCTCAGGAATTTAGATAGGTTTTATTTCAACTGGCAATCTATATTAGTTCACAAAATGATTTATCATCGAGCCATATGGCAACAAAGTGACTAAGAGATGCAAAGATAGGAGGACAAAAATCCTAACATGTAGAACTCTGTATCAACAAGTTGGCCACTTTATGATGTATTGCAAAATGAAACATGTAGTAATATTCCTGAGTTAGAGAAAAGTGGTCAAATATAGGGTGGGGAGGAGGCTGTCTGTATATTTAATATGGCGCCCAAGCTTTGAGTACAAAAAGTTTCACATGGAGGATGGTATTTTTTACTTCTCAGGCATGCAAAGGAAATTCACGTGATGAAAAATGTCAGCAACCCAAATCTGCTCAGATAAAAATCTAAGTGTTATGGTCTCTAGTGATAATGGTGACAAGGTATGGAATGCTTGTACCAATCAAGCAACACACACACACACACACACACACACACACACACTTACTTACTTCTAGTTCTCACAACAACCATGTAAAAACTCCTTTTTTAAACAAATGAGGAAATTTGCCAGAGAAGTAATTTTCCCAAGGTCACATGGCTGATGGACTGAGATTCAAAATCTTGCACATCTGATTCCAAAATCTCAGCCTTCTTCACCCTTTGGTCCTGCCAAAAATGTCCTCAGGGGGACACTGGTCCATCTGTTACTAGCCTAGAGATCCTAAACTCCCTAGCCATTGAAGCTAGCTGCTCCTGGCCCACTCAGGCTCCCTGCCCTTATACCAGGGTTGGTTCCCAAAGTCAATTAATTGCCTGGGATGGTTCCTTGGATTATGTTGAGTTCTGGTCATAGTTAGCTCCAGATGTGCCCTGAGTGGGGAACATGAGCATGCACAGGGGCAGCACGGTGTGGGTAGAACGCTTTCTTCCAACCTCCTTAACAGAAACCCACACCCCAATAACTCCCTTCTGCCTCCAAGGGAGGAAGGGCCTTGCAAGGGCTCAGGATGGAAGTCAAACTACCTTGGCTGACCTTGCTATGCTGACCTCCTGGCCTCCTGAACAGCGATGGTTCCTTACAAACCCCTTAAGTCCTCAACAATCCCTGCGCTTCTGGGTGTGTTTCTGTGCGTTCCATCCAGGTGAGGGAAAATGCTCATCTGTTCTTTAATAAAACGCTGAGGTTGTATGAGCAGGAGAGTTGTCCCAGCTGTGCCAGACAGGCCGAGAGGACAAAAAGCAGGACCATGTCCTAGGACTGTGCCTCCCATACCTTCCCAGCCTTCCCTTTCTTCATCTCTACTTGGTGAACTGTGCTTAGAAGGCTGGCTGTGCCCACGAAAGAACTGGGAGCACCCTGCTGGCATTAAATCAAGATTTTCTTGTTTCTTTGGGCCTGAGTCATCTCTGCACATAAGCTTTTTGCTCTTCTTAAGCTCATCAATGAGGGTGTGGATGCTCCTGACCCGGCCTGATACTGGCTCCTGGGGATTGAGCCCAAGAAGGTGTGGCCTCCTGGGCACTGTCTTAACCCCCACTCCTTCTCTGAGGCTATGTGCTGGCCTGGGCCTTTCTACCCACCTTTAAAGCAACACCAGCCAAGATGGGCCTCTGCCTAACATGTTCCTAGTGGCACTCCTCTGTCAACATCCCACTGTTCATTCCACCTCCCCACAGGGAGTTCAGAGGGAATGGTGCTCTGAACCAGAATGACTCTTAATTCAGAAAAATGTTCACTCACTCACTGAATGACTATTTATTGTTTTGGCAGTACCAAAACTGCACATTGTCCTAGGCATTTCATAACACCCAAGTCTAAGAGACACCAATTTACTTTGGGAGACCATATCTATTGACTTTGCCCTCTCCCCAAACATGACTCAGACAGAGCCCAGAACATTTCAGAATTGGAAGGGACTTTCCAAATCACTGAAATCACCTGCCCTCTTTTACAGGTCAGCAGGTCTACAAGTTAGGTCCTAGGTCTCCAAGGCCAAGCTTCTTTGTGCTTCCCTGTTTACTGTCTAATCTGCTCATTTGGAAAGCAATGCTGTATGACCCTAGGTAAGTCCTCCCTTTCTGGATCTCAACCTTCTGCCTATGAAATAGTGGGGCTGGATGAGCATCTATATCTAAAACATTCTGGTTCTCAATTCATACTGCTTTTAAACACCCTTGGGGTTCAGGGTGAAGTTTCCACCTGTATATGTTGCATGTCCCAACCAGAATATATACTCTGAGAGGTGGGTGGAGAGAAGGCAGATGCCATTTAACCTCCTTGCTGTTTACATCCATACTTGTTACTGTTTACCTTGTGGGGACCAATAGCTTTTAGTTGACTGAACTAGAGGAGGCCACCCTGTTTATTTGAATGTTCGGCTGCAGATGAGCAAGAGGATATTCTGTTTTGACTTCACAACTTAAACGGAACAAAAGCGCTGGTCACAAGAAATCCTGAATATGGAATACTGCCACTTCTGATTTTTAAAATGGCAACACCAATCTAATATGCAGTTCTCTTATTTTCTCTGACATTTGGGCCCACCAATAAATGTATCTATGCATGTGTATTCCACAAGCTAGGATTGATTCTTAGCTAAAATGTATTATGAGCCCAAGTGTTTTTATACTTCTCTAAGAAAATTTGCATCTGACTGTTCTTAAGTATTTCACAAGGGACTCAGGCTCCAACAACATACCCACCAACTGGGTGACCATGGCCAGCTCGCTTAAGCTCCATGTCTCACTTTCCTACCTTACAGAATTGGTATTAGATAAATTGTATTGGATTAGATGAGTCAATAATATCTGCAAAGTGTCTGGCACAACGCCAAACACACAGAACATGCTATTTAAATTGCTGTTAAAGAAAATAACCCATATATGTGCTAATAATACTACTGGGCACAACTGGAACTAAGAATATGATTATAAATATTCATATAGTGCATGAATCCCAGACACTCTGTAGATGGTGATAAAGACTATAGTTTAGTAGTTTGTTCTAAGACATAATTTACATACACATAAATGACAGATAATGTTTTCCACAAAGTGGGGAAAGGAGATTTCCTCTGGATATGGATGCAGAGAAGGAGTTAGTTTATAAGGATCTCAAGTGATAGTAATTACCAAAGCCACACACATAGGGTTCAGAGACTGCTTCCATCTTAGGTTTTTAGTATGTACTTAGTTTTAATATGCAGAAAATTTTAGATTGTCTGCTAATGAAGGAAATCAAGGCCGGGGTTAAATAATGATGGAAAGATTGAGATTATCCACATACTGCTACCCACTTCTGTCTGACTTATCTTCATGGCAAAGCCGAACCAAACCTAGCCACTAACTAACCTGGGGTTGGGGTGGGAGTGGGGCCAGCAAGGCAGCAACTGACTTAGTTGCCTCACTCACCACACAGTCATCGATGATTTCTGCCAGTCGTGTCCGGTGTTTCCGCCCTAACCGCATTATCTTCTTCCATGTATAGTAGTACTCCACGCACTGAGCCACCGTCTTCGACTTCACCTGTCAGGAGAGTGCATTTGGGATGAGCTCCAGCAGCAGGCAAGCTTTTTTGAATATTTGGTTTTGTTCAGTCACCAATAGGCTTCTCATTCAATAAACAATGAATACACCAAAAAGTGTCTCTCGCACACCTGATCTCACTCCTCACCCCTGCAACTCTGGTAGCCCCTCCTAGTTTCTTGGGTACAATTCCAGAATTTTCTTTATGCAGGTACCAATAAGTGCAAATCTGCATTTCTCCCTCTATACCTTTCCTGACAAGAGGTAGCAAACACACTGGAGGTTTTTTTTTGCAACTTGATTGCTTTCACAATGACACCTGGAGAGTTCTAGAGATCAGTTCAGAGACTTTCATTTTCTTTCTTTAACCCAGAAAAAGCAGATGCTTTTTTTTTTTTTTTTTAATTTTATTAGAACTTTATAGTTACACATAGCACTTGGGTTAGCAGTTGCTTTTTCAATTAACATGCTTAGGTGTGCTTAGCTTTCTGACGTGTTGACCTTCAAAATTTATTTATAAACAGTGTGTATTAGAATAGGAATATAAGGCAAGAGTTATGATGATAGAGCTTGGTTTCTGCAGGAAACAAGTCTTGCCCTCTTCATCCCTCAAAAGGCAAGGGTGGCTGGTCCTTATTCAAGAGGTGTGGAACTGTAAGCACTCCAGATATTCAGATTTTGATTAAAAAAAAATTTGGAAAATTTGCATAGACTTTACTAGTTCTACATTCTCAATCTGAAAATCCAAAATCTAAAATATTCCAAAATCCTTAGGGCTGTTCAACCTGTATATGTATTTAAAAGTGAAAACATGCCTTTATTTAAGTGTGGGCTCAGGTGGGGCTTAATCAGGTGGGTTTTCTGGATGCAGAATAAAGGGTGGCCCTATCCTCAGAGTGGGGGTGATGATGAGATGAAAAGCCCTATTCTCTTCTAGGTTGTCTTTTTCAACATGCAGCTGACATCTAGGATTCTTACTAGAATCACCTTAGGGAGTTAGGACACTGTCCCAGAGAGTCATGCTTAAAACCTTCATTGGCCGGTGTGGTGGCACACTCCTATAATCCCAGTGGTTTGGGAGGCTGAGGAAGGAGGATTGAGAGTTCAGGCCAGCCTCAGCAACAGCAAGGCCCTAAAGCAACTCAGTGAGACCCTGTGTCTAAATGAAATAAGGCTGGGGATGTGGCTTAGTGGTTGACTCCCCCTGAGTTC
Organism: Callospermophilus lateralis; assembly: GCF_048772815.1. NCBI lineage: Eukaryota > Metazoa > Chordata > Mammalia > Rodentia > Sciuridae > Callospermophilus > Callospermophilus lateralis. The sequence goes on along the minus strand of NC_135310.1, from coordinate 112,569,408 downwards.
AATCCCAGGTACTAAAAACAAACAAAACAAACAAACATCTACATCTCCTGGATAGCACAGCACACGAATTCACTGTCACAATGAGCACAGGTCTGGATGTAGTTTGTCCTCCAAAGGTTCAGAAGCCAGGACGGTGTTAGGAGACTGTGAAATCTTTAAGAGGTGGGGTTTGGTGGGAGGACCTAGGTCACTGAGGGTGCTCCCCTGTGAAGGGATGAAGATGACTCTCAAAGAGCAAGAGCGAGTTGCTGTAAGGAGGTCTTGTCCTGGCTTCCTGCCTCAGGACAAGACCTCCCACTTCTGCGTGTGCTCCTGCCATGATGTCATCGGCTGTTAGGCTCTCACCAGAGGCTGAACCAACGTAGTTGATCTTATGCTTTCATCCCCCAAACTATGAGCTAAATAAACCTTTTTTTCTTTATAAAGTTTCCCAGCTTTAAGTATTTTGTCATAGTAATGAAAAAAAACTGACACCAGATTGGTCCTGGGGAAAGGTGGCTCAAGAAAGGTGGGAGCATGGGAACCTCTCAGCACATGGGGCAGCAAAGGAGGTAGTGGCAGCAAAGGCACGACAAGGCCTTGGATTTAATAGCTGGAGACACTTTACCCTAGGACATTGGGACCTACCAGGAGGCAGTGGGAGCTGTCACATGTAACCCTGCTCTCTGTATACTTGGAACATCCTTAATTATCCTTCATAATGCAATATGGCCCCATCATTCATCAGTTTGTTGAAACACTGAATCTTTTTAACTTTTTTGCCTAAAATACCTCTCAGTCAGTTAAAGCCTACTGAGTTTAGTATCTATTGTATGAAGTGTGATTTTTACTTATAGGAAAGTTTTATTTTGCTATAAAATGTTGTATGTGGAAGGTATTTTCCTGCCATCTAACTCCAGACACTGTGCTACTAGATTGGCTACATGTCCTCCCTTCCACAATACCCCAGGAGGATTCTGTCAGAAACATAATAGATTTGTTACATAGCTTGTTAGATACATCTGATGTAAATTAGGTGAACTGTGAACCAGAAGCCCCAGTTCTAGTTCTTCTGACAGAGTTAGGAATTACACATTTTTCTTAAGATAGACCCCAACACCGCAGCATCCAAATAATCTGTCTTCTTTCCCTCCATCTTCTCCCCGTCACCCCAACATTCAGGCTAGGCCACCTATAACAACTACCTTTCTTTACCAGTGAGCAAGAAAGACAGGCTTTTTGTGAGGATGCTAAACCTGCAAACCAAAATTTCTGAATACAGGTATATACTGAGTATGGGTGCACAGTTTTCCAAATTTAATTTCAAGTAAGCAATGGAGGAAATCATTCTTACCATCTTCTGTACAAAAATAAAGTCTTTGCTGTAAGTGGCTAGTGCTTTATTAAACAGTTTTCTTTCTAGGGAGGTCCACTTGTCTGTACCTACAAGGAAACAAAAAAACTTTATAAGAACAGCTCACAGTTCTCCCCACCTTTAGTTGCTGGTTTGTTTAGTTAAGTTATACAACACAACAGCCTAGCAAGTTATATAATGCATATCAAACTTCTGAGAACAAAAAGCTGGTGTAGTATAATGGTTAGCTGACACTGGTGTTCCAAATTGCAGCTATGGCCTTGACCTTGACTCAGTTTTGTTACCAATGAAAATAATTATAATTGTTTCTAGGTTTTTGTGAAGGTTAAAGAAGATAATGCACAAGCATGCCCAGCTTTAATAACTGGGAAATAGTGAGCACTCAATGAATTTTAGCTTTTACATAATTATTGTTTAGCTTTTACATAATCATTATTTTCTCGAGAGTCAGCAGTCATGCAGCAAAGCATTCTTCAAGTGTGGATGGATTCTCGATGCTCACAATCTAGTGCAGAGACAAACCAGTAGGATATTCAGTTCAAGGTAAAAACTGCAATTTTGAAGGTAAAGGTGAGTTCCAATGGGCAGAAAGCAGGAACACCACACTGGGGTCAGGGCCATACGGAAAATTTCCAGGTAGAGAAAACACCTGAGTGGAGTTTAAAGGACACACAGAGACAAGTTGGGCAATAAGGGGATGACGGGGATTCTGGGCAAAGGAAGCAGCAGGCTGCAAGCCAGAGGCAACAGAGACGCTCACTTCATCCACTCATTCATTCACTTGAGATAGATTTACTAGGTGTCTACTATAAGCAAACGATGTGCCAACAAGAAAGAGCTAGCACATGTGCCAGGTTCTAAGTGTCCTATATCATTAATCATTAGGTTCTACTAACAGCCCTGTAAGACTGAACTACTATTGTCTCATTTTACAGATGAGGAAACGGGTCTTCTATTTATTTATACTAGACCACAGTCTAGTATGGTTCAATCACAGGGTTACAGCAGAGGGAAGGTGGAGGAGGCTGGAGAGGTGAGAGGGACCAGTTCTTAACAGAGCTGTACTGATGAGGGAGTCTAGGTGCTGGGCTGGTGCAGTGCCTTGCTGGTAAAATTAGATATTCATGTTTTTCCTACACAAAACAGAAAGTCAGATATGCTAATGACATAAAGAACAGTACTGGCTTGTGTGGAGTAAGAAATGAAGCCACCATCTAAAGGTGCTTGCTATGGTTTGGACATGGTTTGAGTGTATTCTCCAAGGGTTCATATGTTAGGAGTGTGGTCATGTTAAGGGTTGGTGGAAACTTTGAGAGCTAGAGGCCTGTGAGATGCCATTACTAGCTCCTCCCCAGTCACTCTCTGGCTTCCCATCTCACCATGGGTTCTCTTTATATGTGCTCATATCATGACACCATCCCACAAGTTATGATGGTAAAAGGGCCCTTGCCAGAGGCCAAACTGATGGCTCCATTCAATCTTGGACTTTTAATCCCCCAAACTGTGAACTAAGTAAACCTTTTTATAAAAAGTACTCAGCCTCAGCTATTTCACTATAGCAAGAGAAAACGAATAGAGGACTTCTCTTCTGGGGTCACTAAGGAAGGTTCAGCTACTGTGGGTGGTTCACAGAAAACTCAACCCCACTATTCTGGCTTGTCACATTCTCCACATGTCTGATTCTTTGGATGGTTCATGGCTGGGCCTTTGACATTCTTCCACCACTTCTCAGAGCTCTGGCTCCCCAAACCACAGAATCTTTTCTCCCATCCAGGGCTAGTCCAAGGTTTCCATTTTGCAACTGATGGGGCTGGAGAACAGGAAACCTGCATTGTTTCTTCTCTTTGAAGATTCAAGTAAAATCAGCAAATCAGGTGAAACCACTGTGAGCAGGCAGGTGCCTCCTTAGGTGTTGGGCAAGGATCCTAGGATCCTTGAGGGAATAAGTGCCTCAGTGATGTAAACCAACACTTTTTCTGTGATTCCTTGATGGATCCTCTAGCCAAAGCTCTGGCTCTAGACTTAGAATATGGTCTCTGTAGCTGGGCTAGTTCAAACCTCTACAAAGCACAGTAATTACTCGATTTCTTAGGTTTGCAAGTTTATCTTTTTCACTTCTAGAAGGAAAGAAGCTTTGCAGTGAGTCCTCAGCAGCAGGAAGCACATTCCACAGGTTCTGGAGGCCTGGACCTCTTTGGCTCTGCAAACCCAGCAACAGGAAGGAGAAGAGGGGCTTGGAGACATCTTGTGAAGAGGACATGAGCAGAGGAGGTTGGTGAGGTTTGGAGCTCTGCAGCCATTCTATCACCATTCATCAGATTCTTTCCAAAATCCCAGGCCTTGAGGTCCCCTCTCCCAACTCTCCCATGAGTAGAACAAAAAGAAGAAGAAGAGAGAGGATTAACCAACCAATTTAGCTGACTGGGCTGGGGTTGTAGTTCAGAGGAAAAGCGTTTGCCTACCATGTGTGAGGCACTGGGTTCGATTCTCAGCACCACATGAAGATAAAATAAAGGTATTATGTCCACCTACAGCTAAAAAATAAACACTAAAAAAAAAAGTGTTGAGGTTGTGGCTCATCAGTAGAGCACTCACCTCGCACATGAGGGGCCCTGGGTTCGATCCTCAGCACCACATAAAAATAAATAAATAAAGAGCTATGGAGCTATATAATGTTTTGAACAATAATAATAAAAAAGAAAGAAAAATAAATAAATAAATAAATAAAATAAAGATATTGTGTCCAACTACAACCAAAAAGTAAATATTAAAAAAAAAAAGCACTCCCTGTTCCTGTGGATAAGCAGAATCACAGCCTTTGATACAGGAATCCCCTGTGTTTCTCCTTTGCTAGCAAAGCAAGAAACTTTGAAAGCACACACCTATAATCCGAGCTACTCAGGAGGCTGAGGCAGGAGAATCCCAAGTTCAAGACAAGTATCAGTAACTCGGTGAGACCCTGTCTCAAAATAAAAAATAAAAAGAGCTGAGATGAGGGGGAAGGTGGCTCAGTGGGTAAGTGCCTCTGGGTTCAATCATCAGGAAGAAGGAGAAGAGAGAAGAGAGAAGGAAGGTGAAGAGGGGAGGAGGGAGGAGGGAGGAGGGCAGGAAGAGGAGGAGGAGAAGGAAGAGAAGAAAACTCACCACATGTGGAGGAGCACACCTGTAATCCCAGCTACTTGAGAGTCTGAGGCAAAAGAAGTGCAAGTTTGAGGCCAGTCTGGGCAACTTAGTGAGACCTGGTCTCAAAATAAAAAGGTATGGAGATGTAGCTCAGTGGTAGAGCACCCTCAGGTTCAATTCCAAGTACTGCCCCCCACCAAAAAAAAATTAAAAAAGAGGTTTTCCTCTCCCTACATCAATGAGAATCTTTCCAACCTCAACCAGACTGTAAGTTTCCTGAGTTAGTGCAGAGTAAGACCCAATAAGACACTCACAGGGCCATCAGCCTTGTAAAGCCACTGTCCTGTCTCTCCAGTAGACACATTTTCTTCCACTGCATGTTAGGCTCACCACCTGACTCTGGTCCAAAGAGCAGACGGTTTCCAGGTCATTCTGCTACTGAAAAGCACGTCCTTTCATGTTTCTACATAGCCTGTCAGCTGCCACCTGACAGGAGGCAAAGTAACTTGCTGGCCCATCTGTTATGGGGGATCCCCAAGCCCCGTGGGAGAAGGAAAGCTCACGGTGGTTTCCAGGGCTGCTGCTCTGTAATGGGATCTTTCATTGTCCGGACCCCAGAATGCATTCTGCACAACTTGTCCTGAAGAGGAGCAGGCTGCTTGCTTCCTTTCTTCTGTGCCTTTGTCTTACTCCAAGGCTGGGGCAGGAAGCACAGCCTAGAGAGGAAGAGATGGCTTCTCTGCATAATTCCAGGATCTGTGCTTATGTGCAAATGACAATGCTTTGTATGTGTGTCCAACAGGGCATCCATGAAGCAATGGGCAGAGGCTGGGCCAGGCAACAAATCCATTCTCACACTCAACACTACAACTGGCCTCCCAATCTCAGGACTGCCCACAGGGACTGAGACTCCACCTCTGGGCTCCTAGGTAGAATTTTCAAGCCAAAGCCTGGCACATACCAATAACATCTGAATGCACCTCTGGAAGGTGTGAACGTGATTCTGCCACTCACTCCTTTTGTGACCCCAGGCTAGTCTACTTAACTTCTTTGTTTTCTCATCTATGACTTGAGGATGGTGGCCATTGCCCTGTGATTGATTGATCCTATGTAGGTGCCCAATAGATGCTCTGGATCTTCACTGGCCACTTGGAGAGAAGATTCCAAATCAGCCCAGGGTCACAGGCCACACACTACCCTTCTGATGTGTGCCCAGGGGCTCTCATGAAGACCACGGGTTCCTGTGTGTGCTCCTTACTCTGAGTACTTATAATCCACAGTGCTCCTGTTACTTCCCTCTTCGTCTACTCCTTGCCTCCAAAATCCCTCTGGAATCAAACATCAAGGAAAGGCTCAGGCGGTTCTGTGTCCTGGGGTCTATCAGCACACAAGCACTCTCCTCATTCTTAGACAAGAATCTACGCCAACCTTTCTGGGATTCTGCATCTTGGACAAAGTCCAGGATAAAATGCAAAACCTAGGCAGAGGACTGCCACAAATCCTCCCCTCTCCTTCTGTCCTTCCTCTCTTGTAAGATCCCTGCTGCCCACTCAGCAGGCACCCCGGGTTAGTGGGCTGACATCCCCCCAAACTCATTTGTTCCACCTGGGGATTCCTGGCTATTGGGCTATTATCAGCAGGGGCCCCTAACAAGACGATTAAGGCTAATGACAAAGAGCCTAATTAACTGGATAAAACTGGTGCTGGAACAGTATCCAGAGGAAAAATGCTCTGAGCTTCGGTTGCTGGGAAACAGGCTCTGGACTGTGGCTAATTTTGGGGCCATCTACAGTGAACCCAGGCAATTAAAAAGAGACATGGAGGGGGAGAGAAAGTTTGAACACAGTATCTTTTAGAGGGCCTTTCTGTCTTCCCTCCAGGATTTTAAAAACTTTTTTTGATGCTGTTATTGCAGTTACACCAGAAAGACAGGTTCATCATAGTAAAAGAGGATTGTTTCATACCTGACTTCCCCTCTCTATAGGGTTTTCATAGTAGGTGAAAGGCAGATAATTTTTTTAGGGTACAGGGTGAAGCAGGCTGCTACCAAAGTTCCCCCTGGGGACAAAAGGGAGGGAGGCCACAATCTGAATCCATATTTTGAACTTGTCCACTAAAACATTTTCTTCACAAGTGCTATGTCAGGCAAGGCAAGAGGACAAGTGTTAATTCCATTCCTGCCTTGAGGGGACTGTGTCTCTATCCAGCTAGAGACATGAGCAAAGAATGCCTGAAAAATGAAACCACAGTTGTGTTTCTTACCAAGTATTCTCTTGAGAATGTAATTCTGTCTCCTCATCAAACTGGGGCAGCTTCCAAGGCAGAGAACAGGCCTCCCCCAAGGAATGGGTGTTTCCTCTAGGTTTCCCTCATCTCCAGAGCTCAGGGCAGGGTTTTAGGACTCAGTAGGTGCCCCGGCTGTGGTGGAAGCTGACAGTCTCTATGACCCTGGCCAAGACGCCAGGGTCAGCTCTCAAGCCCCCTCCACTTTGAGTCCATCTGCAGAATGACCAGTTCAGTGGAGAAACCAAGGATTTGGATGCTTCAAGACGACTAATCACAACCAGGCACCTCCCTGCTTTGGTTTCCCTACACTTATACCTTCCCCATCCAGTGCTAACTGGGAAATCACTGGAAGACATACATGGGTGGACAGTGTGGGGGCGATGCCAAGAGAGGGACAGTGAGCTGGACCATGCATCCTTGGGTGAACTGAGTGCTGGGAGCCACTGCCGCAGCACCTTCCTCTGAGAATCTAGAATGGAACTCAGCTGATCACTGTAGTAAGCAGATCTCAGATCTGGGCAATGTGCCCACCCCAACTGGTCCTTCATCCCCTAGCATGTCTCTTCTGAGTCCTAGCATTGATCACTTTTTCCTTTTCTTACTGAATTGCTTGGGATGGAGTGGGAAAGGGAAGGTAATGAGCAAACCAAGAAGTGATCTTCACAGGTCTGTGTCTCTTTCTCCCTAAAACTTACAGCCTCTCTTCCTGAGCTCAGCCTTGCTGCCTCCCCTCCAGGGCACAGATAGGCCCTGGAGAGCTGACCTCTTTCTCTCGGTAACTGGAAGCCTAATGTACAATCCCAGGACCAGGTGTTGGGATGGATGATACTGGCCACAGCTGCAGAGCTAGAAGCTAAAGGAGCTCTAAAAGACAGTGTTCTGGTGAGGCTGGATTTGAGCCGACAGTCTTACTGGGGAGCAAGTGGATGGACCTCAACAGAAAAACCAAGACAGTGTGGGGCCATGAGGGGTGGGATTCACTGCCACCAAGGAACCAAACAAGGGGGGTCAGGAGTGGAGGGAAGGAGGTGGGATATGGGATGGGGTGGACTCTGCCACCTCCTCTACTGCTAAGGGCATGGAGTTTGGTCAGACTTTAGGGAACAGTGACCTCTGCCCTTTCTGTTCAAAATTCTAGAATATTCTCTGGGGCCTGGTCTGCAGTCACTTCCTGGAGAAAGCAAGTGACTAGCAGATATAGGTGAGCACTCTTTTCCTTGGAGATGCTGACCCTTCACACCTCAGCTCCACCTCCTCAGCTCCACTTCTCATCACCTCTCACTCTCAAATGAGTCCAGAAAGCAAGAGTCTTTCCCTGTCTGCCTGGGGAGGAAGGGGAGGGCAGATGGGTAAGAGATTAGTTATGGACCTCCAACCCCAAATGATCAATTTATTTTAGCAGAGTTTTGGACCTTCTGGTTTCACATTCTTGGTAATGTCTTGGTGCTTTTAACTTATTTTGCTTGGGACTACATGGGGCTTCTAGCCCATAGTTTTCCAGTCTTTTTCATGTCATGACACACATAAAAATAATATTTATTTGACACACTGGGAAGGACTGGAGGGGAATTGTGTCATATGAAGTTGTTTATAACTGGTCATGACTAACCCTGAGGCTCTGGCCACCCCAGCCACACTGAGGCAGAGGGAGGCAGCATCTCAAAGCCCACAGTTGGGAAGCTCCTTTTAGCCAGTCCACTATGCAAAGAAGCCTGGGACAGGCTCCAGGAGGCTGGACAGCCTGTCAGGGCTTAATGGGCAGCAGATGATGGTGGAAATTAAGAGAAGATGGGACTGTTTCCATGGCAGATTAAAGAGAACTCCCACATCTTTCAACCCACTCTTGGGACAGACAGGAAACGATGGAGATGATATTAAGAAATTGAATATTTAGGACACTGGTTCAAAGATAGATTTCTTTTCTTTTTGGTGATACTGGCAATTAAGCCCAGGAGTGCTCACCACTAAGCTACATCCCCAGCCCTTTTTCTTTCATTTTTAGACAGTCTCATTAAGTTACCCAGGCTGGACTTGGATTTGTCCTCCTCCTGCCTCAGCCTCCCCAGTAGCTGGGATTATAGGCTTGTGACAACACACCTAGTTAATGAAGAAGCCTGGTCTGGGCTTGCTGTAAATATTGAGGGACTTCAAGCCTTTCCACCTAGTGACAACAGGCAGAAAGCCAACTCATGAGTAAGGCAAATGGTGGACATTTCAGTATCTGTAAAGAAGCCCTCACTTGCCAGACTTGTAATCCCAGAGGCTTGGGAGGCTGAGGCGGGAGGATCATGAGTTTAAAGTCAGCCCCAGCAAGACTCTGTCTCTAAATAAAGTATAAAAAGGAAAGGGGATGTGGCTCAGTGGTTAAGTAATACTGAGTTAAAAAAAAAAAAAAAAAAAAAAGAAGCCCTCACCTTAGGCCACATCTGGTCACCTGTACCAAGGACTGGAAAGAGTATTACTAGGTCTGAATGCCCAGATGTTCAGCATCTACTTGGGCAGGTTCTGCTCAAGGCACCAAGGAAACCCTCAAATGACTAAAAATCAAGGGGCACTTGAGATTCAGCCCCTCTGAAATATAGAGAACCAGAGCAGAATTGTGAAGACCTCAGAATGGACTGGCTTACCAGAGTTAATGGACATAAAGATGTCGACCTCAGCTTTCTTTATCGCCTCTCAGATTCCCCAACTAGTTTCCCTGTCTCTGTATGCTTCATACTCCATTCAAATCTCAAAGCCATCTTCTTCCCTCTTACTGGTAATGCTACCATTAATCCACACACTCCCCAAACCCTGTGTGTATGACGTCTTTCTCCTGTCATTAGAGTGACCATTGTTTAAGAACTGCTTCCTCCAAGCTGCACAGCAGGACTTTGTCAATGTCTGTCACAGTCACTGTTGTGTCTTAGTGCTTAGCACAGTCCTTTGTACACAGTAAATTTTCAATAAGTAACAAATGAATAAATGAATAACAGCAGCTAATAGAATGTGCCATACCTGGGGCTACAAATACTACCTCTTACCTTTCCAACAATTCTACGAGGGATAGAACATGAATCCCATTTTATAGTGGAAAAAAATTTAAGGTTAGTGGTCGAGTGCTTGCCTAGCAAGTTCAAGGCCCTGGGTTCAATCCTCAGCATTGCAAAAAATAAGGTTGCAGAAGGCCAAGGGACTTGGTCAAGGGTGTAGCCAAGGTCTGGACCTACCGCTACTGGTTCCAAATCCCTGGGGGCTGCTGATGGGCACCAGCTCCGTATTGTACCCTCTGTGGCTCTATCCTTACAAGTTCACGGGCTTCACTTCCACTTGTGCAAACACATTCTACTATCACACAGGTCTTGGCACACCCATGAGAAGCAGGAGTGCCTACCTAGACAAAGGCCTCACAGTGCTGGGTCAACGACACAAACATACCCATCTGCTGGGTCCCAGGAGGCTTGAGATCACAAATGGTGATTAGGACAAAACCAGTGTTATTTGTTATTAAAAATTATGAAAAAGCAACACAGCCAAACATGCAAGCAGCCTGCTTTCAGAAATCAACGGGACACAGAGCTCCTGGCAACCTACCGGCATAGTGGTAATTTGCTAAAGGATGACATTTTAACCTGACTGGCTTCTGCAGCAGCAGCATTTCCAGAGCAGCCTGTGGATCCAGAGGAGAGAAAAGGCAAGAGTCAGTGACAGGTCTGTGTATCCTAGGGAGATCATCTACCTAAAGGGGAAAGCAGTTAGCCCTGCTGAGCCCAGGGACGGAGGCACTAGAAAGAAGAGAGAGACTACTCTAATTGGGGCTTGCTTTCTGTTCAGCCCCCAACAAGACTCCTCATTCTGACACCCTCCCCAGCCCATGCTGGCAGCCAGCTGGACATGTCACACTCAGGCAGCGACTGAGACTTCACTCTATCCTAGGTGAGGGCCCACCAGCCTCAGAAAGATGGGGGTTGTCTCTGGGAAGGGCTTCAAAGGAATGAGTGGGAGATTTGTAATTGTATTACACAAAAATCATGTCTCATTACAACTGAATGTAAGCAGCTATATTAGGAAAAACTACAAGTAGTCCCCCCAGAAAGCCTCACTAAGTAAGGTAAACCTTTTATATCTGCCTCGATGGGTTTTAAAAACAACACTGCAGGAAGTGTTTGTTTTTTTTAAGTGCAGTGGCGCACACCTGTAAACCCAGTTACTCAGGAGGCCGAGGCAGGAGTATCACAAGTTTGAGGTTAATGTAGACAACTTAGCGAGAACTTGTCTCAAAATAAAAATTTAAAAAGGGTTGGGAGTGTATCTCAGTGGTAGAACACTTGCTTAGCATGTGTGAGGCCCTGCGTTTAATCCCTGGTACCACAAAAACCTACCACCACCACCACCACAATAAAACACTGCAGGCAGAGTTGAGCAGTGTGTGGAGCAAAGCCTGGAATCTTGATATTCCAAGTGTGACCCACAGATCATCAGTGCCAGCATCACTTGGGAGCTGTTTAGATGCAGAACCTTGGGTCCCACCTCACACCCGCTGGATCAGAATAAGCATTTTAACAAGATTCCTCTGATATTCTTGTGCACATTAAAACTTTGAGGAGTGCTACTCTGCAACCCTAACCTCAAAGGGTGAAGAAGAGTTCTCCAACTCCTCCTAAGTGTAGTCTTATTCTACACAAGTACTTGGAGGGTATCATGGCATTGAGACATTAGTTTACTGTTACATTTTCATAAAATCTAAAAGCAGGAAGCTGGATCCAGTATGAGCAAGAACCATGTATTTATACTAGAGAGGAAATGAGGTTACTGATGGAGTGATCTAGCCAGAAGGCAATAAGGGGACACCTGTAAAACTGTGTTAAAGACGGAAGAATGGAACCAACTGGTGAACTGTACACTTTTCATTGGGTTAGAGGTAAAAAGATTCTGTAAACACTCAACTTTGCTGATTTTTCATAGCATGATTTTCATAGCAAGGAGGACCATCTGCAAGTGTGACAGGCTACTTTGGGCAAACTCTTGTTTCAATAATGAGAATAACTTGTACACAAGACAGTAATAGTTATTCTGATATGAAATTCAATAATTTTCTAAGACAGATGTGCTCACAATTATTGCTTAAGTACAGATGGGTAGAAAAGAAGTCCAACTGGAGATTTTTTTTCCTGCAGGCTTTTAAATCCTGACTTCTCACTGAGATAAGCAACACAGAGGCATGTGGACTGGCCATCATCTTACAAACTGTTTGTATGGCTCATGGGGCAGTACAGACACTTGGGGAAAAACTATTCAGTATTCTGATTGTGACGCCTCCTTCTCATGGTTCCTTACCATCACGTCACCTTTGGCCTCGAAGAGAGAGTGCAAAGCAAATTCAGAATTGGTCCCTCCACCTGGCAATGCACTTGAACAACACAAATTCAGAAGATTCTCCACTGTTGGGAATAAAGAGAACCAGTGCATCAGAGAAAGCTCAGCATCATGGAAAAACACATCATCCTGGGGCCGGAGGTTCCAGTGAGAGCAGCAAGCTTCACCCACCCAGCTTCTCCCTTATGCCAATACCTCGCTGCTGGAGGTCCTGGTTTTCCAGCTCTGGCCAGGGCTTCCATACCAGTGTGGCCTTGTGTGTGTCCTGGGCCAGGGCAGAGACATCCTGGAGTTCTGGGATCTCTGCTTGGAATCTCAAGCCAATGTTGATGCGTCTTTAGTAACAAGAAGAAAAACAACAGTGTGGTCTTGAATTTGATGGCCTAAGCCAAGAGCAACTGTCAGGAACTTGAAAAAGAAGGAAACCAGTTCCTTCTGCAAGCAGAACGCAGGGGCATTTCCTCACAGTGTGACCCTAAGATTCCAGGCATGGCTTCTTCACTGAGATAAGGAACAGCTTTAAGATTGGGAAGAATTGTTAGGGGGAGCGAGGGAGCAGGCTCGAGCCTTTCTAGTGCTCTGTAACTGGAGTGGAAAGGGGGCTAATTCAAAGAGAACAGCTGCCCGGAGCATAGCTGATGGTACCATTTCATCAGGAAAGACAGATGAATATAAGGTTAAGGTTTGTATGTAATTTTTTTATCCCTTTCAGATCACTTTTACATACATTATTCTATCTGAGCCTAACAGAGATCTGTGATGTACACAAGACACTAATAGTTATTTAATAAGAGTTAATCCAAGTCTAGAAAGGTTAACTTGATACAGATAAAAACCAAAATGGGTCAGAACTGGAGTTTTCGGATTTCTGACTCAGTATACTCCACTACTTAGTGCCTTTTCTGTGGTTATCCATTGAAAGAACTTTTCCCTTCCCTAATACAACAGTGCCTCCTTATCTCCAGTTTTGTGTCCTATGATTTCAGTTACCCATGGTCAACTGAGGTCTGAAAATATTAAGTGGAAAAATTCCAAAAATAAGTAATTTGTAAGTTTTAAATTTTATGTCATTCTGAGTAATGTGATGAAATCCCGCCCCCCAGGATGTGAATCATCCCTTTGTCCAGAGTATCTACTCTGTATACACCACCCCCCTGTTCATCACTTAGCAGCCATCTAAGATATCAGCTAGAGTACTGAGGCATTGCAGTATTTGTATATAGGATCTGGTACTATTGGAGGTTTCAGGCATCCACTGGAGGTCTTGGAACATATCTTCCATGGAAAAGCAGGGACTACTGTACCTCCTACTGCCTATGCATGATTCAAGTACTCAACAAGCTCATCTGGAAGCGTGGCCAAGAATCTGACAGAGGAATTGGGAAAGCAGGAGCATTCAGGAGTCTCTTAAGAAGGTTGGACATCTAGACATGCCTCGATGTCACTGGGGATGTGAAAGCATGCTGGTCCACCTAGATTAGCTTATGAAGCCAGAGACGGGGGTGCTAAGTTCTCTGAATCCAGTGCTTTACTCTTTCACTATGCATTTAGGCTTTGGCAAAGATCTTGAAATATTGGCAACTACAGGGAAATAACAGTACTGAAGAAATACCAAAGTCCTACATTTCCACAACTTCTCTCTCATTGGCCTCTCTGACTTAAAGGTACTGACTACTCTTCTCAAAGCCCCTAATCGCTTTCCTCAGCTTGAGACTTCTGTTCTAAAAAATAATTGTCTTTTTCTTACGGTTCAACATCCACAGTCTGCTCTCCAGGCCCTGGGGTGATCGTCATGTTGCTGCCATCAATGCTATCTGAAACAAACAACAACAACAAAACCTGAGGTTACTGGCCAACAGGGAAGCAAGGCTGAAGAAACTGAAGCAAATGAGCTGTTAGCCTACCAGTCATAACAGGCCTACTCCTCCACCCAACCCATGTCCTTCACCAGAGAGTTGGATGCAATGTGGTTCTAGTGGCTCAAGGCCAGCCATTTCTCACCCAGGTTGAGAAACCTGTCCCACACTGGCCTGTTAAGCTATGGTGTGGTTCCTATGCAAGTATTCTTGCTCTAGAAAGAGATCTTGACCACAGGCCTCTCATATTTTGTTTTGGTAAAGACTTAGTCTTGCTATGTAGCCCAGTAGCTCAAAAGTAGCCTGGAACTCAAAAGATTCAAAGTGATCTTCTGCCTCAGCCTCCTGAGGAGCTGAGACTACAGGCTGGCACCATGACACCCAACTTTTCATGCTTGATCTTTATAAAGCCTGCTAAAATGTCAAGGCCTGGTCTTGCATATCATACCTAATGGCTACTAAATGTTTATCCTGTCTTCCACCATCATCCAAGGCAGTCTGAGCATGTGCACCTAAAACTATTTCCTCATCCCAAAGAGATGGTAGGGATCACATCACTTTTTTCTCTCAATGAGACTGTGATTCCCTTGAGGATGAGGGCTGTATCTAATTCTAAGAATTTCTGAGCACCCCAGCACCGTCTCTGGTACATATAACAGATATTCCACAGAAATTGGTGGGGTCAATCATAGACAGCCGAAGAGCCTGAGACGCCCCCCGCCCCCGCCCCGCCCCTGGCAGGACAGTACCCAGCACAGACAGGGATGGGGCTGACAGGCGACTCACTGGAACGGCATAGCAGCACCCGCGGGGTGGGCGTGAGGGGCGTGAGGGGCAGCTGCGGGTGGGCGCCAGGGCCGTGCCCCGCGATGAGGACGTTGCTGAAGAGCCCCGAGCCCTGGCGCACAGGGCTCAGCATGGGCGGGGGCGTGTAGGGGGGCAGCTCGTGGGTGGGGTCCAGCAGCAGATGGTCCCCGAGGACGCGCGGGGAGCGCAGCTGGCTCTGGTACAGGGTGGCGCCGGAGTAGGAGGCGGGGTTCGGGGTGTAGGAGGGCGGAGGCGGGATGAAGAGGGGCTCGGGCCGGTGCCGGAACTTCTTCTTCTCCTGCACGGTCTTGAGGGGCTCCTCAGCCTTGGCCACGGCGGGCTGGTGTTTCCGGGGGATTTCCTAGAGACGAACAACGACCCGATTCAAACAGGCTGCCCCCGCACAGGCCAGCCCCACGGGTGCGGGGAAGGGGTCTCTATGGGGACGGACTCCCTTCCGCTTGTCCCCCTCCCGCTCCCACCACATCCGCTTCGGCCAAGGCGGGTTCTGGTGGCTGGGCCAGGAAGAAATCGGGGGTCTGGGAAGCCGCCCCTGATGTCCGGAGCGAGCCGGGGGTGACGGGAAAGGTGGGTGGGCGAAAGAAATCAATTCAGATTCTCTTGGCTTCTCACTACATTCCCATCTGCTTGAGTGGAACCCAGCTGAGTGGGCTCCGCGGGGACAGAGAGCCCATGTTCTAAGAAGGGGTCAGAACCATCCGCTCAGGGCAGCAGGGCAGAGGGGCGCAGCCTGGCAGGGCTCCCAGGGCAGGCGACCCTCACTGGGCTCTGCTGTGATCCTGAAGGCCCAGGCCCACTGCGACCCCGAAGGCCCCGTTCTGGGGATCTTCTCAATCTCCCCCCTGCCCACCCCTCACTGCTGCACTGCACTGCAGCTCACTTGTAGCAAGCCCTCCTCCTGGGCCGGCTTCCTGTCAGCAGAGTTAGTTTATTTTATGGCAACGGAACCAAGCTTAGTCTGGAAGGAAGATCTGCCACATGGATACATATATACTCAATAAGTAAACACATGCACGTCAATAGAGAAGCAGGGCATGCCAAAGCCAAACAGAAACAGACTTGGGTTGTGTGCCAGCATCAGCCCTGAAAGGTCAAGGGCTGATGTGGGTGGGGGAGGCGGCAGGGATACCTGTGGAAAGGTTCTGAGCAGTCTGAGGTACCCTCCTGAGCACTGCAAGTCAGGGGCCAGTCACAGCTGCAGTTCCCAGCAACCCCTGTGCCCAGGGTGGCGCCTGATAGGAGCAACAGCAGGGGGTGATGGGAAGGGCTGGCCATGGTCATGTGACTGGCTGCCTCCAGACCATGTGACTTGCCCCACTGGGCCCCTCATCTCTGAGCTCCTCCTGCTTGCAACAGGCTCTCCTTCAGCATCCTTGTCTTCCAAGGTGCCTTGCCAACTTCTAAGACCAGAGTCTAGGAAGGCAGAGAGCTGGGGAAAGAAGGCAGCAGAGGGTCTCAGGCTCCAGGCTTCAGTGTGGAGGTTCCTAAGTCCTGCCTCACCCACAGGGGGCTCTCAGGCCACAGCTCCATAGCCCACCTCTTCTCCCCACCAGAGGGCTCCTCACCGCCTGAGACTGCGGGGAGAGGCTGAAATGAAGAGAGGCTGAGGTAGAGAAAGGAGGCTGAGGTGGACAGAGAAGGCTGAGGTGGAAAGAGAAAACTGAGGTGGAGAGGAGGCTGAGGTGGAGAGAGGCAGCTATGGAGAATGGAGGAAGGAGGCTCAACAACTCCCTGCCCAATGCCAACTGAGGAGCAATCCTGAAACTTTAGCCCTGTTTCTGGGTGACTGATGAGGTCATGTAAGTACACTCGGACCTCACAGTGATCTCAGCTCTGCCCTGGAATCTAGACTTTAGATCACAGGGCCTGAGGTCCCTTTTGGCTCTCTCCTCCAGCCTCCTGTCCTGCTATTCCACCTCTATTCTAGGATTTTCTCATCCTCCAGGCAAGGCTCGGAGCCACTTGGACCAGAGAAGCTACTCAGAATGTCACACTTGGCTGTCATGTGACAGGAAGTATTTGCAATGTTCCACCCCACTAAGCTATCTGGATTCTGGAAGGGCGGACAAGCAAGCACCAAGAGCTTTTAAAACCTTCTGGCTACAACATCATGTACAACCACAAAAACTGTACTCCATGTAGGTATGATATGTCAAAATACATTCTATTGTCCTGTATAACTAAAAAGAACAAATAATAAAATAAAAGAGCTTCTGGCTACAGAGAACTGGGAGAACTATTGATGAGTCCAACCTTCTCTAGTTCAAGGGATTAAATCAAGACTCTCAGAGGGTAAGGAGCTCAACTGCCCTTGTCCTATTTGGTGAGACACAGAGCTCAGAATTCAAGGCTCCTCCAAGACATTTTAATTTCTTTACATCGCATGCCAGGATCTTGCTCACATTCATTCAATTCCACCCCCATGTTTCCACTTCAGCCTATCTCTCGACTTAGAAAGTCTCTTACCCTGCAATTAAGCCAACTTCATCCCTCCCTTCAAAGCCTGCTCAGAACTTCCCTACAATGATCTTCTGTGCAAACTCACACCAAACTCCCTTGTCTGTCCCTAGTGCCGCATTACTTCAGGCCACCTGGTGTACAAACACACCTTGATTTATGATGGGGCTATGTTTCCATAAACCCATTGTAAGTATTTTAAGTGGAAATGCATTGAACACCCCTAACCTACTGAGCATCCTACCTTAGGATCATAGCGCACTATGGAGTCTTAGTTATTTCCCCTAGAGATGGCAGGGCTGACTGGGCACTGTGGCTTGATGCCACTGCCCAGCATTGTGAGTGAGAACTGAACTGCTGGCTAGCCCAGGAAAAGATCAATATTCAAAATTTGAAGTATGGTTTCTACTGAATGCACTTTTGTACCACTTAAAGTTGAAAACTTGTAAGGGGACTATTTGTATTGCCATCCATCTCTTCAGTCACCATCTTGAATGAATGAGGCTTGGTTGTGCTACCTGGACTGTGACTACTGTGTGACTAGGAACCCTTGACTGAGATTTCTCCAAGATTAAATGCAGTGCATTTAAATCAGAAACTTCCCTGAGCAGAGAGGTGGCTTGGATATGCCATTTCATCTCTGCCTGTTGCTGACGCCCTCCTGTCATCTTCTGAGAATCTTCACCTCTGGAGGTTCTCTATCGGTCTCTCTTCTTAGGCCTTGGTATCACATAGAACCAAACTGTCTCTTTCTGGACTTTCCTAGTTCCCTTAATTGTGCTCTCCAATCCTATTCTGGCTCAACTCTACTCTCATTGCTTCCTGGATTCTAAGCAACCATCTATTCTCTAAGGAGAAACAGGACCCAGCACACTACTCTGTGCGAAGGGATAAGTGTGATACAGTCGTTCTCCCCAGGAGAGAGAGAGAGAAAGAGGAATTTGAGGAAGGGAAGGAAAATGTTAACAGTTCAGTGAGAAACACAAATCACTTTGCTTTCCTGAGATTAGGGGTAGGTGGCTCTCAGCAGAACTACTTTGGGAACTTGAACAAATTGGGTTCTCCAGGGTATTTAAGCAGATGTAATGTTGCAAATATTAAGCATGTGTTAAGGCTGATCATCAGAATAGATGCCAGGGCTACCGCCTTGAGGCCCTGTGGTTCCAGGGGTTACCTCTCTGGTGGCTGGATTTGGGGAGGTCTAGTGGTCCTGGGAAATAGTCAGGGCCCTGGGCAACAGCTGATATTACCTGGAGAAATTATCCCATATTTTAATAACTGGCATGGTTGTATTGGTGACTTCCAACCAAATTATCCTCTGTTTAAACCTGAGAACACCTTGAGGTGTCTAATGCAGCCCATCAACCTGGAAGAGTAACAGGTGTTTAATGGGCAGTGGGCAGGTGGCCAGGGGGGCTCAGCCCCAAGAGGAGGTCAGGTCAGTGACTCTGGAAGAGCTATCCCCATCTCCAAGAAAGCAAAGAGATGTCCCCACTCCAGGCAGGTGGGGCAGAGCAGCAACTCACAGCAGGCGCGTGGGGGGCAGCCCCCTGGGGGGAGTGAGGGGGAGAGAGGGTCATCCTCACGAGCACAGGCATCTCGTCGTCCGACACCGAGCTGGCTGGCTTGTCTCTGGCGGAGGGGACGGCAACGACGCTGTTGGTGAACCCCTGAGAGCTGGGCTTGGGCGGGAGAAGCTTGACAGGGACAGACACGGGCATGACCATAGGCGTGAGGCTTTCTGCCTCGGGAGGGAGCTGCGGTGGCGGTGGAGGCGGAGGCGGCAGTGGCGGCTGGGGCGGAGGCGGCTGGGCCTTCTCTCCTTCCTCCTACACAGACAATAAAGGCTTTGATCCTGGGCTGAGAGCAGCTCTCCCAAAGTGGATGATGCACTTGCTTTTCCCAAAAGATTCCAGGACATCAGGCGTGGGTGACAGGGAACCACTGCTGCCAGTGGTTTCCTTCCTACAAGCCTGGGTCCCTAGGTTTAGTAATGGCCATGCATTCTGTTTTCTACATTTAAAACATCTTGACCATATATCATTTGTATGTTAAAATATTTTTTAAAATTTTGTGGTTGTCATTGCTTTTAAGGACAATGACACTAACTTGTAATCAGTAAAAACAAAATACGTGATCTTCTGCAGGATCGTTTAATTCCATGGGCTTCAGTTTTCTTATGTCAGGCTGAAATTGGCAACCTATCCTATATTTTATTTGGGTTAAGAAATCACACTGAAAATGCAAAACCTGTTATTTTTTAAAAAGTGAAGTTCTTTTATCTGGCCTGGCCAGGAGATGAACAGATCTGGGTAATCCACATTTTGATTAACACAGAAATAATCTCTTAGACTTTAAGATCAAGAAATTCTGAGAAAATTCTTTGAATTTTAATTAACTTAATTAATTCATGGACAGTATACTACCTAGATATTCTACGTGGATAATCCAGAGGGTGTTTAAGGCTCTTTGGATACTAGAACCAAACACCTTTGCACTGGCAAACACAAAATTCTGGCTGAGTGCCTGATGGTTACATCCTCTTTCCTTGGCCACTGACCACTGATCTTGAAGGCCCTAATGGCCGTTGACTTGGGTCTTTCAAGCAGCAAAAATTAAAAATAAGGTGGCATTTACATGTGTGGGGTTTTTTTTTTCTTGTTTTTTTTTCTGTCTTCTCTGGGATGTAGAGGGGCCCCTATTTGACCCTTCTTTGTAAGGCCAGGGAAGAAGGGCTGTTGACCTGGCTGGTTCCCAGCATCCAAGCTGAAGTCTTATCTGGTTCGGGGAGAACTATGCCTCCCCAGATGCCCACATAGGGCTTCCATCCCAATTTCTCACACAGTTTTTCTGACGGCGGCAAAGCAAAGCAAGCAGCACATGGTTTGAGAAGGACCAGGGACTAGGTCCTGCTAACCTGTTTGAGGCTGGGTGACGCCCTCATTCCACCGTGGGACCGCATGTGGCCATTCAGGGCGGGCAGGCTCTTGAACTCCTTCAGGCAGATGGAGCACGTCAGCTTGCTCTTGGCATCAAACTGTTCCCCAAACACTCCTTTGGGTTGGCCACTGCTCAAGGGGTAGGGCCAAATGGAGAGGACACACAGACATTGAGGAAGGAGAAAACAGCAGTTTATCACAAAGACCTCTCACCCACAGCATACCCATTTTATTCATCCAATGCTCCCCTGATTTGCCCAGAACCCTTCAGAGAACCAAGCCCAACTTGATGAAAAACTGAGGCTCAGAGTGGGAAAGGGCTTTCTTAAAAGCATATGAGAGTTGACCAACACATCCTCCTTATCCCAGGCCTTCAGGAACTGGGGTTCTCCCACCGAGGGTTTACTGCCCTTCCAGAGTCAGCTTGAGCACACCTCCTCTGAATGGCTTCTCTGAGAGACACTTAAGTCCCTTGGGGTAAGTCCCCTGGGGTAGTCTGTACCACACGTTTCAGCAGTCTACCAGGATCTGGCTTTATCTTTAATTTTTCACCATGGCTATGAGAGGAGGGAGCCAGGCTATGGTATTACCACTGCATTCTCAAAGCCCAGCTCTGTGCTTGGCACACAGCAGGCACTCAATAAATCCTAACTGATTAAATGCATAGTGGACAGAATAAGGGCTTTGGAGTTATTCCCAACATTGCTACTTACTTATGTATACCCTTAAGCTCTGAGACTCAGTTTTCTCATTTCTAAAATGAAAACAGTATCAGCTAAATGGTTATTGAATGCTTGCTATTTTGGAGGGGGGGTGGTTGTTGGGGATTGAACCCAGGGCCTTACATACGCAAGGCAAATGCGTTACCACGGAGGGCTTCCTACTGACAAGGCACATGATAACCACTGTGTTATTTCACTATACACAATACACGGTGCCAAGTACACAATCGCTGCTCAAACAACTGCTATTATTATTCCTATGCTTCTTTGAAAAATTGACTCTGAATTTAAAAATTAATCATGAGAAACAACCTAGTAAAACTCCCAGTCTCCGAAAATACCACCAAGCCTCCATTCATCCTACCTTGACTCAGGGGACCCCGGCTGGGCTCTCCCATCAGGTAGGTGCATCTAATTGTGAGCCAAGCAGGACACCGAAAGAAAAGAAGAAAGAGAAAAAAATTGTGTTTCTGAAGTGGGGTTTCTTGACCCATGTGAACACTAGGGCCTAGCCTTCCAGAGCTTTCCCACTCCCAATGACCCTGCTCATGCCCACTTAAGCCTTCACTCTTCTGCACCTGATTTCCTTCACTTATATGCCCCTGACTAGGGACCACTGCCCTCTTCCTGGAGCAGCCACAAGCCCACGAGGATGCAAACTTCCTCCACCTTTCTCCCAGTGCATCCACTCTGTGCACAGATCAGGCACCATCCTCATGCCCACAAGGAACACAGAGGAAAGCTGGATGACTCAGCCTCAGGCCCCGAGACCACATGCAGGTTTCTTTTATAAAAGCTTTAAAAGCCCTGGCCATGGACTCTCATCCTTGTATTCACAAAGGCCCTCACAGACCCAGTTACTACTTGGTCTGTGTCCCTGATGAAACAAGGTCCAGAGCAAGTTCACCTGTGGCCTTCAGCTTCCCTTAAGCCCTTTCTCCACCCCACTAGTTCCAGATTGGGGTCCCCTTCTCCCAAGACCCTGTCGCACAAGTCTGTAGCACTTGGAACATGCCTAAGCATGAACAGTACTCGGTGCACACAGTGGTCATTATCAGAACTAACCAAGAGTTAATAACCATGGCTCATAGACTCAATCTGGCCTACAAACATGTTTTATTTGGCTAGATTGTTTTTTAAAAAAATTCTGAATGAGACAGGGTGTCTGCTGTCCAGTTTACTACAGTCTCCACCACTACCAATTGTCTCATACCAGGCCATTTTGCTTATTCATGTTACCATCCTAGATTCTGTGACAGCTAAGGTTCATCTCTACAACTATATGCAGCATCCCCTGGGAGAGTCACAATGCACACTGGCACATTAAAGGCTCCGAGAAGCTCTACAGTATATCAACCTGTTCTACCCTGAGAAACTCCAAATTTATCCAACAAACCCATTATTTCCCCAGCAATATCCATTAATATTCTGTAGAACTGCTGTTCTGAACTTTTGAGAAATGCTGTCATAATGGTCCCAAAGGGGGATCAGTTTCATAGGGATTACCCAGAGGATACAAACTTAAGGGGGTGAGACACCCATCCTCACTGTGTGGTCCCTGGTGTGTGACTCAAAGTCTTGATCATTACATGAATCACTTAGGATATGATACAGTATTTTGACCATCAC
This sequence comes from Callospermophilus lateralis, assembly GCF_048772815.1. Lineage (NCBI taxonomy): Eukaryota > Metazoa > Chordata > Mammalia > Rodentia > Sciuridae > Callospermophilus > Callospermophilus lateralis. The sequence continues at coordinate 112,546,859 of NC_135310.1, read as the reverse complement.
CTTAGTGAGATTATAAGCTCTATGGGCAAAGGACTGAATCAAAACTGAGCGCCCAGCACAGACAGTGTCTGGCACATGTAGGTTAATGTTTATGAAACATATAAAGAAGAAAAAGGTTGATAGGTGGACAGAGGATTGGGCACTGCAGAGGCTCAGCCCTGGCTAGCCCTATAGCAAACTGAGATGGGGAGACACTTCCACTGTGAGAATACCTGGGGCCACATGGCACTGGGAGACGGCTGCTGATGCTGAGGCCCCATGTTGTTGAGGTGGATCCCACTGGGGGAGAGGAGTGGTCGATGGGGGAGGGCACTGCTAACCCGGGTCAGGTCCGAACTTGCTGGGTCTCCCATTCCTGTATCAGGAGGCCCCAGATCCCCGTGGGAGCTCAGCATGGCCGGGGCCTGCCTGTCACTAGAATAAGTCTTCAGTTGACTGTCCTCACGCTGCTGGTGCTGGGGCAGGTGGCTTTGCTGGTAGAGGGGGTGGCTGTAGGGTTGCTGGGGCTCTTGGTAGTAGTACTGGGGCATGGAGCCCAGATGAATCAGCTGAACAGCGTGCGCCTGCTCCGGGGTGTACTGATGGGGGTCCCTATGGTAAGAAGGGGGCTGCAGATGCACTGGTTGCTGCTGCTGTTCTTGCAAGTGTTGCATCATGGGTTGGGGCTGGTAATACTGAGGTATCTGCATTGAACTCTGCCGCTGCTGCAGTGGTAGCTGCTGTTGTGACTGCGGCTGCGGCTGAGGCTGTGGTGGGCGAGTCTGTTGCTGTTGCTGTTGTTGCTGCTGCTGCTGCTGCTGTTGCTGCTGCTGCTGCTGCTGTTGCTGCTGTATTTCTTGCATGGAGATCCGCTGCTGCCCTGCTTGCTGCTGTTGCTGCTGTGGATAATACTGGTGCTGCTGCATCTGTTGCATGTGCTGTGACAGCATCTGTGGGGTTTGCAGCGGCTGTCCTCCCTGCATTGGCATCTGAACCAGTGACTGCTGGTAGTCATAATACAGGTGCCCTTGGGACGGGTGCTGCCCGACCTGAAAGGCTGGTTTGGACAATCCCCCAGTGAAACCAGGGTGAGCCTGCTGGGCCACCTGCTGGTAGCGGGAAGGTATAGCCGGTGCTGGGGGCTCCATGGGCTTCTGAGACAGCAGCTGGCGCAGGGCACTGTCAGGGGCTCCATCCATCACTGCTGACTGGGTGTGCAGCACCTGGGCCATATTGTTGACCTGAATTCGCAGGTTTTGGTTGGCGAACACCTGGGTGAAAGAGTCCAGCTTGTGTAAGACACCACTGGTGAGCTTCTGGGTCCGGATCTCGCTGGCTTGGGAGTAGGTATACTGGTAGCCATCAGTGGGCTCCACCTGGGCGGGTGCCCCCCACATCATATTTGAGTTGGCCAGGTTGCCACGTAGCTGGACATGGTTTCCAGGCCCTGCATGGCCTCCCCACCCTCCCTGCCTCGAGGTATCCATTTGGCCAAGGTTTTTGGAACCAACAGGTAGGCCTAGACCATCCCGAGTATCTTGAGGGAAGTGGGGGGAGATGGGCGAGGCCTGAGCGGCATCCATTCCACCCCCTGTAACTGTATTCCCATAGTTGTGGTTCAGCCCACTGTGGACACTAAGGGGTGGCTGTTGGTAGAAAAGGTTCTCACCACCATGGGCCACGTGGTTGGTCTTGTACAGTTGCTGATCTCCCATGATGTCTGCCTTGGTTATGAATGTCCAGCCACAAAACCATAAAAAAAGGTAAATGAAGAAAACCCAAAAAGACGGAAACCCTGAGAAGCTGAGAGAAAGCGTCCACACTACTCCATGGCTGACATGTCTATAAGGGAGGCTGGAGCCAGGGGTTCCTCTTGGCCTGTACCACTCATCTGCAGACCCCGGGGTTTTACATCCTCACCCGAGCTGAGGTATGGACCAAACACCACTGTGGTGAGGAGACGCCGCTCACACCTGTAAGACAAGACACAAAGAATAGGAAACAGTTTACTTAGATGTTTCATGACAAGCAATTCTCTCCAATACATCCAGTTATAAAAAAACAAATATAAAATAGGACATTCAATTAGAAACAGCCGATGTCATACATTCCACCTCTTTTGCAACGGTTCTGCCGATCTGGACTCTCCCATGAGGTGTCAGAGTTCTCTTACTTTCAAGCCACTGTTCAATGGTTCATTAGTTCATTGATTTGTTAATTTACTGTTTTGTTCACCGATTAGTTCACCCGTTCTTCTGGACCCTGCTATTGCAAATCTAGCACTATTCTAGGACCTGTGGGGGATATGAAGGAGTTTAGGACATGCAATTTATCTGTTCAACAAATATTTTAGACACCTACCAAGCGTAAGCTTGATGCTGGGAGATGATTAAGACATGGACCCAACCTTGAGGGGCTGATAATTAGAAAAGGTGATGGGGTACATAAATCACTACAACACAAAGAGGAAAGACCTGTATGTGATTTAAAAAAAAAAATAAGAGGTGAAAAAAGGAGATTTGGGAATTCAGAGACTAGAGAGCCTATTTGCACTGTAGCAGAATAGAAATGGAGAGGGGTTGGAAGGAGGAGTAGCTGGATCATCAGCTCAACCTAACAGCTGCCTGGCTTCTGTGGTCTCTGCTCAGGGAAATGCTTCTACCTGGCCAGAAGCTTATGCCATGATCTGGCATAAAAATGTTGTCTGGATCAATAAGTTTTCCTCTTTGAGAAACTTGAACAGGAAACTGGAGAGACTGGTCTGGTCTGGTTTGAGTCCATTTGGGTTCTTGAGTATCGACTTCCTACTGGGCTGTGAACTTCTGGGAGCACAGGAGGACTCTCCAAGCACTGCACACACACCTGAAGTTTTGTTGGGCGTATGGTTTTTTGCAGTCATTGGGATTGAACCCAGGGGCGCTCTACCTCTAAGTTACACATACCCAGATCTTTTTATTTTACTTTGAGATAGGGTCTCTTTGAGTTGCCCAGGCTGGCTTTGAACTTGTGATCTTCCTGCCTCAGCCTCCTCAGTAGCTGGGAGTATAGGTGTGCACCACGGAACCCAGCACACCCCTAAAGTTTTAAGAGAATCGGTTTCCAAATCTTCAACTTCTCTGGAAGCTCCTTTCTGAATCTGGAGAATGAGAGAGGTACTGTAGTCCTTTGATGCCTGCTCTTTCATAATTGCTCTCCACCTTTACAAAAAGAGAAGTAAACTCACCCATCCGATCCCAAATTTTAACCAGATTTACTGGTCCAGAGAGAAACCCACTATGTCCCCGATCTGACTCCCGCTGGCTGCCACACAAGAGGACACTTAGAAAATCAAGAAAGCAAGCACAGGACTAATAATGCAATGTCTCCAACAGGGACAGTTTCTAATTTTGGGGGTGGTGGTGGGGATGGCTACTGGGGATTGAACCCAGGGGTGCTCTACTATCAAGCCACTTCCCTAGTTCTTTCTATTTTTTGAGACAGGGTATCAATAAGTTGCCAAGGTTGACCTTGAACTTGTGATACTCCTGACTCAGCCTCCAGAGTAGCTGAAATTATAGGCATGCATCACCACAACCAGCTTCTAGTTCTTTTTTTTTAAATTAGGAAGTTCTAATTGAAATAATTCAAATATGATTTTTTATGCCTTTATTTTATTTACTTGTATTTATATGGTGGAACCTGGTACCTCACACATGCAAGGCAAATGCTCTACCAACTGAGCTTCAGCCCCAGCCCTCAAATATGATTTTTTTTGGTGATGGAGCACTTTGTGAATTTTGGTATACAACCCAGAAGCAGATCAAAGAGTCAAGTGACCCTGCTCTGACAAAATTTGTATTTCTATGTGAATGAAGGTTTTCAGCATTTACACCTACATAAATGAAAAATGGAAATATAACAATGCTGATTTTTGTCCATGCTAGAAATAAACAATGGTCTTACATGGATAAATAAATAAATTGCAGAAACGTGCCAGCGCTAACCCTGTGTGATAATCCTTGGGCATGCATGCTCTATGATAATTCAAACTGTACACAATCTGGTCAGATACAGATATGTATGTTGTATATCAATAAATAAGTCTATTTTAAAAAGCCATCCACTATCACCATCTCATTAAGAGAAATATTTTCAATATAATTTTATTTTTATGTTTATTAATTAGTTATCCAAATTAGTAATACATTTGTGTTGTTCTGATCAATTATGTACTGTTAGTAATTGTAACGATAACTCAAGCCAGAAGAAAAATTTTAATGCATAGAGCTTTATGATTTTAGGAAATTAAAAAAAGTTTCAACTTTATATAAGTCATCCCAGAGAAATATGATGGGGACACAAATGAAAGAGTTTCAAGCATAAAAATATATTACATATATAAAATTAGGATAAAATTCCACGGGGAAACTGAAATGGAAATAAAATTTTAAGGAGAAAAAGAACACAGACTATTAAAGAAGAGCGTGTTCGTGCGGTTTTTGAAGTGGAGGATAGTGGGTACTGAGTTGCTGCGGTGTTTAGATTCCACTGGATAAAATTAAAACAGTGACGTCATAGTTTTACTTAAAAATATCAATGTTTACAACATTCTAGAGATTGTATCTTCTGCAAACACATGATAAAAAAAAATGTAAATGTAAACTTAAAAATGGGTGAGAGAGGAGCCCGGCGTGGTGGTGCGCGCCTGTCATCCCAGTGATTCAGGAGGCTGAGGCAGCAAGGATTTCAAGTTCAAGGCCAGCCTCTGCAACTTACTGAGGCCCTAAGCAACTCAGTGTTGCTGTCTCAAAAATAAAAATCTGGTAACTACTGCAGTTGTCCCCTTCCACTTGGGAGTGAGCTGGGTTGGTTTCTGTCCCTTTCTGAACTGTAAGAGAAAGAAATGGAAAATTTGTGCTCAAGGGGTTTAGCTTGATGGGATGAAGAGGGGATGGAAGGAAGCAGAGGAAAGAGTCAAGGATGGCCACAGACAGCTGGGGCAGGACCTGAGCTCAAAGTGACACTGGGAGCAATGAATAGCCACAGAGCACCAGGGCGCTGGGTATGAGAATGCCAGAAACAGGGAGACCAATTCTCCAGCTGCCAAAAAGGTATAGGTCAGAAATGCAAAACTACAGCTCCAGCAGAGAACTCCTGAATCAGAATCTGCATTTTATCAAGGGACCCCCTGCCCCTAAGTGATTCGTGGACACCTAAAATCTGAGAAGAACTGGATTAGTAGGCTCTTGCTGTATACAGGTGAGAGAGAGTTAGAACCTGTACTCAGGTAACAGTGAGCAAGGAGAGAGGGAAATGAGGGAAACTTCCCCTATGCTGGTGTTAGGAAGTTACTTTCTTTGCTCAAAATGCTCTGCCATTCCGGGGCTTGTGACAATCTGAGAAGACACCTCCTCTCTTCCTCACATGGACTCTCTCTCTTAGTGGCCTCATTGATGGCCCATCCCCTGTGGACTCCCAGTGATTACCCCACCTCTACTGATCTGAGCTCCTAGTCAGCTACCTAATCCACCTCACCACTGCCATGTTCAAGGGAATTCAACATCAACTTCCCCAAACTGGATGCTGTATCAAGGATCTCTTTCCTTGAATTATGTTCCCTCCTGGTACAGGACCTTTGCACATGCTGTCCTCTCCCTTTCTTTATTTAAAGAACTTTTCCCTTTCCCACCTCCTCTCCATCTATCCAGTACTCACTTTTGAATCTTAGTTCAAACTATATTTTTTCAGAAAGTCCACCGTGACCCCAAGTCTACACCAGGTCCCTTTCTCATACATTCTCATAATACGCTTTTCCTCAGACCATTCTTCTCAGTTTTTAATTGTACTTCCACCAGTGTAATTATCTGATTAGTGGATTTTTCTCTATTGGAACCAGGTCTGTTTTTTAAACCTTTTATTCTATTTCCAAAACCTGTCATAATGTCCAGCATACCATAGGCCCTCTAATAAGATTTGCTGAAGAAATGGCAATATTTGGGGCTGGGATTGTGGCTCAGCGGTAGAGCGCTCGCCTAGCACGGGTGGGACCCGGGTTTGATCCTCAGCACCACATAAAAATAAAGGCATTGTGTGTCCAACTACACCTAAAAAAATAAATATTAAAAAAAAGAAATGGCAATATTTGTTGAATCAACCAATGATGTGAAAATCACACATATAAAAAAACAACAACAACAAAAAACAGATAACAACGATCAAGTCCCCCACATAAGCTGAGGTAGGCAGAAAAATGAAATTCTGTATAGGTCAAGCAGATGGTAAGCCCTCTTGGAGAACAGTTAGATTTCACCACAGTCCTGATGGACAAAGAGGACCTAAAGAGGTGGAGAGGACCAGGAAGGGGATTCCAGACGAGGGAAAGGCATGATCAAGGCCCTGGAGCCCGGCACAGGTGTCCAGGCTGGGATACAACGTCCATGTCAGGAACTCCTCCACCATCAGGTGGAATCTGTAAGGTGGGACACCTGTGGCAGACCTTATGTGGCACCCAACAGTAATATCCTGTGGGCCTTGGGCTTGGTGATTCTGGAATGCCTCTCCTGGTGTATGTCTCTCTATTCCTTGAAAGCCCTGCCTTAAGTCACCGGTCCCAGGAAGAATGACTTGTTGAGACTCACGAGACTCCTAACCCCCACCGTGGCCCTGTGGATGGAATGGAAACTGCATCATTTAACTTTTGTTGGTATGTTTGTTTTTTGAAGTCCTCTTAAACTGCTAGGGAGAGGGATTCCTTTGCATTCTGAGCTAGAGGAACCTATTCTTTATTCATTGGTATTTTTAGAATGAAAATGTACTTTCTTTATAAACACAGACCTAGATGGAACCCTAGGTGGTGGTTCCTGAGTTAGCAGCATCAGTCTTATCAGCCGTTAGTGGTTTGGACATGAGGTGTCCCCTGAAAATTTGTGAGAGACAATGCAGAAATGGTCAGAGGTAAACTTATTAGATGAGAGCTGTGACCTAATCAATGGATTAATCCATTTGATGGATTAATAATTTAAATGGACTACTGGTAATTTTAGGCAGGTGGGCCATGGCTGGAAAAAGTAGGTCACTGGTGGAATATATTGTGCCTTGGCGGAATATATTGTGTCCCTTGATCCTTGCATTCTCTCTCTGCTTCCTGGGTGCCAGGAACTGAGCAGCTGTCCTCCGCCATGTCCTTCTGCCATGATATTCTGCCTCGTCTTGGGCCCTGAGCAATGGAGTCAGTGAACCAAGGTTCGCTCTGAAATCGTGAGCCCCAAATAAACTTCTCCTCCTCTAAGTTGTTCTTGACAGGGTATTTTGGTCGAAGTGATGAAACGTTGACTAACACAGTTGGCCACTTATTGCACATGCTAATTAATTCAACCCCTCAGACCCAATCATCAGAAAATCAGAAACTCTCTAATCGGAAATGTTAGAACCCAAAGTCTGAGTTCCTGGTAATCTGCTGCAAGCTCAAGTTGAGGCCACTACTTCAGAGATCACCTAGTCTCCCCACCACACAGGAAGAAACTAAGAGCCAGAGATGGACCTTCTGGGCCTAGAATAGGACCTGGCTCATAGTAGGTAATCAAGACTCAATTGCTTGGGCTGGAGATGTGGCTCAGCATTAAAGGATTTGCCTAAGCACGCAAGAGGCCCTGGTATTCGATCCCTAGCACTATAAAAAACAAAACAAAACAAAAAAACCCCAATTGCTCAATGAGAAAGAAGGGAAAATGAGTTTCCCCAAAACACCAAATAAATGTGCCATTCATTTCATATTAAATTTGTATATTTTTAAATAAGTGGTCCAAAATTCAGATGAGTGAAAATTATCCCACATAAATGCCTGAAAATAATGTGGAAAATCATAGCAGAAATTTTAAAAAGGGTATATGTGAAAAGTCTCCCTCCTGCCTCATTCCCCAGCCACCTGGGACCCCTCTTGGGGACAATCAATCTGGTTCTTGCATATCCTCCTGGAGAGACATATTATGTTCACACAACAACAGTTGGACACAGTCCCTTATGTGCAAATGGTAGCATGCTAGGCCCATAGTTCAGCATCTTGCCAAAAGACTACTTTGAAACATATCATTTAAATCCTAGAAACCCTTCTTCTTGGTGGATTAGCTGATCTGCAGAATTACCATAATACCAACTCAGGGTTTAAGTCTTCATTATTTTTCTAATAAGGCAACTGCTTTGCTCATTATGTACGTTTCCTATTGGGTAATTGGTTTTCATTCATGAACTAATGAACGGAACTACTACACTACTACTTTCACATTTATTCGTGAATTCCTTCCTTAGAGGAAGACTCCAGGACTCTGGAGTAGGCTCCACAAATGCCACTCAGAACCCAAGGTCCTCCCCTGAACCACCCCCACAGCTTGACTGCCATACTGACCACACAACAGTGAAACCGCCTTCTCTGGGCTTGCCTCCCCAGGGCTGACGGTCACCCAGAGGCAGGAACAGCAGCCAACCTGTTTCATGTCCCTTAAGACTGGGATCCAAAAGATGCTCACTAAACACCAAACTCAAACACTGAGCTAGGCAAAGGAGACCAGGAACAGGTCTCTTCACCCCCAGGTTCCAAGCCTTTGATACCAACAAGCGACACAAATTACTATTTTCTGCAGAGGGCCTTTTGCCCTGAAGCCCCAGATCTATGGAGTGCTACAGGTAATCACAAGGCTGTACTGAGACCTCCTAGAGTAGGGGTTGGCACACTGCACAAACAGGGCCAGGTAGCAAATGTTTTCAGCTTTGGGGACTATGTGGTCTCTGTCCCATCTCTGCTGCTGTAACATGTAGCTACAGACGATGTACCTGTGGGTGGGTGCGGCTTTGTTTAATACAACATTATTATTATTACTGTTGTTGTTGTTGCTGGGGTTGGCCTTGAACCTGTGATCTTCCTGCCAGCCTCCTGAGTAGCTGGAATTACAGGCGTGCACCACTGAGTCTGGCTGTAAAAAGCCTTCTCAGCTCACAGGCTCTACGAGAACAGGTGCGGGCTGGTCCTGGCCATAGCTATGGTTTCCTGGTCCTTGTTCTAGAGCATCAAAGTCCTTTCCCAGCTTGGGGCACCAGGAGACAGGGGCCCAGTCTGCAAGGAGGACATCTGTCCTAAGGACATCCTTTGAACCAGACAGACAGACATTAGGAGAGGAAGTTGACTTTGGCCGAGGTCTCTGTGTTTGCTTACAATTCCGAAGGGGTAACACCCTGCTCCTGCCAGACCACCACCGCTTGTTTGAGGAAGAAAAACCAAAATGACTTTCCTCTTTCCGACCAGGCCGTCATTTAGAGACTGTATATACAATTCTGCAAATTGCCTTGGCTTGTGTTTTAGTCCAGCCTTCCTCTCAGGTCTCTCAAGAAAGCTTAACTGATTCCCCTGGGATTCTTTTCCTCTAGTTCTCCCCCAAAAAGGAGGCAGGAGCCAAGGGCGGTTCTCCAAGACATGGGCTCGTGGTTCATGGTTCCCTTTTAAGCAATGTTGTTATTCTAAATGCTTTCTGATTAGTCTTCTAAATAAAGCCGATGGCTATTTTATAATCCAGTAACCCGATTACCATGGATGTGCTCTGCCAGTGATGGCGGTTAGCGTCTGCACCTCCCTGGTGCTGTGGCTGGCTCTGGCTCGCTCTTCCTTTCTGGACCTGCTGCTCCTGCCTGGGCTGCAGGCTGACTCTGCTGTGGGAGGATTTTTCCAGGCTCCTTTTGAGTTCCATTTATTTCTCCCACCTCAGTGGCATCCCATGTTCCCTCCCAAGTTCTAGGAGCCTGACTCATAGTTTGGGAACCTGCAAATTGGGCAGTTTGGACTTTGCTTCCTGAAGGCACCAGGAAACCGGAGATTGGAGCTATTTCACTTGGGTGTAAGGCTCCTGGTCCTCACTGTCAGCACTATCTTCTCTCAATAGTTCTTTGCCTTCTCCTCCCTGTGACTGTTATATGCCTCCTCTTCTCTGTCTCCCTAGCTGGCATGGAGTAGTATGGCTGCTGAGGACCTGAGAGGGAAATGGAGCCACAGCAATGCAGAGCAGCTTCCTGGAGCAGGTGACCATGGTCTGGCTGAGCCTGACTGACATATTTCTGGGTCTATTTTCAAACCACCTTCCTTGGTTGGGACTAGGTAGTGAGTGTGGTGTGGTTAGAAGACAGGACAGGGCTTTGTTTCTGTCGACTGTGTGACCCTGGGGAAGTCATTTGCCCTTTATGGACTTTGCTCATGTTATTATATATACAAATAATTGAAGTAAAGTTTTCTAAGGGAGTGTGAATAAAATCCATATGATCTTGGCCTCATCCTTCACTGACTTGCAGAAACTAAAATCCAAGGTTCTGTATTTGGTTTGTAGGGGGTAGATGCACAGAGCGAAGAAAATACCACTTGGTTTCCATTTCTACTTTCAGGATACACAGAGGTTAGGGAGGGGAGGCAAGGTTAAACTGATATAATTGATGTGACCAAGCACTTCTTCCTGTCCCTGTTTTTTTTTTTTTTTTTTTTTTTTTTTGTGTGTGTGTGTGCCAGGGATTGAACCAGGGATGTTTAACCACTGAGCCACATCCCTAGCCCTTTTAATTTTGAGACAGGGTTTCTCTACATTGCTTAGGCCTCACTAAGTTACTGAGACTGGCCTCAAACTTGCAATCCTCCTGCCTCAGCCTCCTAAGCCACTGGGATTACAGTTCTGGCTCAAGTACTTCTTGTATGACAAAAGGCTCTGAGACTAGTGTGCGACATGCTCTAATAGCTTCTGTCCTTCACGTCAGTACTGACAAAGTCAGTTATGGCCTATGATTCCAGGGATAAATACAAATTGCAGAGACATCATAACTGAATAACATACAACTGAACCTGTGGCACCTTAGGGCAATGGGCTCTGAGACAGGGAGTGCCAGGGACAAGGACCACTGTAGCCTGCCTAGAGCCTCCTCCCAACCCCAAGTTGGCCTCCCTTCTCTAATTTCCTGGCAGTGGTGAGACTGACAGCTAATTCAGACAAGAATTCTGAAGAGAGAGGACAGGGCAGGCAGGGGAGACCCTGGAACAATCGATCCACATGTGAGCCCCAGAGTGATCTGAATGCCGGCTACTTTACAGCTACATGCTTCTCCTAAGGAGGCGCTGCTAGAAGAATCTCAGAATTCACTGGCAACCACGCTGAAGACCTACTTCATGCCATGGAGATGAGCAGATCAGGACCTTTGGCCTCTTGAGGCCTGTAGTGGAATGGACTGGGGTCCATGTGAATGGGAGACCAGCATCTGTGCCCTGCCCTTTATATTCTTTCCCACAAACTGACACCTGGCCTTTCTGTGCCAGGGGCTCCTATGGAAGGTTAAAAACCCACCACCTTGGGCTACAGTTGTGGATCAGTAGCAGAGCACTTGCCTAACGTGTGAAGTATTGGGTTCGATCCTCAGCACCACATAAAAATAAATAAAATAAAGGTATTATGTCCATCTATAACTAAAAATTTTTTTTAAAAAAATCCAAAATCCAAAAACCCCCACCACTTTCTGTCTCTGGGCTTGCAGACTGCAAAGGGGGTGCTTCCAAAGGTCCCAAAGAATTGCACAAGGAGAAGGCAGAGAGAAACAACTGGTAACCCCTCAGCCTTGCAGGGTGGGAGCCACAGTAGAGGGCTCAGGCCTCTCTGGAGGGTGAGATCACTTCAGCCAGGGCCCAGGAGGTACGGTGAGCAGGCCCCTGCTGCTGGGGCCTGAGAGAGGGTCTCTGCAGGAAAGAAGGGTCTGAGTTGAGGCCCCCGCAAAGGATCTTCTACTCTTACTCCCGAGGACTTGGGGCCCAGGATCTTCTGAATCAACACTGGGACAATAGCCAAAAAAAAAAAAAAAAAAAGGCTCCTTATCCCCAAAGTTGTCCTGGGCAGGGCAGAGCAGGGCAGGGCTGGGCAGGGCAGGGCAAATGGGAGGAGACTTCCCTCAGGCTGTTCCTCCAAAGCCCGGGGAGTGTGGGGGATTAAGATGGTGGGGAAAGGGCGCTGGCAGAGAGATTGGCCTCCCTTAGCCCCACCAAAGCCTCAGAGTGAATTATTAATCTAAGAGAATACAAGACAAGCATCCAAAGGCTCCATTCCTATTACTCAAGCCCCACACCCAACATCCTGGGAGCCAAGCCTCCCGGGAAGTGGCCAGCACAGACTGCTTCCCCAGCAGGGGACAGTGGGGAGGGGTGTGGCTGGCGCCTTTGCTCAGTCCCAGCCAAGCACCAGGAACAGCACCAGTCACACAAACTCTCCAGGGCCCAGGATTCCAGGTAGGCTGCTAGGGTTAGGACCTCAGTTCCCCAGAGGACTTTGACTTTGTCATATGGTCTTCAAAGACATTAGACTGTATTTAAAAAAAAAAAAAAAAAAATGCCTGGTCACTCCAAGCCCCAGAGAAGGGGTGGGTATCTTGGGGGAAGCCACTCCCTGTCTTTCTGGAAAGCAGCTCCCAGCTCCCAGGGTAACAGCCAGGATACTCCTGTGTGGACAGTAACTGTTCGCTCTGAGGTGTTTGTTGGGCTCCCCCCCAGCTTTCAGACAGGAAGCCCCTAGCGAAAGGCTCAGGGTCCCCCAGGCTATGACGTCAGTGCCCCACTCGGGCATTCTGTAAACGGTGGCAGACACCCAGAACCACATCCTGGGCAATGCCACAGCCCCCAACCTCTTCGCTTGGGAGATAAGGGGCCTAAGACAAGCCACTGCGGTGGCCTCTTTTGGCTCAGAGTTCTAAGGTCTTCTGGGGAATTCTGGGAGTCGGCAAACAAACAAGAGGGACCTCTGGCTTCTGGACTGGAGGCCTTCCCAGAGGCACTTCCTGAGTCGCTCCCTGCTCCAGGGCCCTGTGGATCCAGTTCTGGCCTCCTAGAGGCCCTGGTGGTCTGTGAGCCTCGATCCTGTGCCCACAGGCAGGAACTCTGTGCAGACGGAGGCCGGTCTTGCTCGCCTCTGGCCCAACCTGCATCTCCTGCCTGGCAGTGTCCTTCTCAGCAGGCACAATGGGGCTCAGTGAGGCCAAGCAGAGGCCCCACACTGGCCGCCCGAAATCTGACCCCGCAGCTGGCTGCCTCTTGCAAGGCTCCTCTGTCTTCACTGTGCCATGGGAGGCTGACCTTCTCAGTGAGATCCAGGAGGATCACTCAAGGGTCCAGGAGGAGACTTGCCCTGTGGCACCTTGTGCAAGCTCTCAGGACTCCGGCAGAGCCCTGAGGGAAGGGAGAGAGCAGGGTGTGGAGAGACACAGGGAACAAAGGGGGACCATGTCCTGGAAGGGACAAGCCTCTGGGACTGCTGAGGACCCTGAGTCAGAAGGGCCTTGCTCCAAATCACAGCACGCCAAGGTCAAGGAGGGCCATCTGTTGTCATTTATGAATGCTTCTAAGAATTCTAGACTATAGAATAAAGTTGGAAGTGAGAATCCCCTCCTTCCCCGTCACCTGAGATTCCCAGGTCTGGGATGGTGGGAGGGATCAGAGTTTGACATCCAGTACAAAAAGCCTCAGGGGTCTTAGACAATGTCTTGCCCTTTCTGGCTTTGCTACTTCCTCTGGTTATCCTTCTCACCCTCATAAGAAGCCCCCAAACCTGTCTGGACTTGCTCAAGACAGATATCCTTGGTCACTGGCCCCCATTATCTCAAGGTCTCCAAACAACTTCCCTTTGCTGCTACAAGACTTGAGGGCTAAATCAATGGACACCCCCCACCCCACCCCCACCCCGCCAGGAGAACCTTTAGCCGAAAAAAGAAAAGACAGAAGGGAACAGCCTGGGGACAGCAGGGAGAGCTGAGGTCCACACCATCCCTGCAGCTTGCACAGGCCCAGGCACCCAGCTTTCTGGGTTGGAAACATGACTCCACCAGGCGCAGTCACCTCCGTGTTCTATTTTTCAACCAACACTAGATTTTAAGATCCACAGGAGCAAAAATGTGTCAGAATACTTCTGCTTTTGTATCTCTCCCTCCCTTCTCCCCCCGTGCCACAGCAGGGTCTGACCCAAAGCCAATTCTGGGAACCTTTATGGAATACAGCAACCAGGTTTGTGGCCAAAGATTAGGAGGTGAAGGAGCCCTTGGGGAAGTGATATAGTCCAGGGTGAGGCCTAGGAGACCTGCTCAAGGGCACCGTGACACTGCCAGGCATCTCCAGTGCTGCATGGAGGCGGATCCTGGGGGTCTGGGCTACAGAGTGGGGGCAGGAGAGACACCAGTGGTGTGTCCATGAGCTGGACCAAGATGCCCAGGAAAAAACCAGCTAATGTGTACTGGGCACAAACCCCAAGCCAGGCATGGTGTCAGGGCCTGCACAAGCCCCACCCAGCAACCCCATGAGGTGGTAAGTACACCCCGTCACCCTCCCAGTGACACCCAGTGTATCTGAGAATTTCTTCCGTATCTACACTCAGGAGTGGAACACTGTGTGATGGCTTTTTTTGAGACAGAGTTTTGCTGTATTGCCCAGACTGGTCTTCAACTCTTGGACCCAAGTGATCCTCTTGTCTCAGCCTCTTGAGAAGATGGGACTACAGGCAACTGCCACCTTGCCTGGATAGTGTGATGGCTTTTGAAGTATTGATCTGGCTAGGCTGACTTACCACCCTCAGGATTTCCCTTCTAAAAAGTTGGTTAAAGCAGAAACTCCTAACAAATGATACATGCAAATGACCCAAGACAAGCGTATCCACCGCAGCATTGTTTGAACAGCCAAAGACTGAAAACAACTTGAATGCCCCTCAACACAGAATGAATTAAAGGGAATTATGGCATAACTAAGATGGGATACCACACAGCTGTTAAAAAGAACAGGAAACTCTATGAAGTGATAAAGATAGATCTACCAGGTTTAAAAAGCAAGATGCAGAACAGTGTGTCTAATATGCTATCTTTTGTGTAAAATGATTAAATAAAATAGAACCTATTAAAATAAGGCAAAAAACAGAACATGGAATTTATGAATACTGAGCCTCTGGTCACATTTTCATTGATGGATCAATACATAACCTTGTTTTACATGTGTTTCTGTTTAAAGGTGTCTTATTTAATGTATGTGGTTGATTCATTGACATTGAACCTGGAGCCAACAGTACTATAACTAATGCCTGGACAGGGCATCTCTCACATACATATTTTCTGTCAGGCACTCACAGTCTTTTTCTTAGAACAATGGACAACTCCCCACTCTACACTTGGGGACCATGTGACACAGTGCAATCAACAACAAAAAGCATATGATGTGGCCCTTCACAGTCTGTGAAAAGCATAATAGGGTTCAGCACAAGAGATGCCATAGAAGGCAGAGAGTCCTTGTCCCGCCTAAACTGGGACCATGCCCAGGCACCTGAGCACATTCACCACCATTCAAAACTCTAGGAAAGAGCCTTGAGTACTGGTTTTTGCAGTTACATAGGTTTTAGAGCGTAGGAAAAAAATTGCAAGATGGAATCCACAAAAAAGGAAGATTGACAGTATATTCATAGTTGCTCATGAATGTGTGAAAGAAATCTGGAAGGAACCAAAAACTGGTAACAGTGGTCTATGGGGGTGGTGGTGGGGAAAACTGGTTTGATTAGGAAAAAGAGGAATAAAGAGATTTTTAAATTGTATTGCTTTTTATGTTTTTCTAACTTTTTGAACCATATGAATATTCTACTTCTTCAGAAAATAGTGAAAAACACCCTTGTATGTATACTTAAAAGCAATACTTCCATGCTTTACAAATTTAACCTAAAACACAAATATCTTACAAAACTTTGAGGCCTTTCTTTACTCACAGATTTTGCTGAACAGAATTCTGCATCTGTATTTAATGCATCAAGCACATAGAATGTATAATTTCCCATTTTTCAGTTTGGTTTCTTTAAAAAGGAGTCAGAGATTGAGGAAGCTAGTGTACTACAGAATCCTCTGACATACCTACTGTTCTCTCTCTCTAATGCCAGTCTTTAATAGTTATCTTGCTCACACCTAATTTGGCAGCAATTCTTAGTTGTTGTTGTCGTTGTTTTGGGGGGATGGGTACTAGGAATTGAACCCAGGGGTACTTAATCACTGAACCACATCCTTAGCCCTTTTTAATATTTTATTTATAAACAGGGTCTCGCTAAGTTGCTTAGGGCCCCACTAAGTTGCTGAGGCTGGCTTTGAATTTGCAATCCTCCTGCCTCAGCCTCCTGAGTTACTGGGATTACAAGCATGCGCCACTGAGCCTGGTTAGTGATTCTTTTTTTGGTGGCTTGCTTTAATAACTTCTTTCCAAAACCTTCAGCAATAAAATCTGAGTTGCCTGATGTACATTCTCAGTTAAATGAGGTTGAACAGGATGACATTTACTTTCATAGAAACAGCACTTCGTTTTTTTTTGCATTCATAGTTCGTCAGTTTATATCATATTTAATTAATTTACATAATAATAATAATAATAATAATAATAATAATAATAATAAGTACACTGGTATAAGTAGGTTTAGGAACCAACACAGTCAGTGCTCACCCAGCCCCTGCAGAGCAGGTGTTGTGTGGCGGGGGAGATGGGTGCTCTGTTCGTGGGGTACTAGTGAGCTGTGCAGAAGATGAGTTGCTGCTTGGTTATGCTGAGACTGATTAAAGACAGTTTCACCTATGTGTCAATGTGCCTTGCCAACTTTAACACGCTACAAAAAAATACCAGATGTCACTGAACTATACTTCCTGGCATTGTTCATGCACGTCAATCGCCAGGGATGTGTCTCCAGGTCAGACACAGGATCCTGGGGTGCAGGGGAGAGTTGGGTGGCCCTTGGCAAGCATTTTCTGAAATGAACAGACCTCTTTTCTTCGAAGGCCTATGGGGTGGGATTTCTGACAAAGCTAACATTTAGACTTTGCATTTTTGGAAAAAGCAGGTCAATAAGATCTCCTTAGGCATCTGGGATGTCAATGTCCCCAGCTGCTCCTGACGGATGAATCGGCCCACCATTCAGGGACGATGGAGAATGCTCTAGGCTCACAAAATGGGTAAAAGGCCAAAGTGATCTGAATCCAAAAGGCCCATGTCTCAGCAGATAACCCCAACCCCTGCTTCACAGAGACAATGGGGGCTTACAGGCCTCGGCACTTTCTACTTCATGTACTCTAAACGTTCACCCCTCCATCCTTCCTCAAACGCTCTTCTCCCATCTGCAATGACTGGAGGCAATTTTCCCAGGAGCCTGCATCAGATACTGGCCCCCAAGAGCCCACCCCTACTCAGTTCCTGTCAATGTCTCCTCCTGGCATTTCCTGGGCCATCTTCTCCTCTCATTCCTGTGCTCATGGTTCTCACCTAATCTGTGACACAGCTGGCCTCACCTTCCTAGTTGGCTTACCTCCTCCAGTCTCATCCCTTCTAGTTCACTTTCCAACCAATGGCCCTGCCCATGTCACCGTCTGCTGAAAACCTCCAGTGCTCCAGCGCTCCCTCCGCCAACAGGCCAAGGGTCCAAACAGCTAGCACAGGAGGCCCCTCGAGATTTGGCTTCATCTGTCTTTCCAAAGAATTCCCCTTCCCACCCACCCAGAGACGCCCTGAGCACCTGTCCTATGGAGCTAAATCACATTTCCAGAATGCTCTGCCTGCCATCTCTTTCTCCTGTTCTCCATCTTCTCAGTCTACAAGTCTGATCCTGGACATTCATTTCTTGAGTGCCTACTATGCATCAAGCACAGTGGATGTAACAGAGGTGGGAACAGACAGGGGGTCAGCTCTGGTGGGGCCTGCAGATACATACCCCGGGGTGTGTATCTCACATGTGGGCGAATGCAATTTTAAAATGTGCTGAGTGGCTATAATAAAGGGCCTTGATCTCAGAAAAGAGGTCAGGGAAGGATCCTCTGAGGAAATCACTGTGATGCTTGATCAGAAAGATGAGAAAGAAACAGGAGAAGCAGGGGGTGGAAAGGTGTATTCCCAATAGAGTAAAAGCAACGTGGGCCAAGTCCTGCGGAAGGCAGGCACATGGTAGGAAGAAGGCCAGAGTGGCCAGATTGGAGGAACTAGGAAGGGGCAAGAAATGGACCATGCAAGGTGTTTGATGGACAGGAGCCTTATCTTTATCCTAAGAGCACTGGGGAGCCACAGAAGTATCTTGAATTATGAGTATGTGAGCAAACCTGGGTGACTGGTCTGATTTCTATTTGCAAAGTTCAGTCTTACCAAGACTCAGCAACATTTTCTGGAAAGGGCCAGACAGTATATATTCCAGGCTTTGCAGTTAAGAGGCTCTTACATAAGTACTTATGTCATAAGAGAAAGAACAAACTTCTACAAATTCTTGGAGGAACCTCAAAATGTGGTAATAATAATTGAGTACTTTTTTTTTTTTTTTTGGTACTAGATTTACTAACGGGAAAATAGAATTGTTTGGAGGGATTACATTTTATTTCATTAGGGTCAAGGTCAGTGCTTCCATATCATCAAATGCTCATCTGTGAAAATGATGTACACCTCATAGGCAAAACCAGGCAGAAGCTGGATCAGGCCCATGGACTGTAGGTTGTCATGCCCAGGTACAGAAATTATGCTGGAGGAGGGTGAGTGAGGGGAGGGACACTTGGTTTTGCTATGGTTTCACTAGGTAGCTCAGATGAGGGACATGATGGAGGGATATTTTGGAAGGAGCCTGACAGGACTTTGTGATAGAGTCGGGTGCAGAGGTGGAGTGGCAAGGTGACATCTGGGTGTCTTGGAAAGGGAGACTGGAGTACTGGGAACACTCAGTTTCATTGGAGACTTACAACAGGAGCTGTCCCAAGGATGCTACCCTGAGGGCTCCAAGTTCCAGAAAGGTCTATGGGGCCCCTTGACAACAGGTGCTAAAGAAGGCAGGAAAAATGCCCAGATTCTGCAGAATGGGCCTGTCCCATCTATGCAGACCACCTACCACATCATTCCCAACTGTTTTGTCTGCTTTGTCCTTTAGATTGGCCTCTCATTGAAGGAGTGTCTCATTCAGCTGTTTTTAGGAGTTGGCATGACCCCTTGCACACACAGAGTGCCCAAGTCGCAGGGAGAAAGGAAGGGACCAGGAATGGAGAGAGCTTTTGCTTCCATAGCAAACAGGAGATTGCTTCAGCTAGAAATGGAGGCTGCCCCTTTCTGCTCCGAGGGGTCAATCCACTCCCATGGCTCATCCGCCACAAGAACCGCTTCTGATAAGGGTCAACGAACCCTTCCCCAATCACCCTAAATCATCCAAGTAGAGACACACACACACACACACACACACACACACACACACTCTCCCTGACAACCCTGGGAGGATGATCTGTGGTGATGATGTATTGACAACACACCCATCAACTGTCAGTTCAACATGTCAAAATATTATGTTTCATCACCCAGAACATCATTTTATTTTTAATTAAAAAAAGTTAAGTGGCAATCCCACTCACAGGGAAGGGGATGGGGGAAAGCCACAAGTTAAAGAAAATTAACTTTTCTCCTTTCTTCCTTTCTGTTTTTGGACAGAAAAGCAAAAAGCTCATGGCTCCGCCTCATTAACAGCCCTGGGAGGTGAAGCCTAATGCCCAGATGCAGAAGTGCAGAGTACTCAGCTCTGGAGACCCCAGGGTTTGTTTGACATCAGTGGAGCTAAGGGAAGATCAGCCTCCCTAGGACACAGCCACATATCCTCCGACTCCAGTAGGGGACATAGAGGCATTTGTGAGAGGTGTGCATGTCCTCGTGGCCAACAGAAACATTCTAGAAAGCACTATATAAAGCACATGGACACATACTATTTTACAACAAACCTGCGAGGTCAGAAGTGTTTTCTCTGTTTCAAAGATGAGGAAATTAACACTTGAGGGATGACCTTTGTATGGTCACACCATTGGTGACAAAGGGCTAGGCCCTCAGCCCCCCAATGCTGAAGGATGAGGCTTCCTCTAATATTCGGCAGCTTCCCTTATTTGCCTGCTGCATTTCTCTTAGCATGATGCTACTTCCCCCTTGCTTGATCCTTCCAGCTTTTATCTTTGAGTTTTGAAGGGGCAACCAGAGCTGATCTATACCATAGTACAGACATGCCGCAGGAATCTAGCCGTCAGCTCCTAGCAACCTTCAACCCTCCAGCACTTAGGCACTGAGATACGAACTTGAAGTGGGAAGTGATATACCAAAAAAAAAAAAAAAAAGAAAAGAAAAGAAAAGAAAAAAAATTCTAGGCCTACGGGGCCAAGCTCCAGTTATGTGGATAATTTTTTACTTATCTGGAACATTCTAAGAAGAAAACAATGGCTCACATGGCAAACCTCAAGAACACTGCTTCTGGAGCTGGAAGCCAGGGTTCAAATCCCAATCTTGCACAAGAAAAGCGAGTAACCCCAGCAGACCCATCCCACCTTGGTTTTGACATCTGTAAAAGAACAACACTATTGTTCCAGATTCTTGTGAAGATTAAACCAGAAGGTACGGGACAAGCATGGCACCCACCGGGAAGTGCAGCCTGGGTGGGGTTTTGGTTGTTTGACTTTGTCATGAGTATAGTTTAGATTAGGTCCAATGACTCAGTCGTGATGGTTTTGGTTTGGTTATTTGTTTCCTGGGCAACCTTCACCCTCCCTCTGTTTCAATTAACAGAATGGTGCTGGGGCAGAAAGTGCCAGAAGTGGACATAAGAAGGAAAAGAGAGAGAAACTCAGGAGACTGGCTTAGCCCAGCACCCTCTGGAAGGACACGTGCATCAGGGTACTTTCATTCTGATCCAGAATAAAGCTTCAGAGGCATCATGAAAAGGCTCAATTGCATTCACTAAACAGAGCAGTAACCAGAAGAAAGCACAAACCCATGTGACTTGCACATTTTTGCAAGAAGCTCCCTGGGGCCTACGGGTCTACATGGGTCAGTGCAATTCAGGGGGGACACAGAGCGAATCTGAGTGTGGCCACGGGTCAGGCTGAGTGCTCCAACTTAGAGCTACTGGTAATGAGATGGGGCTCTGCTCTCTGGGGACAGCTGTCAAGCAGCTCACGCCCCCAGGAGAGGAAAAGAGAAGTCATTTAGTGGCCATGGAAAGCACAACAATACCCATGGTTATCATTAATGAAAATTAAAGTCCTTTGAGCCTTAGTTTTGACATGTTTAAAACTAAGAAGTCACTCTGGTGTCATTGTAGACCCTCCATGATACCAGAGAAGGTAATATTCTACCTGTTTTCCTGTTTCAAGAGTCCCAGATCTCAGATGCCAGGAAACTGGCAATGTAGTCACCATTTCCTTACAATTGGTTGCAGAATGTCCTCCAATGACAGCCTCTTTGAGAACTTGCAAGACACAGCCTGGCAGGGCCATCCCAGGGAAGCAGGTCTGAAGTGGCCTCTGTGGCTTTCCTTGGCAGAAGCTCCTGACTCCCTCAGAGCTCCCGCCAGTCTGCCAGACTTTAGAAAAGAAAAAATGGGGCCAGCCCTTTCCTAATGATTTGGGGGTATCCTCACACCCATTATTTCCCTATGAGGTAGTTCCAGTAAGAAGTTGTATTCTCATTTGAGGCTGAGCTATGGGAGTCCCAGGGAGAAAGAGATATTCAGAGGTCCCATGTGCTGACAGAGGCCAACCCAGGGAGATGAGATCTGAGGGCACCTACCAGGTCCCAGGCCTCAGGGCTTCCAAGGGCCACAAACCACTGCTTCTAGGGTGAGCCCTAAGCCTTCACATGCATGAATAAGTACTTTCTAAGAACACAGACAAGAAGATATTATTGGGATGCAAAGTGCAAACTCCTATTTGTTTCTATTTTATTGATAAAAATGTCCCAGCTTTCTCTCCATAGTACTCATGTTGCCCCCTCTTCCCCCTCCATTCTTGGGCTTTGGGAACCAAACCAAATCTCCCCCTCTCCTCTTGATTACATGCTCTCAGATTATCTCCCTGCCACAGGAAATTTATACATTCTCAGACGTGTTCTTTTAAGCCCACTTCCCCTGCCCTCCTCCCCACCCCCCACCTAGTTGCTGTGTATTCAGGAAATGCAAACCCCATATTAAGATAACCTGGGGGGCTGGGGCTGGGACTCAGCAGTAGAGCCCTCGCCTAGTGCTTGTGAGACCCTGGGTTCAATCCTCAGCACCACATTTAAAAAAATGAAGTAAACACTATTGGGTCCAACTACAACTTAAAAAAAAAAAAAAAAAAAAAAAAAAGATAACCCGGACCAAACATAAAAGGAGACCAGCTGTGTGACCTAGTTGGGCAAATGACTTCCCCTCCTGGCACCTCGGACTTCTGCAGAATGAGGAGGTGAAGGGACCCAGTGAGCTCCAATGTTCCCCTGCCTCTGACTGGCTAAGGCTCATTGAGGTGAACCTCCCCAGACCCTGTCCCAGGACATGCAACAATCCTGCACCAGAATATTGAGACAGTAGCACTTCCCACCCCAGATACCTTAGTGATCTCTCAAGATCCAGCCTATGGGGGGAATGACACTGGGAAACAGGACCTCTGGACTTCAGTCTGTTCGGCCATCTTTTGGAAGAGGGAAGGAGAGAGTGGGGGAGGGTATCAGAGCAGACTTAGGCTCTAATTATAATGCTGCAACTAAAAATATAGAATAATGCACATGAATAGTATAATAAAGGTGATTAAAATATTATTAGAAGGGAAACTGCTCATCAGTGAGAAGGAGCCGATGGCCAATCTCCAAAGCAGCACTAAATGATTCAGTTTAGAACATATTTCCATCATCTTTGATGTGACTCTGAAAGCACTGGAGCCCTGTGCCCGGGACACCTGCTGTCACAATAACTCCGGCACCCCCAACTCCTCAGAGAGCCCAGATGTGATGTGTCCTGATTCCCTGATTGGTTTCAACATCTGCATGTAAGGCCACCCCTCACTGTACCATCAGCAAAGAGAACGTGCCCCAGGGAGTTGCCCAGTGCAGAATATTTAACCTACCAGTTGAGTCCCCCTCTCCCCCGGCAAGGCCAGTGGATGTTGTAAGTAATCAATCCTGGCTAACAGCTCTGAGTAACTAGATGAGGAGGGGCAGGAAGCATGAATCATCATAGAGGCTGTTAATAGAGGCTGAGGTTTGCTGCTGGGGGTTGGGCATTTAACCCCAAGCACACAGGCCTGGCCACTTGGTCTGAGGGGACATCATCTTAGAGCCCAGAGAGAAAGCAAGAAGCCTGTCCCTACTCCAACCACCTCCACGCTCAGGCTCCCTAGCAACCTTTGCCCTTCCAAACATCTGAGCAAACAAATGGAGAAAGAAGACAGCTGGTTGGCTCCAAATAATTTTTGGTACTCACAGATTGAACTTTCAGAGGAAGGTGCCAATCCCTGTTTTACAAAGATGTGTTGGTGGCCCCGATGTACTGAAGCTTGGATAGAGACAGATGCCCTACACAAACCCATTCAAGAGTGGCGTGTCCTTCAGCCAGGAGCCTAGTGACACAGTCAAATATTAACTGCAGTACTTTTAGGGCTTTCCTTCTACTATGGGAGATAGTTCTTTCACCTCTGCCTGTCCCATGGAACCAGCAAAATTCCTCCTCCGGCAAGCCTTCCTGACCACACAAGGCACAGCTTTCCCTCCTTGGAAATCTACTCTGAATGCCTGACAGTCTTACAAAGATGTTTTATCCTTTATGTCCTTTTTTGTTACAGTTTGTTTTATATTAAAAGACTAATTTTTTTTTTTTTTTTTGGTGGGGGGAGGTACTGGGGATTGAACTCAGGGGCACTCGACCACTGAGCCACATCCTCAGCCCTATTTTGTATTTTATTTAGAGACAAGGTCTCACTGAGTTGCTTAGCGCCTTGCTGTTGCTGAGGCTGGCTTTGAACTCAGGATCCTCCTGCCTCAGCCTCTCAATCTACTGGGACTGCAGGCGTGTGCCACTGTGCTCAGTTAATAGACTAATTTTTAAAGGACTTACAGGTTCATAGCAACTTTATACATTTTAAATACTATTTGCCCACTCTACTGAGCCTAGAGTCACTATGAATAGAAGGTGCTGAGATAAGAATTGCTGCCTGATAGATATCAAATCAGGAAGTGATCTGATACAAATCTGGGAGCAATATAAAGCCACTTACTAGAAGGTGAAGTAAAAAGTCTCATGTCAACTATAAGATTGGAAAGAAATGAACCGGGTTTGGTGAAGCATACTCGTGATCCCAGCAACTCTAGAGGTCAGCCTCAGCAACTTAGCCAGATCCTCAGCAACTTAATGAGATCCTGTTTTAAAAAAAAAAAGACTGAGGACTGAGGATGTAGCTCAGTGGCAAAATGCCCCTGGGTTCAGTCCCAGTATCAAAAAATAAATAAAAATGAAAAGAATGGAAGTAAATGGACGTTGAAGACCCTTCTCTCCCTCCCGTCACTGCTGTACCCTGACCTGGGGGTTCCCACAAAGGAAACGTTAACAGTGAGTGGCATCTCCTGGCTCCAGCCCCATTATAGTCATCCTGGAGTACAGGAGTCTCAGCCTCATCTCCGGAACCCATAACTTAGATCCTCTGCAAACAGTGGTTAGACTTATGTTCTGTCTTCCTTCAGATTATTTAATTTTATTTGTTTTTGAGACAGGCTCTTGCTCCGTGGCCCAGGTTGATCTCAAACGCCTGGGCTTGAGTGATCCTCCTGCATCAGCCTCCTGAGTTGGCTGGGACTACCCTTCTATACCCCTGTGCCTGCCTCCTCAGATGATTTTTTTATAATACTCCAGTCCTTGAACTGTAACAATGAAGCTGGGAGTCCCACAGGTACACCCAATGCCCCTCTCCACTTGCATTCCACTTTGTAATACAGCTCTGGCCATTTAAAAGCATCACTGAACAAGAGCCCTGGCCTTGGAGCTCTCTGTTTTCAGTCCTAATAACAGATGGTAGAGGGCTGCGTCTAAGCTCCTTGTTACAGTCATCTCATTTAGTCCACTGTCCTCAGGTGACAGAGGAGAGACTGAAGCTTAGGGGGGTGAAGCTAGCAAGAGCTGGAGCCAGGGTCAATCTCAGCTCCTTCTCCCTGTCCCCCAAAGCCCAAATGTCCAACTAGAGTGCTTGGTAGGCTCCCCTCCAGGAAAGGCACACGGGTGGGAGACAGAAAAACCAAAGGCAGGGAGGACAGGGCGGGACAGGGACAAGGCGGAGAGAAAGTGGGAGGAGGGGAGAGCAGCACTGGAGGGGAGGCATTGAGAGTCTGGAGGAGGAGGACTGGGACCTTGCTCTGGGTCCAGGAACCCTTCACAGAGTGGAACACAGCAGGAACATAGCTGGTGATGCTGGAGAAACAAACCACAAAATATGCAGACGCCATTTCCTCTCTCAAGGAAGATAAA
The DNA here is from genome assembly GCF_048772815.1 of Callospermophilus lateralis. NCBI lineage: Eukaryota > Metazoa > Chordata > Mammalia > Rodentia > Sciuridae > Callospermophilus > Callospermophilus lateralis. Next base: position 112,521,588 of record NC_135310.1, on the reverse strand, counting down.
CAATAGAGCCATAAACAAATTTTACAAAGCTGTCCAGCTATTTAAAGCATCCTGGCAGAGACTCATATTCTTTACGAGCCCTGCAAATGGTCAACAGCTACCTGAGGGAGGGGAGAGGTGGGAGGAGAGGGAAACACTTCTTCCCAGTTCTTGTCCTGTTAGGTTGGTGGTTGTGCTGGTTACATCCTCTCTGAGCTTTGGTTCACTTTTTTTTTTTTTTAAATATCTTTAGTTGTAGATGGACACAATGCCTTTATTTTATTCATTTATTTTTATGTGGTGCTAAGGATCGAACCCAGGGCCTCACACATGTTAGGCAAGCGCTCTTCCTCTTAGCGACAACCCGTTTGGTTCACTCTTCTGGGTGAACCAATAGGGCCACTGTGGACAAGAAATAAGATAAATGTCATCCAGCAATATGGTAGATGACTCCATCCTCTTAATTGAAACAACCAATCCATTAGATAAAAAAATAAATAAATGTAAAGGTTGTATGCACATGTGGACAGTTGGTATAAATGGAAAGATTATTCAAAGACAATAACCAAAGAGGAAAAAAACAAAAAAAACAATCTAGTAATAGCAAGAGCAGGACCCCTGGAAGGTAAGCTAGTATCAAAACTGGCCTTTACCCTGAAGGCTTTTGGCTCTATGGATTTCCATTGAATCCTGAAGATTCTAAGTTTCCCAATGATAGCTGCACAGCTATCAAAGCCTAGAGAGACCCATAAAGCTGAGACTCCAAGTGGCTCCATTCTCAATGAGAAAAAAAAAAAAAAAAAAAATCCACAGCACAGAGAGAACTGCAAGTGAACCTGATGTTGGGCTGGGAAAATAATCTCCTGAAAATTTAGAACCATAAACTGGACTTCACACAGCTTTGCAGTCTGAATTATGTTACTTGTGTGGCCAGAAAATCCTGAAGCAGATAATTAATTTAAAACAATTTTTTATTGGTGCCCCCTAGCCCCCCCCCCACAATAAAAAACAAAAAACAAAAACCAAAAAAACCCAGCAATACTTAAAGCAAATCTTCTCTGGAAAAACCAACTTCAAACCACACTTCAAACAGTTCTCAAAGATAAAGTTCCAAGGAGAATGAGCAATGACAAAAAACAAGAAATGTGAACCCAACCAGCAGAAACAACAGGTCGCAGAAGCAGACCTCAAGGACCCTGGAACTGCCAGACACGAGACTGCAACATTTCCAACTAGCTAATTTAGCATTTCAAAGAAGTAAATGTCTAAATGTCTCCAAATATGTACAAGTAATGAGAGACCAGAAAAATCACTAAGCTGGTTTGAAAAATAAAATCAGAACTTCTAGAAATGACAAAGAGAGTGAAAGAAAATAACTCAATGGATGGATGAAACCGCATTTGAGACCCAGAATAATTGAACTAACGAGAAGACAGATTTTTAAGAGATTATTCAATTATTCAGAGTTCAACACAGAGAGACAAAGAGATGAAAAGTACAGCACCAAGGTTACAAGACACGGAGACGAGTGGGAAGGGACAATGTGAGTCTACCCGAGGTTCCAGAAGACACAGACAGCGGGAAGAGGCAATACTCAGAAATGAAGGGAAATGAACTTCAGAAATGAACTTTCCTGAATTGTTGAAAGATGGGGATCTTTAGCTCTAGGAATCCCAATGAAACTCATGCAGAATAAAGACAAATGTACATGCAGACACATCAGAATTCTGAAGAACACCAAAGAAAATAATATGCTTTAATGTAGCCAGAGAGAAGTGTCAGACCACAGCATTTGGATTGACAGCCAACTTCTCAGTAGCAACACTCAATGCCAGAGGCTTTGAAACAATGGCTCCAATGGTGTAGACAGATATAAGGAAAGCCACCTTGCAAAACTAAGAACAAAATAAAAACACTTCCCCACCCACAAAAAACAAAAACCAAAGTGAAAAAATCCCTAGAGTGTGCCACCAAGAGTCCCCCACCAAAGGATAACATGGAAGGATTTATTTTAGGCCAAAGGAAAATGACTCCAGATTCACAGAAGAATGGTGAGATGGTGGCTCAATGGGATTGATCCCAGTGACCTGGGAGGCTGAGGCAAGAGAGTCATAAGTTCAAGGCCAGCTTCAGCAACTGAGCAAGACTCTCTGTAACTTATTGAGACTCTATCTCAAAATTTAAAAATAAAAAAGAACTGGGGCTGAGCTCAGTGGTAAAGCACCTCTGGGTTCAATCAGCACCAAAAGAGAAAGAAAAAGGTTGAAAAGATAAAGAAGGAATATACAAAAGTAATTCAACTGATTTCAACTCTCTCCAAGAATCCAATCTATTTCATTTTAGGAAAGAGAGAGACCCTGTCTTTCTTGCTCATTGCTATATCTCCAGGGTCCAGCACATTCTTGGTTTCAAAGGAAGCTCTCAATAGTCCCTAAAGAGGGAATGGTGAATGAGTGATTCTAGGGTTGAGGACAGGGCTTGAGTGGGCAAGTGGCAGGGCAGACCGTGGAGCTAACGAAGCCCCTTCCAACATGGAGGGGAGGAGAGGAAAAAGTGACTGGCACCAGTCTCTAGAAGAATTTATTTAAAAAAAAAAAATGTGGTGACACATGCCTGTAATCCTAGCATCTCAGGAAGCTGAGGCAGGAGAATCTCAAGTTCAAGGCCAGTCTCAGCAACTTAGTGAGGCCTTAAGAAATTTGGCAAGACCCTGTCTCTAAATAAAATACAAAAAAAGGGCTGGGGATGTGGCTCAGTGGTTAAGCATCCCTGGGTTCAACTCCTAGTACCTCCCCCCAAAAAAACCCCAAAACCCAAGAAGCAGAGTCACAGGCATGCCAACCATCTCCAAATCCAAAGACAGAGGCATGTGGAAAAGTCTTTGAAAGGCCAGTCTGTGGTTCCATTTGGCAAAGCAGAGATCAGCAGACAGAAGTTCCAGAGAGGCAACATCTGCCCCAACGTTAGGAAGAATTTTCCAACAAGTAACAGCCCGACATTGGTTTGCAGTGGGCCTGGCTCATGGTCTAATGTCCCTTTTGTCTATGTGGGACAGGAGTCTGTCTGGCATGTACTAGGAGTCTCAAACTGTGGACTGAACAGTCTCTAATTCTGTCCTACTCTACAGATTCTTTCATCCAACATTCCCTAAAAGATCCATCCAAGTCCCAGATTCCGAAGATGGAATAAGGAACAAGAGCTCCACCCAGACACTCAGCTCCAAGGCCTTCCCGCGCCCCCTTGGCCACTCTATCACTAAGAAGAGCACATACCCAAGGCTATGCAGTAACTCCACCCTCGTTCTGGGACACCCCACTATGACAAGGGATCACAAAAGCATGGTAGAATATGTTAAAATGAAACTTCCTCCACCTCCTAGGAGGAAGGCAAGCTCACCTTGACTTTGGCAGCAGAGGGCTGAGTTGGGGGCCTGGCTCTGGGGGCTTCTCCTGCGGCCGGCCAGTCATGCTGCTTTCATGCTGCTGGGCTGGGAAGAGGAGACCTGGGTCTGAGGGAAAGGAGAAGGAAAGATCATTTCCTCATCGTTGGCTCTTAGCTTGTCTCTATGGTCCTATGGAGGATGCCACCCGGAAGCCCAGGGAGGTCCCAAGGCTGCCCTTACCCTCAGACAAGGGGAGCGGGCAGAAGTGTGTTGGACAAACCTCTCCCAAGACCTTCAACAGGCCTGGCAGGGCACTGAGGAATAGGCCACCAAGATGAATTAGATAGATGCAGTCCTTGCTCACCAGAAGTAGGGACAGTGCATAAGTTTCACTACTATATAATCTGGTAAGTGCTGTGATTTCCCAAAATTCATCCATTACTATCCTCTTTGTTTTATTGGATCACTGCAGCAGCTTAGAAGCACCGTAGCATGGGGCTTCTCAAAACTATTCACAATGAAGGTCTATTTTGTTTTAATTTCTCACCCATTATAGACAAATATGCTTCTGAAATATGATAAAAATGAACTGATAGAAAAAATAAAAAAGATATTCATATATAGTACTAGCCCACTTTTTTCTTTTTTTTTCTTTTATTGGATGCTGAGGATTGAACCAGAAATGCTTTTCCACTGAACTACATCCCCACCCCATTTTTTATCTTGTTTTGACCAACTTGCTGAGTGTCTCACCAAGTGGCTGAGGCTGGCCTCAAACTTGTTATCCTCTGTCTCAGCCTCCCGAGTCATTGGGATTACAGGTGCACTCCACCATGCCTGGCCAGCCCACTTTTTAAAAAGTATTATTTGATACAACAGACTATTGAGACAAGTCAGAGTGAAGTGGCTAAATGTCTGCTCGCCATTTCTGTCCTTCTCTTGTGGATTGTGGCTTAGAAAACAGCATGAGGACCGCTACGGACACACGCTCAACCTTCCTAGGATGTGTGGCTGGCATCTTGGTTCATGGAGGGAGGCCAGAAGTAAAAATGATTTCAAAGTCCCTCTCTGGACTTCAGAAAAGTAGTTCAGGGGGTGTCCCTATGGGAAGAAGAACCATACAAGGACTTTGGGGGAGTGGCGGGGTTGTCTGGAGATGGGTTCAGCTAACAAAGAGTGAGACTCTGTCCCGGCAGCCCTGTCCACCCTGGCCTTGGACTTCCCAACCCTAGGCCACCTCCCTGCATATGAGAACAAAGAGTCACCTATTAAAATGGACTTGGGACATTTGAGAAAAGAAATCATTTTCAAAATGTCAAGAGGGCTGCTGGTGTTCATTCTGGCTAATGCTCTACAAATGATTTTTTTTTTTTAATTGAGAAATCCTTTGTCTGTGACAGCCAGTGCCGAGGAAAAAGCCTTTATATGCCCCCTGCCTGAATGCTTGAGGTACTCCAAGTCATTGTCACCCATCTGGACCTTCACGAGAAGGTGCTCACGGCTCTAAACTCTCAGCCTTTAAGTAGTTCTTATCTTCAACTGTAGGAGAAGATAACTCTGTAGAAGAAAACTTCCCTTTGCAAAAGGATTGTATTTTTTTTTTTTTAAATGCAAACACACAGACACTCACTCCCTGCTTCAAACACTAAATCATCTGCAATTTTGGAGTTTGTTGCTCATGAAATTTTAGCGATAAGCACATCACAAACATTCCTATAGCAACAGAATGTTTTTGAAGCAGTGTCTGCAATGTTAAAAAGATTGTATATCATTATCTCTGAATGTTGGCGGAAGAGAAGGTTATGGGGGAAAACTGTTTATGTACAAATAAGTCAATATGGTAGCTGGCAACTGAGTCGCAGACCTCACTGGGGGACCAAATCACAGCAGGGTTGGAAGCAGGAATGTACTTAGTTTCTAGGAATAAATTCACCGTCCTTGCCCTCAACATATGAAAATAACTGGCCAGGCTCCCCAGAAGCAGCCCGAGTCCCTGGAGCTACTGGTTTCATGGATAAGAGTTACTTTTATTCCTTATTCACCCAGTATCAGGTATAGGGATAGAATCTAGGTTCTAAAGATGGATTCTTCTTCAAAGAGGCTCAAGAGAGACATATACACAGATCATTACCACCCCCCTTTCCTACAAGAAGAAAAGATTATTGGCTAGAGTGAAGGCAAAGAAAATAAAACTAGCTCAATCCATCCAATCAATGGCTCCATTCACCTCTCTAAGTCAACTGGGTACCTAAACTGTACTAGGCAAGCACGAGGCACTGGGCCTACAAGAGTCACGGGAGGGTTGGGGCTGGGGCTCAGTGGCAGAGTGCTCACCCAGCAGTATGAGGCACTGGGTTCAATCCTTAGCACCACATAAAAATACATAAAACAAAGACTTTCTGTCCATATACAACTACAAAGAAAAAAAGAAGAGTCACATAAGATCAATATGTTCCCTTCCTTCATGGGGCTTAGAGTCTAGTGGGGGAGGTTAACATTAACAGATCAAAAATTAAAATAACCCTAACATATAATGGAAAAGGGTCAGTGTGTTTCCTGAGTTAGTTTTTAATTTAGGCCCTAAGAATCAATTAGTGAAGCCAAGAAGGGAGGGCAGGAGGAAAAGGATAGAGAGAAAGAGGGACGTGCACACCATGAACAGCTTGTGCAAAGGGTCTGTGATAGGCAGGAGCACAGCAGCTTTCCCGTGAAGGAAGGACCTTAATAAGATCATATTGGTTCCTGATCTTACCTCATGCTCCAGTCACTGTGGTAGTCAACACAAGCATTAAAGTGTTTTTTTGTTTCTTTGTTTTAAAGGCACACACGAAGTTATCTTGGGAAATAATTGTTAATTTCTTCCTCTTCCTAGGCTGGCATGAGGGATCCAAAATTGGGGCCAAGTAGCCCTTCTTTTTCAAGTTTTAAGATTCTTATCCATTTTTTTTTTCTTTCCTGCAACAGTGGCAACTTGGTTAAATTCTATTTGCCAGGGGTAAAATCAGTCAATGCTAAAATAAAACTGACAGTGAGTGTGGGTTTGGGGACGTGGCTGGGCATCCTATTAATAAAGTCATTGCTGGAGCAGCCTCACATGGAGGATACCGTAAGAAGGTCACAGAATTTCAAGAGAGAACATGGGCTTTGGAGCTAAGCGACCTGGACTCGGAGCTGGACCTGCCCTCACCGGCTCCATGGCCTGGTTCCTCTTCTAGAAAATGGGGCTGGCAGTGCCAGGGGTCTCCAGGAGTAAAGAGACACAGGTCCACACTGAGCGTGCTCCCATGCTCGCTGGCTCCCTGGCTAAGTAGCAGCCATTATTGTCACTCCACTAGTGGGCAGGGCAACCATATCTCTCCTTTCATGTGAAAATCATCAGGAACCCAAAGGATGGCCCGTCAGTCCTGGAGCAGCTTGGCAAGGGTGAGGGGCAGACATCTCTGACCAGGGGTCCTGATGACTCACCCTTTCTTGTCTCCATCCTCAAGCATCCTCAGCCCTGTACTGACAGATCCCAGCCAATCCAGATACCACCTGGGGGGCTCCCAGTGCTCCACCCAGGAGCTCAGGGCTGGAACACCTGGGTTCTAGTTCCAGCTCCAGTTCCCCCACTCAGGACAGAGGTCCCCGGGGACAAAGGGCCAAATCCAGATGGTGAAGGAGGTGGAACAGCTAACACATTCTGAAGGCCAAGCATGGTGCTGCAACTTCTCAGCTGGGGCCTCTAACAGTTAAAACAATCTTGCAGGGGACTGGGGTAGGGGCTCAGTGGTAGAGTGCTTGCCTAGCACGGGTGAGGCACTGAGTTCAGTTCTCAGCACCACATCAAAATAAATAAATAAAATATTTATTGTGTCCATCTACAACTAAATTTTTTTTGTTGTTGTTTAAATCTTGCAGAATCCCCATGGGGATCACCATTTTATAGGTGACTTGCCCAAGGCCACATAACTGTCTTGAAGCCCAAAGTCCTTCCTCTCTACCCCATCGCCACACCTCCTTGGGGAATCTTGCTCATCTTCCCACATGACCACTGAGGAAACGCCTGGAAGGCTGTGTGACTCCAAGGGCCCACAGCCTGCAAGCCACCAGGAAAGGCCCAAATGTCCCTCTACTCCACACTGCTGTCCGAGCTTCAGGTTCCCTTCTGCACCATGGCGGTGACAGAAGCTCCCTCAGAGTGAAGGCGAAATGAAGAGGGAAACAATTAACATACAGAAACAGGCGCAGAGGGGCTGGGGATGTGGCTCAGGACCAGAGCTACGACCTGGCCTGGTGAGGCCCTGGGTTCCATCCCCAACACCGCAAACAAATACATAAATAAATTTAAAAGCTGGGCACACAGAAGCTCAAATCAAAGAGGAAGGGTTCCCCTGAGCCACAAGACTGCAGAAATGAAGAGAACAGCTCACTTCCCATCGGCCAGGGGAGGGAGGGACATGGATACAGACCACGGGCTTCTGAAAGGGGAAGCAGGACCAAATGAAGCGTGAAGAAGTCCCTCCATGCCACCCACAATAAATCAGAAATGGGCACAGATTTTAAAAAGGAAAAGGGGTGGTGGGGGAGGGGAGACAAACGAGGAGGAGAAGGAGAAAAATATTAAATGTGAAACAGGATCTACAGCACCTATGAAACAGCCCTCAGGGTGACCAGTGCAATGAGAAACCTTAGACGCCAGCCACCTGGGGACCATCCCCTGTCAAGTGAGTGTTCCTCTGCGGAGAGGATGGAAGGATACCTAATTTTTTTGGAGGGGAGGGTACCAGGATTGAACCCAGGGTGGCTTAACCACTGAGCCACGTCCCCAGCCCTTTTGATTTGTTTAGAGACAGGTCTTGCTAAGTTGCTGAGACTGGCTCCAACTTGGGATCCTCCTGCATCTGCCTCCCAAGCTGCTGTGATTACAGCTGTGTGCCACGTGCCTGGTATGGACATCTGATGTTCAAGGGAGACCCAGAAACTTTTTAATATGAGGACAACTCCCAGCATCTCTCTTCTTTTGATCCTATACCCTACCCTGTTCCACAGAAACTGAGAAAAGAATGCACTAGAGAAAAAGGGCCCCAGCTAGGCCTTCCTGAGAAATAGGCAGATACAGCCTTCCTACATCTGCTCATTCAAGAGTACAGACGGCTGGGCCTTGCACATCAATACCAGAGCCTCTGGAACACCTAGAGTTTGTCAAGACGAAATCACTCAGAGGCCAACAGTGGATGGCAGACACGCTCTATTCTTAACCTCAAGCCTCTCACCTTGCTCACTACTCCAACCAGCTTATCTTTCAGGTCTTGAGATTCCTGAAGCTCTTTCCTACTGCAGGACCTTTGCACATGCTGGCCTCTCTTGCTGGGATGTTCCTTTCTTAGCTCTCTCATTAACATCTGTTCATATTTCAGGTTATAGCATCTGTGAGTTGTCTCCAACTCCCCCAAAGTGGTTACCAGTGCTTATCACAGGGGCAATTAGTTATTTATGTGATTAACCTGTTGGTCTCCCCATTTGGATCATAAACTCTAATAAGAACTTTACACCCTTCACAGCCTTCATACCCGCCAGACTGGCCATAGCCAAAGAAAGGTCAGGTAATTTTTCACCACTCTCCACTGGCCCAGCACAGCATCTGTCCTGATGCATCTGGGGAGCTGTAAAAGGCAGATGCCTGGGTCACACCACAAACCTGTTCCACCAGGGTGTTCAGAGCCTGCCAGGTGGCCGTACTGTGGCCGAGGCTGAGAACCTCTGACTTAAGAAGAGGCCTTGGCTTGTGGCCTAGAGCAGCCTGTGGCTCAGGGAGTTCAGGAGGACCTTGCGGCCTTTGCCCGTGCACACAATGTATCACTTAAATGCTGTTTTCCACCTCAGAGATTAATTTTGAGGAAATTCTGGAAGAGCGAAACAAGATCCTCATTGTTCACGAGGAATACTACTCCTCTCAGTAGGTGCCCCGTACGGCCTCTCCCCCAACCCCTTACCCTGGCCAGTCACCTTCACCCTCAGAGCCACAAGACTGGCCTGACACATTTACTGATATAGCCTTAATCTCTAATTTTAAATTAAAAGAAGTCTAGCTATCCTACACAGTAACACTTCAAATTTCACATTCAATTTTATCAAAACAGGAGAGTTCAAAGGCAGTTCATGCTGGGCCCTCCAGGCCAGTCCCAGGCGGACAGGTAGAGACACTTCCCATGAGGAGATTTCTGGGTGGGGGGGATCTGCACTGACCAGACCTTCTGAGGACAAACCAAGAGGGCACTGTCCCTTCCTCCCCAGAAACCCTCACTAAGGAGGACGAGCCAATGTGTGAAGGAATCTGCTATTGGAACACACAAGAAGTAATAATTCCAGGTCCCTGACCCGTTCCCGGCCCAAAAGACCTGCGAGAGCAAGTCCCAGGACCCTGGGAGAAGGAGGCTCAGTCAATGAAAGTAGGTGAGCTCTTGCCAAGGCCACACTGCTCCACATTTAGTGTCCATGGAGAGGAACTTTACACCCTTCACACCTTCACACCCGCCAGACTGGCCACAGCCAAAGAAAGGAAACCAGTGAAGAACTGGAACCCTTGCCCATCCCCGTATGGAAATGCTGCAGCCACTGTAGAAAACACTTTGGGGCCTCGAAATGGCAAACACACGTGACCCAGAGATCCTGCTCTCAGGCATATGCTCCCAAGAACTAGAAGGTGGTTCTCAACGAAAACTTGTTCACAGACACTGCTACCAGTTATTAGTCACAATAGCCAAACAGGTGGAAATGACCCAAATGTCCACTAACACACACAAAGGACTGTTTTTCAGCCATAAGAAGGAACTGAATATTGGCAGAGGCGAAGACACGGATGAACCTCGAAACACTGTGTTAAGTGGAAGAAGTCACACTCAAAGGGACACATTCTTGTATGATTCCTTTTATCTGGAATAATCAGAGCAAGTAAGTCCATGGGGAGGGAAAGAAGATCAGCAGTTGCCAGGGGCTGGGGAAGGGAATGGGGAGTGATGGCTAACCAGTCAGAGGTTTCCTTTCCTGGAGATGCAAATGCACTGGGGCCAGGTATGATCCCAGCAACTCAGGAGGCCGAGGCAGGAGGATCGCAGGTTTGAAGCTACCCTCAGTAACTCAGCGAGACCCTGATTCTAAATAAAATATAAAAAAGGGCTCAGGATGTGGCCCACTGTACCCACTGGTTAAGTGGCCCTGGATACACTTCAAATTTGCCCTATAAGAGTTTTGTTAAGGACATCGGGGCCTAATCTGACATGATGAAGATTTGGGCCCGATGTCCTTAACAAGACTCTTGGAACTAGGCTGAGGTGACATTGCAAAGCTCTGTGAATGCACCACTTTTGTCTTCTAAGATAGTCAACTCCAACATCATTCTAAATGGAGAAAAACTGAAAGCATTCCGCTAAAAACTGGAACAAGACAGGGATGCCCTCTTTCACCACTTCTATTTGACATAGTTCTTGAAACTCTAGCCAGAGAATTACACAGATGAAAGAAATTAAAGGGATACGATAGGAAAAGAAGAACTCAAATTATCAGTATTTGCCAATGACATGATTGTATACCTAGAGATTCCAAAAAATTCCACCAGAAAACTTCTAGAACTAATAAATGAATTCAGCAAAGTAGCAGGATATAAAATCAACATCCATAAGTCAAAAGCATTTCTGTACATTAGTGACAAATCCTCTGAAAGAGAAACTAGGGAGACCACCCCATTTATAATAGCCTTAAAAAAAAAGGAAAAAAATACTTGGGGATCAACTTAATGAAAGAGGTAAAAGATCTCTACAATGAAAACTATAGAACGCTAAAGAAAGAATTTAAAGAAGACCTTGGAAGATGGAAAAACCTCCCTTGTTCTTGGATAAGCAGAATTAATATTGTCAAAATGACCATACTACCAAAACATTATACATACTTAATGCAATTCTAATCAAAATCTCAATGACATTCCTCATAAAAACAGAAAAAGCAATCATGAAATTCATCTGGAAAAATAAGAGACCCAGAATAGCCAAAGCAATCCTTAGCAAGAAGAGTGAAGCAGGTGGCATCATAATACCAGACTTAAACTATACTAAAGGGCAATAGTAACACAACAGCATGGTATTGGCACCATAACGGGACTTGCAGACCAATGGTACAGAATAGAGGACAATAAGAAAAACCCATATAAATTCAGTCATACTAGACAAAGGCGCCAAAAATATATATTAGAGAAAAGATAGCCTCTTCAACAAATAGTGCTGGGAGAACTGGAAAGCCATATGTAGCAAAATGAAATTAAGCCTCTATCTCTCACCATGCACAAAACTCAACTCAAAGTGGATCAAGGACCTAGGGTAGGAAAGACCGCGGAATGAGATGGACATCTTTACCCTAAGTACATGCATGAAGACAAGAATGATGTGACTCTACGCCTAAGAGAGGAAAAAGTAGGCCCAAATCTTCATCATGTCGGATTAGGCCCCGGTGTCCTTAACAAGACTCTTACAGTGCAAGCATAAAGTCAAGAATCAATAAATGGGATGGTTCAAACTGAAAAGCTTCTTCTCAGAAAAAAAAAAAAAAAAAACAATCAGTGAGGTGAAGAGAGAGCCTAAGAATGGGAACAAATTTTTACCACATGCATATCAGATAGAGCACTAATCTCTAGAGTATATAAAGAACTCAGAAAGCTAAACACCAAAACAAAACAAAAAAACCCAAATAACCCAATCAGTAAATGGGCCAAGGACCTGACAGGCACTTCTCAAAAAATGATATCCAATCAAATCAACAAATATATGAAAAAATGTTTATCATGTCTAGCAATTAGAGAAATGCAAATCAAAACTACCCTAAGATATCATCTCACTCCAGTCAGAATGGCAGCTATTATGAAGACAAACAACAATAAGTGTTGGTGAGGATGTGGAGGAAAAGGCACACTCCTACATTGCTGGTGGGACTGCAAATTGGTGCAGCCAATATGGAAAGCAGTATGGAGATTCCTTGGAAATCTGGGAATGGAACCACCATTTGACCCAGCTATCCCTCTCCTCGGTCTATACCCAAAGGACTTAAAATCAGCATACTACAGTGACAGAGCCACATCAATGTTTATAGCAGCACAATTCATGATAGCTAAATTGTGGAACCAACCTAGATGCCCTTCAATAGATAAAGGATAAAGAAACTGTGGTTTATATACACAATGGAATACTACTTAGCATTAAAAGAGCATAGAATCATGGTATATGCAGGTAGGTAGATGGGGATAGAAAAGATTATGCTAAGTGAAATAAGCCAATCCCCACAAACCAAAGGCCAAATGTTTTCTCTGATAAGTGGATGCTGATCCATAATGGGGATAGGGGAAAGTATGGGAGGAAGGGAGGAACTGTGGATAGGGCAAAGGGAAGGGTGGGGAAGGGAGGGGGCGTGGAGGTAGGAAAGATGGTGGAATGAGATGGACATCATTACCCTAAGTACATGTATGAAGACAAGAATGGTGTGACTCTACTTTATGTAAAACCAGAGACATGAAAAATGTGCTCTACATGTATACTATGAATTGATATGCATTCTGCTGTCATGTATAACAAATCAGAATAAATAAATTTAAAATAAAAAAGATAGCCAACTGTTAATTGTATGCTATATAAATTTTACCCATAAATGAAGCTTCTTGGTCTCCACCATGAGAAACTGATTCAGTCCTGGACTGGGCACTAGGACCCTTTTTTCAAAAGAATATCCTACTTGATTCTGGGATGGGTGGTTCTTAGACACACTCCAAAAGGCAGGAAAAAAATGTCTTTACTTCAGACAAGTCAATAAAAACCGGTGCTATTTACTGAGTGTGATGTGCGTGTCAGGCACTAGGCTTGGTACTTTCCAATACACTGTCTCAAAGTCTCAGTACAAGGTCGGGATGCACTCTGTTCTGTTTTACAGCTGAGGAGATGGAGGCTCAGAGAGGTTAAGTCAACTGCCTAGGGCACCCAGCTGATTAACAGCTTCAAACCAATATGTGTCTGACACTATGCCATTTTGACCTTAATAAGCTCTTCCAGGTGCCAGAAATGTCATTTCTGTATTATAAAGGTCAAGCATCTCTAATCTGAATATCTGAAATGCCTCAAAATTCCAAACTTTGGGGTTATCAATGACACCACAATGGAAATTTCCAAACCAACATATTTTGTTTTATGCCCAAAATTATTAAAAATATTGTATGAAACTGTTTTCAGGCCCTGTATATAAAATACATATGAAACAAATGAATTTTGTGTTTACACATGGGTCCCAGCCCCAAGATTTCTCATTATGTATATGCAAATATTCCAAAAAACATCTGAAATCCAAAAGACTTCTGGTCCCAAGCTTTTTAAGTAAGGGATACTCAACTTGTATGCACAAAAATGCTTCTTAGAGACCAAGACCATTTTACTCCAAGTGTGGTCTCAGTGTCCCCCAAGGATTTATGGAAACTTTCAGTCTTCACCCCATTTGCTGATTCAGACTCTGCTAAGGGGAATAATCCATGTGCTGAACTGTGACTATCACTAGTCTAGAGACCACCACTGGCTATTTAAATTAAAATTAAACTCAGTTCTTCTGTTAGCTTTTTCACCACTATGATTAAAAGATCTGACCAGAACAACTGTAGAGGAGAAAATGTTTATTTAGGGGCTCACAGTATGAGAGGTCTTAGTCCATAGATGGCTGGCTCCATTCCTGGGGTCTTGAGGTGAGGCTGAACACCATGGCAGAAGAGTATGGTAGAGGGAAGCAGCTCACATCATGATCAGAAAGCAGAGAGAGAAAGAGACTCCACTCGCCAGATGCAAATCTATACCCAAAGCCACGTCCCAATTCCCCCCTCCTACAGCCACACCCACCACTTCAGTTACCACTCAGTTAATCCCAATTAGGGGATTAAGTCACTGATTGGGTTAAGACTCTCACAATCCAATCATTTCTCCTCTGAACCTTCTTGTGTTGTTTCACACATGAGCTTTGGGGAGACACCTCATATCACATCCAAACCAGAGTATGTCTGAAGATGCCTGATAGCCTCGTGTGGCTGAGCTGCTGCCACTGTGGGTAGCACAGAGTAGAGTGTGCTCATGGGGGCAGAGAGCTCAGCGGCACAGAGCTCTCCAGAGGAGGGCAGCTGAGCCAGGCGCTGTGGACACTGCAGGTGGATCCGCTTTGTTACAGGGGGGCACCCTGTACAGAGTGGAGCAGTGGTTCTCATCCAGGGGTGCTTGGCAATGTCTGGGCCATTTTGGTTGTCACTGCTGGGGGTTCTATGAGTGACATCTAATGGACAGGAGCCAGGGATGCTGCTCAACATTGTGAAAGGCACAGAAGGATCCCCACAACAATGAATGACAAGGTCAAAAATGTCAGTCGTGCTGAGGGGTGAGTAACATTGCCTCGAAGAAATCAAGAAAACGTGGTCAGCCTTAGTGAAAGTGGTAGCAGGAGATTCATGAGACCAAAGGACCCCAACCTTTGCCAAACTCAGAACCCTGAGAAGCTACTGTCTAAGCAAAAGGATGCCTATTTTTGCCAAGAATTCATAGTATGAAGTCCTGGTTTCCAGAGTAATCGAGCTCATTACTAAAATGAAGTCCCTATGCTTTCAAATTCCAAGGACTCAGGAGAGAACGGAATTCATTTTTGGCATTGGGGTGTGGAATGTGTGGTAACTTCTGCATAGAGATCATAACCTGCTGCAGGTCAGATGCAGACAGATCATCCATTGATTCACTGAGAAGTGTTTACTGAGCATCTATTACATGTTGGGTGCCCTTCTAGTGTTGGAAACACAGCAGTAAACAAAAGGTCCCTGTCCTTGCGCAGATGGCATTCTAGTGAGGAGATCAACAGCCCACAGGCAAACAAACGCAGCAGCTGGGTTATGAAGGAATAAAGCAGGAACAGAGGAGTGATGGGTGGGGTGTATCTGAAGTCACCTGAAGAGGCGGCCTCTGGGCAGAGACCTGAGACTGAACTAGGTGACTGAGGTAGGGGAGAAAGTCACAGGCAGAGAAATGGAGAATGCTGAGCCCTTCAGAGGAATGAGCTTAAGGAGGGGGCAGGCAGGTGAAGTCAGCGAGGTGGGGAGGGCCAGGGAGCCATGGGGGACTGTGGGCAGAGAAGAGCTAGGGTCTGAGGAACTTGCCACAGAGCTTAAACGACAGGAAAGCAAGGGTTTCAAAGGCAAGACCATACCCAATGGACTTAAAATCAGCATATTACAGTGATGCAGCCACATCAATGTTTATAGCAGCTCAATTCACAATAGCTAAGCTATGGAACCAACCTAGGTGCCCTTCAATAGATGAATGGGTAAAGAAAATGTGGTACATATACACAATGGAATATTACTCAGCCTTAAAGGAGAATGAAATTATGGCATTTGCAGGTAAACAGATGGAACCAGAGAACATCGTGCTAAGTGAAATAAGCCAATCGCCAAAAAATCAAAGGCCGAATGTTTTCTCTGATAAGAGGATGCTGATCCATAATGATGAGAGGGTAGGGAAGAATGAAGGAACTTTGGCTTGTGCAGAAGGCAATGAGGGGAGGGGTAGGGCTGTGGGGACGAGAAGGACAGTAGAATGAGACAGATATTATTAATCTATATATATGTATGATTACACTGCTGGTGTGACTCTGCACCATGTTCAGCCAGAGGAAGGAGAAGTTGTGCTCCATCTGTGTGCAATGTGTCAAAATGCATTCTAGGGCTGGGATTGTGGCTCAGTGGTAACATGCTTGCCTAGCATGCGTGAGGCAATGGGTTTGATTCCAGCACCACATACAAATAAATAAAATAAAGGTCGGTCAACAACTAAATATATATATATATATATATATATATATATATATATATATATATGCATTCTATTGTCATGTATAACTAATTGGAACAAATTTTAAAAAAGAAGAAGAAGAAGGAGGCAGACCAGTAGAATAGAAGAAGGGAATCAGGGAGAGGGAGGTGAGGGAAAGGGAAGATACTGGGGAATGAAGTTGATCAAATTATCCTGTTTTATTGTGTACATGTATGAATATATTATAAGAAATCCCACTGTCATGTATAATTATAATGCACCAATAAAATGGCGGGGGGGAGACGAGTTACAAGGCTCCCGCAGACTTTGGGCAAGGATGGTGATGGCTTATTATTAATTAATTAACCAAATCATTAATATTAACACTCATTCTCTACTTGGTCAATGCTATTAATATTCTATTTCAGATACATCATGGGGAGACCAAGTGTCATGTTCAAGCAACTTCTACAGGGAAACGCATCCTGCATTCCAAATGATCAACCTGAAACCTTCCCCATCAGCCTCGGTTTGAAGTTGAGGAGCATGTGGACGGCAGGGAAGGGAGTTGGGGTGAGTGTGGAGTTCCAAGAACGGGCGACAGCCCCCAATGGCACCAGGAGGAGAGCAGTGTGCGCGGGCCATCCTGGCCTCACTCTTGCTAGGACGCTTGGGCAGCAGATGGATGGGCCCCAGCTGCTGGAGGCAGACAGGAGGAGGAGGGCCGCCTCTCCCAGAAGGACGGCACCACAGCTGCATCCAAAGATTGCCGGGGAGGGTTCTGTAAGAGCCTCTGCGGTTTCTGAGGTTTCAGGGCACCACAGGGTTATCATGAGATTTACAGTGGAATAACCTACTAGTGCCCCTTCCTATATGCAGCACACTGGCATGTCACCCACTCTCCCTGGACCTTGGCATTCTCCCCTGAAAATGGAAACAGCAGTCCTGCTTCCCCAGACTGGTCATGGTGGGTCAAACAGATGACAGTTGTGCTGAGTGGGTGACCATTTGTGATCCACGTGGACATCTGCACCTTCTGGACCAGACAAAGAGCCCGCCATGGCCCATGGGGATGGCTCAATAGGAGGCAGCTCTACCCTCCAGCAACACATGGGCAGGGGGGTCCCACATATGAAGTAGGTCTCACTAAGTTTTCTTCTACTTAGTGCCCGGAGGCTACTGCCCAGATCATTTCCTTGCCACTAGCCTCTGCAAATCCCTCTTGTCACCTATAGCTTATAGTGTTGACCCTGAGGGACTGGTCACAGGCCTGATGTTTCTGCTAAAGCAGAAAAAGATGTTGAGAAAGAGGCAGAGCTGGCAGGATAGAGAGGGGGAACCGAGCAGGGTCTGCCTTCAGCAAGGCCTTCCTTCCAGCCCTTTCTTCCTTCCTCCACTGGACACCAGGACGTGAGACCAAAAGAAAACCAGGAGGGGTGGAGGGCTGGGACACCCACTCCTGACCCCGAGATGGCCTGGGGCTCGGCTTCTCCCCAGTGCTTCCCAAGGAACATCTAGAAGAGAGGCCCCAGCTGTGAGTCATCTGAAGCAGAGAGGAGACCTTGTAAAAATAACTCCAAGTATGAGGCCCCTCTATTCATACAATTCACGATACAAAGAACAAAAAAGCAGGGCAGGAAGCAGAGGAGGAAAGTGTCGTTCATATCAGGTTCCTTCACATGACAACCAGGAGCTCACTCTGCTGAGCCCGTCCCCTCCCCCTTCCTTGGCGCAATTACATAAGCAGAGAGAGGGTCTCCCCTGCACCCTTCCAGCCCCGACCCCACTCTCCTGTTCCTGGTAACCACTGCCAGAATGAAATAGGCCCAGGCTGTGTTCTTGCCTGTCCTATCTGCCCTGGGACAGGGAATTCCTTGAAGATACAGGAGACTCTGTGGAGCCTCAGGGTGGAATTTTTGGCGTTGTGACCATGGAAGGGAGGTCAGAAGGGCTGGCCAAGTCCCCGATGGCATATGTGGTGGGACTTCCTTGAAAGAACTTGGGAGTTTAAAATGTTAGAAAAGCTGGGCTCCACAGCCTGGGGGCTCCATGGGTTTGGACACTCCTGGTCAAATTCAGGGTTTCCTGGGCTCCAAGAGAGGTGGTGCTGCCAACTCCCCTGCTCTCTGCTTTCTGGGAGATCTGGTCTTCAAGTACAGGGAGGTAAGGCCAGGTGTTTTGAAACGAGAGTCTCATGACAGGAAAAGCAAAGTGATAACAGGAATAAGGAGGGATGAGAATTTTTTTAAAATAAAGATCCTGGTGGCACATGCCTGTCATCCCAGCGGCTTGGGAGGATCGCAAGTCAGAGGCCAGCCTCAGCAACTTAGAGGTGCTAAGCAACTCAGTGAGACCCTGTCTCTAAATAAAATACGAAGTAGGGCTGGGGATGTGGCTCAGTGGTCGAGTGCCCCTGAGTTCAATCCCTGAGTTCAATTCTCTGGTTTACTGACTAAACCAGAGAAGCAGAAATAGAATGAGGTGATGGCTGGTGCCTAGGAAAGGCTTTGGCAAGGAGGCGTCAGTGCAGCTGAGACTTAAATGAGTGTCATGTGAAGACCTAGAAGTGAACACTCCAAGCAAAGGGGACTGAAATAGGATGTGCTTGTGTGCGTGGCAGGTGCACAGTGGGTGGCAGCCTGGCACTCCATGGTGTAAGGTAGTGGTTCTCCATCTGGAGTGATTCTGCCCTCTGGAAGCCACCTGGCAGTGTCAGGAGGCATTTTGGGGTCACACCTGGGGAACTGCTATTGGCATCCAGCGGGCAGGGATGCTGCTACACACTTCACAATGCACAGGCAGCCCCTCCCAACATAGGGTTATGGGGCCCACAATGTCCATAGTGCCAGGGCCGAGAAACCCGGATACAGATTTTATGAGTAAGGGAAAGAAGTTTATGCACTCCCAGAGGCACACGCTGAGAACCTACTACTGCCTTGTGCCCATCAGAGTGTGAGCCTGACTCAGGGCTCGGGATCCCATCAGGGGCCAGGGTACCTGCGCTGGGACGAAAGGGAATGGGGTTAGGATGGGCTCTCAGCTGGGAGGAAGTCACTCCAACCTAACGCGGAGCTAAGAAGGAGCTCCCGGAACAGAGACAAAGGAGGTCAAGTGCAGGGGGCTGTGGAGGCTGTCTTCAAGCACACAGATGCCACAAACGGCCGTTTTCTTGCAGCTGATGCCTTGAAAAACTCAAGGCAAGGCCTTGGGTCCAAGTGTCACAGTGAAGGGGGCTAAGGGCACAGCTCTGATAAGTGTGCAATTGAGATAGCACAATTGAGGCCATGTGTAGACAGCTCAGGGCTCAGGAATGAAATCGCCAGGAGGAACACAGCCTGGGCTGAACAGGAGGGGCTTGGGTCCCAGTGATGTAGGAAGAGGCCATCAAACCTAACTACATGATGCCTGGAGGGTGCCGACGAGGAACCCAGAGGTGCTAAGAAGTAAGAGGCTGTTTCAGTGTGACCTCAGATTTGATGACTGCCACAGAGCGTGTTGGTTTCTGCTCTGCTGGGGATGGTGGCACTTAAGAGGTCAGGCCCCCTGGCTACTGGCCAACCTGACAACACTTCAGAATGCAAGCTATTCCCAAAGTCAAGTCAGTCCACAGGTCTGGGGAAGAGGCTGAGATGACCCATGAGTGACAGGAGCTCACCTCAAGGCTGCCCCTCCTCCTCACCTACTGATAGTCTCCATGACCCACCCGAGAGGCTGGGCTCACCTTGTTAGAAAGAGAATCTAGAAGAGATCCTCATCATTTAGAAATGAGATACAATTCTCAGCACAGAAGCAGGCCTGCGTCCTTTCCTGGTCTCTACCCGAAGAAATAATTCTAGTTTGGAGGGAGAGTGGGAAAGAGTGGCTGCCTCGCACTTTGTTTCAACAGAACTTCTGATGGCACCCTTGGGTCCTCATTTGTGTGTGCATTTTTAAACACATTCTAGTTGAAGTCATAGTGTATACACAATTTTGTATCCTGCTTCGAGTGCAAGCATTTTGCCATATTATTAAAAGCTCTTTGTAAATATTGGTTTCAACCACTGAATAACAATCCACTGAAAACTGGGGTACCTCTCTGCCATAGCATGGATCTTAAGTGTCCTCCAAAGCCCACGTGTTAAAGGCACAGCCGCCAGATAGGCAGGACTGGGAGGTGCTTTAAGAGGTGGGGCCTAGTGGGAGGTCTTTGAGTCATGGGGGATAGTGGGACCCTGGTCCCTCCCTTCCCCCTGGATTCCCAGCCATGAGGTGAGTGGTTTTGTTCTGCCATGTGCCTCCTCCATGATGTCACTACAGGCCCAAAACAATGGTGCCATTAGATCAAGGACTGACACCTTTAAAACTGTGAGCCAAAATCAACCTTTTTTCTTCATAAGTTAATCATCTCAAGTATTTCTTATAGTGATGGGAACATGACTAACTCAGAGTCCCATTGCTTCCTAGGATTTATTTCAAATAATACAAGTATTTTCAAGCCAACCCCCAGCGTAAATATGAGAATCATCACCATTTTCTGAGTAGTTACTACTGTATGTTGGGCATTTCCCCACCACACTGAGTGGCTGTGGGGATGGCTTAACATTGGACTGTTACATGCAAAATTTATTCCTCTTCTTCACCCTGGGACTGTTACACTTGGAGGAGGGTTAGTTTCCATTCTTCCTACTCAAACACCAGAGTCTAACCCTCCTGTTTCAGGTGAGAGAAAGCTCAGGATTTCTAGTTAGACACTGGAAAGGAAGGAATGGGGATTAGGCCTCCAGAAGCAGAGGCAATGTGTACAACCTTAAAGTTCCAGAATGGTCATCAGGTCTAGGGATACTCAGGGGTTGCTCCATGACAGCCTGTAAGCCAACCAGCCATTTGTTGATACATATAAAGCTTTACCAGAACATCACCGTGCCCATTCATCTGTGTACTGTCTATGGCTGCTTTGAGCTACACCAAGAGCAGAATTGAAAAGTTGAGTAATTGTGATAAAGACTATATGGTCTGCAAGCCCAAAATATTTAGTATGTAGCTTTGTAAGACAAAGTTTGCTGACTCTTGTGTTTGGAAGTCAACCCTCCTCCAAAATCTGTTCTCCTCCTTGTTTAACCAAGAAGTGTCACTAAAAAGCAGTTGTCCAGTCATGGACCACATTCCTCAGCTCCTCTTGCAGCGAGGTGGGACTCCCTTGACTAGTTCTTACCAACAGAATATGGACCAAAGAATGTGTGTCACAGTTGGGCCAAGTGACATGAGTAGGTGAAGCCTTCTCTGTGTTCCATTTCCTTTCCATCTGAATGCAGAGGACTTATGGGCCAGGGGCAGCATTTCTAAATCTTTGTTTCATTATTGTTCTAGGGAGCCATTTTAGACATTGTTTCCTCCATTAAATTTCAATACTACAGGTATACTCTATTTGCTTATATGTCATTATTCTGTGTTTTATGCAGCAAAATATAAGATTTTTCAGCCTCCAATATTTTTACCTCTTTGGGAGTGATATTGCCCCCCATAGGAGATGCAAGGTCACAAGATGCAAGGCGCCTGGGTCTCTGAAGTACATGGTGGAGGAAGCCAATCACAACCAGGAACACTTACATTTGATAACCAGAAGAACAAAAATAAACTTCTTTCATGTTTAACTCTTGAAATTTGGGAAATAATTATAGAAGTTAATGTTGCCCTATCCAATATAAGATCTGAATTCAATTATTTAAAAAAAGGGATGGATTTCTTAGACATATATTATAAATAGGAATCTTCTCATTAATCCTAAATGAGGTAAATTTAGGATTCAAAGCCCCTATTTTAGGTGGTGAAGCATTTTATCCTGTTAGCTCTTGACTGAAATGGGCTAAAAAATTAGCCAGATTCAAGAGAGGCTGAAAGCAATTCATGGTTACAATCTATAAAAGGGCAACAAATGAACTTCATTCATTTATATCCTCTCTATCTGGACACATCAGTGAGAGGAAAGTGGAAGATTTTTTAAAATATAACTTCAAACAACAAAGGGTGCAGGTGAGGGCTGCTTATGACAGCGACTAGGGCAACTCTGGGGAAAACAGAGAGAATTTGGAAGATTAGAAACTGATGATGAAAGCACAGGATGCCTGGGCCAGGACAGGCTCAGACATCTGAGAAGTCTGTTGTCTAGCAGAAGAGTCATGGGGGTTTGTGACCAAGAGATGCCAGAATAATGATGGGCAAGAATCACACAAGAGGTTGAAATAGGAAGAATCATGTGAAATCTGGTAGCTTATGAGGCAGCCAGGTATTTACTCTCCCAGGTAGGGAGAAAAAAAAATTTCTTCTTAAAAAGAAATGGAATGCCACCCTATCCCCTGTCCCACCCAAGACTCAAGATCCAGGGAGCAGGAGAACCAACCTAGTAACAGGACAGAAGAGAACCCCAGACAACAGCTCCATGGCTGTCCTAAACAGCAACCAGATTAAACTTTAGAACAGAGGACTCGGGGGGGAGGAGGGATGACACATAAAAATACCCAACTGGTTAGAGAGTTGGGAAGGAAAAAATAATGATACAATAATAACAAGTGGGAAAGAAAGAAAGAAAAAGAAAAAAAGGATATTGGGAAGGTCGGGGGGAAGGAAGGAAAGCTAGAAAGAAAGGCAATGAGAAACTCCTAGAAAAACAAAAACTCTAAAAGAAAGTATTCATATCACATTAGTTGGCTCCAAAAGACAGTAACATTAGGCATTAAATGCTTTCAGGATCCAGAAAGGAAATAAATAAACAGGCAGGTCAGAGCTGACACACTGTGTGAATGGGAGGGACTGTGGCAAACTGGAGCCAGCCTCCAGTACCATTATCATATGAGAACTCAGACCATACATGGCAATGTACCATGTTTAAAGCATTGGTTGAAAACGTTAAAAAAAAATCAGTGAGCAAATCTAACAAGTGTGTCCAAGGGCAAACTGTCAATGTACAACATGCCATTTATACATTCCCAACAACAGAAGCCCTATCTGCTGGTTCTTCAGATTTGACATCAACCTGCAGAGAAAGCACAAAAGACTGAATGGCAGGTAAATGCTATCAATCTTACCAATATAAAAGTAAAAACAGGGGTGACAGAAGGTGGAAAGTGGAAGGCACGCTAGGTAAGGATGCTAGTAATGTCAACCTACTGAACAGGGATTCAGGAGGTATTGTTAAGGAACAAGAAATATGACAGCAAGGATCCCACTTATAAAGGTAACAAAATTGAGGAGCTATAAATACTGACATAATTCTGTTGTGAAGATGTGGGGAGGGGAGGTAGGGGGTACAAGTGGGCTAAATTGCCATCTATCATAACAGGAAGTCAGCTGATAATTTCTAAAATGGGGTAAAATTAAAATGTATCAGTATATGGAAGTCAATGACAGAAAAAATAATTTCACAGTTAAAAGTGATTGCCTCAAGGGAGTGGGAACTGCATTAGGAAAGAGAGAGGAGTTTATCATAAACTCTTTTGACCCCTCCCTCCAATCTTTTTTCAAGAAAATCAAACAGATCCACTCATGGGGTTGCCTATGGGGACAGATAATGAACCTTGCAAGGCTGACTCTCTATGAGATACCCTAGAAGGGGTTTAAATGGAATTGACTGAATGAATGGACTAGTTATGGAGGTGTGGGGAGGATGGAGGCAACCAGCAATATAGGATGCAGCACCCAAAGGCTAACAAACAGCAGCAGGACGCTGCTCCCACCCCTACATCTACAGGGCCAGGAGAGGGAGCAGTGTTACTGGAGGACTAAGAAGGGGTTGTAGCTTTAAAAGACAGCCACCACGCAGATCAAATAAAGCAAAGAGGGAGCAGAGGATTGATACTCCAGCCTCTCCTTCTCCTGGTCTTGAATCTCCCACTGATGCCTCCTATTGGCCAAGCCAACCACAGCCAGAGAAAACCAGCCCATTCACGAGATTCCTAGAGGCTAGTCTGCCAGGACATAGCAGGGCAGAGCACCGAACCGGCAATGGGGGTGACAATGGAGAATCACCAGCATGCACCTTCACTGTTACCCAGCCTGCTCCAAGACCTACCTGAGGCTGAAAAAAATCAATTAGACAAAAACACACATTTGCTTAAGAGTGGTAATTCTGACTTCCTCTATTTCATCACAGAATTGTGGGACTACAAGAACGAAATGATAGAGAAGGTCCAACTTCCTCCCATTTTCAATGGTAAATCAATATAGAGGGGTGACCACCATAGGTCAGCCCTGGGTCCTGTCATGAAAGAGAAGAAAGAGATTTAGGAAGCAAGAACCCACCCACTTGACAACTGGGGAGGTCAGACAGGCCCCCCAGAGAGAGATGAAGATACATCGTGGGATGGGCACCCCAGGGGAAGTGCTGTCACACGTGTTCCCAAGTTCCAAGCCTGGAGGAAATTTGTCTCACGAGTAGGGGAGACAAGGACTGAAGGACTCAGACAGGTGGGAGAAGGCAGCCTTGAGACCTGTGTGAGGACAGCAGGAAGGAGAAACAGGTTGTTGGTCATACTGGGGCAGCGTACAGGGGGGATCCAAATGCAAGGCTCAGGAGCCAGGAGTTTATTTTTGGAACAGGATACTGTCAAGGTTTTCTGATCAAGTGACACATCTGAGGCAACAGGGAAACACAGGGGTGAGATGTGCTTGGCAACTGCTCAATCAAAGTCAAAGAGAAAGAAGGTAGGGACATGGGGTGGGAGACCTGCTCTCAGTAGGTGCTTAATATCTGCAGAAGGATGAGGGGGAGGGAGGAAGAGTGGACATAGGTAAGCACCTAACTCAAGATTGAAAGACTCAGTTACAAGGTCATTTCCTCTATTAAGTCTTTCCTGGCCAAAGAGGTCCCACTAACTGAGCACCAAACACCTCATTGAACTCTTGTCTTCTGCTGCATTAATGTATGAATCTTTTGCATGCAAGGATAGTGGCTTATTCATCTGCAAAGATCCTGGCACAAAATTTGGTCTGTAATTAGCACTCAAAAATAAGTGCTACACAGGCTGGATGGAGGGGCACGGGGGTCTATACCAGGGTGGTAGCATGCAACTGTGTTGACTAAAACAGCAGAATTAATCAATAGGACCCAAAGCCTGGATGCTTCCCAGAATGAGCTGGTCTGACGCCTGTCTTTCTTGGAAAGTGGAAGATTATAACATAATTGCTTTATCACTCTGCAAATATTCCCCAGCTTGCGAGGGCATGTTTGGTTACTAACGGATCATGCAGCAAATTAGACACAGGAAATAAACTATGAATGAGAGGGAGGTGGGTGGGGACTCTGGGCAAGAACCAAAGCCCCCTCTAAATACTAAGGTACTATTTAGGAGGATGGGGTCAGACACGTTGGCTTGCTTTACTTTTAGGCTTTGATCAGTCCATTCTGCATAGGGCATCTCTGGAGGATGATAGGGATTGAGTCTGTTTCCATGGTTTTCTCCTCACCATGCATCAACATATCATCCATTACCACAGCTTTTTAAAACTAATCATCTTGGCAAAAAATGATATAAAGCAAAACAGAAATCTTACATTTAGGTTCCAGAATAACAGCAGCTGTTGGAATTAAACAGCCACGCTGATGGCCTCATAATGAATAAGAGTCATTTCCTTTAAAGGCTGTCAGTAGTCAATAAGGGATTTTTGAGTGGTCACCTCCCCAAACAACAAAACTCACCACTTCCAATCAGATGCAGCTGCTGTCTTAAATCCAACATTCCTATTGGCCAGTGACAGAATCACAGTATCTCTTATATCCATGGACCAAAAAATGATTTCAAGGTTTTAACTGGAATTATTGAGACATTTAAGAATCTCTTAGTGCTATACAAGTGGGGGAACAGAATCTGATAAATGTAGTACCAGCAGGACAGGGGTAAGTGGTAGCTAAGTCTCTTTCTTTCATCCAGGTAGGAAGAAAGAATATGCCTGTTTTCTCCTGGTCCCAGAATGAGGATGTCCAGCGACATTCTGCATCTTTAACTACTATACACATCCTAAAGTGGTTTCACCAACCTGTCTCACAAGAACCAACCCAGGGGAGGAGCTGGGCAGGTGCCCCATTACCCTTTCATAGTTGGAAAGTTAAAGCAACCAGCTCTGGGTCTTAGAGAGGAGTCACTGACCCACCTTGTTCTTATGATGCTGGTCTTCTGATGAATGAATACAAAGAAAATGACTTAACTCATTTTTGTATCTCCATATCCTAGAACTGAGTACCCAGTAGGTACTTAAAAAATGTTTACTGCACAGATGACTCCCGGTGTCATGCCATGGCAATAACCTCTCTCTGAACTTGGTTTCTCTATTTATGCAATAAGGATAGTCTTCTCTTTCTAGTTATATATATATATTTTATTGTTGTTGTTGTTTTTGATACCAGGGGTTGAATTCAGGGGCACTTAACCACTGAGCCACATCCCTAGACTTTTCACTTTTTAAAAATTTTATTTAAAGACAGGGTCTTGCTGAGTTGCTTTAGGGCCTGGCTAAATTGCTGAGACTGGATTTGAACTCGAGATCCTCCTGCTTCAGCCTTCTGAGGTACCAGGATTACAAGCGTGAGCCACGCACCCTCTTCACAGTTAACATGAGGATCAAATACAGCCACACATGCCAAGCTCTCACAGCACTGCCTGGGGGGTAGGTGATACCCTGGAATATAAGCTACTGCTATTATTACTCAGACTGTAACTGCTATGAAGAACACAGAATAAGAGAACATAAGAGAGAAGGGCTGCTGGGGAAGATCTTTCTGAGGATCTAACACTGGACCAAGACCTAAGCAAAGGAGAAAACGATGCTCAGCTAAGTCCAGGGGAGCACAGGAGACAGGAGGCCTGACAAGAGTAAAGGCTTGGAAATACATGGCCATAAACTTGATGTATCTGAAGGCCAGAAGGAAGTGGCAGTTTTGTGATTATTGCAATCTAATGATTTTTATGTCCCAATTTCTACCCCTAATTTTTAGGTGGCAATGTGGATTATCCATTTAAATAGCAGCTCCATCTTAGGCAGAGTCCTTAGGGGCTGTTCCAAAGGTTTGATCAGAGTATCTCAAATAGATCTGTAATACCTGCTTTGCTGAAAGTTTTTTTTTTTTAATATTTATTTTTTAGTTGTAGTTGGACATAATATCTTTATTTTATTTATTTATTTTTATGTGGTGCTGAGGATCCAACCCAAGGTCTTGCATGTGCTCTATCGCTGAGCGACAACCCCAGCCCCTGAAAGTTTTTTTTTCCCTACAGCACTGTTCATAGATTTTTTTAAAATGAATTTTAATATTTATTTATTTTTTAGTTTTCGGCAGACACAACATCTTTGTTTGTATGTGGTGCTGAGGATCAAACCCGGGCCACATGCATGCCAGGCGAGCGCGCTACCGCTTGAGCTACATCCAGCCCTATAGATTTTTAAAATACTTTTTAGGCCTTAAGCAACTGGCTGGGAAAATGAGGCTCCAAGTCACCATGATCCTGGAAGTCCCCAGCTTATGCTCAGCCACAGCTGCTGAGAGCAATTTCCCAGCATCCACCCCCAGTTGGCTTCCTCCCCCAGCAGGCCTCACCAAGAAGTCAATCTGGTAAATGGGGACAAACAAGACAAGTCAAAATAGTAAGCTCTGGACAGCAACACCCATGAATATGTGGAATCCCAGTGGGGACTGACTGCCTCGTCCCCAGAACCACCCTTGCACCCTCCAACCCCTACCATGGCTAAGCAATCCCCAGAACTGTCAACTGTCTTCTGAAGGAACTGAGAACCACATCCTGGAACTCAAGTTACAGAAACGTCTGCAGCCAGCCCTTCCTCAGGCTCAGCAAGTCAAGTAGCAAAGGAAACTTGGGAATCTCATGGTTCATTCAGCTAATTCTGGAAGCATGCCACAAATGCAAAAGATGGATGAATTTTACTGTTTAAAATGTCTTAATTTTGTTTGTAAACACAAAAAGGGAGTAAGTTAAATGTAAAAAAAAAAAGGAAAAGATGATTTTCCATATGCTTATTAATATTCTTAATATATAAAGAAAGCTTCAAAATCAATAAGAAAATGATAACTATCCAAGGAGAAAAATGAGTTATAAACTATCCACAAAATAAGAAATACAAATGGCATGAACACATAAAAGAATAGTTGACCTCAAGAGAAATCAATAAAATGCAGATTCAAATAACCTATCAAATTGAGTAAGTTTTTAAATCATAATGCAGTGTTGGCAAGAATGTGGAGGAAACAAGCAAACTCATATACTGATAATCGAAGGAAACTAGTAAATGGAACAATATCCATCAAAACTTCAATGTGCACGCACCCTGACCTGGGAATCAATCCTGCAGAATGGTCACGTTACATGCACAAAATCATATGTTCAAAGATTCCAAGTATTGACAAGACTATAGAGAAGCAGCCACGTTCATTGCTCTTGGGAACTCAAGTTAGTTTCATATTTATGAAGAGAAATTTAGCAAAATGCGCCAGGGCTGGCCATGTGGATGGTCCCTCACCCCTTTCTCTTGGCTGTGCCAAAAAGTTGGGAATGGGGAATTTGTATCCAGAGAAGTAAAATACGTGCCATTAGCTCTGTTTCTCCTAAAAATCAGGAAAATTAGACCAGGCATGACATCTACTATACCAGGCATGACAACCCCTATTTGAATGTCCCCACCAAAACTGATGTTGAAATTTAGTCCTCTCTGTGAGAGCCAGGGGAACCTTGGGAGGTAACTGGGTCACAAGAACTCTGCCTTCACAAATGGATCCACAGATAAAGTGGCTTTGTTATAGAAGTGTGCTGCTGGTGGTGTGCTTGCTCTGTCTCATCAAGTGATACCAGGTGCTGCTTTGGGAACCTTCAGAGTCCTTGCCAGCAAGAAGCCCTTCATCAGATGCAACTCCTCAACCTTGGATCTCCCGACCTCCAGAACCATGAGCTGAATAATCCTTCATTCTTTATAAATTACCCAGTGTGTAGTAATTAGTTACAGCAACAGAAAACAGATGAAGACAACATTCTTGCAAAGAGGAGGGATGGTCCCTATGAGGAACTGGATGAGGTATAGTGTGTGGGGCTGAACCCAGGGAAGCAGGCATACTCCAAAGAAAGAACAACAGCTCAGAAAACAGACTGCCATTACAGGATCTTCTTGGATGATCAAGTCTCTCCCAGAGAAGAACCTGGGGGCAAAGTCATCTCACCTCCTTGGGCTGTAAGTGACATTGAGAGGGAGAGGACTCATCTTCAGCTGGGGAGCAGGAGCATCTTCCCTGGCCTTGTAGGCAGTCAACAGCATTGACTCCCTCATAGAGGGAATGGTCTCTTCTAAAGGCAAGCAGAAAACGCTCACTACTTTCCTAGGGCCTCCCATCGCCTCTGTCCAAGTGCTTAGGGCTCTCACAGTTACCCAGGCTCGTCCAGTGAAGACCTTTCCATTGGCTTCTTTAAGACAATCAGTATTTATTTTCCCACAGTGGTGCTAACTTTCTAAGAGTTCCAGAAAGCGGTGGCTATTAAGATCCTGGTCAAGAAAGGAAAACATTCCCAGTTGGGTAAGACAAGGGCCCTTTACATAATAGCTAGCTCCTCAGAAATGCCATCTGCTACTTTTGAGCTGAGAGGAACTGGTTTACTCTCCTTCACTCCTCAGTACTGACCTAGGCAAGTGCTCTACTACTGAGCTACATCCCAATTCTGAAACTGGCCTACTATTAAGGACCTGTCCCTTTGTCATTTCTCAAACAAAATAAGTATAGAGCAATGACATTCTTTGCCCCTAGGGACATCCTCCTAGGTGACAGGATTAGAGGTTAATGGAAGTTGAGCATGTGGGTTGGTGGAATGAACTGGCAGCCCATGGCTGGCACAGAGGTGCACCTTAGTTGCAAAGAATAACAGAGAGAAGTCCTTAGCTGCTTGGTGCCAAAATGATTTCTAATTAAACTCACCAGTAAATGAAAATGTATCTTGATTTTCCAAAGCTCATCTCACATATATCTTGCTTTTGCTTTTCTGGGGTCCTGGGGTGACACATCAGCGCAGGGTGTGGGGGAGGGGGCTATGTTTCAGGAGTTCACAGTTGTCAATGCTCTGAGCTATTTCAGTGACAAAGACACAGTCCTCTGTGAGAAATAAACTGGGCATCCAAGGAGATATTTCTCTATTTTCCAAAGGACCTGTGCTGTGGCTCTAACAGGCACCAGACTTTCTGGCCACCTTATTGCTACCACTGCCCTGCACTGTCCCACAGCAGACATGGATGTCAGAGGCAGCAGTGGCCCTTCAACCTGGTGCAGCTTGGAAAAAGGTTTCTTCTCCGCCTGACAAGAACCAACCTGTGTTCTCTGAGCAAGGATGCAGGATTCCCACCATCCGAAGGTAATGGGACCCCCTCTCCCATTCCAACTGGTCAAGGGGTAGAAAATAACCACAAGATCCAAAGGAGGCCCCACTACTGACTTCAGTCTCTATGGGAAGAAAACATAGGAACCTCCAAGGGCCACAGGGGCCCCGCTAGTGCTTACTTAACTCCAAGAGGAAATTGCCCCACAGACACCCATCAACGGATACAAAGACACCAAGACCAAGGGCAGTGACAATCCCAACGGCCACTTCCAACCACCTCCTGGGCATAAAGAAATGGAAAAATTTCAACAATGCAGCAAAAATACTTATTTTCTCTCAGTCCATCAGTTCTGGGTGACTTTTCACTTGGGGCCACTATACACACACATGTGCAAAACTACACATACACACCATACATATTAATTTATATGAATTGTTATGTATTTAAATACATGTTGATTTGTTTGTATTTATGCATATATATGCACACACGAATGTCTGTATGTTTGTGTGATATTTTATATATAAGCCAAGAGCCAGGGCAGTGATGCACACCTGTAATCCCAGTGGCTTAGGAGGCTGAGGCAGGAGGATCATGAGTTCACAGTCAGCCTCAGCAAAAAGTAAGATGCTAATAAGCAACTCAGTGAGACCCTGTCTCTAAATAAAATGCAAAAAGGGGCTGGGGAAGTGGCTCAGTGGTCAAGTGCCCCCTGGGTTTAATCCCTGTACCAAATAAATAAATTAAATTAAATAATTATATATTAATCAAGAACTCCTGGTGGAATAAATATGAAAATCTAAAAATAAAATAAAAGGAAGCTGTGGGAAGGGAGGTGGGACTGATAACTTGAAGGCACTGAACGTTGTCACAGCTAAAAGAACCCAGGAGATGCATCTGCAGCAACCACTGACACGCCCCTCCTTGCAAAGCACCTGCCATCTCAAGCCCCTTGACAACTTCCACCATTCGCCCTCTTTCTAAGTTTTAAAGTAACTGAAGTTTCAACTCTAAGATTCTCAACAATTCTATTTCCTAACCATATTATACAAGCCCATCTCATCAAGCTGGGCCAAGTCATGGTGATGTTTTGAATTGGTTAGTGAAAAAGCCTCCCTGGGAATGAATCCTATAGAGCAAATCCTCTGTGGGACCTGTCCAGTTTCAGTGGTCACTTTCTGGGACAAAAATAGCTGGCCCTAAGCTGGGAACTGGGCAGACCTGTGAGAGGGGCTGGGCAGAACATTCCATGGCTCTGCTCTATGGCCCCAATGTTCTAACGGGGAAAAGGAGTTAACTCCAAGACCCCACCCAGTATTACGCAGTGCTAAAAAATGACAAAATCATAGAATTTGCAGGGAAATGGATGGCATTAGAGCAGATTATGCTTAGTGAAGTTAGCCAATCCCTAAAAAACAAATACCAAATGTCTTCTTTGATATAATGAGAGCAACTAAGAACAGAGCAGGGAGGAAGAACAGGAAGAAAAGATTAACATTAATCAGAGACATGAGGTGGGAGGGAAAGGGAGAGAAAAGGGAAATTGCATGGAAATGGAGGGAGACCCTCAATGTTACACAAAATTACATATAAGAAGTTGTGAGGGGAAGGGGAAAATAAACAAGGAGGGAAATGAATTACAGTAGATGGGGTAGAGAGAGAAGATGGGAGGGGAGGGGAGGGGAGGGAGGATAGTAGAGGATAGGAAAGGTAGCAGAATACAACAGTTACTAATAGGGCATTAGGTAAAAATGTGGATGTGTAACCGATGTGATTCTGCAATCTGTATTTGGGGTAAAAATGGGAGTTCATAATCCACTTGAATCTATTATATGTAATATGAGATGTCAAGAGCTTTGTAATATTTTGAACAACCAATAAAAAAAATAAATAACAAGTCAAAAAAAATAAAAATTCTGACAAGGCCTGCAAAAAAAAAAAAAAAAAAAAAGACCCCACCCAGGCAAAGGCCATCACACCAGAGGCTTAGGGCCACAAAGTCAAAAAGGGGATGCGTCACAGCTGCGAGTGAGTAACATGGCATGGGAGTGGCCGAGCACCAGGATGCCCTGCTTGTGCCCGAGTGGAGGTACTGGCTAGACTGGGCACTGGGGCTCGCTCAGGACGATGCAGTTAGCTCAGATGGTCTCTTCCACCTCTAGGGTCCTCTCATCCACAATGACATGAACCTGACTCGTCGGCATCAGGAATGACCTTGCTGCATTGACACGCAAGCCACAGAAGTGACTGACTGCTGTGACTTCTGCACAGCCAGGCTAAACACTGACAGGGTCAACTGCAGAGATTGAAATGGAGAAGAAGGGCCAGGGCAGCAGGGGAAGCACACACCAGGGAGGGAGCCAGGGTCCTTGCCTTGCTCCTGGATGCTTGGGGCAGGACCAGGCACTGCTTGATTCAGCAAGCAGCTGCAGGGAGGGCATTCCCTCTGTGGACAGGGCTGGGGTCCTGGGGACAATAACCACAGCAGCCAACACTTACAGCACTTACACTGCACCAGGCACACCTAGGTGTTTTAGACATATTAACTCATTTAATCTACAATGTAACTCTGTTGTGTACATCTTATGCCATTTTACAGATGAGGAAATCCAGGAAGTAAGTAGACTTGAAAACCCAGGCAGTCTGGATCTCACCGAGGACAGCCAGGGCCTGTGCTCCCACACAGGTCTGGATTAATGAGTCAGTGTGAGTGTGGACAGAGCATGCCACCTGCTGAGTGCCAGAGACACACTACGCAGAGGCACCTCTGAGTGCACCAGCTCTGGGGTTCTGTCTTCTGCTATCCTCTTCAATAACCCTGCCTGCCTGGTCAACACCTGCTCCAACTCTAGCTCAACCATCACTTCCTTAGGGACACTGTCTCCGACTCCCCAAAACAAAGTATGACTCCATGATTGGCTGAGACAGCCCCCTCCACTTCATCTTCCCATTGCTTTCCAGAGTTGACCTCATTTGCTTCTCTGCTTACTTAAACATTTCCCTCCCAGGCTAGACTCTCCTCTGTCCAGCAGAACTTTCTGCAATAAAGGGAACTATTTCATGTGTACACTGTCTGCTGTGGCAGTAGCTCCTAGCCACGTGTCACAGTTGAGTGCTTGAAATCTGGCTACTGCAACTCAGGATCTGAATTTTGGATTACTTAATTGTAATGGATTTAAATTTTAAAAACCCTATGTGTCTAGTGGCTACAGTTACGGGAGAGCAAAGGCCTAATCCTCAGAAAGAAGGGCCTATGATGTGTTGCAATCTCCCAGAGATTGACAGCCCTGGATGCAATACACATTTTTGAAATGAATGAACAAGGAAAGAACATGTGGGTGAATGGAAGAATACCCAGGAGGGTGCTGATGGTGGAGAAAGAAGCAGGATCTAAGCAGGACAAATTCTTCCCTTGCATTGTCCCACTGACCTATAAGGTGCCACCATCCCCGGCCATCATGCCTCATCCCCCAGGTCTTGAGAGGCTTTTTGGAAGAGTGACCTGCTGCTCTACCCTCGACAGCCTCTGGTCCGTGGGCATCAGGAGCCATAAATGCCTGTTTCTATTACTCCCCACACCAGCCACGAAGCACGTCTTCTGCAGACTGCCTTATTTCATGGACTGGAAATGCACAAGGGTAAAGCAAGTAATCATCTCCAATAAAGATTATTTGTCCCAAGGGAGGGATCGTCATCCCTGCATCCCCGCTCCCAGCTCTGCACAGACGGAGCCAGGCAAGTGTCGATGTGTCCTATCAGGCTGCCTGCCTCTGACACTTGGCGGAGAAGCAGGAGCGGAACAAACAGTGGCTTACATGACTCAGGGCAGACTCACGGCACCCTGGGGTCAAATTCCAGTTCTGCCACTAAAAATGTCACATGGCATGGTGAAGCCTCACAGGCCTGCCTCAGGAGCTGCTGCTCAGTGTTCATTCAGCTCTTATTTATGAAGCTTCTGCTGTGTCCAGGCTGTGTGTGAGGTGCTGGCAGTATTTGGGGGGACAAGGTGACTATGGTTCCTGCTCAACAGGATACTGTTCTAGCAAGTGCCAAAGGAAAAGCATACAATGTGGGCTGTGAGGGATGCTGTGGTTTGGATATGATTTGTCCTCCAAGGGTTCATGTGTTGGTCTTCAGTGTGGCCATATGAGAGGGGATGGAACCTTTAAGAGGCGGAGCCTAATGGGAGGCTGTTAGGTCACTGAGGAGCATGTCCTCCAAGGGATTAAGGTTGTTCTTGTGGGACCCTGAGTTATTTCTCTCTAGAGGTTTGTCATAAAATGAGCAAGCTTGACTCCAACGTTTGCCTGGCTTTCTGTCTTGCCATGCGATCGCTCCCTCTTGGTGTGTTCCCACCTTGATGCCATCCACCGTGATGTGATGCAGCCAGGTGGGACTTGCAAAAGCCTGTGCTGTGCTGTTTGAACTTTCTGCCTCCAAAAGGGAGAGCTAGCTACACTTCTTTTCTTTATAAAATCTGCACCAAGCATTTAATACAGTACAGAAAATGGCTTAATGGGGGGTGGGGGGTGAGAGAGTAGGAACCTGGAAAGGAGAGGGAGCCAAAGGAGGTAGGAGGATGCCAGAGATACTACAGCGACTGACATGTTTCTGTGGGCATCGTGAGCTGCTCCCCAGAAGCATGAGCACTGAGGAGACCTGAAAGTCCCTGCTCTCTCTGCTTTCCTGAGAGGTGCTGCCCAAAGCCCAGAAGGAAATAGCTGGTCAGAGAAGGGCAATAAGGAGATGACCAAAAGACCCATAGCAGGGTAGGGCTGGACCAACTGAGTGCAGTTTGAAGATAGTAGGGCAAAATATGTTAATGTCCTTGATCTTCTCCAACATTTGAAGCATCTCCTTCCCCTGGCCTTCTCCTCTGAGAAAAAACTAGGTTGGAGTTCTAATTCCATTCCTGCTCCTCAAAGAGACAGGGCAAATTAGCCGTAGCAGGTCTGAGGCCCCTGTGGTTTGTCACTTGGGTCCAGGAACCACCTGACTCATTCCTGATTGAGTCCTCACTTGAGATGAATGGGTACAGTCCCCTTTCTCAGGGACTGCCTAGCGTATTGGAAGAGACAGTCACGCATAAATCACCTATCTGTGAGGCAAAATGTGCAACAGATGGGCACATGTGCTGTGGGGGTGACACCAACAGTGGAGATCCAGAGTGGCTTCAGGAAGACACAGCCTCTGGGCAGAACCTTGAAGGACGTACAGCATTGTAACAGGTGGGAACAGGGAAAGGGTTTAAGTAAAAGAGAGGACAAAAGTCTGAGATCAATGGTTCTCAACTCAGGCTCCATGTTAAAATCACCATAGAAACTTTTAAAAACAGACAGATGCCCAGACCCTGTCACCAGAGATTCTGATGCAGTTGATCTGCGGTGAGATCCAAACACTGGTATTTATTTTATGCTCCCTGGGGGTTGAGGGCTACTACCTGGATCAGCAGCAGCAGCATCACCTGGGTGTTTGTTAGGAATTCACCGCCTCAGGCCCCACACAGGCCTCCTAAATCAGAATCTGTACTTTAACAAGGTCCCGGGATATCTGTACACACATTCCAGCCTGAGAAGTCCTACTCTAGGGCATGGGAGGAAGAGTGAGGAGCAGCATTAAAACCATCCAGACAGCATTTTTCTGATCAAAGGCACCTGGCTCACTACCATGGGAAAGGAGATGACCAAAACCAGCACTGGTCCTGCATCAGATGGCTGGCCTCTACCGGACACTGTGGGATATTGAAAGAAGGGTCACCATACAGCACAGAGACAGGAGAAAGGAAAGAAAGAATGAGGAGGGGAATGTGCAACCAATGTTCTGAGGAAGGCTGGAATCCTGTGAGGAACGTAAAGAAAAAGCCACCTGGACCACGCATATGTGACTGGGTAGAAGACACACACACACACAGTATGAAATTCAAAATGGCACTGAAGATGTGCCAGGCTTTAAGAGCTATGGCTGGAAGCCAAGGGTCCTAAATCAAATGCATCTGCTCATTAAAATGGAATTTCCAAAGAAATGATTAAGCACGCCACTCTTCTGAAAACTAGCACTCTTGCTTCTGAGAATTAATTCAGAGCTAACAAGCCGAGCAATGGTCAGCTGCATGATGCTACTCTGCATCCTCCCTTCCTCAAGCACCATTCCCAGGAGCCACCAGGATTTACCACGGCTTCCTCTGCCATCCCCCCGAGGCCTCTGCAGTCATCAACCAAATCTCTGGAACGGGACCTAAAAGACGCCTTCCCACACCACAACACCAGGACTCGCATGTGGGACTCCAAGTACCTCCTACACGCAGGAACTTCCCAGGTGCGTCTGCTTTCTGTGGTGATGATTCAATGTATATTTGGTTTTGTTTAAATTTGTGTTTTACAACAAGTCTGTACCACACAACTCACCAGCGATTCCTCAACCCTCCTGCCCACCACTACAGCACCTGGAAAAGCTAACTAATCCCTTTCCCAGCCTCTCCTACATCTAGGGATGACCACACACTATTCCTGGAACTGACCAGAAACACTAGGACAAAAAAACCAAAGCACCATGAAAGGCAAAGCAGAAGACTGAAAAAACTCCTGTCTGTCCTTGATGTCACCGTGGAACTTCAGAGCAACACCAGATAACCACTGCCTCCACCCAAGCTTCTTGCTTTGTGAGAAAATGTACGTACTTCTTACATCACTATTTGTTCATTTTCTATTACTGATAGACAAAAGTCTTCTCCATTTCTCTCACTCCTTTTGCTTCACCTCCATGCCTATTTAGTTTTTTGCACCAATCTCCAGACTGTTCCCTTTTGCATTCTTCTTCTATTCCAATGCTTCGCCCCCAACTCACAAAATAACAGCAGAGTCACACGACTAGCCCCCACTTCTGAGATATCAAGTCTTAATGTCCCATCCTTGATCCTCAGGTAGCAATCTCTTCTC
Source organism: Callospermophilus lateralis (assembly GCF_048772815.1). NCBI lineage: Eukaryota > Metazoa > Chordata > Mammalia > Rodentia > Sciuridae > Callospermophilus > Callospermophilus lateralis. The sequence goes on along the minus strand of NC_135310.1, from coordinate 112,484,113 downwards.
TACACTAAAACATCAGAATCGCTCCAAATTTGCCCAGAGCTGTAAAGAACAATGAGCAAATTCCATTATTATGTTTCTTCACACCTTGGATTACTGTTATGAGCTAATAAAAGCACATAAGGATATTTCTCCAGTGTATTTATAGTTAACAAACCATGAATTTCATAGCAGGTATCAAAACTCAGCCAAACTCATTCAGGCTGACACATCAACAAAGACAGAAGGCCTTGAACAAAAGTAGCTACTCCTGAGAGCAGATGTGTAAATAGAAATATAATTTATGAATTAGCTCAGTGTTCTTTCCAATGCAGACTGATAAAATCTGGACACTACCTAGCTGAGCCAGGGAACCAGAGTCTATTACCAGAGTCTAATCAGATAGATATGTGATCAAGAAAAGTATATTTTAATCTTGAATAAGTTTAAGATTCCCATCTTTCATTTTACCACTTAGCATATGTTTAAACTGACATGTTTTCGGCAACTATCGGCATGTCTTGGCCTCCTTGAGGTTGTAAAGTGCTCAAAGGCAAGAACTTTGTCCAAATGGCACTGTGTCCTTCCATACTGCACCTACCCTAGAGCCAAGTCTGCTACCATCCCCAAAACAAAAGCAACCAAGTCAAAATTGAAATTGCATGGCAGCTGCCAGTCACAACCAAACAACCATTTCTTACCTGTACATGCTACAGAAATGAGTCACATTTTCAGGGCTCCCTCATTTCAAGAATGGTTCACATTTTTTTATGACTCAGATAAGCCACTCCATTCCTACTTTAGCACGTAAGGAGTGTGGAGATGGACAAGCACCCCAAGATTACCTTAGTAGGCAGGGAGGCAGACCACGCAGGAGACTGGAAGTTTATTAGGATCAACCACAGGTCAAACCAGTTCTATTTTTTTTTTTTTTAAAGCCAGTTCTTTCTAATGGCAATGCTCCACTGCCAAAAGAAGAACATCATTGCTACCACGTTCAGTATCCATTCATCAGCCCAAGGACTGATCTATTTATTCTTTACAAGTGGTATTTTCCCCCATTGTTAATTTTGTCTTTCTCTTTTTTATTTGTTCTTTTTAGGTACACATGAGTGTAGAGTGTTTGTCTCTTAATCACACACCACACATGAAACTTCAGAAGGGTTACCTTTCCCTAACAATACATATGAGCAAAAAAAAAAAAAAAAAATTCTTATCAGATCACACTGAATTAATATTCTCAGGATTCTCCTGAAGTGATCAATTTCTAGAATGTTCTCTGACCAGTGTGCCCCAGTCCTTCACAATACCCTAGTGGATTTTCTTTTTAAAAATAATTTTTTTTTTGTAATTGTAGATGGACAACATGCCTTTAGTTTATTTGTTTATTTTTTTTATGTGGTGCTAAGAATCAAACCCAGTGCCTCACACATATTATGCAAGTGATCTGCCACTGAGCTACAACCTCAGTCCTAGTGAACTGGATTTTAAGGAGTGATCTTTATGCACCCTGCACTTGCCTATTGGTGCTGGGAAACTGTTTGGAACCAGTTTCTTCAAAGCTAAACTGTCTATACTGAGGTACCAAGAGCCCATCAGTTCTGACGTCTCCCAAACTGTCCCCAGTGTGCAGTGGAGAACCAGCTTGGTGGTGGCTTTCCCTCACATCCTTCCGATTTGGGTGTGTGATTTTTCATGACCTCAAATCATTTACCAGTAAATCGAGGAGTGGAAAAAACCAAGGGACTTTATAGACCAAAAGCTCTGGTTTTGAACCCTGCTCAGTGTGACCCAAGCTTTAACTTCTCCAAGCCTTGTTTTTTCTCATCTGTAAATTAACAGCTGCCGGAGGAGGGGGCATTTCAAAGATTACAAATAGCAGAGGAAGCTTTGGTCTAGAGGAAATGCTCAGTACTGGTCAATTATCAATAATCATTATTCTTAGGACCCTAGTGGAACATTCCAGAAAACACATTCAACTTTGCAACCATGGAACCAGCCAAGAACAGGTACTACACATGATGTGTGCATCTGTTCAGAGTTTCCATTCCATGGTTGGTGTGTCTTCTTTCTGTGTACATGTGCAGGGGTCTGCCTTAGAGTCCAAGACCCCAGGGACGGGAGGAAGTGGGTGCAGGGCAAGGTCTTGGACAATGCAGCCTAGGAAGGCATGTTCCCTCCAGAGGCGGTGCCTGTTCTTTTTTCTAGGAGATCAGCCTGACCATCACAATTCTGGGATAAACCATGCCAAGGCCCCAGGGCTAACCCTGCAGCAACCCCCTCATCATTCAATGCAAAGGAGTCCATACCCATTACTGGGCAGTTGTTCCATGAAGAAAAGGATCACCAGTCACAAAGGCAAGTTACCCCAATCCACTGGCACTACCAGGAGAAAACTAGAAATTTCTTCATCTTGGACATGATGGGGTGGGAGTTTCAATGTTATTTGTAGGAAGGACGCATGTGAATGTTCCATATCAAGTCACACAGTCACTCCCCTTCCCAGTCCCAGGCTTTGGTAATCGTTAGTAGAGCCATCTGCTCAGCCTAATGAAATGTGCAATCTCCTGTACATATAATTAGTGAAGTCATTTTAATTAATTAAACAAATTAATTAATTGCAAGGATATCGCAACCATTTCCCAGGAACTGTATCCAACTCATTTATTGTGCATGTGTCTTCGGGGCTCCTACTGAGGGCAGAGGCCCATGCTAGTGCTCAGAGAAAATAAAGACGTACATTGTGCACCATGAGCAGAAACGAAGCCCAACTGGTGCCCATCCCCTTCTCCTTAGGGTGACCAATTCATCCTAGCTTTCCTGGGATTGTCTTGGTTTTAAAATTGAAAGTCCATGTCTTAAGAGCACCCTTGGTCCCATGCAAACTAGGATGGTTGGTCACTACTTCTGCTGCTTGACCTGGGTCAAAGTCATCACTGGACAGTCACCACTGTAAAGGAGATGGAAAATAGTAGGTATCCTGCAGCCCTAGTCCCTGCTAATGGCAGACACCTGCTAAGAGAACAAGGAGCTCCATTTGCTCAGCTCCAAATCCTTCTCATCGGAGTTCCAGGCACTGCTTTCAGGATATAGGAGGCTTGAGGAATTAAATCTATTTGTTATCTATGCCTAAGTGTCATAGAGGCTCCAGGCCAGAAAAGAACGTCAAAGTCTAATGTCATCACTCACCCAGAGCTTAAATCCCCTTCACAGTACCCTCCACAAGTGTCCTCTCCTTACCTGCCTCTAGTCCTAAAGTCACTCTTCCTAAATTCTTTAAATTCCTAAAATGTCTCTCTCATCAATCTCTTTTGGGGGACCATATGATGGTGCTTCAAATAAAACTTCTTGGGTTTTGGGGGGGTTTTTTTGGTGGCACTGGGGATGATCCCAGGGATGCTCTTCCACTGAGCTATATCCCAGCCCTTTTTATTTTGAGACAGGGTCTTGCTAAACTGCCCAGGATGGCCTTGAACTTGTGATCCTACTGCCTTCACCTCCCAAGCAGCTGGGATTCCAGGCGTGCGCCACCCATACCTGGCTGAAACACAGTTTTTAAGCTCCTCTCAAGTCGTCTGTTTTCCAGGCCCAATTTCTTCAACTGTTTACTCCATGACTTGGTTTATGTAAAGCTGAGGTGCCACCTTGGTCTCATTATGTCTCCTGAGGCCCTTGGGATCTGGCGCTCAGCATGGCTTTCACACCAGTCATCGGGCTCCTGGTGGATCCTCTACTCTCTTGCAGCATCTGTGGGTGCCAGCACCCCCAACACACACACTGACTCATACCAACACCCTGATGCTGTTTCTGAACATGCTTCTGTTGAGCCCCAAGTGCATCCATCTGCCACAGGACTTTCCCAGAGCTTCCACTCCATCTGGAGTCCTGGGAGACCAGAAACCCACAAGATGGTAAGAAAACACAATATAAATTACAGACTGCCAATTTCCCAGTTACAAACAACTTGCTCTAAAGGGTTCCTTCAAAGTAATTTCTTTTGAATGCTGACAGCCTGCAGCCACACAAAACATATTTAAAATGATGGTCAGACTCCCAGGCCAGCCCACAAAAGCCTTTTGAACTAATAACGTACCTGTAGCATAAAACTAACAGTGCTATTTTAACCATACATAGCCACCATACTACATATGGTGGTTTCCACAGTGACATGCACTCTACCTTCCATTTCAGAGAACTAGACGCAAGGGGTGCTGAGCGTTGCATTGCTCTACCAAGTTGTCAGGGGGCAAGCAGGCCTCAGAGGACAGCTAATTCTGGACACCAGGCTCTCTGGCCCAGTCAGGTCCCTGGGTCCTTTAAAGTATGTTGTGCTGAGGATCTGGCCTACATACACAAGGGCCAGTTAGGACTAAATGAGCCACGAAGCTGCAGCCAGCAGAATGTCTGGAAGGTAGTAGGTGATAACGGCTATGAGGTTGGTTGGTGGGTTTGTGGGGCTGCTGTTTTTCAACAATCCACTACAGACAAGAGGACAGGGTATTCCACAAAGTCAGAGATGCAAAACTAGAAATGTCACAAATGAGCTTTTCTTCTCTGAATTCTCATGCAGCGTTCACAGTGATAAGAGAGAACATGTCCAGACACCTAGCTGAGAGCGGTAGGGATGTCTTATAGAATTGCAAAGCCTCAGTTCCTCCTTATGGAAGCTCCATATCCTTCCTTCCTCCCACCCCAAGCATCCCTGACACCACCCACACCCAGCCCCCGTACCCCACCGACCCCGCTCTCTTTTTGTACCAGGGATTGAACCTAGAGGCACTTAACCATTGAGCCACATCCCCAGCCCTTTTAAACGGTTTTATTTAGAGACAGGGTTTCTCTGAGTTGCTTAGGGCTTCAGTTGCTGACACTGGCTTTGAACTTGCAATCCTCCTGCCTCAGCCTCCCAACCCATTGGGATTATAGGCATGCGCCACCGCACCTGGCCCTGCCCTTCTTTTTTTAAGGAAGAGGAGGAGACAATCAAGAAAGGACAGAATAGAATGTATGGTTCTGTCTCCCTGGGCAGCCCACCTGGAGCAGGAGGAGCACTGCTCACCTGGAGAAAGGTAGATGTTCCTAGGGACCAAGCTGCTGCCTGGAGTCTGAAGGCCAGAGTTATGAGAACTTGCTCTACAGCTCTGCATCCACTGTTGCTCTGAACTTACTAACTAGACAAACTCCCAAACCCCAGCTCCCTCATTTCTACACTCCACATCCTCCTCCAAGGACTGACTCGTGCCAGTAATCACTGACAGTAGTAATAACAGCTGAACTTTCTGCACTCATACCCACACTGTTTTATGCACATGGTGTGAATTCACTGGTTTCAACTGCACAAAAGTCTGATCAGCTCATAAGTGAGCACTACAGGAGCCACTGAGCACTGAGCCTTTTAAGGCTCTGATGATGTGTCAGCTCTAGCCCCAGTCCCAGTGGGACTCAGCCCTATGTACTACTGGCTAAATGTCACCAACTACCATCAGGTGTATTCCACAAGACAGAGATGTGAAACTAGAAAAGTCACAAATGAGCTTTTCTTCTCTGAAGGCAGCTCAAGGGCTGCCTCCTCACCTGACCATCCTGAGACTCCAAAATGCCCCCTGCACCTGCATCTTGCTTCTCCCCACAGCACTTGTTACCTGCTAAGCTACTACAAGTCACAGGCATTTGTGCTTGCTGGTCTCCCTCAACTAGACTATGAGCTCCATGACCCCAGGGAATCTCATCTGTTGTCATCAATGCTATATCCCCAGCACCCAGAACAGTGCGAGTGACATGGTGGGAATTCAGTATTTGCTGAATGAACAAATCAGTCTATGTTGATATGGAGAAAAATGGCCATAGTATGTTATTAGGCAAAAGAGAGCAAGCCTCTAAATTATACATATGTAATGATCTCATCTGAGTAAATACATTATTGTTTGTACATCTGTGTGAGTAGCGCAGAAAAATAAGTCTAGAAAGATACACATGACAGGGAGTGACACTGGCCCAATTTTATTGCTATATTATGTGCATGAACAAATATGTAACCCTAGATCCCATCAATATGTATAATAATATGCACCAATAAAAATATGGAAAGAAAAAGAATATACTTGAAAATGTTCCTTGTGGCACAAGAGGTATAAGGAAGCAAAGACAGTTTTTAACTTCCTTCTAAATGTATTACAAAGATACACACTATTGCTCTAAGTGTTTATGTATTAATAAACATAAACACTTATAGCAATAGTGTGTATTTGGGGGGGCATGCAAGTACCCCTGCACATGCACACGTGTGCACACCTACACACTCACATGCACACTCACAGAAGGATGCAATTGGTTACAGGAGACCCACACAAGAGGTTGGGACTGTGGGCAGCTTTCCCACCTTCCCCACAATGGGCCAGCACAACATCTTTCCTTGCAGGCCAGCCATGCTGAGAGAAACAACAGAATTAGGTCTCTAGGGCCTGGGACTCAGCAGCTACTCCTTTAGAACTCCTTCAAAACAGGAAAATTTTAGAAAAATCAATGCTACTTCACTAACTCTCCAGAGCAGTCTCAGAATTGTTTATTCCTGTGATTGTTTTTTAAATTACATTAGAATGTTCCAGAAAATGTAAAGCTACCCTGATACATGAAATGCAGCATTCTGCAAGGAAAAGTCCTCTCTGCATGAAAAGTCTCCATTTTTTCCACACCAGCCTTAACAAGAAGGTTGGGATAACAGAATTCCACCAAGATTCTGGGCGTGGCTCAGGGTATAGTATAGATCCTAGTCTCCTCCATGCTGATGATATATGACAACATATGACAACATACAGGTGCTCAGAGGGAACTAATCCAGTGACTTACATGTCCCCTGTCACCCATAAATCACCAAGGTGCTGCCAATCAACAATATGCATTAGTGAGGACCAACTCTGGGCCTCGAATGAGGCCAGGCACTGTAAGGTAGGAGGAGCAGAAACCTAAGATAAAGCCAGCCTTCTCAAATGCACTAGAAATGCGGAAGAAAACAACTACACTCACTTAACAGTACTGCAGCGACTAGATGTTTAACAAGAATTCTGAGAAAAAAGAGGCAAGTGTGGGCAAGAAGTCTTCGAGGAAGCAGGCAGATGACAGCTGGGACTGAAAGCAGGAGGCCACAGGGTGTGGAGAGGAGAGGACAGGAGAGAAGATGAGGGGCCTGAGCTGGGTGACCTCAGTGCCCATCACACTGGACCTGGGCAGGGCTGCCCAGCTTATGCTGACTTCCCTCCTCCTGCCTTCCTGGCAGAGGGAGCTACTCTGACCAGTTACTTGCTCAGCCACTCTCTGAGCACCACATGTACAGAAACAGTGTCCTGGGGCCAAACAACCAACTCTGGGAAAGAGCTCTCACATCTCAGTGGGCTTGAGGAGCCAATCAGAGAGAGGATGAAAAGTACTTGCAACTATGTCCAGCTCCCAAGAGCTCTGCCAGTCCACAGCGATTCAGAACACTAGTGTAGAAAGGCCACTAACAGCAGAAATGCCAGCAACTCTGGGGTAGAAGCAGCGGAAAAGACAGAGGGGGCAAGTCAAGGGCACTGAAGAGGAAAGGAACTGAAAAAGGTGGCTGGCAGTGGGCAGGGAAGGGCCAGGGCATCTAAAAAAAACCCCAACTGTCCCAGGAATCAGAACTTGCATAGGTTTATTTTGGGGGTAAGGGGGGGTACTGGGGATTGAACTCAGGGGCACTCAAACACTGAGCCATGCCCCTTTTTTATATTTTATTTAGAGAAAGGGTCTCACTGGGTTGCTTAGGGCCTCACTGTTGCTGAAGCTGGCTTTGAACTCACGATCCTCCTGTCTCAGCCTCCTGAGTCTCTGGGATTACAGGCATGTGCTACTGAACCCGGCTAGGACTCAGAATTTTCAGTACTAAAACCAGAACAGCAAAATAGGCATGTAGACCAATGGTACAGAACAGAAGACACAGAGACAAAACCACATAAACACAGTTACCTCATACTAGACAAAGACGCCAAAAACATACATTGGAGAAAAGACAGCCTCTTCAACAAATGTGCTGGAAGAACTGGAAAGCCATATGCAGCAAAATGAAACTAAACCCCCATCACTCACCATGCACAAAACTCAACTCAAAGTGGATCAAGGACCTAGGAATTAGACCAGAGACCCTGCTTCTAACAGAGGGAAAAGTAGGCCCAAATCTCATCATGTCAGGTTAGGCCCTGACTTCCTTAACAAGACTCCTAAAGAGCAAGAAATAAAATCAAGAATCAATAAATGCAATGGACTCAAACTAGAAAGCTTCTTCTCAGCAAGAGAAACAATCAATGAGGTGAAGAGAGAGACTACATTTTGGGAGCAAGTTTTTGCCACATGCAAGTCAGATACAGCACTAATCTCCAGGGTATATAAAGAACTCAAAACACTTAACAAAAAAACAACCCAATCAATAAATGGGCTAAGGAGCTGAACACCTCTAAAAAGATACACAATTGATCAAAAAATGTATGAAAAAATGTTCAATATCTCTAGTAATTAGAGAAATGCAAATCAAAACTACTCTAAGATTTCATCTCACGCCAGTTAAAATGGTAGTTATCAAGAATACAAACAACAATAGTGTTGGCGAGGATGTAGGGAAAAAAGCACACTCATACATTGCTGGTGGGACTGCAAATTGGTGCAACCAATCTGGAAAGCAGTATGGAGATTCCTTAGAAAACTTGGAATTGAACCACCATTTGACTCAGCTATCCCACTCCTCATTCTACACCCAAAGGACTTAAAAACAGCAAACTATAGTAATGCAGCCACATCAATGTTTATAGTAGCTGAATTCACAATAGATAAATTGTGGAAGCAATCTAAATGCCCTTCAATACATGAATGGATAAAGAAACTATGGTGTATATACACAATGGAATATTACTCAGCATTAAAAGAGAATAAAATCATGGCATTTGCAGATAAATGGATGGAGCTGGAGAATATCATGCTAAGTAAAGTAAGCCAATCCCAAAAAACCAAAGACCAAATGTTCTCTCTGATAAGTGGATATTGATCCATAACAGGGGTGGGTACGGAGAAAATGGAAGAACTTTGATGGGGAAAAGGGGAGGCAGGAGAGGGGAGGGAGCCTGGGGGTAGGAACGATGGTAGAATGAGATGGACACCATTACCCTAGGTACATGTGTGACTGCACATATGGTATGACACTACATCGTGTACAACTAGTGAAATGAAAAGTTGTGCTGCAACTGTGTACAATAAATCAAAATGCATTCTGCTGTCACACATACCTGTTGGAATAAATTAATTAATTAAAAATAAATAAATAACAGTCCCAGGCAAACCAGTACAGGTTGGTCAGCTCAGTGGTACCATACTCAGAGAGGCTAAGATGTTGCCTGACCCCTAGGTGCTCACTCTTTCTTCCTTTTTCGATCTGTCACTGCTCATTAAAACCTAGGGGGCCAGAGGAAGGAAGAAGAAGCAACGCGTGGAGGCGGGACTGGGCCCCTCCTTCAGCACTAAGAGCTGGTGTCCTCTCACTTCAACCATGCAGACTTCTGAAGGGGCTCAGGCAAAAGAGAGAATTCTTTACTACCATTCGGAAATAAAACCTAGAATTGTGGCTAATATCCTTTACTCAGCTGCTTCTGAGACCCGACCTCATCAGCCACCCATCAGGGAAAAGATACAGCACACCACCCTTAAGAAAGCCTCTTATATAAAATTGGAAGTGAAAAGGAACTGGCACACAGCTCTTGAAAGCATGCCCATCCAGGTTCAATCACTCTCTTCCCTCTCAGTTCCTATCATCTCTTCCAAAGACTGGTTCTACAGTACTGATGGCTTCTCTCCACTCACATAATCCTTCCACTCAACAAGGATTTATTGAGCCTGTACTATGTGGAGACTCTGTTAGACCCCATCCAGAAACCAAAGAACAATAGGATGAAGTCTATCATTTCAATGAATTAAAGGTTCAGTTGAAGGAGGGTGAGGGGTTCAGCTGGGACTGTTAGGGCAATAATCAGTTATTCTATGCATATTTATTTTCCCCTAAATATGTGCACATAACTGTATGGAGAGGGCATAACAAATAACTAGACAGTTACAAAACCATATTTAAGCACAGGATGGTCACGTGAGAGCAGGGGTGTACCTACCCCAATCACTGACCTGAATACCAGGCAATCACTTCTGCCTCACATAGCACTGAGTACGGTGTGCTGCCAAGAACTAAGGAAATAGGGGTGAGTCCAAGGCCTTGACCTCCAAGAACGCACCAAAAGATCCTGAAGAGAAAACTCTTACCAATCATCAATTAGCAAACCACCAAGCACAGGGTGCAGAGCTAACCGTGGAACACAGACAACAGGAAAACAGAGGTGGAGAAACCCCTCAGAGCTTCTGAGAGGGAGTGAAAATAAAACACAAGACGGAATATTGATGGGCAATGGTTTTCTAAGCAGGAGAGACACGACAGGTATCCAATTCTTCAAAAAGTTTCTAAATGGCACACTGTCGCACAGGTCCTTGGTTTGAGTCAGCGGGGACCTTGCTAGTAGTGATCTTCAAAATGTAAGTTACATTTAGATGGAAAGACGGGCTTGCAATCTAATTTCAGCTGTCCACAATATGAAGGTGGGGAATTAAACATGCTTTTGTAATGCAGGTGAAATGAAAAGTTGTGCTGTAATTGTGTGTGTGTCTGCGCCCTCCATGCATGCTCGCACTCCCCTTGGCTTCTCTTCACAAGCCCACCCTCAAGCAATACAAAGCCCATCCCTCTAATTGAAGAGCTCCATAATTCAGGGAAAGAGAAACTGAATTATCAGGCACAATCCACAAATTAATAACTGGAAATCGACCACATTGGCTTTTCTATAATAATATTCACAAAGTATGAGCAGAAGGGCCACCTTTGGTCTGATGGAACACTGGTCAGTCAATAACAAGTTAACAACTATTGACTGACTGTCTGTTTAATGAAGAACCCTGCACTGGTATTGAAAGAATGGAAAGGAAAGGGCAGTGGGAGGAACAGGAGGAAGGGGCAGATACATAAAGAAGAATGAAATTATGACTTTTACTGATAAATGGGTGGAACTGGAGACTACCATGCTAAGTGAAATAAGCCAGTCCCCAAACAACAAAAGTGGATGCTAACACACAATAAAAGGACATCAAGGGAGAATAGAAGTTCATTGGCTTAGACAAAGGGGAATGAAGGGAAGGGAGTGGGGATCGGAATAGGAAAGACAGTAGCATGAATCGGACAGAACTTTCCTATGTTCATATATGAATACACGACCAGTGTATCTCCACATCATGTACAACCACAATAGTGGGATCCTAAGTTTTACTCTGTGTTATGAAGTGTATGTCAAAATACACTCTACGATCATGTATATCTAAAAATAACAAATGGAGGGGGGGAAGGAGGCAAATACATCCAAAAGAAATGGGAGACTCACAAAACACTGAATCCAGACCTGGTTCCATCACTGAGTGGTTCTGGGTAAGTGGTTCCATGGTGAACTTCATTCCCTTATCCATAAACATGTCCTCCCTACCTTGCAGGGTCACTTGTGTGAGATAATGTATGCCTAAGTGCTTGGGAAAACAAAAAACTCTACATAATGCACAGTATCAGTATGGAGGTACCTATCTCTCCAGCTTTCATTAAGTACCTGGTCTACTTTCCCAACAATCCCCAGAAATTCCTGAATTGTCTCATCCCCTCTACACAGTAACTGATTCAGTGGAACACAACCAAACTCAATTCCAGGTCTTTGGCTGACCCATCAAAGCAGCCATCTTTTTCCTAACCCACTGGATGAGAACAAGGAGACGCATAGGCCCTGGAGGGACAGTCACCTTGGGAATGGAAGGGGAGAGGGTGCCTCAGAAAGGAACTCACACTATAGGGGAAAAACTGGCTTTGGGGCATCTCGTTTGAGCCCTGGATAAAGTATCCCTGACACCAGGCTCTACTCCCATGTTGCTCAATCACATAAACCAATACATTTTCTTCTTTTGCTTAAATCAGTTTGGATTGGTTTTCAGGCCATCCATCAACATTGGCGTCAGGAGAATGAGAGGAAATGAGGTTAAAGTCATGCTATCAACCTGTCTAAGTCCTCACTGCATCCCTATGGTTCCATAAAGTGTCCTGAAGGAGGTACAGATGGAAAGGGGCTCCCGCAAGGAACAGAAAGAAGAAAGGCCACCATTAGCAATAAAACAAGGGATTACTGGGTCTGCCATTATTTGCTTCCTGTCTTCTAAGACCAGTGAGGGCTGCACTGATGGGGGAAGGGAACCCTCAATGATGAGCTCTCAGCTCTATGTGCTCATGATTTCCCCAAATGTTTACCTATTTCCTTTTATGGCAACCCCTGAAGAGCCTAGGGCAACAATATTACTACCCCACTGATTTATTTTCTATCTTAAAAAAATTACTCAGGGCCTAAAGTACTGGGCTCATGTTCAAATTAAATTTGATGGAAATCTAATTTGAGATGAGTAATTTCATTTGGCTACTACAATTAAAAGTGGTGCAGTATTTGTGTTTTAAAGGAAAACCATATTAGAGTCATCTAATCTTATTAGGTGACTATCATATTTAGATCACATTATATCTGGGACAGATACATACTGAATTGATTTCTTCCCTAAGTTGCTTGGGAGGCCAAAGGGACTAACCTTATCCTGCACCCTGCTCACCCACCGATAAAGGTCAGCACCAGCAATGAATGCCAAACAGACCTCTGGGAAAAAGCTACTGCCTAGCCCTAGAAGCCATGCACCCATCAACATCGCCTAGAACAATCCCTCATGCTTGACAGATGGGTAAGTAGAGGCCTCAAGAGGGCAAGAGACTTGGTCTGGGTCATAGATCAATGAGTCAGCGGCAGAGCTGAGGCACAACTCAGTTTCCTGTCCCCTGGTGTGGATCCCTGCCACTCTAGCACCTGTAGGCTTTGCAAGGTCTAACATAAAACAGCCAGAGGCCTCTGAGGCCCTGCTGCTACCCACTTAACTGAGGCATGGAGTGATCAGATACCATCTATCCATCAGCAGGTCCCTAACCCTCTTTTAAATTTCCAGAGAAGGTGAAGAGTGATGAGAAGCTGATATCACTATTGCCATGGATAACTGGACCAATGCCCCAAATAAGTCCATTTTCTTTTTTTCTTTCTTTTTTGGTAATGGAGATTGAACCCAGGGGCGTTTTATCACTGAGCCACATCCCCAGCCCCTTTATATTTTGAGACAGGTCTCACTAAGTTGCTTAGGGCCTTCCTAAGTTGATGAGGCTGGCCTTGAACTGGTGATCCTTGTGCCTCAGCCTCCTGAGTTGCTGGGATTACAGGTGTGTGCCACTGCATGTAGCTACCGATCGTGTTTCATTTTCTTGATGATTCCTTTAAATCCCTTCACTCCCAAATCATGAAAATTCACATTAAGACTATCCAAACCACATGATGGACCAGAAAAAAATAGTCTGCTTTGCATCTTAAAATGCTATTAGCTCAGGAGGACTGCTATCAGGCAGATTAGGTGGGTATGATATCATATAACAGGTTTTTGAACTGCAGAGTTTAATTTGAGAAAAATAAGTTATAAAGCAAAACTGAGGAAAGGAGAAACTAGATAAAAAGATGGAATGCCACAGGGCTGGGGTTGCAGCTGAATGGTAGAGCCCTTGTCTACCTATCATGTGTGAGGCACTAGGTTCGATCCTTAGCACCACATATAAATAAATGAATAAAATAAAGGTCCACCGACATCTAAAAAAATAATTTTAAAAAAGATGGAATGCTGTAAAATAAAAATGAGAAAGAATCCAAAGAGGTAATTCACACACACACACAAACACACACACACACACACACACACAACTGATAACTGAAACAACTACAATGCCCAAGATAGTCAAGGGTGCTCCGAAATTATAATCCTCAGATACTACCGTTAAGAGTGTAAATTAGTCCACATTTTTGAAGACATTTCTGGTGACTGAGCAAGTTCACTCCTAAGAATTTTCCATAGAGAATCATCACAGGAATACTCAATAACTTATGCACAAGGACATAAGCAGCAATATTCATAATATTAAAAATCTAGAAAAATCTAATTGTACCACAAAAGAAAAATGGTTACATCAATTATGATACACCAACACAAGGAAAACTCTGCACTTGAAAAAGATTTAAAGGTAGGAAAAGGCTCACAAAATGATGCTAAAATTCAAAACTCTCAATCAGATGACTACATTTCCTAAAGAAGCATGTGTATTATTTTTGTAGAATCTGGGGGCAGATTCTGCTAAATGTCCAACAAATATTCACACTTCTCTTTCTACAGTAGAGGGTTTTCACTGAGGAGCGGCTACAAGGTCAGGGACTACAATTCCCAGAACCACTCATAACTAGTTGGTGCCCACTGACTTCCCACCAGTGGATCACAGGTGAAAGTAATATGGGCATGTTCAGGCAGAAGTGGTTAGACCGCGGTGTGTCCTCTCCATGCTCTCTTCCCCCATCTGCCAAATGGATTCAGAGGGCTCTGGGGCCTAGAAAATGGGAGAGCCGTTAAGATGGAAGGAGCTGAACTGCTCAGTGGAGGGCCCACCAGTGGAGTGGTCACCCACCAGGAGCACCTACACTGGAACAAGTGAGAAATAACCTCTATTATGGAGTTTTAATGGTTTCTTCAGCTAGGGTTACCCCCCAAATGTGCACACCTGGAAAAACTACTGGAAATAAAACTACGAAGTATTATCTGATGCACTATATGATAGTCAAATTTTAGGTAAAATTCTTAAACATATTCTTTTCTATCACAAACATCTTATTTGATAACCAAAACTTATCGAAATAAAAAGGCAGATTTTAGATGACAATACTATATAATGAAATCTCTTAACATTACAAACATTAAAGTACAAAAATTACAATGGCTCACAGAAAAAAATCTAAATTTTTAATTTTCACAATAATCTATTAAAACAATTCTAGAGCTGGGGACATAGCTTCTTGGTAGCTGTATTTGCCTAGCATAAGTTGATCCCCAGCACTGCAAAATAACCATATCTTAGATAATTCTAGATGAATGATCAAATGATTCAAGGCAAAAAGACAAAAACAAACTAGGAAGAAAAAGCTGCAATTTATATAATAAATAAAATGTTAGAATACCTTAATATGTAAAGAGGACCTGTGAATCAATTAAATGAAGGATAAATTTAAAAATGGAGGGAAAGGATATAGGCACCTAGTCATAAGAAGTCACTTAAGTCATAAAACATAGAAATAACCTGTACACAGAAAGATTTCCAAACTCACAAATAATCAAATAAATGCAAATTAAAATGTGATCATCTATCAGACTGTTAAACATTTAATAGTTTGGGAATATAGAAAAAAAGGTTGCTGAGATTATGATTAAACTGGGTAAATGCATACACTGTAGAAAGAAATTTAAAATTATCACATTTCCAAAGAGCAATTTGGCATGATGGGGTGGGGAAGGGGGGATGGTGAAAACTCTTCAGCTATGTGTCAAAAGAAATAATCCAACAAGTATGTGGCAGAGTTGTTTGAATAGGAAAAAAAGAAACAAAACATCTGTAAGGAACTTGTTAAATACATTATGGCATGTATGTGTGTTCATGTACTGGGATAAAATTCAGCCATTAAAGTCATGCTTAAGGGCTGGGATTGTGGCTCAGTGGTAGAGCACTTGCCTAGTGTGAGGCACTGGGTTCAAGCATCAGCACCACATAAAGATAAATAAATAAAGGCATTATCCATCCACAACTAAAAAATAAAATAAAGATATTAAAGTCATGCTAATGATATAAATGTTATATAAGGTTACAAACATTAAAGTACAAAATTTACAATGGCTCACAGAAAAAAATGAATAAATGAAAAAAATGGATAAATCACAAAAATACTCATAATGTAAAAAAAAGGCAGGATACAAAGCAATTCAGGCACTATAATCTCATTTTTGTTTAAAAATGTATATGTGTATAAGAACACGTGTTATAAATGTGTAAGGAGAAAGTATAGAAGTATTTTTTATCCAAGTGTTGATCGTAGTTATCTCTAGAGAAAGGAATTATAAGTGACTTTCATTTCCTTCTTTATACTTTTCTGTATTTTATAAATTTTCAACTATCAACATGTATTATTTTTATATTTTATTACAAAAAAAAATCAAACATATACAAAAGTAGCTAGAATATACATGCCCATCACCCAGCTTCAATTATCATACCTGGCTGAGCCTTTTCATCTTTATGCCTCACATCCCTGGAATATTTTCACATAAATCCTGGATAGATCTCTCACACAAACACACACACACACACACACACACACACACACACACACAGACTTTTTATACTTAACATACTGGAACCCACCACTAGATTATTTCAATACAAGTATCTGCTATTTTCATTTATCCGTAAATATTTCAATATGTACCTTTAGAACATAACCATTATAATAATATCACACCTAGAAAATTAATAATTTCTTGATATTACCAAATATCTAGTGCCCCAAATTTCCCAATTACCTCCAAATGCATCCCAATGGTGTCTTTTAACATGGTCCATGATCCCCCTGTATTTCCTCCAAACTGAGCTTCATTTCTAGTGTCTAATCAACTTCAAGTTCTATTAATTTTCCTATTAATATTTTGAACCAGGTGGGTTATTTGATAATCAGACAAAACAGTAGAGCTTAAGAAAGAAAAGGAACCCATAAAAAATGCCGGCCTAATTCATCCATTTTAGCAATTAATTAAAATCAGGTCTAAAAATTTATCTTGACTACATCCCGGGCCGATGCCTTCTCAAACACGCAAGATACTGAGAGATACTCAGTGACTATCTGGGGACTGACTTATTTTTCCAAACATTTTCCTTTTGCCTTTTTTTCTTTCCAGTAGTGGGGACCATCCCCCAGGCCTCACACAAGCTAGGCAAGCACTGTGCCCCTGAGCCACAGCCCCAGCCCTTTTGCCTTTTAAATCCATCTCCCTGTTGGCCTCGGTGGTGACACGCATCACCCTCTGGGCAATGGTAGCCTTCCAGAGCATGCAAGCCTTCCTTGTCATCTCTGATGGCAAGTGTCTTCAATTTTCCTTTCTTTCACGGATGTAATGTAAACACATGAGGGACAATTTAGAGAAAATGAAAGACTAAATCCCTCATAGTCTCACCCTCAAACACACCGTTTAGGTGCATGCAATTCCCTAGTATCTATGCATTTCCATTCCTCCTTTACTAAAGACATATGTTTTTGTTCATAATCATAAATCGGTGAAAATGAGTTTTAATATCCTTTTAGTTAACATTAAATACATTCAAAAATATTTATAGAGGGCTGGGGGATGTAGCTCAATGGTAAAGCACTTGTCTAGCATGCATGAGGCCAGGAAAGCAAATAAATAAACGTGTGTGTGTGTGTGTGTGTGTGTGTGTGTGTGTGTGTGTGTTGTACAGAATACACAAAGAGCATGAAAAAGAGTAGTAACACATTCGTGTGTAACCACAGCCCAGCTTAAGGAAGAGAACTGCACCAATCTCCTAGGCACCCTCTCCCCACCTTGAGGAGGGCTCCTCCATCATCCTCTGCCCTCATCATTATTCTGCATTTTTGCCTGGATTCACTCAGGTTTTGCCATGTGCATAAGGATGTCTATAGACGCTTTCACATGCACCTAAACTTAATAAAACTGAAATCATACCGTATGTACCCTGTGGCCTGCTTTTTAGCTTAATGTTATATTCCTGCAATTCTTCTGTGTTGTATGCAGCTAGCACTCAGCGCAAAGCTATACGGCTATATTCCCTGGAAAAACTATACCATCATTTATACTGTAATTTCTTCCCCTAAAATTGTTTTGTAAATATCTTTGTCACAGTGCTACATATTGCAAAATGATTATTAATTATAATATTGTGCTGAGATAAATATTTTATGTTAGTTACTCAACTGTTGGAACTAGCTCTGTGTGTGTGTGTGTGTTTGCTTTGAAAATAATGCATTAGAGAGGATCTCTATCTAAACTGTTTGTTAAATATTCTGTATGATTCCTTCATGGGGGGTGGGGAAAATGCACAGTGGTATGAGTGCATCCATATGTATGAATAAACAACATGGGTCTTTAATACATCATAAAATTGCTTTACAGTACTGCAATTACCACCAGAATTGGAAATTATCCTTAAAAAGTATTTTTGGCAGATATGTTAAAATAATACTTTTACAGCTATTTTAGTCTGCGTACCTCTTATCACCACTGAATTTGAACATTTTCCATGTATTTGCTTAGTGTTGTATTTAATTATCTATTCAACTGTTCTACCAAGGTTTTAGCACCTTTCTTTTTAATTTGAGCATTTCACATTATAAAGATACAAATTCTGTCATGTTACTTCTGATTTTTTTCCCCCAGTCTTTGTTTCCTTGTTGGCATTAAAAGAAATCTTTCTTCTTCCTTTAAGTTGATGAACTGTTCCTTTTCCTTCTGGAAAGATTTTCTTTTGTTTCTAAGCAATATTCAATTCTATAGATTTCCTGTGTCTCTACATTTTGCACTTCAATTGTTTTATCCATCTGTAATTCATTTTGGTGAAGCCAAAATGATTTTTTCCAAATTGCTAATGAGGCATCAGAATTATTTATTGAATAATATTCCCTTCCCCATTGATTTGCAATGACTGCTTTATGATTTATTAAATTACTTATGCAAGGGCCTATTTCCAAGCTCTCCTAGTTCACTTAGCTGCCTCCTCTCACGCCAGCAGGCTGTGTTTTCATTACAAAGGCTTCACAGTGCATCTTAATACCCGATAGTCCTACATGCCTTCATATCCATTAGATCTAAGTCCTTTCCCCCCAAACCATTTTCAGAATTCCCTTTGATGTTCTCACCTACTTATTTTTCCAAATAGAATCAGAACTATATTGTGAAATTTAAAATATCCTGATGGTATTTTCAGAGGAATAGCATTAAACTCACAAACTAATTACTGAAAAATCCAAATACTTCATTTTCATCTTGTCAACTATAAACAGCATTTTCAGTTAAGCTCTTTAAATTCTTCTTGGGCTACAACTAAGCAATCCGTTACTAATAACTATCACTTTCTTGACAATATGCATTCCCCACGACTTCCTTTATTGGCTAACCCTTAAAGAAACAATGTTTGAATTGGATTTCACTTTCCTATGTTCATATATGAATACATGACCAGTGAAACTCCCCGTCACTACAACTCCTAGAACAGGATCCTAATTAGAATAAGTTATACTCTACATATGTGTAATATGTCAAAAATACACTCTCATGTCATGTGTATCTAAAAAAGAACAATAAATAAATAAATAATGCTTTTAGATTTAGTCTTTTTTGCGGGGGAGTGGGGGTAACCAGGGATCAAACTCAGAGACACTATCACTGAACCACATACCCAGCCCCATTTTATATTTTATTTACAGACAGGGTCTCTAAGTTGCCTAGTGCCTCACTTTTGCTGAGGCTGGCTTTGAACTCTCAATCCTCCTGCCTCAGCCTCCCGAGCTGCTGAGATTACAGATATACACCACTATGTCCAGCTTAGTCTTGTTTTGATCTCATTCCACGATAGTATTTCCCTAGTACTATATCAACTCAACCTTCCTTATTATATTAAGGAATGGTCATTTTATATATTTATTTTTCAGTGGCTCATGAAAAATTAGAAATTCACTGAATGAACTTTTGCAGTTAATGAGATCATTACATATTTTTACTTAACTAATTTATATAAATCCTATGATTGTATACATATATGAAGCCACCACTACTGCATTCCAGGAATATAATCTGTTTGATTATGGTGGAACATTCACATACTGTCTTATTGAAGTCTACTAGCTAGAATTTTATCTCAAATTTTTACATTCCTAAGCAAGATTGGTATAGAGCCTCCCTTTGGGGACTCGCCAGCTTTGATATCAGGGTCATGTTTGCTTGAAAGAACGATCTGGAAGTTTTCCATCTTTTTTTTTTTTTGAATCTTAGAACAGTTTATATAACACAGGAATTATCTGTTCCTTGAAAGTTTAAAGGATTTTCAAAAGCCTTTTCATGTTGTAAAGTATTCCACCTGGCACAGGGATGTGCACGCATGTGTGCCTCCATGTGGACACTACTATGTGTTTGTACACTTTCAAAATGACACGTGAGATACTCATCTCCAATGGAATAGCTTTGTTTAATCAATGCCTTTCTTTCCCCCCATGAAAAGGGAGTAAATGCCCAGGATGATTCAGAAGAGACCATTTTGCCAGGTTTTGGTTCCAAGAGTCCTTTTTAGAAGGATAGAAAGAAAGCCTTAGAAGGTGGTCAGGGAATACTAAATGTTGCACCATCCAAATTTCATTGAGGCTGATCAAGTTTAACAACCACACCTTTAGCTCTGGCATATGGTACCAGGAGACCTAAGACCTAGATAGACAAGGAGCTCACCTGTCTAGCCCCAGGTTACCTGTAGATCTGTGTAAAGGTCTTCCAAGAGACACCTCTCCCTGGGGTATCTCGTCTATAGCATAGTTCTTTTCCAAGCACTAAAAGTTTCTCTAACATAGAACCCCTGCTAGCACTTCAAGGGGACTGCAAATAAAAACTTAAGAGTTGTTCATGGACTGAGTATTTACGTCCCCCCAAATTCCTATGCCAAACCTCTAACAGGATGGCACTAGGAGGTAGGGCCTCTAGGGGGTAATTAGGTTTAGATGATGTCATGAGGGTGGAGCCCCCATAATGGGATTAATGCCCAGAGCTCCCTCTCTCCTACAGTGCCCAAGGAAGAAGTGAGGTAAACACACAGGCAAGATGGCGGCCACCCACAAGCCAAGAGAAGAGGCCTCAGAAAGACACCTGCCTCACAGAGCACTTCAATCTTACTTCTCAGTCACCTGAAAGGTGAGAAATCAATTTCTTTTGTTTAAGCCTCCCAGATTGTGGTATTTTGTTATTCCAGTCCAAATTGACCTAGACAAAAATGTTCTAGTAACGTCTGTCAAGAACAGAGCTGCAGGGGCTAGGGCCGGGGCCCAGTAGTAGAGCGCTTGCCTACATATGTGTGGCATTGGGTTTGATCCTCAGCACCACATAAAAATAAATAAATAAAATACAGATATTGTGTGCATCTACAACTAAAAAATATATATTAAACAAAAAGAACTGAGCTTGCAGTTCTGCAAATCTCATAGTTTGCTGCAGAGTGAGTTATACCTTGAGAGAGCGAAGAGTAAGAAGTCTGAGCAAATTAAGACTGTCTGCTAGCCCATGCAAAAACCATGCCATTGAGCATACAAGAGGATACAAGCAGGACTCAGTGACACCATGCCCAAGGACATAGTTAACAGGGCAATAAGTACAGATGAGTGTGCTACCGATGGTCTCCTTTCTCCTGAGAAGTTACCGCCAAGTTCATGCCCTTGTTTCCTAAGGATCTATGAAACATTATCGATCAATGAGACATTAGGATTATCACACCTGTTGCCAGTCAAGGTAATTAGGAGCTTGACACCCACCAGCTCCAGGATTCCAGAATGCCGTTTGGAATTTCACAGGGTTACGCAAGCAGTCTTTCTCTCCCCATCAGCAAGGATGGAGGGGTTGCTTTCACACCAGTCATTGTCTGACATGAACGCTTAATCTCTGGTTAGAAGGAAAAAGGTATTTGTGGCTAAGGCAAGTAGGCATGCTCATCAAAGCAGAATAAAGAGTGTTTATTACTGTTCTAGATTCATCAGGGGTTGGTGTATGCTTGGGGATTTTTAATGACTCCAAAAGGCATCTTTGGAAGACATAAAACTCCAAGATAAAGCCTTTTCTACAAGAACTAACACCAGCAACTGGCTGATGGGCACGCTGCTTCCTCTTAGGAGTGTCCCTTCCTTTTGGGACTCTTTAGACCAAACCAAGTGTTCTATCTGTATGGAGGTGGGTGCACTTTCTCACCTACAGAGGTACACCATACAACTAAAGGCCAAATCAAATCAAAGGGGATTGGGGAAAAGGGAAAAAGCTATTGATACATCTTTTAATTTGAGCTATTTAGGTACTGCAAGATCTTCTTTCCTGCTGTTAGAAAATTAACGAGTCTACCTTAATGACTGAAGAGTAAATGGTTCCTTCTCTATAAAATGAATGGGACTTGTCAAGACAAGTATTAAAGTGAATTTTCCCCCAACTTTAACCTTTAAATCCAATTGTGACATGACTCTAGAGAACACCTAGGCTCTATGGAAGGCTTCAAAAAGTACTATTTTTTCCTCCTAGGGATGCATGTTGCATAGATAGCTCCCCATCTCCAGGCAGTTCCCCAACACCACTAACCGGCAGATTTGGGACAATGCCTATACCTGATGGAGTTTTCAGAGGTCATGTCAGAGAAACAAGAACAGTGAATAAATTATTCTTAAAGTTGGGTGTTTTCAATCCAAAGATTCTTGGTTTGTTCTTAGATTATCTCATACCTATTATTTTAGCCTTAATTCATCTTTTTATAAAATTTTGGTGATTGGATGTTAAAAAATGTTCTACCTTTACAAAAGAACAACCAACCAACCAACCAATCAAAACCGGTTGCCCTTGGACAATCCCCCAAATCCCTTCTCTTTTTTTTTTTGGTACTTTCTTGGTCTGGCTCATCTAATTTGAAAACCAGCTGTCCACAGCACCTTTCCAGCAATGACTTAAGGGTCCATCAGTTCCAATCTGCATGACATAAACATGGAGAGCAACAAATAATCTATAGAAAATTGAAGTCAAATTCCAGTCCACCCTCAAGGAGGGATGGGTGGAAACATACGGTCTTTAGGGTTCACGATCACTTTGGAGCACCCTCCTTTTGCTGCATCCCTGTGCCCCGCCCTCCCTCCCCCTTCAAAATGACCTCTTTCTGGGTTTTGAAATTGAAGTGTGGAAGCTTTGAGGCCCTGTACTAATCTGTGTGTCCCTCATCAGTAATCTGGGAACCCTAATTCAAAAACACTCGAGCCTCCTGAGATGCTGAGAGGTCCAAGAATCATTCAGCGTAGCTTCTCACTATTGAAACGTCTCACCCTCTCCAGGTCATCCCCAAATCCATCCACCCAGGGTGACTGCGCAGCTGGCTTGGAAACTCAAATCCAAGGAGGTTCGCCCATCCCTTTGGACACACCAAACTGAACAGAGGGAGACAATGAGCTGGGACAGGTCATCAACTATTTAAAGGACTTTTCAAGCAAGAACAGATTAGCATGTTGCCATGAAATTTAAAAATGCCTATTTTCGCTGGGTGCGGTGGTGCATGCCTGTAATCCCAGCGGCTCTGGAGGCTGAGGCAAGAGGACTGCAAGTTCAAAGCCAGCCTCAGCAAAAGCAAGCAACTCGGTGAGACCCTGTCTCTAAATAAAATACAAAATAGGGCTGGGGATGTGGCTCCATGGTCAAGTGTGCCCATGCATTTAATCCCCAGTCCCCGCCCCCCCACAGGGATTATACCTATTTATAACTTAACTGTAGGCTACTTAAACTTTTCTTTATTGATGTTTTCCCCCAAAATGAATTCTAGCCAAAAAACCCCACTAAAATATCCATATACACTGAATGTTTTAATACATTTATTTACCTCATCCCTAACAGAGCTAATCAGAGGCTGATAATATATTTGTTTGTGAAGAGAGTTAATTTCCTAGATAAAACATGCACATAAACACATAAAGGTGACGATATTTTGAGATATATGATGCTAATAAAGGTAACGTTTATTGGGCCAGCCACCGGGCTAAACACTTTATTGGATTACCTCACTTAATCCTTGAAGCAAACCTATAAAGTAGGTGCTGTTCTGATTCCCATTTTATAGATGTGGTTATAAATGAGGAACCTCATTACTGTAATTTAATCTTCGCCAACCCAGAATTTGAGTTCCATGGCTATAAAAAGGTTGAATAAGCAAATCAGAAATTAAAGAGGACTGCAAAAGGTTAACCTGCAGGAAGATTCTGCATCTAAAGACCTACTGAAAATCAGATGCTAATTGCTCCCAACTGGAAATGTTTGGGAAGATTCTGCCCCAAACTATTCTGTATCAAAACACTCTAAAATTCAGACTTTTGCTAGTTAAAAGTGGGGTTTCCTACTGGGTCCAGTGGTGTACACCTGTAATCCCAGCGGCTCAGGAGGCTCATGAGTTCAAAGCCAGTCTCAACGATGGTGAGATGCTAAGCAACTCAGTGAGACCCTCTCTCTAAATAAAATACAAAATAGGTCTGGGGATGTGGTTCAGTGGTGAGTGTCTCTGAGTTCAATCCCCAGTACTGGGGGTGGGGGGGAAGAGTGGGTTTCCTCTCAGTATTATCCCTAACAATGAGTCTAAATTAGTAAGGTTTTACTTCATTTCCGTAGATAATAGAGTATGAAGGATGTCAGTAGCTATTCCGAATATTTTGCATTAAAAATTTTGCATTACAGACCTATTGACCCTTCTGAGAGGTTTGTTGTTGTTGTTGTTTTTGTGGTACTTGGCAAAAGAAACACAGCTGTGTGCCCATTTTCTGAAGGGATAAACTGAGACTGGAAGAGATCACAGGGCCACAGCTGACGAACACACTAGAAATGCCCTAGGGCTGGCTTCTGTGGACTCTCTCACAGTGGCCTCTACTACAATTCTCCAAAGGTGCCTACCAGCCCTGTTTTATTCCTTCTAAACTCTCCCAGGGCTCCATCCACGGACATCCTTTCAATTCTTACGCATTTACAACAATTCTGCAAAGTGAAACAAGACCAGGATGCCCTCGGCCTCTCTCCAGATGACACTGAAAACCAGTATGTGGGTCCACTGACCACCTCCCAGGGAAGGTTTTCCAGAAGTCTCTGGGGAACCCGGGCCCAGGGCAGCCCTCTGCCCCTTCTGGGGCGTTTTCCCACATCACAGGAGTTAAAGAAGGATCTTATGACCTCTGTGACAGAATCTTCTCACACCAAGAAGCTCAGAGGCGCTACCTGTTTGAGGAGGAAGGGGGTCACTCCTTCAGGGCCGTCCTGCTTCAGCGTCTTCCTCCTTCAGCATCCTCCAGAGCCGGGGCCTGTAGGAGTGACCCAAAGAGCACATTCAGGACATTTGGCTTCAACATGGGAACAGTCAGGGACAATCAGGGAGAGGCTAGAAAAGGGACAGGGGACAGAAGCTGAAGAACCTGACAGCGGCTGGGCTGAGCCAGGAGGACCCAGCTTGGGCTGCTGAGGAGGGTCCCTGAGGGAGAAGAGGACTCAGGGGAGAAAGACCTCCAGCTCCACTCTTCTGGTTATCAGGCCCCAAACCCAGTCATCATGGCCCCCTCTTTCCCTCACCTCCCCCAAACTACCAGCAAATGACATCAGCTCTAGCTTCAAATTACATCATCATTTTTGACCTCGGCCACCGCCACCGTGTTGGTCCAAGCCTCCCTGAAACCCCAGTCACTGCTGGTTCCGCTTTGAAACTCACCTTTCCATCACCTATGGATTCTGGGTTGAATTGTGTTATGGGGTGAACTGTGTCCCCCAAAGCTCCTGTGCTAAAACCTTAACCTCTTGTATCTCAGAATGGGTCGTATAGGAAACAGGGTCACTGCAGATATAATTATGTAAAATGAGGTCATATTGTAGGATTGGGGGGGGGTGCTAACCAATATCAATGGTGTCCTTATTTAAAAAAAAGGAAATTTTGACACAGAGACATACAAAGGGAGAAGAGCATGAAAAGATTGGTGTTATTCAGTTCAAGTCAAGGAATTTTCAGAAGCTGGGAGAGAGGCCTGGAATTGATCCTTCCCTAGAGTCCTCAAAGGAAGCATGGCCCTGCTGACACCTTGATCTTGGGACTCCCAACCTCCAGAACCCTGAGACAGTGGAGTGTTATTACTTAGGCCACACAGTATGTGGAACTTTGTTACAGCAGTCTGAGCAAACTAATACATACCATGCTCTCCAGAAGAACCTAAATGGTCATTTAAAAATCACTCCTCTGAGCCAGGCGCAGTGGCACATGACTGTAATTCCAGTGGCTCCACGAGGCTGAGGCAGGAGGATCCTGAGTTGAAAATCAGGCTCAGCAAAAGTAACATGCTAAGCAACTCAGTGAGACCCTGTCTCTATATAAAATACAAAATGGGGCGGGGGGATGTGGCTCAGTGGTCCAGTGCCCCTGAGATCAATCCCTGGTTCCACCCACCCCCAATCACTCCTCTGCTTAATACACTCCTATGGTATTTCACCTCCTCTAATGTAAAACAAAGTCTTTGAAATCATTTACCAAGTCCACATAACCTGGCTGATCTCTTCCCTGACCTCCTCTCTTCCTTCTCTGCCCTACCTCAACTTCCTCCAGCTATAATGGTTTCTTCACACATCCCAAGCAGGCTCCTGCCTCAGGCCCTTTGCACTTGCTCTCCCTCCGCATGGAGTTCTCTTCCCTGGGCATCCTTCTACATCCTTCAGGTTTCTGCTCTAATGCCCTTTTCAGAGAGGCCCACTCCACCTCATCACATTTCTATCCCCACCTTCCCTATTGTATTTTTCTTTGTATCCCTGTCACCACCTGGCATTTATTTCCTTTTTAAATTTCTCTTCCTTCACACCATTGTATTGTGGTATGCCCCAGAGCCCGACACATAGTAGGTGCTCAAGAAACAGTTGTTGTCTGATTTACACCAAAGAAGCCAAGAGAAAAGAGGATGAGACTGCACAAAGGAGGAAGTTGTCTTCGGTATCAAAAAGTAGAAGAATCCAGAAAGATAAGGGCTGAAGCGACCATTGGGTGTGGCCCTATGGAGGCCCCAGGGCACCTTAGATGAGGCAGTCCCTGTGGACCCTAAGAGCCCTCGGCTGCAAAATCCACCAAGTCCCTGCCCCGGGCCAGGAATATCGCCCACAGGCAGAGGCGGGCGGGTCTGTGAAAGGGCAAATCGCTGGACTACCTTCCAGAAGTCTGTCGGTCTGCGAGGGCAGGAGATGATGGCCGAAGGCAAGAGGGCCACAAGGGGGCGGAGTCCCAGGTCCCTAAGAGGCGGAGGGACCATGCAGAGGAGGGCCCCTGGCTAGGGGCAGGCCACCTCTTGCCTGAGTGGAAGGAAAGCAGGCTGGGGTGGGTCCAGGTGCAGAGGGAGGCGCGGGGTGGGGGGCACCTGGGCGGGCTCACCCTGAGCAGCTCCTTGCGGGGACAGCTGAGGCCAGGCTGCCTCCTAAGCGAGGCAGGTGGCGGAGGCACGGCGAGGGGCAGCCACTGTGGGGTTGTCACGCAGGCGCAGCCCTTAGCAGCCAGGGTGCAGGAGGAGAGTGTTCCTAAAGGGGAATTCGAGGACCCCAAAAGCTCCATCTCTGCCGGGGCAGCCATCCTCATTCCCCAGGTGCCCAGACGCAGAGCCTTGTGCCCCCCTGATTCCTCCCGGTCAATCACAAAATCACACTCTTCTTATATGAGAGGACTCGGGTTTGTTGAGCACGTGCTAAGTCCTGGGTGTGTTCAAAGCCCAAAACCTCCAACAGCCGTTCTGCCAAGTGTTTTTCCATCTGCTTTTTGGAGGGTGACACCAAGTTTCAAAGAGATTAACTCGCTCAGAGTCACACAGGCAGCAAGTGACAGAGCTGGGGCCTAAACTTTCATTTTTCTATACACTGTCACCAGCCTAATCAAAGTCCTCAACGTCTCATGCTTCAAATTCAACAGGATAAACGCCTCTCACTCGCCTCCCAGCGGATCCTTTTCACAGTCCACACCTCCTGATGAATTTTTTTGTGGCACGGTTTTACCCTGTCCCCATCCTACTTGCTCCATTTTGGTGGCTTCCCGATACAGGATGATTCAAACTCCACAGGCATCCCCTGGCGACGTTTGTAAATGATGCACTCGGCCTTCGACCTGGCTTCCCACATGCCCCTCTGCCCCTCCCACCCCTTGAACCCCGGGGCCCTCACCCTACAGCCCCACCCTTCTCTCCACCTGGCTCCTGGCCCTCTGTGGAGGCCCACTGAGCAGGGACCCCTCCCCACTCACCAGGAGCTGAGCCCCTATCCCTTGGCTAATGTTCCACCTGCCGATGTAGACTGCAAACCCCTTGAGGGTAAATAACGGTGTGTAGAAAACCCTTGCCACAGCCCACAGCCGGACACATATCTCAATGGTAAATGTTACCTGATCCACAGAACAATTATGATGCTCAGGTGACAGAATTTCAGAGGGTTTTCAGAAAACACAGGAGAACTGTGATGGCTGGGGGGAAGAACACTGTTTGTTTGTTATCAGGGATTAAACCCAGGGGCGCTGAACCACTGAGCCTCATCCCCAGCCCTTTTTGTATTACTTTCAGACAGGGTCTCGCTGGGTTGCTCAGGGCCTCACTAAGTTGCTGAGGCTGGCTTTGAACTCGCGATGCTCCTGCCTCAGCCTCCCAAGCCGCTGGGATTACAGGCGTGTGCCACCATGCCCAGCAACACTGGCCTTCAAGTTTTGAGGGCACACCTGTTCTGCATTTGTCCTGCATGACCCCATGCCTCCTGGTGTGGGGGTCTGGCACCTTCTAAGAACTACTCTGCTGAGGAGGATGGTTGGATTTGGCTCCTCCCACCTGGTCCTGCACCGCCCAAGCAAGGTCCTGGTGTCTTTCACTTTCGCTCACAGCCTGTCTTCTTCAGGAGAAGAGCTTGCCAGTGACCAGTCTGGCTGAGTGGGCCAGAAGAGTCGGGGCTCTACTCTTTAGTAGGAAAAAGACTACTCCATTTCTGGGAAATCAGGTCTGTTAAACTCCACTTCGATCATCATGGAGCGACACCCAATGATTCTAGGAAACCCAGAGCCACAAAGGGAGGATGGCTGGGGGAGGTAGAAGTCAGCAGACCACCCAAAGCCCATCAAATCCCCCCACAAAGAGAGAAGGGTGGTCCTGAATAACAGGCTCTGGGAGAAATTATGGCAGTCAAGGCCCTGTCTGTCAAGATCTACCAAAGGGGCAGTGTGCGCCTCATGACTTAGCTGAAATAACAAGAGCCCTGGAGCCAAGCCTGGGATCAAATCCTAACCTTGCCACCCAGCAGCTGTTGAACCTTGGGGTGGTCACTCAACTTCTCTGAGCCTCATTCTACATAAGCTAATGTGAATCCTCGATGAAACAAGAAGTGTTCAAAAACACCCAGCACGGTCCCTGGCATTATAAATGCCACGGTCCCCGCCTTTTTTGGTACTGGGGACTGAACCAGTACCAAAACTGAGACGTATCCCCAGCCCATAAGGGGCCCCCTTGATGCTCCCCTCCCTCCTTCAAGCCTTCAGACCTCAGGGCTCTCTCAGCACTCATGAAACGAATCCAGAAGCTATACAGCATTTCCCAGCAAGAAGGTTTGCAAAGAGGGAATGACTGAAGTCACCACGGGAACCAACAGGCCATCCCACGGCTGGTGCCAGAGAAGCCCTAGATCTTGGTCAATGCTCACAATGCTCGGGGCCTCAGCCCACACCCAATCAGGAAGTTTAGGACAAACTTAGAAAACACGTACACACAGCTGCAGGGGGCTGCACACCACTAACAACCACGAAACCCAGTCCTCCTGGAGGGCCCAGTGTGGGACCAGAGCAGCACACAGCGCATGCGCCAACCACCCTGCTCTTCCCCAGGGTCGGGATGCACCGCTGCCCCAGGCTCCTGGGCCTGAGAGCTCTGAGCCAACTGTGTGGAGCTGAGCTGGTTTGCCAAAGCCAGGATCTGTCCCCTCCATCCCCTCCCAGGCATCAGCAGGGGCCCTAAACAGCTATCAGGGGCCTGGGAGGCTTAGGCATGTAGGATTATTTTTCAGCTGGGAGATCTGAGCACAGAAAGAGGAAGTGACACGCAGTCGGCCGCCCCACAGGGCTGGGGGCCTGCATCTCTGTCTGGCTACCCAGTTGGTGCACATTTCTTCGGGCCCCCTAGTGCTCCCTAGGAGATCTCAGGCTGCCGGGTTCTTCTCTTCTGAAATCTCACCTGGCAAAAACAAGTTCACTTGTATTTTCATGCCAGTCTGAGGATCTTCACTCCAGTCACTATATTTGGAAGTGCAGACGACAACTACAGGGAAAACTAGAAGGGCTCCTTCCCCTCTGCTCCCCATCTCCCAAGCCCCTGTGGACCCGGAATCTGCTTCTAGAAAACCTGCAAGGTGCATGTGTACCCACAAATACTTGGTAATTAATAAGCAACATCAATACTGTTCCTACTGTCTCCCCCCAACTCTGCAAGGTCACGTCCCACTTGTTTTTGATTCACCTTCAGCAAGGTCATAGCCCTGGTCCCACCCCCCCCTCCTACATACACAGGTGGCCCCACTATAAACCCGGTCACCTGACTGCTGGCTCCACAGCTGCCCCCACTCAGCACCTCCAGCAGTGGTTTCCCCACTCCCTCCCCAAATTAGGTTCCTTTTTTAAAAGTGACTCATTTAGGAAGAGACAAAACCAAAACTTCAATGGTAAAGATAAAACAGCACCAAGACTCTTTAAACACCTCCCACTCCATGCAGAATTGAGATCTGATAAGCGTCCCCAGACTGGACCTCCTCATTTGGAACTTACGGTATACACAAGTCTTCTAGCAAAAACACTTCCAGTAATGTCTTCAACTCTTTACATTTCAGTGTCTTCTTTACAGAGACAGAGAGATGGCCTCAGGCCTCCAGTCAGCAGCTTTTGCAAAATGAGGGAAGGAGAAATTAAAGATTAAAGTCGATGCTTTCCATGGGCTCAAAAAAATGATGTGATGTTTTACTACATTTACGATTCTGATTTATTAATGCAGGATATTGGCATTAGATCATGAGCCTAATGAGAATTCTGGGGAGTTTCTCATTAAAAGACAAGACTTCTTGGTATGTGAGATGTTTACAACATTCGAGCACAGGAGAAAGGCCCAGATTATATAATACGATGCATACAGTTGCACGGGCTACCGAGAGGCCTGAATAAAACCAGGCTAGGGCAAGCCATCAGGAGGAGCCGAATCCGGGGTTCTCAACGTTGGCTGCCTTTCTTTACATTCCCAGGTGCTCCCCACCCCCACCCCCTGAAATTCTGGAACATTTTGCCTGTAATGGGGCTCTGGCTTCAGGTCTTTTTGTTTTTGTTTTTGAAATTGGTCCCAGTGATTTGAATGTGCATCTAGAGTTGAGAATCTCTGATCCACAGATAAGGAAACTGAGATCTAAAAAAATCAGGAGAGCTTGGGGGGGGTCACTCACTGATAGAGCGCTTCTCTAGCATGTGCAAAACCCTGGGTTTGATCGCCAGCACAGCAAATAACTAAACTAAATTAAAATAAATAATTAAGGAGCAGTCCAAGATGGCACATCTGGTAACAGGCAAAACCAGAACCAAATCTGCTATAACCAAAGTTGCTATCGACAACTCCTAGTCCAGGTCTGCAGTTTTGCTCAGGTTTTTGGTATTCACAAATTTGTTATTATTTTTTAATTTTTTTTAACAAAAATGGGAGAACCAATATAGAGTTGCCAATTTTTAATTTCATCAAATAAAGGTATACAAATATCTACCAATTACTATCACCACTTCCTGACATGTTTTGGCTTATCTGCCTTCCTAATACCCTCTCTGCCCCCATCCCATCCCCACCCAGAAGGTAAAAACTGATCGCCAGGCCGCTGTCCACAGTCTCACTCACCTTCACTCACCCTGCTCCTTATGACAAATCCAACCAAAACTCAGTCCTCAAAAAATTCTTCATCTCCTCCTTTCCTTAACTCTATAGACATCTGTTTCTGAAAGTCCCGACTCCACCCACAGACTACTTCCCAGTCCCACACTTCACCTTCCCCCCTGACCCTGACCTGCCCACAACATCTTTCCAAGTTACAACAACCAATATTTATAGCTTGTCCCTTCTAAATGTCTCCCTGATCCTGGCTACTGCTGTGGAATAGAACTAGGGGGTGACAGATGGAGTCCCAGCAAGGAAAGTTCTCTTTTTACCCTTTGGTTTGAATTTGGGGCAAGCAAGTATTCTTTTAAATGGACAAAAAAAATCACACACACACACACACACACACACACACACACAGCAGGTTGCAAAATACATGTATATTCGTTTCTACTTTGTGAATTCAGAGAATTATCTAGGAAGTTTAAAATATAAATGATATTTGAGTGGTGGGATTATAGGTGACATTAATTTCACTTCCCTTTCCTCTTTGTTTTCTTTATTATGTTTTACTTACATAATAAAAGAGTAAAAAGAGCTTAAAACCTGAGGCAAAGCATTCTCTGATCTCCAAAGCCTCACAGTATTGAGAGAAAAGACGCCAGGCCGGGTCACGGGCTGGAGTGCAGAATCACCTCCTTTTTGTAAAATGGAAGATTCCCTGCCCAGCCCTCTGACGTGAGCCATTCCCCAGCCACGTGGGTCCCCAAGAACAGAAGGGGAAGCGAGGTCCTAGTATGAGTCTCAAGTCCTACGCAGAGCCCGTCTGGCCCGCTGAGGTTGTGCCCTGCAGCCAGTGGGCTCTCTCCTCTTGAGTGTCCCCCTTCCCTGTCCCTATTTTTCCCAGGCTGCCCCCCCCACAGCCTCTTTGAAACTCTGCGAAGGCAAAGAGCCACACAGATTAACAGTCGAACCCACAACTTATAGATCAGAGGCCCCCAAACCCTTGAGATGGGGTGTAAGCTGGAGGATTCTCCACAGTCCCCATGGCTCGCATGGGAAAGGAGGGGTGAAGGAGCAAAAGCAGAACTGCGAGAGAACCCGGGAGAGGTACAGGGTGTGTGATGTACAGAGAAGTACGAGGCATTCATTCTGGACATCTGGACTGTCTCCTAACACATCCAAGGCCGAACAGAGAAAAATCCCCAAATACTTATGAACAGCAAAATTCACACCCAAGAGGCCCAAGTGAGGAACTCTCAACCGTTTGTGGGCTCCACCTCTTCAACCCGCTTCCCCACAGCTCCGAGGACCCTTCCTGGGTCTAGGAGGATCTAGGCCAACAGGAGTGGGTGGAAAAAAATAGGAATAAAGAAAAAAGAAATGAGATTAAGCAACACCACACTGAGGCGGGCTGGGGCCCTCCCAGAGCAACGTGGAGCGGTCAGTGGTCTGGGGCAGTTCCTGGGATGCAGGAGAGGAGACTCAGTCTCCTCCTGACCTCATCTCCAAAGGTGAAGAGGTGCAGGATGTCTGCCAGTGACCTAAACTTCTTGGGCCCTTAAGGTAGTAAATTTTAAAGAACTTGGCAACTTTTCAACTGCCAAAACAGACTGGCTCACACTTGATCCAGATGCATGTGTGGCCTGTGTGAGATTTTTTTTTTTTTTTTTTTTTTTTTTTTTGATGGTGGTGGTCCTCACTGTGGTGCTGGGGGTCAAACCTAGGGCCTCATGCATAGTAGGCAGGTTCTCTACCACTGAGCTTCATATCCAGCCCAAGGCCTTTTGGAAATCCTCATGGAGGCCACCAACCTAGCCTGCAGCTCCAACGCTCTAAGAAGGAAGCCTTGGACAGTTCGGGCTCAGGTGTTCCCCTTGACTGCACTTGACTGACATATGGCAGTCCATGCAAGCAGGGGGAGTCACTACCATGTACAAGTGTCCTTTGTTTCAGGTTGGGGTATGTGCCTGTCTTCTCTCTGCAACCATTTGGACTGTAAGCCCAATGCTTCCCTTTCTTTCTTAAAAACCCTCCCTGTTAGCCAGTGAGCTCTTACTAACCATATATAAAACCAGTTCTCAAAGCTATCAATCCCTATATTGGGGCCTCTCTCCCATGACTGGCTCCCTGTGCCCTGACGTGGTAACAGCTTCTCCCATGATGCGTCCCTGCACCATTCCATCCCAGACAGCTCCCACAACCTTCCTCTAGCTCCATAAATAATGACTTTACTCGAGTTCCTTCAATTAAATCTCTTGAGCAAAGAATTCAAAGATAACACAGAACCTAAGATCTGCACCTAAGAACACTGGAGTGTCGTGGTTACACACATTCAGAACAGATGGATGACCTCCCAAGGCACGGCAGAGAGCTACCTGCCACCCATTGCCAAAGGAGAGTGAGAGGTGGGAGTGGTCGGAGAAAGTCTCATGGAGGAAGTGAGATCTGAGTTGGGTCTCAAAATCCAGGGTCAATTGGGTCAAGTGGAGAGGAAGTGGGAGACCATCCCCAGCAGTGAGCCAGCACACACGTGGCACTGACCACAGAGTGGGTGGGGCACGCCATGAGGAATGGTGTAGGAGTCGGATCCATTGGTCTAGCCCACTGCTGCCTCTGATCTAGCTGTGTGACTGGGACTGACCCATCCTGGGTCCCATTCCTCAGCAGTAACTTATGAAGACAAGGACCCTGGTACCTACCCACCAGGGTTATTCTTTAAAGAGAGGATGCTTAAGAAGCTTAGGATACTCATTGCCCGCCATCAATTAATGTTATTTTAGCTTCTATCAAAAGTACCCCAAGCTAACTGTCCAGATGATGTTGCCAGGGCTCTGTCTTCTTTCTCACAGTCATGATGCTGGAAAGGGGTGAACCCTTGCAGGATATTAATCACCATGAATACCCCAAGAAAGGTAAGAGCCAATTGAGCGTTAGAATGCCCAGGCATCCAGGGAGAGAACTCAGCGTGACCTCTGACTGCATCCCTAGGCCTCCCTCCAGCTGGATTTAGTCAAAGGAAGAGCCTTTATTCCCATGTCGCCCGTCTCAGCTCGGCCCTTCACCATCACAGCTTCTACTCATGTCCCCATCTCCCCACCTCGGGGGCTCCCTCCTTCTGGCCACCCACTCTTGCCAGCCTTGGGGTTCTTCACCCTCCTTTGATGGTTTATCTCACACCGCCCACTTTTCTGTAAATAGCCTTCTTTCATTAAAATCTCTCTAGTGGTACATTTTGCATGCACCCATCATTTCCTGCTGGGTCTCTGACTAACAGCCAGGACATACATACATCCACCAGACAGATGGGGCTGAGACCACGGCCCCACCTATCTCCACCCACTTCGGGCCTAGGCAGAAAGTGAATGGCAGCTATTAAGACAGAACACCCAAGTGTTTTGCTCAAGAAGAATCCTCCAGGACTTGCACACCCCCAGGAAGCTGGGTAAAACCAGGAGATCCAGAGACAAGCAACTCTCCCAACCCCAGCAGGGTACATTCAGAGGTTCCCCCAGGTCCACCTCGTAGCAGAACTCCTCTGGAGCACGCAGGAAGCCACAGACTCCAGACCAATGTCTGAAAATATTTGCTCATGGAGGTCTTTCTAGCCTGAAATTCAAAAGATCTTTCAGGAAAGGATACTCCAGGGCAGCAGCTACTCCATGGGACAGCCTCTGAGATGCCCTCTGCTCACTCTCCCAGGGGACGCGAAGTTCTGAGGCACCCCAGCTACCCCCAGCAGGCTTTCAGTCCCAGTCCCTCACACCACAGACTCCATTTCCACCTCTCTTAGCAAGTCATGCCGGGGCCTCGGAGTTTCCTTACTGTCTCTTTTGATGAATTGACTGTTCCCCTCTCTCCCTCCCAAAGACTTGGTTCGGTACAATACAGAAGCATTTGTTAAGTGCTTACTGTGTACAAGTATCTTGATTCTCTGCACGAGAGATGCAGAGATGATCGAGTTAAAGATCTCAGGGTCCAGGGGCCACAAAGATCAAGAAGGAGGAAGGTTCAACACAACCAACAGGGCGGGCCTCTGGGGAACAGAGATGCTTGAATGAAACTGGGCCTTGAAGGACGGGTCTGTGATTCTGGTGACATGGGGAGAGGGGCAGGACTGAACTGTCCAGGGCAAGAACAGAACAGAGCCGGACAAGGGGTCTGTCTCCAACGGAGAACACTTGATTCAAGACCCGAGCACATTCCACAGAGCAGAAGTGAAGTCTGGTCCGAAGGGTTCATTCCAGCAGCCTCCAAAGTCCAAACGCCCGACTTTCAGAAATGGTTAAAGGCAGTGGCGGGGGGAAGGCAAACTGCTTGTCCTCAAGGGGGTGTCTCAGCCTGACACTCACCATCACCCCCTTGGTCTTGAGGGTCTTGCGGTGGGTGGAATCCCCATGTGGAGAGGGACCTAGCCGCCCCAGGTTCTCCACTGAGATCCACGCCCACCCCAGAAAAAATAAAAACCCCTCCAAGCACGCCTGCTCTTACTTGGAATTCTAAAATTAGACATTCATTCCTCTCACCTCAAAGCTTTTTCCTTTTCTATGCTGATATGCAAATGTCCTGGGAGAGGCTAGTCGCAGCAGCCACATATGGCTTGGCGAGAAGACTTCCAGAGACTTTTCCTGGGAAACAGGCTTTGCTTAAGGGATGCTTGGGAGATGACCTGGGATTAGAGAGCAGGTAGGAAAAGGAGGAAGAGACGGCTAGAAGGAAGGAGGGGACTCCTGCACCCAATCAGCAGCACCCAACCAGGGCAGAGGGGAGGGCTAAAGACAGAGCCCTTTGAGACTGCCCGCCGCCCTTGCTACAAAACCGAGATCCAATTCACATACCGTAAAACTTGCCCTTTCAAAATGCACAATTCACTGTTTTTTAGCATATTCACAAGATGGCACAACATCATCACGATCTACTCTCAGAACACTTTCATCTTCCCAAAGAGAACCTGCCCCCATTAGCAGGCCCTCCTCAGGCCGTGCCCCTCCTCCCGGGCAACCACGGACTCTCTCCACGGATTTGCCCATCCTGGCCGTTTCATATAAACGGAATCAATAATATATAGATTTTGGAGTCTGGCTTCTTTCACTTAGTCTAATGCTTTCAAGGTTCACCCACTTGTACTATGCATCAGTACCAAACTCCTTTTAATGGCTAAATTATATTGGATTATATGGATATACCACATTTTATTTATCCATCAGAAGACATTTTAAAGGGCAAGATGCTCCCAAAGAAAACTTCCTCCAGTGTCCTTGGGGATGCTTGGGCAGCACAACCACATACGTATCATCCTCCTCTGCTCCTTCCACAGGGCCCAAACCCTCCCTTCCCAGTCACTGACTTTCCAAACACACACTGGCTCAGGCCAGCAGCCCCAAATCAATCAGGCCATGATGGGAACAACTCCATTTTTTTATTTGTTTGTTTTGTTTTTTAAATGAGACAAGTTTTCACTAAGTTATTTAGGACTTCATCAAGTTGCTGAGGCTGGCTTTGATTTTGCAATCCTCCTGCCTCAGCCTCCCGAGCCCTGGGATGGCTGAGTGAATTCTTAAAGTCTCTGAAAATGTGTTTCCCACATCTCCAGGGTCCTGGTAGCAAAAGATGGAAGCAGGAAAAGCAGTACTGGCTTCACAGGCAGGAGCTCTCTCAGGGCCCCATGCTTGATTAAATGCACTTCTGTCGCTGTCTTGAAAGTCTTAATAATTTTAAAACAAGGGGCCCCACATTTTCATGGGCACTGGGCCCCACAATTATGAAGCTGGTTCTGAGCAAGAGGCCAGGGTGAGGGGAAGGGAAGGACTCGAATCTTCCCAAAGCTGGTGGAACTGTTTCCGCACTGGGCCGGGCCGGTGGGCCAAGGCAGGGTACCAGGGCTAGGCTGATGCTGAAAACCCAGCTCTCAAACTGCCTGAGACCACATCTTCCTACCCCAAGGCTGAGCAGTTGGCTGATAAGGGCTCCCTGAAACAGACTGGCTGAAAGTCCACGTGATAAGGGGAGAAGATACAGGCCTAGACTGTAAAGCGGGGGGCACTCAAACCGAAACTCGTTTGATCTAGTGTTCACTTACAGGTTAAGAGCAAGAAGAGGAAAGAAAGCAAGAAGAAACCCACATTAACTCAAGTAACCAGCACTGAGAAAACTTGTTAAACATTTGCTTTATTTTTTTCAACTGTCACCTTTATTTCCAGTATATCAGAGAAGTTAATCATTTCACCAAAAACTTGGTATTTGATCCAAAGAGAGCACAAGGTGAGTTTTCAAGGCAGATAGCCACAGAAAGGGCAGGACTAGCAGGGGTCTCAGGAACAACCTAAGTCACTGGCTCTTGTCCCTTTATGGCAAGAGCCCCCTGAAGTTCATCCGCAGGGATCCCTAAAGCTTAGACCCCACACCCCGATCTACTCCAATTCTTACTTTATAGATGAGGAAGCTGAAGCAGGAGAGGGGAAGTAACTGACCAAGGTTACCCACAGAAAGGGGCAGGACCAGAACCCGGAAGCCTTTAGCTTCCCTCCCCACCTCCCAACTTCAGGAGAACAACCCAAATTCACACCCACACGCTGCCAAACTTCCCTGGATCCTCGGCTCAAGTCTTCCAGCACCTGTCGTCGTCAGAAAAAGGAGTCTGGTTAGATTTAAGACTCCTAAAGCCTGATGCAGAAGATGCACCTGCCTGCCCCAGCCCCCAGTCCTGTCCCACAACCTGGAAAGGGCCAAGGAGCTCCAGGAGAGCCCCGGGCCTTCCTGGGCCCAGGGCATTGGCCAACTTGGCCTTTCCTGGGAAGACTGAAGTCTCACCCTAGTTTTTTCAGGGATAGGTGAGGGCCACACGAGGGGGACACACAGGAAAGGCTGGCCATCCACTGCACCGGAGAGGGTTCCAGGTGGCCCCTGGGATGCAGTAGAGGTTCTAGCTCCCATCATATTTTGTCCCTTTTCTATAAAGGACACTATCCAAATCAAACTTTCCTCAACACCAGCCGCCTGGATTCCTTTAGTTTAATTTGTGTTTCTCTCCCTTCCTTCTGCTTTTCCTCACCTTTTCCCTTGAACGAAATCCATAGTGAGCACTTATTAGATGCTGGGCATATTCTATCTGCTGGGTCTATTACAGTGAACAAAACAGAACAAGTTTGGGTGTTTACATTCTAAAGGGAGGAAACAAAGGGTTAAAGAAATGAATTATGTACCATGTCAGAGTGCATCAAATGCTTTGCATAAAAATAAAGCAGGATAAAAGGGATAGGGAATAGTAGGGAAGGAAGGTATTTTATCTAGGATAGTCAGGACAGGGGTCTCTGGAGGGGGGAGGGGAGGGAGCCATATGGATATCTGGGGAAGATATTCTAGGCCAAAGGATCAGCAAATGCAAAGGCCCTGGGGTAAGAATGTCAAGAACAACCAAGGCTCCAGCATGGTGTGAGTGAGGAGGAGAAGGGCAGGTTAGAGATGCAGAGAAGGGTGTGGGGAGAGGAGGGAGCTGGAGCAAGCAGGTCCTGAAGCTACAGCAAGCCCTCTGGTCTTTTCTCCTAGTTGAGACAGTAGTATGTAGGTTCTGAACAGAGGTAATTGATCTGACCTAGCCTGTCACATGACCTTCCTAACCAGTGTCATTACCAAATAGCCTATGGTGGGCACATCAATGAGGGGACCAGATTCAGGAACCAGGCCCTGAGCCCAGCACAGCCTCTAAGTGGTGTGTGATACCGAGAACACATTTCCCTTCTTCGGTCCTCCACATTCACCTCTGTGAAATGGGAAGGTCATACTAGAAGATGTCTAGTGTCCTTTCTACAGAAATTCTTATTTTCTGACCCTCATACCGACTGCCCTACCAGTCTTAGTCTCTGGAAGCCCCCAACTATTCCCCACTGCCTACCCCACCCCAAAGCAAACTCTCACTGCCCCAAAGGCACAGCTCTCTAGGGAGAAAGGTCCAGCCCAGGAAATAGCCACGTCAGCAACGTCCTCCACCAATTATAAAGAGCAACCACTAAACATAGTGCAGCCTCCACACATGTTGGTGGGGCGCAGCCAGCAGAGACCAAATCAGCAGGGTGCTCCTAAGTCAGCTTCTGCCCAGGCTGCCAGTCTCTTGGGTCTCTCTTGCCACCTGCATCTACCCTGTGGGTGGGACAAAGTTCTGGGTGTAAGAACTGCTCCAGGGCTGGCAAAATGGCTCGGTGGTTGAGAGCTGCCTGGCACGCATGAGGCCCTGGGTTCCATCCCCAGCAGTGCCAAACAAAACACAATGGCTCCACCCCATCCACCTCCTGGAGGGTCAGGAAGCAAGACACAGCCTCCCCCACCAGGCTGCGTGAGCAGGGCTCATCTCTCCACCATCAGACTGGGAGCTCCAAGAGAAGATGGGCTGTACCACCTAACAGATGGGGTGCTCATCCCATGCCTCCTCCTCCGCCTTCCCCATCAGATGGGGCTCCCCACTGTGTCTTTCCACCCAGTCTGGGAGCTCCTTGAGGCAGAGACTGTGTCTCTCCAGGAGACCAGGAGTCCCTGATGGCAGGGGTGGCACCAGTCCCATTGGACTAGAAGCTGTCTGAATTCAGGGTTCACGTGCCCTTTCACTCTGCCACCACACAGAATCCCACAAGCGTCTCAGTATATTGAGTGGTTTCTTTAAAAAAAAAAAATTTTTTTTTTTTAGTTGTAGGTGGACACAATACCTTTATTTACTCATCTGTGGTGCTGAGGATGGAAGCCAGCGCCTCACACACGCAAGGCAAGTGCTCCACCACGGAGCCACAACCCCAGCCCTATATTTAGTGGTTTCTTTTTTTGTTTCTTAATACTTTTATTAGTTGTTGATGAAATTTTTTATTTTATTTATTTGTATGTGGTGCTGAGAATCGAACCTAGTGCCTCACGCATGCTAGGCAAGTGCTCTACCCCTGAGCCACAACCCAGCCCTATCTAGTGGTTTCTTAAAACAACATGCTGGGCGAAGTCCAGGGCGGAGCCACCCATCCCTGCACCCTGTGGCTGCAAAACTCCCTGCATACGAACCTCCAGGCAGAAGGAGCAGACAAATCTTCAAAGTCACTGTCCCCCCAACAACTTCTCCGAGACTGTTTACAGGCTCTGCCCAAAGGCTGTCCCCATTTAAACAGCCCTTGCTGGTGACTGAGGCCCTGGCCCAGCTGGAATGCACCTGAGGACAGGGAGCCCAGAATCCAAGAGGGCTCCCAAGCAGGCTCAGGATCAGCCGCACCCTCAGCTTCCAGGATGGGGAGGAGACTCATCTCAGGGGCAGGGTGGACAGCAGAGGAGGTGAGGGTGGATAGCAGGCATGGCGCCTGGCTCGGCAGAAGCTATGCACCTCACAGGGCAAGCAGAGCCTGCCCCAGACACAAAGGAGGGACATTTGCACACATGGGGACTCAGGGAAGCTGCCAGAAGCTCCCCTGGAATGCAGTGTGTTGGCTCACGTTGGCAAAGGGTTTCCACAGGCGTGCAGAGAAGGGCAGGAAGGCTGGAACTTGCAATGGCTGAAAGCGATCACCCCATCGTGGGCACCACTAACATAGGGACTGTTCTTGATCCTTCCCACACGCCAA
Organism: Callospermophilus lateralis; assembly: GCF_048772815.1. Classification (NCBI taxonomy): domain Eukaryota; kingdom Metazoa; phylum Chordata; class Mammalia; order Rodentia; family Sciuridae; genus Callospermophilus; species Callospermophilus lateralis. Next base: position 112,442,823 of record NC_135310.1, on the reverse strand, counting down.
TCCGCCAGTCTCCATAACATGCAATACCACTGCCCTCCTAAAGACCAGGCAACAGAGGCCTGTCCAAAGTCACTCACAGGGAGGAACGAAGCAGGAATATGGTTCCCAACTGTGCTCTCGGCGCCTCCCTCTCCAAAGCCAAAGGGCATTGCCTCTGCGGGTTCCACTGGTTCCCCAGAACCCCAAGGTAGAACCCTGGAAAGCCACCCTGCCACCACATCCTGAGAGCCTGGGAGACTTCGGTGGAACCCAGCAAAGTCGCACTGCATCAGAAGCTTGGGTACACTGAAAATGCCACCCTGATCGTTTATGACATCCTCTCAGGAGCCTCAGGTTAGAAAATTCCTTCCTTCCTGTGTCCCCCTTAGAGGGTCTAGAGTTGTGGCTCAGTGATAGAGCGCTCGCCTAGCACATAGGAGGCACTGGGGGTCCATCCGCAGCACCACATAAAAATAAATAAAGGTACTGTGTCCATCTTCTCTCTCTCTCTCTCTCTCTCTCTCTCTCTCTCTCTCTATATATATATATATATATATATATATATATATATATATATTTATTTATTTATTATTTATTTATTTTAAGTATCCTTAGGGAAAGAGTGATCCTTTTAGAAAAACTCCCACAAAAGTCATGATTATTTGAAAAAAAAAAAAAAAAATCCAGGCAGAATGGTGCACACCTGTAATCCCAGCAGCTTGAGAGGCTGAGGCAGGAGGATTGTGAATTCAAAGCCAGCCTCAGCAAGAGTGGGGCACTAAGCAACTCAGCAAGACTCAAAAGGGCTGGGGATGTGGCTCAGTGGTTAAACACTCCTGAGTTCAATCCCTGGTACCCCCTGCAAAAAAATAAAGAAAGCTGTAAAAGAGAAGGGTGTGGAAGGAGGAAAAAGTGGCCTCCAACACGTCTCAGCTCTCACTGTCCAAAATAATATAAACTTTTTTTTTTTTTCTTTTTGGTGCGAGGGTTCAAATCCCTGCCTTGCACATGCTAGGCAAGTGCTCCACCCCTGAGCCACAGCCCCAGCCTTTGATCATTTCTAAACAGTGTGTTAGTTACATTTTCAACTAAAACTCCCCCTGTGTTTTTCTTCAGGCTTCACATCTTTTTAGGAAAAGTTCATCTACGTGTACATCAGTGAGTCCCAGTGTGACACCAAGAGTCTCTATGACGTCTGGAAACCGAAGGAAATAAATAGTGGCTTCCTCAGACTTTTTTTCAGATGAACAACTGGACTTGCTATTTGCAAGGTGCTTCTCATATGAACACTTGGCATTTTGGGCTGACCTGGGGGGCTGTCCTCCACATGGGATGCTCAGCAGCATCCCTGGCCTTGTCCCCCTCCCCTTCACTGAAATGTGACAACAAAAATGTCTCCAGACATTGACTGACAGGTGCCCTTGGAAGGGGGCAAAATGACTTCCAGCTGAGAACCACTGTATTGAACAAAGCATTGAAAACACAATCCACAAACCGTTTAAAAATAAGCATATCCAATTTTTCCTGACTCCTTGGACGCCATGAATTTGAAAACTCTCCAGGTAGCTGCCATGGCTCCTTCCAGTGAATGTGTCTAAATACAAGTGCCCCAGATTCCCATGCCCATCCCCCCTTCCAGCCCCAGCCTTCCTACTCAGTTACGTTCATGCTTGGAACCAACCCATCCTCATGTGCTCAACACGCCATCAGGCACAAGCTATCCACCTGGGTGGGTGACTGTCAGCTCTGACCGAGTGCTGCAGGGGTGAGAGCCAGAGAACACTGGGCTCAGGGACTCCAGCAGCCTCAGAGGCAGCAGTGGTCACACCCAAGAAAAGGGACCCGGGTTAATCTCCAGTGTGGTTGATCCATTGTGCTCCCCAAAGCCTCATCTGAACACACAGCTTGCCTCAGAGTGAACTACGCCAAATCCGAAAATAGGTCAAAGAGAGAACCGAATCTAAGTCTGTGAAAGACCAACAACCCAACAGATAAATGGGCAGAGCATGAATCGCAAGAAAAGGAAACACAAATGGATCTTGAACTTATGAAAAGATGCTCAACCACACTCATAAAAGAAATGCAAATTAAAACTAACTGAGACACTGGTTTTCATCCATCAGATTGGCAAAGATCAAAACCTATGATAACTCACTGTGTTGGCGAGGGTGCCTCATTCACTGATGGTATAAAACACTACAACCTCCTTGAAAAGGTACACATGCACGTCTACCAACATCACAAATGTTTATATGCCTATGCCAGCACTTCCATTTCTGGGATCTTATCCAACAGGATTTCTCCTACATATGGCAAAATGGTGTGTACTCCAGGATACCTACCCATCATGGTCTGATCTGTAATGAAAAAAGATTGCCAACAGCCTCATATCCACCTTTGGGGGATTGCTTCAATAAATCATGATTCTTTTTCAAAATGGAAAGCTATGCAACCACACAAAAGAATGAAGGCACTCTCTCCATGATCTGGGATTAATTTTCAAGACATGTGGTAGGGTAAAACAAGCAAGGCATTGAAGACATGAATAGTAGAACAACAGTTGTTGGGAAATACCATCTACTCACATATGCAGAAGATGTCTTTGCATAATCACCCAAAATGCTAATAACTGTATTTATCTCTAGAGAACTGGTCAGCTAGGGGCAGGATTATTTACCCCACTTTAGATACTTTATAACATGCAAACTTTATACCAAGTGCACTATTCAATCAATTCATCAGTCAATAAATAACAAGCAAGCACAGAGGAAAAGACTATAAGTCATTGATCTGGTGGTGGTACATCACTGGGGGCATAGGCACGCGACAGACATTACAGGTCAGTATCCATTTTAAATCCTCTAATCCTCCAAATAGCCATACTTGTCAGTTTCGGGTTTGTTTGTTTTTTGTTTGTTTGTTTTGTTTTGTTTTGTTTTAGGTGGACACAATATCTTTATTTTATTTTTATGTGGTTTTGAGGATCGAACCTAGCACCCCATGCATGCCAGGTGAGCACGCTACCGCTTGAGCCACATCCCCAGCCCCATACTTGTCAGTTTTAATGTCTCTGGTTCTTTAATCCAAAAGTAGGGTGATCAGCTCATTCAGAACACCAGCTTCCTTCCTCAACAAGGTTTTGAAAGCGTTCATCCTCAAAATTATCTTTCCCTCCTCTGAAAAACCACAGTCGCTGACACCGAGTGCCACCATCACCTTGGAGCTACAAGGATAGGCAAGCAGAATCCTTTAGAAGGTGCACTGCAGGATCCACAGCCAGGGACCTGGGGGCACCCACACTTTCAATAGTGCCTCAAATCACTCTGGGCAATAATTGTGCATCACAAAGTGACCTGAACCCCAACACCTATCAGGAGTGGAGGGAACCCCCAGTAGCCACCAAGGATCTGCAATGCAGCTCTGCCTGCGGCAATGTTTTAATGGCGTATTACTCAAAGGTGCCACTGACACCACTTTAAACCCACCCCACCACCACTGCCACTTCATCATAAAATAACCCTTATATTTTAAGCTGTAAATCAGCATTTGTCAAGTTCTAAATTGGGCTACAGCAATATTTATTCATCAAAGGATAAATCTTCCCTGCATAGTCATAAAACTGCCTAATAATTTAATATGCTATCATTCTTACCTGAAAACTTGTCAAAAAGTGGCCTGGAAGAGGCATGTGTTTTACAGTTGACTGACATTAAGTCTATAGTTTATTAAATAGTTCATATTTTTTAATTCTCTTATGGGGAAATGGCATAAAAAAAAAAAACACATCCTATGCAGAAGAGCAATTCAAAGATTCATTAGCAACTAATTTAGGGTAGAGAAAAGCAGATTCTCCAAAGAGGACCAAAGAGCCCTCTGATGAGTGATACAGAGAGACAAGCAAGAAAGAGGCAAATCCTAACACATGAAGAGAAGAATCACGTCAGGGGACAGGACCCGGGAACAACCAGAGAAGATGAAGAACTGTTTCAAGCAAAGGGTTAAAAATGTCTCTCAGCTGCAAAATGATGACAGCCAGGTGAGGAAGTCAACGCCTGGGGCCCTTTCAGGTCCCTGGAGCAGGGAGCTCTCCAGACCTGGTGGTGGCACATCAGCAGAAGTCTGTTCTTCCCACAGCCCGTGCCGAAACATGTCTCTTTTAGGACAAGAGGAGAAACGACCCAGCCCTGAGATCAAGGTTACTCCACCTTGGCACTGTGGACCCCGCAGGTTGATAATGCTCTGTTGAGGGTTGCCTCCTCTCACGGAGGATGTTTAGCAGCATCGCTGACCTCTGTCCGTTAGTTACTAGTACTGACCCCACCACCGCCACCCCCAATCATGACAGCCAACAATGTCTCCAGACCAAAAATGTCTTCAGCAGCCAAGTTCAGGTGCATCTGAGAACTGCTGCCCTTGGATGTTAAGTCTCACTTAACTAAGGTGAGCAGCTGGAGGCAAACCCATTCTGCCCAACAAGTGTCATCTGTTCCCTTTGTGCTGCCTTTTCTCTGAAGTTTCAAAATATAAACAGAAGGAAATACAGACACTTGAGCATCAGTACTGGTCCCCACGCCGCCAACCTTCCCTCACTAGTGAAGTCCAGGTCTACCCATGAGCCAAGAGGAACTTGCAGACTTTGCCTCCCGTCTCTGTTCTGCAGCCCCCTCCCACATGTCCCCCACCCACCAGGCTTCACCTTTCATTAAGAAGTCACCCCCCATTTCCTTTACGTTTTTCCACAACCTTGTGGTTTACTTGGGCACAAGAACGTGCTTCAGGCTGGCATGCACTGGTGGTTAATGACAAGGTGGGTTTCCGAGCCACAAACACTATTAATTTTATGTTCTAAGGCACTCTCCCTGTTCGTGGGCGAGTTGGGGAGGAAACTCCTCCCCAGTGCTGAACACTGAACTCCTTACAATACTTACATAATCAAAAATAGTGAACCACTTTTCAATTTGGAAAAAAAAAATCTAAAGTCCAAGTTCATACATTCACATCTGGTGCCGCACCTCCCACTGCAGACCAAGATGCTATGTGAGACCAGGGAGATTCCACGAAGCGAGCTGCCTAGCTATCAAGGCATTTAAACCCATTGGGAGATAATACAATCTGGGCTGGACTCAAATAATGCTGTTAAAAGTTTCAGCTTTGATTTCATTACAGAGTTTAAAAAAAAAAAAAGCAACCTTATTAAGGCAGTTTTAGAATAGGATGGAAAATATTAAAACAAAGCTGGTTTAGAATTACTATTTTTTTACATTTATTTTTTAGTTGTAGTTGGACACAATACCTTTATTTTATATATTTATTTTTATGTGGTGCTGAGGATCGAACCCAGGGCCTCACACATGCTACACGAGTGCTCTATTTCTGAGCTACAACCCCAGCCCAGAATTATTATTATTATTATTATTTTTTTTAATCTATTCATCCTCGTCTATTTATCAAGCAGTGAGATGGTGTCCAACCCCCAAAAGCAGATGAGCAGGAGAAAGGTTGCACGGGCCACCTACGCAGCCCAGCACTGGCTGGCCTTGCACCAAGTCTACACAGTGACCACTGACCACATTCTAGCAGGTACAATTTCCAATCATGCAAACCGACTTCTCTGAATTTTTGATTAAAAAAAACCCAAACCCTAAAAACCAGACTGCTGTGAGATTTTCCTTAAAGCTTTTATCTTTTACCAGTTTCATTCATACAAAAAATACCAGCTAACTGCTATCACCAACCAGCACACCTTTAGATAGCATGTGGCACTGCCAGAGGAAGAGACCTTCAAGGCTTGGGCTCCTCGGGGATGTGGGGGTTCTGCTAGGAAGGTGTTTAGAACTCCCCAAAGTAATCCATGAATGTCAAATGGTGCCTAAAGACAATCCTGCTTGGTTTTTTAAAACGGTTTTTCTCGTGGCCTATCTGCTCCATTCATTGCACACAACTTCACCGAATTAGCTAAGAGTCCAGGGTAAGCCTTGCACCAAACAAGATTAGAGCAAACATAAAACAAGACAGAAAAGAAGACACCAGAGGCAGCAAGGTACCTAAGTCACAGGCCACAGCACACACGAGCTGACTGTGGCCTGGAGGTCCTGCAAACCTCTGTCACAAAGCTATCCACCAAGACCTGAACTCCAGCACTCTGAGCAGGCCTTGAACACACCAGGGAATAGCAAAGCCAGAACACCACGGATGGACATGACACAGAGTTGGGAAGACAGGGTGGCTTAAAAAAGAAAAAGACATGAAAACCTTTAGCTGTTCTTTAAAATGGGCTGTCCTGGGTGCATTTCCAATAGAATACAGGCTGTATTCTGGGAATCAAGAAGTGGCTCTTGAGGCCACATCTTGTGGATCAGAGGCCACACTGCCTATCCAGCAGTAATGCTAATAGAGGTATGGTCAGGAGGTTCCCTGGACAGGCGAGCTGCCCCCAGAGAGTTATCCTCTCAGGATGCAGGCATACCCAAGCCCAGCCAGCCCAGAAGCTGATGTCAGTCAACAGAGGATAACATGAAAGGCACAGGCTGGACCAAAGTGACAAAAGACACCTCCTCCACCATTTTGAGCCATTGAACCAACTGCTCTAGGTCTCCATTGGCAATCTCTCCATTGCTGTTCCTCAGCATTAATTAATACCTGTGACCTAGCACTGGGGGCTTTGGACCCAAGGAATGTACCCAGCAAGAATGGCTCATCATTCCTGATTATGTTATTTTATTATTAATATTATCCATTTATTATTAATATTCTCCAGCCACCATTGATGAGGAGCCCCGAAATTCCTACTTCCCAACTTCAAAAGCTTGACAGGAATGAGGCCATGCAGGTGACGCTTGCACAAACACATAGTTCTTATCATGAGCTCAGTTAAGGTGAGCACGAACCCTCTCTAAGCCCAGCTCATGTGGCTGAAATAGCAGAAGCAACACCTATGAGGAGCTTCCTTCCTCAGGACCATGTCTGCTCTTCAAATCAAGAGCTGGTTGTCTCAACTCTCTCCACCTGGCTGGCCAGCAATTTGCCCCTGGACATGTGAATGTGCCCTGGCTGGAAGGTGTCATTTCAGGCAGTGACAGACAGTTCTCACTGGGTTTGGCAGGGTCTTGTTCAAGTCCACATGGGGCCTTCACCATCCTGGAAACTAACTTTTGAATTGGTTCTCTCTCCTTTATCAGTCATCATCAGTGGGAAAGGAGAGACTGAGACAGAAGTAGAGACAGGACAGGGGACAGAATCCCACTCCCACCTTCCCCGTGCCAAGGAGAGCTCAATCTAGTCCTGCACAGGAAGGTCCACAAGAAGAGCAACCTAAACAGCTCTGTCCAGCCCTCAGTCAAGAAAAGGAGAGAGGAGGATCCACAGCCCCTGACAAGAACTGGTTCAATTTTGCTGAGTTTGGGGGGGGGGGTGTACATCTTCCTTAAACTTGCTCACCCCTAGCTCTCAGCACAGGACTCTAAGAGGCCAAGCCATTTAAAACAAACAAGAGTGTCTACCCCAACGTTAAGAGCGACATGATTTTAAAAAGAAAAAAAAAAAAAAAGGTCCTCAGCGTTCTGAGCACATATCGTAAGCTTTGTTCTGCTCGCTTCCCCACTTCCTGTTGCTTCCTCACCTCATAACTTTTTATTTTTGAAGCCTATGTGTTCGCATCGGTATCACTGTAAGGTTTCAGTGGGAGGCCGCTGGAGGGACCAGGATGAGGCTCAGTACTGTTCTGAGACACAGGACTGTACCAAAGACAGAAATCACAACTGCCCAACCATCAGGAAAGTACACCCAAAATTTCACAGCCTCCTATCAACAGTGGGGGTGCTAGGAAAACACTTGTGGGTGAGCTTTACTTTGTGGGTAGCATCCTGTGTGGGCAATGGCCACTTAACCACTAGCTAATACCAGGTGGCTTAGAACTGGGAGCCCAGGGGAAAATATACACAGCACCCACAGACCAAGAAACACCCCAGAGCAGACACATTCCAGATCTCTGGGTTATTCAAGCCCTTCCTGATCTTTAACCAAACCCTGAACTCTGGGAGATGATTGCCACTCGGAGGAGGAACTGAATGATTTAAATGCTTTGTCAGTAGAACTTGGTCTATCCTCCAACTTAGAATAAAGGTCAGAGCAAAAAGGAACATAAAAAGGGACCCCATGTGGCAAGCCCGCTCCAGTTACAGAGAAGGAAACTGAGGCCAAGACCTGCATCCCAGAGCTCACCTATTAACCATAGGGCAGATACTGGATTCCAGTTCTCTCACCTCCCAGGGTAGGACTTCTTAAGATCTTACATATAATAAATGTTGGCTCAGCCACCATGGACACTGGCTGGTCCCCCAAGGCATGGACAGTGGAGAGGCCAATCCTTAAAAATGCTTTTTGTTGGGCTCACATGTGTGAGGCCCTAGGTTCAATCCTTAGCACCACACTAAAAAATAATAAAGAAATAAATAGTTTTGTGTCCATCTACAACTAAGAAAATACTTTTTTTAAAAAAAAATGCTTTTTGTCTGACCTTTGACAAGAAGATCACGTCTTCTAGAAGTATGTTTGGGATGGAAGACAGAGCGGCCTGTCCGCACAACCCACTCTAGCCGAGGATTACAGGCTACCCTTCCACAGCTGCCCGGACTAGCTTGCTGCACCCCCTCTGCAAGGCCTCCCGGGTCACAGGGGAAAGAAAGTCAAACCTGGGAGACAGGGAGGTTAGCTCAAGGCACAGAACTGGGAATGGAAAGCTGAGCTCCCATCTCCGTGAACACGGTCTCACAGGTGGCCTTGGGGAGTCATGCAACTCTCTGTGCCTTCCTGCACCCATGGGTGCCATGAGAACACTGATCTCCAGCAGGCTGCTCCCCTGTGCGTCTCTGATTGTGAACCTTATCCTCTTCCACCCCTGACCATCACAGAGCTCATTTTTCCTCCTCCCACCCTCACCGTCCAGGCCTCCCGCTTGCTCTGCCCACCTGGCCCATCTGCCAACCTTCAGAGTGTGGATCTGGACCTGATTTGAGCTCACTGGGATCCCTCAGTGTGCTTTCCCAGATCTTCCCAATGGAATAAAGCTGTGCTCCCCAAATAAAATAAAATTGACAACATAACAGGGACCAGCTGTGTGCAAAATGCTTGGCTGTGTACAGGGTGGGCTCTGAGATGAACATCCGGAGTGGGATCTGAACAGCCAAAGCCCAACCTTGCCCCCTCAGTCGCCACCTCTTTCCCCAAACGATCTTCACTGACCTCACCAATGCCCAGTGCTGCAGTATGTTTATCTGTCACTCATCACTGTCTCCCTCACTGGGTAAGGGCTGCTGGCATACATATTGGCAGCCAGGGCACACAGAACAGGGCAGGGCTTTCTTGTCCACTGAACGATGAACGAAGAAATGAGCCATCAATCCTGGATGTCCCCGCATTGAGACCAAGTTATTTAATGTCTCTAAGTTTCACATTTTCTTTATTTTTTAAAAATATTTATATTTTAGGTGTAGATGGACACAACACAATGCCTTTATTTTTATGTGGTGCTTTGGATCAAACCCGGGTCCTACCAGTGCTAGGCGAGTGCTCTAACACTGAGCCACAATCCCAGCCCCTCACATTTTCTTTATTAATTAAAAAAAATTAAAAGGATAATAATAGCATCTTCTTTACATGACTTAAGCAAGGAATAAACAAAAAATTAACTGTAAAAGCATTTAGGACACACCTGGCAGAATATGAACTATTACTTGTCCCCCCTTATTATTATAGTCACTGATGGAAACACAGGGAAATAAAGCCCCTTTATTATACCCTGGGCAGTTTTCAGGCTAAATCACAATTCTGTATGTGTGAGACTCATCTATAAAGAATCATTAAGAGAGGACTGGGCCAGGGATCTGCATAGCTATGATGATCTCTCAGAGCTTGTCTTAGTGTAGAATTTTCCATGTGAAGTCATGAGCTCGTTTGCCTAAATGCTGCTTTGCAGGTCTCCATCACAGACATGACACAAGCAATGACAGTCTTCAAATATCTAATTTCTGCCCTAAGACCTTACAGTCCAGTTGGGGGAAACGAGGCATTAATCTATGAAAGCAGAACAATAAATTCAAACTCAACATATAGCAAATGTTGAATAAGAGCACTCAAGACTAGTCCTGTAAGTATTGGTAAATGGCAAGCATATGACAATCAACTCTCAAAAAAACCCAAAATCCAGTTGTAGCATGTCTCAATTTCCACCCTGGCCAATTTCAAGCTGCCAATGTGAGGGCTCTGAACATGGAGCTGGGCAGAGCTGTGCACAATCGATTCTCCCAGGATGGTGTAAGGCAGCTCCCATTCACCACCAGACAAGGTCCCATACGCAGACATTTCTCAGAGAAGTCAAGGGCCATGAGTTAAGTGGTCAATGCCCACTAACATCTTTATGGCACTTCAGGTGGCAATGCACATCCAAGGCCATGACTGAAATTCACCTTCACCTTCTGGTCAGAAAGGTCTCATTACCCTCATTTTGCGGGTAGGGAAAATGAGTATCAAAAACAATACCACCAATTTTCCCTTGTCGTTCTGCAACATCAGGGCTTGAACCAGGCTTTTCCAGGGCAGCAATGAACTCTCATGGTACTCTAGCCCCTGAGAAGGAGCAAAGTTCTCCTAAAGAAGCAGCTGAAGGATGATGTGTAGTAGGTGAGGGGCAGGAAGAAGCAGGGCAGGTGCAGTGTTCACCTGGATGGTGAATTTTCTGCAGAGCACAAAGGTCTTGGGAGCACATAGGGCATCTGCACCTTGAAACTTAGAAATCCACATAGTCCAGACTGCTCTACTAGTGACCTAACTCTGAACACCTGCATCCCCAAATCCACTGCTTCATTAAGGGAGCCCAAGAAAAGGAAAGCAATTTAAATGACTGACCAAAGGGGGTTGGTTAAATAAGTTATGGAATACCCCACACGATCCAATGCTGCACCAGCACAGAAGCTCATGTTTTAGAAGAACAGCTAACAAGTAGCAAAGACTCACAATATACGGTTTTAAAAGCGTGTTACATAACAATATGTACAGTATAATTCCAGTTCTGTAAAAAGGAACAGGCAGGCCAACTCCCAATGTGTATATGCACAGAAAAAAGGTTGGGGACATGGACTTCAAACTCTTCACACTCGTTGCTTCTAGAAGGGTAGAATTATGGCTGTGCTGACTTTCTTCTCTATGATTTTCTTTATTCTTCAACTTCATCTTGCTTTTAGTACCATAAAACAATAAACAGACTGTAATTTTTTTTTCCTTAATCAGGATTTTCAAAGACTTAAGAAGACTAATGGCAAAGAATCAGTGAGGTGGACCCCCCAGGGGACAGTTCCCGTGGGTGAGAACCAAGTGCTCAAGTCTCTAATACTTTCCCCATCGCACTCAGAGACAAGCCAAGTGTCCCCACAAACTCCACCTCCCCTGCACACACAAGCACATGCATGCATATAACACATGCTAGCTGGAGGACACACCTCCATGCCACCCCCTGCCTGCTCCTTCAGCAGGCCATCATCATCTCGACTTCATGCCTGGATCTGCCCCCAGCCGGGTGGGGACAAGGCATGGGAGGCACAGTAGAGAACAACCAGGAATTCATGAGTACCCTTTCTGTGCAGTGCAGCATCCTGGGGATTTCACAAAAGTGACTGCAGACATACATCAATTCTAAGATGGGTATTGCTATCAACATTTCAGAGAGAAGTTAAAGGAAATCCAAAAATGATATCCAGGGGCTGGGGTTGTGGTTTAATGGTAGAGTGCTTGCCTGGCACGTGTGAGGCACCGGGTTCAATCCTCAGCACCCCATAAAAATAAATAAAAATAAGACAAAGGTAGTGTGTCTGTCTACAATTAAAAAAAATTTTTTTAATTAAAAAAAAGATGATATCCCGAGTCACACAGCCAATGAATGCCTGGAACTGGGACTCAACCAAGTCTGACCCGAACTGTCTCTAGATAGCTCAGGAGGCCTGCCCAATAACTGAGCTTGCCCTCACAAAATGCAAAATAGTAATGATAATGCAAAACAATAACGTCCCAATACAACCTATTTTAATTTACACTAGGGCTGAAAGTGAAACACACCACCAGTCCTCATTTGAGAATATAAAAATATAGATACTTAATCATTAAAAAAAGAAAGTAAGAAAAGGAAAGGTGGGGGGAAAAAACCCTCAGCTCTGTGCTCAACCCTCATTCAGTGAAGTAAAAATAAAAACCGAACCTTCCCCCAACACATTGTGCTTTAATGAAAGCACCAAGCCAATCTTCTTCACTCCCACCCACCCCAGCCCACTTCGTTTAAATTTAGGCAACCACCAGGCAAACTGTACCCAGCCGCAATCTCTGAGATGAAGTCATGAAGTCCTCATCTCTAACTCCAGCACTTTCTCCTCAGGCCGCAGGAAAGGCCCTTCACGAAGAGCCACTTCGGTGGCCTGGCTCAGCCACCTGGAGCTGGGTGACTCTGTGGCGGCCCTCTCTGGGCCTCAGCCAACACTCTACCACGTCAGGACTGTCTAAAGCCATCACCCAGGACCCTGGAGTGCACAGGGATAGCCTGATGGCAATGCCCCCAACCCAGCACCCAGAGAATGAACAGCAACCTGTGACATGGGGCGATCGGGACCCAGGCGGTTGGCAGGCCTTGGAGCCACTGTCATTCTTAGGCTCTGGCTCTGAAGTACTCAGATGTTGGTAAGTATTTGGCAACAGGAGGGAAAGAGGGGAAGGCTGCGATATGGAGAGCCCTGCAGCTGCCCTCTACTCCTATCTAGGTAACACCTGGAGGGATTTTACTGCTGGACTCACTTAACCCTGAGTCCCTAATACCTTCTTCCTCACCCACACCTGACTTTATTCCCCCGCCTTGGAATTGAACCCAGGGCCTTATGCATGCTAGGCAAATGCACTGGCACTGAGCTACTTCCCACCCCACTACACCTGACTTTTTAAAGTGTGAGCCCAAGAGAGAAGAGGGATGTGACTGGCTAATGAAAACTCTCCATGGTTTCCTGGATGAATCCAGGGCACCAGGAACCTGCAAGATGGCCGGATTTTTTCTATTTCTATCAGTAGCCTGGTTCAAGGTTTCCTTCCAGTGTCTCATGAGTGTATCTCACCCTTTCAAGAGGTCTGTATCCACCCCTCAAACAGAGGTGTGGGACACCCTGGCAAAAGAGAATAAAATTACTATTAACAACTCAAGGAGAAGCATGGCCTAAATAGATGCCTAACACACAGTTCCACATTAGAGACACACCAAACTACTCTGCTCACTGAGATCCATGGTTCAACCACACGGTTTATCCAGCCTGTGGTCCCAATCCCTGCCATCACTGGACAGGCAATGGGATCTGATCAGAGGTCATTTCACAAGCACATGTGCGTGTGCACTCAAGCCTGCAATTCCAGCCTCCTCAGGCCCTGCACCCTCTGCCCACCTGGAATCATCCAGGCAGGTTCCATCCTGGTCCCTCGTGTGCTGAGCTATGCTCTCAGCAGTCCAGCTGAACCTCCCAGGCTTCCCTCTCACTTGACTCTAACTGACACAAGAACCCTGAGTCTGAGGACCCACCTGACCCCCAGCAGGCCAATCATGCCAGTCATCAAAGCCCCAAATGCCCAACACTCCAACGGCAGTACTTTCAAGATGAATAAAAATGAGATACACATATTACACCACTTTGTAAAGTGCTAAATTATCCAGCCTGTGTCCCAAAGAGGGAAAACGATAGGACATAGTACTTTTGACTGTAGGTAAAAGCATGTCTGGTGCATACAGTAACTCAGAAATCAGATCTGGATTCAAATCTAGGCCCTTTCACCTACTCATTATGTGACCTCAGGCAAGTTATTCAACCCCTCTGTGAAGTGCCAGTCACAGGAGAGAGCACATATAACTTGGAGTTTATTTCTTAATTTCCACAATAAAACCCACAAATAAGATGTCTTTCTTCCTCAACAGCCTGGAATGACAAAGAATTCTGAGTCTCCCCAGAACTAGAAGGACCTAGACTTTGGAAGCAGAGTGGAGAGCAACAGGGCACTTCAGTCCCCTCCCGCTTCCAAGAATCTTCTTCACACCACATGCAGCAGAAGCTGTGGCCCGTACCCACAGCCGTGGGCCACCCCTGAAGACAATGAACACTGAAGAAATGCTCTAGGCATCCAGGTTTTATTTATTTATTAATTTTTAGCAGTAGAATCATAGACCCCCAACATAATGAACAGAGATAAAAGGCAAGATGCTCTTCCATTCTAAGATTAACCCATCTGCAGCCTGAAAGAATCTTATAAACTAAAATGACACTGCAATGAAGAAGGGGGAGGAAGGAGGTAGAGGCATCACTAGAGGAGAACGGCAACAAGAAATTGGACGTGAAACAGAGTTTGGACCTCATGGGAACTACACCTCACTCATGTGACAAAACTGACAGCCTCGGGCACCTTCCCCAGACAGTATTCACTCTATGAATCCCTTGTCAGGGAGGCCAAGTGACAAGACAGAGGCAACTAGAGATAGACTCCAGAATCACAATATTATACCACTACTACCAGATATTTAGTAGAATTTGGACACAAAGCCTACTCTCCTGGTGGCGTTCACCTACCTCATATATCCCATGTGTCCCAAGACATCTCATGAGATAATGGATCCAAAATGCCCAATGGTCAATCTACTGCCCTTGCCTGGGAAATGCTACCTCCTATTCCTTTTGGATTTCATGGACCTCATTCCTTTGTCCAAAAAAAACTCCACCCCACCAAACGGAGGAAATCCGGCCAATGCTGCCAGCTCAAAAGCTTGTCTTCATTAGAAAACCAATCTAAGCAGAGCACATGACTTACCAGACTGGGCAAGTCTTAGTTAGGTCAGAAGATAGCTGCTCCTCTAGGAAATATTATATGCAGCATTCATCTAATAAACCAGTTACAGCATAGCATGATAAAAGAGTTGGCATCATAGAGGGTCCTCTGGAAAGAATGACCAAATGGCAATATTCCTTCGACTCACTAAAGAAAGTTTGAGTAACGTAAGTTAAGACAATGATATATGTTCACAAACATTCCTTTTGGTCAGGAACCAACTCTACTCTGTAGCCTGAATTCTATTTTGGGGAATCACTATTTATCATCCAAGAACCTCCAAGAGAAGGTGCTAAGGCAGTCGGAGGGGTAAAACAAGGGCCCTAGGATCAGAATCCTGCCTTCAAGTCCTAGCCCCTGCACTTGTTGGCTATGTGTTCTTGACTAGGCGATGTATGTTGATTGGATAAATGTACATAAATACTCAACACGTATCTACCTTCTCCTAATCCCATCCTTCTACCTCCAACTCTAACCCTGAATTGAAGCAGGTCCAAGCATTTTGCAAAAACCATATTTGGGCAAGTGCCAACTAAACCCAGGACATGATCACCTCTATGTTTGTGCAGTGTGGTATAAGATGAATATCCCTTATCCAAAATGCTTGGGACCAGAAATGTTTTAGATTTTCAAGTTTTGGAATATTTGCATAGACTTTATCAGTTAGGCATCACTAATCCAAAAACCTAAAATCTGAAAGGCTCTGAAACCCAAAACATTTTGAGTGACAATGTGACACACAAAGTTTTGAATTTTCCAAAGGAAATGAAGTCAGCACTAAAAAGAGATACTTGCATGCCCATGTTTATTGCAACACTATTCATGATAGCCCAGATACAGAATCAGTCTAAGTGCCCATCAACGGATGAATGAATAAGGAATATATAGTATACGTATACAATAGTCATAATGAATGAAATCCTGTCACTATCAGGAAAATGGATGGACCTAGAGGTCATCATGTTAAGCAAAATAAGCCACAGAAAGACAAGAATTGTGTGTTCTCTCCCATATATGGTGGAAACTAAAAAAAAAAAAAAAAAAAAAAAAAAAGGAGGAGGGATTAGGAACAGAGTAGGAGGGGGCAAAAGGGAGAGTGAACATAATCACATGTATGTATGGAAATATCAGAGTGAATTCCATTAATTTGTACAATTAATATGTGTTAATTTAAAAACATTTTAAAGGATATTTCATAACCTTCCAAAAAAAAGTTTTAGATTTGCAGCACTGTGAATTTCAAATTTTCAGATTAGGATGCTCTCAGGCTGTATTAAGGAACAAAGTGTGTGGTCATAACATGCTCTTGGTCCTTATCCCCCCCACCCCCAGTGCCTTTTCATAGTTTTCTGAGTACTAAAATTTATTCAGCCTTCAAAGTCCAGCTTCTAGCCAGAGCAATTAGGCAAGAGAAAGAAATAAAATAAATAGGAAAGGATGAAATCAAATTGTCTCTGTTTGCTGACAAATGATTATATATATAACATCCCAATGAATCCACCAAAAAACTGTTAGACCTGATAAACAAATTCAGTAAATTTGAAGGACACAAAATCTATTTATAAGAGTAGTGTTTCTATATACTAATAATAAACTATCTGAAAAGGATATTAAGAAAATAATATCATTTGAAATGGCATTAAAAAAATAAAATACTTGGGAGTAAATTTAACCAAGGAAGTGAAAGTTTCCTATAGTGAAAATTGTAAAACACTGATGAAAGCAACTGAAAATGATACAAATATGGAAAGATATACCAGGTTCCTAGATTAGAAGAATTAATATTATTTAAATGTCCATAGTACCCAAAGTGATTTACAGATTAATGCCATCTCTATCAAAATTCCAATGTCATTCTTCACACAAAAAGGAAAAAACATCCTAACATTCACATAGAATAACCAAAGACACCAAATAGTCAAAGCAGTCTTGACCAAAAAGAACAGGGCTGGAGGTATCACACTACTAGAGCTCAAAATATATCATAAAGCCATAGTAATCAAACTAGCATGGTCTTAACATCCAAACAGATACACTGACCAATAAAATAGAGATCCTTTTTTTTATTTTTGGTACCAGGGATTGAACTCAATCACTGCGTCACTTCCCCTGCCCTATTTTGTATTTTATTTATTTATTTAGATTTTTTTGTTTGTCGATGGACACAATACCTTTATTTTATTTATGTGGTGCTGAGGATTGAACCCAGTGCCTCACACATGCGAGGCAAGTGCTCTACCACTGAGCCACAGTCCCAGCCTGATAGAGATCCTATTGCTACATCAACTGATTTTTGACCAAGATGCTAAGAGCACACAATGGGGAAAGGACAATCTCTTCAATAAATGGTGTTGGTAAAATTGGATACAGAAGAGTAAAAATAAACCTTCATCTCTCCTTTTATGCAAAAATCAACTCAAAATTCACTAAAGACCTAAATGTAAGACCCGAAAGTATAAGTCTACTAGAATTTAAAATAGGAGAAAAGCCTTACAACATTGGCCTGGGAAGAGATTTCAAGGATATGACCCCAATACCACAGGAAATGAAAACAAAAATAGACAAATGGGATTGCATCAAAATATAAAGCTTCTGCACTGAAAAGGAAGCAATTAATAAAGAGCCAACCCATGCATTGGGAGGAAATACCTGCAAATCATACAACAGATAAGGGACTAATATCCAAAATATACAAAAATTCAAACTAGTCAAGAACAAGAGAACAATGGGCCAATTTTTCTTAATATTGCTCTGTAGTATAGTTTAAGGTCGGGTATTGTGATGCCTCCTGCTTTACTTATCTTGCTAAGGATTGCTTTGGCTATTCTGGGTCTCTTATTTTTCCAAATGAATTTCATGATTGCTTTTCCTAGTACTATGAAGAATGTCATTGGTATTTTAATAAGAATTGCATTAAATCTGTATAACAGTTTTAGCAGTATGGCCATTTTGACAATATTAATTCTGCCTACCCAAGAACATGGGAAATCTTTCCATCTTCTAAGTTAGGTCTTCTTTTTTCTTTCTTTAGTGTTCTGTAGTTTTCATTGTACAGGTCTTTTACCTATTTTGTTAGATTGATTCCCAAGGTTTTGGGGGGGCGGTGTTTTTGTTTTTTGTTTGTTTTTGAGGCTATTGCAAATTGGGTAGTTTTCCTATTTTGTCTTTCAGAGGATTCATCACTGATGTATCGAAATGCATTTGATTTATAGGTGTTGATTTTACATCTTGCTACTTTGCTGAATTCATTTATTAGCTCTAGGAGTTTTCTGGTGGAATTTTTTGAATCTTCTAAATATACAATCGTGTTGTCAGAAAATAGACCAATAGTAACAAAAACAGCAAGGTATTGGCACCAAAATAGACATGTAGATCAATGGTACAGAATAGAAAACACAGAGACAAACCCACATACATACAGTTATCTCATACTACACAAAGGTGTCAAAAACATACATTGGAGAAAAGACAGCCTCTTCAACAAATGGTGCTGGGAAAACTGGAAGTCCATATGTAGACCCCTATTTCTCACCCTGCACAAAGATCAAAGAGGATCAAAGATTTAGGCACTAGAACACAGACCCTAAGCCTAATAGAAGAAAAAATAGGACCAAACCTCCATTATGTCAACTTAGGAACTGACTTCCTTCACCAGACTCCTAAAATCCAAGAAGTAAAATCAGGAATCAATAAATGGGGGCTGGGGCTGTAGCTTAGTGGCAGAGCACTTGCCTAGCACTTGCGAGGCCCTGGGTTCGATCCTCAGCACCACATAAAAAAATAAATTAAATAAAGGCATGTTATCCATCTAAAAAGCTTCTTCTCTGCAAAGAAAATAATCAGTAACATGAAAAAAGAGCCTACAAAATGAGAGAAAATCTTTACCACACCCTCAAGATACAGCCCTAATCTCCAGGATATATAAAGAACATAAAAAACACCAAAAAAACAAATAACCCAATCAATAAATGGACTAAGGAACTGAACAGCACTTCACAGAAGAAGAAATACAACCATCTACAAACATATAAAAAAAAAAGTTCATCATCTTAGTGATTAGAGAAATGC
Organism: Callospermophilus lateralis; assembly: GCF_048772815.1. Classification (NCBI taxonomy): domain Eukaryota; kingdom Metazoa; phylum Chordata; class Mammalia; order Rodentia; family Sciuridae; genus Callospermophilus; species Callospermophilus lateralis. The sequence goes on along the minus strand of NC_135310.1, from coordinate 112,423,887 downwards.
AGATCAAAACTACTCTAAGATTTCATCTCTTGCCAGTCAGAATGGCAATTATCAAGAATACAAGCAACAATAAGTATTGGCGAGGATGTGGGGAAAAGCTAACTACACTCATATATTGCTGGTAGGACTGCAAACTAGTATAATCAATCTGGAAAGCAGAATGGAGATTTCTAGAAAACTTGAAATGGAACCACCATTCGGATTATACCCAAAGAACTTAAAATCAGCATAGTACAGTGATGCAGCCACATCAATGTTTATAGCTCAATTCACAATAGTTAAAGTATGGAACCAACATAGAGGCCCTTCAACAGAGAAAATAAATAAAGAAAATGTGGTACAAATACACAATGGACTCTTACTCAACCTTAAAGAAGAATGAAATTATGGCATTTGCAGGTAAATGGAGAGAGCTGGAGAATACCATGCTAAGTGAAATAAGCCAAACCCAAAAACCAAAGGCCAAATGTTTTCTCTGATAAGTGGATACGAGCCATAATGGGGGTAGGGGGATGGAAACTTTGGATTGTACAGAGGGGGTTGTGGGGATTAGGAAGGATGGTGGAATGAGACAGACATTACTACCCTATATACATGTATGATTATAGTACTGGTATGACTCTGCACCATGTTCAGCCAGAGGAAGGAGAATTTGTGCTCCATTTGTGTGCAATATGTCAAAATGCATTTTACTGTCATGTACAACTAATTAGAACAAATTTAAAAATTAAAAACAAATTAAAAATTTTAAAAATTTAAAAATGGACCCAGGGGCTAGGGTTGTGGCTCAGTGGTAGAGCGCTCAACCAGTACATGTGAGGCACTGGGTTTGATCTTCAGCATCACATAGAAATAAATAAATAAATAAACTTAAATAAACTATGTCCACCTACAACTAAAAAAAAATTTTTTTAAATGGGCCAAGGACATGCATATACATTCTTCAAAAGATATACAATGGCCAACAGAAATATGAAAAAAAAAATTCAACACCTCTAACAGAGAAATACAAATTAAAGCCACAGTGATATATCACCACATACCTGTTTGATTAGCTAATATCAAAAAGATGAAAGATAACAAGTTTTGGGGAGGATGTAGAGAAAAAGGAACCCTTATGCACTGTTGGTGGTACTATAAATAAGTATAGCTATTTTGGAAAACATTATGGCCATTCCTCAAAACAGTAAAGTCAAAACATACATATGATCTGGCAAACCCACTACTGGATATATGCCCAAAGGGACTGAAATCAGTTATGTGGAAGAGATGTCTACACTACATCCAGTGTTCGTGGCAATAGTACTCACAACAGACAAGATACAGAAACCATGTTAAGTGCCCATCAATAGATTAATACATTTTTAAAATGTGGTGTAATGTTTTTTATTTGACCTTAAAAATTAGGAAATGCTGGCATTCACAACCTGGAGAAATCTAAAGAATATAATGTTAGTGGGCTGGAGTTATGGCTCAGCTATAGCGCACTTGCCTAGCATGCATGAGGCACTGGCTTCGAGTCTCAGCACCACATATAAATAAACAAAGGTCAATCAACAAATATTTTTTTTAAAAAAGAATATTATGTTAAATGAAATAGAACAGACACAAAAAGACAAACACAATATGGCCTCTGGACTCCAATCCACTCCCATCCCCTCAACGGGTCCCAGTGTCTCCATTTCAACCCCTACTTGTCCCATTAGATGCACAGAGAATCAGCCAGATGGAAAGAGGGAAGGGTCGGCCTAGAGAAAGCACTCTGTGTTTTCTATGGTCTAGTTTTATTTTCTAGATGGTTTTGGTTTTGATAGTAAATTGTTTGGAGAATTAAAAAAAAAAAAAAAAAAAGTCCACAGGAAGAGAAATGAAACAGAACGTACAGAATTTTTAAAAATAAAACAAAAATGAAGAGGAAGTCGGTCCCTCTCATAGTTTTCTCATTAAACCCATAGTCAAATTTTAGTAATCAACTTATGTTATGATTTCCATTACCAACAAGAGCATGTCACCAAAGAGAAAGTCAATTCCACCCCACAGCTCCCCGACAGCGAGGTCTTATCTTCCCCTGCTAACAAATGGGGATTCTGGGTTTCCTCAGCACCTTCTTGCATGGACAGAAGGGAGGGGACACTGTTGAAGCTGTTCCCAATGCCAACGCACAACCAGAGAGGAACCCACACCTTCAGAGTGGCTCCTGCACTGGGGCTTCTGGCAAATGCTCTCCTGATGTAGCTTTATATCAAAAACACTGGGACAAGAGAGTTCTTTCAGATTTAAGGCTTTCAAAACAGTAACACGCACTGATGTAGTCTACGCCAGGCTCCTGCTGCTGTGAAGTGCCTAGAACTTGACAAAGAAGACAGACAGAAGGGAGAACTCCCATGGGTTCCTGAGTCTACAACAGCAGAGCCCGGATGTGTTTGGTAGAGAGGACTCTGGGAATGGGGTCCAGCTTCTCTGACCTGATTTCAAATTCCCACCCAGCCCTCACGGTCAGATCCACTATAAGTGACTTTTGATGTCACCACTTATCTACGCTCCTTGTGTTCTCATAGGAAGTCCCACAGGAAGCACAGTGGATGGAATACCAGTGTTGGAGCTTCTAGTATCCCAGGAATCAGTGTGAGGTCATGGAAAGAACATTTATTTTGGAGTCAGAACTGTTAGAATCCTCATCAGAATATACAAGAGGTTCCTCAGTTGAACAATCCTGACCTGAGTGGACTTTCTTTCCCCTACTGGATCCAGTCCTCTCTGAGACAAAAGTCACAGGAGCTGTGACTCTTTTATGGGGAGGAAAAATATTCCGGGTCCCGGTCACAGACTCAACTCCTAGCCCCAGCTGGCCACACCCTGAACACCATTTCTACACCAAGGTCTTGTACACTCAACATGTACAACTCAAATAACAGCTACACAGCTCAGCACACAAACACAGGCAAAGAAGAAAGAATAATGCAGCTAAACAATAACAAAGGATAACTACTCGCTTCCTGTGGCGGTGGGTGGGGGACAGCAGCTTCACCCTGCCTCACCCTGAGGGGCTTTCATTTGGCACTGCATGCATTTGCACTGACTGGACACTGGCTTCCTGTGGGGCTGCCTGGGGATACAACTGCAAAGAGTCCCTCCACTCCCCCTCCCCGCCATCAAGGACCATACCCTCTAGGAGGGCAGTCAGCACCAGGCTAGAGGAGCCACAATACCAGTGTGGGGGTGAATTCAAGCAAGGCTGCTCCACCCTAGCAAAATAACCTCCTCCCCTGAAAGCTGGGGATGAGAGAAGACTCCAACAATGAGGAGGCAGAAGGAAAGAAGTCCTCTTGGTTTCCTGGTCCTTCATGAAGATAGCGCCCAGCCATGGCAATCATTATCCTGAAGGTCCCCAAAAGTCCCAATTTCAAATAGTCTGTCACCATTGTCCCTCTGTGTTTCAAACAACATCAAATGTTAGAATCCCAAATAGATGTCCTTGACAGTGTCTTGCTTCCAGCATACACACACACAAGTCTCTGGGAGACCCGGATGCTGACTGGGGCCTTAGAAAAGGTAAATCTCACTCCCTCTTCTATCCCAGGAGGGAGGCTGTGAACTCAACTGCAGGGACCGGTGGCTGTGCTCCACACACACAGGAAAAGCTTGGCATGGTCAAAAGAGCTGGGGCTGGTCACTGAAGAAGCCCCCAGAGGAAGGTACGGGCCAGGAGGGGTTCCACACGGACCAACAGCAAATGCCAAGGTGAAGAGGCAGAAACCAGTCAACTGAATACAGAGGCCAACTGAAGAAGCTGAATTCATTACCACCAGAAAACAGCACACTGACCTCTGGTTACCAGGAAGCAACTCCTCCATACTCTGCACACCAAAGGCCTCCCTCCACCATCCATCTCCTCAAAACACAAGACCCACAGCACTTCTTGTAAACACAATGATCACTTTTTGATTCTTGCAATGTGCTAGGCCTGTACTACGTAACTTAAATCTCATCAAAGCCTTAAAGCCACCCGACTGAAGAAAACTGCCATCCCCATTTTACAGATGAGGAAACTGAGTCTGATATAACTTACCCGAGTCATATAACTTTCACAAGTCTCCTATCAGATATGCACACAGACATGCTCAAAAATGTCCTACCTGACCAATTAGATTTTACATCTCATGAGTACCCCAGGCCTGCCACAGAGCCCGCTGTCAGGGAACCTAGCACCCACCTCAGTGCCAGGCATGTACGGGGCACTCTGAGGATACCTCTCCAGTCACTCACTATATCCCCATATCCTGTCCCCCATGACTCCCCTGCAAGAGGGAACACTCTGTGCTTGGGTGTTTTTTCTTTTCCAATTTTTACCAAGTTCATCCCCAAAGACTAAACTACCCAGGCCCATTTAGTCTCCATTGGGAGACCAAATGGAATCTCACAGGTTCATCTCAAAAGGTCACTGAAGAAGCCCCCAGAGGAAAACAAAACCATCACCTGCCAGCAAAAAGTCAAAGACACGTCTACCTGAAAGCAAAGATGGTCTCTGGTTCTGGCCTTGAAGCATCGCTGTCAGTGGCCCATAATTAAGAAACAAAAGTGAGTCCTTTTCATAAAAAATTAATAGTTTATTCAAAAACAAAGGCAGACATAAGCATAAGCTTTTAGTCTAAAAGCAAGCAAACACCAATGTGCACAGACATCTAACTGACTTCAGAATGTGCCCACAACTGTATATAGGTCAAACAAACTTCCAGTGGGATGGAGAGAGCCAAGAAGGTTGCAGACCCTTACCCAAGACCTTCCTACTACACCGGAACACAAGAAGTGCTCTATGTCGCTTGCTAGACACTAGAGGCTGAGCTGCTGGTCTTGCAGAGGACCCTGGTCCTCCTGACTGATGTGTGTCTGCCGGGCATCTGAAAGCTTTACAGTAAATGGTGACTCATCTATTGCAGCCACTATAGGTACCGCTAATGTAATAAGCCAGTTTGTTCCATCCACATGAAAGAGAAGCTCTGGGTGCTGGGCTGTGAGTGTGACTCAAACTGAGACCCCTGTGCACCGCCACTTGTCAGCATCTAGCTGAAACCCAAACTGTAATTACCCAGAGAAGACCAAAGGCAGGGGGGCTTCTAAAGAAAGACTGCATCCATAAACACACAAGTGTCGTCTTTCTCATGAAGCCAAGTCTCCCCAGGCGACCCCTTAACCTACTATTGGCAAACAAAATAAACAAAGCTTCGTGAAGACTGTCCCAGACTAGTTGCTCTAAATATGTTTTCTCATTTAATTTATTAAATTCTCATTTAACAACTCCATCTTACAGAGGGGGAAACTGAGGCAAAGAGAGGTTAAGATAGTCACTGAGAGTCACACAGCTAATTAAGTGGTGAGCCAGGACTCACACCCACTTTCACAGCACTCTGGGAAACCGGGACTCTCAATCACCTGTTCGTGCAAGCAGAGAGGGGCAAGGCCTAGGCCTGTTCTCAGGGGGCTCGAGACTAGACAGGACATGGACAATAAGGAGGAGAACAATGGGGTGAAGCTCATAAGATTTAGACAGTGAACCTCAGCGGGCACACATCCTGGACATGCTCCCAAAAGAAGACCATTGGGGAGGGGGAAAAAATTACAGAATGTGATCTTATTTAGAACTACAGTATTTCAGATATAATTAGTTAACAAAAGATTATAGTCATCTTGAGCTCATCTATTACCAGTGACTGGCGCCCTTATAAGAAAACAGCAACACACACACACACACACACACACACACACCACACCCTAGGTGGAAATTGCAGTGATACACCTTCAAGCCAAGGATCACCAAGGACTTCAGGACCCAGGGAGGCCCAGAACAGGCTCAGCACCTCTGGGAGGAGCCAATCTTGCCAGTACTTTGACTGCAAACTTCTAGAACTAGCCTCCAGAACCATGAGAGGACAAATGGTTGTTTAAGTGGTCTGGCTTTGTTAGGGAGGCCCTCCAGAGGCCTAATCTAAGGCCTGCTCTGGACAGCCATATAGTTGTGCTAGAGAGTTTGGACTCCACCCTGCAGGCCATGGGCCAGATTCTGAGCGACAGAGTGGCATACGTTCCAGGGTGTGTTTTTAACTGGAGCTCATAGCCTTCCAATCTGTGAACTCCAGTCCTATAACCGTTAGTATCCTCCAGGGCTCCACTGTCCATCTGCTTTTCCCGCCTACATTCCTGTTGGGCGGATCCACATTTATGGCTTCAAGCACTAAACAGTACATCTGTTTGCAGATGGTGCCTGACCTCAGCCAGGATGCTCCTGCCAGACACTTCTACCTGCAGTGCGGGCTTCTCAGACTCAACCTGTCTAAAGGTAAGCTATGCTGAACATCCTTTCTCTCTGCCTTGTTCCTATTGGGTTCCTTCCTGTCGATGGGGCCATCAAACATCCGGTCACCAACTGAGAAGTGAAGTGTCACCCTAGGTTTCCCTGCCCCCTCCACGCCCACGGAATGATCAAATTGTCTCCCCATCCCAGCCCCATTCCCTAGAACAACTGTAATCATCTCCCTCTTGGACGGCAGCAGTGACCCTAGCATGAGTTTTCGTCTCTCTAGAAGGACTCCCTCTTTCCTCCCTGCATCTGCACCCCAATCCAGCCACTTTGAGCACAGCAGACAACTAGATCCAAGAGCACCTTCAGAAAAGCCACCTCCAGTCCCACTGCACCCAGCTTATGGGCTCTGGTGATTCACAGGCCTTTGTGGGGGTACAGGCCCTACCCAACCCCATTTCCCTGTCTTCCCCTGCCCCAAAATCCTCTCCTTCCGCCTGTGATTCCATCCTCTGGCTCCAAGTCCATTCATCAAGAGTGGAGACCAGAGAGAACACTCAGCATTTGGGTTTGGGGATTGGCTTATTTCACTTAGCAAGATAGTCTCCAGTTCCATCCATTTACCAACAAGGGAGGGAGAGGAGGGGAGAAGAGAAGTCCACTGGATTAGACAAAGGGGAATGAAGGGAAGGGAGGGGGGATGGGAACAGGAAAGACAGTGAAATGAATCAGACATAACTTTCCTATGCTCATACATGAACACACCACCAGTGAAACTCCACATCATGTACAGCCACAAGAATGGGATCCTCATTAGAAATAGTTATACTCCATGTTGTATAATATGCTAATAGCAAATCTAAAAAGAACAAATAAAAATAAAAGAGTGGAGACCAGTTCCCACTGGCAGGGTTAGAACTCCTCTGGCCTTAGGGCACAGACAGGTGGGCCCAGGGTCACTAACACTTTTCATTTTTTACATTCTTGGTGGAGGCTAATGTTCCCACCCCCAGGCTTAAGTCAGCAAACAAGTCCCCTGGGGGATGGGTGGAGCCTGCCATCCGCAACAGCAGCCACACTTACAGCTGTGCTCCAAAGCCATGGGTGTCCCCTTGTGTCACCATCATGGCAACCCTACCAAGTAAGTGCTGTCCTCAGCACCATTTCACAGAGGGAATGCAGGCACCAGGCATTGGGTACCATGATTCAGTCTTTCAGTTAGGAAGGGAAAAGGCAGAGATCAAGGATCTCCCAGCTGTGCCCCTCAGTAGGAACAGAAAATTTGATTCACGCAGCCCTAAGATTCAAGGCCCAAGCACACAGCACCCCACTGATGTGTACTAGGGACAGAGGGTTTGAATCCCCTCCTGTGGGACTCTCTAAGCCTCCATGTCCTCATCCAAATCAGAATAATTAACCTTGTCTTGGAAGAGTCACTGAATTTAAGTGAGATAATGTATGTAAAATATCGAGGCAAAAATGCCTGACACATCAAAGGTGTTTCATGAAGGTGAACAGCTTTAAACTGAAAACAGGAGGGTTCCGGGGCTCAGTGGTAGAACACAGGCATGCACGAGGCCCCAGTTCCATCCCCAGTCAGCGACCCCCACCTCCAAAGGGAAAAAAAGTAGAGAGGGCAGAGGAAGCGTGAGACAGTCAGAAGCAGGCAGAGAGAAGCATCCAGCTACCCAGGCACATTACAGGGAAAGGGTTACTGACCACAAGGCAGCAGAGGACACAAAGCCACCATTGTTCCCAAGAGGCACAGAATCCTTTGTGATGGCAGAAAATGATAAGAGCAGCAGTAAGTTTGAATGGAAGACTTAAAAAAAAATTCCACCACTTTCCATACCTCCTCACAGCCCTAGGAGGTAAGCTGCTTAGTCATCCCGTGGCCAAGGGGAAAACTGAGGCTCAGGAAAGTTGACTGACTTGGTCATGGTCAGGGAGGCTGAGGCTGGCAGCTGTAAAGCTGGGACCTGATCCTCAGGTGACATCCTATCACTGCCTCCAGAGACTCAGCCAGACTCCCTTCGTGACCTTCAGCTTCGCTCTTCATCTCAATATCTTCCTGTGATTCATCCTCTTCTCAGGAGCACCCTCTGCCCTGGGCCCAAGTCAGCCTAGATAAACCCCAGGGAGCTTACACCCTTCAGTCCCTGCAAACCTCAGACCCCTCAGCTCACCATCTGTTATCAGGCTTACATGGACTAACAGACATGTGTGTGTGTAGCACATCCTACAGGGCTATGCAAATCCGCCTCAGGTTTTCTGGAACCTTCCCCCAATCAACCACTTCTCACCTGATCCCTACTGATGCACCTTGAATAGCCACTAGCCCCTTTCCCTGCCTGAACGGCTGCCTTCTTGAGAAGATTACCCCTTTATAGGGATCTCACTACCCGCTCTGGGCTATACAAGCTCCCCAAAGACAGAGATGATACTCCAGACAGCTCCGTATCCCTGTGGGATCCAGCCTCGGGTCTGTTTTGGCATGCATCCAGAGCAAACCTTGGCAAATTGTAACTGAAAGCACTAAGAATATTTACGTGCAACGTCTTACCTCATTCATACAATGAACGCGTGAGACTCACAATGAACTAGTGAGACAGGGAGGATATCCCTACTTCACAGTGGCGACTTGGGTTAAAAAGTTCAGGGTCATCTGGCTCCCCATTGGAAGAGCTCCATACTAGACTTTGTCAGGCCTCAAAGAGTCTGAAGCACACCAGGTGAGCGGCTTTCCTGGCCTTGTCCATAAACCAGACTTTTAAAAAGATTCAATTCATGGGGTTTTGTTTTGGGGAGCGGGGGACCAGGGATCAAACCCAGGGGCACCTAACCACCAACCCACAACCCCAGACCTTTTCATACTTTTTTTTTTTTTTTTTTAAAGAGAGAGAGAGAGAATTTTTAATATTCATTTTTTTAGTTTTCGGCGGACACAACATCTTTGTATGTGGTGCTGAGGATCGAACCCGGGCCACATGCATGCCAGGCGAGCGCGCTACCGCTTGAGCCACATCCCCAGCCCCCTTTTCATAGAGACAGGGTCTCGCTGAATCGCTTAGGGCTCGCTAAGTTCCTGAGGTTGGCTTTGAACTCATGACCCTCCTGCATCAGCCTCCTGAGCTGCTTCTTCATGGTAAATCTTGAGTCTGCTCAACAGAATGTTCTTTTTCTGTCTCTGCTGTCACACGAGCAGCAGATCTGCCCCTGAGCTACAGACAGTTTGCAGACGGCAATGAAATGAGGGACATCAAGGGCCTCCAAACTCTGCAAAACTGGCTTATTGAAAAGTGTCTGCTCAACAGCATAATTCACAACAGCTAAACTGTGGAAGCAACCTAGATGCCCTTCAGTAGATGAATGGATAAAGAAAATGTGGTGTAAATACCCAATGGAATATTACTCAGCAATAAAAGAGAATAAAATCATGGCATTTGCAGGTAAATCAAGTTGGATCAAGTTGGAGAATATAATGCTAAGTGAAGTCAGCCAATCCCAAAAAACCAAACGCCGAATGTTTTTTCTGATATAAGGAGACTGATTCATAATGGGGTTGGCACGGGAGTGGGGGTGGGGGGGAGGACTAGTGATGGAGGAGCAAGGGAGGATTAGAAGAACTCAAGATAGGGCAAAGGGTGGGAGGGGAAGGAAGGGGGCATGGGGGCAGAAAAGACGATGGAATGAGATAGACATCATTACCCTAAGTACATGTATGAAAACACGAATGGTGTGACTCTACTTTGTGAAAACCAAAGATATGAAAAATTGTGTTCTGCATGTGTACCACGAATTGTAATGCATTCTGCCGTCATATATAACAAATTAGAATATTTTTAAAAATGAAAGAAAAAAAGGAGAATGTGAAAGCCTGGCCACCTTTTCAGAATAGTAAAAGGGGGGAAATAAAATGGAATTAACATGTTAATGACTTAATATATTAACCTGCTGTATAGTTCAAGTTCTTTTTTGTAGTAGCTTACCTACTACCAAAAAAAAAAAAAAAAAGCGTCTGCTCAAAAATCCAAGAACTCCTCTGATCTCATTTGTGGGCATTAACATTACCTCCTTTCAGGGTGGAGGCAAGGCAAGGGGGCTGGAGAAGAGAGAGATGATTTGCCTACAACCACATGGCAACTCAGTGACTCAAATCCAGCCCCTGCGGATGCCTTGCCCAGGGCTATCTCTCCACCACAACTCGTTGCCCATGTTTCCTCTTTTTACTATCAGAATTTCCCCCTCTTTTCTTCCAAAAATCTGCATTACCTAACGTATTAACAATTTTACAGGGAGGAAAAAATCTAATCCAAAGCACACCAAATAAGCCCGGTGCTTTTCTAGATTCTCATCAATGTGCGTGCACAGCAAAGGTAAGCTGTCCACAGTGAGCCACTCCACGGTCCTCTCGCTCCACCTGAAATTATTCCGTCTACCTTGTCAACTGGGAAGGTGGCTTCTGTGCTGTCACTGCCTTTACCTAACATTCCCTAATTACCTACACTGAGGTTACTTCCTGTTTTTTTGTTTTGTTCCATTTTTGAAAGTTGGAGTTCTTCCTCTTTGGGATTATTTTTGTGAGACTTATTCCCAAAAGTAAAAATGCTGGTGAGGGGGAATGAACAGTTTGGTTATTCTTGTGGTCCAAGACATACATTATCTCACTTAAATCAGAAAAAAAAAAAAAAAAAGATCCTTCACCCCTCAGTAGCTAGTAGTACCCTATTTTCTTTCCCACAGGCCTCAGCAGCAGCTTTCACACATTTGACCCACTTGTGGCCAATATTACTGAAGTGCTACCTTGGAGCCATTTTAACATACGTATCTTTTGTATTTAGGAAGCCAGACCCTTTCTCACATCTCTGTATATTATCTGGGCTTTCCTATGAAATTATCTATTCTCATGCTACAACTCTTCACCAATACATTTGAATGTTTCAAGGCAAATACTGTGCATGATTCTGATGTGTCCTTATCCATCCATTTATCACAACTGTTTCCCCTCTTCATTCACCTTCCCCTTTAACATGACTTCATTACTTTTATCTTACGGGTTTTATTCCTTTACAGTAGAACACCTCCCACTCCATTAGTGATCATTTTTTTTCTAAAATGTTCAAACACATTTGCTCTCCACAGCAAGGATAAATGTTCCATCTGCTTTCTGAGCTTCAAGAGTTCTTGAGACTAACTTTTTAATACATCTAGAACTTAACATACAATGTGAGACATAAATCTGAGATCATTTTCTCCACATTGTCACCTAGTTTTCCCCAAGAGCTATTTACTTTAAAATTATTTCTTTCCCTATTGTCTGTCTCCAAATTTACCCTCTAAAGTGTCTTCCATTTACTTAGATCTATTTTATTATACAATCTCCCACTTTCCTGCTTTATCTTAATGCTGCACAGTTTTTAATAACTTCTACTGACCTGCCTGCTTGGCTTAGAAGAACCCTATTGCTGAAAGATTTTTCAAATCATCCCCTGGTAGACTTGCCCACCAATTTTTCCTGATTTGTGTTATTAGTATGGTTTTTCAGGCTTTATAAAGTATTTCATTGGAATTTTCCCTGCCAGGGCATGAAATCAAGACATAAACTTTGTAGTATTGACTCCTTAACACTTTAACTTCTGTTCAGAAACAGCCACGTAGGATTTTGTAATTTTCTTTGAATAGAAATTGTGTCATCTGCAAACAGCGATATTTTTATCTCTTCCTTCCCTATACCAATCCCTCCAGTTTCTTTTGTTCCTACATTGTTATGACAGCATCTGTTAAACTTTGTTAAATAAGAGTCGAGATAAGGAGCATTTGGGTTTAGTTCCTGTTTTTCAGGGCACGCTTCTAATATTTCTCCACTTTGTATCTGCAGCCCCTCTATTACATTTAACAGTAAGTCCCCGGACACACCTAGTTTTAGTTGTATGATGTCTTATAATATATAATTATTTCCAATATTTTTATGCATCTGAGACCAAATTTATTTATTCATCAAAAGTTGTTGAGTGCCAGCTATAATCCTGGCACTGTGCTAAATACTGGCTGTTCCTATTTTTACAGCTTCTTTTTGGTGATATTAAGTCTCTTCATGTTGAACCAGATTTACATTCCTGGGATGAGCCTTGTTTGGTAACTTCTCAACTCATTTGTTTAAGAGCTTCTTAGGTGACTTTAAAATTCATTTGGAAAAAGTAATATACCAGAATACTGAGATCAACCTGTAAGACTGTCGAAATGTCACCTTCTCTGGGAAGCCTTCTTAACCCTCACCTTCCTAGAGCAAAGTTCAGGGTTCCTTCCTCTGGGCTGCCATGGGCCCCCTCCCTTCATCACATTACTCAAGGGGACTATATAACAATCAAGTGGTCACATGCCTCACGTGCCTGATCCCCTCAGGACTCCAGTGCTACTATCCTCTAGCACCATGGCTAGAGGATAGTAGATGCTCAATGGCTATTTCCCAAAGAAGTTAGGTCATTCGCCTATTTATTTATTTCATTGATCATCTGTGCAGCCCATGTTTTTACATGAAATTGATCTGTAATTTCCTCCAAGACAAGCAGGACATGGACAAGCCAGGCCAGTTCCAAGCACATCCACAGAAGCTGTGGTGAGGTGGGCCGGCCTCCTGTCTGGGACATACTGGCCATCTGCAGCTGGCGGTTGGGCTCACAGAGACCTCAGGGAAGAGGGCAATTTAGGATTAAGTTGTGAATAGTTCCAACTAGTGGCCAAAACCCTGTGATGGGGAAGGCCAGAAGGGTGACTCTCAGTTACACAGGCATAAGACCACATATGGAAGGTTACCACAGACCCTCCTGGCTTAACAAGACATGACCTGGGAGTAGGACTTGTAAAGCTGTCTCCTAGACCCAAAGGGGTCCATGAGCCACCAGCTATCTTTCCAATCACCCCCTAAAGCATATTCTGTTGTTCCCTTCACATGTGTAAAGAAACTGAGGCCCACTTAGGTTATATACCCAGAGTTGTGTGGCCAGCAGTGCATAAGCTGGGGTCCAACCTGATGTCCTGTCACCACACCATGCTATCCCTGACTGACTGAGCAACAGGGTAGAGAGCCTTGGTCCCAAGACAGGGCCTGGACACTAAGCACATCAGCAGAAGAGGAACCAACGCAGAAGCCTCACAGGAGAACTGAGACTTAGAAAAGGAAACAGGACCCAGGAACAAAGCAGGAGGCCCTGCCATGTCAAAGCCAGAATGGTATCTGAGCCCGAATCCTGGCTGGAAAGGGATATGAGCCTCCACATCCTCAGGACAGACATGACTATAGAGCTGAGGGCAGGACAGAGTTGAAGGAAGTACCCCATGAAGCTGCTCTCATCAGAGATGCTGCAGGCTGGGTCTGGGTGGGCGGGCATCTCTCAGACTGGCAGACTCCTAAGGGGAACCAACATCTAGGCAGGCAGGCTTCCCACGGCCACAGCCACCACCACAGCCACCTGTGCTCGGACTGGAAGGAGGCCCCGGCATGTGGAGGATCTTGGCACTGGGTTTCCTTGTCTGTAAGTGAACAGGGCTGGAGCAGATGGCTTCGGCAGGCACCACGGGTTCCGCTCCTCGGTTTGGGATTCTGTGCCTTGACAGCACCCTTAAGTCAGGGGTGCTGTGGTCTACAAAGAGGCTTCAGGAGGCTTGAAGTACACCCAGGCCAAAGAAAAACTGGAGGTTTCATTGTGCACAAATGGGGGTGAGGATGTGCATCTGAACAGAAAGTCCATGGCTTCTATCAGACTCCCAAAGGGGTCCATGAGCCACCAAAAAGGCTAAGAGCAACTCATTCAAAGGGACCTAAACATCCAGTGAACCCAGCAAAGGCTGCACAGTGGTGCTGGGTCGAGGCAGTGGCTCAACCAACCACATCTGTCTGAAGAAATTCTGTAGCCACAGATGTTCTTCTACCCTCTTGGGCCTTCTAGAAAGTGTGTGGTCACCAATGAAGCCGAAACAAGTAATTAAATGAGACAGGGTACCCCGTCTTTGCTACTTCAAAGGAAAATAGTATGTCTTTTACTCCAATAGTTAGAAGCATAATCTTTATTACAGGTGACAGATTCATTAGACACTGGACACTTAGGTACTCAAGAGTTGAGAGAGCCAGCCTCAGCAATTTAGCAAAGCCCTAAGAAACTCAGTGAGACTTTGTCTCTAAATAAAATATTAAAAAGAGCTGGTGTTGTGTCTCAGTGGTTAAGCACCCCTAGGTTCAATCCCCAGTATTTAAAAAAAAAAAAAAAGAGCTGGAGGAGGAGCAGGTGATATTACCTCAACTTTCTTGCTCCTTAGAGGTTGGCTAGATACACAGAACTTGGGGACTCTCTCCCAGCCCCCTGGATTAGAATCTGTTTTTTTGGGTTTTTTGTTTTTTGGTACTTAACCACTGAGCCACATATATCCACATACCTAGTCCTTTTTATGTTTTCTTGAGAGCCAAGGTCTCACTAAGTTGCTTAAGGCCTTACTAAATTGGTGAGGCTGGCTTTGAACTTAAGATCCTCCTGAGTCAGCCTCCCCAGGTGATGGGATTACAGGTGTGTGCCACCACACCAGGCTAGAATCTGCATTTTAACAAGATCTTCAGACCTTTGTGCTCCATGTGTGTACTATATGTCAAAATGTATTCTACTGTAAAGCAAATAAATTAATTTTAAAAAAAAAGTTCAGGTTTTCCACAGTGGGGAAAGTATATAACAAATACTTGAGATAATCAGCTTATAAAGAGAAAAGGCTTTTTTTTAATATTTATTTTTTAGTTTTAGGTGGACACAATATCTTTATTTTAGTTTTACGTGGTGCTGAGAATTAAACCCAGTGCCTTATGCATGCTAGGTGAGCGCGCTACCACTTGAGCCACATCCCCAGCCCCAAGAAAAGGCTTTACCAAAAAAAAAAAAAAAGGAAAGAAAAGAAAAAGAAAAAGATCTTCAGACCCAAGGAAATTTGAAAAGCAACACTGCAGTTGTATTGACAGGAATTCATGCAAGAAAAAAATTAAGGTTAAAAGGAAAATTACAAGTGAAAATGGAACCAAAGAATATGAACAAATGTCAAGGAAAAGAAAGTTGAGTCTTTGAGAAGAGAAATCTAATAAATTTAATAACCCATGGGCCATATTGATTTCAAAAGAATAATCTGGAAAAACATTTTTTAAAAAAATAAATAAATAAATGAAGTGAATTGAAAGAAAAAAATAAAATAAAAAAGTTAGAAAAGAAACAAAGTTCCAATAAAGAAGTCATTGAGGGGGGCTGGGGTTGTGGCTCAGCAGTAGAGCGCTTGGACGATACTCAAAAATTCGTAAGAGTCTCTAATTAAAGTGAAAGGAAAGACATTAATTAAACTGAGCAACTATAGAAAATGAATCAGGATAAGCCAAAAACAACCAAGCAGAAAGCACCCGACATAGCATCCTTGTAGAGTCTTTCAATAATGTGTGGACATTTTTTAATCACTGAACTATCCCAGTCAAACATTCACACTTTCTTTTATGCAAATTAAAGCATGGACCATAAATAAGCCTAGGATTCTTTCAATACCACCCCAGTCACCAGAGAGAATCCATATGATATGAAGCCGGTGCATGTCTTTTTATATGAACGCATGATTCCACCAAAAAAATGATACTGTCAAAAATATGATACCATTTTGGGTGTTATGGTTTGCAATATACAATGTACAATGGTGTCATATTGTACGTATAACTCCACAACTCGATTTTTTTCGCTCAACATTACCTTTCCAAGATCTATTTTTGTGCTTAAGTATCAACTGAAAACATCCCTTTTAATTTTCCTTCCAGTGTTTTTCTGACTTTTTGATTGAGTCTCATTGTAAGAAATACACTCTGTACTCATGCGTATACAAAAGAAAAAGGAGAGCTCCAATATTTACCCACACCATGTGCAAGTCACTCTGATTCCCTATTCTTTATTTCACACCATATCATAATCCACTAAGTGAATTTATTGACTCACTAATGATCGAACAGTCTAGGTTTTATTTTGCCTTTCTTCTATGGATAGACATTTGTATCATCATCTCCGATTTTTTATTATTACAACCATGTCCTATGTACACCATGCACAGGGCAGAAACAGAAGAGTGGAACTGTTGGTAATTTAAATAAATATCACCAATTGCCTTCCAAAGCAATTGTATCCATTTGCACTTATCAGCAATGTGTGAAAGTATTTTCTTTACACACTTACCAAATCAGTGTATTGTCATATGTTTTAATCTATTCTGATCTTATAAGTTATGAATGCCCTCCTATTATTACAGTTCTGAGTTGCGTTTTTATCATAAGATAGTGTGTGCATCTTTTCATGTATTTAAGTCATTCACACTTGCTCCTGTTCTTTGCTCAATTTTTAATTAAGTTAATGACCCTTTTTCTTTATTTCTAAGAGCTCTTTGTATGTGAAAAGAATTAGCTTCTTTCATCATTATGCATTACAAATTTTTTTCTCAGATTATGATGCATCTTTTGATTTTGTTTATAGTGTTTTTCTCAGGCAATGGCTCTCATTTTCATGTTGTCAAATTTATCAGTCTTTTATTTTATGGCTTCTGGGATTTGTGACAAATTTAGAAAGGTCTCTAACTCCAAGACATTAGAAAAACTCTCTTAGTGCTTTTTTACTCTTATTCTTTATTTAAATCTTTGATGTATCTTTGATAGACTTATTTTGATCTAAGGCACAAATTAGGGATTTTGCTCTTTTCTTTTTTCCCCAGATAGCTATCTAGTTGTAAAGACCCTATATTTCTCCAAGTTAGAAACACTATTTTTATCACAAATTTATATCAAAGTTCTCTATTCTGTTCCACTGCTTGTTCAGCCAATCAGTACCAAATAGTCTTAATTATGCTAGTTTTTAAATGTTTAATATCTGCTGGAGCTGGACCCTTCCCTTGTTTTTCATATTCTTCCTGCACACCAATTTTTCCATGTGAACTTGAAATCGGCTTTCCTACTCTCCAAATAATCCAATTGGTAATTTCATTGTGAACAAATTTTGAATGTTTAGGAAAAGTGACATTTTTATAACACTGACTTAAACCAAGGTGATATTTTCTTTCTAAGTCTTTTACATCCTTTTGCAGTATTGATGTTATTATAATTTTATGAAGCTTATAACTAGGCATTTTATCTCTTTTGTCTTTTACCTAAGTGGGATTTTTTTTTCTTCCATTAGGTTTTAAAGCTGGATATTTATGTGAGAAAAATCACTGACTTCTGTGCATTAATAAGCATCCAACTACCTTACTGAATTCTTTTGTCTGTCTTTTAGTTCTGTCTCCTCCTTCCAGTGTTTATTTCTCTTATTTCTTTCTCCTATCTGATTATGTCCGTTTATCCCTCCCTCCAGACAAAGATTATATGATTATGGTCCTTATTTGTGATTTTAATGAACAAGGATTTAGTGCCCACCGTTTCAATACTGAGCAAAATTTGGCCACTGTCTTGACAAAGATGTACTTTCCCATGTTGAGGAGGTATCTGATTATTTCCATAGAAGTTTTTATTAGAAACAGATGTTTAATTTTTCATAAAGATTTTCAGCATCTTATTTTCTCCTTAAATCCTTTAATATGGCACATTTTTATTAATAGAAATCCTAAAATTAACATATCCTGCATTCCCATTCTGAAAATCATGTGACTGTGGAGTTCTTTTGAGGGGCTGCTGGAATTTATTTGCTGATTATGTGATTAGGACTTTGCATCTCCTCAAAACTGAGCTCACTTTGTGGGCTGGGGTGCTAGCACTGTTCTCTTGTCACATCTTGTCACACTAGCTTTATAAAAAATAAATGTAAGTAACTGGGCACGGTAGCACCTGCCTGCAATCCCAGCTACTCAGGAGGTTGAGGCAGGAGGATGGCAAGTTTGAGGCCAGCCTGGGCAGAGCTGGCGGTAGCATGCTTACCTAGCCCTGGGTTCAATCCCAGTTCTGAAACAAACAAAAAAAAAAAAAAAGAAAAGAAAAGTTCTTTCTTTCTCTTTTTTAAGAGAATTTAATTTGCATTAGAATCACCTGTACCATCAATATTTGAAAAAAGGTATCTGTGAAGCCATCTGGTCCTAGAACTATTTTAAGGAACAGTTCTTTGATAACTTTCTCAATGTCTTCTATGGTAATTGGTCTGTTTACATTGTATTCTATTCTGGTGTCTTTTAAAAAAAAATTTGTTAAAGAACACATACTTTCATATTACATAAACGATTTCTAAACATAGAAAAAGATCCTTCCAGCCTCACTATAAGAAGCAAATACAGTCACCACCCCAAACTTTACAAGGACAACGCCCTTGTCAAGGCCTCGTTCCTTGACGTTCGCATCCCTCCCTGTCATCCCCTCTTAAGGCCTCAACTTTTCTCACTACCAGATTCACTTAAAAAGAAGACAGGCAGGTTCGCAGCAAACCAGAAACACTCCAAAGCAAGCTGGGGGCTGCCACTGCCCTCCACCTGCGCCCCATCAGAGAGGGACTGCTGGGATCAGCTCAGGATTAGCTCACATTCTCTTCTACAGTCAAAAGCCCAGTCCCTCCTGCCCCCTGCAGGAGGCCCTTCTGATTTTTTCCAGGCTTCTTTCCTAGCCCTTTCCATGTCTGAAGCAGCCCACCCCACTCCTCTCCCTCCAAACCCTCTGCTCCTGATGCACAGGACCATGGAACCCACAGGTGTTTGTTCACCTAGCACCTGCCAGAGACAGAGGTACCTAGCATTACAAGGATCCTGCCCCCTAAATGTATGTCCACCTGTTAGACCTGTCCACAAGAACAAAAGCCCCCAACAAACATCCCAGAAAGACCAGGTACTAACTAGCGAGCAGAGAATGTTGCATGAATGTACAGAAGAAAGCAATGGGGGAAGACACCTCAAGCCAGGGGCCATCTGGAGTTGAAGGCTGGCATCTGCCTGTCCAGGGGGAAAGGGGAAGTGGGGGGAGGGGACAAATAAATGGAACTCATGGGCCCTGGAACCCCAGGGAGAGGTGTAGGCATGACACAGCAGGCATGGGCTCCTGCACAGGAAGAAAGTGGTGTTTTGGTCACACCCCCTACATTCTATGATACCAGACTCGCATTCAAAGAAATGACTAGCTGTGCCAAGAACTCGGGGAGCTGGGGGTGTGTAAACCACAACCCTAAGCTAATGCCACAAGTAAAATGGAAACACACACACATACACACATTCACACATACACACATACACAATTCCAGACTTTAATGACAGACCAGAGACTGGAATCATACTGTTATTTGCACTTCATAAACCACATTGCCACAAATCTCCAAGCTAGGGGGCATCGGCACTGGCCCAGCACTTCTCAAAATCCGTGTGCACCTGATCACCTGACAGTCTTGTCAAAAACGCAGATTATGATTCTACAACGGTGAGTGGGACCTGACATTCAGTTTTTCTTTTTTTTTTTTTTTTTTTTGGTACTGAAGTTTGAGCCCAGAGCACTTTACCACTGAGTCACATCCCCAGTCTTTTTCTTTACTTTTAATTTTGAGACACAGTCTTCCTGCATTGCTCAGGACAGCCTCACACTTGTGATCCTCCTGCCTCAGCCTCCCAAATTATTGGATTACAAACCAAGGCCACAGTGCCCAGCTTCTGCATTTATTTCTGAACAGTTCCTAAGGTGGCGGTTGCTGCTGCAGGTCGAGGAACGAAGCCCTTGGTAGCCAAGGACTAAATGATTCCGAGGCTCTTGAGGGCTCACAGACAGCAAGATTGAGGGCATTAGCCACAGGAAGAAAGAAAACTGGGGGCTGTCTAGGGTCCTCAGCAGAGCTCTCACACAAACCAACTCATTTGCTATTCATGCTGCTGGGTCAGTAGCAGGCAGGGCTGCCTTAAAGCCATTAGTAAATGGGCCCCACCCCCTGCATTTCACAACTACCATCTAATTACTTTCACATAACCTCTCACAGAAGCCCTAAGCCAGGTCTTTGAAGTGCTGATGCCACTAATCAAGTCGTACAGGCTTAAAGTGTCATATTATTAGCCTTGATAACAGAACATAAGACAAACCTCCAACAACATCCATCTGCCTTCCTCCCAGCTAAGGTCCTCAGTCAAGCCCACATTTGTTCCATCCCAGGTCAAGGAAAACTGCGCTTCATCAGTGAGAATCCCACACTTGGGAAGAGCTACTCCAGAGAAATTTATCAGCTGTTTTAATGAACCATCCAAGAAGATTCTGGAAACTGATAATGACATGATAAGATTCCAGCAGCTTTTTTCCTGTCCCTGTCTCCTTAGTTATTTGAAAACTGGAAGAGGCTTCTCCTTCTCCCCAAGCCTTCAGTAGAGCCTCTCCCCTCAGGTCACTTGCTTAAGGCACAGAGTGATCCACTTCAAAGCAACGTGCCTAATTCCAAAATGAGATGGCCTGTGTTCTGAGGTTCATGTGTGTGCCCTATGGTGATGAGACAAGGGGTAGGTCAACAAAACAATCACAAAACATGTTCAAAGGCAGACCCAAGCGCCAACTCCACATGACCCACAAAACTAAACCACACGTGCCAACAAATCAATGATGCATAGCTAATGTTTGCAGCACCCCAGCACACTTCTACATGCTTTAGAGTTTCGAAAGACCTATTTCTGAACTGGTGGAAGAGAAGATATATCCCTCATGCTCTTGCAGTAACCAGACTTTGGTTTGCTAGTGGCTCACACCCACCAATCTGGAGAATTTCCTATACCAGTGGCCAAAAGTTCTACAGAATATAACTAGTGACAACTGGTTGGTGGAAAATAGGCCATTAGTTTGGATGGACACCAGGTGGAGGACATGCTATGCTGGGGGTAAGCACTCTTGCAGCTGTGGACTAAGCAATACATGAGGAACAAGAACAATCCATCTTCCAAACGCCATGGGTAAGTTATACACCCAAAATTTCACGGCAGGTTTTAAAGCTGAGACCAGAACTCAGGTCCTCCACCATCCAGTATAGGTTCTTTCAAATAAACCTCACTCCTTTCACATCACTTTGGACCTCCTCTTTGAAATTAGAATTAGAAAGTGCCACTTCTTTGCTCTTTATTGCATCACAATCTCCACCTAGCTGCAGTACCCTTTTTCTTTTGGGGAAGCAACACAGTTTAACCCACCTGAGAGCAGGTCCTACTTCTGCTCTCTGTGAGATGAGTCAAGAGCAAAGCAGAGTCATCTCCCTCTTCAGGACTCTAACCTAAAATGAAGTGGTTTGTGGGGACGATTTCTAAGATCTTTCTACCTTTAAATAGAATCAATGGAGAGAAAAGAGGCTCCCCCAAGCCATGGCCCCTCTCTCATCCTGCTCTGTGCAGGGAGGATGGGCTGGTCCAGGAAACTGATAAGCGGCTGCAGTCCACGAAGAACCTACCCACCAATCACATCCCGTGGTCTGCACTGAGCTTCCCCAGCCCACACAAGAGGAGGAAGAGCCAGCTTCCAGCTGTCTCTCGAAAACTTGCCAGGAAAAATTCTTGATTAAAGTTTTTTGTTACATTGCAGAATTATTTTATTTTCAATGACTTTTAAAAATTACATAAATTATAAAATGAACTCGTGTTCACTACAGATAATTTAAAATGCTTCCTTTTTAATAATTTTCTTAAATCATAAAAATGTACTTTTGTTACAGAGAAATCAGGAAATTCATTTAAAGAAAATCCCACTTGTAAATAAATCTAAATCTATTTATTAATTAAATCACATTCCAATCAAGAATCAAAGAAACTCCAAGATTGGAACTGACCTTCCAGTGACTGCACCAGTGGAGCTCTAGGCTATGCCACTAACATCAGGGGAGAACAGTGTGATCCAATCCAGCCTCCCACTGGGGCAGAAGCAGAGAGGAGACAGTCAGGAGCCCTGTCCCTATTGTCCCCATCAGGTGGCCACCCAGCTTTCACTCCACTCCAACACTTCCCACTTTACCAGCCCTTTTCTAAACAGTCTGGACCTCAGGGGGATGGCTCCATCAATGGTTCTTCCTACAGTAGAGGGGAGTCTTAATGAGAACACTTTTCTTAGCCTGACTTATGTTCAGCTTCAGACTCAGCCTCTTACACTGCCCCAGGCCCCGGAAAGTCACTTAGCCTCTTTGAACATAAACCCCTCTCATCTCCAAGATGCTTCATCCGGTCATCATGTGATTTAAAAGAGCAAATGTATCTAGAGTGCTTAGCAAAGTGCCAAGCACAGTGTTAAGTGTTCAATAAACAGTAAGTATTGCTATTAACGGTGGCTTGTAATGACAGCTTTCAAACTTTCTCACCTTTATCCCACCAAGAAATTATCCTTTACATCACAGCCCAGTACATTTACATATGTATCCATATATACCTATAAATACATTAAACTGAACAAATATTTCCAAGAAACAATGCTGATCCACTCAGTTTCCCCCCATTCTACTCCTTCCTTTCTATTCTATTTCATTTTTTTAAATTGCTGAGCTTGATCATTAGATGGATTACACAACCTACTAATGGATTGCAGATTGCGGTTTGAAAAATACTGACTTATATTAAGACTGAATTATTATCTCTTTCTATAGCTTCCACCTCTCAATTCTAGCCTTACTTTCTGGAACAACACCAAAAATATCTCCACTCCATCTTCCATGTTAGACTTTTGCATCTGAAGCATTCCTGGTCTCTCAAGCAGTTGCTGCATGTAACCTGGCTTCCCAATACCCTTCTGTCCCTTCATCCCTCTCTTCTGGATTCCTTTCTTCCTCCTTACATTTTGACCCCCCCACCCGCATCGCTGACACCCAGGAGGGCCACACTCATTGGGCAGCCGACTGTGCATTTCGTGGCTCCTACGGGCCCCAGGTCAAGCAGCCTGACCTGAGTTATTTTTTGAAACTTCACATTGGATGCTTTATCTGTCCCCAGACAAACTCACTTGATTTCTTCCAGTCCATCCCAAACTCCTCTCTGAAAACTAGAACTTTCATTACAAAGGTCTGTTTCCTTCTCTGTCCTTGCACAATTAAATTAGGACGCCCCAAGACATCAAATTAAGAAGAGCGAAAGTGAGGAAGAGTTTCGCTATGCAAATGTGAGCCAAAATCTACAACCAGAAAGTGTCCCCTTCTTACTCATCTCTGAACAAGCTCTGTCTGCCAACTCTGGGACCACACCAAGTAGGCCTCCTTGCCCAGTTGCATCTGTGTCCCTCAGTGGTAAAAGCAGTCCTGCAACAAGGAATCTCACACCTGGCTGCAAACACAGCTGTCAGAGCTGAGATCTCCCAGCACCACCTTGCATGGGCAGGAAATGAGAGATATCAAATACTGCCACAGTTTCCCATGTCCTATCTGCGTTTGTGGTCATCAAAAAATGCACTTGTGGTAATCAAAAAATTAAATGCACACACACACACGTGTCATTACTCTGATGGGTTACACTTTGTAATTTGGGTTTTTAAAAAAAAAAGTTTCCAAAGTAATTAATATATATATATACTCTGCCTTCAAAACCAGAGTGGAATTTACTGGCTGCCACCTGTATACCAGCACTGGGGTCCTCATCACAAACTCATTCAAGAAAGATGATCCCACAGACAGAACCTTACCTACCATCCAACACTTAGGACTCCACTATACATAATTTTCATCCACTTTTGAGTTTGGGTTACTTTAAAATTTAATTTTAATGTTTTGTTTTGTTTTGGAGGGGAGGGGAAACTGAGATTGAACTCTGGGGCATTCAACCACTGAGCCACATCCCCAACCTTTTTTTGTGTGTTTTATTTAGAGACAGGGTCTCATTGAGTTGCTTAGCGCCTCACTGTTGCTGAGGCTGGCTTTGAACTCAAAATCCTCCTGCCTCAGCCTCCCGAGCTGCTGGGATTACAGGCATGCACCACCATGCCCGGCCGACTTAAAAATTGAATAAAAAGGCACCATGCTGTATGAAGTATTCAGGATCTTGCCTTCTCAGCTTTGACATTAGATCACTAAGATGTAGCAGTGCCCCGTTGTTATGAACCAGATGCCCATCAGGTGAATCCCAACCCAACTCCTTATACTAGAAACATTCTTGGTATACAACTCCTGGTGCCCATACAAACATTTCTCATGATCACTACACACCTAGGAGGAGAAGTGCCAGGACATGCAATATGTGAACACACAACTTCACAAGATAATTCCAAACGGTTTCCCCAAGCTGGATGTCACTCAGCAGGTTGGTAAGGGGACATTAGTCATCAGTGTACACCCTACTGGTGGCCCATGAGAGACCTTCCTGACTTATATCCTCTCCAACACTTGCTATTGCAGTTTCTTTTATCTCTCCTTCCTTCCTTCCTTCCTTCCTTCCTTCCCTCCCTCCCTCCCTCCCTCCTTCCCTCCCTCCCTCCTTCCTTCCCTCCCTCCCTCCCTCCCTCCCTCCTTCCCTCCCTCCCTCCTTCCTTCCTTCCTTCCTTCCCTCCCTCCCTCCCTCCCTCCCTCCTTCCCTCCCTCCCTCCTTCCTTCCTTCCTTCCTACCAAGGATTGAACTCAGGGACACTTAACCACTGAGCCACACCCCCAGCCCTATTTTGTATTTTCTTTAGAGACAGGGTCTCACTGAGTTGCTTAGCACCTCACTTTTGCTGAGGCTGGCTTTGAACTCATGATCCTCCTGCCTCAGCCTCCTGAGCTGCTGGGACTGCAGGGGTGCACCACTGTGCCCAGCTCATAGAGTTTCTTAATGTTTTCTCATCATATAGGATGAAAGAGAATCCCATTGCAATTTGTATTCCCTGGTTACTAGTGAAACCGTCTTGGGATAAAAAGAGACATTCTCTCCCAACCCAACTCCTTATACTTTTCTTTCGCTGTGGGACTACGTGAGTCACGCCTCTGCTCTTTCTGCCTCCTCCACCACTGGCACAGGGCGGGCCTGGGTGTGTTGAGGGAATGAATGCAGAATCACTGAGGAAACGAGCCAGTGCAGTTAGTCTCAGGCTCTGACCTGATTTTATGAGAAGCCTGGGCTCCCAAGTCACGGTCTGCCCGCCCCCCGCCCCCAGCTGAGTTATGGGCCCAGGTAGGATGGATATGATGAGGCAGAAGCTCTGCAGCTGGACTGAAGAGAGGGCAGGGCCCCATGAGGACAGGGCCAAAGTTCAGCCTTGGAACCGAGCAGTTAGTGGTATCTCCCTAATAGCAATAATAATAAAATAACAACCACTGTAGTGAATTGCAAGTCAAACCTGGGCCACTTACTTCACCCTAATTAATCACAACTATCATTATATAGCATGCCCTTGCTTACTGGATTATTCACCCAATTCTCACAAAATCTCTATGAAATGGATACAACAACCTCATTTTGCAGGTAAGAACACTGAGGCTAAGAGAGGCTAAGAAAAATGCCAGTCACAGAGCACCGAAGAAGCAAGTTCAAAGTCAGAGTCAAATCAAAGTCAGTCTGGCTCCAGGGTCCATGCCCTTCCCACACACCCGACTACACCCAGCCCAGAGCATCTTATCTCCCTGCCCCAGGCTGCCTTCTCCCACACAGCTCCTCAGACTCCAAACTTCTCCACCACCCACAAAAGCTCTCAGCCCCTACACTGGGGAAGCACTGCTCTCTGTCCCTGATGCTGGCACTGACAACACACTTACCTGGAAGATCCCTGGTCAGGTGTCACTCAGCAGGTTGGCAAGGGGACATCACCCACGCCCAGCTCTCCTAGATGCTCCCAAGTCAGTCATTTGCATCTGGAGGGTTCTGCAGAAACCAGTAGCTCTCCCACTGGCTTCTTAGAAATTGAAACAAACACTAATAAATGCTCCCTCCCACCTGAGGCACAAGACTGGCTCACCTTGACTCAGCAAGAAATACTATGTAGCCATGAAAATTATACAATGAAGACCAATGCCTGTGAAAGTGTGTGAAATAGGAAAAAATAAACTTAAAAATAATACCTACAGGCCAAAGATAAGCACACACTGTACCTAAACACTACCCCAAGTGCCAATAGGTAATATAAACAGAGCTGTTTTCAGCAGAATCTTTCTTTCAAAATGTTACTTAGGCTCCAATGCCCCCCAAAAGCTACTGGTCAACTGTTCATAATAAGTATGGGGAACCGGGGGTGTTGCTTATTGGAGACAGTATGTGTTTAGCAGATGTGAGACCCTGGATTCAAACCCCAACACCGACAAAACTGTGATTTCAAAGCAATGCAACTAATAGTAGCAAAGAATTATTCTCAGCAAGAATGAAAACTCCACGAAGATCATGACCATCTCTGTTCACAGCTGTATCTCTAATGGAGGGTTCAAGGAGTCAACCTGAGATAGACAACTATGGCCTGCCTGCAAAGAAAAAAAAAAAAAAGTTGGATGGAGCCAGGTGCATAATCCCAGTGGCTTGAGAGGCTGAGGCAGGAGGATCACAAGTTCAAAGCCAGCCTCAGCGACTTAGCAAGGCCCTAAAAGCAATTTAGTGAGACCCTATCTCAAAATATTAAAAAACGGCTGGGGGTTTGGCTCAGTAGTTAAGAGCCTCTGTATTTAATCCCCCAACACACATACAAAAAAAAAAAAGTTTGGGTGGGAACACTGCATGCTCATGTACCCATGGTCTATGGCTGCCCTTGTGCAACAAGGGAAAGTTTAGTAGTTAGAACTGAGGCACGGCCCACAAAGCTGAAAATATGTACTCTGGGGCTTTCTATAGAAAGTTGATCTAATGCTTAGCTTGATATACTGTATATAGTGAATTAACAAATTAATTAATACTGAATTAATAAATTCAGGTTATAAACTTAAGATATAAATTTAACACTTACATAAGTTTATTAGTTTATTTGCTTTCAATAAACCTAAACCAAAGTCATATATAAGAACAAAGACCTTATTTACCCAGGACATTTAATAACAAATGCTCAGCAAATGAGAAATATGTTCTTTTACACATATCTGTGTGTGGGCATGTGTTTAAAGTCCAAGCCCTGACACTATCAGTGGATACCAGGTGTGTCTTGAGTAGCTGCTTCCATGGTGGAGAGGATTACACCCAGGCACCTCTAGAGTCATCATATCCTGGAGTCACTGACTTGCAGTGGGAGTCACTTGGTAAGAAAGAGTTTGGTGCACCTTCTGGGGCCAGAAGCAGAAGGAGTTTGAATTACTGGTCAAGATGTTGTAAAATCTTCAAGTGGGCCTTAAAAGAGGAGTTGGGCCTTCTGTGTGGAATAATTAAGCT
Organism: Callospermophilus lateralis; assembly: GCF_048772815.1. Classification (NCBI taxonomy): domain Eukaryota; kingdom Metazoa; phylum Chordata; class Mammalia; order Rodentia; family Sciuridae; genus Callospermophilus; species Callospermophilus lateralis. The sequence continues at coordinate 112,396,340 of NC_135310.1, read as the reverse complement.
CCAGGCCCAGAATCAACCAGGGTGAACTTATTTTCCATGCATCTTCTGGTCGGGACAATACATCAGTAAACAACTGCAGTCTCCACTCTTTCCCCCTCAATTTATCTGTACATCTGCATTGTAATGTAACTCATGTTTTTAGTTCTGCAGACTTGTCTATTCAGGGCTGATCATTCAGCTGGTGGCTTTTTGAAACTCATTATACCCCCAGTACCAGAAGAGAGAGGAAATGAAAGAAGGTGAAACTCAAATCAGTTGGCCTTGTTAGTCAAGGTAGCAGATGAGACTTGAAGATTGGGGTGCAGGATGGGTAGAGGGTGAAACCCCAGTCTTTAGGGCTGAGGCACTCCTTGGGCATCCGTTATCAGGTTCCCACATCTCACACCACTGTATATTGATAGTGGACCAATACAATAATTTTGTTCAGCTGGCCAATTGCTGTAATGACCCAGGATAATTACCCGGGTCCCTTCCTTTGTTCATGTGGGAAAACCACAACTCAAAGAGTTGAAGCTCTGAGGCCTAGAACAAACCTTGGGCTGGAGTCAGAGTCAAGGACAGTCTGCCCTGACTCTGAAAAGCCTGAAGATGGATTCATTTAGGGAATGTTTAGAAAAGAAAACTGGGAGGAGGCTAAGCCACTTCCTCGCCAGCCAGCCTCCTCCTCCCTCCCTTCCACACACATTAATCACTCCCAGCAGGCTGCCCACTTCCCGGGAACCCACCGACAGAGAGGTCCTACGTGCTGACTCTGAGCCACAAGGTCCTGCTCTGGTCCTCTGAAAAAGTCCCCTCTGCAGTCAGCTAAGCAGTGGCTGGAGATCCAACTCCATCCCAGGCCCACAGGCCCTCCAAAGCCCATCAGTACGCAGCAGGCACTACATAAATGCTTTTGAACAAATGAAGGAAAATACTCATTATTTTAAGTGAAAACTAAAATTCACTCCTAAGAAGGATCACACCCCTAATTTTGCTTGTGACATCATTCCTCCCATGGAACCCTGTCAGTGCCCCCTGGCTTCTCTCTCTGGTCCTCTCTCCAGCCTACTTTCTGTTTTATCTACCACCCTGAGCACTGAGGACTGGGACACCCTTAACTGCAGGGAGGTAGCATCCCCCTCTCTGATGGACAGCAGATTCCCCTGCTGCCTGCTGTGCCCTGTGAGGCCCGGCCCCTGCTCATCTCAACCAGAGGGCTGCAGGCCATCCTCAGTGAGCCAACCTCCTGACAGCCAGGGAGGGGAAATGGAAGGAAGCACCGGCCGCTGCCTCCTCCTCTCTCTTTCCCTGGGGCCTTAGCTCTGTCAGATTTTGAAGCATAATGAGTTTTGTTTCATAACAGTCTTAAATGAACTAGAAGGGGGAAGGGGAGGACAATGATAAAAATCTTAATTAAAAAAAAATTCCTACAGGCAAAAGAGATTTTCCAGATCTTAAGATGTGATAAAAGTCTCTGAAGCTGGGGGCCCTACCAAGCCCCCAGGTACACAACATCCACTGTGTGTTTATGGCGTGCCTACTATGTGCCCGGCACTCTTCAGAGCACTTGAGATACTGCAGTGGACATCAAGTTTTTGGAGTGGGAGACACACAATAAAGATCCCGAGAACATAAACTAGGATGCTAGCAGGTTAGAATTTGGGGGGGATAAAAGAACAGGGAAAGGGATGGGTACCTCAGGCAGATGGCAGATGGCAGGAAACAGGAAAGCCTCACCGAGACTAAAACACATCTGAGCAGACTTGCAGGTGGACAGGGAGTGAGCAACACAGTCAGGTATCAAGGCCCAGAAGAGCAATCGAAGCACAAAGGTGGGCTGTGCAAAGGCCCTGAGGCAAAAACATTCTGCGTATGTTCCAGGAAGAGCCATGAGTGGCTACAGAGATGGGAAGGAATGTAAGACAGTGTCCCAGAGGCAAAAGTGGGGGCACCATTGTACAGATTTTGACTTTCATTGAAGTGTTGTAATCAGGGGAAGGCAAGTTTCCCTTCAATTCCCTACCACCCCATCATTTTTCCTGGTAACCTCCTTTGATACCATTTTTAAAATATGGCTCAAAGTTCTCTCTTGCCAAGCCCTCTCCCAGCTCTGACTAATCACAACAAATTAGGAACTCAAACAGCCCTAAGAAAACCACCAAGCCCCATGCTCACTGCTCCCCCAAATCAGTATGAGACTACCTTTCCTCACTACAAGATGCAAGGAACAGAAGAATCTCTTTTTGCTGTGAAAAACCTCCAACCCAAAGAAGAAATAGGAAGTATTAATTAATTGCTTAAAAGCAAAGAGTCATTTCATTCAGCAGATTTTTTTTCTCGAAGCAGTAACATTTTACATTCAATGCAGAACATGAAGTTTATTCATTTGATAGAATATTATCTTCCAATACAGTAACTTGGGGTCTGTATCATCAGCAGTTAAGAGAAAGGAGGAAAGAGAGAGGTGGAGGAAAAAGGGAGAGGGGTTGGAAGAAGAAAGATGGGCATGGGTACCAGGAAAACAACATGACAGAGAGGAACAAGAAAGGAGACACAGGAAGTACAGAAAGGGGCGGAAAGACAAGGGAGCTGGAGTTCAGCGGGGTCTGAGGGTCCTCACCCTTCCCTCCCTGGCTGCAGTTCATTAGGTCCAAAGCACCAACTGTCCTGTGGCCACCCTGATACTCTAACATCAGCTGCCACATCTGAGCCTCTGTCCCAACATCAACTGCTGTCAATGGGACCTCCTTTCCCAAACTGTCCCCACCTTCATATCCATCCTCCAACAACCACACTGCAGAGAGAAAAAAAAGCAATACCCAATTAAGAGACAAGTAAGGCTGCCCTGAAATAAGCTCAGATCAGTAGAAAGAAAGTAATACTGAACCAGAACAAGCAGTTCAGACTGGTGTAGGGTTAAAAGCACAAGTTCCAGAACCAGAAAGCATGGATGGCTCAGCTCTGACACTGATGAGCTGTGTGACCTTGGCCAAGTGACCTACCCTCTCATGCCTCAGAACAACTACAAATTCCCCCTCTTCAAGAACAGGATAATTAATTATATCTATGTCCTAGCACTCTTAGGAGAATTAAAGTCAATATTATACAGCACATAAAAGAATGTCTGACACATTTGATAAGTATTATATGAATATTTTTTAAAGAAATAAAAACACTTTAAAAAAACAAGAAAATTTCTCTCTGAACCATCTGAGAGTGAAATGGCTTATAGTTTTATTATTTATATGAAAAATGTATACAACAATCACTATTAATTAGTATGTTTAACTCTGATCATTTCTATCCTATATTTTTAAAATATGAATAAAAACATGCTTTGGCAATGATACACCAAGATATTTATTGTAGTATTATTTCTAAAAGCAAATTATGGAAAATGATCTAAGTATCTGACAATAGAAGAATGGTTGAGTAGATTATAAAAGCCATAACAGTGAGTTTTGTACAAATATTAAAAATCACCTAATGAAGAATTTTCGAAGACATGGAAAATAATTGTAATGTCAAATAATAAAGCATACAAAATTAGACTTCTGTCAGCTATTATGGCATAGTTGATATTAAACCTTCAAGTGCAGAACAACTACAACAGGCAGATAAAACAACAAATAATAATATTAGTTACTATTTGAAGATGTGGAAGTACAAGAGCAGCTAGGATTTGAAGAACCAAACTTCTAGAGGTAAGGGAAGCACAGGGGGACACACCATATTTTAATAGTCACTGTTTCCCATCAGGATATTTGCCAGTTTGGTGGAGGAAGTGGAGGTAAAACAGAAAACTGCAAATTAAAGCTTGCAATAGTTTCTTCCCTGGCCCGAGAAAATTAAAAACTGTTGTCTAGCATTCTGATGACATCAGAGATTTGAGAGGCCAAGATCTTAGAGAAGAGGGAACCACACAGAAGCAAGTCTAGGTTTCAAGCAATTTCCCCTCAAGACATTTGCTGGCACCTAAGTCATGTGTGTACAGAGCTAGAACCCAGGAGTCTAGCACAAAGAAGCTATTAAAATACCAAAGCATTAAGCTGAGATTTCCGGTATTTTCACAGTGGCAGACAAACCAGAGAAAAGAACTTACAGAGGAAGAGGTCCCCTAATAAGCACCCAACCTAAAAATAAGAGCAAGTCAGAAGACAATCAGCCTTAAGTGAACCAGGGTGATACAACACCCCAAAGTTCTACATTATCAGTGTAAAATGTCTAACATGCAAACAAAAATCATCAGGCACGCCATGGAATAAAACCAAACCAAAAGCAGAATATAATCAATAAAAATAAATCCCAGAAGGGACAAAAACATTGGAGTTACCAGACAAAACTTTAAAATAACAATGCTCAAGAAAATAAAGGCACTTTTAGAGAATTTCAACAAAGAAATTTTAAAAATTATTCTCCATATTATAATATGTAGTATAATATGTCAAAATACACTCTGTCCTGTATATCTAAGAAGAACAAATAAAAAATATTAATTACCCCCCCAAAAAAAACAAAAAATTATTCTCAACAAATACTACAACTTAAATACAGTAGCTAAATCAAGAACTGAATAAATAGATTTGACAGCATAAAGGAGGAGAAAAAGAAATGACTGTTAACCTGAAAAATAGATAGGCCAGTAGAAAAATATTCATAGTGAAGCACAGAATACAAAGAAATGAGCTTCGGACACTTGTGAGATATGTGACAGTGTCTAACACATGTGGAGAGGTAGCGATGAAAATAGGGCAAGAGCAATAGCTGAAGAGAACACATCAAGAATTTTCTAAAACTGATTCCAAACCTCAGGCCATGACTTCTACAAGCTCTCCCAACTCCATGAGGGATACATACTAAGAGAACCACCCCTATGCACATCATAGTAAAATTGTTTAAAAAAAAATAATAAAGGGCTGGGGTTGTGGCTCAGCATGTGCAAGGCCCTGGGTTCAATCCTCAGCACCACATAAAAATAAATAAACAAAATAAAGGTATTGTGTACAACTAAAAAATAAATATTTAAAATAATAATAATAATAATAATAATGCCAAAGAGAAAAGCAATGTTACTTTCATGGAACCACAGTCACATTGACAGATGACTTTTTTAACAGAAATGAAGAAGCTGAAGAAATGGAATCACATCTCTATAGGATTAAAAACAAAAATGTTAGCTAGAATTCTATACCCAGTGATATTCTCTACGTATGAAGATGAATAAAAGACACCTTCAGATAAATATACACTGACAGAATTGTGACACAAGCCACCATTCTCCAGTGCTCTCTCCTTTCTCTCTCTCTCTCTCCTTTCTCTCTCTAAGGAAGTTCTTCAGACAGAGGGAAATTAACATCACAGAGAAGCACAGTAATACAGGAAGAAATAACATCAAAAGAACTTAATATATGATTAACCTAGATTATCATTAACTGTTTAAAAAATGTCTTAATATACAAAGAGAGAATCAAAATCAAAAGGTATAAAGGAGGTAAAAGAAGCTTAAGTGTTGTAAGTAGGCTGCGTTGTCCAGGAAATGGTAAAAATATTAATTTATGGCAGGAGCTAAAAAAAAAAAAAGGATGTAAACCCTAATACAAAGATTCAACTATGCAAAGATATATGTATTAAAAAGATGCTAGAAGGAAACGTCATTTTTTATTACAGAGGTTCTATCTAGATGACAGAATGCTGACTGGCCTTTATTTTCTCAATACTTTTCAGCATTTTTGGTAGGACACATTTTTTAAAAATATTTTTTAGTTGTAAATGGATACAATACCTTTATTTTATTTACATATTTTTATGTGGTGCTGAGAATCAAACTCAGTGCCTCACCTATGCATATCATAGTAAGAGAACCATGCATAGTAAAAGCATGTGCTAGGCAAGTGCTCCACCACTGAGCCACAACCCCAGCCTGATAGGGCAAATTTTTTTCTCAATATTTTATTTTATATAAAACTAATATAGTATTTTTGCATACCTGCAAAAAGTGTAGTAGCCTCCATTTCTTACAAAGCTTGAAAGAACAAATTCCTTCAAAGTTGGACAGAGACCCTATAGCTCCTTAGCTAACTATTAGCAACATTAATTCCTACAAGAATGATATCCATCTGTTCAAACACACCAGATGCCCAACACAATCTGAACTCTGGCCAGGGAAGGACTGCTCACCCACTCCATGAGAAGCAGCACTCCAAAAGCCTAACTAGGCAGAAAGCATCACTTTGGATAATGATTCAGGTCATTTGCATAGTCTTTACACAACAGACCTTGCTAAATTAATAAGCAACAGAAAGCTCACTAGATGTTTATACTGCTCCCTGCAGCAAGAAAAAAATTGAGCCCCAGAGAAGCAATGGATATTGTTTAGAGGGAAAGCCATGCTGCCTGAGAATTCCCATTTCTTAAAAAAATAATAATAACATTAAAGCTGATGAAATTAGGTGGGTATTCTCCTATGCGGATAGTAAAAAGGAAAATTAATAAAAAACTGAAGAATAAGGAAATATGATCAATACATTTAAAATGTCCACTGTTTTTAACACACAGTAATTTTTATTACCACGAATCTGTCCTGAAAAAATAATTTGAGTTGGGCTCAAAGATTTGTATACAAGGATGTTTGTCAAAATATTATTTATAGTAGCTAAATATGATTAATAAGCTATATTGCCAATAACAGGGAATAATTAAGTAAATCATGGAACTCAGAGTCCAGTACACAGTAAGTGCTTCATTAATATTGGTTGGACATAGAATCCGTAACAAAGGATATTAAGTATTTTGGAAAAAAAATTTTCCATAGAATATTTAATGATTAAGATATTAAATCACATTGAAAATAACCCTCATACTATTTTTAAAACACAGCACCATAGCTTGTATTTATTAACTTACTACCTTCAAGGCATAGTTACAAAAGTTTACACACCAGAGCATTAAGCTGAGATTTCAGGTATTTTCACAGTGATCTCACTCAATTGATCTCACTCAGACCTTATGGGTCATTTGTTATTTCCAGTGAATGAAGGATCCTGGATTTAAATCCAGGTAGTTTGACTCCAGAGTTTAAACTCTTTTAATCACCCACATCATCCACTGCCTGGAAATAGTGAAAAGAAATCAAATTTACCCTGAAGGAATTAAAGACAATTTTTATTTTCTGTCTCATCCCTGTCATTATTTCCCTAGTGCTCTATAAGCACCATGTATAATTTATAGTCTCCCTCTACCAAAAAAATAAAAAGTTTACACACTACTTTCATTCACCATTTAAATAATTTCAGTGAAAATGTTTTATTCAGAGACTATAGTGCCCAAGACTTTCATTTCACAAATATGTGATCACCCTTAGACTTACAAGGTGCTGATTTTACAACTATTCAGCAGCTAGTTAGTTAATCTTACCAATACTCTATCCAAGTAGATTTGACTATCTATCTCAGGAAATGGAAGTTAGGAAGATGAAATGACTTTCCCAAGGTCAAATGGAGCACTCCTGATCCAGTGGAAGGTCCTCCCACTTGCAGCCCAGCCACCAGATTCCCCCAAATCACACCAACCAATCAGGTGGACCGGAGAGGCCCAAGTGCTCCTGGGAGTTAACAAGGAAGCAAGGCATCATGGGGCTCACACACACATCATGCCCAAAGCCCTGGGACAGTGCGGGGAGCCAATATCCTCAGAGACTTTAGAATTATGCAGAAGAGGAGAAAGTATAGCTTCATAGTTCTCAAAGCACTTTGTGTCTTTTATCTCATTTGACTCTCAAAATAAAACTTTTCTGGCAGGAAGCAAAGGTGCTAAGCATAAGGAAAATAAGAAACTAGGAGAGAGACTGCTGTCCAAAAAGAGTCCAAGAGAGCCAGTATGGTGTCCATTCCACCATATTATCGTAGTCCTCTGAACAAAACTCAGGCCACGCTGATTAGTAAAGTTAATGGGAGGCAGGATAAGGAAGCAGGGAAAGCACCTGCTTTTACAGTTGCTCAGGTTTGGTTTCTGTGTTCGAATGTCTGCCTCGTTATTTACTAGCTACATGTGACCTTGAGCAAGCTTCTTAATCCCTTTGGGCTGCCCTTTCCCCCACCGGTGTTATAAAGGGTTAAATGCTCTGAGGGTTAAATGAGGTACCCAAAGTGACAGCATGCACTATTTTAGAAGGTTACTATTATATTCTGAAAGGTATCCTGACCCCAAAGGTGCATAAAGTGAGGACATTGTGACCAGAGTACACTGTCTCACCTTCCTAATGAAAAGAATTCTCTTATGCCAACTTAGGAAGTAGTTAAGAGGAACTACTTCAAAAAAAGACTATTATGTTGATCTCAATTACTTCCAAGATGCCTTTCCAAAACTATGAAAGCTTTTAAATTCAAGTCTCCAAAAGCGTCCTCACAGAGGACCTGATATGCACTGAAGAAGTCAGAAGGCTGCAACCCAGCACCTGAGTTCTGAGCTTCTGCTCAGAGTGCATTAGAGAGATGTAAGATACAGAAGGGAAACTAACAGTGAGCAAGGAGAGGAGGGGCGTGGAGGGCCTCTTGCCAACGAGAAGAGTAGACAGAGGCTGGGGGCCTCCAAGAGGAAAGGGAGTGAGGGACACAGAAGTGGAAGGGAATCCCCTTCAGCAGTTCCCCTCAGAAGCTGAAAGGACCTCCACCATGGAGAAAAGCAGCAGGAGACTGCATCCTCTCAGACAGTGATGCCCCCCTCCCCCACCACATCATGGCTACACCTAAGTAAAGGGTAGGTGTTTGTCCCTGTGTTTCTAGCACCTTCCTAACTCATCTGTTGCCATGCAGGCTCAGCTTCTGCTACAGTCTGGACCTGGAATGTCTCCTGAAGGTCCAGATGTTAAAGGTTTCATCCCCAAACAGATGCTATTGGGAGGCTGTGGAACTTTAAGAGGTGGAGCCTAGTGAGAGGTATTCAGGTTATTAGGGGGGCGTGCACTTCAAGGGGATGCTAAGACCCAGCCTCTTCCTCTTCTTCTCTTTTGAGACCCAGCCACAAAGTGAATGGTTCTGCTGTGCATGTGTCCTGCCCATGATGTGACACCTCACCCAAGAGGGACAATTAACCATGAACTGAAACCTTCCAAACTGTGAGCCAAAATATATCTTTTCTCTTAATAAGTTGATTATCTCAGTTAATTACTATAGTGATGAGAAGCCAGCCAACACAGCCCCTCTAGTCTGTTCTCTTTATCTCTCAGAGTGAATTTTCTCATACATAAATCTGACTTGGTCCCATGCTGCCACACATCCCTCCTCCAAATCCTTTGGTTACTTCCATACTGCCCACAGGGTCAAGACCAACCTCCAAAACATGGCATCTGGTCCTCCCCGCCTAATTCCTGATTATTTCTCTAGGTTCGTCATCTGGCAACTCTTACTCAGACTTTATATATACCAGACCCCAGGTTCGGTGTTGGGGACATAAGCAAGACATGGCTCACTGGCCTTAGGAAGGTGGTGGTCCAGTTGGGGAGACAGACATCTTAAGGGATTGCTGCCATTCAGATGGACAGTAGGATGGAAATCCAGCTGGGCTTTCAGGAAGGCCTCTGGAGGAAGTGGGGGTGAAGCAGGCCAAAAACAGAGGAGGAAACACTCCATGCAAAAGAAACTGCCAAGTCCTAGAGTAGCACTAGCTAGCAGGACTTTCTGCATTAACGTAAATATTCTGTCTTGCCTGATAGGATAGCCACCACCCTATGTGGTCACTGAGCACTTTAAGTGGCCATTTTAATTGGGGGATTTTTAACTGGGGGATTTTAAACTTTTTTATTTTTTAGTTAATTTAAAATCAAATTGCCATGCGGAGCTAGTGGCTGCTGTATTAGTGCTGTTCTAGAACATAAAGATGAAGGTGATGGAAAATGAAGTAAGATAGTGCTGTAGGCTGAAGGGCTATGTCGCACGAATTCATACATTGAAATCCTAACCCTCTGTGTGATGGTATCAAGGGGGGTGGTGTCTTTAGGGGTGACTGGGTCATGAGGGTGAGGCCTCGTGAACAGGATTCTTGCCCGTTCCATCATGTGAGGGCACAGAGAGAAGATAGCCATCTATGAACCAGGAAGCAGGCCGTGGACAGACACTGAATCTGCCCACACCTTGTTCTTACACTTCCCAACCTCCAGAAGCATGAGGAATGAATGCCTGTTGTTTGAACCACTGGGTCTACAGCATATTTTTTGTTACAATTGCTTGAAAGGTCTAAGACGGCGAGCCTTGAAGTTATGCATGATGCTTTCATTAGGCCAGACACTGCAATCTGCTGTTGCCTTTCCCCTTATTGACCTGGCAAACCCCAGCTGACCCTGCACAAGTCCATTCATGTACTGCTTCTCTGAAGATGTCCCTGACTGCTCTAGACAATCTCTCCTACCTTCTACTTCTTCTGAAATGATGTCTTTTTCCAGGAAGAGGTCACTGTGTCTCATACTTCTACGTTCACCTGACAGTCGTGAGCTTCTTCTCTCATTCGTCCTGGTAGTTTCCTGGTAGTTACCTATCATGTAACAATCATGTTACATGATAGGTACTCAATAAATGCTTGATAAACAAGTTGTCACCAGTCATCGCAGGCTGGCAGGATGGGAACAGAGCATTTGCCTTTTCTAATGAGGATGTGTGACCCCAGCCTTGATTTTTCTTAGAATGACAGCTCACCCCAGCAGCTGGGGAAAGATTCTCTTAAACATCTTGAGCTCCCTACCCATAACTGCCAACAGCAGCCCTTATGAGTGTTTCTAGATATTTTTCTAGTTCTTCGAATCCAGGTCTGTACTAAGTGCCTCTGGTCAATTTTTAAAGGCAGCATAGCCTAATTAGGATCCAGTCTTTGGGGTCAGTCCTGGGTTTGAATACCAGCTGCACAAATTAGCACCTGAATGTCCTTAAACAAGTTGCTGAAATACCCCAAGCCTCAGTTTCCCCAAACAGAAAGTGAGCATCACATAGTAAGAGGATGAAAGAATTAAAATGTCTCACAAGACCAGGAACATAGTAAGTTCTCCCCAACAGTAGCTACACCATTAAAGTGACCTAGACCCCTAATCCTGATACCCCAAGACACACTGCAAATTCCTGCACCCCGATCCAGGCCCTTCTGCATGTTCTCTTGGATGCAAGGAATATAATCCAATCTCTGACTCACAATATGTTGCCAAAATTCTCCTCCAGTTCCCAAGAGAAAATTTATTTTAATTCCCTCTAACTTTAAAAATCACACAGTCCTTACTGCATTTTTTGGGGTGGCAGGAGTGAGGAAGGAAACCATAAAATCCAACAAGCAGCTTTTAAAAGGTTACAAACTGATTGGAGAAAGAAAGGCGAAGGCAGCTGGAGGGGGTGCGGAGGGGGGAGATGGAGACAATCCCCTGAGTTTCTGCTATTATTGAATACCCCAACTCTCAAAGCAGCCTGGCCGCCCCCTCCTCCACGTGGGCTGAGCTCTGTTAATGAGAAAGCGGAGCTCTGCCTACATTACCACAATAATGATTTCCCTGTTGCATTTTTACATGCCTGCCGCTTTATCATAGCAGAAGTAGACATATATTTTCAATAAATCCCTTCTCTCCTTGCCCCTCCCCAATTCCAGCTCTCCCCGGAAATGTTGTTCCCTGGGCTCCCTCCCCCATCGCAATCCCAACCCTGGAGCACAATGAGTTCCACTAATCAAAACAGAAAGAAAAAGAAAAATGGAAAAATCACAGCTGCTGAAAAACAGCATTCGCTACAAGTCAAAGCCCTCCACATTTTTTTTCTGCGCACAGCATTTACTTCTTCAAGGACACAGCACCCCTCCCCGATCAGAAATCTTACGTAGAGTTGCTCAAAGGGGAAGGAGGAGGGGGGCGGGTGAAGAAATCTAATATTCCCTCTCTTTCCTATTTTGACTAAGCCAGCACAGACAGAAATATAGATAAGGCCTTGAATAACTGATTTAACAAAATGTCACTTATTAAAGGGGATGGGGGATGGGACAGCATTTGCATTCGAGAGCTCAGTTAAAACACCCCAGCTAAAGGCTGCAAGGCCACAGCAAGGCAAGGGGGGAAGGAAATATTTCTCTGGTCTGGTCTCCTTCAGGGGTGGCAAGAGCTGGGCCTGGTAGCAGAGAGGCTTGGATTTCTCCCTCCATCAAGAACCAATGGGGGAAAAAACAGCGACAAAACAAAAACAATTAAAAAAAAAAAAAAAAAGCGAGCTGATTCTTATATAAGTAAGCATTTATACAACACTAACTACTGCCAGGTTCTGTGCTAGATGCTGGGGGTACACAAATGAGAAGTGACCCAGTTCTGCTATCCCCAAGCAAAAGGGGTGAAAGACACGCCCAGAGTAAGTATGCCCAGGACAGCCCTATCAGCCAGGGGTTCTTGGGTGGCAAGAACCTCTTTCTAGCCCACCCCACAGCCCCATCCCAGGACCAGGCACCCTGAGCCACAGAGAAAAGACTAAAGGAGTGGGCATCTGCAAACTCCTGACTGGCAGGTATCCACCCAATTAAAAAAAGAGAGAACCAGCCCCAGTAGTTCAAAATCAGCCTCACTCCTCCTATCCTTGGGTTGAATTTGAAGACAGTTTGGTATCTCCTGTGATAATGACAACAGGAGAACCCAAAGGACACTTCTATTAAATCTCCCTGGGAATCAACTTTATCTTTTTCTTTTCCTTTTTAAAAAAGTCTTTCAAAGGAGATAGGTTGGGGGCAGTTCTCTAGAGACCCAGGAAAAGCAGCCTCTGTTATAGCAAAGACCCCCAGAAGCTCTCAAGAGGGATTCTATCCCAGGTAGCAACCTGTTCAGGAGCCCAGAGGCCAGAAGCCATACCACCTAGGAATGACTACAGCACTGCTCAAGTACCTCCACTGAGGGGCCCCACAGAAGGCACACGGATGACAGGAGAATGCAGAAGAGCTAGCTGCCTGTCTGTTAAATTCAGATGCTGGCCTTGGTTATTAGGCAGCCAGTAAGCCCAGTGCACCAGAACAACAGAGCTGGATAATTCAAGTTTTAAAAAATGTAATGCTCAAAACATGCTTAAATCATCTGTTTTTAACTATCATCAGAAGGGTAAGTTCAAGATACTCAGGTGAACTTTTCTGTGATCTTTAGCACATATTTTGTAACACATTATTTAATATTGCAGAGCATTATCTATTCAAGAGTGAACAGCCGGGGAACAGCTCAGTTGGTAGAGAGGTTGCCTTGCATGCACAAGGCCCTGGGTTCAGTCCCCAGCACCACACACACGCACACACACACATAGACATTGTGCTTCTTTGAAAAACTGGTAGTAAAAAAAATACCAGCATAGGGTATGATGATACTCATAAAATCAATAATAATTTGGGTCTGAGGTTGTGGCTCAGTGGTAGAGTGCTTGCTAGCATGCGTGAGGCACTGGGTTCGATTCTCAGCACCACATATAAATGAATAAAATAAAGTTCTGTCCACATCTTAAAAAAAAAAAAAAAAAAAAAAAAGTCCCAAAACAATTAAAAAAAAAAAGAGTGAACAAAATTTGGACACCATGCAAATTCAAATTCTGGCATTAAAGCAAGGTTTTTATTTATTTTTTCAATTCTACATCTTGCGCCTGGGTTTCCTCAGCTGTAAAATGAGACTCCGTATATTTTCTACGGCTATTGGAAGACATAAATAAAGCATGCCAAAGAGCCTTCAGAACTACACATACTAGGTGAACGCTATTCATATCAGCATGGCATCCATTTTCTCCCTCTCTCTCTTAGATTTTTCTTTGATTATTTTCCCTCTCTGTGAAATCAAACTGATATCGATTCCACTGCTGTTTCAAAACTGACAACATGTATTTATTACACAAATACAGGAAGAAGTCTTATTTATGGGTGTGGCAAAATCTCACCAACTCTGAATCTAGGTAATGAGTACAGGGAAGTTCATGATACGAATCTATCTGCTTTTGTATATGGTTAAAAAAATTTTTTTCACTCTGGAAATAATGTTAAAAGAAATAAATCAAGCCTCACCCTTTTACACAGAAGACAGGAGTCTGATTAATGAAAAGCACTGGATATTTTTCAAAATTAGAAATTATTTTCCAGCATCCACAGGGCTACTGACTGCTTTTATGGAGACTGAGCTTTATAACACAATCCTCATTTGCAAAACCAATGCTGAATGTGGATATAGAGTGCTAAGATCAGGGGACTACGGCAGGGTTTCTTGGGTGGGTTAAAGATTCCCCTAAACCTAGTTCACAAAGTTCTTCAGGGGGGATAGCAAACCAACTTTGCTTGGTTCTTTAGGTGGACAGTCTCAAAAATTCTGCACATAGAATCTAGGTTTGAGCCTTTTTTTTTTTTTTTTTTTTTTTTTTTGTACCAGGGATTGAACCCAGCCAGGGCCACTGGACCACTGAGCCACCTCCCCAGCCCTTTTTGTATTTTATTTAGAGACAGAGTCTCACTAAGTTGCTTAGTGCCTCATCTTTGCTGAGGCTGGCTTTGAACTATTGATCCACTTGCCTCAGCCTCCTGAGCCCCTGGGATTACAGGCGTTTGCCACCATGCCTGGTTTGGGCTTGAGCCTATCTTGACTAGCCATTTCTCAGCTAGCATTTCTGATGGCAGCCTTCTGACAGTGCGAGCAGGTTCACTAAACCTTGAAAACCTCAAACAGAAAGTGGCCACAAGGAGGGAACAGCAGTGGGAGGGGATACAGTAAACAGGATGTTAGGAGATGCTTTGGGAAGTTAAGGGAAGTGTTTCATGATTGTCAGATTTTATATCTGAAAAGGAGATGGGTTGAAGATCAAGTCACCTCGCTGCTGCCTGTGTACAACACTTCTTACAGTTTACATAGCACTATCTGTATATTATCTGATTCCACCTCATACAACTCTAAGAGGGGAGGTGACAGATGATATCACCCTCTTGTTATAGACGCAAGACAGGTTCAGAGACTGACTTGTCTAGAGCCTTAGAGCAGAGCTGAACCTCAACCTAGATCTTCCGACCTTCCAGGCAGATTCCATGGTTGGAGGTCACTAAGGCTGACACGGCTGGGGATATTTTTGTGAAAGGTAGCCTGAAGGAGAGGAGGCTCTTTTCCTTTTTTTTTCCCCCAAGCTTCTTGCTCAAAGCATATAACACAGTGCCTACCAACTTTTGAACAGGGCTGAAAAAAATCACAGAAGTCTTTCTCCAATCATAGTTTGCAAATAAATCTAATGTTAAGGTCCAAACTACTTTAACTGAAGACTCTTTTTCCCCAAGCAAAAGAATCTGCTCTTTCCTCTGTGCAGCTCAGTAATGCAGTCAAATGTACAGAAAAACGCAGTACAATTTCTGATGCAGTCTTAACCCTTGTCTTCTCGGGGTTGATGTCAAACCCAGAGTCCAAACCACTTCCCAAAGACGGTGCAGCCTCAGCCTGGAGAGGCAGAGCACTGCAGGCCTCCAAGAACTCCCTTGCCTGCCCACTCACCTGCATCCTCCCTCTTCTAGGCTGTTCCCTCCCATGAGGATGGAGGCAGCGTCCCTCCCCCAGCAAAGGCCAGCTCTTCCCCTCAGGCTTTTTTTAACTGACCCAACCCGTTTCTCTTGATCAATCACTACCTCTCCATCATTTTTCCCATCAGCACATAGATATACCACTCCCCGAAAGAAAGAAAGAAAGAAAACAAGCCCTTTCTTTTATATACATGTCCTTCCGGCTCCCAATCCATTCTCTGCCACACATGGTCAATCTTTGCCAAGAAGTTGACTACACGTGCTATTGGAAGTTCCTCCCCTCACATTCCCACCCAACCTTCTCCAATCTCTGTCCTGCTCAATCCTTCACTCTACCAAACCTGTTTTTCCCAAGATCACCAATGGACTCCACTTGACAAGTCCAGTGGTTTCTTTTGTGGCCTTATCAACTTCATGAACCACTTAACACTTTATGTGTGTGTGTGTGTGTGTGTGTGTGTTTAGATTCCATCTCTTTGATGATGGCTCCTGAACTTTTATCTCTTGCCTGGAGGTTGGGCTTTTTTGACACTGGGTACTACATCAGACTGTGTACTTGGTGAACATCTCCACTTCAAGTCTAAGAGCCATCTCAAACTTAGTGGTACCTAAATGGAAATATCAGCTGAGGCAGGAGGATCTCAAGTTCAAAGCCAGCCTCAGAAACTTAGTGAGGCCCTAAGCAATTTAGCAAGACCCTGTCTCAAAATAAAAAAAAAATTAAAAAGGCTGAGGATGTGGCTCAGTGGTTAAGTGCCCTAGGCTCGATCCTGGTACCAAAAAAAGAAAAAGAAAAGAAAAATCTTGCTTGTGTTCGCTCTCCCAATCTACCCCATCTCAGCAAGAGAACCACCATCTACCCAAATGCTCAAGCCAGAAATGTCATTTACCCTACATTCTTTCTCCCCATACCCCCAAAACCAATGTCAAGCCTGTCCATTCTGCCTCTAATGTACATCTCACACCTACCTGCTCCTCTCCATGTACTTGCTTCACCTCCTCTTCACCTGCTCCAACTGCATCTTTACTACACATCCCCCCGCAATTCCACACCTGCCACTCTCCCCTCTCTTCCCCATCAATGCAATCTCCTTTAAACATAAGTTAGGGTGGTCACTTCCACTATGAACTTTCAATGGCTTCCCACTATGCTATAAACGAAATTCAAACCTTTTCAAGGCCCACAGAGGGCTGCATGATCATCTCATGCTGCCCTCTCTCCCACCGCCTTGTCTTTATGCCTCCTTTAGCCCCCCGACCCCATGCCCCCTATAAAAGTCAAAGTCATTCTGAACAGGCCGTCCTCTGCCTAGCTCCATGGGTCTTCTCCCACCCCCACTCCTAAGAGAGGGCTTTGCACACTACTCTGTTGAAGTCATTGTTCCTTGTGGTTTTCACCAGAGCACTTATCACAAATTGCAATATATATTTCTTTACATGCTTGCCCTGGACTGAAGTGTGGGGGTGGGTAGAGAGATGACTATATCTCAGTTATCAACAGATTCCCAGACCCTTAATATAGTGCCTAGCAAATAGTAGGTGCTCAGTAAGTTCCAACTGAAAATATAAATTAATAACCCACGGTTTCTTGTGGCATGAAAAGGACTATTACCTCATCTTATAGGCCCAGAATTATCACTGCCATTTAAGCACACAGATTCTTTTTTCTTTTCCTCCATTATTAAAAAAAAAATAATAATGTTGATATACCAACAGCCCAAATAGCTCAATATATCCCACCTCATTCCTAGCTTACTGTCCTCCATAAGGGGAAAAAAAACTTTATTTCTTCCATAAACCCAGGTTACTACAAGCAGTAACTACAAGTTACTACTCCGAGAATTTAAAATTCCTAGATAATACTAGCAAAGCCTTTTGTTGTGCATTTTCTTTAACCCAGAAGAAATGATTTACTGAGAGCTGTGGGGTAACTAATGCTATGAAGATTATTCTATTCATTAAAAATGCCACAACACCCTCATCAAAAAGCATGCCGGTAACTGCAATCCAAGCTGCTATCATCTCCCTCTCCTCGTAAAAGAAATCAACTATGTTTTAGATTCTCCTTTATTTCATTGGTTTCCCTCCTAGATCAAAATCCAGAAATATGGTTAATCCACAAGATTCTAGCAGATTCCAATCTTCTCTGCCCTCTCAGTCACAGGTTTCATGAGGTCAGAAGAAAAATGAGCTGAATTCAACTGTCCTTGGAGCAGCCTGGGGTCTGGGCCAATCATCTGAATCCTTAGTTTTCATATCAGTGTTCAAAGTTAATAAAAATAGAACTTTTCCCCAAAATGCCCATTGTTAAATATACAGTCTCCTGAAAGTGACAAATACAATATCATTATCAAACACTATCACAACTATTCAACCAAATCCCAATTACCCACATGTGAACTCTCCACAAAAGGTGGGCAAAGCCACACTGGCCTTTTGGGTCCTTCTTTCCTCCCCAAAGCTACCTGCTGCCTGGGAATAACAGCTCAATTAACCTTAGACTTGACTAAGCATTAGACCAGTGAGCCAGCTGGCTGGAGGGGAAACTTCTAAGATGAACTGAAATTATTTTTGATGCCAGGATTACATGCCCCCCTCTCTATTAGCATGCATAATTGGGAATTTTTTTGTCCAAGACAGGAACAGACTTTCATAAGTAATTGCTTGAATAGGATAGTCGAGATTCTCAGGCCGCTCAAGTGCCTATTTGGAATGCTAAGGTACAAATCCACTTTCTCCATGAGAAGACAAAAACAGAAGTTAATCAACTCACCCAAGTCCATGAAGCAATTTGGCCGTTGGCCCAGGAAGACACTGGAGACCTCCAGGACCTCTCTCCACAAGACAGAATTTCAGAGCCAGAAGGGAGCTCACGGATCCAACCATGCATTTTAAAGACAAAAAATCTGAAGCCCAGAAATGGATAGAAATTGGTACCCTCCCCATTTTTCTTTCTGGTGACAGTTTCCCCCTGCCTTGAGCATCAAACTGTCTTAAAAGTTCTTTTGTCACTTTATAAATACTGTAAACCTGGGCCAACTACCGAATGCGAAACAATTTTAACACTTCCTTCCTAATCAACTTTATGGAGAATCATTATACTTTCCCCCAAACCAATGCTCTGATTATTATGACCAATCCATCCATCAAAAGAGAAGGAAAAGGAAATTATAAATAAGCTTTGTTTTTGTGACCACACATTTTATTACATAAGCAGCAAAGAACACTACACTCAGACTCTTCTTTCCAATTTAAGCTTCTAACTCAACAAAAACCACAAGCCCAAGCGGGTTAAAGGAGGCAAAACTGAGTACTTTCTACACAATTCACAGAACAACTGTTTTCACAGCAAGCTCACATAAACGCTATGTGATATTAACACATGCCTGCTATGTGGAAGCCTGCTTACCAAGCTGTGAAAAGACCCATGTTCACCATGAAACCTGCAAAATTAATCTTCTCAATGCTGATAAAGCATAAGGGACACACTCTTTGAGATGTCAAGCTGGCTTCTAACAATCCATTGGCAAAAATGGACATGCCTAAAAGGGCGGGGCCCAAAGAGGTGTGTCACTCTGGGTATCAATTCCTATAAATCAAATCCTGACAATCACCACAATATTTTAAAAAGAATGACTTATGATTCATGGGCCTTCAAACATTTATTACCACAAGAACATTCTCAGTAGAAGAGAAAAAAAGCGACTGTGACTTGATTAATGGCTAAAGCAAGACAATAAAACAAATCTCATAAATATAAGGAAAGAAAACTGAATGAGTAGTCTTGGCTTTGAGGTTGGGCATGTAAATAATTCCACCCAGCAATAAACACACATAAAGATTTTGTTTACCCTCCCACCATATACATTAACTAGACTCAAGATTTTCACTGCATAAAAATAAAGCTAATTTGTTTAACTGATGCCTAGTTAGGAACATTTGATAAGTAGCAATAATTTTATTTCCCAACTAACTCTCAACTGCCAAATATCAAACCCTCAATCTGGAAATCTAATGACAGGAAGGAAGAAAAAGAAAAAACACTGTCCATCAGTAATGTGTAGAGAGATTTTTTTTTTTTTAACCCATTTTTACCCCTGCTAGACCTGAGCCTGTCTTAAGAATTGGGGAAGGCTTAACCAACTTCAGTTAACCCCACTGAATATCTAACCCTACTGAACATCTCCGGGCTGTATCCCTTAGTGCTAAAATTATCCTGGCAAAGTTAATTTCCCAGCACCATCAAGGTACCTGACAGCGAAGACCTACAACTCTTCTGCAGAAATCAGTGGGCTTTGGGCCAAGAAAACAGAGGCAAGGAAAGGCAAAGACTGCTGGTTAACTAGTTAAGAACTGAGTACTCCTGCTTGTTATCCTTCTAGAGGTCATCAAAGCAACATTTTCTACCACCAAACTCCTTTCTTGAAAGGGTGAATGATGCAGAAGATTGGGACTAATGGAGACAACTTAAAACTCCTTTTCTAAAGCTCGTCTCCATGGCCTGCCGAGAGGTGCACCCACACCGGCTCTCTCTCGGAAGGCATGTTTTAATGAACTCTAGGGCCATGCCTGGACCGGTCATTCCTAAGCATGACTTCCACGCACTTCACAAGACGGCCCCAGGCCACACGGTTAGCAACCTCTACAACACATTCACTTGCCAAGCAGCTCCCTCTCATCTGGGGAAGAGTTTCCACGAAGCTGGTTCTAACAGGCCGGTAGAAGGCACACAGAGGAACCAGAGGCGTTTTCTTCTAACCCAAGGATGGCAGGCGCACATGCTCCATCCAGCCCAGTGCTGGCCAGAGGCTGCCGGCCAGGTGCTCTCTGCCTTCACCGGTGAATGGGTGGTTTTGTTTTGTTTGTAATATCTGCTTCTTCAGACCACCAGCAGTAACTTCTCGGTCTCCCAAACTGAAGTTGGGGAGTGAAGGGGCAAGTTCCCCCCTTTACACATTTCTAGCATCTGGGTGGCCACACTAACTTCTGGGGAGTACCCAGCCCCCACAGAGCCCGTAGGATCACATACATACACATATGCATCATGTCAAAAACCCCAAAAGGCACATCCCCAGGGTCCTGCGGTTTCTTGGCTGGAAGAATGAAGGCTTTATAACATCACAACCTTCCGTTGCAAGCCCACCACCTTCACCCTTGAAGCCAGGATTGCCAATTATAGCGCCCACCTCACCCCTCCCCCTTTGCTGGGATGCTGTGCAGCCCAGAGAGGGAACAGGGAGGAAGGGAAGCAGGGAGAAGGCCCTGCTTACATACTGAAAGTAAAGGGGCGGCAGGAGACTTGTCCTCTGTTCCTCCACTCTTCCCTTCCCACCCCACCCCCGTCTTCTCACGGAGCATCCCCCAACTAATTTTTTAAAAATGAAACTTAATAAGCCTCTTGCTTACCTTGGCTGTTTCTGCAACAAGTGCATGGGCAATCCGACAGGAAGACCAGTCTCCGCTTGGGGGGTGAGATAGGGGGCTAGCAGAGCTGATGGAGTAATTTCAATATTAATTTATGTCAGCCGCCTTCTCGCAGCGCTACTCACTTACAGTACTGCCCTCAGCCTGTAAACAAATATCGCTCCGCCAGGAAACATACTCCCCAGATGCAAGCCCCTCTCCCCAGCAGGGAACCTGGCCCCTCGCCCCCACCCCCCAGCAAACAGCGTGCTCCCCCACTCCCAGGGGGAAGCTCGGGGTTTCCAAAGCACCAAGCCACCACCTTCGCCACCACCCCAGCAAGAAACTTACTCGGTCCGTCTACGCCTCCACCCTCCCTCCAGGAAATCTACTCTCCATATGCATTCAGCCTCCCCGCAGGAAATCTGCTCCCCCCTCCCCCTTCTATATACATGCACCCCTCCCTCTTCTCCTCCCCACGCGCCCTCCCTGGCCAGAAACTTACTAGCAAGCAAGCGTGCAGGCTCTTCTGATCCTGGAAACTTATTCCCAGATATAGCGCCCGCCAGCCCCCTTTCCCGGCCCTGCTCTCCTTCCTGCCCTCCGCCGCAAGCAACTCCAAACTCTCCGCATCCAGCCACTCTCCCTCCCCGGTGGAAATTTGCAGCGCCGGGCTGCGCGCGTGCATCCACCCTCCCCTTCAGGAAACTTACTCCCCATCTGCATGCACCGCCTCTCAGCCATCGCTTAGAGGGAAGGGGGTGTGCTGGGGAGACAGAAATACATATGTATCTCTCGCCCCTCCCCCGGCCGCAGCCCACTCGGGGCCGAACCGCGGTAACCTGGCCTTACCTTTTGCATTGCTCCCCACCCTCGCCCCCTCCCTTAGCCCTCCTTATCTTCTCCCCAGCACCCCCCTTTTTCACCCATTACCCACCCCTAGCAACCGTTCCCAAGCTCCTCTCGGCCTTTTTTTAAAATCCAGGATGCAAATTCCTCCCCTGTCAGCAAATCGACTGTCAAATTATTTTCTTGCAAAAGGAGAAAGGCGGGGTGGGGTGGGGGGGAGCAGAAGCAAAAAGGGGGGAGGCGGGGGGAGGGAGGGAGAGGGACAGAGGAGGGGAGAGATATCCCTCCGCAGAGCTGGGTCTGGCCGCGGGCGGGGAAGCAGGAAGTAAGGTGTCCAGCGCCGCGGCCGGCGGGTCCTCCGCCGCGGCCCCCGCCCGCGTCCCCTGTACCCCGGGGCGCTGTGCTCCGGCGGGCGCGGGCCGCCGGGCGCATTGTTCGCAACCTTCTCGGCGGTGCAGTGCTGACTTTATTTGTGCGCTCTGCGTGTGCGTGAGGTTGCACCTTTTGTAGGCGTGCGAGTCTCTGGATAAGGATGGGACATGGGCCCAGTTGCGGCCCCGCGCGGGACCTGTCAGTCCCGGGGTGCAGCGGACTCTCCGGCTTGGCCGGAAAATCGAGGCCCGGGAGAAGGCAGCGTGGCCGGGAAACTGCCGCCTTAGACCCGGACCTGTGCAGGATTGCTTCCTGCGTAGCCGTCCCGGTTATTGTACCGCGCGTTGCAATCTTAACGACTGGGTTAGGGGGTTTTGTTTATTTTTTGTAAGGGTTTGCATAGATGCCAAGGTCTGGGCGGGCTGGGTGTTGACGGTCTGCGCCTTCCCCCACCTCACCGGGGCCTCCGTGGGGCCGGGAAAGGGCCTGGGGCTCCGGGGAAGGGGGCTGGAGGTTCTCGAGGCGCGCGGCTCCATCCCTCCGCCCCGATGGGGGCGGGGAGGGGTGCTGCAGACGGCGCTGGAAATGCAGCTCTCTGGGGAGGGGGCTCCACTCCGCGGCGCAGCAGGCTGGGGGGGAGGTTGCCTAGGAGAGGGGCCGGGGCCGGCGGCGCAGGGGAGGGATCGCAGGGGAGGGGGCGCGGGTGCGGCCGCGGCGCTCGCCCCTCCTCGCGCGCCATGACTGTGGAACGTGGTGCCTGGGAGGAGGGACGGCCGCCGGGGGCCGCCCGGGGCTGCTCGGCATTGGTGCGGAAACCCGAGCCCCGAGTCGCTCCCTCGCGCTGTCTCCTCCTCCTCCTCTGCGGGGGAAACCGCTGCACCCAAACCGAGAGCAGCTGCGAGCAGGGGGCAGGGCGCGAGCTGAAAGGCGAGCCAAGGGTTCAAACCTCGGCGGCCCAGGGCAGGGGGCAAGAGCGAGACCCGGTCCTGTGAAGGACTGCAGCGGTTAAGTCCAGGTGCCGGGATCCTAGACGGTGACCCAGCATTTCTTTTCTGGTCCTAGGAAACGTAAGCCAAAGAGTTCTGCCAAACAGAGTACCTCGCGCCGGGTTCGAGGTATCGATCTCGCTTAGGGTCCTCAAGACAGCGAGTATTTTTGCACGAGGGAAAGTTACACCATTCTTTATTCAGTGTGGGGGAATCGTTGCGCCCTTCCCCCAAATCTCGCTCAGGATAAGTAAGCTTCTCCCGCTCTCCATGCCTTCGACACTGTGTCCCCCCGCCCCACCCCCACTCGGGCTCTGGGTGTGGACAGGGCGGGGGAAGGCTATATGGGAGCTTAAAGCATGAGGTCATGGGCGGAGGAGGCTGAGGCCAAAAGCAGCCGAGGTTTTTGTGTTTTTTGAGGGGTAACGGTTCTCCATCTTCAGCAGTGGGAAGTCTTCCTGCCTAATACTACCAATTCTAAGGCACCTGGACCAGAGAGTCCCCGAAAGAAGAGGGGGCTCTGCTCTATGTCGTTTAATCAGCATCTGGCCAGTACCCAGCCCTTTATGGAGACATTACACATAAGCAAAGAAAGCTGAGGGACAGCGCACAGTGTCGCCGGGACTGGGAAAGCTTCAGATGCCCGAACCTCTCTTTCCCCAGTCTTTGGTCATCTTCCAGCTGGACTGGTTGCTGCGACAGCTTCCCGGTCCCTCCGACAATTCTTTCCAAGCGACTAGAGTCTTTCTAACACTCGTGATTACACTCCTTTAAACCCAGCAAGCCCCTCCCCACTGCTCTTAGAATAAAGCACGTCCCGAAGCCCCTGCGTGTTTCGCCTCTGCAGACCTCTCCACAGCTCTTCCTCGTTCACAGTATGCCCCGTCATGCTTTCTTTGTTCGAAGGGTGGGGTATCCTTACCCCCGCCCCTGCCACCTCTTGCTAACTCCTGCTAGATCTTCAGGGTACGGCTCAACAATCATGACCTCCAAGAAGCCTTCCTGAGAGTATGCACGCTCACCTCTAACTCCCTTAGGGTGAAAAAGACCTACCCTAGACTTCCAGGCAGCCGGGCTGTCGCCAGAGCTGTCTCCAGTGGCGGCCCTTTTCCAAGCAGAGGAGCAACAGCCAAGCTTGAGCACCACCACCCAGAGGCCTGACCTCCTGAGAGGGAGTTGGCTGGGTCAGAAAGAGCCTCCAGACGCCCTATTTCCTCAAGACACCTGGGAAAAGCACGCACCGCCCAGAAACCTCAGCCCCTCCACCTCTTACCCCAGCACACACCCACACACGCTAATTCGAGGAGAGGTCTTTTAATCTAAAGCTCCTCCCTGGGGCAGATAAGGAACCTGAGACTCAAGAGAGTAACTAAATTGCCCAGGGTGAATGCAGAAATTTACATCCTGGTCTTTAGAGTCCCTAAACCTGAAGCTGCAGAGGATTTAAGATTTGGTTCTGGTTCTAAGGCCAAAGACACTTTGCCACCTTCAAAGCCACCCCCTCTGAGTTTAATGCCAAAAGAGAGGCAGTATGCCAGATGATTAACCATGCAGGCAGGCTCTGACCTTGAGCTAGTTACTTAACTTCACTTGGTTTAGTTTCTTTGCCTGTAAAATGGGAATGATGGTTCCTATAGTGTAGCATTATTGTAAGGTTTAAATGAATGATATTTTACATTTACCTAGGCATTTTTTGTTGTTGTTGTTGTTGTTAGTGGAGTTATGTGCCCTCTTCCCCTCCCCAAGCACTCTAGAAAATTAGGTCCTGAGTCTTAAATGATTTAAGCAAAAATTATCTAGGATCTAAAACACTGGGAAAGCATGGGCAGATACACAGAGTATAAACAAAGACCTAATTTAGTCAATAAAATCCATGGCCAACTCTTGAAGGCAATCCATAGAGCGAGTAATCCAAATCCATGAAGATTTTAGAATTAGTGTTAGAGGAGGGATGACTGATATTAAAATATTATCTCGGATCTTTGAAATCAAAGTCAGCCTGCAGTAGTCCCCATCCTGATGCAAAATCTGCCCTGTGTGAATGAGAACCTCCCCAGGCTGCACAAAAGGGGAGGGGATTACCATTATTGTCATTAGATCTTAATTTTCTCATTCTTGGCACTCACCCCCCATGATAAAAGACTTTTTAAATGTAATCCTTTAAAAAAAAAAAAAAAAAAAGGCTTAATGCCTATTTTTTTAAAATAAAACAGCAAGAAGTCTTCCTTCCACATTAACTACCACTCATCCTGTTCTCACTCTGTGGAGACAACCAAGGTTAGCAGTCAAAAGACATGTTTAACTGTTTTCCAGATGAGGCTTACTAAAAGATTATGTCCAAAGGTCTTTTCTCCATCATAGTCAGAACCATCATCCTACTCCTGTCCCACCCCTATCCTTCTCACCCTTTCAGCCTCAACCCTAAACAGGTTCTATTAACAATGATAAACCACCTGATTAATGACAAAAGCAAATGATTAAGTGCTTTATGGTTCTTTCTCCTCCTCTACACTAATAATCACTAACAATCACTAACATTTATTGATAACTTTGTGTGTTGCAGGCACTGTGCTAAATACTAGATGTGCATTATCTTGTTTAATTTGCCCCATATCATCACTGTTATTCTTACTTTACAAATACAGACAGAAATGGAGGCTCAGAACCAGACGTGGTAGTACACACTTATAATCCTAGCTATTCAGTAGGCTGAGGTAAGAGGATTTTGAGTTTGAGGTCAGTCTGGGCAACTTAGGGAAACCCTATCTCAAATTTTTAAAAGCTTAAAGAAGGACTGGGGGCTGGGATTGTAGTTCAGTGGTAGAGCACTCGCCTAGCATGTGTGGGGGCCCTGGGTTTGATCCTCAGCACCACATAAAAATAAATGAATGGAATAAAGGTATTGTGTCCAACTACAACTTAAAAAATAATTTTTTTTTTTTTTTTTTTTTTTTTTTTTAAAAGAAAGACTGGGAGTGTAACTCAGTAGCAGAGCATTTGCCCAGCATGTTCAAGGCCCTGGGTTCAAGCCCCAATACTACAAAAAAGGAAAGAAGAAAAAAAATAGATGATCAGAAAGATTACATAACTTGTACCAATTTGCAACTAGATCAACCTAAACCCAAGTCCTCTCTCTTAAATACTCCTCTCTGCAACACAGGAAAAAGTCTAGTAGACTGCAACAAAAGGAGTGCTACTTGCAAATCGAGTAGACTAAAAATCAGATGCACTGAATGAAATTCTCAACTCTGCACTTACCAGTTGTGCTCCAGCTGTCCAGAACTGTGATTCTGAGTTCCTTCATTTGTAGCTTGGATAGAAACACTCTCTGGCGCCTCTCACTTTTCAGACTGTCCAGAATCCTTGACTTTTCCAAGAGAGGAACCTTTCTGAGACCACACTGCTTATTTGCCTATCTCGGGAACAGATCAGAACTCAATGGAAATGGAAATGTATCCAATTCACAGTCAAAGGAAATGTTTTAGGCCCAGTGAGCATTTGGGTATTGTTTTAGGGGTAGTTTTTCCTGTCCTCTGGATTCAAACAGCTGGAGTTATTTTTATATATGACCCCAATTTGAAATGCAAGTTTATCTTTTTTGAAATAAAATTTGCTTAGGGGGCTGGGCAATACATATGTGGTATGTGTGTGAGAGAGAGAGATAAAGACACAGAGACAGAGAGATATGGTGCTGGGAATGGAACCCAGGGCCTCACACATACTAGACCAGCAAGCTACCACTGAGCTACACCTAGCCCTGGCCCCTATAATGCTTTTCTTTTTATTAAAGGTGGAGCTTCTTAAATGCAGGAGAAACTGGAGGCATGGCGATTCAGGGAGAGAAGAGCATGGAGTGAAAAGCACCACTTCTGCTTCAGCTCTATCTGCTGCCACAGAAGGAAGTCTGGGAGAGCAACAGGTCCAAAGCAAGGGGAAAGAAGCGGTCCAGTGTGTGCACTAGGAGCCCCTGATGAATATCATGAATGCAGTTGAAACAAGCTTGGTGATCAGAGTGCAAATGAGTCAGTGGCAAGTGAAAGAAGGCAATGAGACAATAAGGCTTTAGGTTGTTTCTCAAATTCTTATTTCTTTGCCATCCTTGAAAATAAAATACAGCTCAGAAAAGTTTATGGAACTGCCCTTTTTAAATAAATAAGGCAACATAATTTACTGATAATCCTGTCAACCCCCAAGTCTGTTACGGATAGTGTTGAGAGAGCTGGCCTTACTCAAGACAGGACTAACTGGTGAATGTTTAGTAAAACCAAGAGATTATTATCTCTATCTCAGGCAAGATTCTAGCCAGAGAGAAGATCAGTTCCAGGCTATGAGAAGGTTCTTGGTTTAAGTCATATTTTACACACACACACACACACACACACACATGAATATTTTAGTAGATTCTGTATTCCATACAAAAGCAAAAATGGACTAACTGGTCTAAGTCACTGCTAAAAACATTTTCATATGCTAAAGGAAAAAGCATTAAGTAGCATACCCATTCTCCCCTCTACCTCAGCTCCTGGTAAACACTAATTTGTTACTTTCTAGTGGATTTATCTAATGAAGATATTTCATACAAATGGAATATCACAATACGTGAATTTTTATATCTGATTGTTTCACCTAGCATAATATTTTTATTTTTTTTAATTTTTTTAGTTGTAGATGGACACAAGACCTTTATTTTATTTATATATTTTTATGTGGTGCTGAGGATCAAACCCAGTGCCTCACATGTGCTAGGCAAGCACTCTGCCACTGAGCTACAACCCCAGCCTTTTAGTATAATATTTTTAAAGTTCAGCCATCTTATAGCATGAATCTGTACTTATTCTTTTATGGCTGAATAATATTCCACTGTATGGATATGATATTTATGAGTATGGATATAAAATATTTGTCAGTTGATGGACAAAACAAAAAGTTGTTAACATCTTTTGGCAATTGTGAATAATGCTACTCTGAACAGTCATGTACTAGTTGTTTTTATATATAATATTATTTTAAATTTAAAAAAAAAATAGTTGTAGATGGACACAAAACCATTACTTTATTTATTTATTTTTATAAATAAAGGGTTCTGAGGATCAAACACTGTGCCCCACATATGCTAGGCAAGTGCTCTATGACTGAACTACAACCCCAGCCCTCATGTACAAGTTTTTGTTTGAAGACCTGGTTTCAATTTTGAAGGGTATATAGCTAGTGAAATTACTGTGCTATATGATAATGCTATGTCTAATTTTTTGAAAAAACTGTCAAACTACATGTAATCTTTTGAAGGGACCTCACTGTTTGAAACCCTTTTAGAAGCACTAACAATCAATTCATGTCATACCTAGGCTACTAAGCTCATTCTTAATTACAAAAAAGAATTTTAAAAATATTTTTTTTATATATGAGCCTGGTGGTGGCACATGCCTGTAATCCCAGCAACTCAGGAGCCTGAGACAAGAGGATCACAAGTTCAAGGCCAGTCTAGCAATTTAGCAAGGCCTAAGCAACTTAGAGAGACCCCATCTCAGAATAAAAAATAAGAAGAACTGGGGATGTAGCTCAGTGGTAAAGCACCCTTGGAGTCAATCCCCAGAACCAAAAAGAAAAAACAAAAATTATTTAAAACATAATTTTAGTTAGATATTGACTTAAGTTCTTTTTTTTTTTTTTTTTTAAGAGAGAGAATTTTTTAATATTTATTTTTTAGTTTTCGGCGGACACAACAGCTATCTTTGTGTGTGGTGCTGAGGATCGAACCCAGGCCGCACGCATACCAGGCGAGCGCACTACCACTTGAGTCACATCCCCAGCCCCTGACTTAAGTTCTTAAAATTTATTTACCTGGGGTGGGGTTGTGGCTCAGAGGTAGAGTGCCTACCTCGCAAGTGCGAGGCCCTGGGTTCAATCCTCAGCACCACATAAAAATAAATAAATAAAGTAAAGGTAATGTGTCCTACTACAACTACAAAAAAAATTTATTTACCTTATTAATTTGTAAAAGTAACATGCTTGTTAGGGACACTTTTTAAACACTGAGATGTAAAAAGAAGAATATACACATCACTTTGAATTCACTGTGAAGCTGATATGCATATTTTTAAACAAAAATGGAGTCAGAGTACTCAATAGAGCTAGCCTGAAATAGAAAATGAAATTAAGTCAATGAAAGAAAATAATACAGCAAATTTTGAAGAGTAGCAATTTCAAGTTAGAAAGCAGCTCCATCTAGTTTTTTTTTCAATTCTGCCACTCTAAAAATTCAAAGCATCATTTTGTAATTATATATGAATAATATCTACCTAGCAAGTTACCTCTGACATTGTGTTATCTGCATATAGAAAGGTGGTTTTAGTTTATTTTCTCCTTGCCGTTATTTGTTTATTTATCTGTTTGACTTTAAAATATGCATTTTCTTTGGAATTGAATAGGGAACACAAAATTTTGGCAAACTATTTTTCAGAAGGATTCAATGGCTCTGCCTAAGTATGTCCTGTCTTGTCTTTCTTATTTTAAAGTAACCAATGGAAAAACTGACTTTCGGATGTGTGGCCATGTGTAAAAGTGCTACATGTAAGCATCGTCACAGTCAGGATGCAGACAATGCCATCACCCTGCCCAGAATCCCTGACCTACCTCTGAAGAGTGACACTCCTTGCCCCCTCACCCCACTCCCTGCCCCCCAGCTCCTGGCAACACACCAACTCTTCTTCAGGGATCTCCCCATTTTCTCTGGATGTTACATAAATCATACAGCATGGAACCTTTGGAGATTGGCTTCTTTGGCTCCCTGAGACCCATTCATGTTGCTGCACGTGTTAACAATAGTTCTTTCCTTTTTAGTGCTAAATAGCATACATGTGAATGTTTCTCCATTCACTCACTGATGAACATTGGATTGTTTGCTGATAGTTACAAATAAAGCTGTTATAAACATATGGGAGAGGGTTTGGGGGTAAATATAATACTCATTTCTCTAAGACAATTTCTTGGATTGGGATTACTGGGTCATATGATAAGTGTGTGTGTGTGTATATATATATATGTTTTTTTTTTAGAGAGAGAATTTTTTTTAATATTTATTTTTTAGTTTTCAGCGGACACAACATCTTTGTTTGTATGTGGTGCTGAGGATCGAACACGGGCTGCACGCATGCCAGGCGAGCTGGCTACTGTGATGATAAGTATATTTTTAACTTTGCAAGAAACTACCAGATGATTTTTCTGAATGGTTGTATCATTTTATATTCCCACCAGCAATAAAGGATAGTAGTAGTTGCTCCAAAAGCTCACTGGGAAACAGTAGGTACTGTCAGACTTTGGTTTATGTTTATTTTCATTTTAATAAGTGGGTAGTAGTATCTCATCGTGATTCTAATTTTCGTTTTCTAAATGGCTAATGGTGTTGAGAATCTTTTCATGTGCTGTTTTCTATCTATATCTTCTTTGATGAAGGGTCTAAATCTTTTGTTACCTCTCCTCTTTTTGCTTTTTAAAAACTACATATTTGCCAGGTATGGTGGCACACACCAGAAATCCCAGCAACTAGAGAGGCTGAGGTAGAAGGATCAAAAATTTGAGGTCAGCCTGGGCAATTTAGTGAGACCCTATCTCAAAATATGAGGGCTAGAGATATGGCTCAGTGGTAAAGTGCCCAGGGGTTTGGTCCCCAGTACTAAATAAACAAAACTACACATTTACTTATTTATTTTGCTTTTTGTCTGTCTTCCCCCTATTAAAATGTAAATTCTAGCCAGGTGTGGTAGTAGGCTATAATCCCAGGGATTTGGGAGGCTAAGACAGGAGAATCATAAATTCAAGTCCAGCCTGGCAACTTAATGAGACTCTGTCTCCAAAAAAAAAAAACAAAAAAAAAAAAACAAAAAAACGCTGGGAATGTAGTAGAGCATCCTTGGATTTAACCTCCAATCCAAAAATAAAATAAAATATAAATTCTGTGAGGGGAAGCAGGAATTTTGGTTTGTATTGTTTATTGTTCTAACAAATACAACCTAAAACACCTATACCCTACAATGTCCTGTCATGTATAACATGGTTTCACACATAATATATGTCCAACTATATTGGTTGAATGAAAGAGGTAACATTTATTGAGTGCTTATTTTGTGCCAGGCACCCATCATAATGTCATCAAATGTATTTTGTTGTCATTTATTTCATCAGTCATTTTTTTTAATCTGTTCTTTACAAGGCTTTAATTGTTCAACAAACACATTGAGTCATTACTATGTGCCAGTTACCATGCCAGGGTTTGTGACTGAAGTGAAAGTTACCTATGAGATGGGCAGGTTAATGCAGAGAGATAAGGAAGGTGCTTGATAAAGACTGAGTGAACCCAGCAAAGCTCAATGGAGGTTCACTGAAATCAGACTGGAGGGTCAAGGCAAGCTTTCTGGGAGAGCTGAGCACTTGAATTAAGAAAATACCAATACCTAACTTATACTTTCCCCACACTATACGTATAAAATGTTTCTCCCCTGGGGATTGAACCCAGAGGTGCTTTGCCACTAAACTACATCCCCATCCCTTTTCTTTCTTTTTTTTTTTTTTTTTTAATATTTATTTATTTATTTATTTTAGTTTTCAGCGGACACAACATCTTTGTTTGTATGTGGTGCTGAGGATCGAACCCGGGCCGCACACATGCCAGGAGAGCACGCTACCGCTTGAGCCACATCCCCAGCGCCCCCATCCCTTTTCAATTTTTATTTGAGACAGGGTCTGGCTAAGTTGCCCAAGCTGATCTCAAATTCTTCTGCCTCAGCCTCCATAATCAATGGGATTACCAATGCACCATGGCATCTGGCTCAGAAATAATTTTTTTAAGGGGGGTGAGAGAGAGAGAGAGAGAGAGAGAGAGAGAGAGAATGAATCTTTTTTGTAGATGGACACAACACAATGCCTTTATTTTTATGTGGTGCTGAGAATTGAACCCAGGTCCCACCCGTGCTAGGCGAGTGCTCTACCACCGAGCCACAATCCCAGCCCAGAAATAAATTTTTAAAGTTGAATTACTTATATTACCATGGACAATGATATAAATTTCCCCAAAAATACTGTTTTTTAAAAGGCATGGAAAACAAAAGCCATTGGTATGACATCATGATAGACACCATTTTTTAAAGAATTGTAAGAATTAAACTATAACAACATATTGTCATGATTTTTAAATTGGTTTGTTTTCCTACTGTTGAATTTTGAATTTTTCTTCCTAGAAGTTCTTTTCTGGATTTGCGATTGCAAGTACAGTATTTTCCTCTAGTCTATAGCTTTCATTTTCTTAACAGTATCTTTCACCAAACCAAGGTTTTTAATTTTAGTGGTCCAACATATTGATTTTTTTCTTTTATGAGTTGTGCTTTTTATATCAGGTCTAAGACATTTTCTTTAATTCCAAACCATAAACATTTCCGCTCTCTTTTCTTCTAGAAGTTTTATATTTAATTTTGACATCTATAAACCTTTTTTGGTGGTGCTGGGGATACAGCCTGGGGCCTCACTCACACTGGGGCAAGCATTCTACCACTGAGCTGCACCCCCAGTCTGTCTGTATGTATGTATGTATGTATGTATTTATTTATTTATTTGAGACAGGCCAGGGTGGTCTCAAATTCTCTTGCCTTAGCCTCCTAAGGAACTGGGATTACTGTATCCAGATGATTTTACCCATTTTTTAATTATTTTTTTTTTTTTTTTGTGTGTGTGTGTGTGTAAGATGTTAGATTAAGGTCAAGATTTTTTGTTCTAATTCTTTTGTGGGTTTTTTAAAATATTTTTTTAGTTGTAGTTGGACACAATGCCTTTATTTTATTCATTTATTTTTATGTGGTGCTGAGGATCAAACCTAGTACCTTGCATGT
Source organism: Callospermophilus lateralis (assembly GCF_048772815.1). Classification (NCBI taxonomy): domain Eukaryota; kingdom Metazoa; phylum Chordata; class Mammalia; order Rodentia; family Sciuridae; genus Callospermophilus; species Callospermophilus lateralis. The sequence continues at coordinate 112,363,357 of NC_135310.1, read as the reverse complement.
GTTAGGCAAGCGCTCTACAGCTGAGCCACTTCCCCAGCCCTCTTTTGTGAATTGTTTTTGCATAGAAATGACCAACTGTTCCAACACCATATGTTCAAAAGTCATCCTTTTTCATTTGTCTTTTATACTTATTTGCTATTTATTTATTTATTTATTTTCTTGTAGTACTGGTCGTTGAACCCAGGGACCCAGGAAATACTAGTCAAGGGCTATTCCATTGATCTATCCCATTCCCCCTTTTGCCTTTTTCAACAACCCACATTTGCGTAAATAAATTTTTGGACATTCTATCCTGGTTAATTGATCACTGCATCTATCCCTCTACCAATAGCACATGGTCCTGATCACAGTGGCTTTATAGTAAGTCTTGAAGTCAGGTAGACTGAGTCTTCCTACTTTATTTTTCTTTTTCAAAATTGTTTTGGCTCCTCTGGTCCCTTTGCTTTTCCAAATAAATTTTAGAATTACCTTGCCTCTATCAACAAAATCCTGTTAGAATTTTTATTGGAATTGCATTAAATCTACAGATTAGTTTGGGCAGAATTGACATTTTTAGCTAAATTAAGTCTTCCAACCCACAAACAGAGTCTCCCTCTCCATTTACTCGTGACTTCTTTGATTTTTTTCATCAGTGTTTGTTATTGCTAGCATTATAGATTCTGCATAAGTTCTATTAAATTCATACCTAAGTATTTATCATTTGAACAATTTAAATGGTATTATTTAATTTTTTGTTTTCTAATTTGTTTGTTGTTAAGTATATATACATATGAAGAATTTTCTTAGTTGACTTTATATCCTGTGACTATACCTAACTCATTTATTAATGTAGGACTTTTCAAAAGATTCCTTGGCATTATCTACATAAAAATCATGTCACCTGCAAAAAGGAACAGTATTTTTTTTTTTTCTTTCTAATCTACAGGCCTTTTGTTTCCTTCCTCTGCCTCATTGTACTGGCTCAGACTTCCAGTACTATATTGAATAGGAATGGTAAAAGTGGACATTTTTGCCCTGTTCTCAATCGAGGGAAAAGCATTCAGTCTCTGATCATTAAGTATGATTTTAGCTGTAGGTACTTTGTAAATGTCCTTTAGCAAATTCAGGAAGTTTCTTCTATTTCTAGATTGCTCTGAGTTTTTATCATGAATGGATCTGGGTTTTTTCCAAATGCTTTTTCTGTATGATTTGATATGTTCTCGTTTTCACTCTCTAGTTGTTTAAATAGCAGTGTGTGTGTGTGTGTGTGTGTGTGTGTGTGTGTGTGTTAGTTACTTGGTATTATGCCCAGAGCCTTAAGTATTCAAGGCTAGTAATTTGAACCACTGAACTACAACCCCAGCCTTTCTCTAGTATTTTTTTAAATATGTTTTTATTGGTAGGTGGACATAATACCTTTATTTTATTTATTTATTTTTATGTGGTGATGAGAATAGAACCAAGTGCCTCATGTGCTAGGCAAGCGCTCTACGACTGAGCCACAACCCTAGCCCCTCTCTAGTTTTTTAATGTGGTCAATTATAATGACTAGTCTTCTGAAATAGGGAACCAGCCTTACTTACATAACTAGGATAAACCTCACTTGGTAGTAGTCTTCTCCCTTCTTCCCTCTTCCTCCCTTCTCCCCACCCTTACCCTCCTCCTCCTTCTCCTCCTTCTTCTTCTTTTTTCCTTCGACCCACCCCAATACTGGGAATTGAATCCAGGGCCTCATGTATGCTAGGCAAGCTTTCTAAGCCCTTTTTCATAAATTTTGAGAAAGGATCTCACTAAGTTGCCCAGACTAGCCTAGAAGTTGCAATCCTCCTGCCTCAGACTCCCAAGTGGCTGGAATTACAGGCATACACCATCACGTCCAGACTGTTATTCTCTTTATATATTGCTGGATTTGATTTCACAATACTTTAATGAAGATTTTTGTGTACCATTCAGTATGGATATTGGATTGCAGTTTTCTTGTATTGTCTTTGTCATGTTTGGGTATTAAGGTAAACCTAGCATCATAAAAGAAAATTGGGAAGAGTTCATTTTTCTTCTGTTTTCACAAAGAGATTGTGCAGAATTGGTGCTATTTCTTCTTTAATGGTTTGATAGAAATACCCCATGAGTAGGGCACGGTTGGCACATGCCTGTAATCCCACTGTGTTGGGAGACTGAGGCAGGAGGATTACAAATTCAAGGCCAGCCTCAGCAAGTTAGCAAGACCTAGTCTCAAAAAATAAAAAGGCTGAGGAGGTAGCTCAGCAGTAAAGCACCTCTGGGTCCAATCCCTAGGACAAAAAAAAAAAAAAAGAAAAGAAAGATTTTCACCACTGAAATTATCTGAGCCTTGAGATCTTTTTATTTCATTGATTTTCTTTTCTTTTTTTTTTTAAATAGAGAGTGAGAGGAAGAGAGAGAGAATTTTTTTAATACTTGTTTTTTAGTTTTCGGCGGACACAACATCTTTGTTTATATGAGGTGCTGAGGATCGAACCGGGGCCACACGCATGCCAGGCAAGCGCGCTACCACTTGAGCCAATCCCCAGCCCTATTTCATTGATTTTCTTTATCATTTTCTGCTTTCAATGTTATCCATTTCTGTTCTCTGTGATTTCCTTCCATATACTAGCACTGGGTTTGTGTTGCTCTTCTTTTTCTTACTTTCTTTTTTTTAATATTTAATTTTTAGTTGTAGTTGGACACAATATCTTTATTTTATTTATTTATTTTTATGTGGTGCTGAGGGTTGAACCCAGGGCCTCACACATGCTAGGTGAGCACTGTACCACTGAGTTACAACCCCAAGTCCCCTTTTTTTTTTCTTACTTTCTTAAGGTGGAAGCTGAATTTATTGATTTAGACCATTCTTTTTTCTATTATGAACATTTTAATACTATAAATTTCCCTTTAAGCACTTAGCTTAATCTGTTCCTGCTGCTATTAAAAAAAAAAAAAAAACTTAGACTGAATAATTCATAAAAAATAGAAACTTATGTCTCATGTTCTGGAGGCTGGGAAGTCCAAAATCAAGGTGCCAGCAGATTTGATATCTAGAAAGGGCTTGCTGTCTGCTTACAAGATGGCAAGAGGATGGCTGCTTGCCATGTCTCCACATGGAAGAGGGACAGAAAGGGAAAAGGAATGAACTTGCATCCTCAAGCTCTTTATAAGGACACTAATTCATCCATGAGGTCAGAACCCTCTTGCCTAATCACCTCCCAAATGTCCCACCTGCTGTCGATATCTTCATCTTGGGGTGTAATTTCAAAAAATGAATTTTGGAGGTACACATACATTTAAACCATAACATTTTCCCCTGGACCCTGAAAATTCATGTCCTTTTCACACATATGTATTCCATCCCAGTAGCCCAGAAGTCTGAGCTCACTCTAGCATCAATTGTAAAGCTGAAATCCAAAGTCTCATTTATTTTTTAAATTTTTATTGGTACATTATAATCATATATAATAGTGGACTTCCTTGTTACGTATTTATTTATACATGCGAACAATCAAACAATGTAATTTGATAATATCGTCAGTTGTGTTCCCCAATACCTCCTCTCTCCCTCCCTTCCTCCCTCACACAGGTCCCTTTCCTCTCTTTAACTGATCTCCCTTCGATTTTCATGAGATTCCCCCACCACACACGTACACGCATTTTCCCCACCCCTTTTTTTCTCCCTAGCTTCAACATATAGGAAAAAACATGACTTTTGACTATCTGAGTTTGGCTAACATAATGCTCTCAAGTTCCATCCCTTTTCCTGCAAATGACATAATTTCATTCTTTATTGTGTCTGAATAAAACTTCACTATGTATTTATACCACATTTTCTTTATCCATTCATCTGTTGATGGACACCTAGACTTGTTCCATAATTTGGCTATTGTGCATTGTGCTACTATAAACATGGATACGCTTGTATTGTATAGTATGCCGACTTTAATATTTTAGGATAAATACCAAGGAGTGATATAGCTGGGTCATATGGTAGTTTCCTTCTAGTCCCAAAGTCTTATTTAAATTTCATCTAAATTATATATGGGTGAGACTCAAGGTAGAATTCATTCTGAGGCAAATTTCCATTCTCATCATGAACCTGTGAAATCAATGCTTCCAAAATTCTCTGGGGAGACAGGCATAAGACAAACAATCCCATTCCAAAAGGGAAAAACAGAAGAGAAGAAAGAAGAAACAAGTCCCAAGTAAATCCAAATCCCAAAGGTCAAACACCGTTAAATCTTGATATTTGAGAATAATTTTCTTTGACCTCACTCTCTGACTTCACGACACACTGGAGTGGAAACTGGTCTCCCAAGGCTCCACCCCTCTTTGCTGCACTCAGCCCACTTAGCAGTTGTCACTGGCTGAAGTCACTTGCCTACAGCCCTCCCAGGATGAAGTTGCACACTGCTGGCTCTACAACTCTTGGGTGTCAAGGACAGCCTTGCTCCCACAGCTCCACCTGGCATTGCCCTAGTGATGGCTCTTTCTGGCAGACCTGACTCCATGGCTCCACTAGGCATTGTCCTCGTGGAGTTTTCCTTTGGTGGCCCTGGCCTTGCAACTGTTCTCTTCCAAGGCTCTTCAAGGCATCCTTTGGAATCCGGGTAAAGGCCATGATGCCCCTACAGTTCTTGTAATCTCTGTACCTGCAGAGTTTGTGCCCTATGGAGCTACCAAAGTTTATTACCTATGCCTTCCCAAGTGGCAGTGCGTGCAGCACCTGGGCCTGCTGAAGCCACAGTTAGGGTTGCTTCGGGTGCTGCACCAGAATAGTTAAATACTTGAGGTGGCCCCGGGCAGTGTCCGAGGTCTTGAGGTTGACCTGGTCAACTCCTTGGAAATTGTTTTGGACTAGGCCTTGGGGCCTCTGCAAGTGCAGAAATGGGGCTTTTTCAAGCCCTGTTATAAGGTCACAAATTCCATCCACAAGGGCAGAGTCCTTTGGTTTAATCACCTTCAAATGCTCACCTCTCAACCCTGTCATCTCCAGGCGTGAGTTCCAACATTTGGAGGAACACATACATTTAAACCAAAGCAGCACTGCCTTAAACTCTTCCCACACATTTTTTTTTTTTTAAAGAGAGAGGGAGAGAGAGAGAGAGAGGTGTTGTTTTTTTTTTTTTTTTTTTTTAATATTTATTTTTCAGTTCTCAGCGGACACAACAACTTCTTTGTTTGTATGTGGTGCTGAGGATCGAACCCGGGCTGCACGCATGCCAGGCGAGCGCGCTACCACTTGAGCCACATCCGCAGCCCCCCCCCCACATTTTTATATGTGTTTTCATATTCATTCAGTCAAAAATATTTTCCAATATCTTTTGGGACTTTCTCTTGAGTCATAGGTTATTTACATATGTGTTGTTTACTTTCCAGGGGTGTGGAGTTTACCAGTTATCTTTTTGTTACTTATTTCTGTTTCAATTCCTTTATGGTTAGAAACTTTATATGGTTCTACTCCTATTAAATTTGTTGAGATTTGTCTTATAACCTAGGATACAGTCTGTGTTAGTAAAGATCCCTGTATATTGGAAAAGAAAGCATTTTCTGCTGTTGGTGGGTGGAGTATTTTATAAATGTCCATTAGATTTAATTATTTGATAATGTTGTTCAGCTTTCCTATCTACTTGCTGATTTTTGTCCAGTCATTTTAATTATTAATGAGAGAGGAATATTGAAATCTCCAACTATAACTACAGATTTATCAGTTTATGTGTTTACTTATTTATCAGTTTATTTATGAAATAAATTTCTCTCTCTCCTTTCAGTTCTTTGGCTTTACATATTTTGAATCTCAGTTGTTTGCTGCATAAATATTTAAAGTTATTATATCTTCTTAATTAGTTGACCCATTTCTCATTATGCAATGTCCCTTTTTATTCCTATTAATTTTTCTTGTCTTAAAATTTACTTTGTCTAACATTAATAATAGTCATTCTAGATTTCTTTTGCTCAGTATTCTCATGTGCTATCTTTTTTTATTCTTTTACTTCTAAGTTAAATGTGATATTATATTTATGTTTATAATTATATTATATTTAACTTGGTTTCTTGTAGGTGGTGTATTTTTGAATTTTTTTATTTAAAACAAAATTCCTAGAACCATGAAACAAAATGGACAATTCCTAATACCAATACTCCTCAAATTATTCCATGAAATAGAAAAGGAAGGAACCCTTCCAAACTCATTCTATGAAGCTAGTATCATCCTGATACCAAAACCAGAAGGAGACACATCAAAGAAAAAAAAAACTTCAGACCAATATCCCTGATGAACATTGATGCAAAAAATTTCAATAAAATTCTGGAAAATCACATATAAAAACATATTTAAAAAATAGTGCACACTGATCAAGTAGGGTTCATTCCAAGGATGCAAGGTTGGTTTAACATATGGAGATCAATATATATAATTCAATACATCAATAGACTTAAAGATAAGAATCATATGATTATATCAATTGATGCAGAGAAAGCATTTGACAAAATACAGCACCCTTTCATGTTGAAAACACTAGAGAAACTAGGGAGTTGGAGCATATCTCAACATTGTAAAAGCTCCCTATGCTAAACCCAAGGTCAACATCATTCTAAATGGAGAAAAATTAAAAGCATTCCCTCTAAAAACTGGAACAAGACAGGGATGCCCTCTTTCACCACTTCTATTCAACATAGTCCTTAAAACATTAGCCAGAGCAATTAGAAAGATGAAAGAAATTAAAGGGATATAGATAGGAAAAGAAGAACTCAAAACTATTCATTGTTTGCTAACAACATGATTCTATACTTAGAGGATCCAAAAAAATCCACCAGAAAACTTCTAGAATTAATAAATGAATTCAGCAAAGTAGCAGCATATGAAATCAATATATAAATAAAATGATTTCTATACTTTGGTGATGAATCCTCTCAAAGAGAAATTAGGAAAACTACCCAATTCACAATAGCCTCATAAATAAATAAATAAATAAAATACTTTGGATTGAGTTAACAGAAGAGGTGAAAGATCTCTACAATGAAAACTATAGAACACTAAAAAAAGAAATTGAAGAAGACTTTAGAAGATGGAAAGATCTTCCATGCTCTTGGATAAGCAAAATTAATATTGTTAAAATGACCCTACTATCCAAAACACTATACAGATCCAATGCAATTCCAACAAAACCCCATCATCATTCCTTATAGAAATAGAAAAAGCAATCATTAAATTTACTTGGAAAAATAAGAGACCCAGAAGAGCCAAAGCAATTCTTAGCAAGAAGAGTGAAGCAGGAGGCATCACAATACCAGACCTTAAACTATAGTACAAAGCTATAGTAATAAAAATGGCATGGTATAGGCACCAAAATAGACATGTAGACCAATGGTACAAAATAGAAGACACAGAGACAAAACCACATAAATACAGTTACCTCATACTAGACAAAGACGCCAAAAACATACATTGGAGAAAAGACAGCCTCTTCAACAAATAGTGCTGGGAGAACTGGAAAGCCATATGCAGCAAAATGAAACTAAACCCCTATCTCTCACCATGCACAAAATTCAATGCAAAGTAGATCAAGGATCTAGGAATTAGACCAGAGACCCTGCTTCTAACAGAAGAAAAAGTAGGCCCAAATCTTCATCATATTGGATTAGGCCCTGACTTCCTTAACAAGACACCTAAAGAGCAAGAAATAAAATCTAGAATTAATAAATCAAATGGATTCAAACTAAAAAGCTTCTTCTCAGCAAAAGAAACAATCAGTGAGGTGAACGAGAGCCTATATTTCGGGAGCAAATTTTTGCCACATGCACGTCAGATACAGCACTAATCTCCAGGACATATAAAGAACACAAAAAACTTAATATTGAAAAAAAAACAATCCAATCAATAAATGGGCTAAGGAACTGAACAGACACTTCTCAGAAGAAGATATACAATTGATCAACAAATATATAAAAAAATGTTCAACATCTCTAGCAATTAGAGAAATGCAAATCAAAACTGCTCTAAGATTTCATCTCATGCCAGTCAGAATGGCAGTTATCAAGAATATAAACAACAATGAGTGTTGGTGACGATGTGGGGGAAAAGGCACACTTGTACATTGCTGGTGGAACAGAAAATTGTTGCAACCAACCTGGGAAGCAGTATGGAGATTCCTTAGAAAACTTGGAATGGAACCACCATTTGACCCAACTATTCCACTCCTTAGTCAATACCTAAAGGACTTAAAATCAGCATACTACAGTGATACAGCCATATCAATGTTTATAGCAGCTCAATTCACAATAGCTAAACTGTGGAAGCAACTTAAATGCCCTTAAATAATGAATGGATAAAGAAACTGTGATATATATAATGGAATATTACTCTGCATTAAAAGAGAATGAAATTATGGCATTTGCAGGTAAGTGGATGGAGTTACAGAATATCATGCTAAGTGAAGTAAGCCAATCCCCCTAAAATAAAGGCCAAATGTTCTCTCTAATAAGTGGATGCTGATCCATAATGGGGGTGGGGGTTGAAGGGGCAAGGGGAGGAAGGGGTAGAAATGGGGAAGGGGGCAGGAAAGATGGTGGAATGAGATGGACATCATTACCCTATGTATGACCAGAGAAATGAAGAGTTGTGCTGCAATTGTGAACAATGAATCAAAATGCATTCTGCTGTCATATATATCTAATTAAAATTAATTAATTAATTAATAAAAATGGATACTTTCTGTTTTTTAATTGGTTTGTATAGATCACTTGCACTTAATGTGAACTTTAACATATTTATACATATATACATCAATTACTATTGGTTTCTATTTTTCATTTACCCTTTCCTGATTTTTTTTGAATTATTTGAATGTCTGATGATATGTGTGGTTGCCATGGGTCCCTGAGGCACTATTGATTTTTTCCTCTTCTTCCATTTACTGCCAAGATTGGATAATTTCTATTGATCTGTCTTCAAGTTCATAGATTCTTCCTTCTATCATCTCCATTTTGCTTCTGAACTTAACCAATAAATTTCTTATTTTAGTTTGATATCATTGCCATTTTAAAATTTTCCACTTAATTCTTCTTTATATTTCCTATTTCTTTGCTGAGACTTTCTATCTTTTCATTTGTTTTAAAAGTGTTCATCTGTACATCTATGTTTTCCTGAAGTTAATGTCTGTTGATTGTCTTTTGACTCATTAGTCAAGGTTTTCCTGGGTTTTTTTGTATGTTGAATAATTTGGGGTTGTGTTCTGAACATTCCAAATAATAAAAATAAGAGACCTCAAAAATTAGGATTCATAGCTGGGTACTGTGGTGCACGTTGTAAGCCCAATGATTCTGGAGGTTGAGGAAGGAGGATTATAAATTCAAGACCACCTCAGCAATTTAGCAAAATTCTTTCTCAACATTTAAATCAATAAAATAAAAAGTACTGGGATGTAGCTTAGTGGTAAAATATTCCTTGGTTCAATTCCCAGTACCAAAAGAAAAAAAAAATTAGAATTTTTAGTTGATATTTCAGGTTTCACTGAATTGTTCAATATCATTACAAGCCAGTGGAATGTAAAAGAAGATTTGTCTATGATTGATATGTATGTAAAGGTTTATGAATAAAGGAGTATCTTCTTTTTTTTTTTTTTTCCTTTCTTTCTTTTTTGGTTCTGGGGATTGAATCCAGGGTTATTTTACCACTCAACTATATCCCTAGGTCTCTCTCTCTGTCTCTCGAAGTGCCTTCTCTCTCTCTGTCTCTGTCTCTCTCAGACAGATTCTCACTAAATTGCTGAAGCTGGCCTTGAATTTGTAATTCTTCTGTCTCAGCATTCAGAGTAGCTGGGATTATAGGCATATGCCACCACGTCAGGTTGTGTTCTGTCCTTTTTAATTTCTATCAATTTGAAAAATTTTTTTTAGTTGTAGATGAGCACCATACCTTGATTTATTTATTTTTATGTGGTGCTGAGGATTGAACCCAGTGCTTCACATTTAGTAGGCAACCACACTACCACTAAGTCACAACCCCAGCTCCTGTTCTGTAGTTTAAAATATATATATATATATATATTTATTTATTTATTTTTTAGTTGTAGTTGAACACAATACCTTTACTTTATTTATTTATTTTTATGTGGTGCTAAGGATCGAATCCAGGGCCTTGCACGTGCTAAGCAAGCACTCTACCCCTGAGCCACAACCCCAGCCCTTTTCTGTAATTTTTGAAGCAATAATGTATTGTCTTGGCATGCAAGTTAGAGCCACGCTACTTGTTATTAAAACATTTTTTTTTCGTAGCTGTGGCTCTAGACTCCTGAGCCTCTCTCTCAACTAGGCCCCCATTAGCTCATCTTTTTCTTCAGGGAATCCCAAACCTTTCTTCTTTAGTTCCTTCCAGCAACTAAAGAGTTAATTCCTGGCTCAGCAGGAAACTTTACTGGGCCCTGGTCCAGTGTCACGTTGAAGCCTATGTAGGGATTGGTCAAGACCAATGCCTACCTGTCATTAAATATTTGAAATATCACCTTTGCCATTACCTGGTATTTGTACAGTCTTTTATAGTTTACAAAAGATGTTTACATATATTGTTTTATTTCAACTTCATGTCAACTCGTGACATCAGTTAGGATGATCATTGCCATCAGGGAACACTTTATAAAATTAACCCAGGATTAGTGTGAAAAATTAACTGTTGTTGGGGAATTCTAGGCTTAGAGAGGTTGTCACTTATCCAAGGTCACATGGCCATAGGTGTTGGAGTCTATAAACTCCTGATAGCCGCCAGCGACACTCCCTGGCAGCACCATGGTTAGGAGTCCACCCTCTTAACAAATAACTCCAAATATGGCACCTACCTGAAGTACTCTGAGTCTTAGGGAGAAAAATGTCACTCTGAGCTGGATAAATCTGAGAAGGCAACCGAAGAACTGAGCAAGCAGAGAGGAACAAGGACATTTACTCCATGTTGTAAAACATCTCATTTCATGATCACTTCAAGACCCATTCTCTAGAGAGTACATATGTTTATTTTATTTATATACATTTATTTACATATATTTATCTATATATTTATATTTATACTAATTTATACACACACACACACACACACACACACACACACTTTTTTTGTCATGGTGCTGGGGTAGAGCCCAGACCCTTACATATTTAGGCAAGCACTCTCTCACTGAGCTACACCTCCATCCCCATTAACAGGAAATTTTAAAAATCTGGTAAAACAAAAATTAATTGTCCAACTAATAGCATGGGAGTATCTTTTAAATGGTACCTTACCTTCCAGACTTTTTTCCCCCTTTCCTAGTACTTTTTTTTTTTAATACTTTTTAGTTGTTGATGGACCTTTATTTAATTTATTTATCTATATGCAGTGCTAAGAATTGAACAGAGTACCTCACACATGTTAAGCAAGTGCTCTACCGCTGAGCTACAACTCCAGCCCTTTCCTAGTACTTTTTAAACAGCTTTATTAGGTTATAATTGGCATACAATGCAGTGTGTAATATGATGAGTTTTGAAATAAGTATAGTCCTGTGAGAGTCACCACAAGATAATGTACACATCTATGACCTCAAGCTTTCTTGTTTTAACAGTTGTATTTTATATACCTTATTATTATTTTATTTATTTATTTATATTAATGTGGTATTGAGGATCCAACCCAGTGCCTCACACATGCTAGGCAAGCACTCTACCACTGAGCTTTAACCACAGTCCCCCAAAAGTTTTCTTTATCTCACTTCTGCCCCTCTGTAATTTTGTTCAGAAGTAGAAGTTTCCTGGCTTTTCTTTTAACATAGAGAAAAATATTAACAATCCAAATATAAGAGAAGTGAAGAGCTACTCTTCGGGATAAGAATGCTTGGAACAGAGACCCCAGAAGACTGATAGTCCACAGAGAACTCCCTCTTCTTAAGGGCAACATTAAAACCATAACTAATAGGTGTGTCCAGTTCAGAGGGATCTTTCTTTGCAAACTCACAGACACACTTTTGGAATATAATCATCAATGCTGAAGTCATGTAAAAGCAAAGAATGATAGCTTTTCCTGCCATACTTAACTTGTTATAAGCCCATTGTGAAATTAATTTTGGTTTCTATTTGTTTGGGGGCCACTAAGAGAGGTGTGAGGTGCTATTATGCTGAGTGTGTGCTTGTGCCCAGGCAGTTTCTATATGATTACAATTATTGTTCAATTCTTCACTGCACTTAGTCAACAGTTTACTGAACACCTGTTGTGCATACTGGGTACATTCTGGGGATTTACAGAGGCCCTTGTTTCTTCCCCCTGCTCTGCCTAGGCTCTGGAAGATGCTAAGCTGATTCATTGTCCAAGGCTGGGCCCACATGTTTCTTCCAGGACCACTCAGTTCAACCAATTTTTCCTCCCAAAGTACTTTCCAACTATACATTTTGTCCTTAATGAACACTGTTTCCAAAATACCTTATTTTACAATAGAATATTTCTCAAATGGTTGTTCTTTCTTCTGAATGAAGTTGCAAACCTGTTGAAGGCAAAACCATTTGTATTAGTGTCCTAATTCTTAGCATCTCCTTCCTCATCACAGAGCCCAGCAAAACTTGATGTATACACACATATAGATAAATATCATATATTACATAAATTATATTTTATATAGTATATATTTTTATAAAGTATGCATGTATATATATTTACATATACTTTAAGGTATAATTTATCTTAATTAACATTTGTTTATTATGGAAATATGACCTAGTACAGACAAGCAAAAGGAAGAATTTTAATTACTCATAATTCTACCATCCAAAGAATATGACTATTAATACTTTCAATATGCATGCACCAAACAGAATGCATATTTGCCCTAAGGAGCTAAACGTTTAATGGAATAAATTGAAATATACACCATCACAAGTAAGAAGGAATAAGAGATAGGGGTTGCATTTCTTGACATGTTTCTTTTGGCCCAGGGTGGGCAGTTTAAACGTGCTTTTAGAGCCTTTGGTCAGACACACCAGCCGGGAAATACTTCCAACAGTTCTAGAATTCTCACAGCACAAATTAAAGCTGTCCTTCTTCAATATTGTTAACAGACTCAAAAAGAAGTGTGGTCCCCCAATTAGCATCAACATCACCTAGTATCTTGTTAGAAATGCAAACTCTCAGGGGTTGTAGCTCAAAGGTAGAGCACTTGCATCTCATGTATGAGGCAACAGGTTCAATCTTCAGTACCATATAAAAATAAATAAATAAAGATATTGGGTTCATCTACAACAAAACAAATATTAAAAAAAAAGAAAAAGAAAAAGAAAAAAAGAAATGCAAACTCTCAGACCCCATCCTATAGCTGGTAAATCAAAACCTATGGGAGTGGGCCCAGCATTTAGTTTTAAACCAAATTGTACAATTGTATGTTTGCCATGAAGTGTGAGAAAAATCATCTAAACGCCACAATTCTGTCCTGTTCATTTTTAAAAAATATTTAGTTTTAGGTGGACACAATATCTTTATTTTGTTTTTATGTGGTGCTGAGGATCAAACCTAGTGCCTCATGCATGCTAGGCGAGCACTGTACCACTGAGCCACAAGCCCAGCCCCTGTCCTATTCATTTTTGAGTCATCTGACTAAATACCTGTTGCAGAACAGGCCAAAACAAATTTGTTAAATAAAGAATAAAAACAGAGATGCATCAATTTTAAAAATTGTTTTACTATTCAATAATTGTCAAAGAAATCACATAAATGATATCATGAGTACCTAATATACCAGCACTATCCATAGCAAAGTAAAACTGAGCATTTTGCCACAATTCTGTTAGGTTTTGGTTTTTGTTTTTGATGTCAGGGAATTGAACCCAGAGCACTTAACCACTGAGCCACATCCCCAGCCCTTTTTTATATTTTATTTAGAGACAAGGTCTCACTGAGTTGCTCAGGGCCTTGCCATGTTGCTGAGACTGGCTTTGAACTCTGAACTCTGAACTTTGAACTCTGGCCTCAGCCTCCTGAGCCATTGAGATTACAGGCTTGAGCCACTGTGCCCAGCTATCAGACGTTTTTTTAGATAACAAAACATTGCAGAGGCAACCAGAATTTTTGTGAATCTTCTCAATCTCATTCTTCCTTGTCCTACTCCAGAAATAACCAAGACCTTGATGCTGTTATTAATCATTCTTGTACATGTTTTATGCTTTTACTTCCTATTCATGTATGTATAAACAATATATGCTATTGTTTTCCAGGTTTTTAAACTATTTAAATGGTATCACACTCTATAGACCCTGCAATTCGTTTTTCTGTATTGTTTTTAAAATTCATCATTGTGCAGACACCAAACTGTGATCCATCACTGTAATTACTATATAATATTCACACATATGAATATATGATGATATATGAATCTGTTCTACTAATGACATTTAAGTGTTTCCAGTTGATTTAGTTGTTCACAATAAGCAATGCTGCCTCAAATATACATAACTTTGGATGAATCCAAATAGTGTTTCTATAAGGTGTATACCAAGGAGTAGATTTCTGAGCATTTTCAATCTTAATCAATAAAATCAAATTGATACCCAAAATGGTTGCATCAATTTCTCCATTTTTTTTTTTTTTCAGTGCTGGGGATTAAACCAAGGACCTTGTGCATGCGAGGCAAGCACTCTACGGAGTGAGCTATATCCCCAACCCCTTTACTTTTTTTTTTTTTTGGGGGGGGGCAATGTTTGGTATTGTTGGATTTTAAATATTTGCAAATTTGATCAGTATGAAATGGCATCTCAAAGTTGTTATAAAATTTTCATTACCTTTAATTTTTAGTTTGAGCATCCTTTAAAAAAATATTTATTTTTCAGTTGTAGTTGGACACAATACCTTTGTTTTATTTATTTATTTTCATGTGATGCTGAGGATCAAACCTAGGGCCTCACATGTGCTAGGCAAGCACTCTACCAGCTATAATCCCAGCTCTAGGTTGAACATCTTTATATATTTTTTTTTAATATTTATTTTTTCAGTTTTCGGAGGATACAACATCTTTATTTTATTTTTTTATGTGGTGCTGAGGATCGAACCCAGCTCCCCTGCATGCCTAGGTGAGCGCGTTATGGCTTGAGCCACATTCCCAGCCCATCTTTATATATTCTTATAAGCCATTTGGATTTGAGAGATATAAAATTAACATGTATTTGCCCCAAGAGACCAATCCCTGATATTTCCATTTCTGAAAAAAAATTTTTGTAGTGAGAAAGCCTGAGAGGGAGGAGAAAGTGGGAAAAGTCCTGCAGAGAAGGGAAGAAATGGCGTGAGGGGAAACAAGGGGACCATTTGCCTTCTTCACTGTCCTCTGCAGGACTGGCTCTGCCACTTGTCCCATCAACTGTTTCCTTCTCCCATAGTAAAATCTTGACGGATGGAGACCTTTCCTGCTCCTGAATTTTGGGGTTTTTTTTGGTTCAAGGCTAGTACACTCAGTGGCTGTTTATGAGAAATGTGTGTCCCTAATAGGATATGTTTAGGAAATTGGCAGGGGACGGTGGGGGGGTGCTCTTTTTGATGATCACAGTGGTGGGGGGTTGGCATTCCCAGCATCATGGGCTGGACCAGGGCTGCTCTCCTTCCTGCAACAAGTAGGAACAAAGACTTTTCCTTGTCCACCTTCATACCTCTTCCCAAAGTCCTGCTCCACATTTAGACGCATATAAAGCCTGTTTATAAGGATTGAGCCTAACATCTAACATTCTCTATATAATCAGAAGTGTTTTGTCCTGGGTTTGCATTAATGTTTTTCTTCCCCCGGGAACATAAACTACTATTTAAACTAGGGGCTTTGCTAACTTTGTTTTGTTTATCAAGAATGGTTCACTGTCTGACAAACTTTATTTTTTAATTTTATTTTTGGTACTAGAGATTGAACCCAGGGGCTGTTCATCATTGAACTACCTCCTCAGACCTTTTTATATTTTATTTTGAGGCAGGGTCTTACTAAGTTGCTTAGGGCCTCTCTAAGTTGCTGAGGATGGCCTCAAGTTTGACATCCTCCTGCCTTAGTCACTGTGATGACTGGCACATTCCACCACACCCAGCTCAATTTTTATTTTTTATTTCTATTTCTTGGCACTGGGGATTGAGCCCAGGGGTGCTTTATCACTGACCTATATCTCCAGCCCTTTTAATTTTTAATTTTGAGATAAGGTCCAGCTAAGTTGCTAAGGGACATGATAAGTTGCTGAGACTGGCCCTAAACTTGCCTCCTCAGTTACTGGGATTATAGGAATGTGCCACCATGCCCAGCAGTTCTGACAAATTTTGTAAAAATCTGTCCCCTGAAAATATGTCACTAATACAAGTCACACAGTTGAAGTTATCTCTTATAATGATTCTATATATACAAGCAAGCATCTGAGTTCATTAGGATTTCTATTATAGTTAAGCTTGAGAACTTTATATACAGTAGTCCCCTTATCTGTAAGGGATATGTTCAAAGAACACCCAGGATGTCTGAAACCATGCATAGTAGTGAATTCTATATATACAATGGGTTTTTCCTATGCATGCATACTATGATAAAATTATAAAATTTAATTTACAAATTAGGCACAGGAAGAGGCTAACAGCAATAGCTAATAATAAAATAGAACAATTATAAAAATATATTGCAACAAATATTATGTGGATGTGGTCTTTGTCTCTCTAACTGCCATGGGGCAGGTAATGTGTACAGCGTGGATGTACTGGACAAAGGGAGGTCCATATCTCAGGCAGAATGGTATAGGATATTTCTGGAATTTCCCTTTAATATTCTTGGACTACAGGTATCTGATTCCATCTGAAGTGAGAATGCAGATAAAGGGAGATGACTGTAGTTTAATGATAAACTACCTTTATTTTTTTTTTCTTTTTCTTTCTTTCTTTCTTTTTTTTTTTTTTTTTCCCTTTTACTGGGGATTGAACCCGGAGGTGCATAACCACTGAGCCACACCCCCAGCCCTATTTTGTATTTTATTTAGAAACAGGGTCTCACTGAGTTGCTTAGTACCTTGCTAAATTGCTGAGCTGGCTTTGAACTTGCGATCCTTCTGCCTCTGCCTCCCAAACCACTGGGATTACAGGGGTGTGCCATGGTGCCCAGCTCTTTCTTTCTTTTTGAGACAGGTCTTTCTGTGTTGTCCAAGCTGGTCTCAGACTCCCAGATTCAAACAATTCCTTCACCTCAGCCACCCAGTATCTGGGATTACATTCACCTGCAACCAGCACTCTCCTTTATTTTTCTTTGAAATTCTTTCTAAATTTTGTATGTAGATCAATTATATTACCTATAAATTTCATTTTGGCATAGAAAAGGAGACATTAAAAATGCTAATTGAAGCTACTCAGATGCAGTGGCACACGCCTGTAATCCCAGAGGCTCAGGAGGCTGAGGCAGGAGGATGATGAGTTCAAAGCCAGCCTCAGCAACCGCGAGATGCTAAGCAACTCAGTGAGACCCTGTCTCTAAATAAAATACAAAATAAGGCTGGGGATGTGGCTCCATGGTCGAGTGCTCCTAAATCCAATCCCTGATGCCTGCCCCCCAAAAATGTGAATTGAGGGCCAGTAACCTTGAAAGGCAATTGAGACCAAGCAAGTGAGGGGAAAACCTGTCTCCTTAAGATCATACAGCTGGTGATTGAGAGAGGAAAGATTTGTGCACATTGCTGACTGACATCAAATCTACACTGTCCATTGAGACACTCTACTTTCCAAAGCAATGGCCTCCATCTGAGTAACAACAGCAATAATTTATATATGCATGGAGCTTGCTATGTGCCACACACCATTTACTAAAGTTTGAATGTGTCCTCTCCAAGATCCAGCGTTGCCATTGTAACAGTATTGAAAGGTGGAGACTTTAAGAGCTAAGTAGGCCATGATGAGTTCTTCCTTGTGAATAGGATTAAAGAACTTTAAGGCTTTGTCCAGTGTTCTACTTTTTTTATACCTTCTACCATGTGAGGACATGGTATTCTTCCCTCCACTGGACACAGTGTCCAAAGCACCATCATTGGAGTAGAGTAGATCCTCACCAGGTCATAAATCTGTGAGCACCTTGAGCATGGATTTCCCAGCTTCCAGAACTGTGAGAAAGTTAATTTCTATGCTTTAGAAATTACCCAGTCTGAGCAATTTTGTTACAGCACCACAAAACATACTAAGACATTCAAATGTTTTACATTTACTAACTCTTTGACCCTCATAACAAGGTAAGTACTATCCTTACCCTCACTGAACAGAGGATAAAATTAACGCATAGGGGAAATATAAGACTTGTACAAAGGCACACAGCTAGCATGTAGCACAGTTGGGAAAATACCTGAGTGTCTGGCTCTTCATCAGTTCATTCTATCATGTCAAAGACTGTGTCAGGGAGCTGGGCAAGCTCAATTGAAACATTTGGGCTGTAGAAAAGGACACACCCAGGCAATACCATTGTTCAAGAATAAAAATGTCAGGGCTGCAGCTGGAGCTCAGTGGTAGAGCACTTGCCCAGCATATGTGAGGCACTGGGTTTGATCCTCAGCACCATATAAAAATAAATAAATAAAAGGTATTGTGTCCATCTACAGCTAAAATTTTTTTTAATTAATAAAAAAGAATAAAAATGTCCCCAGATGATAAGCTGGGGTTGAAGCTCAATGGTAGAGCACTTGCCTAGCCTGTGAGAGGCACTGGGTTCGATTCTCAGCACTGCATACAAACAAATAAAATAACAACTAAAAAAAAAAACTAAAAACTAAAAATGTCCTCAGATGAGTTTCTGGGGTTCTGTAGACTCCCTGAAAATGGAAATGTACACAAATCACATATTTATGCAAGTGTATTTGCACATTATTATAGGGATCAAGTCCATAGTTATTTTTTGATTCTCAAAAGGGTCCCCAACCATAGAAAAGTTAGAACAACTGACACAAAGTGATATCAGCAGGTCTTGGTGACTGGGAGAATCCAGGCACAGAACTTCCATCCATCCCTGGGGTAGTAGGAACTGGCCACATACTGAGATAGGAATTCTCTTTGCCCTCAAATTTGTCAAAGCCTCTTTGCTCTTACCGACATCTCCATCTAAGAGCAGTCTCTTCATTTCAGTTCACTAAAAAGCAAACCCTGAGAAAATCAATATGCTGAAATAGAATCATTTTCTACATATTCAGTTACATGTAAAAGATTAGATGGCACTGAGATAGAGAGGAAAGGGGGAGAAGGAATTCTAAGAGCAGGAATGAGATCTGAAGGGTCACTCAGTGCCCAATTGTTTTTTTTTTTTTTTTTTTTTTAATTTTTTAATACCTTTATTTATTTATTTATTTATTTATTTTTTATGTGGTGCTGGAGATCAAACCCAGTGCCTCATACATGCTAGGCAAGCGCTCTGCCACTGAGCCATAACCCTGGCCCTTAAATATTTTTTTAGTTATAGTTGGGCACAATACCTTTATTTTATTTGTTTATTTGTATGTGGTGCTGAGGATCAAACTTGCACGTGTTAGGCAAGCACTCTACCACTGAGTCGCAACCCAGCCCTGTCCAAATGGTTCTTGATCTGTCTCTGCCCTAACACATCTAAGGATGCAAAGAGGGAACAGTCCACCTGGCCTCATATCAGAATCTAATGTGTGGTTCTATCTTCTGAGGGAGATGTGGGTATCCCATCCCTAGCCCCTGGGCCCACCTGGGAGTCTACCTTCAACTTTGCTGGAAGTTTCTATGTGCACAGGAGCTTCATATCCCAAGCAATTGCTTCTTCTATTTCTGAGCCTGCTCTGGCTGGGTACCACGTCACTCCACACTCCCAGGAAAAATCCTCAATCAAAAGATCAGGAGTTAGTGAATGAATACTGGGACTGGGCTCCAGTTGCCCACAATAGTAGCTTGCTCAGCAACGCACCTTTTATCCACATTTCCAACTTCCTCCTCTCAATTCCTAAATCCTTCATTGTACTTCCTACAGTCAGTTCTGAAATCAACTATTTATATCCATATCCTTGTCTGAAGATATACTTCTAAGGGAACCCAAGCTAAGACAGCCCCCTAGGAGATCATGTGCCAGTTGAGAATTCTGCAAGTACAGAAAAGTCCTCTGGCAGACCTTGTGCCTTGTCTTGTCAGATGCAATGTGACCATGGCATAGCTGGAGCAGTGGTGGGTTGGGGAGCCATAAGACCCTTCTAGGATGAGTCTAAAGGTCTTCGAAAACCAGGAGAGGAAAGCATTAATACAAACTTTTAGATGGGAAATTCTATCTGAATTGAAAAGTCTGCATAGGGTGAGACACAAGAAAAAAATATTTCAGAGAAACAATTTATAAATGAGTCTTACAATTTTGTGCAACTGAGGTCTCTATAAAGGTTGTCATTTGTGCCAGGTCTGAAGGGAAAGTAGGTTTAAATTCCAGCCTGTTTTTGACTGACCAAACTGTGCAGCCACTCGAAAGGTTTACATTTTAAAATTTTACATAAAAGAGGTCATTCACATACCCACCCTGTGGGCAACTATCCCATCTCTGCTAGTTCTCTCTAAAAAATCAGCTAGGTTTCATCTTTGGATCCAAAATATCATTGCTAGCAATATATTCTTTATAACTGATCTTGAACAAAAGCAATTTGAAAGCCCTGGGCTGTTTGTTGTAATGGAATTTTCCTCATGTGAAAAAGTAAGCATTGCTGTTGTATTATTAATGGAGTTTTATCCTTTTTTCCACCAAGTTGACAGTTTTAGTATCATGTTGGTACGATTTATTCTACTAAATGATTAGAATACTTCTATGTCACATTTCCATCTTCCTTTTCTAAATTGGAAATGTTTGTATTCTTGCTGCGTTTGTCCGACATTTAATGAGATTTGAACTTGTTTGCTTTGTGTTGAATGAGATTAACCCCTCTCCCAGTGTCCACCCTCCAGTCTTGATGGGGGGAGGTCCTAGTTATTTGGACAAATGGATGGTTATTCTCAGCAATAAAAATGAGCAAATAATGTGAAAGCACCCATACCTCAAAAAGCAGAGAGTGACCTCTATTTGACCTTGAGGTCTATGCACTGAAGAGGAAAGTTCCCTAACAGACAAAACAAGCTGCGAGCCAGAGAGAAAGAGAAGAAGATTGCTTACTTTCTGATTACTTTGTTTAAACCAACCTCCTTTCTGGTTTATAATCCTTTATGGGAGCATATTAAGAAGGGGCAGTTTAAGGTCTGTTTAGATCAGAGAAGAAACATGAAATAAACAATTAATATTTAGGAAAGGGACCCAGAACCCTCTATTTGGAACCCCCCAACCCCCACCACACATACCCTTTAATGAATAATAGCCTGGGACTGTGGTCTTAAGCTTCATATGCATTTATTTTTATTACCATTGTCATATATTTGCTGGTTACATTCTCTGTGCTATTTTGGATAATCTGAAATTAAGACAACTCGTTGGAATGGATATCATTTCTGCTGGTATGAATAGGATAGAGAAAAGGTGTGTCAATTCTAGTGACAGGGAAGCCAATTTAGTACTCCTGTTTTATCTTGGAAGAGAGATCTTGGAGCTTTTGTTTGGGGTGACTTTTTTTTTAATTATTCAATATTCCCTCTCCTCCAGCCTAAGACATCTGGGCCCAAATGTCTGGTCCACCTGGTTGTTCCCCTGCCCACAGCTGATCTAGATTATCCAGCTTCTGGACTCCACTCAAGGTGTACCCCTCTTGTTGGGATGTCCATCCCAGTATCTTGTGCTGATGAATTCTAGTCATCTTCAAAAGGGAGTTCAAATCCTGGTTTTACTGGCACTTTCTCTTTCTCCTTCAAACTCTCCTGCTTGATGTTTCCCAAAATACCATTGGGTCTTCTCAAGCCTACAGGTTGTGATTTCCACAGGTAGATTCTAACTTCCTATGCAGATATTAGAAGTTGCCCTCCCCAAATGCATTTTTTTCCTACTCTGCAGTAACAGAGCCCAAGTTATTCCGAGTGGCAATCAGCCACATAGAAATTATATTTTGCAGCCTCTCTTGCCAAATATGGCAATGTGACTAAACTCTAATCAGTGAGATATGAGGACAAATGTTCTCTGGAACTTAGGAGATGGCTTAAGAGAAGCAGATTCAGTTGGAAATCTGGACCTTTGTCCTCTCCTCCTGCTATCTTCTGGCTTCCTGAGATGAAGAAGGGATGGCTGGAGCTAAGAAAGCCATCCTGAGCCATGTGCTGACCTTCAAGACCTTCAAGAAGGATAATGGAATATAAAGATAATAGGAGGACAGGATTCAATGACCGTGTAGAGTCCATCTCTGCACTATCTCCTCTAGACATCTCTCCTATAAAAAAAAAAAAAGTAATCATTTTATATTTAAGCTCCTGTTGTTTCCTACAGTTGAATCCACTTGTTCTCTCTGGCCCGGCTTCTTAGGGCAGATCAGCTTTTTAATCATTGTATCTCCAGCAGCGCCTGACACGCTACATAATAAATTCTAAACAGCTAATTTGTTAAAGCTTGAAATATTTTCCTTCTGTCCCAAAGCAGTTTTCATCTTGATTAATAATAGAATTGTTCTCTTTAAAATCATGCCCATCGATCTTATACTCCAATTTCAAAAGTTGCTGTTATTTTAACTTTTGGAGGTCTAGAAAAAGTGCCACAAGCTCTCTTATCATTATTGATTGTCAAAGAATTCCAAAGTTTCCCCCGATGCTCAAACTGGGAACTAGGGAAAACTAGGGGGATCACTTTCAGAGACCACTGAGGAAATCTGTCTGCTACCAAATGCTATATATCTGCTCCCCACTACCCAAGGAAAAAGATGATGGTTTCTGACTCTCCTCTGCCTTCCAGAACTTCTGTTTTTGCCTTTCATTGGCAGAATCTTTCTTGGGTAATATTTGGCTGGTAAGAAATTTGGAGGAATGTATTCCTAGCTAATAGATCAGTGTAGATGCTTTCTTGACAAGTAACAAAACAACCCCAGTTCAATTTTGTTTAAATTATAAGGAAATGTGTGTTGGCGCTCATCACTAAAATTCCAGGGGCAGAGCTGGTCTAAGACTGACCCAGTCTCTCTAGCTCTGTTTCCCTGTGCTTAATTGTGGGCTGGCTTCATCCTAGATGGCATCAAGATAGTTAGCATTTGGGTCTTTCCACATTTTCAATTCCTGGGAAAGATGATTTCCAGGTTCTAGGATGGTTGCTTACCACATAGCACATCTGTATCTCTAACTATCCCTTATCAAGTGGAATACTCTACTACATCTCCACAATCATTCATCCACAGGTCCAAAAGTCCAAAAAGTTCTGAAACTTAAGTTTTCCCCCCCCCTAAGTTTGGTACAAACATAATTGGCATTATATACTGACCCACACTGATTGCTTTAAGACTATAGTATTATTCCATTTAGGATGAATACATACATGTTTCTCCACAGAATAATCATATTTGGCTACAAGGTATAGTCCTACCGAAGAAGGTGTTATGTAATAGAGGGTTTTAATGGAGATGACAAATTCCTATTACCTAGTCACATCGGAGTCACTGTGTGTCTTAGTACAATGCATAAATCACAGGTTATGGTAATGCTGATGTAAATAAAAATATACACTGTTAACTATATCAAACTTAGCAGTACATTTATATACAGTACTTAATACTTGAAAATACACTGCTGTGGTTATGGTTTATGTATTTACTATATTATGCTTTTTTCTGTTATTTTTTAGAATGTGCTCCTTCTACATATTAAAAATAAAGTTTGATGTCAGATAGGACCCCGTGTCCCATGTTTGTGTAAGTGCCTGCTATGATGTAAACACATGCTATGATGAAGTGCCCTGACCATGGGTTCCTCGCTGTACTTTGGTCTGCAGCTGCCAGTCCTCCAAACATCTGCTGCTTTCTTAAACTTGGTTTTCCAGCCTGCTGCTACTTGCAATGGCTTTCAAAGGACAATTTTTTTTTCTAGGTTAGACAGCCTTGGTCTCCATTTTAGAATCAAGTGCCTTAATTGGCATGGCTGTAAATTCTTTCCTCAGAAAAAGTCATACATCTACACAAATTTGTCCTGTTTTTCAGGAGTTTAGACACCTCTTGAAGTTCATAAATTGGCCACTGTGATACCATGGAGTCCAAATTAAAAACCCCTATACTGATATTTTTGAGAATGTGGAGTTATAGAGACTTTTTAATTTCTTCTTTCTGTCTTATAGTTTCCAAACTGTCCACAATGAACACAATATAAATAAATAAGTTGGGGCTGGGGTTGTGGCTCAGGCGGTAGCACGCTCGCCTGGCATGCGTGCAGCCCGGGTTCGATCCTCAGCACCACATACAAACAAAGATGTTGTGTCCGCTGAAAACTAAAAAATAAATATTAAAATTCTCTCTCTCTCTCTTTAAAAATAAATAAATAAATAAATAAATAAATAAGTTGTATTTTAAAGAAAAAGCTTATTCTGGTGACTTAAGATATTGTTCCCATTCTTCAGGAAGAAAAACATATTAAGCCATTGTCTATAATTGACCTATAAGAAGGGCTGGGGCTGGGACTCAGTGGTAGCTCACTTGCCTGGCCTGTGTAAGGCACTGGGTTCGATTCTCAGCATCGCATATGAATAAATAATCTCTCAACAACTACAAAAAAAAAAAAAAATTAAAAAAACAAATCATTGACCTATAAGAAAATGTTCATCAAACTGTTCCCAGGGACCTGTAAGTTGATCTTTGGCCAATCACTTTAATTTTCCTTCGTGGCCTTGTGGCTATCTGTAACATCGTCTCACATAAGTTCGAGCTCTCCCTCACAAATGTGGCTGGGTTTAATGAGGTCACCATTTCTAAATGTTCTTCTAGGTCCTTCCATGGAAAAACATTTTGAAAACAGAACAAATGAGTATTTTCCTACTATTATTTCCTAGAATATAGATGGCTACCTTATATAAAATTTGATTTAAAAAGAAATATTTTTCCTTGTTTTTCTCCTGATATTAATAATTCTATAGGATTAAATAGAGAAACAATTCTCTTCCGAATTGTGTAGAGTGCATGGCAAATCATAAATTTTGTCATTTTAAAGCAAACAAGTTTAAATTCAAGTTTATATTTTTTCTCTCAATTTATCATCTCCATGTTCTGTTTCCTGAATCCACCTTCTTGGCCTGCCTCCAGGAAGCTCACCCAGGAGCTTCAGGATAGAAATGGTCCAAATTTTTATTTCTATAATGAATAGTTGTTCCCACCATCAGTGAAGCTGAAAATAGGTTAAGTTTTGGTCAGGATCTAAAATGCAAGAAGATTCTTCTTTTATTTATTTTTTTTTTTTTCAGTTGTAGATATACACAGTATCTTTATTTTATTTTTATGTTGTGCTGAGGATAAAACCCAATGCCTCCCATATGCAAGGCAAGCACTCTTTCACTGAGCTACAACCCCAGCCTGCCAGAAGATTCTTTAAGTGGAAGAGGGAGGAGAAATTTTATTTTCCGTCATGGGACTGGAGACCAGGTTTTCCCAGGATTCGGAAATGTGGAAAAAACCTAGGTTTTAGCATCTTGATGTCAACCTGAGACTAAAGTTAACCCATAAATACATTCAGGGCCAAGAGAAGTTTAGTGAAAAAAAGCCAGAAACATCGGATTGGATCAGTCTTGAACCTGCCCTAATTCTGGAAATTTCATGATAACAGCTAGTACATGTCTTTATAATTCAATCCAAATGGAATTAATTTTATTTTGGTTATTAGGGGGACAAAGGCATCCTAATTAATACATGTCCATGTTCCTAAATATACTGTTACTACCATTTCTTGCTATGTCAGTATTAGATTATAATATTAGATAATAATATTAGATAATCTGTTATATTATAAATGAAAATTTAGGTCATTTTTAACACTTCCTCCACCGCCCCTTTTACTTCCTGTATTGGTTGCTTTTAGAACTGTTAATAATATCCTTATACCTTTATTTTCATTGTATCAACTAGCCTTGGATGGTTTTTGTAAAATGAAGATACTAGCTCCCCAACCAGTCCCCTTAGCTATTCTACACCTCATTTTGTACCTTCTGTCATTTGCACTTGGATTTTGCATTATCAAAGCTGATAACAGTGCAGCTAAGTCTTCTAAACTTTTTCTATAGGTTGATTGTGAACAACTAAACACAATGTAAAGATATTGTTGTGGCTATGTGTCTTAGTCATATCAGGCTACTATACCAAATTATAAATAGGTTGGATTAGATAATAAGAATTTTTTTTCTCTCTCTCTCACAGTTCCATAGGCTGAGAAATACAAGATCAAGGTGCCAGCAGATTTGGTTCTCTGTGAAGGCCCTCTTTCCTGATTGTAGAAAGCTGCCGTCTTGCTGTATACTCACATGGCAGAGGGAGTGAGAAAGTTCTGGTGTCGCTTTCTGTTCTTAAAAGACACTAACTCCATCACTGGGGCTCTGTGTTCATGACCTCATCTAAAGCTGAGTTACCTTCTGAGGATCTAACCCCTAATAACATCACACTGGGGCTTAGGATATCAACATATAAATTTTGAAGAAACACAAACATTTAGTTCATAACACTATGTAAATATTGTTCATTACAGAAGCAGTGATGATTATGATTACAGTTCCTTTCTTGCTGTTTTTGTTTTTCCTGGAGTTTCTATCTGCCTGCATGTTTATTCTGTATTATTTACAAACTTAGAGGAAATTTTCCTATATTATTGTTTATATCTTTCATGGTCATCTTTTAAAAAACTATACATTTGCATGTATATGTCTATATAGACAGAGTTTTATTTTACTGTTTTGTTAGAATGTTGGACATACTGTTCTTTCACTTTTTTTAATTAAAAAAAATTGTTTTAGTTGTAGATGAACACAATCTCTTTATTTATTTTTAATGTGGTGCTAAGGATCGAACCTAGTACCTCACACATGCGAGGCAAGTGCTCTACCACTGAGCCACAACCCCAGCCCTTTTCACTTGCTTTTTTCACTCTATAACAATTTATCTTGGAAACCTTTCCATATTAAAAAAAAAAATGTAGCTGAGCTTAATTATTTTCTTTTACCTAAGTAATTGGTATGCAGTTTCATGGTTTTGTTCACTTGTTTGCTTTTGATTTTTCTAGTTGTGTTAGACCCCATGGATTAATACTCCTCATGGTTTTTATTTCTTTACCCTTACTCTTCTCCCTTTACCAAAGGCATTTACTCTCACATGGTTCATATGTACCTTTGCAACTTGTCCTCTGTATTTTTCTTACCTAACATACAGCATTATTTTGTGAGCTTAAAATTTTTGCAGAAAATGGTGTCACGATGCATGTATCTGCTACTTGATTTTGTCATGTAGACTGTTTAGGATCCACTCAAGTTAATGATGATGCCCAATAGTAGTATATCAAGTGAGTAGATCTTTTACTATCTATTCCCCCATGGTGGTCATTTAGGTTGTTTTGATTATTTGCCATTACAAGCAGTATTTCCTTTGGGCACCTGTACAACCCTTAGACCTTTTAACTACTTCACCATTGATGGGCAGTTAGGTTTTTTTTAAAATCTAATTTGTTATACATGACATTGTTTATATCATTATGCATTTCAATTCATAGTGCACATATAGAGCACAATTTTTCATGTCTCTGGTTGTACACAAGTAGAGTCACACCATTCGTGTCTTCATACGTGTACTTAGGGTAATGATGTCCATCTCATTCCACTGTCTTTCTTACCCCTATGCCCACTCCCTTCCCCATCCTCCCCTTTGCTCTATCTAAAATTTCTCCCTTCCTCCCATGCTTCCCCCCATCCTCATTATCGATCAGCATCCTCATATCAGAGAAAACATTTGGCATTTGTTTTTTGGGGATTGGCTTACTTCACTTAGCATAATATTCTCCAACTTCATCCATTTACCTGCAAATGCCATGATTTTATTTTCTTTTAATGCTGAGTAGTATCTTATTGTGTATATATACCACATTTTCCTTATCCATTCATCTACTAAAGTACATCTAGGTTGGTTCCACAATAGTAAGTTTGATCTCTTTGTCATGTGTGCATATATATCCATCTAATATATGCTGTGTAAATGCATTCTTACATAAAAGGCTAAGCATTTTTTAAAAATTTGTTTTAGTTGTAGATGGGTACAATATCTCTATTTTTATTTATTTATTTTTTTTATGTGATGCTGAGGATCGAACCCAGGGCCTCACACGTGCAAGGTAAGCACTCTACCACTAAGCTACAATCCCAGCCCAAGAGGCTGAACATTTTTAAGATTTTGATGTCATTCAATTATCTTCCAAAAAGATATTAATTTAACTTTCCAAAAATTGAATATAGGAATTAATTTTTACATATTTGCCTGTACTCAATATAATCAATACGAAATTCTTGCCTACACCATAGTTAAGAGATAGTATGTAATTCTGGTTAAGATTTGCATGTCTCTGATGAACTGTAAAAGATGACTATCTGGGGCTGGGGCTGGGGCTCAGTGGTAGAGCACTTTCCTCACATGGGTGAGGCACTGAGTCCAATTCTCACACCACATGTAAAATAAAGGCCCATTGACAACTAAAAAATATACATATTAAAAAAAAAGATGAATATCTTTGTGAACCTTTTGTTTCACCTCTCTGTAGCCTTTAACTGTTTTTCTATTGAATTGTTTTTTTTCATTGGTTGTCTTACATTGTTTTCATCAGCTTTTTAGCTGATGTTGACTAAATGACCTGACCAGAACAACTGTAGAGGAGGAAGAGTTTGAGACCTCACAGTTTCAGAGGTCTCAGTCCACAGAAAGCAGGCCCTATTCCTGGAGGCTCCAGGTGAGGCAGAACATGGTGGCAGAAGTGTGTGGCAAAGGGAAGGAGGTCACATAATCAGGAAGCAGAGAGAGACTCCACTGGCCAGATACAAAATATATACGCCATAGCCATGACCCCAGTGAACCACTTCCTCCAGCCACACCCACCTGCCTCCAGCTACCACTCAGTTAATCCCATCAGGGATTAATTCACTGATTGGGTTAAAGTTATAACCCAATCATTTCTCCTCCAAACCTTCTTGCATTGTCTCACATGTGATCTTTGGGGGACACCTCTCATCCAAACCATAGCATACATATTTATAAGATTAATTGTTTGCTACCATATATGTGATGCAAGTCTTCTAGTCTCTTATCGTTTCTTTCATTTTGGTTTTGGTGTATTTTATAAGAGTAAGATTTTAATTTTTACACGATCAAATTTCTCAATCTTTCCCGTGAAACTTTTTTTATGTCGATGTGTGAGTTTGTTTTACTTCAGAAAATCTTCCCTTGTCCATGGGTTATAAAATTTTCGTGTATTTTCCAGGATGATTGTGTGTGTGTGTGTGTGTGTGTGTGTGTGTGTATTGCTTTAGAAGCTCTGCCCTTCTCAGTGCTTATAAATATTTATCTGTATTTTCATTGAATAATTTTATAGCTTTCAAGTTTTTAAAGTTTAATCTTTTTAATCCATCTGAATTCGTCCTGAGAATGGTGTACAACAGAAATATAACTTTATTTTCCCCAATAGTATAGTACTAACTAATAAATTTATAATATTAAATATTTAGAACATTAATTCTAACTATGTTAATGAATAGTATTTATTCCAACACCAACAAATGTGAGAGTATGCCAATGTTACATGCTAATATTAATTCTCATATGTATGTTTCTATGGTCTCTATTCTACCCCATTCATTTATTATCTGTCTCCCTGCCAAAACCCGTGGCTTTCATTGCTTTAACATTATAAATATTTTGGATATTTAGTACGGCAAGTTGTAATATGTGTTTCTGGCAGTAGAATAGACCTGTTACTCTGCTGGCCTTCTTGCTGCTAAACCAGTAAAAATGCTAGACAAAATAGATTTGCTTTCGTTGAAGAAAATGAAAATTTTTAAATGAGTTGGCAAGAAATTCATAAAGCATTGCATAAGCAAATGAGTGAAAGAGAAAGGCAATTGAAATGGCATCTTTCATGAGGCTAAGCTTCCATTTTCACGCTCTTACAAGGTCTAGAGCAGAGAACTCCCAAGGTCGGGGGATGGGTAGGAGATTCCCACATGGCCAACTCACCAAAAGATGAGCTAGAAAAGTTCAGTCCTCAAAAAGTACACTAAGAAAACTTGCTGCTTCACTCTTGGTGGTGGTTGGGAGGCAAAATAAAGATATCACCTAGAGGGCTGACTTTGTGGCTCAGTGGTAGTGCGCTCGCTTAGCAAGTAAGAGGCCCTGAGTTCAGTGCTCAGCACCACGTTAAAATAAAATGAAATAAAATAAAGGTATTGTGTCCAAATACAACTAAAAAATGAATAATTTTTTTAAAAAGATATCACCTGGAAATATGGAACCACAAGCTGACCTTCACTCTGGTGTGTGACCTAATTCACACTGCTAAGTTTTCTGAGAAACCTCAATCTGACAATTTATTTTTAAATGGTTCCTGTGTGAATATAACATTGATACCCAAACCCAGCAAAGATTGCGTAAAGAAAGAAAACCCACTTGTAAATATCAATGCAAAAACATCAAATAAAATATAACAAGCAGAATCAACAGGGCACGTTTAAAATAACAACCATGGTTCTATGGGTGAAAAGATTAGACATCTATCTGTATTAATATGTCTGAGGGACAAAAATGATAAGATCTCAACTGGATACTAGTAACAATTTGGAAAAAAGCAAAAGCCCTCTCTTGTTTTAAAAACCTGCCATAAAAATATGATAGAGTGGGGCTGGGGCTGTAGCTCAATGGTAAAGTGCTTGTCTAGCTTGTGTGAGGCACTGGGTTCGATCCTCAGCACCACATAAAAATAAATAAAGATACTGTATGTTCATCTACATATAAATATTTTTTTAAATATGATAGATGATAACTTCCCTAATATCTATTTACTGGGACAAAAGTCCATCTTCAAGGAGAACACTAGAGGCACTCATGCCAAAGTAAGAAGCAAGACAGAAGCAAGCCTACGTCAACACCAATATTTAACATTGTCCTGAGGATACCAGCAAATGTAATTAGATGAGAAAGTATGAGAATCGTAAAGGAAGTTTTAAAACTATAACTATTTTCAAATAATAATATTTTGTGTCTCATGGGATTAACTGAAAAGTTACTACAAATAATAAGAGAATCCAGAGTATAAAATTAATATATGGCAATGAATAACTTTCTTATTTGTTTTAGCTAGTATGAATAACACTAGCTAAAACAATTAAGTGGAAAAGAAAACCACGTCTGCAACAGTAACAACTACAAAGAAAGAACTTCAGAATCAATTTAACAAGAAATATACAATATCTTTATATGGAAAATTTCAAAACACTGCTATGGAACTGAACAAACAGACCCTATTTGAAAGAAAATAGAATTGAAAGATAGATCCTATTCTTTGGTTTAAAAAAAAAAAAAATCAGGGCTGGGACTGTAGCTCAGCAGTAGAGCGCTTGCCTGGCACATGATGGAGCCTCAAAGCCAAACAATAAATAAATCAATAAATAAAGGTATTTTGTCCATCTACAACTACAAATATTTTTTAAAAAATCAACATCACAAAAATCTGTTCTCTTGTAAGTCAATTTATAAATTTAAGCTCATCTTAATAAAGTTACCATTTTTTTCTCCCCTGAAAATAGATAAATTGTTTCAAAATTCATTAAGTAATAATAAGTAAGAAAGCTGGGGGTGGTAGCACGTGCTCTAATCTCAGGAGGATTGAAAGTTCAAGGCCTCGTCAGCAATTTAGCAAAACCGTCAACAACTTAACTAAACACTATCTCAAAATAAAAAAGACTGAGGGTGTGGCTCAGTAGTAAAGAGCCCCTGGGTTCTATCCCCAATACAAAAATAAATATAAAAATAAACAAGAGTAACCACAAAAGTAAAGGACAATGTGATAAAATTATCCCAATAAGATATTAAAATATTCCATGAAGTTCCATCAATTAAAACTGTATAATAGTGCATGTCTAGATAGGCTCAATGAGAAAGATATAAAGTACAAACATAGATTCAAATACATACAGAAATTCAGGGTATGAAAAAGTAGCAACTGAAATCACAATGGAAAGAATGGGATTTAAATAAATGATGTGAGAATATTGGATAGCCACCTGGAGAAACAAAAGTTGAAATTATACTTCTCATCATGTACAGAAATAAATGCAAATATATTTTTGACATAATTTAAAAAATCATAAAACTAACATAAGTGAATTTCTTTATGAGCTAACTATGATTCAAAATACAGAAAATACCTGTAAAATATGATTAGTAATTTTAACTACATAAAAGTTTTTAAGCACATGGAAAGATATGCCACAGCAATGTGGAAAGACAAATGACAAACTAGGAAAATATATTTGCAACTTACATCATAGACAAAGGGCAAATTATCCAAATGTATAAAGAATTATGAAAAAACCAATAAAGAGTCATAATTCTTAAGAAAAATAAGTAGAGTACATGAACAGAAAGATTACAGGAAAAGCTATAGAAAAGGTCTGTTTGCCTGTAAAAAGAAAGTAAACTTCACACATAGTAAGGAAATTGTAGTTTGAAACTAAAATGAGATGCTTATTAGAGTAGGAAAATTCCAAGAACTGAACAGCATATCCTGTTAGCCAGGCTTTGGGGAATCGGGTTATATCTTATATATAGCTAGTGGAAGCAAAAGTGATACAATCACAATAGAAGGCAATTGGCAATATTCCCCAAATTTATTATGCATTTACCCTTTGATCTGGCATTTCTATGCCTGGGGATTTTATATACTCCCCTGTATACTGGCAAAATGACATATGTACAGGGTAATTTATCATAGCATCTATGACTACAGTAGAAAAAGATTGAAAATAACCAAAGCACCCATCAATTAGGAAGTGATTAAATAAACTATGCTATATTTACAATTAAAAAAAAATTAGGGGCTGGTGTTGTGGCTCAGTGTCAGAGGGCTTGCCTAGCATGTGTGAGGCAGTGGGTTCGATTCTCAGCATAACATACAAATACATAAAGGTCCATTGACAACTAAAAAATCAGAAAGCTTTTTTTTTGTGTACTAATATGGAAAGATCTTCAAGGTCTTTCTGAAGGAACAGATGGAAGATGTAGGATAGTAACATAATATTCTAGCATTTATGTAAGCAATGAGGTAAAATAGTGTCTCTTCTTATATGCTTTTATTTGCATAAGGAAATACTGAAAGTATTCAAAAGAAATTAATAAAAGTCTTTACAGAGGGAAGAAGAGAGCACATAAATAAGAAGAGTAATGACTGGATTTATTGTTCAGGGAAAGGAGAAAGATGTTGATAAATGTTGGATTTTGTTAATTAAGTCAGGATAGGCTTGGTTATGTTACAGTAACAAGCACACTAAAGCTAGGTGGTCTAACCATGAGGATTATTTTTTCTTTCCTCCACTAAATGTCCATCATGAGCTGACTGGAAACTCTATGTCAGTATTCAGGGATGGGTAGGAGACCTAGTTCTGACCAATGATATGAGAAGAAACATACTGATGTGCCTCTGGGAAACATCTCCTCATTCTTGAAAAGCAATCCACAGGAAGTGACATGCTTCTGCCTGACATGTCTATATACTGGCACTAGGGGAGCCATCTTGTTTCCTTGGGAGGAGCGAACTGGCAAACCTGACATATTGGGGATAGAAGTAAACTTAGAAAAAAACCTGGATCCTTCATGTGGTCAGTAAACCACCAAGTTAACCAACTCTGGAGACTTCCTACCTCAGAATTTCTAATTATTCAAGATAGTAAAATGTATTTATTTTATAAGCTATTTCAAACTAGATTTTCACTATTAGATGAAACCACACTCATTTTTTTTTTTTATTAATTCTTTTGTTTTTTTGCATTGACTATATCTTCAAATTCAATGGTGTATAGTAGCACGAAAGGAAACATCCTTGTCTTGTTCTTGATTTAATAAGATTACGTCTAAATTCACCACCAAATATTGTGATAGCTATATGGTGTTGGTAGTTTCCTTTATTAAGATAAGAAATTTCCCCTCAGGGCTGGGGATGTAGTTCAGTGACAGGGCACTTGCCTAGTATACCATGAGGACCTGGGTTTGATCACCAGTCCAGTACTGGAGAAGAAAGAAAGAAAGAAGGAAGGAAGGAAAGAAAAAAGGAAGGGAGAAGAGAGAGAAAGAAAGAAAGGGAAGAAAAAGGGAAGAAAGAAGGAAAGAGGGAGAGAAAGGAGGAATGGAGAGATGGAGAGAGGGAAGGAAAAAAGAGGAAATGTTCCTTCTATAGCAAGCTATTTAGTCTTTTTTAAATCATTAATGAATGCTAACTTTATCAATTATGTCTTTAGCATTTGTTGATATAAACAAATGCTTTAATCTGTGCATGTAGTGAATTAAATAAACTTTCTGAGTTAAAATTGAAATTGTAAAAAATTGAAATTATAAATTAATAATTAGACTCTCCTTGTCATGGTGATTGACTCATGGTGTACTTATTCTATCTTGATATACTGTTGTACTTATTTGCTTATATTTAAATGGTGTTTTTGCATCTATGTTGGAAGCAGATCTTATTCAGTTTTGGCATCAATATTTTGCTAGTCTAACAAAATGAACTGGATAACTTTCCAACTCTGGAATAACGTATGTGACACAGAACTTATCTCTTTTGGGAAAGTTTAGTGCTACTTTCCCATAAAATTACCATAACTGTGTGGTATCCTTTTTTAAATTTTTAACTTTTAAAACATTACAAAAATGCAAAAAAAAAAGCATGATAAACTTACTAATTGGTAGATAAAAATTATCAACTCATAGCAATAATAATTTTTTAAAAGTTTTTTTGTAGTTGTAGATGCAGAATGCCTTTATTTTATTTGTTTATTTTGTGTGCTGATGAAGATCGAACCCACTGCCTCACCCATGCTTGGCAAGTGCTCTGCCACTGAGCTACAGCCCCAGCCCACAATAATAATTTTATCTACACCCTTGCTTGAAGGGAATTCCTGGCCTCCACATTATTTCATCTGCAAATATTTCAGCATGTCACTAAAATATAAAATATTTTTAAAAGTATTACTACAACAATATTATTAAATATCAAGTCAGCATTCAAATTTCCCTGTATGTCTATACATTTTTTAAATTTTATGTATTTATTCTAATTCGTTATACATGACAGCAGAATGCATTTCAATTCATAGTACACATACAGAGCACAATTTTTCATGTCTCTGGTTGTACACAGAGTAGAGTCACACCATTTGTGTCTTCATACATTTTTTAAGAGTAAATTTGTATCAAAATTCAATTAAGATGGGCATGGTGACGCACACCTATAATCCCAGCCACCCGGGAGGCTGAGGCAGTAGGAGTTTGATCCTCAGCACCACATAAAAATAAATAAAATAGATGTATTGTGTCCATCTATAACTAAACATTTTTTTTTAATTTGGGAATTAGGCTGAGGTTGTGGTTCAGTGGTAGAGCACTCGCTTAGCACGTGCAAGGCCCTGGGTTCCATCCTCAGCACCACATAAAAATAAATAAACAAACTAAAGGTGTTGTGTACAACTAAAAAATAAATATTAAAAAAATTGGGAATTATACTTGCTATTTCTTTCAGTGGTTATCCTAACTTATATGGGTTTTACAATAAGATTTACTGATTTCTTCAAGTAGATACTGCTTCATGTACTTCTCTGTTATATTTTTTCAGTTTTCTGAATAGATACATCCTCTATTAATTCTCGACGAGTGGTAAAGTTTCAGAGTCCTTGAATATCTACAAATGAACAATTGACACTTTGACAACATGGATTTGAACTGTGGGGGTCCACTTATAACCAGGAATTTTTTGGGGGGTGGGATTTCAGAAAATTTGGAAAAGCTCTCAGACAAATCTCAGAATCTAGAACTATTGAAAAAATTGAGAAAAAGTTAGGTTTGTCATGAATGCATAAAATACATGTAGGATACATGTAGGTAATAGTTTATGTTATCACTAGTAACATGAAATATTATAATACAAGATTATTATAAAAAGCTAAAATTTATCAAGACTCATGCATGTAAACACTTAAAGACATCCCATGGCACCATTCACAGAGAAAAGAAATGTCAACAATGTAAAGATGCAGAATTACCCACAAGATTCCCAATAGCACATAGAGTACTACTGTAACAGTCTCATGGCTACCTCCTGTTGGTACTGCCATGCACTCGGGTGTTGAAAGCATTGGTGTAAAGCACTGTGTGCCACTAATCTTCTCTCCGTGAGCAGCTTATCTCTCCAATAAATTGTGGATGGCAGGAAAAGGTGATCTTTTGAGGTTCCAGTGTATTTTTCACCAGGTATAATACATTCAAAAAATACATATTGATAGGCTGTTTATGCTATTGGTCAGGCTTGTGAGCATAAGCAGGCCATTAGTAGTAAAGTTTGGGAGAGTCAAAAATTACATGTGGATTTTTGACTATGTAGATGGTCAGCACCCCTGATCCCCACATTGTTCAAGGATCAAATGTAATTTATTTTGCATTCACTCTTGAATAACAGTTTAGCCGAATTTAGAATTTATATCTGTAACCATATTCTCTCAAAATATTGAAGATATTTTTCTATTGTCTTCTTGCAAGAAATGTGTTTTATTGGGAATTCTGATATGGGTCTTTGTAGAATTTTTTTAAAGTAGAATCAATTTAGTACATTTATCAGTCTCAGAGACTTCCAACTGTTTCTTTTGGGAAATCCACATTTCTTATTTATATTAAGCTCCTCTACCAGATTTTATCTTCTCTAACAGAATCTGGTATCAATAAACTTTGCTGTGTTTTAATTCATTTTATGATCTCTTTTTAAATTTTTGTTCTTTTTTACTTTCTACATGACAGTAGAATGTATTTTGAAAAACACATACATAGAGTATAACTTGCCATTCTTGTGGTTGTACATGATGTGGAGTTAACACCAGTCATGTATTCATATATGAACATAGGAAAGTTATGTCTGATTCATTCTACTGTCTTTCCCATTCCCACCCCTCCCTTTCCTTTCCCCGCATTCCCCTCTGTACAATCCCATGAACCTCCACTGCACGCCACCAATGTGAGTCAGCATCTGCATATCAGAGAGAACACTTGGCCTTAATTCTTCTTTATGGCTGAATAATATTCCACTTTGTATATGTAACACATTGCCTTTGTTAATTAAACTACTGAAGGCCACCTAGGTTGGTTCCATAGCTTAGCTATTGTGAATTGAGCTGCTATGTGAGAGGAAAGCAAGGAACCAGGAGATAGGCAAGTGAGAAATGAAAGACAGAGACCAGGCAGAGATATACACAAGAGTTTATTTGTCTGAGCTGACAAATAAAGGCCATCTCTCCATATATGGAGAAAAGAAATACAGACTTGGGTTCCCCGACTTTTATGTGGCAGAGCTGGGTGGGTCCTAATGCAGACAGTTAAAGATGGGGTTGGTTTGAAGGAGTGGTGATATGCCCTTGGGAGGGAAAGAATATGGGCAGGAAAGGGTAAGCAAGGACCTTACAGTATGAATATTGATGTGGTCACATCTCTGTAGTATGCTATTTTAAGTCCTTTGGGTATATGCCAAAGAGTGGAAGTAATTGGGTCAAATGGTGGTTCCATGTTTTCTGAGGAATCTCCAAACTGCTTTCCATAGGGGTTGCACCAATTTGCAGTCCCATCAGCAATGTATGAGTGTGCCTTTTCCCCACATCATCACCAATATTTATGTTACTTGTAGTCTTGATAATTGCCATTCTGACTGGAGTGAGATGAAATCTCAGTGTATTTTTTTTTTATTTTCCTGTTTTTTTTTTTTAATTTGTAGTTATAGATGGACAGCATGCCTTTATTTTTAGAATGGCAATTATCAAGAATACAAGCAATAATGAGTGTTGGCGAGGATGTGGGGGAAAAGGCACACTCATACATTGCTGATGGGACTGCAAACTGGTCCAACCACTATGGAAAGCAATATGGAGATTCCTTAGAAAACTTGAAATTGAACCACCCTTTGACCCAGCTATCCCACTCCTCGGTCTATACCCAAAGGATTTAAAATCAGAATACTATAATGACGTAGCCACATCAATGTTCATAGCAGCTCAATTCACAAGCTAAACTGTGGAGCCAACCTAGATGCTCTTCAATAGATTAATGGATAAATAAAATGTGGTATGTACACAATGGAATATTACTCAGCATTAAAAGAGAATAGAATTATGGCATTTGCAGGTAAATGGATGGAGATAAGAGATTATCATGCTAAGCGAAGTAAGCCAATCCCCAAAAAACCAAAGGCCAAATGTTCTCCCTGATGAGTGGATGCTTTTCATAAGGGATAGGGGCATGGGAAGAATGGAGGAACTTTGATTAGGCAAAGGGGAGGAAGGAGAGGGGTGGGGACATGGGGATAAGAAAGATGGTGGAATGAGACGCACATCATTACCCCAGGTACATGTATGACTGCACATATGGTAGACTCTACATCATCTACAACCAGAGAAATGAAAAGCTGTGCTCCATTTGTGTACAATGATTGAAATACATTCTGCTGTCATGTATAACTAATTAGAACAAATAAAAAAATTTTGAGGGACTGGGGTTGTGGCTCAGTGGTAGAGCGCTTGTCTTGCATGTGTGAGGCCCTGGGTTCGATCCTCAGCACCCTATAAAAATAAAGATATTGTGTCCAAAACCACTTAAAAAATATTTTTTAAAAAAATTGTAGTTATAGACATATGCCTTTATTTTGTTTATTTTTATGTGGTGCTAAGGATCAAACCCAGTATCTCACACATGCCAGGCAAGTGCTCTGCCACGGAGTCCTCAGTGTAGTTTTGATTTGCATTTCTTTAATCACTAGAGGTGTGAAACATATTTTCATATATTTGTTGACCATTGTAGAATTTTTTTAAAAATCCTTTAATCCTTTTAAAATTTCTCCTTGTAGGGTTGGGGTTGTGGCTCAGTGGTAGAGTGCTTGCCTAACATGCGTGAGGCACTGGGTTAAATTCTCAGCACCACATAAATGTAAAATAAAGATATTGTGTCCACCTAAAACTAAAAAATAATATTAAAAAAATTTCTTCTTGCTTTAAATTTTCACTCTGTATCTAGGTATACTTATTTCTTACTCATTCTACTCAGTTGTCAGCTTGAAGTTGTGGGTCTTTATTTAACTCTGGAAAAAAAAATTATTATATTTTGAATTTTTTATCTTTCATCTTGTTTTTTATTTTGCTCTAGATGAGGTTGTATAGATTTGGGAGTTTCTTGTTCTATTCTTCATGTTTCTAAACATTACTTTCATATTTTCTCTCTGTTTTCTTGTACTATGTTTTGGGAGAAATTCTCAGCTATTATTTTCAGCTCATTAAAGATGTCTTCAGGGTCTGGGGTTGTGGCTCAGCAGTAAAGTGCTCACCTAGCATGTGTGAGGTGCTGGTTTTGATCCTCAGCACCACATAAAAATAAATAAATAAATAAAAGGCATTTAAAAAAAAAATGTCTTCAGGGCTGGGGATATAACTCAGTTGGTAGAGAACTTGTCTCGCATGCACAAGGCCTAGGGTTCAATCTCCAGCACCACAAATAAATAATTAATTAAATAGAGCATCGGAATACTGAAAAATATATTAAAAAAAGAAAAAGATGTCTTTAGCCATGCAAGGTGGTGCATGCCTGTAAGCCCAGCAGCTAGGGAGGCTGAGACAGGAGTATCTCGAGTTCAAAGCCAGCCTCAGTAACCAGGAGGCACTAAGCACCTCAGTGAGACCCTGTCTCTAAATAAAATACAAAATTGGGCTGGGGATGTGGCTCAGTCCCCACCCCACCTCAAAAAAGATGTCTTTGTTCATTGTGCTACTCCCCCTCATTTTTCATTTCCAAGATCTCCTATTTGCTTCTTTTTTGTAACTTTCTTCTTTCTTATCTTATGGATTCAAATTGTCTCTCTTGTCCCTGTGGAAATTTTCACTATACTTCCCTTAAAATCACCTTCTGTGAGTTCTACTGACTGTTTCTTAGGTATTAGACATTTGTGTCACATCTCTTCTATGATGTGTTAGTAGTGCTTGTCTGCATGATCGTCCTCCTCCTGCAAGGTGTCTGATTACCCTGTGTATGGAAGCTGTTTATTGTAATCTGTTTCCAGCAACTATGAGGGAAGAAGACGGGGACAGGGTTATATCTGACCCTCTGAGTGTGTGAGGGGCTCTCTGCTCCTTCTAGGTGTCAGCAGCCTCCTAAGATGCTGCCTTGCCTTTTGGACACAAAGATTTCTTCCTTTCGCTCTGGGAGCAGTTATTTCTGCTAACTACTACATGGCACCAAGGAGGGCAGAACTACCAGCCTTCCCCTACCCAAGGGTACTGAGTTGAATAGTGTCCCCCTAAAATTCATGTTCATCACAGCCTTGTTTGGAAGCATTGTCTTTACTAAGTAACCAATTATAATGGATTCCTACCGAACTTGAATAGGCCCTAACTCCAAGATGCAATATCCTTACAAGAGGGGAAGAAGAGACATTTGGACAAACACATACCTATGGAGAATAAGGCCATGTGAAGATGGAAAGAGAATAAACAGAGATTAGAGTGATGTGCCTACAAGCCAAAAAAATGCTAAAGATCACCAGTAACTACTAGAAACTAGAAGAGGCCAAGAAAGATAACTTCCCTAAAATCTTCAGAGAGAATGTGGTCCTGACATGCCTTCTTTCTGGACTTCTAGGAAGTCCCAAACTGTTAGACAGTAAATTTCCGTTGTTTAAGCCACCTAGTTCAAGGCAATTTGTTATGGCATTTGTAGGAAATGAACACACCAAGTAACTCTGCAATCACCCTTGCTCTACACTTCAACTCATTTTCTGTCTTTCCAATCTTTAGCTATAACACTGCCAGGTCCATGATGTAAACCCTCTTTAACTTCCTTGTAGGTGACAAAAAGTTGTCTCCCTCTTTCTCCTCTTTCAGCCAAGACAAAGAAATTTACCACAAGCCTATCTTTCCTGTGTGGTGGCCCTACAGTAGAAACTTGATATTTCCTCCTAGAAATCAAGTCCTGATGAAACAACCCTTCAAGACTCAGTCTACTCATCTAGAAAACAGGGACACTCGTGCTCCCTATCCTGCAACATTATTATGAATATCATAAAAGATTATTGTGTTAAGGCCTCAGTAGCCTGACTCAGATTTGGGGCATTATGTAAAGTCTCATACAGATAAAATCAGCCAACTATGACACATATCAGAGTAATACATCTTCCCAACTTTTGGACCAATAATCTTAATTCTTTGGCTATATCTCAAGAAAACATTACAAACTACAGAAACTTGTTTATGTGTGTTGTTTATCACAATAATCCTTATGAAATCAAGACACTGGAAATAACCTCAATAGCCAATAATGGGGGAATGATTATGCAAATGTCTTTCCCAATGTATATATAAATTTCACTATTTGGGTTTCCAGATAATGTTTTAAAAAATT
Source organism: Callospermophilus lateralis (assembly GCF_048772815.1). NCBI lineage: Eukaryota > Metazoa > Chordata > Mammalia > Rodentia > Sciuridae > Callospermophilus > Callospermophilus lateralis. The sequence continues at coordinate 112,321,831 of NC_135310.1, read as the reverse complement.
GTTTTGTAAATTTGTGTTCTTTTTATTAAACAAACACATGTCATGCTTACTATGTGCCAGAAATTGTTCTAGCACTTTAAAAATACTAAATTTATTACTTTTATAAATATTAGTTCATTGATACATATTTTAATATTTTTGTAAGGCATTTTACTTTTAACAAAATATTAAAATCGCATAAAAATATTAATACAGTTTTCAGTAATATCTACTATTAAGACAAATTTTTAAAAGATTTTTTAAAAGATGAACACGATATCTTTATTTATTTTTTTTTTTCAAATATTTATTTCTTAGTTTTCGGCAGACACAACATCTTTGTTTGTATGTGGTGCTGAGGATCGAACCCGGGCCGCACACATGCAAGGCGAGCGCGCTACCGCTTGAGCCACATTCCCAGCCCCGATATCTTTATTTTATTTATTTTATTTTTTATGTGGTGCTGAGGATCAAACCCAGTACCTCACAAGTGCAAGGCAAGCACTCTCCCGCTGAGCTATAACCCCAGTCCCTAAAGCAAATTAAAAAAAAAAAAAAAAAATTTAGTTGTAGTTGGACACAATACCTGTATTTTATTTATTTATTTTTATGTGGTGCTGAGGCTTGAACCTAGTACCTCAAACATGCCTTGCATGTGCTAGGTAAGCTCTGTACTGCTGAACCACACCCCCAGTCCCTAAGACAAATTTTAACTTCCTGTTTAACATGTGACATATATTTTAAATTATGTAAAAAAATATAACTTGTGATATGCATTTTTAAAAGTAATGGCTTATTGTATTTAGCTTAGGGCCAAATCTATATTCAAAACAGATTGAAAATCATTACAAACTATGTCATTAAAATGGACAAAAATTGTTTTCATAGCCTAATATTTAGAATTCCTCAATTTTAGTTTAAAATATCAAGAATTTTATTTTAATAATTTTCATATTTTGTTTCAACACAAAAAGATGAGAGTGATTTCAGGCTGTCATTTGCTTCTCCTAAAATTCCACTTAGAAGTGGAATTTGGGTTTGGATAACCATTATTCCCAGTAAATGAACTGTTCCTCCTCCTTCTTAAGACAGATTTGAAAGTATCAGACATGTTTTGACATCCCCTATTAGAATCATAAAATAAACACAACTTACATATGTGGAAAGAACTATCTCAAGGAAGTTTTTCAGAATTACAATTTTTATTGTATAAAATAAACAATATATAAAATTTATCATTAGTGACATTCAGTACATTCACAGTGTTGAACAGCCATCACTGTTCTCAACATTTTCATCATCCTGAAAGGAAACCCCTAAAATTATTAAGCAGTCATTCCCCATATTCCCTCTCCCAGTCCCTGGCAACCACTAATCTGCTTCCTGTCTCTACGGATTTGTCTATTCTGGAGATTTCACATAACGGGACATAATACAATATGTGTCTTCTTGTATCTGACTTCTTTCACTTAGGGTAATGTTTCCCAGCACCATCCACATTGTACAATGTGTCAGTACAGAATTATAATTTGAATGTTTTTATTTGTTTAATATACTTTACTAATGATATTGCTTATTCTTTCTGTTTTTAGCCTGTAACTTATTATAAGTATAGGCTGAACAATACAATAAACAATAAAAATCATTTAGAAGCTTCTGACAGATTTCTTCTTAACTGCTAGATCCCATGATGCCTTGTTGAGTGGGTGTAGACGGACAGACCGCCTCATCATCCCCACTAACCCCATGTGCTCACTTCACACACAATTAGAAGTTCTCCCACTCTTTGACTGTAAAGAGAAAATGTTTTAAATAAATAATTGAGCTGCTTTTTGACTTTTTTTGGCGGGGAGTCGGGGGTACCAGGGATTGAACTCAGGGGCACTCGGCCACTGAGCCACATCCCCAGTCCTATTTTATATTTTATTTAGAGACAGAGTCTCACTGAGTTGCTTAGTGCCTCACCATTGCCAAGGCTGGCTTTGGACTCTCCATCCTCCCACCTCAGCTGGGATTACAAACGTGTGCCACCAGACTCGGCTTACTTTTTACTTTTTGAAATTAAAACAAATGTCATTACTATCTCTGACAATGTGATCCCTCTAGAATGATGTTTGTGGCTCCTCCAAAGAATTACTTGTGACACTCTATGGGACCCCCTTGGAAGTAGAAGTGTTCCTGACCATTGAGTATGATGCTCGTGAAGACGTGGTCCTGCATGAAAAAGGCTTAGGATCTAAGACCCCAAGGGAAAGCAGGATACAAACTCATAAGTAAGCTACAGAAATTAGAGGAAGATCATTTAAAACTAAGTAAAAATACATCTAATAAAAAGTCAGGAGTCATTGGGGCCGGGGCTGGGGCTCAGCCGTAGAGTACTTGCCTCGCATGTGTAGGGCCCTGGGTTTCATCCTCAGCACCACATAAGAATAAATAAATGAAATAGAGGTATTGGGTCCAACTACAACTAAAAAAATAATAAAATATGTTTTTAAAAGTCAGATATGGAATGTGTAAAATAATAATAATATTATTATTATGTTCTGGATGGTAGAACAATGGGTACTTTTTTTCTTTTCTAAACTTCCCAAAGATCTGCAATGTGCTTAAATTACCTTAATAATTTTAACAATGATCACTGACATTTAGCAGGTTTCTCCTCAAGTCAATCTTGATTCAGGCCATCATAAAAGGACACACAGTCCCACGAATATGCTACAGATAGAAATCTTGAAGTTAAATGATTGGAAAATTACACAGGAATTTCTTTCTAATGTTCACGTTGGAAAGGTAACTGTCATTGACTTGCCTTTTAGAGGACAGCTCTCTTTAATGAGGTCCTTTGTGTACTTCATTAATTCTCCCTAAATGGCCTTTAATTAGACCAAACTCTGCTTACTATATGCTTCTTAAAAACAAAAGCACAGGGCTGGGGTTGTGACTCAGTGGTAGAGCACTTGCCTAACATGCACAAGACACTGGGTTTGATCCCCAGCACCACATAAAAATAAAAAATAAAGATATTGTGTCCATCTACAACTAAATATAAAAATAAACCAAAAGCACAGTGCATTCATGCAATGTACCAGGTCACCTATTGTAATGTGGTGGAAAGGACATCAGCCTGGTGTTTAGGAGGCCAAAGTTCCAATCTTAACTGCTTGTGCTTGGGCAAGTCAAACTCCCTTTCTGAATTTTTTCCTTCTTCATTCACACATGGGGATGAGAGTCCTAACTTCTATGGAGCTCTGAATAAGAAGAAAATTCTCAGCTCCTTAAGTGGCCTCTGTATTTTTCCTTAGTAGAGATACTGGGAAAGGTATCTGTTCCTGCTAAAGCAGAAAAGGCTGGAAAGTGGGAAAGGGAAATGTAGTCAAAGAAGATGTCCCGAAAATAAGGCAGGAGAGAGAGCAGTGGAGGGTAAGTCTCAGGAGACTCGAATCCTTTTCCAAGCTCTGCCACTGGCCGCTGGTGATACTGGGTTAGTCACTTCCCCTCTCTGGGGCTCAGGCTCTTCCTCTGTGAAATGCCATAATGGCTTTAAGGCTCTTTCTGGTTCTAAATTCTGTCACTATACGGGGTGTGTCATAGGATGAGGGTTGCCTATGTAACCTCACTTTGTTCTTATAGGACTTCTTTGCTATTCACAGGACTCAGCAAAATGTTGACTTTCTAATTTTTCAATTCATTCTCATGTCATCCATGAAGTAAATCAAAAGACAAAATCCAGATGAACATTCCCATTGAAGCCAGTTTCTTGAGGCTGATATTTTAACAAACAATAAACCGATGAATCATGACATGGCCTTGGAAAATATTTGACACTTAAATCTTCTGAACATTTTTCAGGAAATAGGCTTTAAATGGGGGAAGAAAAAAAATGTAAATGTGTTCAAGATGGGGAACTGTCTTAAATAAAAATAACTACATTTTACTTTTAAATTAAAAAAAAAAAAAAAACTCTTCTCCTAAAAAAGTACATACTGTTGGGGTTTTTTTTCCCCTTAGATCCAACAGCCAACTCTTTATTTGCTAAATAGAACATTAGAAAATGTGCATTGTGGCTGCAGACCTAGGCAAGGAGGGTGGTTGAGATGGGTAACTTTTGCAGTCACTTTCCTAGTTATTTGGTTTTCTTCATGGCTACACTCTGCCCTGAAAGCAAATATCCCATCATCAGGAGATGCTGGGGATAAAAGGGTAAGGACAGCAAAAGTTGTCTTCTAGTTCAACCTCTGATTTCCCTCTCAGTGGTAACTCTACCCCAGCATCTCTTAAGAATGTTCTTACCCTCCTCTATACGAAGTCTTTCACCATAACAAATCTTCTAAATGTTCTGTCATGGCCTAGAAGTGGCTGAGAATATCCTATGAACCCTAGGTTCTATATTCCCAGAGCTGGGAAACTTTTATAAGATTCAAAGGATCCACCAAGCAGAGTCTAATTTCCAGCTAGAATATAGTCTCTTGGCTTGGTTGAGGGGGATGGGGATTTGAGAGAAAGGGATGTTCAGGGTCTACAGTTGAGTTTTACTACAGATGGTAGAAACCACTCTGGCTAATTTAAACACACGTTCCCTTAATAAGGGAAATAAGTGTTTATGAAATTGTTTGAAGGGCTATAGGAAGAGCCCTAGTGATAAACATCCAAGAATGGTTCCCCCAGAACAAGATGGCAGAAGTGCCCATGAAGGAGGCTGCTACTTTGTCACCACTAGTAGGTTGGGAAATCAGGAAGCTCTAGGACCACCTTGCTTCTGACACACAAAGCTAAAAACCAAACACCCCAGCTCTTGCTCCGGCTGTTATAGAAGAGCTCAACCCATCTCCTCATGAGTGTACGCCAGCAGAAATGACAGAAAACAGCAGAGGGAGGCCTCCACCTTACCCCTGCCTTCCAGATCCCCAAGTGTGTTTCCCCGAGGGACTTGGAATGCCAGTTCTCAAGGAGTCTGGGAAATCCTTAGTCTCTCTTTTGATCTGAAGTGAATAATAATAAGGGATACTACAAGGGACCTGGGGTGGACTGAGTGAGAGCAGCTGTGATATCTGACAGCAGGAGGGGAGGGAACACAACCTCATTTCCCCCAAGAGTCCTGGAGGTTCACTCTCATACACCAAGGGCCACCCTTGACCATCATCACATGTACCAGAAGAAATCAGGGCTGGGTTTTGGCTCAGTGGTAGAGCACTTGCCTAGCATGCTGGAGGCCCCAGATTCAATCCTCAGTACTGGGAAGAGAAAAAAAAAAAAAAAAAAGAGTGCACAGCATAAGGCCCTTGGAGTGGGAGGGAGGATTCAGAATACAGAGTAGAAATAACTCTTGGCTTCACAGAGCTCACACTGTCTCATTTAAGAAATAGAAACATAGACTGGCAGGCCAATATTGTGTGTGCATAAATATAGCTATAGATTTATACCATACACCCTCTGAAAACAAATGCACCAAGGATAATTATAAATTGTGTTTTAAAAAAAAAAAAAAAAAACTGCTTGAGATGGCCTCAGTATGTAGAGCAACTCAAGATCGGTATGATATGCTCAATTCACAACATTTACGGAGGGCTGCCTGAGTGCCAAGTGTATGGTACTAAGGGATATTTCCATACATACTTTCTCATTTAATCTTCATAACATAAATTCAGAATTCCAATAATAGGCGATAGATAAACATGTAGATAGGTATCTTAGTATATATAAAACAGTTACTTGGCTTCTGGAGGGTAGGGATTTGGAGGTGGATACTGAGAATATGTGGAGAAGACTCATTTATCTTTACCAGAAAAAAAGAGTTGAAAGAAGGGTGCAATTATTTAGGGAAGATGTCAGATTTCCAAAATCAGAAATATGTGGGGAAATTTAAATATATGTCTAGCCCACATGACACTGGACTGATATAATTATCTTTAATATAATGGTATTGCACGAAGAAGGGATATGACCTTGACTTTCTACCTAGTTGGTGTGTATGCATATTTGTACATGTGACTGTGTGTGTGTGTATGTGTGTGTGTGCATGCATGTGTGGTGGGGCAGGGGAGGTTCTGCTTTAGAAGACAACAAAGAGAAATTTCTTTTTCCACTGAAGAGGGAGCAGAAAGGTGCCAACCCACAAGCACAAGTCATAAAACAGAATACAGAGTAACTAGTCAAAACTCATATTAAAGGCAGACCTGGGATTGGGGCTGTAGCTCAGTGGCAGAGTGCTTGCCTAGCACGAGTGAGGCACTGGGTTCAATCTTTAGCACCACATAAAAATAAATAAAATAAAGGCATCTGTCCATCTACAACTACAAAATTTTTTTTTTTTTTAAAAAGGCAGATCTGATCACTCTAGTAATCAAAGATGTAAGCCATGTCCTGAGTACAGTCATAAGAGAAAGGCATTTTTCAGACCCCTTTTGAGGAAGTCAAAGACTTTCTGGCAATAAAATGGGTGAGGATCCTGTGTTTATGAGCAGAATATTTCTAAGATGGATGGAGGCAAGATTCCTGGTTTCAGGAGGTAGGTCTCACTGCCAGATGGCACTTATTATTTTTTTGTTATTCTTTTTTATTTATTTTATATTCTATATTGATAGTAACAATAATGTTACCTACTGAGTTCTTGTACATGCATATTATGTAAGATCATCATTATTCCTATGTCCTACTATTTCCATTTTAAAGTAGGAGAAGGAAGCTTAGAGCGTTTACCAAAGTCATAGAAATAATGAAGATGGACTCCAGGATTTAAAAATAGAACTTGAGGGCTGGGGATATAGCTCAGTTGGCAGAGTGCTTCCCTCACATGGACAAGGCCCTGGGTTCAATACCCAGGACCACACACACACACAAAGTGCCCTTCTTTTAGGAAGTAAGAAATATTCAGCTGCTATTCTTAAAAAAAAAAAAAAAAATAGAACTTGAGCTGGGCATGGTAGTGCATGCCTATAATCCCAGTGACTTGGAGGCTGAGGCAGGAAGACAGCAAGTTCAAAGCCAGCCTCAGCAACTTAGCAAGACCCTAAGCAACTTAGTGAGACCCTGTCTCAAAATAAAAAATAAAAAAGGGCTGAGGATGTGGCTCTGTGGTTAAATACTCCTAGGTTCAATCCCCAGTACCAAATAAATAAATAAATATTTAAAAATAAATATGAAAGGAGCTTGAGCCTTCAAATGCTGTGGACATGCTAGCATCAGGACTAGGAGAACCAAGCTAATGTGAAGGGGGGCCCAGTTCTATCACAAACATAGAAAAAGTGCCAAATAAAATATAATCTAGTGCCAGGCATAGTGACACAGGTCTGTAACCACAGCAATTCAAGAGGCTGAGGTAGAAGGATCACAAGTTAAAGTCCAGCCTCAGCAACTTATGGAGGCCCTAAGCAATGTAGCAAGACCCTGTCTCAAAAATTAAAAATGAAATAAAAAGGACCAGGGATATAGATCAGTGGTAAAGCACCTCTGTGTTCAATCCCCAGTACAAATATAACAAATAAATACGTACACAATATACATCATATGTATATAAATACATTATATATCAAATATACCCATATATTTCAGATAAATCCATATTCTGTTGCTGGATAGTGTATTTTTTAATTTGTTTTTGTTTTTGTTTTTAGATGGGTACAATACTTTTTTTACTTTATTTATTTTTATGTGGTGCTGAGGATCGAACCCAGTGCTTCACACGTGCTAGGCAAGCGCTGTACCACGAGCTATGACCCTGGCCCCTGGATAGTGTATTTTAAAAAGATGCTTATGTAGTCCACAGTTTTGAAGTCTGAAAGTTCCAGGTTGGATATCCCCGTCTGTCTTCTGGTGAAAGCCCCCTTAGTTGTGTCACAACACAGCAGATGGCATCATGGTAGAAGCACATGCAAGTAGGAAAGATCACTTGGGACATGTAGCCAGGGAATTTCAGGAGCCAGATTCACTTCGTTTATAATAACTTGCTCTTAAATATTTATCTATTTTTTTTGTCGTTGTACACAATAGCTTTATTTTATTTATTTATTTTTATGTGGTGCTAAGGATCGAACCCAGGGCCTCACATGTGCTAGGTGAGTGCTCTACCGCTGAGCCACAATCCCAGCCCCCTTGCTCTTAGATAACTGATCAGAATCCTGAAAGAACTACATTCATCTCTTCCAAGGAAGATGCGGCTACCACCACCCCCCCGCCCCGCCCCAGACCTAATTACCATGCTGTAAGCCCCAAGCCCCAAGGTCCCAACACAATACTGGGGACCAAACTTTCAGCACGAGAACACATGCAAAACATATCCAAACCATAGCACCTAGGAATGAAGAGAACCATTAAAGGCAGAACAGCGAGCTGAGCTGATGTCATAGTGGCCCAGAAGAATCTGGATCTGGCGGTAGGGCTAGGGGCAAATGCTAATGAGGGAATAGAAGGAAGAGGGTGAGCTATGATTGCACTTCCTACATAAAATCCAAGACCTTGGAGAACTCTTCCCTTTTAATGGAGACAGAAAAATTGTACACAGACCCTGGGTCTTAGCCAAGTAACTCACTATTTGCCTGAAGGAAAAATGTCCCCCATGAAAAATCTAAACCCAGTGTCTGTGCCGTGTGCACAGACTGGAAGCCACTGAGGCACAGCATTCTGTCAGGAGCAAATCTGTGCATTCTCCAGGGAGAAAATGTACTACCCTGAGCACAGAAGAAACAACCCCTGCTTGAAAACAGAGTCACAGTAACAAAATCATCAATATCCTACCATACCAATGGTAGTCAAATCCTGTCTGAGATTTAAGTATGAAAATCAGTTTGGACTGAGAGGGGAAACCCAAAATGAAATAAACAATAAAATTCACCCCTGTTGACTCAGGCTAGAAGGGCAGATACTGATAAAGCCAGCTGCTAAGTTCACAGGAATACTGCTTCTCCCAAAGCCAGGCAGCCCCTAAAAAGTACATAAAAGACATCCCCCACCCTACATTTGAGGAGCTACTTCTTTCCTATCAAACCCTCCAGCCAAATTGCCATTCCCATCCATTGCTGGGATACCTGATTGCTGACAGTCAGCGTTGCCTCTTGACAGCACTTGTACCTAGTTAATCCATGATTCTCTTATCCCAGCAACAGCAAGGGTTGATGCCCACTTCCCTTTACTATCCTCAGAAACCCTCAGCAGAACCTGAATCTTACAAAAGAGAACCCTGTCTTCCCTCTTTGGAGTGACATTACCCAGTTTCCCTGGGTGCCCTTCTTTGCTGTAGTGAGTGGATGGCTCTGGTTTGGTTGGACTGCATACTTGCTTCTAGTGCCCTGTGCTGATCAGGCTTTCTCACTAGACAGTTATCCTATGCAAGAGACAGAAAAACTGGCACTTCCTCAGATGTCAAAATAATAGAGAATCTGGAAAATATTAGAAGAATTAGATTTTAAATGAAGAAAGAAATGATGTTCATAATTACAAACAGAGCTAATGCATGACACTGTACTAAAGACTTCACAAAACATTAACTTAATCTTCACAAAATCCCTGTGAAGTAGGACCTATTACTTTCTCCCTTTTAAAGATGAGCATTAGGAAATTTGTTCAATAGTCATGTAGCTATTAAAGCGGCAGAGCTGGGATTTGAACCCAAGTAGTCTAGTGCCAGAGCACATGCTACAAATCACTAGTAATTAAAAGCAGTAGGACACTATTAAATAAGAACAAGAAGGGGCTGGGGTTGTGGCTCAGTGGCAGAGCACTTGCCTAATGTGTGTGAACACTGGGTTCAATTCTCAGCACTGCAAATAAATAAATAAAATAAAGGTCCATCGACAACTAAAAAAAAAAATTTTAAAGAACAAAATCAAACTACTAGAAATGAAAATAATCACTCTTCATTCTTTCATCACATATTGATTGAACCCATTTTATGTGCCTGACACACATCGTGAACAAACTAGATAAAAATCCTTGTCCTAGTAGAATTTACATTTTTATGAAGATAGACAATAAATGCATAGCATATCAGGATGGGATAAGAGGTAAGGGGAAAAAATAAAGTATGGAAGGGGGTTATAAAACAACAAGATAGAATAGTTGAGTTATTTTTGCTTTATTTCATTACATTTTGGTTCATTTTGTTTTATTTTTGCAGTGCTAGGAATCAAACCCAAGGTCTTATGCGTGCTAGGCATGCACTCTACCATTGAGCTACATCCCAGCCCCTGAAATTTTAGTTAGGGTATCTGATAAAACCTCACTGAGAAATTGAATTTTATTCAAGTCCTGAAGAAGTGAGAGAGTGAGCCATACAGGTTTGTAGGAAAAACTTTCTGGGGGAAAGCAAAGCCCTGAGGGGGAAACATGCTTGGTGCTTTTAACAAGGATCCTTTCTTGCTATATAGATGGCAGTGGAGAGAGAAAGAGGGAGAAAGACAAGTGAGAGGTAAGTCCAGGAGGTGATGGGGGCCGGGTCATATAGAAGGCTTGCAGATTGTGGTAAAGACTTTGATTTTGCTTCAAGGGACAAGGGAGCCACCTGCGGGTTCTGCCCAAAGGAAGATAAGGATCTAAAATTTTAACATAATCACTCTGACTGCTATTGTTGAGAATAGTATGTAAGCAGACTAGTCAGGAGACCATTGCAATAATCCAGGAAAGAAATGGTGGTGACCTGGACCAGAACAGAAGAAGTAAGGATTTTTAAGAGAAATAGTCAAATTCTGGATCCATTTTTAGGTAGAACCTATATATTTATAGTCTGAATATTTATAGTCTGAGACTAAGAAGAATTAAGGATGACTTCAAGGGGGTTTTTACTGGTTGGTTGGTTGGTTGGTTGGTACTGGGGATTAAACCCAGGGGTATGTTAACACTGAGCTACATCCCCAGTCCTTTTCATTATTATTTTTTTAAGACAGAGTCTTGTTAAGTTGATGAAGCTGGCCTCAAACTTACAATCCTCCCACCTCAGTCTCCCAAATTGGATTACAAGTGTGTACCACCATCCCCAGCACCTCTAAGGTTTTTAGACTAAACACCTACAATGGTAGTTACCATTAAATAAGTTAGGATAAACTGCACCATTTGGGAATGAAGAACAGAATGAAGATCTACATCTTCTGAGTAGAGATGTCCATGGCCACCTGGGTCAGGAGTTTAGGAGAGAGGTCTGGGATTGAGACATAAACACGGAAGTTATCTGCATATTCATGGCATCTGAAGGCACAAGACTGATTATTTCATCTTGAGAGTGGTTTAAATTGTGAAAAAGAGAAGAGGTCACAGGATTGAGCCCTGGGGACTCCACCACCGAGAAGCAAGGATGAAGAGGAACCAGTGAATGAGACTGAAAGAGAGCAGCCAGAAATACGGGAATAAAACCAGATGGGAATGGTGTTTTCAAAGCCCAATGAAGGAAGTTATTAAGGTATAAAACTCAATAGATGGGAGGCAGGAGTGGTGGTGCACATCTGTAACCCCACCTACACGGGGGGCTGAGGCAGGAGGATTGTTTGAGGCCAGCCTTAGCATCTCAGCAAGACCCTGCTCAAAATAAACTTTTTTTTAAAAAGGCTGGGGGTGTGTTGTAACTCAGAGAGAGAGCGCTTGTCTAGAACACGTGAGGAACTGGGTTCAATCCTCAGCACCACATAAATAAACCATCAAACAAATAAATGTACTGTGTGCAAGGCCCTAGTTCAGTCTCCAGTACCAAAAAAAAAAAAAAAGAAAAAATGTTTTTTCTCTCATAAAAAAGATCTATAGATGGGTTAAACACAAAACTAGATCCAGATCAAGACAAGTTTACCAAGTTCAAAGGCATAAAGATATGGAAATTTTTTTAATATTTATTTTTTAATTGGACACAATATCTTTATTATTTATTTTTATGTGGTGCTGAGGATCAAACCCAGAGCCTCCCATGTGCTAGGCAAGCACTCTACCACTGAGCCACAACCCCAGCCCCAAGAAAATTTTAAAAAGAATGATTAAGACAGTATTTAAGAGAAAGTATGTGAGAATTTTCTGTAATCAAATTTAGAACGATTGCAGGTAGGTTTACCTGGGAAGTAGAATGAGGCAGAGTTTAGCGAGCAGGGGGCTTAATAGGGTGTGCTCTTGGAATCCACACCAGCAGAAGGGATGGAAGTAGGACTGAGCAGGAGGCAAGTTATGATGTCACATCCACAAAGGCTTCAGCCAATCTCACAGGAAGTATAGCCAATCATTGAAGTTTTCCCTGCATAGTAGTTTCCCAGCATAGTCCCTGGCACACAGGATGAGTTGATCATCCTACCAATGAAGCTCAGATGGAACTTTGGAATGGTCCCACATGGGAACAAGAGGACTCAAGTGGTAGCCCTGCACCTACCAACCACTGGATGCGGGCTGTCCTCTGGAAGGAGTGTGACCTTGTGAACCAACCAGCATTGTTTGGCTCAGGGTAACTCCTAGAAAGGGCTACATCTGAGCATTGTCTCCTGCAAGCAGCTCCAGTTCCAGCACCTGGGGAATAGGTCCTTCAGTAGAGCAGAACAGCATCTACCATCAATGAATCTTTCAATTGAAGTAGCAAATCAAGTCATGAAGAGAATACATAAATACAAATCCATACCCACACACGTCATCACACTCGTAGAATAATACAAACAAAAGATAAATCCAACCACATTGGAAAGACAGATTGTTTACCAAAGAACAATAATTACAGAGGACAGACTTTTCTTCAACCATAATAAATGCCAGAAAAATATAAAACAATATCCTCAATGTATGGGAGGTGAGCAATTGTCAGCCTGGAATTCTATATTCAGCTACATCATGTTTCTGGACTGAGCATAAAATAAAATAAAAACATTTTCAGAAAAAAGACCAGGAGAGAGCCCCTCTTGATGATGATCAGTGAAAGAACTAAGGATATTTGTCAGTAAGAGCAGTTGAAGGAGTTGGATGCAAGAAGCAATGGTGAGGGGCTGGGGTTGTGGCTCAGTAGTAGAGGGCTTGCCTTGCACGTGTGAGGCACTGGGTTCAATCCTCAGCACCACATTAAAAAAATAAATAAATAAACAAAATAAAGGTATTATATCCATTTACAACTTTAAAAAATTAAAAACGATCAATGGTGAGCAATAAGAGTCTGGCAATTAGGCTGGGGATGTGGCTCAAGCAGTAGCCTGCTCACCTGGCATGCGTGTGGCCCGGGTTTGATCCTCAGCACCACATACAAAGATGTTGTATCCGCCAAAAACTAAAAATAAACATTAAAAAAAAAAAATCTCTCTCTCTTTAAAAAAAAAAAGAGTCTGGCAATCTAAATCCTAATAAATATTGATTATTAAAATTACTAATCTACATGGGAATGCCTAAAAACCAGATGGGAATAAATACATATTAGGAAAGAGGAGTGGGAAGGGGAGAAAGGAATTAAATCCTTTTAAAGTTTTTTTGGGGGACAGTAATACCAAATGATTTCATAGTTTATTATGTCAACAATGCTTATTAAGCCAAGGTTGGTGGTGAACGCCTGTGATGTCAGCCACTCTGGAGGTTGAGCCAAGAGGATCACAAGTTCAAGGTCAGCCTGGGCAACTTAGAGAGACCCTGTTTCAAAATAAAATAAAAAGGGCTGGGATATAGTTCAGTGGTAGAGCACATACTTAACATGTGTTAGGCCCTGGGTTCAATCTTCAGTACCATGAGACAAAAAAAAAAAAAAAAAAAAAAGAATTCTTTTTTTTTTTTTAATTTTTAAAGAGAGAGAGAGAGAATTTTTTAATATTTATTTTTTAGTTTTCGGTGGACACAACATCTTTATTTTATTTTTTTGTGGTGCTGAGGATTGAACCCAGTGACCCCCACATGCCAGGCGTTACCGCTTGAGCCACATCCCCAGCCCGCCCCCCCACCCCGCAAAAAAAATTTAAAATACAACCAGTAGAAATAAAAAGGGAGGTATAAGTAAAACCTCATTAACAGAAAGCAATAAAAGAAGAAGAGTATGGTAAAGATAAAACACAAACAGAAATCAATACAAATTAATTACTAATCCTCAAAATTAAAAATATTAAACTCACCTGTTAGTAGACAAAGACTCTTCAGCTGAAAGATAAAACAAAATCCAATTATTATGCTCTTCTTAAAGAGACAAGTCTGAAACTATGAGACAGGAAGGAGCAAAGGAAAGAGATAGAAATCTACACACCAGGCAAAAATTAATTCAAAGAAAATTAGTATTATAATATTAATATCAGACTAAAGTAGATATCAGATAAAGTAGATATCAGACTAAAGTAGATATTAAGGCTTCCAGCCAGGATGGATTAACAGGGAGTGAATTTAATCCCTTCATTTGAAACAATTAAAAATCTGAACAAAATATTTGAAACAATGGTTTTCCACACCTTGAACATCAGGTAGCACAAGACAGTGATCCCTAAGAGAGAAAAACAAAAGAGTGAGCCATGCATTTGTTCCAGCTTAACGCCTGGAGAGTTGTTCAAGTCTGTAGCAGAGGGGTGGGACGAGGGGGGCAGGGTTAGGCAGATCCATAGTCTCCCTGTGCTGAAGAGTTAGATTTGGCAGGCACTGAAAGACAAAGCCAATAGATTTTGCAGCCACAGATTAGAGAAGAGAGAGTTGAACATGGAGAAAGGTAGCAATCTGCAGAGGACTCCCCTTGAATCCTCAGATGAATACTACTGGTCAGTACCTGAGTGCGAGGAAAGTACCCAAGGTAAGGGAAAGAATGGAACAATCCCTGGAGATGGTGCAAGGCTAGTGCAGTGGGCTCCCATTTGGCAGTGGAAACCTCGGGATTCACACGATATTGGGTAAAACAGAAGGGCACTGCCCTAGTAGAGGGAAAAAATCAGTCCTACAATAAAACCTATTCAGGTCCCACCTCAAGAAACTGAAAAATAAAAAAGGCTTGAAAAGATCAAACTGTTACCAAGTAACCTAACTGTGTCCCAGAACAAAGCTCAAGAATATTTATAAGAATACAAAACATGCAGTATCTAACAGGGTAGAATACACAATGTCTGGCATCCAATCAAAACTTACCAAGCATGTAAAGGAAGCAGGAAATTATGATCCATAATAAGGAGAAAAATTAACTACTAAGAACATATCCAGAAACAGCACGGATGATACAATTAATAGATAAGAACATTAAAAGGTTGTAACTATATTCCATATGTTCATGAAAGTAGAGGAAAGATGAAACATATTCAGTAGATATAGGGAAAACATTTTTTAAAAGACCTAAATTGTACTTTAGAGATGGAAACTATAACTTCTGAGATAAAATTTCTCTGGATAATACGTCCAGTTGATTAGACATAGTAGGAGATGAAAGAATTAATCAGAAAGTTGTAATAATTCTAAACCAATGTGTACCTAACAGCAGAGACTCAAAGCATATTAAGTAGAAATGACAGATCTACAGGAGAATTTGATTATTCTACAACCCAAGTGGGAAATTTTAACATTGCTTTATCAAAATTTGATAGCCAAAAAAGCAAAGCTCTATTTTTTAAAAATTTATATTCTTGGGGATCAAACACAAATACTCACTCATGCTAGGCAAGTGCTTTAAATCAATCAAAAATTAAAAGTTAGGGCTGGGGTTATGGCTCAGCGGTAGAGAACTTGCCTAGCAAGTGCAAGGGAGGCCCTGGGTTCCATCCTCAGCACCATGTAAAAATAAATAAAATAAAGGTATTGTGTCCAACTACAACTAAAAAATAAATATTTAAAAAATAAAAAGTCAAAGTAAGTGGGAAACATAATGAAAGTTCTTATCACCCCATGTAGGGAGATATTTGTCATCTACTGTGAGCTAATTGAGGGCAGGAATTAAGTCAAGCTTGAATCCTCAGCATGTGGCCTGACACATTTCACATTATCAATAAGTGAGTATTTATATTTTAATTCTAAGTTAAGTAGCTAAAAAAATTAGTAAGTTTATAGAAGACTTAAATGCACAATTAATGAGCTTGAATTAATAAATATATATAAAACTGTATTCAACAGCAAATAAAGCATACGTATTTATTTCATTGACATAAAAGCCCCCCAGTACTGGGAATTGAACCCAACATAGTTATTTTAAAAATATATAAGGGCTGGGGATATAGCTCAGTTGGTAGAGTGCTTGCCTCTCATGTATAAGGCACTGGGTTCAATCCCCAGCACCACCAAAAAGAAAAAAATATGTCAACCATGTGATAACTATTAGATAATAACAAAGTTTACTATCATGCTGTTGCAGGGTAGTCCAACTATCACTTATTGTTTTCTTGCTACATAAGTAGTGAATTCAGATACTTTGGATGGTTCTCTTTTTTAAAAATATTTTTTTAGTTGTAGATGGTCATAATACCTTTATTTTATTTATTTATTTTTATGTGGTACTGAGGATCGAACTAAGTGCCTTACACGTACAAGGCAAGCTCTCTACCACTGAGCCACAACCCCAATCCTCTTTGGATGGTTCTTGTGATTATAATTTTTTTTTTCTGGGAAATTGAGGAGGGGGCAATAATTCCCTCCTTCCATTCTTCAGTTGAGGATAGAGCAAAGTCTTGATAAAAGGATGTGACAAAATATCAAGAAGAAATGCAACACAGCAGGCCCTTCTTAGTGATTTAACAAAACCTTTCAATCAAAGACAATAAAAATTCAGACTACTCAGACTATTACTTCTTTTTTTGATAACGGTTTTATGGAGTTATAATTTAAATACCATAAAATTCACCCATTTAAAAAGTACAAGTCATGATTTTAGTATATTCACAGTTTGAAATCATCAGCGCAGTAAATTTTAGAATATTTTCATTAACCCCCAAATTAATTTTGTGCCCACTAACCAGCACTTTTCATTGCTCCAAGCCTAGGCAATCTACTTTCTGTCCTAACAGATTTGCCTGTTCTAGATATTTCATATAAATAGAATCTATATACTACCTTGTCTTTATAACTGGTTTCTTTCACTTAACATTTCAAGATTCATCAATATTGTAACAAGTTATCAGTACTTCTTTTTTATTGTCAACCAATATTTCATTGTATAGATAATATCATATTATTTATCCATTCATCAGTTGATGGCCATTTGAACTATTTCTACTTTGTGGCCAGTACTAATAATGTTGCTTATGAACATTCCTATACAAGTTTTTGTGGAAACAGATTTTCGTTTCTCTTGGATATATAAACTTAGTAGCGGAATTGCTGGGTCACATGAGAAATCTATTTAACACTGAGAGGAACTACCAGACTGTTTTGCAAAGCAGCCAAATACATCATTTCACATTCCTACTAGGAGTGTGTGAGTGTTCTAATTTCTCCACATCCTTGTCTATACTTGTTACTGTCTATCTTTTTGGTTATAGCTTTCCTAGTTGTTATAAACTACTAGGTTATTATGGTCTGAATATTGCTTTAGTAAGGCTTATTTCTGATTGGATGTTCTGGAGATAAATGCATGTTTTAATCACTTTACTATAATATGCATCTTATTAATTGTTTAGCCATAAAATAATTAAGTTGGTATATGAAATGTGTTTGGTTAACTATTACTATATAACAACCACCCCACAATTTAGTGGCTTAAAACAATTACCATTTTACTATCTCCCATGATTCTGTAGGTTGACTGGGCTCTGCTTGGTGGTCCTTTTGCTCTCTGTGATGTTGGCTAGAGCTGCAGGCACCTGAGAGTCCTACTGCACAAGAAATCCAAGACAGCTCTCTTTCATTGACTGATACCTTGATAGGCATAGAATATTTCATACAAACGGAATCTGTATACTACCTTCTCTATATACTATAAAGGGGATAGAGAGGAGATAGGGAAAAAGAAAGACAGAAAAATGAATCTGACATACAATCCTATGACTACACCATAGTGAATCTCACCATCATGTACAGCCACAAAACTGGGGTCCTCCATTATGTATATAGACCACATTCTCTTAACCCATTCATCTACTTGTCTGGAAGCCTGGACTCAGATGGGACATGTGGGGTGCCAGGATTCTTTCTGCAGTCTCAGGAACTCTCTCTCCCCACATAGTCTTACCAACAGAATAGTTGGACTTCATATCAGCAGCACAGAGCTCTCAAAAATGCAGAAGGGGGTGCTGGGGTTGAGATTCAGTGGTAGAGCACTTGCCTAGCATGTGTGAGGCACTGGGTTCAACCCCAACACCACATAAAAATAAACAAACAAATAAATAAATATATTGTGTTTGTGTACAACTGAAAAAAAAATTTTTTAAATGCAGAAGGGGAAGCTTTGAGGCCTTCCTAAGGCCTACACATCACTTCTGCCATGTTTAATCGGTTAAAGGGAATCTAGGTTCATGTGGGAGGGGGGGATATACAAGGATAAAAATCCTGGGAGGCATGGATCCTTACAGCCCTCTTTGGAGATGAATTACCACAGAAAAAATAATTTACTCAGCCAATAGTAATAAATTCTCTAGTTTACTAGTGTTACGGTAAATATTTTCACTCTTTCACCTTTTAATGCTTTTATTAGTGCATTATAGTTATAGATAATAATTAGAATCATTTTGACATAATCATTCATGCATGGAATTTAATTTGCTCCCTTGCAGTCTCCAGTGCTTCCGGTTCCTCTCCCCTCCCCCTTCCTTTACTCTACTGGTCTTCCTTATATTTATTTATCTAGTTATTTTTAATTGGTGCTTTATAGATATACATAGTGGTGAAATTCACTGTGGTATATTCAAACATGCACATAACATAATGTTGTCCAATTCATTCTGCATTTCCTCTCCTTTTCTATCACTCCCTCTCTGTCAGTCTCCTTCTTCTACACCACTGATCTTCTATCTCTTATCCGATCCTGGCTCTCTTTTCTCCCCCTTACTTTACTCTGGCTTCCACACATGAGAAAAAAACTTTTGACTCTTGAGTTTCTGAATTTGGCTTATTTCACTTTGCATGATGTTCTCCAGTTTCATCCATTAGTGACAAATGCCATGATTTCATTTTTCTTCGTGGCTGAATAAAACTCCATTATGTGTATAGACCACATTCTCTTAATCTATTCATCTACTGACCTGTACCTGGGCTGGTTCCATAATTTGACTATTATGCATTGTGCTGCTAAAAACATTTATGTGATTATATCACTATAGTGTGCTGACTTTAGTTCTTTTGGATAAATGCCAAGAAGTGGATAGCTGGGTCATGTTGTGGTTCCATTCATAGTTTTTTTGAGGAATCTCTATAAGGCTTTTTAAGAGTGGTTGTACTAATTTGCAATCCTACCAACAGTGTATTAGTGTATCTTTTCTCCCACATCCTTACCAGTAATGCTGTCAATGTCAATTCTTGGCAGCCATATCAATGTCTATAGCAGCTCAATTCATAAGAGCTAGGGAGCCAACCTAGGTGCCCTTCAACAGAATAATAGAAATTGTGATACACACACACGCACACACACACACACACACACACACACACACAATGGAGTATTACTCAGCCATAAAGAAGAATGACATTATGACATTTGCCAGTAAATGAATAGATCTGGAGACTATCATGCTAAGCGAAATAAGCCAGTCCCAAAAAACCGAAGGGTGAATGTTCTCTCTGATACCTGGATGTTAACACACAATAAAAATCAGGGAAGGGAGGTCAGGGAAGAATAGAAGTTCAGTGGATTAGACAAAGGGGAATAAAGAGGATAGAGGGGAGATAGGAAAAAAGAAAGACATAAATCTTATGACTACACCATAGTGAATCTCACCATCATGTACAGCCACAAAACTGGGGTCCTAATTAGAATAAGATATATTTCATGCTTGTATAATTATATCAAAATGAATTCTACTGTCATGTATAACTAAAAATAATCAATAAAAATTTAAAAATTTAAAAAATTATAAAAAGAAATGTTGTCGATTCTGTAGGGCATCTGTTATTGAGGATTTTTTGAAAAGCAGGAAAGAACCTGATCTCACAAGCCCTAAATCTCAAAACTCTAAGTATATTCCAGAATTTATGTTCTCTAAAGTATCAGGAAATACAGAAAAGATCTTTCTTACAAAAGGACTTAAGGGGGGAAATTGCCAACTAATAGAAATTTTGCCATACATGGAAATAACCAGTCATTTCCATTTTCAGTGTGTTCCTCTGATACTTTTGGAAGATTGTCTTAGCCACCATTCTACATGTTAGATTATTTGTTGATGTGCATGCTTGTATTTCCAACACAAGCCAGTTTTCCCCAGGTGTGCCCAAAATAGAAGTATGTGAAAGGGAGAGAAAAGGAGATATCTACCCTGCAGAATCTGACTCCATTCTGAGAGCATGCATGAAGATGTTCTACGTTTTATAGCATTTAAAAGCACCTTGCAGTAAACCAATCCTGAGGCAAATTGAAGTTTAGCATTTAAAAAGCACTCATTAAATCCAACAAAAGAGACGACCCCTGGTGAGGTAGAAAGCTTCCTACCCTGGAGGCTTCAGACAGAGCTGAGTCACCTGTCAGGGCTGCTACTTTTGGATTTGGAGAAGTTGGGAAAGCCCTAACAAATCCTAGGTCTTGTTTTTAAAAACTTGCTCAAGGTAGATAGCACAGCCTACTGATTGGATGCTCAGGTTCTAAAGTCAGACAGATCTGGGTTTATAACCTGGCTTCACCAATATTGTGGCTGAATATTTTGTTCCCCCTAAATTTATATGTTGAAATCTTAACTCCCCAATGTGGATAGTATTAGGAGGAAGTGGCCTTAGGAAGTAATGTAATCATTAGGGTAGAGTCCTCCTGAGTGGGATTAATGCCCTCATGTGAGACCTCAGAAAGTTCACTAGTCTTCTTTCTGCCATGTGAGGATATAATGAGAAGACAGGAGTCTGTAATCTGAAAGAGGACCTCGCCAGAACTCCACCCTGCTGGCACCTGGTCTCATACTATCCAGCCTTCAGAACTGTGGGAAATAAATGTGCATAACCATGCCCATCTTACGGATGAGGATAATAGTATTACCTATATTTAAGATATATGTTCTTCAACTGAATCCAGAAGGCTCCAGCTGAATTTTCAGCTTTTTACTTTTTTTGAGAAACTCAAGAAACAAAACATGTAATTTTGTTTTTTCCAGAATTTTCCCTGGATCTTTACTTTCTGTTCTCCAACATAAAGACTAGAGGGCAAGAAGAAATTGAGAAGGTGACCTTGGAGGCCAAGGCTGTTATTAAAAAGGAAGAAAGAAAGTTTACTTCTAGTTTTCATTATCTTACTTAAGCCCCACCCCAGAGTACACCCCAGGGGCTCACCAACCCTGCAAGAGTTTGATGGTTAGTGACTGGAAACACTGAGTCACCACTGAGAAGGAAGATCTGGTCCTGTTATAGATGAGAAATACCAGGCTAGCCCATCCCAGGACTAGAGTAACTCTGCTAAATCCGTACTCTCCTGTCAGTGGTTCAGTGTGCTGTCTTCATGAACAAAGAAATGTTAAGGATACCTTTTAAGCATATTGTTGTTGGTTATTGATTTTATCAAGAAACTAGTGGATAACATCTATTGTGCCTGAATAAGGAGTTTTTGTGTCTCTTGGATGGTTATACACATTTCCTCTAGGTTATTTTAAGCCAGAGCTTAATTTTTAATAATTCAGTAATGAATCTTGTTTGATCTCTTAATCCTCTTGCCTAATTCTCTTTTACATTAAGGGATTGAACACTGAAGAGAAGATGTGGCCAAATGATGATTCACTCTTCTTTCAATGCAGATCCCCGAAGGCAGATGCATGAGAGCTAATTGTTGTAGGCATGAATGAAGCACAGACTCGGAAATAACTGGAGTCTCGGTGTACTTACTCTAACTTTCCCTTTCTTTCGTGGTACAAATATTAGTCTTAAAGGTTTGCATGTACTATTCACTTGCTGTACCTGCCATGAAGTATTCAATCATGAGGCTGACATTACTAACTCACAGTCATAGACTATTTCTTTGAGCTGTTTTGCTAATAATGGGGATAGGCCACACTGAGTCATCTGGGCTCTCACCCAGTCCTCTGAGAACCCAGGAGATTCATTTGCCTGAGAATTGGCCAGGATTAGCAATGCAGAGACTGTAGCGGTGGAGTGGGGCTTGGCGTAGGTGCACTGGGTATGATTTGGGCCAGGACAGCATCAGGTTCAAGAGGCTGAAGGGAAAGGCTGCCTCAGACTGGTTGAATGGAGCCTGATTTGCTCAACTTACTCTATATCGCCCAAACCACCAAATGATGCCATGGTCACATTCGCCGAGGTCTGTGTTCTCACTCACGTACTTCCTGTTTCTGCCTGAGCAGTGAAGTGTGTCTTGCAGCGGGGTAGGACTTGAAGGGTCCCTGGTATGGCGCCACTTGGATTTAGTTCCTTCTAAATTAGACCTAGAAAGCTCCAAACTCTTTCACCACATTCCTTACAATCCTGCTTGCGTGCAGAACAATAAAATAGGAGCTTCCTGTGTGCCATGACTGAGGGGCGCAGGAGAAAGCCCCCTGCTGGAGGAGACCTGCCATAGGGCTTAACATCCCTACAGGACACCCTCCTTTGGGGCAAGACACTGAAAGTAGCTGCTAAGCAGCAAATGAGGTCTCTGTGGTCTGCAATATAAAGCCATTGCCAGCCTTTGACATTTGATCAAATTAGTTAATCAGACTTATTCAGTGGCACATTTGGAACACACACACACACACACACACACACACACACACACAGTAGCACTGTGCCCCTGCTTACTTTTCCTTCAACATGAGACTCCAAACTTCAACCTCAGAATTGTGTGTGTGTGCATCCTCTTGTGTATGCGCATGTGCACATACAAATGCATGCGCTGCGGTTTGAACCTAGCTTCATCCTCACTCTGCTATCTTCCCCCAGTCCTCCTTTTTTTTTTTTTTTTTTCTTTTTAATTTTAAGACTAAGTTGCTGAGGGTCTCACTAAATTGCTGAGACTGGCTTTGAACCTATAATCCTCTTGCCTACCTCTCAAATCGCTGGGATTACAGGCATGTGCCAACAAGTCCAGCAAGAATCCTGCCTCTCTCTGCCATGGATAACTCCAGCCATCATATTGGAACTTCACATTGAAAGTATCAAAATAGAATGATATCAAACATGAACCAGTTCAAGCTTTACAGCTGCATTCCTCCACTCGATCAGAGGCTGCGTTCTTTCCATAGTATTTGAAAGCAAAAGCCAAATCGAGATGGGGAGGACTTGTTTAAACATTGTGACCCCTTAGTGATCCAAACCAAGAGAGGAAAATGAGAAGAATATTAAAGAGTTCGGAGGATCAGAGCATCTGGTGCAGAAGTCCGTGTCTTTGTTCCTGTACTCACCTCCCCACTCCAACCAGCCCACCCCCAGCCTTCTACATCCTTCTACCCCCAAACCCTGTCTTCCGAACAGGACTGGCTTTCTGAATCCACTCCTACTTCAGCCAGCAGTTGACAGCCTGATAGGCAGGCTGCAGATGTTTCTGCACCTCTGTTCCCCTAGTCATGTATCAAACCAAGCTGGACAGGCTTTGTCCCAGCGGGGGGTGGAGGGTGGCATTTTGGAGGGCAAGTAAAAGAAAGAAAGTATTCCCAAGCCCTCTTGACTTCACAACCATTCCACATCCTCCAGTTTGGCTTTGTGACACAGCCAACATTTTATCTTCAAAAACGTAAAGAATAAGAAAATAAAATATTCTAAACAGAATCCTAATGCCTAAATAGGGGGAAGAGATGCACTTTTATGGGTTGCCCCACCCCGCCATCTAGAGTGATTTTCAGTTCTGTGGACTGGATTTCAGGAGTGCACTGCCAGGGGCTCAGAGTTGGGCTGCATTCCCTTGAGCATTCCTGCTTAGCCTTGACCACAGGGCCAGGACTCCCCAGGAGTGTGTGCACAGGCTGGGGCGGGGTTCACCACTTCTCCACCTTGAGGAGGAACCCCCTCCGTGCCTCCCAGAACAGTAAGCATATACATTCCTGACAGCAACTGAACCAGTGTTTCTGTGTCAGGTATCAAGAAGGATACTGTAGTTTCAAAAAGAAAGAAAATCCATGGCTTCTCTGGATGATCTCACAAACAAGTCATGTAGATGACTGCTACACTGCATGTTAAATTCTAGAATAGAAGTACAGATGATGGATTATGGGCTCATAGAGGAGGTTTTTTTTTTTAACTATCTAGGGAGGGGAAAGGCCTCAAAGAGCTTTGGCTGCAAGAAATAGGACACCCAAGTTCAGATGCTTAATTAGTAATGATATTTACTATCTCATATATAAGAAGCATGAAGGCAAGAAGTTGGATAACAGTAAGAACCATGCTTCCTAGTTGGGCACAGTGCACATGCCTGTGATCCTAGCTACTAGGGAGCCAAAGCAGGAAGATTGTAAATTCAAGGTCAGCTGGGGCAATTTAGCAAGACTCTGTCTCAAAAGAAAAAACAAAAAGGGCTGGGGAATAACTCGGTGATAAAGCACCCCTGGGTTTAATCCCCAGTGCATTCTCCTTCACACACATAAACAACAAACAAACAAACAAAAACAGTCAGAAAAAAACCAGGATCATTTGTCCTGGACATAGAACAAGAAGCCATTTTACTTTAAAATCATTTTACTCTAAATCTTCTCCATTGTGAATTTAATATGAGCATTTTATTCTTATATCCATCATTTCTGATCCAGCAGTTCTGGAATTCTCCAGTAGATAAAATATATTTCAGGGTTTTTTAAAAATTTAATAAGTCAGGCCAAATATGCTTTCTTTACTTATGCAACACACATCAAGTCAATACTTTTCAGTTCTACAGACATGTCTGTACACCCCTGATTGTCTATACCTTATAACAATTGTTCTGGAGTACAGGGGTCATTCCTTTCTTTTTTTTTTTTTGTTTCCTTTTTCTTTCTTTCTTTTTTTTAAATATATATATTTATTTTAGTTTTAGGTGAACACAATACCTTTACTGTGTTTCTATGTGTTGCTGAGACTCGAACCCAGTGCCTCTAGCATGCTAGGCCAGCACGCTACCACTTGAACCACATTCCCAGCCCCAGGGGTCATTTCTTTCCTGCTCTGATAAAAAAGACAAACTAAGTCAACTTCATTTATCTTTGAAATGTTTTAGGAAGATAAGTCAAGGCTACAGTTTTTTAAAAACTTTTTGTTTGCACAAAAGCAACACATGTGTTTTAAAAAATGTGGGCCATGGAGGAAGTTGTACAAATTTGGAGGTGTAAAGACGGAGAAATGGGGCCTCCCGGGGTTGTGTAACACACAACCTGTTAGACAGTGTATGGCAACGTGATTCTGAACACAGAGCATAGGGATAAACATAGGACAATTCACAGTGATGCTACCTCCCAGCAACAACATGAACATTTTGCTTAACTTCCTTTCAGTCTTTCTTCTAGATACATTGTACTTTCTTTTTTGGTGGTGGGGGAGTACCAGGGATTGAACTCAGGGGCACTCAACCACTGAGCCATGTCCCTAGCCCTGTTTTGTATTTTATTTAGAGACAGGGCCTCACTGGGTTACTTAGTGCCTCACTTTTACTGAGGTTGGCTTTGGACTTGCAATCCTCCTGCCTCTGCCTCCCCCGCTGCTATGAATACAGGAGTAAGCCACCACACTCAGCTACATTGTATTTTTAAATGGTAATTGATAATGTATGCCTATATACCTGCTTTGTAACCACTTAACAATTCATTATGAGTATTCATTAAGAATATTTAATTAATTAAATATTATTCTCAGTGGCACCATGTTTTACTGTTTTATTTAACAAACGTGGCATTTTGTATGTATCTGTCACTGTCTTATGATCATTAAGAACAGTAACTCATAGTGTTGTTGCACAGTTATCCTTGTCCCTCAAGACCCCATGCCCTCTCTGTGGCCCTGCTATGTATCCAAGAGGCCAACCTTTTGTAAACTGTATCAATAGTTTCTGTGTCCTCTAATATCCTTGGGGTTTGCCAATGGGAAGAGGTGTGGATTGGGTTGTCATTCCCACCTAGACTCCCTCTCTCCCTATGTAAGGATTTGCTGTATAGATAGATAAATAGAAAGATATATATATATGCGTGATAAAGCACTTTCCTAGCCTGCATGAGGCCATGGGTTTTATCCCCATCACTGCATTAGGAAGAAGAAGGAGGAGGAGGAGGAGGAGGAGAAGAAGAAGAAGAGGAGGAGGAGGATCCTAATTAGATTAAGTTATAGTCCTATAGTCCATGTATGTATACTATGTCAAAATACCACTCTACTGTCATGTATATCAAAAAGAAGAAAAAATTTTAAAAAATAAAAGAGCTTTTATTAAAAAAAATAAAAATAAAAATAAAAGCTCAGTCATGTGGTGTGCTTTGACAAATGGAATGTCTGTAGTCTTGACAGGCGCAGAGGCCTGGAATGGACTTGCTGGTTTGGCTTGGCCTCTTGGTGGCTATTCCCAAATGAAAGACCTATGAAACATACTAAAACCCAACCCAAGGCCTGAAGCCAAGCTGCCCTAGTCCATCTGAAAGTGAGAAAAACAAATGTTTGTAGTTGGCAGCCTTTGAGATTTTAGGGTTGTTTGCCTACACCAGTTTTGCAGCCACAGTAGTCTTAAGGACAGATGCCTCAGGAGACTGGAGGTCAAGGTATCTATGAAGGGTTGCTGGGCAGTTGTATCCTTTCTTCCACATCTCCTCCACCTCTCTCTCCAAGTCTCCAAAAACTGCTCAGTCGCTCCCTATGACTTCCTGTTACCAGCTTACTTACTTACTTCTGCACCATGCTTGTTACTTCCCTATGCCCCCCCTCACCTCTGTAAAGAAACCTTTTGTAAACTCTCCTCAGGTACCGGTTTGAGTGTCTCATCTGTTTCCTGCCTGGACTTTAAGTGATAAAAATCCTCATAACCATCTCATAAGGTAGGCACTCTTTTACCAACAAGGAAAGTGATATTCAGAACAAGTAAGTAACTTATATAATGTCACACAGCTCAAAAGTGGCAGAACTGAGATGAGGACCAAGGCAGAGGAGATTGACGCTCATCAGTATGCTACTGTAGCTCCATCTGCCACCACCTGGCACAATGTATTTACTCATCTCCTTATTGTTAGAGATTTAGATGGTGTCTACATATTTGTTATCACATTTTCTGTTTCCTTTTTTCTAATTTTTTTTTTTTTTTAATTTTTTAGGTGTAGATGGACACAAGAAAATGCCTTTATTTTTATGTGGTGCTAAGGATCGAGTCCCGGGCCCTGCCAGTGCTAGGGGAGTGCTCTACTGCTGAGCCACAATCCCAGCCCCATTTTTCCTTTTTTTCTATTATACATACTGCTATCATGAGAAATTTCTATAAATACTTGCTCATATTCAGGGAAAATTTCTAAAAATGAAATAGTTGTGGTAAGGGGATGCCCTTCTTTAGCTGCGGGTGTAGATTAGTAGTAGAGCACTTACCCAGCATGTACAAAGCCCTGGGTTCAATTCATAGCACCATAAATTTCATAAAAAAGGGCAGGGGACTGGGGTTGTGGCTCAGCAGTAGAGCACTTTTCAGCATGTGTGAGGCACTGGGTTCAATCCTCAGCACCACATTAAAAAAATAATAATAAATAAGTAAAATTAAGGTATTGTGTCAATCTACAACTAAAAAAAATGTTTTTAAAAGGAAGAGTCTGAACTTTTTTATTCCTCAATCTTTTAAAAATTGCTTCTTTTTGACTATGAAAGTGATAAAGTGATGAGATTCAGTAAACAAAATCCATGTACTACAGAAGTAAATATTAAGACATGAATATTTGGAGCTGGGGTTGTGGTTCAGTGGTATAGCACTCGTCTAGCATGTGTGAGACACTGGGTTCCATCCTCGGCACCACCTAAAAAAAATAACTAAATAAAATAAAGGTATTGTGTACATCTACAACTAAAAAAAATATATTCAAAGAAAAAAAAAAGACATAAATATTCTTGTAATTCCACACTCTCAAATGACTATGAGCCTGTATCTGGAAAGTTCTTTTTAATTATAACTTATAGTAATTTTTATTTTTTCTGATTAGAAAAATCAATAAATGTGCATAGTAATAATGCATAATAGTAAAAAGAAAAAATCATTTTTCAAAAAAATCTTTATTTTTTAATTTTTTTTTAGACGTTAAGGACCTTTATTTTATTCATTTATTTATATGTGGTGCTAAGAATTGAAACCAGTGCCTCACACATGCCAGGCAAGCCCTCTGCCACTGAGCCACAACCCCAACCCCGAAAAATCATTTTTAATGTATAATTCATACCGGGTGTGCATGTGGGTAAATAATCAAATAAACATAGGGGCCCATCATGCATATAGTTTAGTAATATGCTTTTTCACTTAGCAATATAAATTGTCAGGAGCATTTTTTATATCATTAAATATTTTCTATAACATCAGCTGCATAATAATCTCCTATAACTGCTTACTATTCAATTGAAGCAACAACCATTGTTTATTCAGCTAGTTCCCTAGAACTACACATTTGGATTATTTCTTCCTTTTAACCACAATAAAGAATATTCCCCAGGATGTAATTATTAAGAGACATTTGCACATATCTCTGATTATTCCCCTAAAACATATTTCTATATAATTACTAGATCAAAAACTATGCATGTTGAAAAGTCCTTTGATTCTGACTAAAATATACAGAAGGTTGCCATTGATATTCCACCAGCAAAGGATATTGTTGCTTATATTTTTGCTAATGTGACTAAAAGAAAAGAAAGGAGGCGGGAGGGAGAAAGAGGAGGAAGATTTTTTTTTTTTTTTTTTTTTTTAAGTTCTGGGAATTGAACCCAGGGCCTCACACATGCCAGACAGTGTTCTACCACTTAGCTACACCCCAGGCCTTTTTAGTTTTGACTTTAAGACAGGTTCTTCCTAAATTGCCCAGGCTGGCCTCAAATTTTCAATCCTCCTTCCTCAGCCTCCCCAAGAGCCAGGATTATAGATGTGTGTCACTACACTCAGCTTCCTTTTTTTTTTTTTTTTTTCACTTTCACTTACTTACTTAGGAGATGAAACTTTGCCGAATTTTGCTGTCATTTGTTCTTCTGTGGAAAATTGTTTATGTGCTTTCCTCAAGTAGTTTTTCTATTAGCATGTCTTTTTCTTTATAATTTGCAAGAAGTCTTTTAAATTGTCTGTCATATGGGCAGCAAAGGTTTTTCCCACATTGTCATTTCTATTGTACTTCTTACAAATGGACTTTTTGCATAGTCAAATTTAATCTGTTTTTATCCTATGGTGTCTGCCTTTTGTGTTATATTTAGAAATGTTTTCTTTATGGGAAGATTAGGTAGATATTTACTGGTTCTTCTGTAGCTTTATTTTTTACATTAAAAGATGAGGGCTGGCGCTGTAACTCAGTGGCCGAACACTTGCCTAGTAAGTGTTATGTGGTGCTGAGGGTTTGATCCTCAGCACCACATAAAATAAAATAAACAAATAAAATAATGGCACTCTGTCCATCTATAACTATGAAAAAAAATTTTTAAAAAGATGTAAGCTATCTGAATTTTATTTTGGTATTTTGAGAGAGGGAGAGACCTGATTTTTACTTGCATTTAATGATCTGTTAATTTTCCCAGCATCATTTACTGAATAAACCATCATTTCCATAATTAACCTGAACTACTCTTATACCAAATTTCTTAAATACTTCGGGTTCTCTTTCTGAACGTTTTTGATGTATTGATCAATCAATTGTGTTACCTTACTGTTTCCTCACTGTGGTTTAGTAACTTTTGGGGGGATATCAGGGATTGATCTCAGGGCCCCTCAACCACTGAGCCATATTCCTAGGCCTATTTTGTCTTTTTTTTTTTTTTTTTAGAGACAGGGTCTCACTGAATTCCTTAGCACCTAACTTTTGCTGAGGCTGGCTTTGAACTCACAATCCTCCTGCGTTAGTTTTCCAAGCCGCTGAGATTACAGGTGTGATCCACTGTACCCGGAGTTTAATAACTTTTAAAACTAGTAATTCAACTTCCCCTTTCATAATTATTCTTTTTGAAAATTTTCTTGAGTGAGTAGTCTAGCAGATGAACTTTAGAATCATTTTGTCACATTCCAAGAAAACTCCTGTTGGAATTTTGGTTAAAATTGCATTCAATTTTATTAACTAATTTTGGAGACATTAACATATTAGATTTTTCCAGTTAGAAAAATGACATTCTAGCAGGCGATTAGATTAGCAAGGATGGTGGAATGTGATGAACATCATCATACAAAGTACATGTATGAAGACTTAAATTGGGTGTCAACATACCTTATATACAGAGATATGAAAAATTGTGGTATATATGTGTATTAAGAATTATAATGCAAAAAAAACAAAGTATATGTATAAAGGCATAAATTGGCATGAACATACTTTATATACAGAGATACGAAAAATTGTGCTCTATATGTGTAATAATAAAATCAATTAAAAAAAATAAAATCAATTAAAAAAAAGAAAAATGACATTCTAGGTTCAATTTATGTAAGTCTTTTGCATCTCAAAGTATAATCTGTGATTTTCCTCACAGTCTTGTGTGATTATATGAAATGATGGAAGTTAGGTGGAGTTGGAACTCCATGATGGATATTTTCAAATTTGGGAAAGTTCCAGTTAGAAGTCAAAAGACCTAGCTCACAGTTTTGGCTAGTCATTTAATACCTGGAAAAAAATTACAAAACTCCTCAGCCTCAGTTACCTTCTCCTTGCCTTTTCCTGATTTCAGAGTTTGTCTGAGGATCATAAAAGTCCTACAATAGACAGAATCACACTAATGCAAGAAGTTATCATTTTGTCTGTATAGTATGGCTAATAATAAACATGAGCCCAGTAGGGATTTTAAAATCAAATCAACAAAATCCAACCAATCAGGAATAATTGGTGATTACCCATAAAGTATACCTGTTATGATTTGGATATGAGATATCCCCCCAAATTCCTGTGTCAATACAGGAATGTTTAGAGGTGAAATGATGGTATTATGAGAGCTGTAACCTAATCAGCTTACCCTAAATTGAAAGAATTAATGTGGAGGGTGGTAACCCTGGTTTGATGGCAGCATGGCTAGGGAAGTAGGTAATTAGGGGTGTGCCCTGAATGGTTCACTTTCTTTGTGACCCTATCCTCCCCTACTTCCTGGCCACCATGGGCAGAGTAGCCCTTCTCTGCTATGCCCTTACCCCATGATTTTCTCACTCACCTTGGATCCACAGCAATGGACTTGGCCAACCTCGGACAGAACCTCTGAAACCATGAGTCAAAATAAACATTGCTCTCTAAGTTGTTCTTATCAAGCAATGAAAAATTTAATTCAGTCCCACTATCTTTTTGTTTTTTGTTTTTTTTTGAAACCATGTATCACTGTGTTGGACTGGTCCCAGAGTCCCGGGCTCAAATGATCCTCCTGCCTCAGCCTCCCAAGTAGCTGGTACTACAGGTGAACCTTGCTGCCCCTACTTTCTTGCCAGATCTCAGTGGTTTTTCTGGATGTGGAAACTTCAGTGCTAAAACTGAGAAAGTCCAGGGAAACTATGATAATGTTGGTCATCATGGCTGTTGGCCCCCCTTCAAACTCTAAAATGCTAATTCCAGGGTTCTATATAGGAGAGAACACGTCCATGTTTATGGAACATTTCCAGTATGATATTGTAGCCACCACAGTGGGTACTTATGAAGTGACAAGGGAAGGTCCAGGGTTTATCTGAAATAGAGCCTACTGAAGGTGCTTGAATACACTTAAGATCTGGGAGAGTTTGTGCGGAATGGGATTCCAGATGGGGGATGAGCAAGAGGTGGGAATCATAGTGCTTTTGCAAGGAAGATCTGATTTAGCACTTGACTCACATTCCAGAGGTATTCAATGAACACAAGTTCAATCCGGTGAAATGTGCTTGGTGACACAGAATCAGGACGTGTGGGATATGTGTTTAGGGTCCCACACTCCAAAGTACACAAGACTGAACAATTAGGAATGGGGAAACCCACCTAATAAGAGGCTGTCTAGTAAAACACTAACTGAAATAATGTGAAAATCATACAGCTAACATGGTTCTCTTTTTCCCTTGGCTGCCAGAGTTTTAGAACTAAATTTAATGCCCAGGACAATCTCAAGAACCAGTAGTTCCCATTTATTCCTTCCACTTCCTTTAATCAGGCATTGTTCTTTTATATCCTGAAATATCTTGGTTTGCATTTCTTTAAAAAATACTCCCAAAACACACATTATGGAAAAGTTAGAAATCAAAAAATATGAAGATAAATGTTAATATTCCTGAAAGTTCCCTCAAATTTAGCCAACTTAATAGTTCAGTGTTCCTTCCTGTATACACAGACCTGCTTGTGTTTCCTGGATATTGAACTGGATGTGTTTTTAACTTGCTTTTTAAACTTAATACTTGATGAAGACTTTTCCAAGTCAACAAGTAATTCCACATCAGTACTCTTCACTGTTGCATATGATTTTATTTTCTGTCTATATAATAATTGATTTGGCCAGTCTCCTAACAGAATAGGGCCACTAAGATTTTTTCTGGGTCTAGTTTTGTTCTGATTTATGCATTTCTTATCATTTCCTTGAGTAAAATCCCATAAATGAAAGCACAGAGTCAAAGTCTATTTTTTATGTCATACTGTTTAGAAGTGAAGAGGCAGGACCTGGGGGCATTGCCTGAGTTCAAATCCTTTCTTTGCTACCTCTGACTATGGCAGTCTTCTTCAATCTCTCCAGTCCTTGGTTTGCATCTGAAAATGAGGATGATGACTGTATCCACCACATAGGGTGGCTGTGGGGACTTAAATGAGATACATTACATGAAGCCCTTAGCACAGCTTCTGACACACATTGAGCACTCAGGAAATATTTTCTCTAATTACTTTGCTTTCTCCAGAAAGATTGTATCAATTTCCATTCCTGGGGGCCAAGTCAAGGTCTCTGAGGGCTGCTTACAGGATTTAACTCTTACATAAAAGTTAAAAAGTAGCAATGCTTGCCGGTCCTTTGTCCATTAGGATGACAGCAGTAACTTACCTCTGCTGTGAGTGATTTCTCAGGGGACTCTGTCCTGTTCTTCCGCAAGCATTTTATTCAGTCCCCCTGGTGGCCAAGAGGCTGAGTTTGCAGCCTTTAACACTGTTAGAGACCTAATCGCTTTGAGCCCTTGGCAAAATTCTAACCTTATTAGAGAACTAAACTTGTCTTTGGGGTTAATTCACAAAAGGGAAATAATTGACCTCAGTTTCTTTTAAATGAAAATCTATAATGACCTGAATAATAATACCCCTCAAGACCTTGGTGGGTCTCTGCTTTCTAAAAGTTGTTAACTTACTTTCCTAGATAGCTAGTTTGTTACCAGGGAGAAAGAATTACAAATCTGGCTAAAGCATTTATCCTCAGTCTTGGCTGAAGTTTGGTGTTCTAAAAACTAGAGCTGCTTCAGAGATCCTGATTTAATTGGGCATGAGTGTGGCTGAGCATCAGGATTTTTAAAAGCTCAACTCATTTTAACTTCTTTTTCATTTAATCCTCAATCAGACAGGCTCAGGAAAAGTAATTTCCTCCTCACCTATTCCTTTGCCCTTAGGAAGTTTCCAAAGAAACTGAACAACCAACCTGAATAATCTGCGTTGGTCTGCTAACTTCTGCCTCTGATCATCTAAAAATTAAGTGAGAACCACAAATATGAACCATCTAAGTAAGTTAAATTTTCTACTAGCCACATTTAGAAAGGGTAAAAGGACATAGGTGAGATAAATATTAATAATATACTTTACTTACCTATCTGTGTATAAAGCATTTATCATTTTTATGGGTAATTAATGTAAACATTATGAGTATAAGGTCCTTGCCTAGCACCTGGATGGCCATCTTTTTTTTTTTTTTTTAATATTTTTTAGTTGTTGATATACCTTTATTTTTATTTATTTATATGCGGTGCCGAGGATTGAACTCAGTGCTTCACACATGCCAGGCAAGTGCTCTGCCACTGAGCCCCAGTTCCAGTCATGGATGGCCATCTTAAGTGACAGCTGCCATTTTAAGGAAAAAGTTTCACTTTACTGCCCAAGGGCATTTCTGAGAAAAGCTCACCACTCCTTCATACCAACCCAACCCTTAACCACCCGAAGCATTAAGCTCTGATTCTTGAGCCTCCTCCATAAAAGTCCCAGAACTCAAGCCTGTTTTGCCTTTCTCTCCTATAGAGAGATGGCCTTTATTTGTCAACTCTGACAAACAAACTCTCGTGAGTATCTCTGCCTGGTCTCTGTCTTTCATTTCTTGCTTACCTGTCTTATTCCTAGCTTTCCCATCAATGAGCCATTTTATTTTATTTTTTCATACTTAGTCTTTGATCTCTGGTGTATTTTACACTCACAGTAAATATGAAGCAGGAGTCACAGGGCTGGGGTTGTGGCTCAGTGGCAGAGCACTTGCCTAGCATGTGCAAGACGCTGGGTTCGATCCTCAGCACCACATAAAAATAAATAAATAAATAAAGTAAAAGTATTGTGTGTGTGTGTGTGTGTGTGTGTGTGTGTGTATATATATATATATATATATATATATATATATATATATATATATATATATATATATATATCTCGGTCACAATGCTGGGTCCAGTATACGTTCAATGATGCTTAGTTTCTTCTGTCTTAAGAGATGCACCAAGGGCAGGTGTTGTGGCTCAGTGGTAGAGCGCTTGCCTAGCATGTGTGAGGCACTGGGTTCGATCCCTGGCACCACATAAAAAGTAGAAAACAAATAAAATGGGTGTTGTGTCCATCTACAATGAGAGAGAGAGAGAAAGAGAGAGAGAGAGAGAGAGATATGCACCAAATCAGGTAATAGGTGGAATGACTTCTTTTTTTTCTCTAAAACAATATTTTCAGACCTTTTAACCCATGTTGTGTTTTGCCAGACATAGGCTGCTTTTGTAAGATGTATTTCTGTGGTATTTTATATTTCAAAATACAACAAATGACTAAAAAACAAAACAAAACAAAAAAAGATACAACACAAAGTATGGCTTTGTCATCCTTCTCCCTCTTTCAAAGTGGGTTGTTGCTGGAATATCATACAGTCTGTCCCTTCCCCTTTCTATCGTGATGCCTGCTTAAAAACATCTCCCACAATTCAAGGCTGTTGTCCAAAATTCAGATGAGCCTGGTGTGAGTTTAGAGCTTTTTTTTTTTTTTTTTTTAATATTTTTTTAGTTGTAGATGGACACGATTTCTCTCTCTCTCTCTCTGTCTCTCTCTCTCTCTCTCTCTCTCTCTCTCTCTTTCTATCTATCTTTCTTTCATGTGTTGCTGAGAATTGAACCCAGTGCCTCACACTGGCAGGGTAAGTGCTCTGCCACTGAGCTACAGCCCTATCCCGAGTTTAGAGCTTTTAAATTACTATTACAAAACTATACATTATTCTTAAACAGAAATCAGAAAATATAGTAAAACAAAAAGAACATAGGAACCACCAGATCCCCACCATCCACAGGGCAATCACTCTAAATCCTGGGTGTATTCTCACAGAAGCTGTTTCCAACCCTGGCCACTACTCAGGATTACCTGGGAATTTTAAGATACATTATTCTAGAGATGGAAGTTTAGTGGGTCTGTGTGCTACCTGGGCATCAGGTTAGGTTTTTTGTTTGTTTTTTAATGCTCCCCAGGTAAATTCTAATAAGCATCCAAGACAAGACCCAGTCCTAGAGCAGAGTCTCACACTTTACTGTGCACACCCCATCACGTGGAAGTCTTGTCACAGTGCAGATTCTGATTCACTGGGTCTGCAGTAGAGTCTCAGACTTTACATTTCTCCCTAACTCTGGAGTGACACTAATGTGGCAAGTCTGCCAATCATATTTAGGATACTTAGCTATGAATAGATGTCTACATGTACTTTTTCCTCTACAGATTAGATTCTAATATAGTCCTGAGTTTTACAGTCTGCTTTTTAAAAATTCAATAATCCATCATGACCTCTTTGACATGTTAAAAAATATACTCTGCAAAACAATTTGGATTGGCTAACTGAGGTTTCATCTTAGGAGCACACAGTGATTTTGCAGATGGGGTTGCTGCTGGAATATCACATAGTCTGGGAAGCTCAAGCCCCACCTAGATTAGGGGAAGGGCTCTCCAAGGAATTCTGACATGAAGTTCCTTTCTCTAACCACTGGTTTAACAAGTTCCCATCTAGGGGAACTTAGAATTTCAAATGTTTATCATTGCAAACATAGCAAAAAGAAAAAAATCAAAAAGAATCCATTTACCTCATGATACCAATCTCATGAGGTAGATATTGTTCTGTTCCCATTTCACAGAAACTGGCT
Source organism: Callospermophilus lateralis (assembly GCF_048772815.1). Taxonomy (NCBI): domain Eukaryota; kingdom Metazoa; phylum Chordata; class Mammalia; order Rodentia; family Sciuridae; genus Callospermophilus; species Callospermophilus lateralis. Next base: position 112,285,497 of record NC_135310.1, on the reverse strand, counting down.
TCTATAAATCTGTATTTTTAAATTTTCCCATAAGAATCTGCTAATCACCTGGTTTGGGAATCACTGAAATTCCAATTTAAGCCTTTTATGCTAACAGGAAGGATACAACATTTCTTGGACAAAGCCAAGCTCAAAGTGCTGGGCACACCCATAGCCCCTGACATATCTGGTTACTGAGGGGAAAGCCCTGGACATGGCCACATTGTCCATGGCCACAGGTAATTGGATCAAGGGGTAAAAAACAATGCAAGGTCCACCCAGGAGTGGCTCAGTCGGCAGCCTGGGAAGGACTTTGCTATAAAAACTGCTCTGCCCAGAGGAGGTGGTGCCATGGGACAGCAGAAGCTTTTGAGACCCAAAGCTCTAGGTGAGCAGAAGCTTGGGTAGAAGAGAGATCAGGAGGTAGAGAGGAGTTAGACAGGGTTAATAACAAGTATGAGAAGCAAAGGCAGAAAGAGGCTGTGTGACTGTCTGCTGAGCATAGGACAATCCCTTGCTGGGGGACAAAACAACTCTCCAGGGAACTCTGGGCCCAGACCTCCTCTGGGCCCAGACCCCCTCTTTTTCCAGCCGGGAAGCCCTCTGGGTGCCAGCAGCATCCTGATTCCCATAATAACCAGGTGGTTTCTTCATAAGGATCATGTGATCCACCCTCCCATCAGGAGAGGGAATTTTTTGAGATGAACAGAGGTAGGCTATTTATTATGAGCAAAAGAGTCCAACATACTAAGTAATTTGACTCATTGATTACATTTTATGAATGAAAGATTTAATACTTGATTTCAATGAGAAGGAGAGTGGAATTGAGTGTTCAAACAGGATAACTGAAGGAGGTGGAGACTGGGGATCCCTAGAGAAGTAAAAGAGGGGGGATGACATTGCAGAGGGCCGGGGTGGGGCGGAGAAAGAAACAAATTCTTCATCAGCACTCAGACCAGAACATTCCTTGGAATCTGAATGGACCAATCAGAAAGAAGACCTAGGTGCCTGGACTCATAGGGCAGAGAAGCTGAGCTCTACAGTGTGGGCCAGAAGACAGAGCTGAGGGGGTGGTATGATGGCCAGAGAAGATTCAGATGGTGCAGGAAGCAGGTCATTCCACCCAAGGGAGTCTTGGCTCCTTTGAAAACCAGTCAGAAGTGGCAACAAGATCTGCCTTCCTGGAATCTAGTTTCTCCATTTGGAACCATAATAAAGATCCTGGTCCATTCAAAAAGTTCCCACCATTTTCCTTAAAACAAAAGAATATTGAATCAAGAACATGAGAGTCAGGGGTCAGCGTCTTCCTTTTGGTCCTTGTGTGAATTAATTTATCCAAGTCCCCAGCTGCCCTCTAACTCCCAGATAGGCCTGGCTTTTTCCAGCATCTCTCTAAAAGCTCCTATTTAGTGGCATCAGTAACAATCTGAGAATGTTCATGGAATGATGATAATGATAATGATAGCTTATAAGCAATAAATCTCATGTAGGGACTAGACCCTCTGTCCAAAGTCTTACCCACTATCCTATTAGTTCATTTTCACACCAGCATCGTGAGGTAGGTGCCACAACTGACTGCATTTTGCAGAGAAGCTTAGGCCCAGGGAAGTTTGTTAATTTGACAAAGCATACAGCTAACGAAAAGGGACTCACGCTACATCTGCCTGAAGGTAGGCTCCATGTTCTTGATCCCTTGAGCTCTGCTGATTTTCTTTTCAATTAGGATAGTTAAAAGAGATGATCTAAGTTCAAAGCCCCATTTAAAATACGAAAAAATCTTCCAAACCTTTCCATTTCATAGAGCTGTGGACTTGGAGCATTGTAAGGGTCACCCAACCACCCAGCTCAGCCACTGCCTGATGGTAAAGTTAAGTTTCTGGAGGCAGCAATTTCTGGTGCTGATGTAACCAGAAGTTACTCATTTATAATATACTGACTCTTTCTAGAACCTTCTACCTCAGTATAGGCAGTAGATAAACAGAATTAGACAATCAATTCAAGCTAGTCCAATAAATTAAATACATCTTCATCATAGTAAAAGGCAACCAACTCAGTTTGTCAGCACATGGCAACCCCAGACCTTATTCCAGTGGTACACAGAGGGCCTCACACAGTTCCTGTGGGAAAGCTTCTACCAAAGCTACAGAGAGACCACAGAACTGGGGAACCAAGTCTGAGGGTTTCAGAGAAAGAAGTAGTAGAAATTCCTTTTACTTTGTCCTATTTTATCGTGCTTGTCTTGTGGTTGGCTGAGGAAAAACATGGTCTGTTGAACTAAATTCTTGTCCAAACAACACAATTAACTTCCTCCTCCTCCTTTTCCTTTTCCTTCTCCTCCTTTTCCGGCTCACTGAAGCTTCTAGAAAGTAAATTTTACATCTTCCATTTCAATATTACTTCTGTGCCTGCTGATACTTCAGCTTTACAAAGTGGGTGACAAATGGTTTTGCTCAGAGGTAGACATCAATCACCATACAAACTGTGGTTTGATTTGAAGAAGGGCGGAGAGCCAATCTGTCCAAGTAGGGAACACTATACTTTTAAAATTTTCTTATCAGATAGCTCTAATACCGTTAAACTTTTCAAAAGCATAAGAGAGAAAGCAAGCTCTCAGATGCTTTACTTTTTACAAAATGATATCAAAACCTGAAAATGCAGCATCAAAAAAGAAACTACAACTAATTAAAACAAATTAAAAAAAAAAAACTACAAATTTCACTCATGAATATAGATTAAAAAAAAAAAAAAAAAAAACCCACTGGGAACCAAAAAGGTTTTTGGAAAAAATTCTACATTCATTTGTGACACAAATCTCTTAAAAAAAGAGAGGGATATTTCCTTAAATGTATGCACATAAACCAAATCCAGCATCATGTTTAACAGTGAAATACTTCAAGAAACTCAGGAAATCAGGGAAAGGACAAAGATACCCACATCACCACTACTATTTCATGTTGTACTGAAGGTATAAGCCAGTGCAGTTAGAGAAGGAGAAGAAATAGGAAGTATAAAAATTGGAAGGGAAATTTTCAATATTTGCAAATGTCAGGATTGTGTACTTTGGAAACATTAAGAGTAAAAAAAATGCACTCCATTGTCCAATTACAAAATAGACACATAAAATAAATAGATATCCTATAAGTAGATGACTCAGATCTGAAAAAAATAGAATCCAAAAGTAGCAGCGGGGAAAGATAAGAATCAAGCCAATTTATATCCCAGAATCCCCCAAAGGCCCAGAGATTGGTAGAACCACTTACCTTTGGATGTGAAGGAGGGTAAAATAAAGAGAACTAATGGAAACACTATCTAAGACGCAGAAGTAGTTAGAGGGCTAGGGATGTAGCTCAGTGATAAGAGAACTTGCCTAGCATGCATAAAGTCCTGAGTTTCATCCCCAGCACCTAAATAAATAAATAAATAGGAGTGGGGGAGAGGAGAGAAGAGGAGGAGGAGGAGGAGATGTTGTTGAAATTGTTAGAAGCTTAGATGCCCTTCCACTCCACCCCCCAATCTCCCCCTTGGCCTCACCACAGCAAAACACTGGAGGTTTATTCCTAGAAAGGGGTGAGGGTGGGAGATGGATGTTGTCTAGTCTGGGGGACACTGGTCACACTGGAGGGCAGGGATGCTAGATGGAAGACAGGATTAGGTGTAAGTACTAGAGACTGAAACTCTTGCCCTCTTTCAGTGTGCTTCCATAACACCACGGTGGCCTGGCTGTCACACTTCCAGAAGGAGATTGGAAAAGACTTACTGGGGAACCTGAACAGTTCACAAGGAAAGACATAAAGATATAGACATTGAGTGTTCCCCTATGAAACAATCCAGCCAGGACATGAGAATCCTCCCCTACACTGTCAAAGCTTTCAGCCATCTTAAATAGGAACAAACTACCAAAGACCACCAGGCACCTGAGGAAAACTTCTAATGTAAAGCATGAAAACCAAAATGTACACACAGAAAGAAAAAAAAAAAAAAAACCTAAAACTAAAAATCTTAGAGGAAGAGGAAGTGAATTATGAAATTATGCAAGGAGAAGAAAATGAAAACAAACAAAACAAGATCTATCATTAACAAAGGAATTTTCCATAGAAACAGGACCAATAAGATCTCTCTGTAACACAGAGGGAGGATTTTTTTTTTTTTTTTTTTTTTTTTTTAATAGACAGGGACTCACTAAATTGCTTAAGGTCTTGCTAAATAGCTGAGGCTGGCTTTGAACTGGAAATCCTCTCACCTCAGCCTCCTGAGCAGCTGGGATTACAGGCATGTGTCACCACACCCAGTGAGGGGGAGATTATTACAAGGAATTGATCCACGTCTGAAGTCCTGAGAACAGGACTGGTGGTGCCTACTCCAGTCCAAGCTCAAAGGCAGGAGAAGACGAAGGACCATCAAGGGGAGGAAGTAAATTTTCTCTTGCTTAGCTTTTTTGCTCCATTCAGGCCTTCAATGGATTGAATGAATTCTGACCACATTGGTGAGAGCACTTTGCTTTTTATTAGTCCCCCCTTATCTGTGGGGGATATATTTTAAGACATGCAGTGAATGCCTGAAATCTCAGATAGTACCAGACTATATATATATATATATATATATATATATATATATATATATATATACACTATTTTTTCCTATACCTATATATCTGTGATAAAGTTTAATTTATAATTTAGGCACAGTAAGAGATTAACTTCTAATGAAATATTATACTTAGAATAATATAACAAAATTTATGTGAATATGATTGCCTCAAAATATTGTACTTTGATCTTTTCACTTAAAGGAAGCATTTTAAGGCTTCTCTTTGATGTATCTGAATTACTAGCATTACTACTCTTGCTCTTTGGGGCTGTCATTAAATAAAATAAGAGTTACTTGAACACAAGCACTGTTATATCACCCAAAAAAAAAAAAAAAAAATGAGATCAAGTGCTTGGAAAGTAAAGACAAGATAGCAGAGATTTTTTTTTTTTAAACCTATAGGATTAGAAGATGATGTTGAGGAAATCTCCCAGTGTGTAGAGCACAAGGACAGAGGTAAAAAATAAAAAAGAAAAGATAATCAGAAGACTCATCCAAGATGTCCAAATTCCAAATGACAGAAATTCTAGAAGGAATAAACAGTGAATAATAAATTGAGAAAATCATTAAAGAAATAACTCAAGAAAATTGCCCAAAACTGGAAAGTATGAGTTTAACATTAAATTTATATTAAATTAAAAGATAAAATTATGATCAATTAAATTTTAATTAATTTAACAGGGTCCACCATGAAAAGTTAAAATAAATGTGTACAAGGTATATCACTATGAAATTTTAGAATAATGGGGATGAAGAAAAAAATCCTGCAAATTTCTAGGGAGCAAAACAAAGACCCATGTAAAAGATCAGGGATTGAACTAAAACAGCTTCTGACTTCTCAACAGAAAACTAGAAAGCCATAGAGCACTCTGTCAAAATTTTGGAGTAGGTGCAATGGCACATGCCTGTCATCCCGGATACTCAGGAAGCTGAGGCAGAAGGATCGGCAAGTTCAAGTCCAGCCTCAGCAAGTTAGTGAGGCCCTAAGCAACTTAGCAAGACCGTATCTCAAAATAAAACACAAAAAGGGCTGGGGATGAGGCTCAGTGGGTAAGTGCCTCTGGGTTCAATCCCTGGTACAAAAAAAATATGGGGGGGTGATGGTGGTAAAAATAGTTCTATCTAGAGTAGAACTTCCAACTATTTTTTAAGTATGATAATAAAATAAATACATTTTTAAATGTGACAAAGTTTTCTTGTCATCTGTCTTTCCTTATGAAACTATTAAAGGGTATTACTAAAGCATAATAGTAAACAAAAATAAATAAATAAATAAAAAGGAAGATATAATGTTCAGGAAACTGGAGCTTTATCACAGGAAATGGGTGAAGAGAATCCCAGATCAAATCCCAGATCCGTGCCCCAGTCACGGAAAGCAACAAATACAACTTTTTATTTTTTCCAAGAAGACAAAATGAATAAAGTAATAAGTCTTGAGAAGATATTTGTAAACTAGTGAAGAGTTTGAGGCTAAATTAATAGTAATTACATTAAGAAAAACAACTAAGCAAATGGAGGGGAAGGTGATATTAACTACAGGAAAAACAAATAATAAACACTTAAATGGATTAAAAATCTACCTTATATGAGACAATTTGGTGCAGGTTCAAGAAAATACAGATAATTTTAACAGATAAAATAATTTAGGAAAAGTTCCATATACAGGTAAGAGTAAAATGTGTTATGGTGGCAATTCAAACCAGTTGGGGAAAAGGTAGACTTTCCATAATCATGTTGGTTAGTCATTTCAGTGGTTAGTCATTTAAGTAGGTCTTCCTTACTTCTAGTAACAAAATAAATCCTAGATGGATTTAAATAGAGTAAATAAATAAACCCATAAAGATACTAAAAGAAAACATAGGTAAATAGCATATGAACTGATGTGAAAAAGATCTTTCAATATAAAATCTAACATCTACTATCATAAAGGAAAACACTGATAACTTTGACTTTTATATAAAAATGTAAAGCTTTGGGCTGGGACTATAGCTCAGTGGCAGAGCTCTTGCCTAGAATGCATGAGGCACTGGATTCAATCCTCAGCATCACATAAAAATAAACAAATAAAATTAAAGCATTCTATCCATCTACAACTACAATTTAAAAAAAAAATGTAAGGCATTTCTTTAGGGGAAACTTGTTAAAAAGTCAAAAGACAATCCAGGGATAATATTTACAACACAAATAATAGCTGGAGTTCTTTTCCTTAATATAGAAAGAGCATTAGCAAACCAGTAGGAAAAAGAGCAACAATCTACTTTAAAAAAGAGACTAAGGAATTTGCGTATAAAATAAACAATGCTAATGCTTTATAAATACAGAATGATGAAAGTTGTTTAACCTTGCTTATTATTAAGAAATATAAATTAAAACAAAATGAACTACTATTTCACCTGTAAGATTAGCAAAATTTAAAAACATTATAATTTTCAATGCTGTCAAGAATATAAGAAATTAGGTTTTCTCATACACTTTTAGTGAGAATATAAATTGATATATTATCTTAGGAGAAGATATTGACATATAGTGCACATACCGTTTGGACCAGCAATTTCACTTCTAGAAATTTGTTCTATAAATATGCTTCTTATACACGATTTACTGTGTTAGATTCCTTCAAGATCCCTGTTGTATAACAAGATTCAGGATAAATTCCACAAGGCACAGGTGTGAATTAAAGAACAGACTTTAATGGAGAAATATTAGAGTCAACAGGAGAACGCCTTTGACCCCCATTGGCCTGGATAGGTATGCTGGGACAGGGCAATGTATACACTGCATACATTACTTACATATGTGCAATGTAACTCTGTGCTCCATGGGAGGGACCCTGTCCCCTGAGGGGCTCCTTTCTCTTAGGGAAAGAATTTATCAATTAAGCTAGAGCTTGGACATTGTGCCATCTGGATACAGCGCCAGCCAGAGCCTAGACTTACGGTGAGGCAAATGAGGCCCTCCCAACCTGGGGCAAAATTTAGAAAGTGGCTACCAAAAACCTCAGTAATCAAGATAACTAATATTTTAATGAATTGTTTAAAATAAAAATTCACACAAGACCCAATGTCACTTGTATAGCACTGCTACTAATCCTGTCATTATTCAAAAGTTTGATGCCTATTCAACATGGATATGTTGCATTAATATTGATTTTTAAAATACTGCATTAAGATAAAATTCTATTTATTTTGATTACTGAGAGTTTGGTGCACTCTGAATTTTGCATCCAACCATGCTAGTCTCAGCCTTTTGCATTGGTGACCATGTTGTCTGCTATGCCAGCTGCCAGTGTCTAGATGAGGGAGCCACTAGTTGTGCTGCCAGTCAGTTCAGTTGTGGTCCTGCCCACTGGAACAAGTAAGGGAGGGGCAAGCTATGAGTCCTGGCTGCCTCATTGTCTAGGTTTCCCAGAGGAAGCATTTTCAGACAATCATGTTACCATAAAGATGTTCACTAAAGTAGTATTCATGTAGACAAATATTGAGAATAACTTATGTGGCCATAAGTTGGCAACATTCCTTTTTAAAAATAATTCTATGCATCCTTGAATAAGCAAGATATGAAAGGTGAAAACAGCAATATACAACAATTCATATGGGATGTCTTCCTTTGAGTCTTTTAACCATGCTAGATAATATTAACAATAATTAATTATCTGTGTGTGGAGGGAATATTGGGGATTGAACCCAGAGGCACTTTACCACTGAGCTATATCCCCAGCCCTTTATATATATATATATATATATTTTTTTTTTTTTTTTTGAGATAGGTCTTAATAAGTTGCTGAGGCTGACCTCAAACTTTTTTTTTAAGTTATAGATGGACAGCATACCTTTATTTTACTTGTTTCTTTTTTTTTCTTTCTTTCTTTTTTCTTTTTTAATGTGGTATAGGGAGCTATAGCCACTATCTCATTGAGGAGGTTTTTCTTCCTGCCAAGGATGGTGTAAGCCACCTGAGAACTTAAAGTCTAAAATAATTAGTGAAGAACAAAATACAATGAGTCAGAAATGTATTTCTAAAAGTGCAGCCCTGATAGATCCAGTCCACACAAGAGCTGGAATTAGACAAAGGAAAGATGGCTCCAGTGGTTTATTTAAAGGGGTACATCAAAGGCAGAGATAAGGTTTCAAGGGCAGAGTCTTGCTTGGTGATGTCTTGCAGTCAGCAGGTTGATTGGCATTTTGGCAGGTTACACTCATCTCAGGTGCTGCGTGGGACATGGCAGAGCAGGATAGGAAATCACAATGTGTCAGGGCAGTTAACCAGAGGAAATGTCCACTGGTCATTTCTAGACACCAGATGTTCTTATCCACTAGGCTCAATGTGCTGTGGCCCACACACAGCCCACAAAAGGCTCCCAACAATGTGGTGCTAAGGATTGAACCCAGTGCCTCACACACGCTAGGCAAGCACTCTGCCACTGAGCTACAGTCGCACTCCTGGCCTCAAACTTTTGATCCTCCTGCCTCAGCTTCCTGATTTGCTGGGATTATAGGCGTGAACCACCAAACCCTGCTTATTCTTATTTATAGTAGATAATTATTGATAATAATTTGTTGATATAACAATCATTCAGTGCTTTCTTTGTGCCAGACTCATTTAACCCCCATTAATACTCTATGAAGCAGATAACATTATATTCTCATTTTACAGATAGGAAAACCAAGACCCAGTGAAGTTAGGTAACTCTTCCGAAGTCACCCAACTAACAAATGTAGAAGCCAGAGTTTGAAAACAAACACAAATATTTGTGTATATTTACAAATAGTTTATTGAAAGACATACCCAAAATTCTCATGGTGACTATGTCTGTACCATGGTAGTGAGAGTCTCAAGTCTTTCAGATTGTTTTGAGTTTTCTTTTTACCATTAGGGTTGTCAGATAAAATACAGGACATCCACTTTAATTTGAATTTCAGGCATAAAATAAGTTTTTAGTATGTCCCATGCAATATTTGATACATACTTACAAAAAAATTTTTTATTATGTCTAAAATTCAAATGTAACTAACTAGGTGTCACACATTGGTATTTGCTAAATCTGACAATCCTAGTTTTAATTAATGAATCTTCATTTGGCAAAGCCAGAAGTTCTCTTGGTTCTGCCACAGTGAAGTATCAATTCTCAAGCAATGTGCCATAATCTGATATAGAAGGATTTCCATAGGTGGTCAAATTCAGGTATTGAAGTTACTCCATATAATGGTGACATATAAATTCAGAATCAACTGTCCTGAAGTTCTGTCTTCCATTGATTTTTTTTTTTTTTTTTCCTTTTATACTGAAAAGAAAAGAGCCATCAGTTAGGAGAAAATTCAGGAGAACTCCAAGCTAAGTTTGGCTCTATCTCTGGTATAGAGAGGAATTCACCCTGGACTGGACTAGACACGTTTGTTCCTCAAGCCCCCTACTACAAAAAAGAAAAAAGAAGAAGATGGGGGAAAAAAAATGGTATAGATAATAATTAGTATGTTGGGCCCCTATCTGTGTATTAGATTATTAGAATTTGTGCGTCAGAACTTGAGTAGGGTCTGAATCATCTACTGCCTGGGAAGACTTACAGGCAGCTGGGCTGCACATCACAGATCAGAATACGCGGGTGACTCCTTTACCCGAGGTGGCCCGAGCCTTTTTCGGATTCCGTACTGAATCTGGCTTTCTTGTCCTGAGGCTGATCCTGCTTCATGTCAGTTTCCAGTTGCTTATGGAACCGAAAACCACAAATAGGCCATCCAGGACGTGTGAGCCCCAAGCTGTGCAACCGGGTCACGGCTAAACAAATGCAAGCTCATTGTTAAAGAAGAGGAGCTCCAGGGATGGGAAAGCCCAGCCCCGCGAGGTTGTCTGCCTTCCGGCACTGCGGAGGCCAGCGCTAAGCAAGCGCGCCCCCTGCAGACGCCCGGCGTCATTGCGGAGGAAGACGGCCTTCCCATGGCGCCGCTGCCAGGTTTGTGGATGGCTCCACCACGACCTTCTAAAACCGCCCTTCACCCTGCCTGCAAGGCTACTTGGAGTACAGCATGAGGGGCTTCATCCCAGCGAACAGAAGGAAAGGCAGTGCCCAAGACTTGAACCTGAGCTCTAGAAATAAAACAGGACATTCTCTCATGACTTAAGGTCCTGGGCTGTGGTTACTGTTGACACCTCTAGCTCAGGCTGCTGCATGGGACAAAATGCTGTAGATTAAATTGGCCAGCAGTTCTGACAGAATCAAACTCCTGCTTCATAATGAGGCAGGATAGAAAACTTTTTTTTTTTTTTTTTTTTTTTTTTTTTTTTTTTTAAGGAAAGGTAAACATAAAGGAAAGATAAGAAAATATAATTTTAATTTAAAGCACCATGTATTTTTCCATGCCCATCACCCCCTGAGCCAGGCCTGTCATTCCCAAATTTCTGGAAAATCTGTAAATGTAACGTTACCACAAATTCACCCTTTATGTTAGTAACCTTGCCTTGTGCACTGTTGATTATCCCAGCAATGAATAAAGAAAAGAGAGACGTATTTTAAGAAAACTATGATTTAGGGGACTTTTCAGTGCTATCCATTGTTCAGATAATGGAGACCATGTCAACCCAAGGATTGTTGAGAATGACCAAAAACTGATATCATTCTTGCAGACCTTCCTGTACCCACCATTCACCAAGTTTTCTTCAAAAGAAGAGTCAGGAACCCTTGAAAAAATGAATATCTGTTGAAATGGCCCTCATTCTCTCTTGTGTTCCTTACTTTCCTAAATAAATCTCTGCCTCTACTGACATGTGCTGAAATTCTTTTGTCAATATGTCAAGGATCTCCAACTTGTCCTGAGTTGAGTTCCCCCCTTCTCCGGGAATTCTCAAGACCCTCTTCCAGTGATGTCTTCTCTGGTGACAATATGGATGGCATCAAGTCCCTGGTTAGCAATCCCATGAAATATAGGGGTAGGTGTTCAGTCAAGACAAGGGGAGGCAGGCAAGTAGGCAAATGAACAGAATGATCATGGAGGAAAGGACACTGCCTTGGCCGGGGGTTTGGTCCAAGGTATTTAGTTAGCAGTCATTGTGCTACTGCAGCAGCCCTGTGAGGTTGGCCTTTGCCTACCCTCTACTATACCTGGAAGTAATGGTCCTGTCTATTGCTGAGAGGTAGATTATATTTACTGCTGTCCAGCCTATCAGGGCCAAAAGTATGTTCTCAGAACAATTCATGCTTAATTTGGTAAAAACAATCATTATGGAATCAATTCCTAGGAAATTGTGTAATATACAGCATTTCTGATTCCTTAGCATCTGCTTTGGAAACAACTTCACAGTTAGTGGATTCAAGAATGGGTTTATAAGGGCTGGGGATGTGGCTCAATGGTAGAGCACTCACCTAGCATGTGCGAGGTCCTGGGTTCAATCCTCAGGACCACATAAAAGTAAATAAATAAAATAAAGGCATTGTGTCCAACTACACCTAAAAAATAAATATTAAAAAAGAATGGGTTTATGATCTAAATATAAATGGCCTTTCCAATTTGTTTGTTTCTCCCAAGAAGCAAATAAAGGATGGAATAACTGACCCCTCATTTTTTAGCTGACCCTTCATTTTTCACTAGTTCAGAAATAAGAAGACCTGAAGTTTTATCAACAGGTCCTTTACTCTTGTGATAATTTTCCCCCATCACATAACTCCATGGTGGCAGGACTAAAAGATAAACAAAACTAACAGGATACAGGTAAAAATCTCACAAATAAATGGACAATTCTCCCATATATATATATATATCTGGGATGAAGAACATTCATCACATCTAGTCTACAATAAGTTTGTTTAACCACCTGAAAGGAAAGTTACCACAATACTTGGAGTGACCAAGAGATCTTTGTTGCAGCAGTGCAAAAGAGGAGAAAAAGAGAAAGAGAAGAAAGAGAGAGCAAGGGAGAGCGAAAGCAAGAGAGGGAAACATAGAGAGCAAGAGCAAGAGAGAAGGGCCAGGCAGGAGGGAGTTTTTATAGCCCAAATCTAATGGGGTCTCTGGGTCTGCAAGCTGTCTTGTTGGCACAAGGGGGCTTAAGTGTTCAGCCTTGAATGGGGCGTTGAGTGCTCAGCCTTGAGTGGGGTTGAGTGTTCAGACTTGACACAAACAGGTGATAAAGGACAAGACAGAGGGGGGGTTGAGTGCGTGGGTTATCCTACAGCTGACATTCCTCAGCCTGTCCTGCAGACAACTTAGTTTAGCCTGTCCTGCACCTAACACCACCTACAAAGGGTTCTAATGAATCCAAATAAGGATTTGAATTTTATTTTGATAAAGCACAAGTTAAGGATTGGGGCAAAGAATGGAAAATAATTTTAAATTGGTAAAAACAATAAGTGAACATATAAATCTAATATGAAATTTCCCTGTACATTTGAGGTTTTATACAATGTTAGCAACCAATCTGATGATTACTCACTGGGTAAACTAGAACAGGAATTTATGATTTTATACTTCAGTAGAAAGAGTAAAGTAAAAATGTAACCTCGGGGCTGGGGTTGTGACTCAGTGGTAGAGCGCTTGCCTAGCACATGCAAGGCCCTGGGTTCAATCCTCAGCACCACATAAAAGTAAATAAATAAAGATATTGTGTCTAACTAAAAAATAAATATTAAAAAAAAATGAAATCTCCTTTTAACAAAATAGTGGAAAAACAATGAGCTAATATCCAGGAATCAAATCATGAAGGGGAGAAAGGAGGCCAACAGAATGCTGAATATGACTATAAACATAAATTCAGATCCCCAACTAGCATTAAGAAGTTTTGGAGGGGCTGCGGATGTGGCTCAAGTGGTAGCGTGCTCGTCTGGCATGCATGTGGCCCGGGTTCGATCCTCAGCACCACATACAAACAAAGGTGTTGTGTCTTCCAAAAACTAAGAAATAAAATATTAAAATTCTCTCTCAAAAAAAAAAAAGTTTTGGAGGCTGGGGTTGTAGTTCAGCGGTAGAGTGCTTGCCTAGCACATGTGAGCACCAAGTTCTATCCTCAGCACCACATAAAAATAATAAAGGTATTCTGTCCATCTATAACTAAAAATTTGTTTAAATAAATGAATAAAATAAAGGCATTGTATCCATCTACAACTAAAAATGTTTTTTTTTTTTTTTTTAAAGAGGTCTTTGGTTGAATTTTATTTTTCCTGTTTAGCTTCTCTGATCTTGTTTTCTTTGTTTGTGTGTGTGATAGCTGCTGCTGGTCAAAGTCCAGCCTTCAATAGTGGGTTGTCATTTCCTCCAATGGGAAGCAGCATAATGTACAAGCAGGAGGTAGCACCTCATGCATTAGCTGTGGACACACTGAACACATAAGGACTAGAGGGGACTGTATATGGAGAAGAGCCACATGCAATTAATTCTAATTAAAACCGCTCAATTATATAGTATTTGCAGATCATATGGTCATGAGCTCAACTATATAAGGGTCCAACTAAGTTTGCTATTGGCAAAAGTAATTAATGGGCTAAAACAAATGCAAATAATAATTGATTATTATTTATAAATAATTATTTATAATAATTGTAAAGACCCCAAATAATTGGGCATAATAAAGAAAAAAAATCCACTAGTGTCTTTCAGCAGTTAAAAAAAAAAAAAAAAGGAAGAAGAACATTCATCACATCTAGTCTACAATAAGTTTGTTTAACTGACTTAGCTTGGGAACCTGGGAATTCTGTTCCTGCATGTTCTGACAATGGGTGCCATATGGGGTTACCTCTTTGACAATTAGGAAAGATTGCACAATTCTACCATCTAGGCAAAAGATTAAGTATCTTCCCTGAGAAATCTGACTAGACTAAGAGGGAAAACCTAAAGCATAGTTTTCCCAATGAAGCATGCCAGACAAAGCATCAGACAGCAGATTCCACAACTGATAAGACTTACCCATGATTTCAGAGCATCTCATCAGGCTTTTAGTCTTCCATGCTGAAAAATGAGCCAACAATCACAGAGTATAGCCTCTGATGTGAAAAGCAGAGACAAAAACCAACATGGGGAGAAAAACAGGATAAAACAGAAACTATACAGGAGGGATTAAAACTTCAACAATAGCAAAACAAAACTCCACCTATGTTTGAAATCCCCATAGATATATCACAATGAAACCATAAAATAAGAACAAGATGTTCACTAAAAGATAATAATTATAGGAAAAAGCCTGAATTCTTGGAAATAAAGATGGAAAGAAGAAATGAAAAGCTCCATAAAAAGGATTAAAGATAAAGAGCAGGAAATCTCCCAAATAGAACAAAAAAGGCCAACGTATGGAAATAGGAGAAACAAGGTAAGAAATATAGAAGGCTAATCCAGGTGTTCCAGGAAGAGGGAAAAGAGAAAAATAAGGGGAAAATATTATCTTTTTAAAAAAGAATTTCTTAAAATTTCCCAAACCTTATATACACAAGTTTTCAGATTAAAAATGTCCACTTAGTACCCAACACAAATGGGTGGAAATTAACTCAAATCAAATCACAACATTGTGAAATTTCAGAATCTTAGGGACAAAAAGAAGATTATTTAGGTTTCCAGAGATAGAAAAACAAGTCAAAAATAAAAGATCAGAAATGAGAATGGCTTTAGATTTCTTAATAGAAACACTGTGAGCTAGAACACTATTAGGAAATGCCTTCAAATTTCTAGAGAACAATTATTTCCAACTAGAATTCTATATTCAGACACATTATCAATCAAATGGGAGAGTAGAATGAAGATGTCTATTCCTTGATAATTGCAAGTTCTCAAAAATGCATTTCTCATGCAACTTTTCCTGAGAAGTTATTGGAATATATGCACCACCGAAATGAGATTGCATCCAAGAATTAAGAAGTTAAGAAGACAGGGTATCCAGGAACCATGAGCTACAATTCAGGAGGCTTGGAGAGAATCTATGGGATATGGAGGCAAGAGATTCTAACATGAAAATGAAAAGGGATTTAGAACGTCAGCTGTTAACAGGCAAGACTTTGTGGAGCGTGAAGCTTATGCAATTTGGGGCACTCTTTAAAATTTTTTTTAAAAATCACAAATACAAATTAGGTATGAAAATCAGTGTTATTTAAGCATAAGAAAAGAAATCAAAAACAAATTTTAAAAAATTAAAAGCTGACAGCTACTATGAACATCACAAAATCCAGAAAACTGGAATATTTTTATGAATTCATGGCTTGATTCATGTCTATCAACACATTTTTCCTCTTTGTATTTTTCAGATGCAAACGTTCCCCCCCACACACAGTTTATTATGAAAAATTTCAAACCTATAAAAAAGCTTCAAGAACTTTATAGTAGATACCATATACCTATTAGCTGAGTTCTATACTTAAAATCTTGCTATACTTATTTTATCACAAATTTTTCCACCTATAGTATATACATTAATTACTTTTGTAGGGGAACAAATAGAAGATTGGGCAAAGGCTGGATGTGGAATCATGCCAAGTCCAGGGAGAGGCCATAGTGGAGAACCTTAATCAGGGAGAAGGTCCTGGGTGCCTGGAAGTGTCAGGTGGTACCCAAATATGTCCTTTTCAAAGTCCTGTCCATTCTCCGCCTCTCTTTGCCCCCTTTCTCCACTTACATTATTCCTTTGGTGGAGCAAACTCCCTTGTAGAAATTTAATTTCTCCTTTGGCTATATATAAAATGATTTTGCCAATATATATGAGTAAGGAATTTCATCCAATAGTATTTTAATCACCTAAAATACTGGAAAGAAATAATAAATTCAACAATAAGGTTAAATACATTATGATACATTAATAATATAGAATACTATACAGTCATGAAAACAGTGAAGAATTATTGAGTTCAGAAATCAATGAGTTTCTGGTTTATTCATTCATATCTTCGTTTGTTCTCTGTTGCTATAACAATACCTGAGATTAGGAAATTCATAAAGAAAATATTTATTTCTTACAATTCTGGAACTTGGGAAGTACAAGATGATGGTGCCAGCATTTGGCAAAGGTCTTCTTTCTACATCATAACATGGCAATAGGAACATGTGGCAAAACAGAACAAGTAATGCTAAGTTGGACTGCTCTTCCTTTTCTTATAAAGTTCTCACCAGCTGCCCCTGCTGACAAGATGAGCTGGGTTCAAAAGAGCTGGCTACAACATTAAACTAAGAAAACAGCAAATAAATCATGCAACACATGGACATGAGTTTCTCAGATGGAGGGTAGGACAGCTCTGCAACCTTAAGGGTCAGTTGGGAAAGAGACTGTGCACCCAGAATCTCTTTATTTTTACAGGGGGGACCCACAAAGGAGATTTGGTGTAATATTCTTCACCAAATAAGGCAGGGGGTAAGATTTCAAAAATGGAGTCTTGCTTTGTGATGTCTTGTGGTCAGTAGATTGATTAACATCTTGGCAAGTCACACCCGTCTCAGGTGGTGTGTGGGATCACAGGCAAAGGGAGAGGAAAGGCGCACTTAAATCGCACAGCCCAATCAGCATAATGCCAGACCCATGCCTTCATATAGCTCCAATATGCATAGCTCACACACACAGCCCATGGATGGCCCAAGACATAAAGTCATTTAATGCCAGAGACATTTAATGCCATCAGGAGACCCTTTCACATGACCTCCTCTAATCCTAATTACCTCCTAAAGGCCTCCCTTCTGAATACCATTAGCATATGAATTTGGGGATTAAGTTTTCAACACATAAACGTTTGGGGACACATTCAAACCATGGCAATATATCTAACAAATATTATTGAGCAACTAATATGTTCTGGACACTGTCATAGTAACATGGATACATGTATAAAACAGGGTCCTTGCTTTCATAGAACTCACATTTTAACTATTCATGGAAATATGATAAACTTTATTATCTGAACCAATACCACTCGCAACACAACCATCTAGATATGCTGAATGAAAATATAATAAACATAATATTAAATGCATATTTAAGGTTGAGGATTTTGGTACCATTCTATCATTGTGTGTTCTCATTCTGGAAGCTTATAAGATTCTTTTCTTATTCCTGGTGTTCTAAAATTTCCATATGACATGCCATGATGTTGTTCTACTTAAAACCATTGTGTTGAATATGAATGAGCTCTCTTAGTCTAGAAACTCATGTCCTTCAGTTCTTAAATTTGTTTTTTTCTTTTGGTACTGGGGATGGAACACAGGGACACTCCACCACTGAGCTACATTCCTATTCCTTCTTTATGTTTTGGTTTTGTATTGTTTTTGTGGTGCCGAGGATTGAACCCAGGGCCTTGTGTACATGCGACAAGCACTGTACCAACAGAGCTATGAGACAGGATCTCACTAAGTTGTTGAGGGTCTCACTAAGTCATTGAGGTTGGCCTCAAACTTGAGATCCTTCTGCTTTCGCTTCCTAAACCACTGGGATTATAGAGTGAACCCCTGTACTCAGCTTTCTTGGAATTTTTGCTTGGTGATTTCTACCCATATTTGATTTTCTCTTTCGAACCCTCCTATTATTGGGAGTTTTCACAGTTTAAATTTCTAGAAGTATTTTTTGTTGTTGTTCTTAAATATTTTTTCCCTAGTCCCCCTTTTCTTCTTTCATGGATCTTCAATTTTCTCCTCAAAGAGAAAGTTCTTTCCAACTTTTCTTGTTTCTGTTCCTCCTTTTTCATTTGTTTTAGTTTCTCTTTTGTAGACTTTGCTCAAATATCTCTATTCATCTCTAAGAATGGGTCTCTAGGGGCTGGGGTTGTGGCTCAGTCAGTGGTGGAGCGCTCACCTTGCATGTGCGAGTCCCTGGGTTTGATCCTCAGCATCACATAAAAATAAATAAATAAATAAAATAAAGATTGTGTTCAACTACCCTTAAAAAATAAATATTAAAAAAAAGAATGGGTTTCTAGGAATATGACTGGAAGTTTTGTGCATGGATGGGATGACCTGGCTGTTCCAGTTTATTTAGGTCTCACCCTTCTGGCATATTTTTATTCTTTTGGGGTGGTCAATCTCTCCAGAAAAGACTTTCCCAAACTTCTGCCTGGGAGGTATACGCTTGGCCATGGAGCTAAGGAGATAAGGAGAAATACGGAGGGCTATTTCTATTCAGTAAGTAGACTTTGAACCAGTTCCCTTGTGTGTCCTTAGCTGCCTAGTGTCTTCCGGTCAAAAGACCCCCAAGTGCAGCCTCCCTAAAGGATACACCTCCTGCCATTTTCTAGGCTGGAAATGAGATCTTATTTCTTGCAATATAGACTTTCAAACAATAGTTTTTGCTTTTAGCTTCACCTTTATCCACTTTCAGAGTTACACGGTGCCTCAAGTTTCTAGATCTGTCAGGATGCCATGTATGAATTAGCTTGATTTCGGGTTTCTCTGCTTAGGTTTTGGCATTCTTCAATGGGTAGCAATTGGGGTTATTTTCTCATCCATTCATGTTCACCTTCCAAAATTTCAGTGTTGTCATCTTCTCTCCCGCTCTCCTTTCTTCTTTCTCCCCCGCACCCCCTTTTACTGTCATAAGGTATACTGTCACGCGCCGGCGGTGGAATGTGTGTGGATTGTGTTGCACACAGAAGCCTCTTAAGGGGACAGGCTTGGCTCTGCAGACTCCCTGTCAGGGACAGAACGCACGAAGCACGTGCGCCTCCGCCTCTAGCTCTGCCGAAGATCCCTCACAGCACCTGAGATGGGTGACTCGCCAAGATGCCAATCCATCTGTTGACTACTCCCAAGACATTACGAAGCAAGGCTCCACCCTTGAAACCTTATTCCCTGTCTGACGTCTCCGCTATAAAATAAAGGAACCCGTGGGCTCACGGTCTCTTTTCCAGAGCTCTTACAGCCGTCGCTCCCTCGATCTGAAAAACTTAATGTCTATGTTGTGTGATTTTTGCGCTGCTTTCTTAGCTTAGTGTTGCAGTCAGCTCTTTTAAACCCAGTTCATCTCGTCTGTGCGGGTCGTTGGTGAGAGTATACAATCCACAATGTTTAATTAGAAGTTGAGGCTTAGACTTTAGTGTTCACTTGGAACGGAAGACAAGACCCTGGGTCAAAGCAAACATTGGAATTGAAACTGAGATCTCCTACATAAAGCCAGGGCTTTTGAAAGAATGTAACACTAGTAAAGGGGTGGGGGGGGGAGACAAGGGAAAAAAATCCACAGACTAGCAGAGGAAAATTAGCAGGAAGTCTTTTACCTTGATTTCTGAGTTGGAACAAAGAATTCCCTTAAGAATTTATAGACAGAGATGATGCCACACAATTGAATAAATAAATACTATTAAGGAATTCCTAAGTCAAGAAACCAATATAAAAATTAGTCCTGGGTATTTGATATTCTTAGAGTGCTTAGTCTTCAGTGAATGAAATAATGGTTTGAAGAGTTACTTATCCATATGTCCCAGTCCACAAAGCAAATGTCATCAAACACTCAAGAATCTATATCATATAGATATCAATAAAGTACATAAATTTGGAAACCTAAAATCATACTACATATGTCAAAGAACAAATCACAATAAGATTAGAAAATATTTATAAATGATAATGAAATACCATACACCAAAATTTGTGAGTGCTGTTAAAACTGTATATAATGGGATATGTTATCTTAATAAATCTGTGGGTCTCAATGTTGGTTCTCAGACCAGCGGTATGACCAGGAACTTCAAGAGAAATGCAAATTTCAGACCCTATCCAAGACTCACTGAATCAGAAATCTCTGATTTCTAGGATCTAGAAATCTGTATTTAATAATTTATGCAGCGCTGAGAATCGAATCCAGGGTCTCCCACATGCTAGGCGAGTGCTCTACTGCTGAGCCACAACCCCAGCCCCTAGAAATCTGTATTTTTATCAAGATGAGATACACACTCAAGTTTGGGAAACACTCCCTGAAGTGCACTCATTGAAAAAAGAGAAAGATTAATAGCTTGAACATCCAACTCAAGAATTTTTAAAAAGAACACATTAAAATCAATCTAAAAGTAATACATGGAACAAAAAATAATATTAAGTATAGAAGTTTTCTTTACAATCTACTTTTAGTGGTTTAAATTTGATGTTAGAACCTTCAAGAGACACTGTCTTTGCTTCTAGACTCTGACAATCCCAGTTTTCCTCCAGGTTGACACTAACCGGTAAGTGGATCAGTACAAAGAAGTTGGGCAAAAAGAAACTAATACACAGAAAAATGTTCAAGATGTCTCATTACAGATATCTGGACAGATATGGATATACATTATTTTTCTAGACAGAATCATAGAAAGTGTTAAATGATTGGGGGTGGAGAGAGGTACTTGAGGGTAAGAGGATAAGATGTATTCCCTTTTCAATTTTATTTTATTTATTTATTTATTTATTTATTTGAAGAGAGGGAGAGAGAGAATTTTAATATTTATTTGTTTTTTTAGTTTTCAGCGGACACAACATCTTTGTTTGCATGTGGTGCTGAGGATCGAACCTGGGCCGCACGCATGCCAGACAAGCGCGCTACCGCTTGAGCCACATCCCCAGCCCCCCTTTTCAATTTTAAAAACACTCTTATTGACTTTGAATTTCTGCTTTTATACACATATTACTTTGATTTTTGGGGGGAGGGGCTACCGGGGATTGAACTCAGGGCCATCTGATCACTGAACCACATCCCCAGCCCTATTTTGTGTTTTATTTAGAGACAGGGTCTCACTGAGTTCTTACTAAGTTGCTTAGTGCCTTGCCAATGCTGAGGCTGGCTTTGAACTTGTGATCCTCCCACCTCGGCCTCCTGAGCCACTGGAATTACAGGCATGCGCCACCATGCCCAGCTGATCATATCTTTTCTTTCTTTTTCTTTTTTCTTTTTTTTTTTTTTTTTTGGTACTGGGGGGTTGAACCCAGGGTGCTTTACCACTAAGCCATATCCCAAGTCTTTTTGTTTCAATTTTTTCTTAATATTTTTAGTTGTCGATGGACCATTTATTTATTTATATGTGCTGCTACGAATTGAATCCAGTGCCTCACACATGCTAGGCAAACGCTCTACCACTGAGCCACATCCTCCCAGCCCTACTTAGATTTTTAAAAGTGCTAATTAGCTTAATTGTACTGTGGGGTTAGAAATCATTTTTCTTTTCTTTTTTTTTTTTTAACTTGGGTAATCGGAATAAACCCACACATTTATGACCATCTGATTCTGGAAAAAGGAGCCAAAAACACACACTGGAGAAAAGACAGCCTCTTCAGCAAATAGTACTGGGAAAATTGGACTTCTACCCGTAGGAGATTGAAACTAGATCTCTATCTCTCGCTCTGTACAAAAAATCAATACAAAGCTAGGTGCATGCCTGTAATCCCAGAGGCTGGGAGGCTGGGGCAGGAGGATCACGAGTTCAAAGCCAGCCTTCAGCAACAGCAAGGGGCTATGCAATTTAGTGAGACCCTGTCTCTAAATAAAATATTTAAAAGGGCTGGGAATATGGCTCAGTGGTTGAGTGCCTCTGAGTTCAATCCCCAGTGTACTCTCCCCCCAAAATCAACACAAAATGGATCTAAGGCCTTAATGTAAGACCTGAAACTTTGAAAATATCAGAGAAAAATATAGGGGAAACACTAGAAGATATGATATGCAGGCAATGATTTTCTGAATAGGACTACAATTACTCAGGAAATAATAGCAAGAATTAACAAGTGGAATTCCATCGAATGAAAAAGCTTCTGCACAATAGAGTGAAGAGACAGTCTATAGAATGGGAGAAAATCTTCATCAACTATTCATCTGACACAGGGTTAGTATTCAGAATATATAAAGAACTAAAAATATCCCACACCAAAAGAACAATCTAATTAATAAATGGGCAAGTGAGCTGAACAGATACTTCTCCAAAGAGAAGTGGCCAATAAATATACAAGAAAATGATCAACATCTTTGGTTATCAGGGAAATGCAAATCAAAACTATAATGAGGCCAGGTGGTGCACACCTGTAATCTCAGCTACTCTGGAGATGGAGGCAGGAGGATCACAAGTTGGAGGTCAGCTTCTGAAACTTAGTGAGATCCTGTCCCAAAATAAAAAATAAAAAGAGCTGGGGATATAGCTCAGAGATAGAGTGTTCAATCCCTGGTACTGCAAAAACAAATCAAATCAAATTACGTTAAAAAACAGAAAAGCACATTGAGATTCCATCTCATACCAATCAGGGAATAAAGATTCAAGGGGAAAGGAGAACTTATATTCTGTTGAAGGGAATGTCAGTTAGTATAATCACTATGAAAAACAATATGAAATTGCCTCAAAAAACTAAAAATAGAACAATTCAGCCATACTCCTGGGTATATATCTAAAGAAATCAAAGTCAGCATACTAAAAAAAAAAAAAAAAAAAAGTCAGCATATTACAGAGATACCTGTATACCTATGTTTATCACAGCACTATTACAATAACCAATTCATGGAATCAGTGGATGAATGGATAAAGAAAAATCAGTGGGTTCATGCCCATCAGTGGATGAATGGATAAAGAAAATGTGGTATATATAACCATGGTGTATTATTCAGCCATAAAGAACAAAACCATATTTATTTGCAGGAAAATGGATGGAACTGGAGATTATCATGTTGAGGAAAATAAGTGAGACTCAAAAAGACAAGTATTGTATTTTATTCCATTGGTGAAATCTAGAAAAAAAGTGACATAAGAATAGAAAGTGGACTCTTAAGGAAGGTGAAGGGGGGGTGAGGACAAGAGAGGGCATAGGAAAGGTGGATATGGTCTAAGTACATTATATACATATATGAAATTTGAGTAGTATTCTATATAGTACTAGTAAAATACAACAACATGAACATGTCCCAAACCCGACCTAGGACAGAATTTTTTTTTTTAAATATGTAATTCACAAACTCTGGGAATAAGCACACCTGAAAAAATATGCAAGCAATTTTCTGAAAAACTCTAAAGAGATTGAAGCCTTGTTCTATGAAACTCAGTCACCTAATTGTCAGTCAAGAGTCTAATTACCTTTAACCAAACATAATCTCCTTTTGCGTTTAGTCTAACAATGAGTTTGTATTTCTAGAGAAAGTCCCTATCAAAAGCAAATCTTTAAATTAGCAGGATAGAGTTTTTCCTTTGCAGGATGATTTGTAATGAATCTTTTTTTAGTTGTTGATGGGCCTTTATTTATTTATATGCGGTGCTGAGAATCAAACCCCAGTGCCTCACACACGCGAGGCAAGCACTCTGCCACTGAGCCACAACCCGATCCCCTTGTAATGAATCTTAATAAGTAGCGATAACTAAATTTCTCCCAAATTTTAAAAACCTATCTTAAAACTTTCAAAATCCAGGGAAATACTCACTTTGGCTACTAGTATAAGGGATGAGGGTATGATGAATGACTGGGCAGCAGAACTATGGGAATAGAACGTAACCCATTCATTAATTTGACAAGTATTGAGGGCCTGCCATATGCCAGACTCTGACAAGTGTCTACTGCCAGGCATTGCTCTCGGTGCTAGAGATTCAAAACTGAACAGATGGAACTGCAGGAATAAATGTGCAGTTCCCATATTATCTTGCTCTTCCGACTCTTTCCGTGGGACGGCGCTTCTTTCTTCGCGTGTCTTGTCACGATTCTAGCTAAACGGGAAAGCCCCACCCCGTTTCCCGCCCTTTCCCCGTGTCCTCCTGGGACTACAGCTCCCATAATGCTCTCGTGGTGCACTCTTATAAGGGCGCCACCTCTCTCCCGTGCCAGGGACGACTACAGTACCCAGAATGCTTTGCTTCCCCTCCCGGGTGTTTTTGCCCCTTTCCTGGTGTGGGACGCGGTAGTGGCTGGCGGCAGTGCCAGGCCTGGGGTTGCCTGTGTCCTTCCCCGGGTCACAGACGAGGCAGTGACTTGACTCCTGGGCGCTGAGCCCGAGAGCGAGCACAGGCGACCGCCTTCCGTCCCGTCGGTTCTCGTCCTCCTTTGCTCCTTGTCCTGCTCTATCTGTGGCTGCCTGGACGGCCTGGGACTGATTGCCTGGAGTAGGGGTGACTGTCGCTGCTGCCGGGGCTAAGGCGAGGTTGCGGCCCTCGGACGGCTGTAGCGGCGGTAGTGCTAGGGAGGAGGAGAGAAGATGGCGTCGGAGCTGGAGCCCGAGGTGCAGGCCATCGACCGCAGTTTGCTGGAATGTTCCGCTGAGGAAACCGCGGGGGTGAGTGCTGGAGCCGGGTGGGTACGTTCTGCCCTCCCAGGCCGCGCCCCGGGGGAGGAACCGACTGCTAGAGGTCCCGGGGCCGCCGGGCACTGACTTGGGATAACCAGCGGCCTGGTTCTGGAGAGGCCACGAATCCTGCTTCTGTCCCCGGCAGTCCCCCGAGCTCTCCTGTGCCCCAACCATCTTTACATTCCCCTTCTGTCCTGCGAACCCACAGGGCTTCCATTATTCTTCCTTCCCGGCGCACTCCATTAAGTCTCCAACGCATGGGCCTTTGCCCTTTATACTAGCTCTTCCTAGTGCTGGGTATAATCGCTCTATCTTGTGGCCTTGATTTCCTGGTCCTGGGATAAGGGGAGCAGTACCTCCTCCACCGACGCATGCTTCCCTAACCAAGCCCCAACTTTGTTTTTATGACAGCCCCAGGCACCAAGGATGCAAATGCTGCTCCTCATTTCCCCCTTCAGTGCTTTTTTTTTTTTTGCACGGATTCAATTATTGCAACGTTGGTGCACATGTTGAAAGTGTTGTCTCCACCCGTGTACTGAACATGAGAAAGTAGTAGTGGAGGCTGGGAGAATTAAAAAAACAAAAAACAAAAAAACCAACAAGTAGGAGTTGGGAAAAGTTGGATGGAGAACAAATGTTATATAATTTTGAAAGACCAGATTTGGCCTACCAATACAAGATAATAGTCTGAGTTGGTTACTATAGTAGGAGCGGTTAGGCCCCAATCTTAAACCATTTAAACTCAGTATGAGAAGTGTAATATGAATATGCTAGTATAGTAGCAGAGTTGTAAAATGATTAATAAACTCAATGGCATCCTTCCTCTATAAGGATAGGGAACCAGTTAGAACAGATTTTCCACAGTGATTATCAAATGGGCCAAAACAACTTGGGCTCCACTTCCGAGGCCTCCAATTTAAAAAGCTGGTAGGAATGTTAGGAAAATTTGGTGGGGAGGGTGCTCTGTGGAGTCCTTTGGTCAGTGAATAGTTATTTTGAGTGAATTAGTGAGAGCACCAAAGACTAGGTGGAAGTAAATGACAGGAGTAGAGGTAAAAAGTTTAAAGAAATACTTTGTTGAATTATGAGTCTGCATGTTTTAAACTTTTTAGTCTCATTTACTATCTACTTCATTATTACCCAACTCAAAGAGTTTCGGCCTCCATCTGTCTTTCATTAATCAAAGAGATTTGAAAAAGAAAATGAAAGTGGTGTTAAAAGTAAGCAGGAAAATAATAAAAAGCTCTTCACTATCTATGTCTCTTCTAATTAATACCTATTTTTTTTTCTCATATTGTTCCCCCTCCACCAGCACCAATTTTATGTCTGTTGGTGCAGACTGCATCTTCCATTATCCCTATTCTAAAAGTGTAGGCTACCAGGTGATTAGAGGTCTCCAGATTGTTTAGGGAGCCAGCTATAAAGCCAGTACTGGAAGCCAGTGCTCTGTTTTTATGCAGTGAAATTCTCAAGCAGTTATAGTGGGGAAAACTAAGGGAAATGCAACAAAACATTAATTTATACTTAATTTGAGTCTGTGAAGATCACAATATGAGCTATATTTTACTTTTTGCTCTCTTTACTCTCATGTGACTTTCAAAATGGTTTTACCTATTTAAAAAGTGTAGTCTGAAGGCCAACAAAATTCCTTTAAATAAAGAAGATGGAAACAAATATTAAAGATATAATATTCCTCCAGCTATATAACCTTAGCCTGGCATTATTTTGTGAGGACTTACTGTCTGTATTTAGTTAAAACACCCAATACTTAAAGCCATTCTTTAGCTTAGGTTCTAGCACAGCCCTGTGTCACAAGTGGAAATATACTGATAACATTCTTTGTTATTGAAAGTAAATTTTAGAGAATATAAAAAAAAAATAGTGAAAGTGCTTCCTATAGGCTTTCGACCTCTATTATTGATAATTTATTAGGATCACTTCCATTTAAAATTACCTAGTGCTTGTTGATCTTTACTGCAGTTTTTTAATCACTGTTTTCTTCTCTTAAGAGGGAAAAAGACTTTGTGATCCCATCTATTCCACCTATTGTGCTTCACAAAAGCATTTACTCTAGTTATTTTGAGTGAATTGGTGAGGACACCAAAGTGCAGATGGACAATAATAATATCCTAACATTACAGTGGCCCTCAGAAGAGACCTAGTTTCTTTTTCTTGGTGAATTCTATTACAGTCTGACTTTCCCAGCACTTCTTGACTCTGTCTACATTTCATGTCACATATTGATTATAGTGTATTTCATTGAATGATTATGATTTAAGAAGTATACATATTTTATTTCTCCCCAAGTATAAAAGAAATACAGAGGCTGGGGTTGTAGTTCAGTGGTAGAGCGCTTGCCTAGCAAATGTGAGGCACTGGGTTCAATACTCAGCACAACATAAAAATAAATAAAAAACTATTGTGTCCAACTACAACTAAGGAAAAAATATTAAAAAAAAAGAAATATAAATTCATTTTAGGAGTTTTATGTAGAATATTATGTCTTGCCAGGCAGGGTGGCAAATGCTACTAATCCTAGTGACTTGGGAAACTGAGGTAGGAAGATCACAAGTTTGAGGCCAGCCTGGGCAACTTAATGAGACTGTCTCAAAATAAAAAGTAGAAAAGGCTGGAGATGTACCTCACTGGTAGAGTACCCCCTGCATTTAATCTCCTGTACCACAAAAAACTATCAGTTATTTTTGGCTTTAAAAATTTAAGCAGTTTTACTGTATAATTCACATACTGTTCAAATCTATTCAGGGGTTTTTAGTGTATTCATAGAGTAGTATAACCATCACCACAATCAATTTTAGAATATTTTTATCATCCCCCCTCAAAAAAATAAATCATGTAGTCTACACTCCCAAACTCTAAGCAACTACTAATAGATTTATAGTAGATTTGTCCATTCTTGACATTTCATAATAATGAAATAATGCAGTGTATATGTGTGTGTGTGTGTGTGTATAGTGTGGGTGTGAGAGAGAGCATGAGAGTGGCTTTTCTTTTTTTTTTCAAATATTTATTTTTTAGTTGTAGTTGGACACAATACCTTTACTTTATTTATTTTTATGTGGTGCCGAGAATCGAACCCAGGGCCTTTGACATGGTAGGCGAGTGCTCTATTGCTGAGCCACAACCCCAGCGCCCCACCACTCTTTAATATTTATTTTTTAGTTGTAGTTGGACACAATACCTTTATTTATTTTTATGTGGCTGACTTTTCTTTTAGCAAAATGTTTTTAAATCTGTCCATGTTGTAGCATGTATTAATACTTCATTCCTTTATATTGCTAAATAATATTCTGTTTTATGAAATGTACCAAATTTATCCATTCATTAAATTATAGATATTTGGGTTGTTTCCATTGGTGCTATTTGAAACATGATGCTATGAAAATTTATGTTAAAATTAAAAAAAAAATTTTGTGGAATTATTTTAGTTTCTTTTGGCTGTATACCTACCAATGGAATTGCTGGGTCATATGATAATTACTCTTTTGAGGAACTGCCACTGTTTTCCAAAGCGGCTGCATCAATTTACATTCCTACCAGCAATGTGTGCAGGTTCCAATTTCTCCACATCCTTGCCAACATTTGTCTGTTTTTTATTATAACCATTCTATTGAATGTGAAGTGCTTTCTTGTTGTGCATTTTCCTCAAAACTCATGATGTTGAGCATATTTTTGTGAGGTTATTAGCCATTTTCCTGATTTTCTTTACTCATTTTTAAGTTAGGCTTTTTGTCTTTCATTATTGAGTTTCTGTATTAATTATTTTTAGCTGTAAATACTCTTCTTCATTTTTAGATTTCTTAATATAACTTATTCAAAATTTTTCTCTTTTTTTGATATTTATTTTTTAGCTGTAAATGGATACAACACAATGCCTTTATTTTTATGTGGTGCTGAGGATCGAACCCAAGTCCTGCTGAGTCCCACCCGTGCTAGGCGAGCATTCTACCGCTGAGCCACAATCCCAGCCCTCAAATTTTTTCTTAATATTGTCCCCAAAATTTCATAGGAGTACTATGATTGTTGTCATTAACTTCCATGTTGCTTATCCTTGTTTGAAAACAAAATCAAATACGGTTAAAGGATACAATTTTAATAGGTGATAGAATAATAATTAGATACCATAATAAAAAGGCTAACCCCTAGGGATTCTTTCATTTTTGTGTTTGTTGTACTTGCTCTCTCTAAGGCTTAACATTAACGTTCAGTAAAAGGAAGGCTTCTGGAAACAGTCATAACATGTTTACTTTAATGGAATGAGTTGACAGTTTCCTTACTTCCCTATAGGGGACTTAGAAGAAAGCAAATGTTTATTAGTCTTGTGCACTTGGATGTGACAGCTGCAGGTTATCTGAAAGACAAATTAAAATGTAGCCAAATTAGAAATCTTAATTTTTCCTGCCGAAGAAACAGTTAGCCTATGTTAGTGAGAACTAATATGAAAAGCTATAGATTTTATTCTTTGGAGCAATGTGTGAGCCATTATTCTGAAAGTCAGTTGTAAATTATTCCTTATATATGAAATATGTAAGTTTAATCAGGTGAGGGTGCTTGTAATATGGCTCAGATCTGTTATATGTTTTTTAATTTTTCACATAATAGTAGTAAACTTTCTAAGACAGGGAGCATATACCTTTGTTTCTTGAGCCAGGTTTTTAATAATTTATAATAATAAGGGATAGAACTGTGGCTCAGCGGTAGAGTGCTTGCCTAGCACATGTGAGGCTCTGGGTTCAATCCTCAGAACCACATTAAAAAAGATAAAATAAAGGTATTAAAAATAATATATATAATATTATATTTAAAGTGAAATTTTTTTTACTGTGTTTTATGTAAGGTAGCTATTCTTTTTTTTTTTTTTTAAACCAGGAGCTAATATTTGCTTCTAAATTTTTTATTGAAGAAATCTTTGAACAAATTTGACCGCTCTTATAGCCACAAGATACCATAATTTACTTTTGGGAGCATTTTAGTCTCCTTGGATTAAAATTCTATGAAGTTTTAGGGGAAATAGATACATAAAATTATAAGGAAAATAAAAATTATATTTTTAATAAAACCTGTCATTGTATTGTAAATCAAAATTGAATTCTTTCAGGGCTGGGGTTGTGGCTCTGTGGTAGAGCACTCGCCTTGCACGTGGGAGACCCTGGGTTCGATCCTCAGCACCTAAAAATAAATAAGTGAAATAAAAGTAAAAAAAAAAAAATTGCATTCTTTCAGACATTGCTTAATATTTCATTCATAAAGAATAAATTGTGTAGGATAATTTGATCACTTGTATTCATATTTTGGTTTGGTGACAATGGGTATAAAATTGGGTTTATTCTTGGATGTGACCAACAGAAGTATCTCTTAGCTCAGTAAGATTCTAAGTTTGCTTGTTGATAACTCTTTGCCTTATACTTTTTTTAAGAAAAAACTTATTTTTTAAAAATAATTCTTGGGTTTTAAATGTATGTGATTGCGGGTGGGAGAGAGAGTGAGAAATATGGATTTGGAGCCACTTTATAAAGGCAGCGGATCCTTAGAATTTTGGGATTCTATCTCCCAAGAAATGCTGTTGTTTTAAAAGTGATTTAATTTCTTTTCCTACTTGCGTAAACACAAAAGCTAGTAGAGTTTGGGACAGTGTTTGGAAAGTACAATTTCACTTTAGGGGTGAAAAGTGTTTTCAGATGAATGCTTCCATACAGTCCCTTAATGAACAAAATTTTTAGTAAAAGTTCTCTGAAAACATGAAATTGATTAGAAAATTAATATATATTACCTCATGAATATTTTATTTATTTATTTATTTATGTAGCATCAAACTACACGAGTTTAATATAGTGAAAACACACACACTCTTCCAAGTACACAAACAATTTCTTAGCAAATTATTTAGCAGTTGAAATGACAGTGCCACCACTTCTAGGTTCTTGTCTTAGTCCTGTAGGACTTTGTCTTAGACCTTTTGTGCTGCCTACAGAATATCTGAAACTGGATCATTTATAAAGAACAGAGATGTGTTTCTTTCATTTCTGGAGACTGGGAAGTGTTAAGATGGAGAGGCCCATATCTGGCAAGGCCTTAGTGCATGGCCAGACTCATTCTTTTTTCAGGAATCCACTCAAGATAACTAACCCATACTGTGATAATGACAAAATTAATTCATCTATGAATGCAGAGCCCTCATCACCGAATCACTTCTTTTTTAAAAAAAAAAAAATTGTTCTTTTTAGTTATATATGACAGTAGAATCTATTTTGATATATTAATACAAGCATGGAATATATCTTATTTTAATAAGATCCCAGTCCTCATGAATATTTTGAATCTTTCTTTGTATGTTTTTAGAAGGAAGGAGGCTGAAGATAATGCAAATAATAGTTAAAGCAAAAATGTCATGTTGATTTCATCTGGTGTTAGTTATCACTTGTACATAATTTTTTTAACCAAATGTAATTGGAATTTAGGTAATCCATAGGCAAACATTGGATCTATGAATTGTGTTAGCAGTTCAAATAACTACATTTTAGTAGAAGTGAGTCATTTTATTTCATGTTTTCTGATTTAAAATTTTTACTTGGCTTAGAGCCAAAATGACTTATAAATTACACAAAGCAGAATGGAGAGCAAATAAGCATCAACACAGTTGGCAGAGGAGATCGGGGATAAATGACAGAATAAAGGGAAAGGAAAGGAAGTGGTTTGAAGGATGCCTTATCTAGGGCTTATTTGGTTTAGTTTTTAGAGACATATCTGATCAATACTGCAGGCATGGATTTTTACTTTCTCTGTTTATATTAAAGCCACATGAAGCATCTTTCTGGAATGTTAGTGTTATGTGACAATAAATTGTATAAACATATTTACAGTCATTCACTTAACAGTTTTGCTAAATGCTCATGGAGGCCAGGCTCTATTTTAGACCTGGGGTCATGGGGAAAGGAGGTAGGGATGGGAAATGGGCTGAGAAGATGAGTTATAGGATGTGAAATAAATTGAGATCTGAAGAATGAGTAGAAAATAGCTTTGTAAAGCAGAGAGGGAGAGGAGTAAGACAGGGCAGGAGAAGACTGAGATAGAGCGAAAACAAAGGACTTTGTTAGGCATGTCGGGATTTTTGACTCAATCTTAAATGTAACTGGGAAGCTGAATGACAGAATCAAATTGGTATTTTGAAAAAATTACGGTGGTAGTAAGGTTAGAAAATTAACTGCAGGAGAACAAGGCTAGTGGGATATTGTTGTACTATTCCTGTGGATGAAGACAAGGGGTTTGGACTAGGATATAGTAGAGGTGGGAGCTGTGAAGAAACAGAATCAAGAGATATTTGGGAAGCCTAGTAGTTAACAAGACAGGATGATTGTTTGGATATAGAGGTGAGAACTTAGGAAGATTTTCAGGTTTTTCTGGTTTGGATATCTTGGTAGATGCTAAATTAGGGAAATGGGGAAGAATAACAGATTTTGGTGAGGGAAGGGGGTATTATGAGTTTAATTTTGGATATATTGAGTTGGTGCCTGTATAATATCTAAGTTTAATTGTAATAGGGTGGTTTGTGTGTGTGTGGGGGAGGGGTTTTTTTGTTTGGTTGGTTGGTTTTAGAAGTGAGAGCAGGTTGATCATGTTTTTATAGAGAGAGGTTGATAAGGAAAAGAAGGCATAATTGATAGAACAAAGATGTTTGGGGACGATTTTTATATGTACTTTTTTTTTTTTTTTTTTGTATTTTTTGGTACTGGGGATTGAAAACAGGGGCCCTTAACCACTGAGCCATGTCCTCAGCTCCCACCCCCTTTTAAAAAAATTTTTTGAGACAGGTTCTTGCTAAGTTGCTGGAGCTGGCCTCAAATGTAAGATCCTCCTGCCTCAGCCTCCTGAGTCATTGGAATTACAGGCATGCGCTGCCACACCCAGCTTATAAACTTGTTTATTAATCAGTGAGAAATATAACTTGTGTATTGGCTATTCATGTTCACTACATGCTCTTCCTGTAAGCAAATTGACATGAGAATCCATACCGCAGAATAACATTTGAGCAAAGTATTAGAGAAGAAAAGAAGTCAGATGTACTTTATGATTAGTGTCATGTAAGAATTTCTTGTGTTTATTTTTGTATTCTTCCTATAGAATTTTTTTTCAAGAGTCATTTTAAGGGCAGGGGTTGCATCTCAGTGGTGGAGTGCTTGCCTTGCACATGTGAGGCACTAGGTTTGATTCTCAGCACCACATATAAATAAAGGTATTGAATTTAAAGGGGCTGGGGATGTGGCTCAAGCCGTAGCGCACTCTCCTGGCATGCATGCGGCCCGGGTTCGATCCTCAGCACCACATACAAAGATGTTGTGTCCGCCAAAAACTGAAAAATAAATATTGAAATTCTCATATTCTCTCTCTCTCTCTTTAAAAAAAAAAAGGTATTGGATTTAAAAAGTCATTTTTAAACAAAGGGTTTGCTTTATTTTAATTTTACTTAGACTTTGAAGTAGAATTCGAAAACACTTGGCATTTTAATAGATTGTTTCTAATATACATTGATGAGTGTTATAAATAAGATTTATTATTTTTGTACCCGAAAGAGAGTTGGGTGTAATTGTTCGAATTAGCAGTTTATTGACATTGTTTATTTTGTTCTCTTTTTTTAAAGAAATGGCTTCAAGCAACTGACCTCACTAGTGAAGTATACCAGCATTTAGCCCACTATGTACCCAAAATATACTGCAGAGGACCCAACCCTTTTCCACAGAAAGAAGACATGCTGGCACAGCATGTTTTGTTGGGACCAATGGAATGGTATCTCTGTGGTGAAGATCCTGCATTTGGATTTCCAAAACTTGAACAAGCAAACAAACCTTCTCATCTTTGTGGTCGAGTTTTTAAAGTAGGAGAGCCTACCTACTCTTGCAGGTAAAATATGATAATTTTCTTCCAGAAGACTTGTTTTTACTTTGCTACTTCTTTTTTCCTGAAACCTTAAAATTTGTATTTTGAAATTTAAAATATAATATGTACATTTACAAGTCCATACCAGATACCTATTGTTTAATAAATAATTATAAACATATTCACATAATTATTTTTCAGATCAAGAACCAGATTGTTAACCAGCATTCCAAAAGTCCTCTGTATGCTTTCTTCCTCCTCCAGAATTAACTGCTATCTTCACTCTTGCAGTAATTACTTCCTTAATTTTCTTAATATTTTTAGTTACAATGGTTTCTTTTTTATGTTCAAATTGTTCTAAATTTGGCTAGTGGGAGCCCCACCGTACTCGCTTCTTTGTCCTTTTCATGTCTCCATTCATTTTTTGTGTGCTTTTTTCCTTTCTGGCACAATAATATGTCCATAGCTCACTTTGTACTTAATTCTGACCCATATGTAATGTCAGGCATCTCTCCAAGGAATTTCCTTTTGGTTAGGAATAAACTAAGACTTTGGTGTTATATGTACGTACTGCTACAAAAAAGATTTCACTTAAAAAAAAAAATGCCAAAAATTGAATATACAAGGGTAGAAAAAAACCAAAATGCCGTGTCCCCTTTTTAAGTATCTATTCCTGTTTTCCAGAACTAATCATTGTTAACTGTCTTATGTATCCTAGAAATTTTCTGTGTACATATCAACCCATGTATGTGGCTATCTTAACACATACACACAAAAGAGTGATACATGTGTTAGGCTAAATTTTTCTTTCTCTGTTTGATAAAAGCCTGACATCTTTCCATTTGGCTTATAATATTTAGCTAGATAATATCCCATTATGTGGATGATTGACCACAGAAATTATGTGTTTCAGCCCTATCATGTGGCATGTGATTTTGTTCTTTGACTGCTGATGCTGATTCTTGGGTTAAGGAGATGTCTACAAGACTTCACTATAAATTTAATTTTTCCCTATGTAATCAATAAGTATTTTGTGGAAATGGACTCTTTTTTAAATATTTCTTTTTATTGTAGTTGGACACGACACCTTTATTTTATGTATTTATTTTTATGTGGTGCTGAGGATCGAAACCAGTGCCTCACATGTGCTAGACAAGTGCTCCACTGCCGACCCCCAGCCCCAGGAATGTACTTTGTGACTAGTAAATACCTTCTTCCATTCCAAACTTTCAGGGTTTTTTTTTTTTTTGGCAATGCTTGGGATCAGATCTGCAATTTACTTATTTACAGTATCTATTCATGCAGTCCCATTATTCTTAAGCTTAAATTGTCCTAGATTTGGCCAGTAGGAGCACTTTTATGCTGTCTTTGTTGTTTTTCATAACCCCATTATACTTTGAGCTTTTCTTTCTTTCTGGCACAATATCGCAACCTAGACACATCTTGGGTTTTTTTGCTTTCCAAGTCCTCAAATCAACCATTTTGCAAAAAGCCTGGTTCCTTTTAGTGGACAGTGATTTTTAGAAGTAAGATGATAGTTGTGCTTGTTGCTATGGGGATGTCACTACTCATAGGCCCTCTCAATGGACCTACATTTATTTTTTATGTATCTATATATACATATTAAAATAAATATTTAAAACCATGTATTTATAGTGATCTCTCTAGTTCTAATCCAACATTGCAGGTTCTTCATACTATGTTTTCTCCCCTTGTATATTTGTAACTTCTCCTACCTCCTATTAGGGTAGATCCATAATAAGACTTTGCTCCAGTATGCATAGTTCTTACTCCAAGACATGATCTTTCTGTTGTCTTAGCTAGATATATATCTTGACTAGAACTCCAAAGCCCTCCAGTCCTGCTTGTTAGACTTCAGGTATCTTTTTGGTACTATCAATTCCACAATAGCCATTCTCTGGGAAACCTGAATCATCTAGCCCAACCCTCAACCAAATACTTACTTACCGTTGATTCCACATAGACTTCTGTCCTTACCTACCTTTCCCCATTTTGATCCCATTCCACCTGTCTGGTCCCCTGACTCAGAGTTGAGCTATTTTATCTGTGTCAAAGTCTGATTTAGTCTCAGCCCATGAGGTCTTTTTGCTGTGTGCAGACATTAATTAGCTCTCTATATCATAGGTACAGGTGGAAAATTACCTTCTCAGTAAAAGTCAGGGCCATCCTGGATATCACTTTATGAATTTCCCTCCTCTTAGTTATTATAGTCTTGTGCTGCCTCATGTATTTTGTCTTAGTTATGATTGTTTGTAGTGGGTGATGGCGTGGGGAGTAGCTTATTACCAATTGTTCTGTCATATCCAGAAGAGGAAGTTCTGACTTCATTTCAACAAATGGAAATTGCTTATGCTTCCTGAGCATCTTCTAAACATCAGATTTAACACTAATTATTTGGTATGCAGTCATGCTTAATCTTTCCATATCCTCCAAAATAATTAATGTTTTTGAGGAAACTGAGGCTCAGAGTGGTTAAGTGACTTACCTGCAGTCATAAAACCTGAAAAGAGGTCTCTTGATATGAAGGAAATTGCGAACTCAAACTCAGTTGTTATTTCTGCTGGTATATACTCTCAAAATATGGAGATTTCTCCCCACAAGCAAGCAGGCATGCTATAATTTCTGCAGCAGTGAACACCAGCTATGCATCCTCTAATGTAATTCACTTCTGACACTTCCCAGAAATAAAGTCAGATCCTCTCTTACGAACCTCTTGCCACTTCATGTTTTTCCTTGGGATTCTTTTAACCTTATGCTCAATATTCAGGAATTCTGTTAGTCCCAGGAATCCCATATATGTCTGTTGGTGAGTCAGTCCTTGAGGAGAGACCTACCAGACTGCTCCCTACTTCAGATGCCAGGCATGATTTTGGATCCTCCAAAACTTCTGACCAACTGGCTACCAGTGGGTGTTCACATGACTCTTTGCTTGGGTTCAATAAATTTTCTAGAGTATCTCACAGAACTCCAACACATTTACTGATTTATTATAAAAGATATTACAAAGGTTACAAATGAAGAGGTGTTTAGGGCAAGATGTGCAGAAGCTGTCCTCTGTGGATATGTACTTCCAAGTGTTCAGCTATCTGGAAAGCTTCTACACTGTCCTTTTGGGTTTTTTAGAAATTTCGTTGAATAAGCATGATTAAAGCATGGACAACCTTGCAGAAATGTGATTGGACAAAAAGGGGTTTTATTTAATGCTAATAATAGACTGGTGGGGGGGCACCAGCAAAGCTTGTCTCTTCAGATTCTTCTTGGCCCCTGTGTAGCATTCCTTCCTCCCAGATATAAGGCAGGACACCTCTAGAATGGGGGACTTAGGATCTATTATCAGAGAATTTCTTTATAGCCAGCTCCAAGACAGAAAGACAGAAGAAGATTAGAGTGTATTTTTAGTTTCTGTGACCCAGTTTGGGGAAGAAAAAAAGAGCAGTTGAAAGGAGGGCAGGAGACCTTACGTACCCTAACATTATTTAAGTCACTTAGGAAATAACAAGATCTGTGGTAGTGATGAACTAGGAACCATGGATAAAAACCAAAACTTGTATGTCATAATATCACAACAGGCTTCTCTGACTCTAAAATCCATGTTCTTTTCACTTTACCTCTTTTATTTTCAGATATTGGTCATTGTGAATTTTTTACTCATACACAGTAAGATGAGAAGAATGGACTGAATTTTTCTTGCAACTAAACTTAATTTTTAGAAATGTCCTCTGTTAAAAATGTGATGACAACCAGAAAAAAAAAAAATTAGCCTTTTCTTTGACTTTTCTACTGGTTGGGCACTGCTGTATAGTACCATTCTGATTCTTAAAATCAAGTTGTATTGCAATACTGACTTCTGTACCAAAAGTATATGCAAAGAATATTAAATAAAAATCATATTTGGGCTGTAGAAAGAGATGTTGGTGACTCATAATCATGGACTTGTCCTGAATCCTTCTCTTAAATTATCCCCAGTTAGACTAGTCTATAATTTGCTATTTCCCAGTTGCAGAAGTGTAGTATATGTAAAGTGCTTCAAACATGTTAGGTACTCAGCAAGTATTTGTTGAGCAATGTCTGTTTTGTTATTAGAAGTACAGGGCACAGTTTTAAAAGATGTTATTTTGCAGTTCCTAGTTTAAATTGATTTAGTATTTCTATTAGTTGTACATTTCCATGCTTGTTCAATGGCAATGTTATATTTACATGTAAACCAGCTATTTTTTAGGTTGTTATTTGTAATTACATACAGGGAAATCTTCACTATTGTGGCTTTTACAACTTAATACTTTAGCTCTTGATCCCAGCCAGTTAATAAGACAGCTATTGCTATAGTGAGCAGAATATTAATCTCTCTTAGGAACATATTGTCACTTCATTTTTTTGAGGGGGACTTTCTTAACCTTAGGTTCAGTATTCAGGAATTTTGCTAGTCCCATATGTTTCTGTGGGTTCATCCTAGAGAAGAGATTGGGTGTAGGGAGAACTTACTATTTGATTGCTTCACAGAGTAACCTTGATAAAATTAGCCGAGTCTTGGGATCTTCCAGAAGTAAGAAGAAACTCATTTTCAACAGCAGTAGTAAAATAGGTTTTTGGGAGTTTAGAGAAGAGTTGAGTGAATGGCAGAAAGAGGAATAGGTTTATTCCCTCAGTGAAAAAGATATATCACAGTGAACTTTTTGCTTATAATTAAAGCTTAACTATACCTCAAGAATTGGTGGGTGAAACTGAGTCAGAGATGGTCTCAATAGATTTTTCTTGTATTAGATGTTTGGGGATTTGAACCTAGATATGTCATTCTGGGGTTTCTCTGAGATACAAACTAATTTCACTGGAATCTGAAAATTGGGTAATCTATACCATTCTAGGCCTTTTTTTTTTTTTTTTTTTTTTTGTACTGGAATTGAAGCCAGGGGTGCTTATCCACTGAGCCAAAGTCCCAGCCCTTTTTTGTATTTTATTTTGAGACAGGATTTCACTGAGTTGCTTAGGGCCTCACTAAATTGGTGAGGCTGGCTTTGAACTCTGAATCCTCTTGACTTAGCCTCATGAGCTGCCGGGATTATAGGCACGTGCCACCTTGCCTGGCTAGACTATGTAGAGGAAGCATATAGTGTGTGTGTATGTGTGTGTGTGTGTGTGTGTGTGTGTGTGTATTTATATATATTTATTTTTATATTTATATTTACATATGATATATAAAAATCAATGAAAAGGAAGACACTAAGGGCAGGGAAATGCCTCATGAAGTGAGGAAAAAATTTCACATTCAAGACTTTACTAAGGATAGAGAAAGGAAAGAATAACCTTAGCCACTAGGCAAAAATGCATTGTTTATAAGTCAAAAGGTACAAAAGTATTTAACATAAGAAGTATTGTCCTCTTCCTCATTTCTTAATTTCCCTGTTCCCTTTTGTTTCTATTTTTATTTTTTTAGTTGTAGATGGACACAATACCTTTATTTTATTTGTTTATTTTTATTGGTGCTGGGGATTAAACCCAGTGCCTTGTGCAGTTGCTTTACCACTGAGCCACAACCCTGGCCCCTGTTCCCTTATCTTGAAGAGAGGGTTTTGCTAAATTTCCCAGATCAGCCTTGAACTTGTGATCCTCCTGCTCTGGTCTCAGTAGCAGCTAGGGTTACAGGTGTATGCTCCCATACCTGGCTAGAAAATCTTATATATATATATATATATATATATATATATATATATATATATATATATATATATATTTAAACACAAACAGAAGTATATCTGTCAAATGAGTTCCTAGAAATGTAATTTATTTGCTTAAGGATGCATGCATTTATTTCCTTTTAGTCAAAAGAAAAAAAAAAAAAAAGAAAGAAAGAAAAATTTTTTAAAATCCCAAACTCTTTTAAAATGGAAAAAGCATGTACAAGTTGAGGAAGGGGTGGTGATAGTTGTGGGAAAATGGAAAATTCTATGGGTTTGAGGTGAAAGATTGGAAAACCTGTTTTACTAATCTCATAGGGGAGAAGAAACCAAGAAGAAGGTAGGCTGTGGCAATCAGACAACTTGCCGAACTATGAAGGAAGTAGTATCTGATGATGTGGACTTGAACAGACAAGCAGTGGTGAGGGAAGACATTTCATATATAAGGTGCCCATAGGGCCTAGATTTGAATCAGATGCTTTTTAAAAAAGATATTTCTTAACTTTTATTTCTTCAACAATAAATTGGAGATAATGTCAATGCAGTTGTTACTTAAAGTTGACCAATTTTGAGCTTAAAGGAATAGTCATACACAAGATAGTCCTCTCTTTAGATACAGCTTCATGTTTGGTAATTTCCAGGGCCACCCTTTGCCGGGGGGTGGGGTGGGGGGGGTGGGGGGGTGGGGTGGGGGGGGTGGACGAATAACTTGTGTAGGTTGATGCAGCAGGAATAGGAGCCGTTTATTGTAGAATAAGAGCAGTATTTAAACATTTTACACAGCTTATCTAATTAGCATAAAATAGATACAGCAGTCAACCAATAAGGAATCTCCACACTTAATGGCTCGCTTTTGTTGCTTCACAAACCATTCCCTCTGGCATTTTGCCAGGCGCCATCCAGATTTGTTTACAGACTCTAACAACCCTTATTTCTGATCACCTGGCTACAAATTCAGGTTTCTCTACAGACTATATTAGTTTGGATAATCACTAGAACTACTCACTGAACTCAGGAAAGTGCTTTGTTTATGATTAAAGTTTTATTATAAAAGAACACCAATCAGAACCAACCAAAGGGAAAGACATGTAAGATAGGAGTTCCAAATGGAAAGTTTCCATTACCCTCAGGGACACTTTATTCTGGCACACTGATGTGTGACAGCGTACATAAAATATTGTCAACCAGGGAAGCACACCTAAGCTTTGGTGTCCAGAATTTTTATTACTATTTTAATTACCTAGGTATGATTGATGAAATTATTACTCATAATGATTCTGTCTTGTTCCCCTTTCCTGAACCCAGAGATTCTCATCACATGGTTGGTCCAACTTTACTCTGTCCTCTGGTTAACATAAACTGTCAGGTCTGGGGGGTATGGATGGGGAGCCTGCCATGAATAACACAGACCTATTACATGGAATTTCCAAGGACATAGAGATTACCTCCAGGAGCCAAATACAAAGAGTAGCCAAATTCTTTATTATATAGTTATTAAGAAGTAAATGAAATCCTTTGGCAGGGCTCTACACAATAGTTGGTATATAGTAAACTCAGAGCAGATGGTCATGCTGGGTGCTGGGAATTAATATATTAAAAGTAGATATTCCCATGAAACCTAGTGCCCTGATAAAAGAACATAGACTCTTTCATTCAGAAAGATGAAATAAGGTATCTGAAATTGAGGGGAAGTTTCTAAACTAGACCCCGAAGGATAACCAATGTCCATAGTATGGAGATTTTCTTTAGAAAAAAAAAGATACAAACCTTTTTTTTTTTATAGTATTTATAAAAAGGATTTGTGAAGAGATTGTTAGTTTTTCTGCAGAGAATTATTTGTTCATAACTCCTAACATTGTGTAGATAACAAATAATTTTACTGAAGACTCTGATGTCAGAAAAAGCTATTTGTGTTTTTGCTGGCAATTAGCTACTTTGTGTGGTATTTGTTCATACTTCATTTTCCTTTAGGGAAAGAGTACTTCAAACTTAGCTATGGTTCTTCATTACTAAGTATAGATGATTTTACAGTGCAAAAATTGATTTTGATCACAACTATGTATTTTGTCTTTTTGTAATCATTAAGAAAAATAAAACAGAATATGAAATTAGAGTGTGTCTTAAATTTTGAATGTTAACACTTCTGTTAGATACAGACAAGTGAAGTTTAGTTCCATTATTTGCCTTGTATAGTAAACTTGAGAATATTCTTTTTTAACACTTGAAAACTTATTACATGAATGTTGTAAATAACCTGAAGTAGGGCTGAGAAGACTTACGCTGCTATTAGCTAGAAATATTTTTATCCTTTGATTTCAGATAATACTTTGTGATACTTTATCAATAGTAAACAGTTTTGCTTAGGTTTAATTTTTAAAATTTTAATTCTGATTTTGTTTTTATAGATGAGGTTATACTAAAACCCTATAATATTAGAGACTATTAATACCCAAATATATATTTATTACTCATAGTATGTGACCATTTCAGATCAGTGGGATGATGAATGAAGGAAGTGTTCTGCTCTAGATAGTTACTTAAAATTTTAGCTCTACAAGATGAACCCATAATGCTTTTCAACACTTTTAGGACTCACCACAGCAAGGGTAGAAAAAAACCAGAGGATCTTACCCTGCTTATAAATACTTTGGG
The DNA here is from genome assembly GCF_048772815.1 of Callospermophilus lateralis. Lineage (NCBI taxonomy): Eukaryota > Metazoa > Chordata > Mammalia > Rodentia > Sciuridae > Callospermophilus > Callospermophilus lateralis. The sequence continues at coordinate 112,243,546 of NC_135310.1, read as the reverse complement.
TCAGAAATCATGAATTGCCTATGTCCTGTTAGACAAAACTAGTCATAAGGCCTCTGTCCAGCTTTAAAACAGGGTGGGAAAGTATAATTCTCTTATGTGTCTGAAAGAGAGAAACCTGAATGTGGATAAGCATTAGAAGTGTCTTTAGCAATGATTTTTTATATTTTTTAGTGTTATTTTTCCTCTGAGTCAGTAAGATGAGGTAATACAAAAATATTTAAAAATATTACAAAAGTAAGTGAAGCAGGAGGTATCACAATACCAGACCTTAAACTATACTACAGAGCTATAGTAACAAAAACATCATGATATTGGCACCAAAATAGACAGGTAGACTGGTGGTACAGAATAGAGAACACAGAGACAATCCCACATAAATACAGTTATCTTATACTAGACAAAGGTGCTAAAAACATTCATTGGAGAAAAGATAGCTTCTTCAACAAATGGGAAAACTGGAAATCCATTTGCATCAAAATGAAATTAAACCTCTATCTCTCACCTGCACAAAACTCAAAGTGGATCAAGGACATAGGAATTAGGTCAGAGACTCTGCACCTCATAGAAAAAAAAGCAGGCCCAAATCTTCATCATGTCAGCTTAGGACCTGACTTCCTTAACAAAACTCATAAAGCACCAGAAGTAAAATCAAGAATTAATAAATGGGATAGATTCAAACAAAAAAGCTTCTCAACGAAAGAAACAATGAAGTGAAGAGAGAGCCTACAGAATGGGGAGAAAAATTTTACCACACACACATCAAATAGAGCACTAATCTTCAGGATATTAAAGAACAAAAAATAAATACAACAACAAAAAAATAAATTAATAATAAAATCAATAAATGGGCTAAGGAAATGAGCAGACACTTCACAGAAGAAGATATAAATCGGTCAACAAATACATGAAAAAATGTTCAACATTTCTAGCAATTAGAGAAATGCAAATCAGAACTACTCTAAGATTTCATCTCATTCCAGTCAGAATGGCAATTGTTAAGAATTCAAACAACAACAATAAGTGCTGGCAAGTGTATGGGGGAAAAGGTACACTCATATTGCTGGTGGAATTGCAAATGGTGCAACCACTTTAGAAAGCAGTATGGAGATTCCTTAGAAAACTTGGAATGGAACCACCATTTGACCTAGCCATCCCACTCCTAGGTCTATACCCAAAGGACTTAAAAGCAGCACCCTACAGCCATGCAGCCACTTCAGTGTTTATAGCAGCTCAGTTCACAATAGCTAAACTGTGGAAACAGCCTAGATGCCCTTCAGTAGACAAATGGATAAAGAAATTCTGTATATATACATAATGGAATACTACTCGGCATTAAAGTAGAGTGAAATTATGGCATTTACAGGTAGATGGACGGAATTGGATAATATCATGCAAAGCAATGTAAGCCAATCTCGAAAAACCAAAGGTCAGATTTTTTTCTCTGTAAGTGGATGCTGACCCATAATGCGGGGGAGCGTGGAATGGAGGAACTTTGGATGGAGCAGAAGGCAAGGAGGAGGAGGAGAGGGGATGGGAGAGGGAGTGGGGGGGAAGATGATAGAATGAGATGGACGTTATTACCCCTGTGCATGGGTATGACTGCACGAATGGTGTGGCTATATCATGTACAACCAGAGATATGAAAGGTTGTGCTTCATTTATGTACAAAAATAAAATTAACAAAAGTACTCACCAGAAAAAAAAAAAAAAATATATATATATGTATACACACACACAAACAAAGCAACTATAAAGTATAACATACAAGTAAGATTTTGGATTTTTTTAAAAGTTGTATTATTTTTATAGTTATTTATAATTATGGACATGGTACATGAATGAAATTATCTGCATATATTATAATTGTTGCTTGCTTTTTACAATTTATCTTGTAGATCTTTGCTTGTAAGTATACATGAATCTGCCTCATTCTTTTTTTCTTTTTTGACACCAGGGATTGAACTTGTACAACTTCAACCACTGAGCCACATCCCTGGCCCTATTTTGTATTATTTTAGAGATAGTCTCACCTGATTGTTTAGCATCTTGCTGTTGCTGAGGCTGGCTTTGAACTTGATCCTCCTGCCTCATTCTTTATAACTATTATTTTTTCTTTTTCTTTTATTTTTTTAATATATATTTTTTTAGTTTTAGGTGGATTATTTTATTTTTATGTGGTGCTGAGAATCGAACCCAGTGCCTCACACATGCTAGGCAAGCACGCTACCACTTGAGCCACATCCCCAGCCCCAACTGTTGTTGTAAGAACAAGCCATAATTTTTCCATGGACATATTAATGAAATTAGAGGGAATTTCTAGTTTTTTTTTTCCTATAGCAAATAATGCCACAAACAACACTCTGCACATTTGTATACATCTTTCTTTACATGTTTTATTATTTTTCAAGGTAAATACTTAGAAATAGAATTCAGTCCTGTGTATTATCACTGTGGCCTTTAATAGACTGACATTTCCCTCATTTACAGTATTTTTTCTGATCTAGGGAAATGATAGTGAGTAGGGAGTTGATACCCTAGAGAGTTTAAATTTCTGTAATTTCTAAAATGACCACAAATCTCTAAATCAAGAAAAAAAAGTTCTTGATTTAGAGATTTGTGGTCATTTTTATTCTGTACCACTGTGGTGAAATATTAAACATAGAAGTACATCGAATATGTCAACTTTATACATAGCTGCCTTTTTCTAGATGTTAAATAGTAGAGAGCTAGGGCTGTAGCTCAGTGGCAAACTACTTGCCTAGCATGCGGGTTTAATCCTTAGCACCACATAAAAATTAACAAATAAAATAAAGACCTGGGATTGTGGCTCAGCGGTAGAGTGCTCAGCGGTAGAGTGCTCGCTTAGCGTGAGTGGGACCCAGGTTCGATCCTTAGCACCACATAAAAAAAAATAAAGGCATTGTGTTAAAAAAAAAAAAAAAAAAGACCTTCTGACCATCTGCAACTACAAAAAAATTTTTTTAAAAATAGTAGAATCATAAAGGCTTTGGAGTAATCAGTTCAGGAAAGGAAACTCATTTTATTACCCAAACTTTTGGTAACCCATTTTAAAAATTAATTTATGTATTAATTTATTTTTCTGTAGTACTTGGAGATTGAACCCAGGGGCACTCTGCCACTGAGCTACCACCAGTACTGCTCCCATTCTCCTTTTTGAGACAGGATCTTGCTAAATTGCTCAGGCTGGCCTCAAACTTGCAATCCTCCTGTCTTAGTCTCCTAAGTGCCTGGGTTATAGGCATGTGCCACCATGCCTGGTCTTTTATTTTACTAGTTTTTTTTTTTTTTTTTTTTGAGCTAAAGTCTTCCTAAGTTGCCCAAGCTGTTCTCATACTTGAGATTCTCCTGCCTCAGTCTCCTGAATATTTGGAATTATGGGTATGTACTACCATGCCCATCTTTTTTGTTTTTAAGGGAAAGTTTACGTATGTCAAAAGCATATATCTTAATTGTACATTTTTGATAATAGCTATTTATGTAACATACAGTGTCAAAATAGAGAACATTTTCTTTTGACTAGAAATTTTCCTTTTATCAGTTCTAGCCCTCTAGGAAACCACTGTTTTGATATTTTAACCTTCAGTTACTTTGGCTGATCCTGGAACTTTTTAAGAATGAAATTATATATCATTGTATTTGGCATCTTTTACTCAGCATAATGTCTGTCAGATTTATCCATGTATTGCAATTATTAGATGATTGGCTCCATTTTTATTGCTGAGTAGTATTTCATTGAATTAATGTGCTACAATTGCCTACATTACTCTGACCTTTTGAATACTTATTTGGGCTATCTTGAATAAAACTTCTGTGACTTTTTCTTCTTAAAATATACAATACATTAAATTATGGACATTTTTATTATGTGCTTAATTACACTCTATGTGTTTTATACACTAAATAACATAAATCTTAACTATTTAGGAATATTAAGATGATAATAAGATAGGCCCTTTAGACTAATAGAGTGAATTTTTTTTTTAATTTTTTAATATTTATTTTTTAGTTTTCAGCAGACACAACATCTTTGTTTGTATGTGGTGCTGAGGATCGAACCCGGGCTGCACGCATGCCAGGCGAGCGCATTACCGCTTGAGCCACATCCCCAGCCCCAATAGAGTGAAATTTTCAGTTGACAATTTCATTGCAGGCTGTTACTATTTTTATACCAATCTTTTTATGTATGTTTACTTTAATTTTTCTTGGATAAATCCCTAAAGAGTGGAATTTCTGGGTCAAAGGCAGTTAAATATTGAACTTCATGAACTGCCAACTCTTCACCAAAATGAGTTTGTGTTCTTATGACTAATGTAAGACAGTTCCTGTTGTATTGTATGCACAATATCTAACGTTGTGTCAGTCTTTTCAATTTAGTTTTTTTTTTTTTTTTAATATAGCAGAGTTTATTAGGAGGAAAAGAATGGGTGGGCAAACTACCCTCAAGGAAGAGAGTGGGTTCTCTTAAAAGGACACTGACAACTCACTTCTTTGTGTCTCAGCTTTTATTGGGGCAGTACGGAAGTTGTTAGAAGGTCTCACCCAAGTATTACCTCTTGGCTCTGGATTGCCTGCTGACAGTTTAAAGGCAACTCTTGGCCTTCTTAGTCTGGCTGACATTATGGTCAGTCAGTGGGCTCCAGTCTTAATCATTATGCTTTCATCAGTGATTATCCTACATATGGATAATCTCTGGGTTATTTGTGTAGTGTCTTGCTTAATGACTTAGCATTTAGGCCCTTCTCAGCAAAAACATCTTTGTCCTTCCCCAAACTTATGTTTTTCTCTGGTTGTGAGAGGAATAGTTTGCAGGGCTGAGATCAGGCAAGGGACCTGAAATATCTTGTCAGACCTGTTTTCTTAAGCTCTTGACCCACTGCTTATGTCTAATTGCTGCCTAGCATTTTCCCCGCAAGAATTGGAGACCCTGAAATCTTCTAGAGAAGCAGATGTCATTGAAATCTTTGGCTGCTTCCTGCTGGTAAGGGTCATGGGCCTAGGGAACAGGAGCCTCACATTCTTGCTGTCTGTCAGAGGGACATAGATGTTCCAGAGGTCCACAGTAAGTCAGGAGTGGTAGACAAATGGTTGATCTCTGAGTGATAATTGAGTCTTGACAGCTTGGACCTTATCAGGCAGCTGTATTTAAAGAGAACTTGGTAGGGGCACATAGTCAGGTGGTACAGAATAGAAGAGAGACAAACCCACACATCTATAGTCATATCATCCTTGACAAAGAAGCCAAAAACATACATTGAAGAAAAGACACCCTTTTTAACAAATAGTGCTGGGAAAACTGATTATTTATATGTAGAAGAACGAAACTAGACCCTTATCTCTCACCCCTGCACAAAATCAACGTAAAATGGATCAAAGACCTAGGAATTAGACCAAATACTGTCCAACTCCTAGAAGAAAATGCAGGGTCAATACTTAGCATATAGGCAGAGGTGACAACTTTTTCAGTAGGACCCCTGAAGCTCAGGAAACAATACCAAGAGTTAATAAATGGGATAATAATAACTTAAAAAGCTTCTGCACAGCAAAGGAAACAATTAGGAATGTGAAGAGAGAATTTACAGAATTGGGGGAAAAAAATCTTTGCAAGCTACTTTTTGACAAGGATTAGTATGTCTCATATATGCAAGCCAGAGAGGCAAAAGGAAAAGAAAAGGCGGGGCCAGGAATCTCATGAAAATCAAAGGAAAATCAGTGGCAGAAAGGTATCAGGGATGGGGAGGGGAGGGGAAGAGGAAATGCTGGGAAATGATACTGGCCAAATTATATTTTATATTTTGTGTATGTACAAATATGTAAACAAATCTCACCATTATGTACAACTGTAATCCCCAGCCCTGTTTTGTTTTTTAATATTTATTTTTTAGCTTTAGGTGGACATGATATCTTTATTTTTATGTGGTGCTGAGGATCGAATCCAGTACCTCACGCATGCCAGATGAGCGTGCTACCACTTGAGCCACATCCCCAGCCCCCTGTTTTATATTTTATTTAGAGACAGGGTCTCACTGAGTTGCTTATTTCCTCACTTTTGCTGAGGCTAGCTTTGATCCTCCTGCCTTAGCCTACCAGGCTGCTTGGATTACAGGTGTGCATTGTATGGTTAGAATTTTGATGAGAGTTTAGCAATTGATAAGACAATTTAGTTTTATTGTATACAGCATTTTAAGATAATAATCGTAACTGACAATCATTATGCCAGTACTATCAGACTTTTTTGAGTTTTATAAAGTGCCAAAAGCCATGCAGTGAACCTAATCAGTAATAATCATAACTGAAAACCTGACAGTTATTGTGCCAGAACCATCATTTTACAAAGTCTAGAATATTTATGTCAGTAACATAACATTTATTATTGTAAATAGCAGTTGTGTAAGTAGAGTTGTAAACCAGATTTTATCAGAATTATAAAGTTATAATTTAAAGAATTTCAAAACAAATAGATATTTTTAAAAACTTTTTTTGAATTTTAAAATTCTTTTTAGTTACACATGACAGTAGAATGTATTTTGAAATTTATACATATGTGGAGTATAACTTCCCATTCTTGTGGTTGTACGTGATGTGGAGTTACACTAGTCGTGTATTCACATATGAACATAAGAAAGTTCTGTCCATTCATTCTATTGTCTTTCCTATTCCTATTCCTCCCCCCACTCCCCTACCCACTTCATTCCCCATTCATCTGTATTCTCTCTGTTCCTCCTCTTATTGTGTATTAGCATCCATATATCAGAGAGAACACTTGGCCTTTGTAAACCTTATTTTTTTTTAAATTTTTTAACTTTGTTTTGTTTGTTTATTTTTATGTGGTGCTGAGGATTGAACCCAGTGTTTCATACATGTGAGGCAAGCGCTCTACCGCTGAACCACAACCCCAGCCTCCTGTAAACCTTAATTTTTTAAAGACTTTAGTTTTTGTTAGAAATTAATACTTAATAAAAGGCAGCAGGAAATCCCAAGATATCTTTTTCTTTTTTTTTTTTGTACCGAGGATTGAACTCAGGGGCACCTGACCACTGAGTCACATCCCCAGCCCTATTTTGTATTTTATTTACAGACAAGGTCTCATGGAGTTGCTTAATGCCTCCCTTTTGCTGAGGCTGGCTTTGAACTCAATATCCTCCTGCCTCAGCCTCCCAAGCTGCGGGAATTACAGACGTGCGCCACCGCACCCGGCCAGTTTATCAATTTTTTAATGAAAATAGTTTTTAGTTGTAAATGGACCTTTATTTTATTTTATTTATTTATATGCAGTGCTGAGACTCAAACCCAGTGCCTCACACATGCTAGGCAAATGCTCTACCAAACTACAATCCCAGCCCTCAAGTTTTATTTTTAAGAAAGACTGCTAAGATTAGGATTGCAGGACTGGGGTTGTAGACTACAGGACACCGGTAGAGCGCTCACCTAGCGCATGCGAGGCCCTCAATTCGACCCTCAGCACCACATAATAAATAAATAAATAAATAAATAAAAGGTGTTGACAACTACAACTAAAAAATAAATATTAAAAAAAAAAGATTAGGATTGCATTTAATATGAACATCATTTTGGAGACAATTGACATTTTAACAAATTGAGTTTTCTGGTCCTTGAATATCTTCTGTCTCCATTTATTAATGTCATCTTATAGTAATATCTCATAGGATTGCAGGACTGTGTAGTGTAGAAATTGTACATATCTTTTGTTATTTATGCCTGTTTTATGATACTATTATAAATTGAGATTTCTTAAAATTTTACTTTACATGTATTTTCTACCAGCATTACAACTGTCAGTTTGGTTTTTTTTTTTTGCTTGTTTGTTTGTTCCATGAGATTTTTCTCATAACCAATCATGTCCTCCTTGAGTGGAGACAGTGTTTTGTGCATTATTGTTCTGGTGAAAGTGGATGTCCTCAGCTTATTCTCAATCTTAGTGGAAAAGCATGTAGTCTCTCACCGTTAAGTATGATGTTAGGTGTACTTTTCTTTTAAATACCCTTTATGTCACTGTGAGGAAGTTCCCTTCTATTCTTAGATTGCTAGGTTTTCTTTTTAAATATAAATAATTATTAAATGTTGTCAAGTGCTTTTACTGCATCTATTCAGATGGTTGTAGTTTTTCTTTTCTATGTCCATTAGTATAGTTATTGCATTGATTGATATTTCAAATGTTTTTGTTACTGGAATTAATTCCATTTTGCTTTTTCTTTTTTCTTTTAGTGTTTACTCTAGAAATTACAATATGCATCTTTATCTCCCCAAGGTCCATTTTTTATTATGTCATCAAAAAAATATAGAACTTTGTATTTTCTTGTCATATGTACTGCATCAAAAAACATGATAAACTTTACAAAACACTATTATAATTTTTGCTTTAACAGCTGAGTTTTTTAAAGAAATTGAAGAAAAAATCCATATTGCCTTGATATTAAACCACATATATCTCCCTCCTGATGATCTTCATTACTTCTGGTAGACCAAGGTTAGCACATTTTTTTTTTCTGTAAAGATCTAAGAAATTGAATATATTAGGCTGTGTAGGCCCCAAACAGTCTTTGTTGTGCCTTCTTTATGTCTTCTTCCCCCATCACCACTTTTAAAAAATGTAAAAACTATTCTTAATTTGCAGGTTGTAGAAAGACAGTCTGTGGGTCAGAGTTAGCTAGATCCTTTTGTAGATACCAGTGACCATCTGGTTCTAATTCCTTCCAATCTGGTTATGAATTATCTCCATTTGTATTTATCTGAAAAAAAATTTTTAACACTTTGTATTCTCTTTTTTAACTATTTTCTGGGAATAATACATTCTTACACAATGCTTCTGTCACTAGATGTATGGAATTAATTCTCCAATTTCTCAAACACTGGCTTCATATTCTACAATTTAATTGAGTTCTGACTCTATATACCTGGAGTTATTGTCAGATTCCACCTAAGAGCTCAGCCCTACAAGATTATCCTCTGCTGCATATATCAATCAAAAGTAATAAAGTGTCACCTGTGCTTTTGGGGTTCCCACAAATCTCTCCTTGGGTTCAATTAATTTGCAAGAATAGTTTACAAAACTAAAAGAAATATGTTTACCAGTTTATAAAGGATATAGAAGCATGCCTGTAATATCAGTGGCTTGGGAGGCTGAGACCAGAGGATCGCAAGTTCAAAGCCAGCCTCAGCAAAAGCGAGGTGCTAAGCAATTCAAGTGAAACCCTGTCTCTAAATAAACTACAAAATAGGGCTCAATGGCAGAGTGCTCTTGGGTTCAATCCCTGGTACAAAAATAAATAAATGAATAAAGAAAGAAAGAACAACCACATAGAAAAGATATATAGGGCAAGAAATGGGAGAAGGGGTATGGAATCTACATGCTACTCTCTTGGCACTTCCACGTAATTTAGCAGTCTGGAAACTCATCAGGTCTTCATGTTCAAGAGTTTTCATGAATCTTAATCTCTTAATCCTACCCCCTTCCCAAATTTCAGTGGAAGGGGCTAAAATTTCCAACCCTCTAATCACTTGGTTTTTCTGTAACTGTCTCATCCAGAGGCTGTCTAGGGGCCCCACCCTCAGAAACCTCATTAGCATAAATTCACATTTCTTACTCATAAGTATGCTGATAACTATAGGTTTTTCCGGAGATATTCTTTATCAAGTTGAGTAAATCTACCAAATTCCTCTTTTGTTGAGAGTTTTTATCATGAGTAAACACTGCTTTTATCAGATACTTTTTCTGCATCTATTGATATGATCATGTGATTTTTCTTCTTTAGCCTGTTGATGTGATGAATTCTATGATTTTAACATGTGAACCAGATTGGCATAGCTGGGATAAATCCTACTTGGTCATTGTGTGTAATAATTTTTATAACATTGTTGGGTTCGATTTGATATTTTGTTATGTTCATGAGTGAAATTGATCTGTAATAGTTTTCTTGTAAGGTCTTTGTCTGGTGTTGGCGTTAGGATGATGCCAGCCAAATAGAATGAGTTAGGAAGTGGTGCTTCTGCTTCTATGTTCTGGAAGAGATTGTGGAGATCCAGTATAAATTCTTTCTTAACCATTTGATGGAATTCACCAGTGAACCCATTTAAGTTTGGTGCTTTCTGTTTTGGAAGGTTTTTAATTATTGACTTCTTCTTTAATAGATATAAGCCTATTCAGATTGTCTTTTGCACTCTTTTTGAAGGATGTTTTTCCTGAATATTGAATTCTCCATTGAGAGTTAATTTGTTGCTTTTTTGTTTTCCCTGTCAACATTTAAAAAATCTTGATTCCAGTGTTCTGATCTCTGTTGTTTCTGTTAATGTTAGCTGTCATTAGCATATTTATGTTTCCTTGTATGAAATGTATTTTTGGATATTAGCAATTTGATTTCTATATGCCTAAACATATGTTCTTTATTTATCATCTTGGGATTTGATTTAGTGAGCTTCTTGAATCTATAAGTGTATATCTTTCACTACATTTGGGAAGTTTAGGTTATTATTTCTCAGATACTTTTTCTGGCCCCTCCCTTTTTTTTCATTCCTGGGACTCCAGTTACACAGTAGTAGAATTAAGACTTTAATTGGTACAGTATCACATGTATATAACTTATATTTTAAAATTATACATGTATAATATGAATATATTTATGTCTAGTACATGCTCAGAACATTTTAATAAATGGAATATATGATCAAAAGAAAATAAAATGACTTTTAAAAAAATTTTGTAAATTGACACAATACCTTTATTTTATTTATTTATTTTTATGTGATGCTGGGAATAGAACTTATTGCCTCACATATACTAGGCAAGTGCTCTATCACTGAACTGTAACCCCAGCCCCAAGATGACTGTTTTATACAAAGGTCTCATTTCAGAGATCCTTGACTGCTCTAGAGACTGACTTTCACCATTTATACCTTTAATATGGCAGTTAACAACTGGTATCATCACTGTTTATATTTGTCTTTTTTGTTAAATGATGGACTCCTCTAGGGGACAAGGTTCTCTGGCTTTCCTCATCTTTATAATTATGTGAAAATAGAAAGACAATGTGTTTCAGATTGATATTTTAAAATCTGCAAATGTTTTATATAAAAGGCAAACTAAAACAGAAACTGTTGAAAGCAGGAGAAAAAGCAGTGGATAAAAATATACCAGGGAAGTAATATGATACAAAAGAAAGCTAGAATACCAGTTTTCATATCTAACATATCTAATTTGGGTAGAAAGTATAAGGAATGCAAATAGCCCATAAAATAGTATAGAAAGAAATTTTATACTGGTAAATGAAGCAAAAAGTAAAGAAGAAATAATGAATATCCATAATGAATATTCTTTTTTGGGGGGATGAGTACCAGGGATTGAATTCGACCACTGAGCCACATCTCCAGCCCTATTTTGTATCTTATTTAGAGACAAGGTCTCACTGAGTTGCTTAGTGCCTTACTTTTGCTAAGGCTGGCTTTGAACTTGTGATCCTCCTGCCTCATCTTTCTGACACACTGAGATTATAAGCATGTGCCATTGCACCCAGCCATAATGAACATTTCTACACTTAATAATAGTCTCAGTATACATCAAGTGATAACCAACGAAACTGCAAGGAGAAATAGAAAAATCAACAATTAGAGAATCTATAGAACTATTCCAAGAGAATTTAGTTACATGTAGTGCTGAGAATCAAACACAGTGTATACTTTCAAGTATACACAGAACAGTTACAAAAGCAATTTGTATGGTATTGGCATAAGAAAAGACAGTAGAATTAAGAGAGTTAAATATTTGTATTTGTAACCAGTAATTCTCACAAGAATCCCAAAACAGTTCAGAAGCAGGAAGAGTATAGTTTTTTCAAGAAATGGTGCTGACTGGATACTCCCTGTAAAGAAGGAAGTTGGACCCATGCTTTATGAACTCAAAATGGATCAAAGGCCTAGATGTAAGAGCTAATATTTGTAGGAAAAAAAAAAAAACAGTGTAAAACTTTATGATCCTAGATTAAACAGTGGCCTTTTAGATCTGACATCAAAAGCACAAGCAGGGCTAGAATTATAGCTCAGTAGTAAAGCTCCTGCCTATCATATGGGAGACCCTGGGTTTGATCTCTTGCAACACACACACACACACACACACACACACACACACAGTGCAAGCAGTCACAAGGGGAAAACACAGATAAATTGGGTTTCTTAAAAATTTTGTGCATCAAATAACACTATTAAGAAAGTAAAAAGAGGGCTGGAGTTGTGGTTCAGCGGTAGAGCACTTGCCTAGTGTGAGTGAGACCCTGGATTCGATCCTCAGCACCACATAAAAATAAAAATAAAGGTATTGTGTCCAGCTACAACTAAATAAAATGAAATATTTTAAATAAATAAATAAAAGTGTCATGTCCAACTACAACTAAAAAATAAATATTAAGAGACAGTAAAGGGCTGGGGATGTGGCTCAAGTGGTAGTGCACTTGCCTGGCATGCCTGCGGCCCGGGTTCGATCCTCAGCACCACATACAAACAAAGATGTTGTGTCCGCCGAAAACTAAAAATAAATAAATAAATTAATTAAAAAAAAAAAAAAGAGGAAGTAAAAAGAGAGGCTAGAGTTGTGTCTCAGTGGTAGAGCACTTGCCTAGCAAGTATGAGGCACTGTGTTTGATTCTCAGCACCACATGTAACTAAATTAAATAAAAAGACAACCCTCAAATACAAATATTTGCAAAAACATATCTAATAAGGAACTGGAATTCCAAATATATAAGGAATTCTTAAAACAACAAAAAGACAACACAATTTAAAAATGGGCAAGGATTTGAATAGTCATTTCTACTAATGACCAGTAAACATCATTAATAATTAGGATTGCAAGTTAAAACCACCTTACTACTTCACACCAATTACGATGACTGTAATTTTAAAATGAAGACAATAATAAATATTGGCAAGGATTTCAAAAAATTGTAACCCTTCATACATTGTTAATGGGAATATAAAAATGGTGCGGCTGCTTTGGTAAACAGCCAGCAGTTCCTCAAAGTGTTAGCCATAGAATTACCTTATGTCCCAGGAATTCTACTCCAAGGTATATACCCAGAAGATTTGAAAACAGGCATTCAAACAAAAGCATGTATATGTGGCACAATTCACAGTTGCCAGGAGATATAAAAACAACCAAGATGTCCAGGAACAGATGAATCAATAAACATTACCCATACAAAGGAATTAAATACTAATAAAACATAGGTGAACCTTGAGAAAATTGTGCTAAGTGAAGGAACTCAGTTACAAAAAAAAAAAAAATCATTATGTTTGATTTCGTGTACATGAAATGTTCAGTAAATCCATGGATCTATAAAGTAGATTAGTGTTTGTCGGGGTTGGGAAAGGGGAGTTTGGGAGGGAAGAAAGGGGATTTACTGGTAATGAGTACAGGATTTCTTTTAGGGATGATAGAAAATGTTCTGGAATTAATGACAACGTTTTATAACATTATGCGTATTCTCCAAGAACCACTAAGTTGCACACTTTAAAAGGGTGAATTTTATAGTATGTAAATTAAATCAATTTTTTTTAAAAAGCTCAATTTAAAAAAACTTTATGCATTTGCATCAAAGGAACAACAATAACTACAGATAAGAAATTTGGTGGACACCATCTTCACTAGATGGAACAAAAAGCCAGTAATAAGAAATATGAAGTCAACATCCTATGCTCCCTGTTGTGGCACATTGAGAAAGATAGAGCATCACTTCTATGATATTCTTGCCAAAATGTGTAATTCAATCTAAGCATGAAAACCTCAAATCCAGATTGTAGGAAATCGACAGAATTATTGACCAGTACTCTTTCAAAGTGTCATGGTCACGAAAGTTGAGAGAAGAGTGAGGAACTGTCACAAACTAGAAGATACTAAGTAGTTAGGACAACTATAGTTACGACAACTAATGCAACGTGGGATCGTGTATTGGATCTTGGACAGTTAATGGATCTCAGTGGAAGAACTGATGAAATTTGTATAGGTTTGTAGTTAATAATATTGTGCTAGTGTTCATTTCTTAGTTTTGATAATAATACTAAGCTTAACATTAGCTGAAGCTGGGTAACAGTATAAAGGAACTCTCTACTGTTTTTTGTAACTTTTCTAAGTTTCAAAATTAAAAATAAGGTAAACATTCAAAATTTAAAAATAAGGTAAACATTCCATCAGGAAGTTGGGAAATGAATAGGGCAAACTCAAATAAGAAAGGAAATTAAGATAAGGTCAGAAAATGAAACACAAGAAGTTGAGGCATTGACTCTTTAGAATTATTAATATGTTAAATTTCTGGCAAAACTGATTAAGAAAAAGAGAAGATACACCTATATCAAAATGGAAAACTGATAAACTTGTTGCATTCCTTTTAATGGTGTGTCATATTGCAAAGCTGGGGCTTTTTTGTTGCTGTGACAGAAAAGCAAATACATTGTAAAAGCTTAACATGGAATAGGAAATAAAGTTGGCAGTATTTTCTAAAGTTAAGAAGTTGAGCAGTGCCTACCAGGTGCTGAGTTGTGAACTGATTTGATGAACAGAATTGGCATGTCTTTTGGTCTAGTGGTGCCATTGAAAGTTTGAGAACCTCTGAAATATAAGGATATGAAGAATTCACTAAATGCTAAATTCGTAAACAGATGAAACATAAATTCCTAGAAAAAATGAATATAAGTTGAATACAGTATAAAAATATCAGAATGATAATCAAAGATCTTCCCTCCCAAAATCCCTCACCTAGATGACTATACAGATGAGTTCCATCAAATTATTTTAATTTTTTTTAGTTGTAGATGGACACAATACCTTTAATTAATTAATTAATTAATTTTTTATGTGCTGCTGAGGATCAAACCCAGTGCCTAACGTGCTAGGCAAGTGCTCTATCAGTGAGCTACAACCCCAGTCCCATCAAATTTTGAAGGAACAATTCCTTTCTTACATACCTTAATTATAGAAACTGGGAAAGCAGTGAGAGGCTGCCTTATTCTTTATGAACTAGTACAATTTTGATTCTTAAACCCTGATAAAAACAATACAAAAGGATTAGAACCATTTTCTTTATTAATATATATGGAAGGATCCTAAGTAAAATATTAGCTATTTCAATCCAAAAATACACTGAGAATGATACATAGAATCAGGATTTATTTAGTTCAGGAGTCAAAGGTAGTTCATCTGTAAGGGTTATTAATGCAACTCACCATCTTTAATAGTTGAGAGAAGAAAAATATTTCTCTGGTTTAATTCAGAAAAGTATTTTCTACCTTCCAATAATTGTGTATTGTAGAAAATCTTAGCAAACAACACAAAAGAACTTTATTGGATTTTTAAAGCTTTTATTTTGAACACTTAAACATAATTATTATGATGAATGTAAGAGACTTGACGTCTACTCATTGTTCAGCTTCAAAATTTGCTGTAAAATGTCAACTCTGTTTAATGTATGCCTCATCCACACACAGCTTTTTCTGCCCCACCACTTTATTATTAAGCTAATTCCAGATGTGCCTTATTAGTAGATGATCAGAATGTAGTTTTTTCTCTATAACCATTAATATCCTGAAAAATTAACACTAATTGTCTAATATCTAGCCATGGTTAAAATTGTCCTGATTGATTCATAAGTGTGGTTTCAAAGTTCACATATTGTTGTCTTTGATTGCTGTGCCTTTTGGTGTTTTTAATTTTTTTTCAGAACAGTCTTACTCAGTTGCCATGTTGGCCTCATTTGTTTCCTACTTTAGCCTCCTGAGTAGCCGGCTTCTCCCTCCTTCCTCTACTCTCCATTCTTCTTCGTTTTTCCATTTATGTGACTAAGAAACAAGTTCATTCTTTCTGTGGAATTTTCCATGTTATGAATTTGGCTGGTTGTGTCCTTATGGTATTGCTTAGCAGACTTCTTAAATTCCTGTAGTAGGTTAGATTGAGTCCTGTTTTGTTTTTTGTATGGGAGAGGGGATTATTACTTCATAATAACATTTTAACTCTTCAAATCAAAGAGGACATAATGCTTGACTGCTTTTATTTTAAGATTGATCAGTCGGTGGGCTTTAGTACCTAGCAGTTAAAAATCATTATAAAGGTTACTTAGATCATTATTCCATTGTGAATAGCAAAAATGCTGATTTATCATTTCTTCTTCATTTATTAGCTAGATGTCTATAAAAGAAAAACAGTCCCTCATCAACCTTTTGTTTACTTTGAAATAAAATTCATTCCGAAAAGGGAAGAATTGTGAACCTAATAATTTACTCTTGTAAAGATATTAGTACTCTTGATGTATTGTCAATAAGTTCCAAATAATCTGTCAAGTTTTTAGTTGGATATTTTTGAGAAACTCTGTAAATATCCTAAATGGTGTGTAGAAGAATTAAGGTTGTGGCCTGGGGCTGTGGCTCAGTGGTAGAGCAATAAATAAATAAATAAAGGTATTGTGTCCATCTACAACTAAAATAATTTTTAAAAAAAGAATTAAGGTTATGAATAGCTTAGTTGACTTAAGAAAAGGAGGAAAAAAGGGGGATTTATGAGATTAAGACATATTACAAAGACATAATGATAACTATGTGGTTAGTATACGAACATGTAGATCTCTCAGAATATTAGAGAGTTTAGACATAGACCTATGGATGTGTGGGAACTTGATATAAAGTTAACAGTGCAATCAATAGACAGAAACTAAATTTATTTCACAAATAATGTTGAGGGGGCAAGTAGCTTGTTATATATGGGAAAATAAGACTCCTTTGCATCATATACAAAGGTAGACTCCCAGTAAATACCAAATGTGGAAAAAAAAAAAAAAATACCAAAAGGTTAGAGGAAATGAAAAATATTTTTTGAGATGTGAGTTTGAACTCTTAAAACCTCAAAAGTACAAACTAGATGTATGTATATATTAATTTAATTATACCAAAATGGGGAGTTTTGATTATCAGAGACTCTATGAGCATAATTAACACACAGAAGTGGGAAATGCAGACAGTATTGGCAATGTTTAATATTAACAAGCAATTAATACCCTCCAGAGTATACAAGGAATTCCTGCAAATAAGAAAATGATAGCAATCCCAGCAGGAAAATTTGTAAAGTATATAAAAAGGAATTTATAGAAAAGGAAACCCCCAAATCAGCAAGCATATGAAGAGTTCCTCAACATAATTAACAATTAGAAAATGCAGATTAAAACAATAAGATATCGTTTCATATATATCAGGCTGGTGCACATTAAAAAAATTGAGCAATAAGAAGAGTTGCTGAAGGTGCAAAGCTATGAAGACCCTTATGCATTGCCAATGGTCATGTAGCCTCTCTGAACAATAGCATATATATGACCCAGGTGTTCCACTCTTGATTTTATATGCAAATAACATCTCAAGTGGATCCAGGTAATAACATATGCAGGGATGTTTATTGCAACATTATTTGTGGTAGGAAGGCATTGGTGGATATGTAAATATTCAGTACTAGCTTAGTAGAGGGTAAATTATTCCAGCTACAACTTTCAGGAACAGAACAATTCTGACACCAGATGTGTTGGTCTCCAGCAGATATCAAATGAGTGTCCTATAATTTGATTCAGTTCTGACATCATATACCACAAGTTCCACAAGCCTACCAGTCACTCCAGATGCATGTTGCAAGGTCCCTCTCTTCAGTCCAACCAACTATGAAATTGGGGGTTTCAATGACCCCCTCCTTGAGTTTGATCAACTTACTAGAGCAGCTTGTAGAACTTAGGAAAACATTTTATTCAAGTTTACCCATTTATTGTAAGAGCTGTTTCAAAGGATACAGATGAATAGCCAGATGGAAGAGATGCATGGGACAAGGCAGGTAGAAAGAGCCTCCTTGCCTTCTCTAGAATCCACCAGGGACCTCTATGTATTTACCAATCTAGAATCTCTCTGAATCCAGTCCTTTTGGAGTTTTAAGGAGGTTCCTGATTGATTATATCATTTGGCTATTGCTATAACTCAAACTTCAGCCCATCTCTCCTCCCTAGATGTGGAGGATTGGGGCTGAAAGTTTAAATCTTTATTCTCATAGTTGGTTCCCCTGTCAAACAACCCCCATCCTAAGGCTGTCAAAGGATTCCCCGGCCATCTGCCAACTGTCATCTTATTAGAACAAAAAATCACCCAGGAAATTCCAAGAGATTAGATC
This sequence comes from Callospermophilus lateralis, assembly GCF_048772815.1. Taxonomy (NCBI): domain Eukaryota; kingdom Metazoa; phylum Chordata; class Mammalia; order Rodentia; family Sciuridae; genus Callospermophilus; species Callospermophilus lateralis. The sequence goes on along the minus strand of NC_135310.1, from coordinate 112,225,338 downwards.
TCTGTGTCTGGAATTGGGGTCTGAGACCAAATATTAGCAAAAGGATTCTCCTAGCACCTCTGTCTATAAGAATTTTAAAGCTCTATGTAAGAAACCACTGTTTCTTATTTTATACACACTCCATCTCATTTCATGAAATTAGAGATTCTCTTAAGATGTGATCCATAAATGTTATATAATTGGCAGTATGATTAAGGCAAATGAAACAACTTGGAGCACAACTAGCAACTTATCCACCCTATGGAACTGTTACTCTCCCATTAATATGTCTTGGACCATATAGTTACATGAATACCAGACATATGGACCAAGTGAGGAGACCCATTTCAGTCTGTATACTGAGCATATAGAATGTTTATTTTCCCCTTTTAGTTAAGTAGAGATATAAGTTCTAATATTGTCTTCTTGCATTTCAGTTGACACCTCCCCTTTTTGAGAGACATATATATCTCTTTGAAGACCCTTGGTCTCAAATACCTGTTTGGAGGAAGTTATTTTTAATTCCAAGATATGAATCTTTTATACACATTTTTAATGTGATCCATATGCATCTGTATTTTTTAATATATAGTGTGATTTTCCCAAATCTTGGGGGAAATTTAACATTCTAGTAACAAATGCCTTGAAAGATTCTCTAGTACACATCTAGTAGTATGAACATTACCTTAAAATGATTTCATTGTCAAAGATCTGACAGATCTTTGGGATTGATATTTCCTGTCTTAATAATACCTCTATTCTGGCTTTTCTAAGATGGATCCCAATGTGAAATATTTTGTTGTGAAATAACATAGTTATTTTATGACACTCTGATTTTTTTTTTCTTTAACTTTACAGAGACTGTGCAGTTGATCCAACTTGTGTTTTATGCATGGAGTGCTTTTTGGGAAGTATTCACAGAGACCATCGATATAGGGTTAGTAATATCCAAATAATAATTATATACAGTATTGAATTTTATATTGAATACTTTTCTTTTTAAAGCCCAAAGATTTAACATGTAAATGGGGAAAGTGGTTTTAAAATGTATTCTTTAGGGCTAGGGATGTAGCTCAGTGGTAGAGTGTTTGCCTAGCATATACAAGTCCTTGGGTTCCATCCCCAGCATTACCAAAAAAAAAGAATTTTTTAAATTTTTAATTAAATTTAATTAATTAATTTATTTTGGCATGGGGCATTGAACTCAGGGATGCTTTATCATGATTACATCCCTAGCTTTTTTTGACACAGGGCCTTGCTAAGTAGCTAAGGTTGGTTTCAAATTTCTGATCCTTCTGCCTCAGTCTTCTGAGTTGCTGGGATTACTGGTATGCTCCACTGCACCCAGCTTGTTTTGCTATTTTTAAATGTTTATTAAAGTGACATTTACTACACTATAGAAGAAGGCCCAACTCCAGTGCATAATAAGACTCACCAGTTTTATTATTTTAGGCAGTTTATTCCTAAGCCTGTTCTGGTTCCTTTGTTGGAAATTGAAGATAGACCACAAACATTCAAAGGTTAGGAACCAGATGGTAGATGGAACTTTTACCCTGATCATAAAATACAATGGTAGAGAAGGAATATATCAATCTTGTTCTTAATTCCAGAAACTCTAATGGGTCAGGACTTTTTCTTCTGTTTTTAATTTGCTTTACCCAAGTATTGATAATATATTAAAGCAGCTACAAAATTGGGCTCCCTACATTCTTACATGTTCTCTTTGTTCTCATAAATCCATAAAAGGATCCCACTTTCCTTTAAGAGAATCCCAGTTTCTTTTAAGGCTTTCTATCTGTGGTTTGATAATAAAACACACACATAAGCCATAAGGTGGAGTTATCATTTTCCAAATGGCTGCCTATCCATGTTTCTGGGCACACATCTTTGCGTCCCCTTGGAATAGCTGAAACACATGGTTTATATGAATTATATTGTGATATATAATACACAAATACTTATACTTTGGACAGGATATAATAGGATTTATTCTAAAATTTGCTGTAACTAATACCTGTTCCTAAACTTTCCTAAAGTATTTCAAGAAAGGCAGAATTTCTAGTCTCCCGATTATTAACTAACATATTCTATCCCACCAAATTTCTTGAATCATTGCCTTAACTTAAGGAATTGTGAATAATTCTTGAATTACACAAGTGTGAAAGTTTTTATGATCGTGTAGCACTTTTGTGTTTCCTGAGCTCTTATTACCTGTCCTTTCTAAAAGTGGCTTTTTAGGAAGTATGAGAGAAGAAAAATGAAATATTTCTATAGTCCTTGTTGGTCATTTTTTATACTATTATTAAACTCTTGTGGGGGCCAGGCGCAGTGGCATGCACCTATAATTCCAGTGGCTTGGGAGGCTGAGGCAGGAGGATTGCAAATTCAAAGCCAGCTTTAACAACGGCAGGGTGCTAAGCAAAAATAGGGCTGTGGGTGTGACTCAGTGGTTGAGTGCCCCTGAGTTCAATCCTTGGTTACCCACCCCCACCAAAAAAAAAAAAAAAAAAAAAAAAAACTCTTGTGGGGGACAGCAACTACAGATTTTTTTTTGTACTGGAGATTGAACCCTGGGTATTTTACAGAGTCCTTTTTATTTCTAGATAGGGTCTCACTAAGTTATTGAAGCTGGCTTCAAACTTTTGATTCTCTTGCCTTAGCCTCTTGGGCTGCTGGGATTATAGACATGCGCTACCATGCCTGGCTAGCTATAGAAATCTTTATAACCCTTGAATGTGTATTACATATCATATTATTTTGTTATGTTATATTATGTTATCACAACCTGATTGCATAGATCTCAGCATTATACTAATTTAACCAAAATCCTGCAGGAAAACCTTCATGAATCCTCATTATTTTCCTAATTAAGGAGGCTATGCAGGCAGACATATCCTCTTTAAAATATCTGTAGTTTATTGAACACTACAATGTATTTTATTTTGAAATCACATAGATTAACCTACACACTTATTTAAAATAAAACATCAGAAGGCTTGGTATTTTATTTAGTTTTATTCCTCCAAAGAATTAAACACCTAAGCAGTGTTATTTTCTTAGCACTTGATATTTTTATTTATTATCTGATAGCCCTCAGTAAATACTTATTGACAAGATACTTTACAATTTTCTTTGAAGATGACAACATCAGGAGGTGGAGGTTTCTGTGACTGTGGTGATACAGAAGCTTGGAAAGAGGGTCCTTACTGTCAAAAACATGAACTTAACACCTCTGAAATCGAGGAAGAAGAGGTAAAAACATTTTCACAAAGTTTCTTTTAAGGAAAAATTGTTTGAGTTTTAAAATTTTTATCATTACAGGGATTATTTTTCCTGTTATGTGTGGGCCAGTTAACTAGGTTGGTTTTTGTATATAACTTTCTTTTCTATTACCATGCATGTTAGCCAACCCTAATCATCATCTCTTAGTAAATCATATCACTGGTTTTGTGATGGGACCAGGTAGAAATAACAGGTCAGTACAGATGATCCCAACTCCAGCTGTACATATATGTTTCTTAAAATTGTTTTTTTTTAGATAATATTTGTAATAAAGTGGACTCTTGTTAAATAAATGCTTGAATGTCTGCTTTTTGTGACAATTTAATGTTTATTTCAGGATCTTTATTTCAGATTTTATTATTTTTGAATGTCAGAGAGGTATGTATAAAGTACTCTAAGGTCTAGTATAGGTTTGGGATAAATGGATTATAATAGTCCTTCCTGATGTGTGTACCACACAGGTCTCAAATATTTTAACAGAATGATCAAGATTATTGATGTCAGGGTTGTGTGTGTGTTTGTGTGTGTTTGTGTGTGTGTGTGTATTACTAGGTATTAAACACAGGAATGCTTTATCCCTGAGCTATATCCCTAGCCCTTTTTATTTTTCATTTTGAGATAAAGTCTCACTAAGTTGCCAGCACTGGCCTCAAACTTGTGATCCTTCTGCTTCAGCCTTCCGAGCTGCTGCAATTACAGGTATGTTCCACCATGCCCAGCTGCAGCTCCATATTTTAAAATATATTTGATCAAAGTTCTGCATGTAAATATAAACATACAAGACAAATTAAGATATTTGAAAGAAAAGTTTTGTACTTTAGAAAAAAGATTAACAAACACTACTACAAAACTTTAGGACTATTGGAAAAAATATTTGCGAATCATATATCTGGTTAAGGATCTAGTATCCAGAAGATGTATCTTACAATTAATAATAAAAAGACATCCCAATTTAAAAAATGGATAAAGGACTTGAATAGAGATTGCTCTGAAAAAAAGAAATCTACAAATGACCAGTAAACACATGAAAAGATGGTCAACATCATTAGTCATTAGGGAAATGCAAATTGGGGTGTTTTTTTTCTGGGGGGGGTGCTGGGTATTGAACCCAGGGCCTTGTGCATGTGAGCTGAGCTATATCCCTATTCCCGGAAAATGCAAATTGAAACCACAGTGAGATACCACTTCACAACCATTAAGAAAATATATACTGTGGGTACTTGATGGGTTATAAAATTCCCAAACTCTGCCATTTAATATCTGTTTAAGAGTTCAGTCAAGGAAAATGAAACCTCCAACTAAGATGGACTAAGATATTAAAAGACAGCAATGTGTTTGGTATACCTGGTCCCTACTAACTAAACTCATACATGTATCTAGGCTCTCCACATTACATGCTTGAAAAGGAAGAGAACTATAAATGTTAGAATGTGGTTTCGTCTGTCAAAAAAATTTTTATTAACATGAATTTTTGGTGATATATTCAATCTATATCTTAAGAAAAAACTGGGAAATTTTTGTTATACTTCTTTAGGAAGACTCTGTAGGGGTTGCCCCATGTTTTCTCAGATCTTGTCATTAGAGTGGGATATTTCTTCATTGTATAAGCTAAGGCTCAGCAGACTATGACCCCACAAACCCAATATTATCTGCAACCTCTTTTTGCCTGGAACTATGATAAGCTGAGTGATTTTTTTGTTGTTGTTGTTGTTTTAAAATAGTTGGAAGGAAAAAAAATCAAATAATATTTTGCAATATATGAAAATGATAAGAAATCCAGATTTCAGCGTCTATAAAATATTTACAGGAACATTGGTATGCTTGACTTAATGTGCTGTCTGTAGCTGCTTTTCCATTACAACAGCAGAATTGAGTTATTACCGCAGAGCCCCTGTAACCTGCAAAGACTAAAAATTTTTTAAATGTATTTTTTAGTTTTAGTTTTAGGTAGACAAGATGGCTTTATTTATTTTTTTATGTGGTACTGAGAGTTGAACCCAGTGCCTCACATGTGCTAGGCAAGCACTCTACCACTGAACCCGAACCCCAGCCCCCTAAAATATTATCTTACTCTTTGACGGAAAACATTTGTTGACCAGGAGTGTATGTTGTTGGAACCCTTTTGTTTAGTATGCCTAAACTAAATGACTAAATGACTGTAATATTTCCTAGTAATAATGAAGGAAAGCTCAACCAGGTTTACAAATGGCCCCATGTTCAAGGGGATTAATGGGGAGGGTAGTGGGGTAGTACTTCTCTTAGTTGAGAACCACCACATATTGTAGGGTGTCTCCTTTGTTAATATTTATAGGAGTCCATAAGAAATTTCTTTTAGGTTTATTCATTTAGATTTTTTTTTTCTGTATGTAAATCTAATAATAGTATTTCCTTTGGTTGAGGCTTCTGGAAAAAGGGCCATCTATTTGGAAACAGCCTGTCTAATAGCCTATAGTAGCTATACAGAAATTTACATGATCTTCCTTTATAAATGAGTGTTATCTTGATTGCAGTTTATTTAAATTCTTTTTGGAATAAAATTTAATTAAATAATGAATATTAACTGAATGAACTCCTTAGTGAAGATTCTGTGATCAGAAAATTTCATTTGCAAATACTGTTTCCATTTATTTCTCTTTATTTTTGTTTTTATTTTTTATAGATGTAGATGGACAGAATGCCTTTATTTAATTTATTTTTATGTGGTTCTGAGGATCAAACCCAGTGCCTCACACATGGTAGTCAAGCGCCCTGCCACTGAGCTATAGCCCAGTGCCAACTGTTCCCATTTCATTTGAATACAGATCAGTGATTATTAAAAGCTAGATTCTTTACTAAGTACTTTACTTGATCTATCTCATTTAAGTCTAAAATGGCCTCATAAATTGGATACAGCGGCACTTGCCTATAATCCCAACGACATGTGGGCCTGAGCAGGAGGATCACAAGTTGGAGCCAGCCCTAGCAACTTATCAAGATTCTGTCTCAAAAATAAAAAGGGCTGAGGATAAAGCCCCTGGCTTCAACCCCCAGTACAAAAAAAGAAAAAAAGCCGCATAAAATAGACACTGCTGTTGCTAATATTTTATAGATGCAGAAGCTTGAGTTTTACATTAAGAAACTTGCCCAAAGTATTCCATATAGTAAGTGCTAGAGCTAGATTTAATCCTAGGTAGTATAAACTTGAGTAATGAAATTCCTAACAGTCCATTATGCTAGTTTTTTTAAAAAATATGTTTTTAGTTATAGATGAACACACAGTATCCTTATTTGTTTTTATGTGGTGCTGAGGATTGAATCCAGTGCCTCACACATGTGAGACAAGTGCTTTACCACTGAACTACAGTCTCAGGCCCCATTATGGTAGTAAAAGAAATTTTAACAGAAAAATTTTAAATGAAATTCAAATATAAAAATCCTAGTAATAAATAAGTTAAAGTGGTATTAATGAATTTTTTAAAAATTATATGTGGTGCTGAGGATTGAACCCAGTGCTTCACACATTCCAGGCAAGTTTGCTACCTCTGAGCCACAGCCTCAGCCCATGAGTTTTTTTTAATAAGATGAAACATATTATTTACTCATCAGAAAGTCAGTTTGTGAGGTAAGAAAGATTATTTGGGGCTGGGTATGGTGGCACATGCCTGTAATCCCAGTGACTCAGGAGGCTGAGGCTGGGGAATCCCGAAGCCAGCCCCAGCAATTTAGCAAGGCCCTAAGCAACTCAACAAGACCCTATCTCCAATAAAAGATAAAAAGGGTTGGGGATGTGGCTCAGTGGTTAAGCACCCCTGGGTTTAATTCCTGGTACCCCCCCTCCCAAAAAAAAGATTATTTTGGTACCAGGAATTAATTCAGCTTCTTGTTTATATTTTCAGTTGGCAGTATTGAGAAAATCTTCATTTATACCTTATTTGTGTGATACAGCCATTAAAATCTTTAAGCATTGCAGGAGTATATAGTAGTGTACCTTGAATTCTTCTAGCTTGAAAGAAAAGTCAAAGTTTACTATCAACTTTGTTTTATAATATAAATCTAATTCAAGAACTAAAATCAATAGTAGTAATTGATAGTACAATTTACAGTTAATTTCTCAAGAATTGGTGGTTGTTTGCATCCAGAATCATTGAATTTTTATAAACACTGTTTTTTGTAATTCTTCAGTTCCTGACTGTTTTGCATTTTAGGAGTAATCATAAGAAATGGAATGACTGTGTGGTGAGGTGATATTACTAAGAAAGCTGAGTTTTGGTTCTGTTTTCTATTTTGGTGTAGTGTGAGGTTCATATTATATTATAGTACTTTTTTTGAGTTCCCAGATGGTACCATTTCTGCTTCTCTGTGCACAGGTCTCACCATGTTAATGACTTTTAAAGCCTCTGTAACAAATAATAATGAACCTTGCAAAGTAGAGAGGAATAAACAAAACTATGACAACAGAAAACTTGATAGGATATGTTACAGCTTACATGGGAAGAGTTATAGATAAAAAGTATTGTAAGAAATTGAAAAATCTGTTTCTTACTGAGGAAAGTAAATCGACCTTTGAGCCTTAGACCTATCTCCTTTAGAAATTTTTCTCCTTTTTTTATTCCACAGTCTTTATTTGTTTATCAGTTCCATGTGGTTTGTCTGGGTGAAAATTGTGTGGATGTGTGTGTGTACACGCATTCTTATGTGAGAATATGCTTATTACTATTGTCATGTTATGACATGTTATAACATGATACTTTCTAATTTGAGAAATAAGTAGACTGTTGTTTAGCCATTGATCTAAATAAAATGTTTAGATTTAAGATAAAGCATTAAGATGAAAGATTACATAAAACATTTTGCCAGCCTTGACTGAAAGATAGCATGATAAACATTATGCATGTTTAATGGGCCTGGCTCAGTTGGTAGAGTGCTTGCCTAGCATGCACAAGGCCCTGGTTGAATCCCCAGCACCACACCAAAAAAAAAGAAAAGAAAGAAAGAAAAAGAAATTAAACATTAGGCATGTTTAAAGTAGTACTTTTTTACATTAACCTAGAAATGTATTGACTTACCCACTGTTAAATCTCTTGTGCAGAGTTCTTTGATAGCATATACACATATCTCATTCTGCTGAGGGAAAAGGAGACAAATGAGTGGTTCCTAATATCCAGGGACAGTTTTCTGACTTTGATGAGTCCTCCCTTTTAAAATTATTAAAATCAAGCTCTCCTTTAGACCTATAGAACTATTCTTACTTGCGAATCCATACAAAATATTTCTTTGTTTTTTTCTTCAAATTAGATAATCAGGATATGAAGCTAGATGGTTTAATGTTAGATTTTAGTGATCCTGAAATATCATTCCAAAATTCCAAAATTCTTTGGAGTTGCCATTGGATGATTCAATTAATTCAAAATTGGGGTTGTTCTGATCAAAAACATTTTAGGAAGTTTGATGTATTGGTTGTAATGTATAGGACTAAATTCATTGAGAAGTTGAAGCTGGAATACTTTTCGGCTTTCTCTATACTATTTTATGAAAGGTAGAAGCAGATGGGAAAGAAGAAAATTAATGTTCATTTAACATGGTTGCATTATTATTTTTTTTCTATTTTTCCAGGATCCTCTTGTGCATTTATCAGTAGATGTGATAGCAAGAACTTACAACATTTTTGCTATTATGTTTCGTTATGCAGTAGAGATATTAACCTGGGAAAAAGAAAGTGAATTGCCAGCAGATTTGGAGATGGAGTAAGTATAGCCCCTTTATTCTTTGTGTGTCGTCAAAATTGTTAAATTTTTACATTATACAGGTAGGATAGGACATAATTTTTTTTAATGATTTGATTTTAAGATAACAAGAGCTTTGATATCATAGTTTTTAAATATGTATAATTCATTTAATTGGTGAAGTTCTCCTCTTGGTTGATGGTTGGTTGGTTAGTTGGTTTATAGTCATTTAAAACTATTTTGAGACTAACTAGTTTCAGACAAGGCAGTTTTCTTTCTTTCTTTCTTTCTTTTTGATGATATGTAAAACTGATAAGTTACTATACAATTCTACTTTTTATTTCCTGTATCATACATCTTAGGGAATGAGCTCTTCAGTGTAAGTGGTTTGAATAAATACTTGCTCAATTTCAATCATTTTGATTCTAATTATAAAATGTATTTCACCCTTATAATGATTTCTTTTTAGCATGCAGCTACCATTTTTACTTAGATTATTGAGGTAATGGACTTGTGACCAGAGAGCTGGATTCAGCCACCACTGTATTAAGGGGAAGAGCTTACTTTTCCTTGTTAATATGTTTGCCTAAACCTTCTCTTTAATTAAAAAGTGAAACCAAACTTGTTGGAATTGTGTCTGTAGCAAAGGATGATTCAAGCTGGACATTGGTAGTATTTCTTTTTTGATTTCTTAGTGAGTTTCAGAGAATCGAGCTTGTGGGTGAAGTGTTTTTTAACAAAATGAGTTGTTGCTATAGTGAATTTTTTTGGAAATATTGAAAATTACTTAGTGCCTTTTAACTGTTATGAAATTCAGGTTGGGATTAAATGATCTAAGATCTGAGTTTAGAGCCTAGAGAATAGAATAGTTTTTGTTTTATTGTTCAGACCTATCAGCATAGAAGGGAAATGTATATCTGACTTGATTTTCTTTTCTTTTTTTTAATATTTATTTTTTAGCTGTAGTTGGACATAATACCTTTATTTTATTTATTTATATATGGTGCTGAAGATTGAACCCAGGGCCCCGCATGTGCCAGGCAAGCGCTCCACCACTGAGCCACAAACCCAGCCTCGCCCCCCCACTTGATTTTCTTGTAATATTTGCCCTCTTGGTTTTCTTTCATCTACCCATTAACTTAAATCATCCATATCTCTTTAGGTATATCTCCTGTTACAAGTCTTTGATTGTCCATAGATGGCAAAAATAAAAATCCATTATTCAAGGTTTTACTTATCTCCAGACCACACTAATTTCACATCAATCTCTTCCTTTTTCCTGATTCTCAGCTCCCCAAATTTACCTTTGCCAACTCTATGCCTTTGCTTTCAACATTCCTGTAGTCTAGGGTTTCTCAACTTTGACACTATTGGCATTTGGAACCAGATAAATTATTTGTCAAGAGAACTGTCTGGTAAATTGTAGGATATTTAGCAGCATCTCTGGCATCTGTCCATAAATGCCTATAGCATCCCCAAGCCCAGTCATGACAACCAAAAATGTCCACAAACATTATTGAATGTTAATCTATGGGAGGTGGAGGGGAATTGATAGCAAGAACTTACAACATTTTTGCTATTATGTTTCGTTATGCAGTAGAGATATTAACCTGGGAAAAAGAAAGTGAATTGCCAGCAGATTTGGAGATGGAGTCTGACTTTGGGTTTTAGATTGCTTCTTTAGCAATTCTTTACTGAACTTCCAGACCTATTATATCCTGCTCTAGTATCCTTCTATTCAGGTCACATACAGTTATACATTCAGTATTTTCTCCACCAAAGTGTAACTGTAATGACACAGAGCAGAGACTACAAGATGACTTCTTTAACGATACATGCCCAATACTTCTCACATTCTGTAAGGCAGAGTATGCTATTAATATTAATCAGCCTGGAACAACATAATATTCAAATAAATAATCCATCATTTGTTTTATCCTGCAGAGAAAAGAGCGACACCTACTATTGTATGTTGTTTAATGATGAGGTTCACACCTATGAACAAGTAATTTATACTCTCCAGAAAGCTGTTAACTGTACTCAAAAAGAAGCCATTGGTTTTGCAACAACAGTGGATCGAGATGTAAGTGATTTCATCATATTGACATCATATAATAAATTGAACTGCTACTACAGATAACTTACTGCAGGATATTGGCTTTTTAAAAAATTTCATTTGAATATTGGCCCAAATGTATATTGGTGTAACTGTAAGCAGTTGTCAGAAAGTTTAAAAGGAAATATATAGTTATCTTCATTCTACCTAGTCATTTAAAATATTCATCTATGAAAAGGGAAATTATAAAAACCTAGTAGAATGAATGTTGTGTTGTTCAAAGAAACATATGCACTAATGGTTTGAAAAAGGATATTTTTGAAAGAAAACTTGAATTTACTTATCATTGATGAGTAGAATGAATATTGTAAATATTAAATATTGACTAGTGTTATATGTTCAAACACATTTGTTTATTTACCAGTTTATAAGGTACTAATGTTGAATTGAATGTTTTTACAAATTAGTTTATTTTTATTTATAGGGACGTAGGTCTGTTCGATATGGAGACTTCCAGTATTGTGAGCAAGCAAAATCAGTAATTGTGGTAAGTAACTTAAAAACATGCCTGTACTATTATTTTTTATTGCCTCCTTAATTTAGTGTTTATGAATAAATTTTTATTCTTTCATGAATATAAAGCCAATGTCAAATAAATCATATTTACAGGTAATATTTCTTTTGAGTATTACATTATTTTATGTAGTTTGTTTATTTGTTTTGTTTTATATTTTTTGTTTGGTACCAGGAGTTGAACCCAGGGGCAACTCAACCACTAACCATATCCCAGCACTTTTTCTTTTTTATTTTGAGACAGGGTCTCATTAAGTTACCTAGGGCCTTGCTAAATTGCTGAGGCTGGCTTGAACTTATGATCCTCCTGCCTCAGCCTCCCAAGATGCTGGGATTACAGATGTGTGCCAGCCACACCTGGCTTTATCTAGTTTTTTAAAACTATGTAAGATTGATAATAGAAAATGAATAGATAGATAAGAAATTTTAGAAGTCTTTTTGCTTTTTGTTTTGTTTTTAAGTAATAGAATTTCACATTCCCTTTTAGTAATTAAATTGGTCTTTAGCACCAAAATTAGAATTCAGAGAATGGTGCTTCTTGATACATGATAGCAAGATAGTAGCTTAATAGTCTTTACTGTATTATTTTTTAAAGTTTGTTACTTAACTATTCCATGTAACAGCATCTATAGACTTTTCGTTTTTGTTTGGTTTTGTTTCATTTGGTGGTACTGGGAATTAAACCCAGGGGCTCTTTACCACTAAGCTACATCTTTAGGTTTTACTTTTTGAGACAGAGTTTCATCAAATTGCCCAGGCTGGCCTCAAATATGCAGTTCTCCTGCCTAGCCTCCTGAATAGGTAGGATTATAGTCATGCACCATCACTCCCAACTTAAAAAATAATTTTAGATATTATAAAGTATTTTAAATACATAGAAAAATAGAAATAACACAGTGAACACCTGTGTTTATTGAAACTTATTTTCTTCTTACTTATTTGAAATAAATAAAAATGTATAAAAGCTCCCATATCATTTCTTCTTAATCCCGTTTTCCTTCCTCCTTACATAAAAAGAACTACTTGCATTAATTCACTTTGCTCATTTCTTGTGCTTCATACATTAAACACCTGTCAGTATGATGTGTATTGTTGTAGAGGTCTTTAAACATCATTTAAAAAGATTCATACTGAAACTGGACATGGTGGCTCATACTTGTAATCCTAGTAACTCAGGAGTCCAAGGCAAGAGGATTACAAATTCAAGACCAGCCTAGGAATCAGGGTAGAATGCCCCTGGGTTCAATCCCCAATACCACATACCTACATGCACGCACATACCTACAAGATTCATGTTAAATGCATTATATTCCAACTTGCCTTATCATATCAGTGTTATTTTTAGATTTTTCTGTTCTGATACATTACTCTAATTCATTCTTTCTTTAACCTTTGTATTCCACTGATGATTTTACCACAATTTTCCAGGAGGATGTTTCCAGGTTTGTTTTGCTGTGACAAATACTCCTGCTGTGGAGTATTCTTTTGTCAGATTTTAAAGTTTTTGCCAATCTGATGTGTATAAAATGGTATCTCATGAATTAAATTTAAATTTCTTTTTTTATATTTATTTTTTAGAAGTAGTTAAACACAATACCTTTATTTTATTTATTTATTTTTATGTGGTGCTGAGGATCAAACCCAGGGCCTCGCACATGCTAGTCTAGCTTTCTACCGCTGAGCCACAACCCCAGCCCCATTTCTTTAATTTCTAAGTGTCTTATTAAACATAATCAATTTAATAGTGCATCAGAAACTGTTCTATAGTCATTAAAAGAAGAATATTCCCATTCACAGGAAATGCATACTGAAGTATTTATGGATAAAAGGTCATTCTGTGAATGACACTCTCAGTGGTTTAAAAAAAAAAAGTACGTAGAGAAAGATGTGCAAATGATAAAATAGTTGGAGTAAAATTTATTGCAGATGAGGGCTGGGGTTGTGGTTCAGCGGTAGAGCACTCGCCTAGCATGTGCGAGGCCCTGGGTTTGATCCTCAGCATCACATAAAAATAAATAAATAAAATAAAGGTATTGTGTCCACCTACAACTAAAAAACAAATATTTAAAAAAAAATTTACAGCAGATGAATCTGGAAAACAAAAGGTTATATGGATATACTTTGCCATTTTATTCTTATTGTAAATTGAAATTATTACCAAATAAGAATTTTAGAAAGTGTTCATGCAGTATTGAATGTTATAATACTGTAGTTCTAATGTTCAAAGATACTCTTAAATGGGACTGGTGATGATTTTCAGGAATGAGAATGTTAAGATTTAGAGACAAAGTTCTTTCCTTAATTTTGTTATTTTTTTCTTTCACATTTGTCACTTCATATCTCCTTATATATTCGATAATATTTTTTAATTTTTCCTTTTTTAAAAAAAATCAGTATTTGTAATCCTTGGTGGTGTTTGCATGGGATTAGACAGATACATTAGTGATATAGAATACAGAGTCCAGAAATAGATACTCATCTGAGGAAAACCTAGACAACTGCAAGGGAGAGTGCTTCTTAACCAAAATTAGAACCCCAGGAATTAGAAAAGAAATTGCACATTTTTGGGCTACATTAAAAAAAAAAAATCATGACAAAATATTGCATAAACAAAGTCAACAGACAAATGGCAGATTTGAGGAAAGTACAGAATAATTGAATTAAAAAATGGACAAAAGATAACAAAACAGATCACAACAGAAAATCTAGGCAGCCAGTATACATGAAAAGAATCTTTAATTCATTAGTAATCAATAAAATAGGAACTTTTTAAAAATATTTTTTTAATTGTAGCTGGACACAATACCTTCACTTTATTTTGATGTGGTATAAAGAATTGAACCCAGTGTCTCCCATGTGCTAGGCAAGCACTCTACCACTGAGCCACAACTCCAGGCCTAAAATAGGAACATTTTATACACATCAAAATGAAATTAGAGTAATAAAATATTTTTGCAGAGAATAGGAATACACATATAAAAACAATCTTGTAACTTTTGACTAAAGTTTTACCTCTCCTAGGAATTTATCCCTTATACATACCTGTAAGTATGTTAATAAATATAGTGTACATATAGAATATATGTACATGGAAAAAATATGCAAAGACATATCATGTCAATATAGTTAATGAAGATAGGATGAAGCAGGATTTGAAATGAGGATTCAAAAAATGAATAGGGGTAAAAAGGTATTTTTTAAAAAATGTTTGCTAGACTTGAATAAACATTTCTACCAAGAAAATATAAGCACATGAACACATGTTTAACATCACTAATCATTAGGGAAATGCAAATCAAAATCCCAGTGAGATGCTGAGTTGCCACATTATGCCTGTTAAGATGACTTCTATCCAGAAAGAAAAATATTGACAAGGATATGGAAAAATTGAAACCCTTGTGGATTGCTCATGGGAATGTGAAATGGTGGTAGCCACTATGGAAACAATGTAGCAGGTCTTTACAAAGATAAAAATAGAATTACCACATGATTAGGCAGTTTTGCTTCTGGGCATATACACAAAAGAATTGAAAGCAGGGTCTCAGAAATTTGTACAGTCCCAGTGTCTGTTACTAGATGAATAAAGAAACAAAATATAGCATAACATACAGTAGAATATTGTTTGGCCTTAAAAATGAAGGCAATTCGAAATATGCTACAACATGGGCAACCCCTAGGGACATTAGGCAAAGTGAAATAAATAACAGATAAATACTGTATGATTCTACCCTATATGAGGTATCTAGTATAGTCAAATTCATAGAGTCAGAAAAGTAGAATGATAATTACTAGAGAAGGGAGCCATTGGGACGTGTTTAATAAATAAAATGTTTGAGTTTTGCAATATGAAGAGTTCTGAAGATTTATTTTATATACTGAACAATACTGAATTATACACTTAAAATGGTTGTTATATGTATTTTTCCATGATTTTAAAGTATTAATAGCATAATCACATCTATGTAATGAAGTAAATTATTTAAATTAAGTAATATAAATTATATTAAGAAATTAAAGACATAAAGCAAGTTTAAGCATTTAAATAATTTATAACTGGTACCACAGATCTTAAGATATATGACTTAAGATTCAGGTTACTCACAGGCTGGGTCTTCTTACCTTTTTGTGTGAATCCTAGAATTCCTTCTAGAAAATTAGGATCTGAATGAAGTAAAGCAATCAAAGCAGTGCTTTTCTACGTGAAAAACTCCTTTGATGATGATCATGGTTTGGTTATATTAAGTGAAATGTTAACTTTTTTCTTCTGATAAAATAGACTTTTTAAGTTAGTTTTTTCATCTTGCTATTTCTTTTTAAGAGAAATACCAGTAGACAGACAAAGCCACTCAAAGTTCAAGTTATGCATTCGTCTATTGTTGCACATCAGAATTTTGGTTTGAAAGTTTTGTCTTGGCTGGGAAGTATTATTGGATATTCAGGTAAGTTCATAAAAACTTGCACTAATTAATTATTAAAAAATGAGCTCATATGCCCTTACAAAACTTTTTGGAAAAAAGATCAAGTGGAATCATTGCTTTAATTTCACATTTTAAAATACCATTTCAGGATATCTTCTTACACAGAAAACCTGAGTTTACCTAATTTTGTCCCACAAGGGATTTTTCACTTCAAATAATACAGGGAACAATGGGCTAAACAATTATGAACAATTTTAAGATGCTAATGCAATATAAATCTCAATAACTTGCTATAAGAACCTTTTGAGAAATGGAGCATCCTGTAGAACTCTTCATAAGCTAGTAAGCTGGAAGATGCTGCTGTAAATAAAACCCAATGATAGGCAGTTTAAATGGTAAAACACTAGTATTAGTATCTTTGTTTTGACTCCGACAATTTTTGGTTAGCAATAATTTGCTACTACTCTGAAAATTTGCAAATTGAGAGTTACTGATTTGTATTTTTGCTTTGTCTTGTTTACTTTTCTGCAGTTCACAAATTAGATAATTTAATGATAACAATAATGAAGCCTCACGTTCAAAGCCAAAAATAAGTTTGGTGTAGAACACTGAAGAGTAAATAGGGATAGATCTAAGCTACCTGTCATATTACTATTTAGCCAAGGCTATTGATAAATGACATCTCAGTGTTACATTAGAGAAAATAACTAAAATATTAATAGCAAAGGCTTTTAGAGCATTGCCACACTGCAAACTGACAGTTGCAAATATGGAGGTGCAGAAGTTTAGGAGAACATTTTTACTTGCTTTGCCTAGAAAATGTCTTCCCAATTTTTCTTGGCCCCATTTCTTTAGTTTTGGTTTTCTTCATTTGTTACCTATATGCCAAGTACTGTGCTGTGTTATTAATGAATAGTATCATGAAAGTAATTTTGTGCTGAAAATTTTCTTTGAGACATTTATCATCAATAACTTAAATGCTTAAATATTTAAAACTTATATGAAATTTTTGTCTTTAGGCTTTTAAATGATTTCTGACAGCTTTTATAGTAAAAATTCCATTTTTAAAAATTTTGCATGCTTGAAGACTAAAAGTAGATATTTGAATTGTACAGTATGGAACAAAATATGATAAGTTTTAGTTATTTTAAGGCTTATATTCATATTTGAAGAACTTTTCTAAAGTTTAGCATTTAGAAGATATTGGAATTTGTCATCTAGGGCCTTTCATTATGGCAGATCCACAGTGAATTTTTGTTTAACAAATGAAGAACATTTTGTGTAGCAACTCTGAAAATTTGTGGTATATATTATAGTCCAGAAGTCATATCCCTTCTTTTTAAATGTTAGCGCAATTTTATATTATACCTATCTTCAGTTATTTTGGAGTATATAGCCATTTGATTATCTTCTGCTTTAATTAACATAAGTGCTTAAAGAACAGTATTTAATAGAAGTATGTATTATATATATGTAATAATATAAGTATGCACTATCAGTTGTTTTGTGGTATTTTTCTCTAATTCATTAAAAGAGTTGTATATAATGTGAGATTTCACTTTTTTTCCTTTTTGTAAAAAACAATAGTTATTGTTCACTTTTTCTAAGTAAATTTGACCTTTAATAAGACACATAACTATATATATCCATTTGAACATGTACTAAAATGTCACTTTATAATATTTGAAGTAGCCATCTCATGTTTACTGTTCCTCCTATCTAAAGATGGCCTTCGCCGGATTTTATGTCAAGTTGGATTACAGGAAGGACCATATGGTGAAAACTCTTGTCTGGTGGATAGACTGATGCTTAGTGATTCCAAATTATGGAAAGGTGAATCTCTTAACTACTTTTAAGGTATAAAGGGTTGGGATGTTAAAGGTCTTTTCATTTTCAAATTAGCATTGTCGGACCTGTATGTAGTATAGCCCAGTGGTGGAATAAGCATGTATGTAGCATGTGTGAGGCCCTGGGTTCATTCCCCAATACTAAAAAAAAAGAAAAAAAAGTAGGGGCTGGAGTACAGTCTTAACCTTTGGGAAAAACAGCAACATTTTTGGTCTATGATGCAAATTAAATAACCTTATATTTTGTTAGAAAATTATATTTAGAAAACCTAATTTTCTTAGCACAAAATCTGTACTAAGAAAAACATGTAGACTTTTGTTCTTGGGAGTTTTAGAAGACAATCACATAAAAACTTTAAAGTAATTTTTGGCTTCTTGGGTATAGCAATATCTTACACCTACTCTTTTTCTAAAGGTGCTAGGAGTGTATATCATCAATTATTCATGAGCAGCCTACTTATGGATTTGAAATACAAGAAACTATTTGCCATTCGATTTGCAAAAGTAAGTATTTTCTGAGTTTTGAAGATTAATGAAATAGGTTATATAAAGGATAACTATAGCCTAAAATTATTTCAAAACTCAAAAAAAATTCGCATCTACTAATAATACATCAACATATTGATTTATCTTTTATCAATAAAATAAAGTTACAGTAGTAAAACATTTAACATCTCCCTTGATAACATAAATATCCATCTATGTAGTATTTGTTAAATACAAAGTGATAAAGGAAGAATTAAATCTGTGCCATTGTGAATTATGCATTGGTCCTATTAAGGAAACAATAATCTTGGTTGAAACAATATGCATATAAGACTTAGGAATTATGAACTCTGTGGTTGATAAAGGTTAAGTTCTTCGTTTCAGCAACATTTGATTAAACTAACCACATATTTTTCTATTCCCCCGAATTAGGAGTTCTTAATTAAGGGAGCATGTAAGAATTATTTGGAGAGCTCTTTCAAAATACATGTGTTTATGTTCCATTCTCAAATCTATTGAAGCAGCTTCACCAAGAGTGGGGCCCAAGCATGTGTACTTTGCAGGAGTCATCAAATGATTCTAATACACATCCAGAAGTAATGAAAATCTGTTTTCATGAAAGACATTGTTATATTACTGTATTTGGCCCCACCAGTTAAAATATCATCCTAGGATTTGAATAAACAACTTTGGGCTCCAGAAAAATCACTGTTTATACAAGATTCCACAGGTTTTAGTGAATCAATATTTATACAGGATTTAATTGGTAGAAATTATTCCAGTTGTTGTTCTCATATCAGTGTTATCCTATTGAGTTATCCAGCACTGACTTCATTATAATCCTTAACCCTTTGGTCAATGTGGATTAGAGGTGAATCTCCCCCTTGTTGTTTAGAATTACCAGCAGTTGCAGAGAGATTTTATGGAGGATGATCACGAGCGAGCAGTGTCGGTGACTGCTCTGTCTGTCCAGTTCTTCACTGCACCT
Source organism: Callospermophilus lateralis (assembly GCF_048772815.1). Classification (NCBI taxonomy): domain Eukaryota; kingdom Metazoa; phylum Chordata; class Mammalia; order Rodentia; family Sciuridae; genus Callospermophilus; species Callospermophilus lateralis. The sequence goes on along the minus strand of NC_135310.1, from coordinate 112,206,007 downwards.
ACTCTGGTGAGTAGTGCTTGCCTTTTCTTTGTAACTGATAGCTGGCACTCCTTGCCTTTTTTTGCCTTCTTAATAGAACTATGAGCGTTTGCAGAGTGATTATGTGACAGATGACCACGACAGAGAGTTTTCAATCGCAGACCTCTCGGTTCAGATATTCACAGTTCCTTCACTTGTAAGTACTGAAAGACTAGAAGAACTTTCTTGTTTTAACTAACAGATATAAAGCTTTAAAATAATAGAAAACTAAGATCTGTGTGTTCCTGAGTAGAGTAATATTTTACTAATAGGCAGTCAGAATCCAGACACCTTCAACTACACTAGAACATATCCTTGAATATTAAGTAATTCTGGGGGAAAGTCACTGAAACTCAATTCATACTTTCTCAAAGTACTTTCCGGAGATTTTGAACTAAAAGTTAACATTAAGCTAATTGGTTTATCAAATTTATACTTGACATTAGAATCAGAAAGCATGTTGTGTACCATCTCATTTTGCGAAATTTTCCTACTCACCTATTCCTCCCCATAAAGAAAGGGTAGGGAAGGGAAGAATAGAAGTTCATTGGATTAGACAAAGGGGAATGAAGGCAGGGGTGCGGGAGTAGGAAAGACAGTAGAATGAACCAGACATAACTTCACTATGCTCAAATATGAATACAGGACCAATGTGATTCCACATAATGTATAATCACAAGAATGGTATCCTAATTAGAATAAGTTATACTCCATGTATGTAAAATTAGTCAAAATATACTCTACTGTCATATATATCTAAAAAGAATAAATAAATAAAAAGAAAGAAAGGGGTGACTAAAGCAATTGAATCATCATTGGGTGGTCTTTTATTAAGACCATGTAGCTTCACTACATGCTCCTAAAAACATCATTATGTTTTAGTACACATAGTAATTTAAAATTATGTTTTTTATTCAATAAATTTGTTGAGCACCTATTATTTATTGGGCACATAAAACTAAAAATGCAATGGTGAACAAAGACAGATGTGATTCTTGCCCCTACTTAATGGGAAAGAATCACCCAAGTAGATAATTATTTTCTAATGAAAATTTTGAAGAATTTGGTATCTTTGAGAGAGTAGAGTTGCTCACTGGTAGAGTGTTCACCTAGCATGTGCAAAGCCCTGGATTCCATCCCCACCATTGGAAGGGAAAAAAAAAAACAGCAAGATCTGAGCTTCTTCCACAACTCAGAGAGGAAGATCTCTGTGGGGACTTGAGGGAAGGTTCATGTGGAGGTACTAGCACTTGAGAACCTGAGGCAGGGAGAGGAAACAGGAAAGCCACTGCACTTAAAGATTCTTGAACATGGAGTGAAATTGTATAGGTTTAAGAGTGTTTTACAGATCCTTTACTAACAAGGCTTGTTTTCCAGATTTAAAAATGACTTTTCCACCCCATATTGCTTTTTGTTAAAAAATATGTTCTAGTAAAGGATATATTGTAGTATTGCTATTATTATAGGCTAAATTAAGGGATTTGGTTTTCATCTTAAGATCACAGGAGGGCCATGAAGAATTGTTGTGATTCTTTTGTTTGTGGTGCTGGGGATCAAATCCAGGGCCAGGCACATGTTAGGAATGCACTCTACAACTGAGCTATATCTCCAGTCCCAATGAAGAGTTTTGAGTGATACATTATCACATTAGTGATTTTAAAAGATCATGCTGTTTGTAATTTAGGGAACAAATTTGAGAGATCAAAAGTGAGTGTGGTGGGCTGGAGCTAGGGCTCAGCGGTAGTGCACTTGCCTGGCATGTGTGAGGCACTGGGTTTAATTCTCAGCACCACATAAAATAAATAAAGGTCTATCAACAACTTAATTTTTTTTTTTAATTTTTTAATTTTTTTTTTTAAAAAAAGCGAGTGTGGGGAACCTAATTAGAAGCTAATGCAATGATCCAGACAAGAATTGATGTTAACTGGAACTGGGGTGCTAACAGTGGATATAAGATACTTTTAGGTAGTAAAATATACAGAACTAGTCAAGTGGTTTTAAAGAATGTTGGATTTGGTGACTGATCAGATATTGAGATTGAAGGAGAAGTATAAGGATGACTCGGAGGTTTTTGATGTTAAACTGAGTGGAATTTCTAGACATAAGGTATTACATAAAATTCAATTTATTTTTCTCCTCACTACACTTACTGCTTTAAAGGACTTAGTATCGAGACCCTGGGGCTAGTGGAAAGTATGGAAGACTGATAATAGTAGTATATTCAGAATGGCCTCACCCTCTGACACCATCTTGATGTCCCTGATTCAGATCTGTTTCTGGAATCTCCCTTCCATGGATTAGTACTATCTTATTACCTCCATTGGCTTGACAGACACATCTAAATTCTAGGGTTGCCATAATTCAGGTTCCAAAGTTTAGAATCCTGATACTTAAATGCTTCAGTAAGTAGAGTTAGCCAGGGCTGGGGTTGTAGCTCAGTGGTGGGACACATATAAGGCACTGGATTTGATCCTCAGCACCATATTAAAAAATAAATAAATAAAATAAAAACACTGTGTCCATCTACAACTAAAAAATAATAATAATTAGAGTTAGGTAGTTCAGGATAAATAGCCAGCCTATTTTAAAATTGTTTTAGTTGGATAAATAATTTTACTTTTGAACTCACCTATTTTCTGCCCCAGGATAAAATAAAAAATTAAAGAAAATTCAAAGCCAATGGCAAAAACGTAACAATTCCAAACACACACACACAAAAAATGTTAGCGAAAGTAGCATCCTCTCAGTGGAAATATTCAAACAGAGCTCAACACTCATATGTGGGATGTTAGGGAAATAATCCTGTATGAAGGCAAGGTAGAAGTGTGGACTGAGTATCCACTAAAGTTCTTCTTATCTATGTTGCTTTAATGCCTCCTGGGCGATTCTACTACTGTGTTAATATCTTTGACAAGATAAATAAAATTAATGAGACTAGCAGGGGTGAAAAGAGAGAACAGATGTACACAAGTGAAAATACAGACCAGGAAACATGTTATAATGCTCCATTGTCAAGAATTGGTTTGATTCTGTCTTCAGTTTTCTCTGAGGGATTACCTAACATTGCTAAAAGATATTTAGTAACCATTATTTTACCCAGTAAATAAATACTAAAGATACCTAATAAATATAAAGTAAATGAATCCAGAGAATTGCCACTTCCCATTTATTTACTACCTTATACTGTCAAACTTTTAAGTGTTCATTTGCTTTGCCTCTCTAAATGCAGGATAAGGCTTATGATTTGCTCTGTTTTATAGCCCTCAGGGATTCCAGCTCTTGACTCAACCATAAAAGATGCTCAGTGAATAAATGGTATTTTATCTGGGAATGGTGGTGCATGCCTATAAATCCCAGCAGCTCAGGAGGCTAAGACAGGAGAATAGGAAATTTAGAGCCAGCCTAAGCAACTTATAGTCTGTGTGTGTGTATGTGTGTGTACCCACACAGGTGCATGTACGGTTAATGCAACAAATACATTCATTGGTAAAAGAAGAAGAAAAAATTGATATCATTGATCTATTAATATAGCTAATTATATTTGTTGGTTTTTCTACTTTTGAAGCATGCTGATACTATATTATAAATGTTACATGGCCACAGTGCATTCTTTGAATACACTGCTAAGCCCAGTTTGAAAGTATTTATTTAGAGTTTTTGCATATATATTCACAAAGTAGGTCAGTTTCCCTCCTGTGTGTATGTTTTAATTAGATTTTAGCCTTGTAAAATAAATGGGATATATGTCTTATCTTTATATTCCAAGAAAAATTAACAGAATTACCTAGGTTGTGATTGTTGTTGAATATTTAATCTAAACTTAGAATGTTTGGGAGGTTAAATCTTAGAAATATTCTTCAAACTTAATTTGTGAGCCAATTTTCATAATTATATACTTCTTTAGTAACAGATCCTCTCCTTTACCCCTAACTTAGTGTCACTTATATACTTAGTATCCTTCTGTACTCTAGGACAGTGGGCATGCTTCCAAATCACTCTGGAACTATTGAAAGTAGTTTTATGCTGCCTTTTCCCTTCCCATTCTTCCCGGAGTCATAAACTGTAGAGATGGGGCCTAGGCATTTGCAGTTGTTTGGTTTGGGATTTTGACTTAATTGAGATAGAGTATATACAGAAAAGTAAACCCTTGGTAACTCTACAGCCCAGTAAGTTTTCACTTAGTGGACCCACCCATGTTATCAGCATTCGAGAGTTAGATTTTTTGTATACATAGTCTTATCAGCTATGAAGGAGGCAGTTTTAGTTCTTATTTCCCAATCTTTACATCATTTTTGTTTTCTTTATTATACTGACTGGAGCCTCCAGTACAATATTTTGTACAAATGGTGATAGAAAGTAGGAATCTTGGTCTCATTTCTCATCTTAGGGGAAAATACTTTTAATATTTCATCATAAGATATAATGCTTTGGGGTTTTGTTTGGTTGGTTGCTTATAGATACTCTTAATTAAAGAAATTCCCCTTTATTCATTGTCCTGTGAGATATTTTTGTTTGTTTTTAAATGGTGAATAGAGGACTTGGGATATAGCTCAGTTGTTAAAGTTCTTGCCTTCCATGCGCAAGGCTCTGGGTTCAGTCCTCAGCAACACACACACACACACACACACACACACACACACACACAAATGTGAATAGATATATAATTTTTGTGAATTCAGGAAAATGATTTGATGATGTGACCATGTAAATTATTTTTCTCCTTTTGTCTTTTAAGGTGATTTTATGTTAATTGATTTTTTTTCAAATGTCTTATTATTATTGCATTAGGAAATAAGACAAATGTGATTGTGATTTCTTATTCTTTTTTCTATATTGTTTGATTCCTTTTATATGCTACTGTGAGAGAGATTAGATGTAAATTTTCTTTTCTTGTAGTGACCTTTTTGGAGTTTGTTACCAGGATTATGGAGGAGTTGAGAAGTGCTGGGGAGTGACATTGGCCAAATTATGTGTATATATGAATATGTAACAACAAATCCCATCATTATATACAACTATAATGTACCAATAAAAAATTGTGGGGGCAAAAAGAATATAGAGAACTCGTTCATTAAATTGACATATATTTTATTTTTTGGAAAAGTTTATGTAAGATAAGTTATTGTGTTTTTAACTATAGAGAAGAATTCTCTGGTGTCCATTTGGGCCTGGAAATTTCTTTGTGAAAACATTTTCATACCATTTTAATTTAATAGGTATAGAACTATTTGAACATTGTATTCTTTTAATAAAAACAATGGTGTTTTTCCAACTTTGCTCATTTCACCTAAATTTCCAGTTATGTTGATTTAAATTGCTCCTGATATTATTTTATTTTCTGTTTAATATTTTTAAGATCTGTAATTTTTGTAGACCTATTTAAATTTAAATTTTTCTGTTTTTCAGATTAGTCTATCTAGAGATCTCTCCCATTTTTCTTTTCAAAGAGCTGATATTTTACTTGTGTTTTTTTTTCTTTTGTCTACTCTTATTATTTTCTTTTTTGAAGTTTGTTTAGATTTACTTTGCCATTCTTTCTGTAGTTTCTCACAATAGGTATTGAGATCATTGACTTTCATCTATTTGTTGGTATATTATAATTATGGGATTCATTGTTATGTATTTGTACATGCACGTAATATAATTTAATCAATTTGGGATGCAGCTCACTGGTAGAGTGTTTGCCTAGCATGTGCAAGGCCCTAGGTTCAATTCATGGTGCCAAAAGGAAAAAGAAAAAAAAAATCAAGAGTCTTTCTTTCTTAATAATAGCATTTAAAATTTAAATTTCCATCGGGCATAATTTTAACTGCATCCCACACTTTTCTACATCATTATTATCAATTCAGAAAACTCTGTTTCTTTGTGATATTTTCTTTGACCATATATTATTTAGAAGTATATTGCCAGTTTTTGAAATATTTGGGTATTTTCTTGTTATTATTTTGTTGGAGATTATTTTCACTGATGTTAGAAAACATACTCTATATGATTTGAATCCTTTGAAATTTGTTTTATGGCTCAAAGTATTTTCAGTTTTGTTTTGTTTTCCTTTTTTCTTTTTGTACTGGAGATTGAACCCAGGACCACTTAACCACTGAGCCACGTCCCAGCCCTTTTTTATATTTTATTTTGAGGGTCTCCCTGGGTTGCTTAATGGCCTATTTTCAGTTTTGATAAATGTTTAGGGTGCTTGGAAATAATGTGCACTCTATCATTATTAGGTGCAGTGTTAATATCAGTTTGATCAAGTTTATTCAGTGTGCAGGTCTTCTGTGGCCTTACTGATTTTTTTTCCTATCAGTATGGAGCTGTGTTATAGTCTCTCACAATGTTTATTAATCTGTTTCTTTCTCCTTTTAATTATCTGGTTTTGCTTTATATATCTTGAAGCCGTGTGATTTGGTACATACAAATTAGAATTTCTAGATTTCCTATATTAATTCTTTTATCATTTCACCTCAAATGGTGCTTCTGACCTTGATATCTAATCATAACAACTACTTTTGGCCAGTGCTTGCCTAATGTATCTTTTTCCATTATTATATTTTAAAAACCTTTCTGTATCCTTACATTCAAGGTGTGTCTCTTATTAAAAACATATATTTGGGTTGCATTATTTATCAAGTCTGACACTTCCTTAATAATTTAATTATATTATTTGTTTTATTATAATCCCTGATACATTTGACTTTCTTTTTTTTTTTAATATTTTTTGGTTTTGTTGATGGATCTTTATTTTATTCATTTATTTATATGTGGTGCTGGAAATAGAACCCAATGCCTCACACTTATGAGGCAAGCATTCTACCACTGAGTCACAACCTCAGCCCTGATACATTTGACTTTCTGTTTACTGTGTTACATTTTTTTCTGTTTGACACATCTATTTTTGTTTATCTCTCCTATATAATTTTTTTGATTAGTTGTTTTATATCCCTGTTTACTAACTTGTACATTATTTAGTATTCTCCTAAGGGTTACTCTAGAAGTACTTTGCTCAGAGTATTAGTTCATGATAAAATAACTGTACCAGAATGCAAATCAACATACTGCTTCTTTTAGGCAAAAATTGTTGGAGATTTCTAACTTATTTTCACTAGCTTATTTTCCACTGCTGTGGAAAAAATGTCACCTGAGTAAACTGTTGTAAATAGTTGATTTACCTTCTTTTGGAGACTTCTTGTCACAACAATCGACAGTTTGCAAACTGCTAACTCATGGATAGCACTGCCCTAGCAGTCACAGCATGCATCTTAACTATAGTTGGGCACCACATTACTGCCTTGCAAGGGTGGAAGTCCAGGCTCTCCACTCAACTAAGCCTTTGCTAGTATAAGTGGAAGTGGAGTCACAGATTGTTTTGTTCTGTGTGCTTTTCTGGAAAGAGGAGTTATTGTCTGAAAGTTTTCTTCTGTCCTGCTGTTACTCCTTTCCTATATTTACAAACAACAGGCCTTTTATTTGTTGGCTGGCTGACTAGCTAGTTAATTCTGGGCCCAACTGGTGTTTCAGTTTGCCAGCTTCTTCAGTTCAAATTCAAATATGTATGAGGAAACAAACAACTCAGGGAACCCACCACCATGTCATTCCTTGAGTCCTGGATATCCTAGCCATTTTGTCTTCTTCTCTTCACCTTTTATGAGTCTTATTCCTTTTGCATATAATGTTTGGGGTTTGCAGTTATACTTAACAAGAAGAATAAAGAAAAGTACATCTACTCCGTCTTTCCTGAACTCCTAATATTCTTTATAGATTCTTGTTGTTTTGTTTTGTACCAGAGATTGAACCCAGAGGCACTCAACCACTGAGCCACATACCAGCCCTTTTTATTTTATTTTTGAATACATTTTATTTAGAGACAGGGTCTTGCAGAGTTGCTTAGGGCTTCACTAAGTTGCTGAGGCTGGATTTGAAAATACACAATCCTCCTGCCTCAGCCTCCTAAGCTATGGGATTATAAGTGTGCGCTACCATACCTGGCTCTAGATTCCAGTTTTCTACTGAAATTTGTCATCTTGTCATTTTTCTGAACATGTAAATTGAATGTTTTAAAGTCATTGTCTAATAATGTCATCATCTGGATTGCATGTAGTTTTGTTTCAATTTATTCATTTTTGTTGTGTTTTGTCTTTCTTACCTCTTGTGAGGTTTTTTAAAAAATTTTTTTTTAGTTGTAGATAGATACAATACCTTTATTTATTTTATTTGTTTTTATTTTTATGTGGGGCCAGGGATTGAACCTCTACCACTGAGCCACACCACACACCATGACTTTTAACAAGTTGGAATGCTTGCCAACATTTTACTAATATTTATCTTTAGGTATGGCTGTCTTTGTATTATCCTGGGAATTTGGTAGTATTATTAAATCTCTAGACAGGTGTATTTCGTCAGTTTGGGAAAATTTGGAGCCATAATTTTTCAAATATGATTTCTACACCATTCTTTCTCTCTGTCTGTGCCTTACGGATAGGACAATATTTTAAAAATTAAATCTTTCTCCTAAGAGGATTCTATGTAACATTGTTAGGCAGTGTGGGGGAGGGAAAACTTTTCCTCTACCCTCCCAGTTTCAGCAACTCAGGGTGCTGCTGATTGCTGACAGAAGACAAATCAACAAAGAAAAAGCAAATTTAATTTCATGCATACATATGGAAATTCTGAAAGAAATGTGACTCAAGGAGGTGTTTAGAATTTGCATTTTACATAACATCTTAATAAAGGGGACAAAGGGGGCTGGGGATATAGATCAGTTGGTAGAGTGCTTCCCTTGCATGTACAAGGCCCTGGGTTCAGTCCCCAGCACCACAAAAACAAACAAATAATAAATAAAGGGGAAGAAGGGTTTGGGGGTAATTGGGAAAAACAGGTTATGGAAAGGTAACTTAAGAAATATGTGGTAAATAAGGGTTGTTTAGTGAGTTTTTTTTCAAGTCAACTTAGATGATAAGAGTTGCCTTTTCCTTCCTGGTAAAGGAAAAGTGTATTTTCAAAAGAGAAATATGTGCTGTGTCTTTATTGCTTTTATAGTGTCTCCTTAATTGCCTTCAGCTCAAAATGATCCTTTTATCAAAGTGACATATTTGGGGGTGGTATATTGTGGCCCCCTTCAGCAAATAGAACTAGGCTGATCACCTTAGACCAATCAGCGATTGATAGGATTCTAGTTTGTTTTGGCAGACCTCAGTCTTCCCTTCTGGTTTATCCTTACCCTGAGATATAACTGTCTAAGGGTTCCCAGTTGAGAGCCTGAAATTCCTGCCCTCTATGGGATTGTGAGATCTAATTTTATTCCTTATCTTGCTAAGTCTGCCACATCACTACTTTATTCTTGGAGGCTTTCTGCTCTTCTCAGACTTTTATCCCACAGGGTTTCAGAGTTTTACAAATATCTTGAGAGGGAAACTGAAAAAATGTTGGGCTCAGCTCTCCATACTTCTGTTCTTACTAGAACTCTGGCCTCTGAGATAGCTAAAATCTCAGCAGGTGTTCTCTGTAATAATAGCAGCTCTGTACATTCTTCATTGGGATCTTTAATCTTCTAATTTTTAATTTGGGATCTTTAATTCCCTCATCCCTCCCAAAATAGTTCAATGCCAAGGGAGAAGCTGTAGCAAAATGTTGGCTCACTTCCCTATGGACTTTCCTTTCTCCATGATTCTATTCCCTGGAGTCCTTGTTTCAGCAGCTCTCTAAGGATTTCTTTTCCTTTCCCTCCCTCTTTCTTCCTCTAGGTCTTTCTTTCTTTTTTTCTTTCCTTCCTTCTAACTTTTGCTATTCCTGGAAGAATTATTGGTTAGCCTCAGGATACTCCATCCTGACTAGGAGCAGAAAGTATTTGCGTTGCTTTTCTGGAATAGCTCCATTAGTAATTCTTATATATAGCCCTTGTTAAAATAATTTACCCTAGATAATAGTGAAATATTTTATAGCGGTGTTACCTTTGAATCAGAATTACCTTACAGTTAACCCAGTCTTCAATTTTAAATAGTCTGACCAATTATAATTCAAGTGGTTAGTATCATGGTTGTTCCAGTTTATTTTCTTAAATGTGCCCCCAGTCAGCATTATCCCTATAACATTCTATAGCATTTAATTTGCCAAAGTGTGTGCATAGGCCATTGTTATTGTTCAGTGAAGCTTTTCAGTCTTAAGGGAGAATTTGGCCCATTTTGAATATGCTGTTAAATGTGTGATATGCCTTATAATGTAAAATTATATATGAATTACAAAGAAAAAAAAAAGAAGAAGAAAAAGAAAAACTGTAAAGTAAGTAGTGCTAATGCCTTTTAAAGCAAAGTGGACTGTGCCTAAAAACTAGTGATTTTTGCCAGGCACATGCCTGTAATCCCAGTGGCTCCAGAGACTTGAGACAGCAGGATCAGGAGTTCCAAGCCAGCCTCAGCAAATGGTTGAGGCACTAAACAACTCAATGAGACTCTGTCTCTAAATAAAATACAAAATTGCGCTGCTGATGATGCTCAGTAGTTGAGTGCCCCTGAATTCGATCCTCGGTACCCAAATAAAAAACAAAACTAGTGATTTTTTTTTTAACGATATGTGATAAGAAGTACTAGGACTCTATAGTACTATAATGTTAGATATGTTAGATATTTAGTGCTAAAAATTACCTTGAAAGGCTAGCAACAATCTGAGCATAAAGTGATGAAGCCATGCACATAAGGTTTTTTTTTTTTTTTTTTAATCCTTACTTCTGTTTTTAACTTTGGAAGATATATTTCATTAGTTATCTTTTTAGAAGTAGAAATGCCAGGATAACTCCCATTTTAATGGGACATTACTAATGGGCCACCCTGTTAATGTTTTTATTTGTCACCTGGTAAAGACAATTAGAATCTAATCTAAAACTATGTAGTAGTTGAACCATCTCTTTTAACATTTGTTTGAAATAAAAAATGCTAGTAAGGACCCTGATTGTGAGATTTAGATTCTAACAATGTTGAGTTGCCCCTTCACCAAACTTGTTTTATGACCTGCTCTAAGTCTTCTAAGATAGTTCTACAGAATTTTTCCATAACTCAGTGGAATTGAATCACACTTATTTAACTTCCTCAAAAATCAATTAATACAACAAATAAAAAGGAAAATCCTTTTGCTTAACCTATTAACACTCTTTGCCCTTCATACTTGACTTTTATTCTTCACTGGAAAATACTCTGTTATTCTGATTATTTTAATTTTCCTTAGTTAAGTCTGTCTAATTTTACTTTGAATATCACCATTTTTACTGTAATAAAAAACATCATGATCAGAATGGTAAACATCAGTGTTTAAGTTACGTTGTCTCATAGTAAGGGTAAGGTCCATATTGTAGGTTGGGCATATAGATTATTAAGCCTCTTTCTGGAGACAGTTTGGTGATAATGTCAAAATGTATACTAATTTAGTAATTCTACTTTAGGAAATTATTCTATACATATTCTTTTAACTATACACAGTGGATATTAAGTGCAACATCTTTTGTATTAGCATAGATCTGGAAACAGTAAGAGCCTGGCTAAATAAAATACGATATAAAACATACCTGATGATAATTAAAAAGAATGAGGGAGCCAGGCACAATGGTACATGCCTATGATCCCAGCAACTTGGGAAACTGAAGCAGGAAGATTACAAGTTCAAGTTCAGGCTGAGCAACTTAAGGATACCCTGCCTTAAAATAAAAAAGGACTAGAAATGTTTTCAGTGGTAAAATATCCCTGGGTTCATTCCATAGTTCCCCAGGGAAAAAAAAAGAAAGAAAAGAATGAGGGAAATTTATATGAAATGATATGGGACAGTCTCTAAAATACATTATATAGGGCTGGGGATATAGCTCAGTTGGTAGAGTACTTGCTTAGCATGTGCAAGGACCTGGGTTCAATCCCTACCACCATAAAAAATAATTAATTAATTAATTAAGATATGATGAATAGAAGAGAATAGAATAGTATTTATGATATGCTATTCTTGGGCGGGGAGAGAGAGATAATTAGACATCCATATTTATATACCTAATGTATACTTTATGTTATGAATTATATATGTAACATTATATATATAAACACTATATAAACATACCATCTCTAGAAGAATTCAAGAAACTGCTAACAGTATCTGCATTTGGATGGGAGATCTCAGGACCTAGGAAAATTACTTTTTAACCTGTTATATTTGATGTCATTTACACATAATCCCTTATTCAAAAGTATGTTATGTGTGAGTGTGTGTATATATATGTATTTGTATATACATTTTTTATAGAGAAATGAAAACAAAAATATATTTCAACTAGGGAGATTGAGGCAATATAGTTTCATACTGAGTTCTAAAAAATCTGTGCCATAAACCTCTGGATCCTAGAATAATTATACCATACCATTATAGGTGTCTAAATGTCTCAGTTAAGGAAAGTTTGCAGCCTGGTTCAGATCCCCCACCCTGAATTATCTTTGAATAATGAGCCTTGGATCTGTCTTCTAACATTCTGGCATCTGATATAATTGTTGCTCCATACACGTGGCAATTGGAGTAAGTAATTGTTATTTAGAAATATCCAGTAATGCATTTATGATGTTTTATAGTTGTGTTGAAAAAAAGTTTAAATTGCACAATGTCACTGACATTTTTAGCTTCCTAGTAAATAGCTTTTGATTATCTGCACTCTGATATACTTTGTTTTAGGCTCGAATGCTCATCACAGAAGAAAATCTGATGACCATTATTATTAAAACTTTCATGGATCATTTGAGACATCGAGATGCCCAGGGCAGATTTCAGTTTGAACGATACACTGCTTTACAAGCCTTCAAATTTAGGAGAGTTCAGAGTCTTATTTTAGATCTCAAGTAAGTTTTTTTTTTTTTTTTTTTTTTTTTTTTTAATTGTCAAACCAGTTAACAACTTGTAAAATGTTAATGTTTATATGTTCAATGCTACTATTATCTTGTTCAGGTATGTGTTAATTAGCAAACCAACTGAATGGTCAGATGAGCTGAGGCAGAAGTTTCTAGAAGGGTTTGATGCCTTTTTGGAATTACTGAAATGCATGCAGGTATGTATAAATTGCCACTTTTTTTCTATTTTTAATCTTAATTTTTTTGTTTTTGTTATTGTTCATTGAACTGAACACCTTTCTCTCTGTGGTTTTTGTTTGTTTATTTGTGGCTTTTTAATGTTGTTTTCATTTTGAGCATATTTTCAAAAGATCAATTTGAATGGCCACAATTTGGATCAAGAAAGTCCTCTCTAATTGGAGACTCTTAGAAAGGTGTAGAGTGAATAAGAGTCCAGGAAAAGCTCTGGCATCTAGTGCTTTTTTTGTATTTGGTATTCTTTTGATTACCATTAGTATATGTTTATCAGTTCAGTAACATTTAAAAACCTGTCAGGGAACTATAGATGTAGCTCAGTGGTAGAACATGTGCTTATTAGCATGTTTGAGGCCCTGGATTCTATGACTGGCACCACAAAAAATATAAAATTAAAAAAAGCTTTTTTTTTTTTTTAAACATAGATGATAGAGTTAAAAAGGAATTTGAAAGATTATTACAGTGGAGTAATGAAGTATTTTGTTATCTGAAGCAGATTTAGAGATTACCCCTAAAATGGTTCATTCTATATTTTACTAGAATTTTTTCCTTGTATTTTAGAGAATGTTACATAAAATCTATAATTTAAAAAGCTATCACTTCTCATACTACTGGAAGCTTCCTGTTAAGACTTTGACTTTGTATGATTTTATAATCAATATGTTTCTTCTGCATTATTCCTTAGGTTTTCTTATAAGAGAAAAGGTATAGTTTTTATTCATATAAAATTCTTTTACTTTCTTTAAGGGAATGGATCCAATCACCCGTCAAGTAGGACAACATATTGAAATGGAACCAGAATGGGAAGCAGCCTTTACACTACAAATGAAACTAACACATGTCATTTCAATGATGCAGGACTGGTGTGCTTTAGATGTGAGTTTCTTCTAGGGGTGAGAGATAAGAGCAAAATGAAAGAGTGGAAATAGACAGAATCCTAAGTAAAATTTGAAGAGATTTGAAGAAAGTAGTTTTATAGCTTAGCTCAAAACAGCATGCATTCCCTTTCTACCTATAAATCCAATAAAGAATGTTAAACTTTAAAAGCCTTAAGAAAAATCTTGGTAAATAAAGAAGGAAATAATCTACTCTCTCTCTTCCCTAATATAACTATATCTTCCTTTTTTTCATAATCTTTTCTACACTTTGAGCATATAAAATAGTAATTTATAAATTTATCCAAAAATAAAAGTTTTACTGTTGGTTTATTCGTCCTATGTTTTAAAATTCTGTAGCCTTCTTTGGGAATAAAGTACAAATAAGAACTTCTGTAAATTAGGGAATCAGGAGCATATGAATATATGTAAGGAGATCTGAACTTTGTAAAATTTTGCTGAAGAAAGAATAAAGAGGGGCTGGGATTGTGGTTCAGCGGTAGAGTGCTCACCTGGCATGTGCAGGGCACTAGGTTCGATTCTTAGCACCACATAAAAATAAATAAATAAAATAAAGGTATTCTATCCAACCACAGCTAAAAAAATATTGAAAAGAATAAAGAATATTCCTCTGAGTTAGGAATATTCCTCCGAATTAGGAATATTCTTTGTTCTTTTTTATAATATTCTGTGGCGAGGAGAACTGGGGTTGTTCCTGGAGCTATGAGAAAGCACTGTGATTGAAGCAGGGAGATTGAGGGCAGAGAGGCAGGCAGGAATATCTAACTTTGCAGGACTTGGAAGCCATGGAAGGAAGTTCAGAACTACATTTTTATTGAAGTGAGAAGCCATTGGAGACCCCCAAGCAGAAAAGTGACAGGATCCAATTTACATGTTTTTCAAAATTACTCTGTAGAGAATGGGCGGATGGGGCAAGAGTTGAAGCATGGACCAGAAAGATGGTTGGTTGTGCCTTGGAGTTACTGAAGATAGAAGATTTTTGGCTAGTTTTGAGGAATATTTAGATGAAATTGCCAGCTTGGTAATATATCAGACAAATGTGGAATGAGTATTAGAGTATTAGAATAGCTTCTAGGTTACAAGCAGCTTCCCTGATAGGAGATATCATTCACTGGGACAGGGCCCACTGGAAGAGACCAAGTTTGGGAGGGAGGATTGAGTTTGGTTTTGTCCATACTGTTATTTGAGGTACTTAATCATCATCAAATTTGAGGTGCTTATTCAATGTTGTAGAAACCAAATCTTTTTAATAACTTACAGAAAACCCTCTTTTTTTTTTTAGGAAAAAGTGTTAATTGAAGCTTACAAGAAATGCCTTGCTGTATTGATGCAGTGTCATGGTGGTTTTACTGATGGTGAACAGCCTATCACACTAAGCATTTGTGGACATTCAGTGGAAACTATCAGATACTGTGTTTCCCAAGAAAAAGTTAGCATTCACCTCCCAGTTTCTCGCTTACTTGCAGGTAAAGCATTTCCCGTAAAAAAAGAACCCTAAAAATTTTCTGTGGTGGTTAATATTTTTGAGTACCTACTATTATATCTATTATTCTAAGAGTTTTATTTGTTTATTTGATGATCACATGAGGTAGGTATTAGTATTAGTTGCTTCACAGATGGGAAGACAGAGGCATAGAGTGTACTTAGTGTCACATGGCAAAGAAGAATCATAATTGGCATTTTGAAGCTGTTTGGCATCACAGGCCATGTTTATAACCATTGTACCATAGACTTAACTACAGATACTACATGTTTTATTGTTTATTCAATCCAGCTTCAAAGTTTGTGTTCTTAAAAATCAAACTTATCCACACTTACACATTTGCTATTAAACCAAGGCCACCCTAGGCTTTCTCTCCCTCTAAGCTGTTTCTTACACATTGTTGGTAACCTTTTAAACAGAAGTTTATGAATGAGTATCATATTGAGCTGATAAATTTTTTAAACTCAGTAGTTGATTTATAAGTAATTTATAATTGTTAAAATATCTGAAACTGCCATCTTGCAGCAGCCAAAGACTTTGCCTATGCACTTATTCATCTCTGCAAATTCATTTCAGTAAGGCTTCCATATTTCTTGATTCTGGATATTCTTATCCTGCTCACACACCATTGTTCCCTTGAGTTCCATTTTAACTCAGAAAATAGAAGTTATCAAAAAAGTAGATATTATTACCCATTGCAGAATATATAATTTACCCTATGTTTGTGGGTAATTTTTAATGTGATATAGAGGATCATACTTAATTTTTGTTTTGTTTTGCTCTTTGTTTTTCCTAGAAGAGATTGTGAAGAATCATATTATTTCTTCCTTATATGTTTGGTAGAGTTTACTAGTGTAACTATATTATGCTTTCAGGATTATTTATTATTGATTCAATTTCTTTAATAGTTATAGGCCTGTTCAGATTATCTATTTATCTGTGTGAGTTTTGGTACTTTGTGTCTTTCAAGGAATTTAGAAGCCTAGAGTTATTCATAGTTTTTCTTCATTATCTTTTTAACGAAATGGGGTCAGTAGTAGTGATCCCTCTTTCATTTTGAAGACTTTTTTTTCATTATTCTAAGTATTATCACATTGTCCTGCTGATAGACCTTTGTATGCCAGCCGTTTTGGGGGTGTGTTATTGAAGTTGTAGAAAGTTGAGATTACTTACTCTTAGGCTTATGAAATTGTTCTTAAACATGAATATTGAAATAGTACATTAGATAGTTACTTAGAGTGAATTTGTGATCATACAAAAAAAGTTTCTTCTATTGTTTGGGCCCAGTTATGTTTTTATAAGTGTATTGAGCAACTGAAAACTGTTGGTTCTCAACATAGGCAACTGATAGCATGTTCTGGAGAAGGACTGGACTAAAAGACAGGAAAGTGAGTCCCTTGACCAACTCATCCACTGATCTTTCCTTTAAAAATCTGTATGTGTTACAAGCTGAAACTGATAGTTATCCACAGTGAAGAAAGTCAGTATTCTAAAAAAAGGTACTAATCTCTGCCTAGGTCTTTACCTCCCGAAATTTGTGCAGTGAATATTTTGGAGTAGTCAACTCACAGTATTTGATGATCCCTGTCCTGAATGCTTATAATATAATTGGTGAGCTAAGGAAACATATATAAAACAGGTCCTATTAATAACTTGGACAGTGTGCTAACAGAACTTGAGCAATAACTGTTGAGAACAAGTTATTAGAATGGGTCAGTAATGCAGGTCTTCCTGGATGAGGAAGGTGGCCAGTGTACATTGACAGGATTGTAAAGAGCATTCTCTAATTAGGCAATGACAGAAACAGGACATAATCAGAATTAACTAAGGTCAAGCCACAAAAAGAGCCCCTTGAAATTAGGAACTAAAAAAGGCTTTGATTCTAGAAGTTCTGGAGAACCTAATTCTGATGTTCAAATCAGTGCAAACCTTGAATCCAGGCCATTTTCTCTTTATTTGCCAGAGGATCTTTCACCTGTCCTTTAAATGGAATAAACTCTGTGACCCAGTGAAATATGACTTTTAAAGTTGGCATAACATGTGTAAATTGTTTTGATGGTTATGTAGCTGCTTTTGCTGTGTTTGTACATCTAACATTTACTTCTAATGTCATCAAAGTATGTTGGGATATATAATTAAGGCTACTTCTAATTCTACTTTTAATATAGAGATTCATTAGAATAACCATTGAAAAGCTTCAATTCTGGATATAGTTTGTTTTATATCTTAAGTTGTAATCCAGGTTCCTAAATATACAAAAAATTTATATAATAAAGTTGAGTGAATATTTAGGGTTTTTTCCTAAATAAATTATTTTAACTTAATAGAAATACTTTTGTTTGTTCTTCCATGCAGGTTTGCATGTATTATTAAGCAAAAGTGAAGTGGCATATAAATTTCCAGAGCTCCTACCTCTAGTAAGTGGTTCTGACATTTAAACATAAGTACCTGTTTATTATGTTCCTTGTATTTGAAATCAAATTGAAACAAACTTTTATTAATCTTGGTTCTCACCAAGCATGGTGGGACACACCTGTAATACCAGCAACTCTGGTTTCTCCAGAGAAACAAAACCCATAAAATGTGTGCGTGCATGTATGCATGTGTGTTTTAAGGAAAGATTTATTTTAAGAAACTGCCTCATGCGATCATAGGGCCAGCAAATCTAGTCTACAGGCACCTGACAGACTGGAGGGACCCAGAGAAGAGTTAATGTTGCAGTCTCAAGAACAAAGACAATCATGGAGAGAGAATTCCTTCTCCTCAGGAACCTTAAAGGTCTTTTAAGGCTTTCAGCTGAATTGATCAGGCCTACCCAACATTATGGAGGGTAATTTACTTTACTCAAAGTCTACTGAAATTTTACTCATATATAAAAAACAACTTTTGACAACATCTAGACTATTGTTGACCATAAACTAGGTACCAGACCCCAGTTAATTTGACACAGAATCAACTGTCACCCAAACATACTGTAAAATAATTTCTGTGTTTTATAAAATTTTGATTCTTGTCAAACAAGTTTCTTTTTGGAATTGACTTTCTATGGATTTTTTTTTTTTTAATCTGCAGAGTGAACTTAGCCCACCAATGTTGATTGAACACCCTCTTAGATGTCTTGTTTTATGTGCCCAAGTACATGCTGGGATGTGGAGAAGAAATGGGTTCTCACTAGTAAACCAGGTAAGCTTTTTCTTTTCTTTCTTTCTTTTTTTTTTTTTATTCTGTGTAGTTTTTCATTCCATTCATTGGCCTCTAAGAAGGTTGTAGTTTTCAGCGGATTTAGTTATTGAAATTTTAAATCTATATGAAATTTTTTTTATAGGATAACTGTAATGATAAACCAATTTTAAGTTTCTTGAAAATTTATTTATAGGTTGTCAGTAAACAAAATTACAAATAGAAATGAATCACACTGATATTAGTTTTTCTCTTGAAATATTTTTTAGAACAGTTGAATAGTAAAAAACAATAAAATTATAAATTTCATCTATTTATATTAAATTGGATTAAAAAATAAAAGGCCTCTTAGTAGAGATCTAAAGTTGAAATTTCAATTTTTAAACTTTACTAAGGCTTAGTATGGATTTTTTTTTTCATATTTTTGGAAGCTCTAAACGTTCATGAAGTAACAACTTTTTATATTTTGTTGGGAAACTCAAGTTGACTGCAAAATGAGAATCAGAATGGATACCACATGGAAATTTCTGATTAATTAATCTGTACTAAGATAATGTTAATCATTCAGGAAATCACATCATATACATACCAGTGCTTATACTTACACAAACCCATGTGCTTCTAAGTAGGTGAGGGACAAGGAGATAGTTGTACTAGTAAAAGCCTATTTACCCAATATAATGAAATTTTTTTTTTTTTTTAGATTTATTACTACCATAATGTGAAATGCAGACGTGAGATGTTTGACAAGGATATAGTGATGCTTCAGGTAATGAATTAAAAGTATTGACATCTAAAGGTTTTGGTTACTACTTGTATTTCCACTGAATCCAGTCACTTGTAATAAGTCACTCCTGAATCTACAATTAGCCTAGCCCTATCCAGCAAAGCTCCACACTCAGACTACCAGTCTATAGAACATATCCACCTAGGTTTCCTGGGCACATCTCAGGTTCATCATAGTCAAAATAACTGTTCTTACTTCCTTCTTACTTTCTTCCTGTCTTAGATACCCTACCTTGTTGAGTTATTCCATAGATCACACAGTTGCTGAAGTCAGAAAATTGAAAACCATCCTTTGGTTATTGATTGTCTTTAACTAATTTTTTGGTTGGGAGGTGGTTTACTGGGGTTTGACTCAAGGGTGCTTAACCATTGAGCTACATCCCCAGCTCTCTTTAAATTTTGAGACAGGGTTTCGTTAAGTTGCTTAGGACCTCACTATCGTGCTGAGGCTGGCTTCAAACTTGTGAGGCCTCTCCTGCCTCAGCCCCCTGTGCCACCACCCCTTACTTGTTACTTAACTAATTTTAAACCCCTTAATTTTCAAGGCTTCAGATACTTAACTACCTTGAAGATCCCTGAATTTGCCATGCTATCTCTTTAAGTCTTGAAACTTTGCACATTTATATATTTTGGTCCCTATATTTCTCCCTGCTCCTTTTCCCTTCACCTAGCTTAGTTATTTTCCACTGTGTCTTAGTGTTTAGTTTATTACTTTCTTCAAGAGTCCTTATCTGACATTCTAGAACTTGACCAATTATCCCTTTTGTGAGAACCCATAGCATGATACTTATCCCCACCATCTTCCCTAAACTGTGGCAACTGTGTTCATTTTTTTTCTTTTCTTTTTTTTTTTTTTTGCCCCTTTTGCCTTGCACAGTGCTTGTTCACACAGTGGTTGCTCCATGTTACTGCTAAATGAATATAGTAATTATAAAAAAAAAAAAAAAGATAAATCAAAATATAGAAAAGATTATTGGTTCCAGGTAAATTACAATTTAGGTTGATTTAGAATTTTTACAAATGAAATTAAAACAGAATTGAAATTAATATGTAAAAGCTGTCTCTTCAGCCAGTATAATGCTTATCACACACACCAAAAAAACTTAAGGCATCTTGATAATAATTTAATATAATGCCTATTTTTAAATTGGCATTTAACTCAGAGTCCAGACAGTGAACCCTGATAATAAACCTTTTGAATCAAATTCATAGGAACACAATGATTTCAAAGCATTAAAAGAAAAAAAAGTTTGAAAAAGTCAAATGTGTGGGTTTGGGTGTTGGAGGGTTTTTATTCTGTGTGTTTTGCTTTACCAATTTAGATTCCTGTTCCCATTTGTCAGCTACCACATGTAGGGTTTGGGATAAGTGAGTTTTTATCTTTTATTGTAATTGGTAAACAAATAAGCTGTTTTTCTTGTGCACACCTATATATCTTTCACTAAATGTTTAGTGTCCCTTTTGACCTTCCTCTTTTCCTTTATTTTAAACAAACAAACAAAAAAGACAGGTGTCTCCATGATGGATCCAAATCATTTCTTGATGATAATGCTCAGCCGCTTTGAACTTTATCAGATTTTCAGTACACCAGACTATGGAAAAAGATTTAGTTCTGAAATTACTCATAAGGTAAGGGTGTGTTTTAAAAGATACAACCATCACTAAAGAAGCATCTTTCATTCTTCATGGATATGTTAGTCCTCTGAGAGAATACAGTATGCATATTCTTATATTTGAATGTTATCTTCCCCTGGCTTGTAGGATGTTGTTCAGCAGAACAATACTCTAATAGAAGAAATGCTGTATCTCATTATAATGCTTGTTGGTAAGTTTATATTGTTTGTTATAAATTACGTTGGACTTTGTGGTAGAAAATAGCTCAGAATTTCTGAACTGTGTTTTGTTATGAGAAGACATGTACTCAGTTTTAGGGGAAGGGAATTAGAACATCCCTTTGTTTCTCCCTCCCCTCTGGTTACTGTAATATTGAGAGTAGTGGTTCTGTGGTGCTTTAGAAAGAGAAGAAAAGACAATTTCAGAAGTAGAATAAACTGGAAGACTGTATGTTGGGGGAAACAGGAGAATTTAGCAAGCAAGGGATAGAACATTTAGAAGCCATTTACTGCTAATTTATATCTTAGATGTTTCCCTGGTTTTGTGATATCTACATATGTTTTGACTCCAAATATACTTCCAAATTAATGGAGACCTATGGCCTATAGATACAGTTGTCTTATTACCTGTCTTTTCAGTCCTCAGCCACCCCTGTCTTTCTGATTCTTTTGTCCCTTAACCTTCTGTCACTTCTGCTATTCAGCCAGATGGTTTATAGTCCATAGAGAATCCAGATTATTGATGAGAGGTGATGCATGAAGAAGGTCTCAAAAGGTGACATCTCACTTGCTACTAGACAGAAAGAAGACTCCCTCCTTACTGTCACAAGGAGGATGCAGTGAAAGCAGTTCCCTTGACTATATTGTATCCCTTCCTATTCTTTTTCTGATCCTTCCTTCAAAATAGCAACCAGAGCTCTCTCTACTGCCTAAAGTCTGCATTCATTTGCTGTGTTTGAGACTCAGAACTACGGTTAGGAGCTGCTCTTTCCCTAGTTGGTTCCATGACTAGTCATTTCTTTCCCACTATGCAATGTGTTTTGTTACATAAATTAAAAGTATATATAAGTATATATCACATAATTATTGTTAAGTGTGTGTGTGTGTGTGTGTGTGTGTATGTATATATATATATACATACACACACACCTTTTCCTTTTTGACAGGAGAAAGATTTAGTCCTGGGGTTGGACAGGTTAATACTACAGATGAAATTAAGCGGGAGATTATCCATCAGTTGAGCATCAAACCTATGGCTCATAGTGAATTGGTAAAATCTTTACCTGAAGATGTAAGTACCTATATTTTTAAAAAGGAAAATATTATAAGCTTTTCCTTCCTTACAATTTTATTATGTATAGATTTACTCCTGTATACCTTTCCCATAATTGTAAAAACTACACTTCTAGGATATGTGTAGTTCCAGTTACTCTTACTATAAGTAATTAGAAGACAAGAGTACTAGGGACTAGTTGTAGAAAGCCAAACAAGAATAGAATCTTTTACAATAAAACCTTGAAAGATGTAAGGATGCTGAAAAAAAAGCTGGTCCTGAAATGAATTTTAGTATCCATTAGAGAGAGGTTATATCTTTAATACAGAATTGCCATGACTATAAATAATACTTTGTAATGTAGTACATTGAAGTTGGGAATGAGAAATACCTACCCACGTGTGTTGATAGACTACATTTTTCCAGAGCGTTTTCCTTCTCAGACATCCAGAAATTCTCCTTTTTTTCTTTTCTTTCTTCTTTTTTTTCCCATCAGTGCTGGGATTGAACTCAGGATCTCATACATGCTAGGCAAGGGCTCTACCACTGAGCTATACTAGCCAACCCTTTTTATATTTTATTTTGAGACAGGGTCTTGCTAAGTTGCCCAGACTGACTTCAAACTTGTAATCCTCTTGCCTCAGCCTCCTCAGTAAGGATTACAGGCATCTGCCATCATACTTGGCTTCTCTTTCTTAATAAAGAGCCTTTTTTTTTTCATTTTAGTGAAAGTGAAGTAATAATCACAAAAATATTTATAGGTTGAATTGTAACTCTTTTCCTCCCAGGGCCATAAGTTCCTCAGCTAGCTATTTTTCAGCCATAGAGCTTTTCAGAAACTCAACTCTAATAGTTGGGAAGGAACTTGATTTTCATTGAAGTTTTTCAAGATATTTTCCCAAATTTGGAATTAATCAAAACTTTCAACCTTAACATTTATTCTTCTGAGCTTTCAATCTTTGTTACATAATAATACTTTTTTCAAACTTTTTAGTACGAAAAATTTCAAACTTGTACAGAAATAGAAAACATAATAAATCAATCATTGGCTTTTAACAGTTGGCCTATCTTCTGTCATCTATACCCCAATTATTAACCTCTGTGCCCCATTGGATTATTTTGTATAGAATGCTAAGTTTACCATCATCTGTAAGTAGGACTTTATATACCTAACACAGTGATTCTCAACCAGGGATGTTTTTGCCTCCTATGGAGGAGACATTTAGCAGTGTCTCCACTCAGTGCAGGTTATAGGGTGCTATTAGTGTATAATGGGTAGAGGCCAGGGATGCCACTACACATCCTACAGTGCACAGTACTATAGAAAAGAATCATCTGTTTTAAATGTCAGTGTGCCAAGATTGAGAAGCTTTGATGTAAGAGAGTTTAGAACTCTTAAAAAGTTTATGTATATCATCATCACATTTTAGAAACCAGCAGTACTTAGTAATTTCTTATCACTGGATATCTAGTCAGGATAAAAATTATTTGTACTTTTTAATGCAGAAAATCAATCTTGGGTTGTTACATAATTTAACCTACACGTTAAAGAAGAATAAATTTAAAGCAGCTTTTTTTTTTTTTTTCCTTGCAGTGCTAGGGATCTAACCCAGGGCCTTGTGCATGCTAGGCAAGCTCTCTACCACTGAACTATAATTCCCATCCCTAAAACTACATTTTTAGAGTGATACAAATTCTTTGTACAAGTGACAGCAACTATATTTCTCAGACATTTTGACGAGAGATTTCCTTACTTACAGAATTTCTGTTGAAATGGAAGTGCTGTTTTACTGAAAATAGATAAGAAATTAATATAACTATTTCACAAAATATTATATTTTACCCAAATTCTTTTTAAATGTTTTACACATTTTTAATTTTTATTTAATTCCTTTTGAAAGCTACTACCTTGGTCCCATATGGTAGTGATATTTTTTGAAATTATATAACTTTGAACATCAGCTTGCAAAAAGTCTAAATGTATATATCTTCATCTTTAAAAATAGAAATAATAATATATCCATTCATAGGGTTGACATAAGGGTTATGGAGATAAAGCATCATGCTCAAATTGATAACAGTTGTTATTAACATGAAGCATATTTACTTGTTTCTGTACCTTTAGGAAAACAAGGAGACTGGCATGGAGAGTGTAATTGAAGCAGTTGCCCATTTCAAGTGAGTATCTTTCCTGTTATTTCACATTTTATGGGTTATTTTAATAGTAATTTTTCTTAGAGTGTTTCCTTTGATGAAACTGAGGATGAATTTGTTGCTTTCAGAGTGACATTTTCATGTTATAATTCTGAGCTGAACATCTCACTTTTATGATCTAGCACTGCACTCAGCAATATAAAGTAACATTATGAGGATTTTTTATAGCATTCAGAAGGAACCATAGCTAATAGTTTCAAATAATAATTAACCTGACCAGTGGTCTTGAGCTGTGATCAAAGTAAATACATTGTAATTTCTTAAAATTGCTATCTTTGTTTGCATTTAAATGTGCCCCATAAGTTATGAGATAGCCCTGAATGCTTCCTTCTCCATTGTCTAGTATGTACCGCATTGAATAAACTAGTTTATCCTCTTGAAGCTATTGAGGCAGATTCTTAGTCTTGCTTTTTTTTTTTTCTACTTCCCACTCCAACTGCTGTGTCTTTGTTTGTTTTTAATATTTTTAGTTGTAGATGAATACAATACCTTTATTATTTTATTTTTTAATTTTTATGTGTATTGAGGATTGAACCCAGTGCCTCACACATACTAGGCAAGCACTTTATCGCTGAGCTACAACCTCAGCCCCTGCAGTGTCTTTATTTTTATTGATTATAAAAGCAATACATGCTTTTAGAGAAATACAGAAAGGTAAAGGTAGGAAGAAAAAAGTATCACCATAATCCAGCCACTTAGGTGATTTCTACTGCATTATATATTCCTCTAAATTTTTCTCTATATTCATAACATTTGATTCTGTATGTGTCAATGGCTAGGAATATACATACTTTAAAAAAACGGATTCACTTCTTTATAGTTACGTATTATAATGTATTTAACCTCTCCCTTGTTGATGGATGTATTTGATGTTCTTTATTATGAACAAAGTACTGAGCAGTAGTACATGTCATTGGTGTATAAAAGTATTTCTTTGAGGAACTGCAAAATCAAAAGAAAGCCTATGTATTTTAATACATAACCTCCAAATTGCCTTCCTCAAAATGTTATCAATTTCTACTCCCATTCTAACAGTGGAAGAGAGTTTCCTAGAACTTTGTCAAGGCTTTAATATTTTAATATATGTATTCTTTTTTACCTTTTTTTAAAAAGTGGTTCTGGGGGTTGAAACTATGACTTCAGTATATGCTCTCTACCACTGACCTATACCCCTAGCCTTGTTCACTTTAATTTATACACATTAGGTAGGTGTTACTTTATTTTAATAGGCATTGTTCTACCAATAAGGCTAAACATCTTTTCATGTGTTTATTGACCATTTATAATTAGTCATACTTGTGTACATTTTTCTTTGCAGTAGTTCATCCCTATCTTATTGTTCCATAATTATTTTTATATATTAGAGATATTGATTCTTACTCTATTAAATACATTGCAAGTACTTTGCCCTATCACTTCATTTTTTATTTTTTTAACATTGGTGGTGTTTCTCACAAGTGTTTTAAATATCTTTCTGTCTTATTCAGCTTCTGGATTTTCTATCCTGCTTAGGAAGGCTCTTTAAATTCCAGTATTGTGCCTGCTTTTTTTTTTTTTTTTAATAGAATTTATCACAAACATCTTTACATATCAGAATACAGAGGGACTGGGGATGTGGCTCAAGCGGTAGTGCGCTCCCCTGACATGCGTGCGGTCTGGGTTTGATCCTCAGCACTACATACAAAGAAAGATGTTGTGTCCGCCAAGAACTAAAATATAAATATTAAAAAATTCTCTCTCTCTCTCTCTCTAAAAAAAAAAAATACAGAAATTAACATTACTTTTAATGGTGTTCAGTTGCTTAGAAATGTTGTCATTTATGTAACCTGTCCCCTGTCGTCAGGCTTTTCAATTGTTGGTGCTACATATCCATCACATCCACTTGTCTATTCAGGATGAATTCAAAGTGGAGATAGTAAATAAAATAGATGCACTTTAGAATTTGGATTGAGAATTCCAAATTAAGTTTCAACTTAACACCCATTGGAAGGATATTAGAGATTTGGTTCTTATCCTAACATCTGAGACTCATGAATTGGTGTATGACTTCAGTATAAATATTATAAGGGTCTTTTTTTTTTCCCCCTAGAAAACCTGGATTAACAGGACGAGGCATGTACGAACTGAAACCAGAATGCACCAAAGAGTTCAACTTGTATTTCTATCACTTTTCAAGGGCAGAGCAGTCCAAGGTAACTGGGAAGTATGCGGGGTCCAGGCACAATTGTGCTTGTTCCTAGCTATTCAGGAGGCTGAGGCAAAAGGATCAAAAGTTTAAGGCCAACCTTGGCAACTTAGCAAGACCCTGTCTCAACATAAAAATAGGCTAGGGATGTAGCTGAGTGGTAAAGCATCTCTAAGTTCAATCCTCAGTACCCAAAAATAAATTAAAATAAAAGTATAATGAGAAGGGGTTGGATTTTTATCCTTTAAAAATCTTTTACTGCTTTTCACAGATTGAAAAAAATAATTTTCTTCATTTTTATTGTAGAAAGTTAGAAAATATGAAAAAGGTATAAATACAGGAAAAGAATTACAAATTACATAGACTATCACTGCTTAACATTTTGGATATCCCTGCCCTCAGGGTTTTATACATAGATTATAAGATCTATATGTATATATAATCTTATATACGCCCATACATATTGGATTTTTTTTTTTTTAAAGAGAGAGTGAGAGAGAGAGAGAGAATTTTAATATTTATTTATTTATTTTAGTTATCGGTGGACACAACATCTTTGTTTTGTATGTGGTGCTGAGGATCGAACCCAGTTCGCACGCATGCCAGGCGAGCGCGCTACCGCTTGAGCCACATCCCCAGCCCCACATATTGGATTTTGAAGACAAATTTTCAACCTGCATTATAATTACTTAACCCATTTTACACACATTTCAGAATCGGTTCTACTAAAAATGCTTTTCCATGGAGATTTATACAGTTTTCCTAATCACTTTTAAGTAAATTTTGCCTTTTAGTAGTCTCCTTATACTTTTCCTTTTATAATAAGTGGCATTATACAAAACTAGTGTTTTGGTTTTGATTTTGGTACTGGGGATTGAACCCAGAAGCACTTAACAACTGAGCCACATCCCCTACCCTTTTTTATATTTTATTTAGAGACAGGGTCTTGCTCAATTGCTGAGGCTGTATTTGAACTCACAATCCTCATGCTTCAGCCTCTCAAAACGCTGGGGTTACACAGGTGCACCACTGCACCCGGCAAAAACCTAGTGTTTAATATTATCATATAGCCCAAATCTGAATTTGGTTTGTACATATTTCCCTTGCATTTTAATGCAACAAAGAAGTCATTTGGGGCAGCTTTTAGTGGGGAAAAAGTTAACTCTGACATCAGTTTGGGAGGAACTGCAACACTAATGATAAAAAAATCTTCTGAGGGGCTGGGGATATTGCCTTGCATGCACAAGGCCCTGGGTTCAATCCCCAGCACCACAAAAGAAAAAAAAAAAACCTTCTAAACCAGAAGATAATAGAGACTGAATTACATTACTAGTTTAGGGTATTAAATTATTTTGTATTATAAATGCCATCTAAATAACTTTCATTTTTACTAGGCAGAAGAAGCTCAGCGGAAATTGAAAAGACAAAATAGAGAGGATACAGGTATTTTTAATCTTTCCAAAAACCTCATGTTGATCTCTTCTGCTTGCTGAAGTTTATTTTCTAACTATGATGATTGTCCTTGGCAGACATGAAAGATTTAAATGTAAGCTTTCCAAGTGAACTTCCTCCTAATTAATCAAAGAAATAATAAATAAATATTAACATAAAGGTAGTCTGTATTAAGTCACTTTGGGGTTAATGTTTTTTTCTCAAATTTTGAGGCATTCCTAGGGAAAAGAAATGTTTTTCTTTGTACTGCTATCTATGCAACCTTTTTTGTACATTGGACTAACTTTGAGAAGGTAAAATACAGTTTTAAGATGTGTGTTGTGCTGGGGATGTGACTCAGTAGTAGGGTGTTTGCCTAGCATGCACAAGGCTCTGAGCTCCATCACCAGCATCAGAAAAAAATTTTTTTTCTAAAGAGAGATATGTGTAATGAATACTCTTCAAATGAAGATTATCAAAAGTATCTTAACAGTTTTTAAAAACGTGTTCTAAAAAAGAAACCATAATAACTTTATTTTCAGCACTTCCACCTCCAGTTTTGCCTCCATTCTGCCCTTTATTTGCAAGTCTAGTTAACATTTTGCAGTCAGATGTCATGTTGTGCATCATGGGAACAATACTACAGTGGGCTGTGGAGCATAATGGATATGCCTGGTCAGAGTCAATGCTACAAAGGGTATGTTTGAAGACATTTCTTATATACACACACCCATACATATATAGTGTTTTGTAGTGAGAAACCAAAGTACTCTTGTCATCATCTATACTCAGAAAAATTAGGACAAAATGTACTGTATTAACTTAATTCTTAATATCATATTATTATTCCTTTTGTGTATGGCTGTGAAAATTTGTGCCTGGTAGGTATATTTGGTCAATATATCTCTCCATAATTGGACCTGGCCTCTGCATACACAATTTCTGATATTGGTATAATGTGTTAGCTTTTATGTATATTTAAAAAAAAAAAAAACCTTGGTTTCCTCAGTATCCGTATTTTTTTATATTTATTTTTTTTAGTTGTAGTTGGACACAATACCTTTATTTATTTATTTATTTTTATGTGATGCTGAGGGTCGAACCAAGGGCCTCGCATGTGCCAGGCGAGTGCTCTACTGGTGAGCCATTACCCAGCTCAGTATTCATATTTTATAATCGAAGAAATTGAAATTTGGAGACTTATATTTCTATAACTAAAAACTGGGAAATCTTGAACCTTGTTTAAATTAACTGTATAGTGGTAATGTAAGTCATTCTTACATTATCTCCTAGAATTCACATAATACCCTATTAACAGGTACTGATTTTTCCATTGTATGGATGAGGAAGCCAAGTTTTAGTGAGGTTCATTTAATTTCTCACTACTCATCTAGTGATGACAGCAAAACAGTTATTCAGTTTACAGAAATAAAGTGCTATGCTAGGCACTCTACATACAGAATTTATAATACTCAGGCCTCTAAAGAAGCAGTTTGTTCCTAGGTTAAAGATGATGAGACCATTCAGGGTCTCCTTGAGAGAGAAGAAGGCTTGAAAGCAGTAAAGCCAAGAATTCAACTACCATTCCTTTAATTGTCTGAACAAGCTTAAGTATCTCATTGGCTAAAGTGTATGAATATTTAAGCAATCCCATTTATAAACATGTATTTAAAACGGTAAAAGCTGGGAGCTGTGTTATAGTAGAGATTAGTACTGTGTGAGCAAGAGATTTGTGGGAAATGAAGGAGTGAGGAGCAATGAACAGTATTCACTTCATATATGCACTTATGTCATTCAGGCTAATCTAGTTCTTCCAAGTCTCTCATAACAAGTACACTCTGTGGAGAGAAAAACAGACCTCACATATATATCTCCTTTAAAAAAAACTAGTGAGCAGAACAGGAGCAGTAAATTATATACAAGTTCAATGTAGTTATATGTTTTCTTTAAGTCTCTTAAGGAATCTTTGTCAGATTATGCAAGAACCACAAATTTTAGTAAATTGTGTAACAGTAGAGATAAAAATATGACTCTTGGATGATTAATATAGACACCTTCAGCTCTGTAATTATTTGGCCAATGATTATCACAAGATATTTTTTTCAAGACTGAAGTGTAGGTATGGAACAAAACTGAACATTATGTATTACATGAATTGCTTGGCCATAGTTGATAGTAATTTTAGCTTGCCCTAATATTTTAACTCTAAAATAGAAAATTTCATTTCATTACTGAGAATTTTTTATTATAAAATGAACCTCAGTCTTTGAATTCAATAAAAAATAATATTTAGAATTGTTTCTTATTGTATTTAATCTTTAATAACTTGATTTAACTTTTCAATCATGAGTTAATTATTTTTGTTATATAAAATAAGAATATATACTTGATTATTTTACTAAAAAGTTAACAAAACATTTTATTTGAGGTGTTACATTTAATTGGAATGGCACTACAAGAAGAAAAACAACATTTAGAGAATGTCATGGAAGAGCATGTAGTAACATTTACCTTCACTCAGAAGATTTCAAGTATGTATACACTTTTTAACTGAACTAACGCAAAATAAGTGATTTCAAATAATCACTTATGACTTCTTTTATTTGATTATGTAAGTTCTATTTAGGTAATGCTGAATTCAAATATTTGAGGCCATATATATTCATCTTTGTGTTAAAGGTATCATATTAGATCTTAATATGAAAATACTTGGGGCCTACACATACTTGAGATTCATAAATTTTAATTTATAAACAGTAAAAAATATTGAGGAGTTCTCAGTTTGAAACTGGTATAGCACATACATTTATCTTTAGGAAATAGATGTGTGTGTGTGGGGGGGGTTAGTTGAATTTTTTTTTTCCCCCCAGCACTGGGGACAAAACCCTAGAGGCGCTCTACCACAGAGCCATACTCCTGGTTCTTCTTTTTTATTTTGAAACTGGGTGTAAGTTGCCCAGAGTGTCTTCAAACTTAAATCCTCCTGCCTCAGCCTCCATAGTAGATGGAATTGCAGGATTTCATTTTAAATTTTTTTAGTTATTTTATAAAAACATAAGATTGTATAATGTTGAAAATAAAATTAGCTGTAGAGGATTGGATTGTAATTTTATGCAAAGTAATTGTTTCTTTTTATTTTTTTCTAAGAAGGCCAGGAAAATATTTTTCATTTTTATTTTAAAACTTTCGGAAATGTGAGACAAGTTGAAAGAAAGTTGTACAATAAACACCCACATACCTACCACCTAGACTCAGTTGTTAATATTCAGGGATATTCATGTTTATATTTGTGTACCTTTGAACCATTTGTTGTAGACATCATATTTAACCTCTTAAAAATAAGCTTTTATTAATTTTTAGAATAAGCATTTGGTCTAATAATTACCTTTACAGTTTGTGTGGGTTTTTTAAAAAATATGACTTGTACATTTTTATTTATTCAGTGTGTTACAGTTATTATTGTTCCTTTTGATACTCAGATCATGCCACTTTTGGTCAATAGGAGTTCACGCAGTTTCTGTGTCCCTTTCACCTAGTCTGTTAGTGTTTTTACATCACCCTGCTTTCTGGTGCCAGAGTTGACAGGCTCAACTTGTGCTTGCCTTGCCCAGACCCGTAATCAGCCATGTGCTAAATGTTTATAAATGAATTTATGGTCTTGTGATAGGATTTATAAATTCCTGAATTGAAAAGGATTGTTTCTATAGCTTTATTCAGTGCCATTTCTTCCTAAATGATAAGGACTGTGAGAATACTATCCTCTACTACTGAGGACAGAGGAGAAAGTGGTCCTCTTTACTGCTAGGTCTCTAGTTTGCCTTTTTGCCTTCATCAAGTAAATGAAAGCAAGAGGAGAAACTGCCTGTCGCCACTGAAGACTGTCTTTGTGGGTGCTAGCCTTTCCCTCCTCCTTTTTTTCTCTTCATATTCTTCCCATGAATTAATGTTGAACCTCCTGTTTTCTTTGTCTCTAATGCTTTTACTTTAGAATAACCACAAAGACAGCTCTCTATTTTATTTACTCATCATTAAATATCAAGTTCACCCTTTCCCCTTCTTTCTTTTTTAAAACAATCATCATTTTCTCTGGGCATTACTCTTATTCTTTTTAAATATTTCTTTTAAATAAGACACACAATATATATTTATTTGTTTAAAAAAAAAACAAAAACGAATCCTCTCATCTAGAGTCAGATTCCTAAAGCACAACCACAGAATTTTAGATCTGGAAGAATATTCAAGATCACATGGTTCAATCCCTTCTCCTCTTAGGAAAGAAGAATGTTTTGCCAGAATGTCAGCACTTAAATCAAGAAAATCAATAATTTGACATTTCTGACTACAAACTAAATTAGCTAATATTGGATTAAAGGTACTCTTGAATATGATCTTGACTTTTATTTTCTTCAAATACAGAAGCAATTAATTTTTAAGGGAAAAATTTTATTTTATTTTGATTATACCTTTTATTAAAGAAAAGGTTCAAGTAAATAGATATATTTATACATATGTGCACCCCTATAACCCTAATTCATTTTCTTAGACTTATAAAATCTCAAACCAGATTTTTTTGGTGAGTTTTCATTTAATATTGCTAGAAGCTATGTTAATAATTTGGTGTAAGAAGTGAATTATGATTGCTTGATGAACTCTAATCTTAGACATATATGTCACATTCTCAAGAAGTATTAATAATCTCTATAAGTATTAATAATCTATTAAGTAAGGCTGTAATTAAATGATAAGCAACAGATAATGATAAGCACCTACATTCATCTTCTTGTAGACAGGACTATGCTCTATAAATTGTCAGCTAGTGTTATTTTGCCTTTTATTTTTTCTGCCTTAGAACCTGGTGAAGCACCAAACAATTCTCCAAGCATCCTAGCTATGCTGGAGACACTACAAAATGCCCCCTACCTGGAAGTCCACAAAGATATGATTAGGTGGATTTTAAAGGTAACATCTTTCAAACTGCTGTGTTTGTGAGAAACATTAAATATTTGTTATTTGTGTACTGTGATAATATTTCATAATTTCAGGGTAACTGATACTATTTTTTTGTCTTAGACTTTTAATGCTATTAAGAAGATAAGAGAGAGTTCATCTACCAGTCCTGTGGCAGAGACAGAAGGAACTATAATGGAAGAGGTAAAAAAAAAAGTACATGCCTGCAGGCATTGGTGGTACACGCCAGTAATCCCAGGAGGCTGAGGCAGGAGAATCATGAGTTCAGAGCCAGCCCCAGCAAAAGCAATGTGCCAAGTAACTCAGCGAGACCCTATCTCTAAATAAAATAGAAAATATGGCTGGGGATGTGGCTCCATGGCTGAGTACCCTTGGATTTGATCCCCAGAACCCCTCCGCCCAAAAAAGAAAAGTAAATGCCTTACATGAGTCCCTGTGTTCAATCTCCAGCACTACAAAAAGAAAAAGAAAGTAAAGTATGATAATACTGACAAATTGTAGGAAGTTTAGTATGAGCAAATTAAATTCATCTGCAATAAGTTGATGATATTCACAAACATTAAATTCCAAGAAATGTGCCACAAATACATTTATTTGGCAATTTTTTTTGGAGGGGTGGTTATATTGTGTTTTTTTTTTTAAATATTAGGCTGTTTGAAGATCTCTTCTTTGGGCTAAGCAAGATTGTAGAATAGTTTTGAATATTTATACTAAATATACATCTCTGCTTTGAGAAAGAAAATGTTCATTTTGCATCTGATGGTTTAATTGAATGAATTATAATTTCAGAGTTCAAGAGACAAAGACAAAGCTGAGAGAAAAAGAAAGGCTGAGATTGCCAGACTGCGTAGAGAAAAAATCATGGCCCAGATGTCTGAGATGCAGCGACACTTTATTGATGAGAACAAAGAGCTCTTTCAGCAGACATTAGAACTGGATTCCTCTACCTCTGCTGTTCTTGATAATAGGTAAAGAAAGTAATCACAGTTTCTTAAATGTCTTGACTAGAGTAGTTTTCAATTAGGGTCAAGTGTTTCTTTTCTTTTTCTTTAGGAGTATATTTTTAGTCCTAAGTAATTTAGTAGAATTGTTAGTTAAGTTTTGTGCCATCCACCTAAAGAAATTAATCTTAGCAATCTTTGACTATAGACACCTAAAGTATTTTCCACATGAGACCCTCAACATTTATGAAAGAATACACTAGTCTGAGCGTATGGCCTTTGTGCTGCATGTTGGATTGTTGTAAGGATTAAAGGAGATTTTTTAAAATTCTGATTTGTTATATATGACATCAGAATGCATTACAATTCATATTACACATACAGAGCACATTTTTTTTATATCGTTGGTTGTATAAATGTATATTCACACCATTCGTGTCTTCATATATGTCTTAGGTAAATTATGTCCATCTCATTCCACTATCTTTTTTACACCACTTACCCATTCCCTTCCCCTCCTTCCCTCTGCCCTATCTAGAGTTCATCTATTCCTCCCATGCTTCCCCTCCCAACCCCACTATGAATCAGCCTCCTTGTATCAGAGAAAACATTCCGCATTTGGTGTCTTGTGATTGGCTAACTTCACTTAGCATTATATTCTTCAACTCCATCCATTTACTTGCAAATGTCATGATTTTATTCTCTTTTATTGCGAAGTTATATTCCACTGTGTATAAATACCACATTTTCTTTATTCATTCATCTACTGACGGGCATCTAGGTTGGTTCCCACAGTTTAGCTATTGTGAATTGTGCTTCAGTTAACATTGATGTGACTGTGTCCCTGTAGTATGCTGTTTTTAAGTCCTTTGGGTAGAGACCAAGGAGTGGGATAGCTGGGTCAAATGGTGGTATTATTCCAAGTTTTCCAAGGAATCTCCAAACTGCTTTCCATATTGGCTGCACCATTTTGTAGTCCCACCAACAGTGTAAGAGTGTGCTCTTATTTCTTCATATATTTGTTGGTTGATTGTATGTCATCTTCTGAGAAGTGTCTGTTCAGTTCATTGGTCCATTTATTGATTGGGTTATTTGGTTTTTTGGTGCGTAGCTTTTTGAGTTCTTTATATACCCTAGAGATTAACATTCTATCTGATGTGTAAGTGGAAAAAATTTGCTCCCAAGCTTTAGACACTCTATTTACCTCAATTATTGTTTCTTTTGCTGAGAAGAAGCTTTTTAGTTTGAATTCATCCCATTTATTAATTCTTGATTTTAATTCTTATGCTATAGGAATCCTATTAAGGAAGTAGAGACCTAATCCAATATGATGGAGCTTGGGGCCTACTTTTTCTTCTATTAGATGTAAGGTCTCTTGTTTAGTTCCTAGGCCTTTGATCCACTTTAAATTGAGTTTTGTACATGGTGAGAGAGAGGGGTTTAATTTTCATTTTATTGCATATGGATTTCCAGTTCTCCCAGCACAAAGAGGCTATCTTTTCTCCAATGTATGTTTTTGGCGCCTTTGTCTAATATAACTGTAATTATGTGGGTTAGTCTCTGTGTCCTCTATTTTAAGGAGATGGTTTTAGTATATTTTATAAAAGATTCCTGACTGTTCAAGTCATTAAATATCTGTATTCCTGGGGCTTGTGCTCTCTAGTCTGTGGTGTTGCTGCCACTCTCACGATTGCTTGGATATGGACTATGCCACAACCTCTTTTGGACCCACTTTAGTGCCAGAGACTGGACCTCCAAAGCACCTTGGAGTTTTCTGGAGAACAGAACCTCTGAATGGAGTTTTCCTGGGAAGCTTTGCCAATTTGCAACATCTGGACAATGTTCCTCATTAACACCTGTCAGTGAGCATAGTCATGACATTATTTCACTGTAGTGGCAAGGACTCAGCTCCAAAATTATATGTAGAAAAAACACCTGGATTCCAGTTTTTTCAGAGCTTCAAGACAACCAGAAGTACCTGTTGTTGGGCCTTTAGGCAAGATTACCCTGCCCATTCAGCTATGATGATGCCCTTAAGGACCCTGCACCCATAACTCTTCCTCCATCAGACATAGGCAGCATCTCCTAGAAGTTGGTGATTCCAGAGCAGAAGTATCAGCACGTTGCCAAGGAGGAGAAAGGAGAGGTCAGTGTATCCTTCCTGCCATGACCCTATCAACAGTCACTGATAGTATGGACAAGGTCCCAGAGTTACCCATGTTATCATGAATTCTCTGATTACAAAACAGACCCAGGCAGGACTGAGAGACGCTAGCTATACACCCTACAAGGGCCTTACTACCAAGGAGGCCAAGTACCTCTGAGTATTGCAAGCATTTCACAGACTAAAGCTGCAGAGTGGAAAAATAACAAAAGCAGCCTGCATCAGCCTGGTCCATTCCAAGCAACACCCCTCACTCTTTCTCTAAGCAGAGGCCCAGAGGCTGGTCTTCTGATTTCTCTGTATCCTTACCTCGTCTAAATCCTAGCACCATAGATCCAGGAAAAGACAGAAACTCGTCAGATAAATGGTGACTTTTTGGACCATGACCTCTTCAGAAGTCTGATTCTGGAGGTTTTGCCATCCATGACTGAAAAGGAGCCCAAAAGCCCTCTCCCAGGTAGTTGATTTGTGCCCAGGTCACCTGAATGGCTGAAGATCCAGCAACCATCAAGCCACCCAAGGTGGATGTCCCAGCAATAGAAAGGAAGAAACAACTGCCGTGGACCCATAATCTCAAACTGCATGACTTGAATATGCTCACACCCACTGGATTTTAGAGTACTTTCTATCCCAGGAACTCAGGATAGAGGGTTTCTTGTTCTTTATCCTCCTTTTGCCTTGGCTATAACATAAGAATGGTATATTTAAAAAAAAAAAAAAAAAAAGCTGGGCATAGTGGCACATGCCTGGAATCCCAGTGGCTCCAGAGGCTTGAGACAGGAGGATTGCAAGTTCAAAGCCAGCCTCAGCAACAGCAAGGCACTGAGCAACTCATTGAGACCTTGTCTCCAAATAAAATAGGCTGGGATGTGGCTCAGTGGTTGAGTGCCCCTGAGTTTAATCCCTGGTTACCCGCCCCCCCCACCCACAAAAAAAAAAAAAAAAATCACTCTGAAAATGAGGCTAAAAGTAGACACAAAATTAATTCTGAGAAACATCAGTGCAAAGCTTGTCCTTGAGTGGAAGAAACTGTTTTGTAGTGTTTTAAAGTCAGATTTTAAAAATTTCAGCAGTGATATTTGGGGAACTTTTTTGTATCAGTACCCCAGACCATAACTTTGATTATTGCTTACTAGATAATAATGTTTATGCTATTCCATAACCTAGGCTTCTTTTTACCACCATCAACATGAGCATTGACAAATCATGGTATAGAGGTATCTGCTGACAAGTTTGGGTGAATTTGGCCTTCTCGACGTGTCTGATGCTGTGCTCCAGCTTAGGGAGACCTAAGACCTGTTTAAGATTTAGGTACAGTTAACAGCCAGACTTGGCAAGGGCCCCTCTTTTCTAAGCTAAAACTGGACTCTCCTTGCCTTTGGTCACCTAATGGATTACTTTGTCCTGTAGCTAGTTCTTCATGCTTCTTGGTACCTCATGCCACTGCTGTTGGAGGGCTGCTTCTCTTTTCCATGTCACAGAACAAACACTAGTTTTACATATCCTTTCTTGCACTTTAAAGTGATATTAGTTTAACTCCAATTTGGTTGGAAACTTCCTAAAGGGAGAAAATTAAGGCTATTGATTTGATATTAACAAATGGAGGTTAAGATTTTGTTTGTTTTTTTGTGATCCTGGGGATTGAACCCAGGGCCTTGCACATGACAGGCAAGTACTCTACCATTGAACTATACTTGCTGCCTTGGGAGTTCATGTAAAATTAGGTCAGTTATTTCAATTTTTTTGTTCAGGTCAGAGCTTAAAATTTTTTTGGAGAAGAGATGGAAAAATTGAAAATAACAAAAAACATTTTTCACCAAAATGAGCTTCATATCTTCTTGCAACACATATCTTAGAAACCGTGTTTTTATTTATTTTTAAATTTTTTTTTTTAGGTGTAGATGGCCTTTATTTTTATGTGATGCTGAGGATCAGACCGGGTCTCACCCACGTTAGGCAAGCGCTCTACTGCTGAGCCACAATCCCAGCTGATTTTTGTTTACATAAGGAACTGCCCCTCTCATAGAGAAGCACTAAAGTCCAAAATTGTCAGAACAACTAATTTATTTGTCTTCTATTATGATCTTTTATTTGCACGATAAAAATTCTTAGTATTTTCTCAAAATAAAAAAAAAGGTACATACCTGGAGTCTACTGTTTTATGATTCTATAGAAACCCCTTACACTAATTCATTATGTTCATAACCTTTTTGTTACAGCCCTGTGGTTTCAGATGTGAAACTTATAGCACTGGGCCCAGCACAAACTCAGGTCCCTGAACAAAGACAGTTTGTTACCTGTATATTGTGTCAAGAAGAACAAGAAGTTAAAGTGGAAAGCAGGGCAATGGTCTTAGCAGCATTTGTTCAAAGATCAACCGTATTGTCAAAAAACAGAAGAAAATTTATTCAGGATCCAGGTAAGTCATAGCCAGGTCCTTATCCTCTTAATAATGACTACCAATTAATGTGGTTGTTAGTGTTTAGAGATTTTATTGATCTAACATTAACTTCAGAGGTATGGTGCTATCTTTAGCAGGTGAGTTGTCACGAATTAACTTACTTGATAGATGTGGAACCACTCTACCAGTTAAATATCAAGCCAGAAGCACACAACTGATAAATACGAGAAATTCAAATAAAAGCTTTTCTTGTGATGTGATAAGAACATACTGTGGTATTTAATCGTCTTTCCTGTCATTCAGCATACTTGTAAAGTCCATACTTTGTTGATACATTGAAATAATAGTAATTATTTTGTCTCATAGATAGAGCCAGAGTGGATTATTGAGAACAGTGCTGTGAGTTACCTATGAGAGTAGCAAGCCTAGAGCCAGATTTGGACTTAGAATAGTGATAACTACCACAGATAGGTTCCCCAGAAAGGAGCATTTTGAAACAGAGACTACTGTGCAGGACTTTTATTAGGGAGAGCCTTGGGATCAACATCTTTAGAAAGAAAAGAAGCAGATTTGAGCAAAGTGAGTCATTGAGCTATAATGTAGTCCCCAGAGGGCCTCAGCTAGCCTAATGGGAGCTCTGGAGCCTGATAACCTATGAGAATTACCCTGAATTGGGGTGAGAAAACTGTATCTTTTACCCTAAATCTGATAAATGACTGGTTGCAAATCACCATGAAAAGAGGCCCAGCCAGTTTTCTCTCAAAGATGGATAATAAATATTCTTCCAAGACTTGAGGGAGTATCATTCATTCCCACAGGGAGATCTGATCAGCACACCTTTATGTTTGTCATCTTTAGCTTGTTTACTACGTGTATATTCCTACGTGTGATAACCAATCAACTTTGAGAGTAAGAAACTGTCTTAGGAATTTCCAAAGCATTTCTTTAACCAGGAATTTCCAAATTAGGAATTTCCAAAACACTTTCACAGTAAAGAA
The DNA here is from genome assembly GCF_048772815.1 of Callospermophilus lateralis. NCBI lineage: Eukaryota > Metazoa > Chordata > Mammalia > Rodentia > Sciuridae > Callospermophilus > Callospermophilus lateralis. The sequence continues at coordinate 112,166,362 of NC_135310.1, read as the reverse complement.
GGTTCAAGAGCTCACATTGAAGAATAGAAGGTTAAAGGGCCCACTGGTAGGGTTGCAATCTCTCTACAAGCAAAATCTTCATAATGTGACTCTGAAGCATCCCAGTTATTTAAAAAAAAAAAGTTTCATCTTTAAAAAATGGTTCTTTGAACTGTGTGCTTTATAAATTTATTCTGAGTCAAAGATAGAGTTCCTAATTTTGTTTAACATATTGCGAAAGAAAAGACTGGCTATAAGTGGATTTTCCAAATATTTTCACAGTTTATATCATAAAAGATTTTCTTTATGCTTTTATATTTTCATTGTCCTGATATATAAAGCATATTGAAACTCTAGTAATTCTTTCTAGAATATTATGGAATTTTAGGGTTATATTAATATATATAGAAAACTCAAAAAACTCAAGAAGATATTTATCTTGTCTTCTCCTTTTGAATATAAAACTTAATACCCAGAACAAAAAATTCTGAATTAATTTTCCTTCTCATCTGATGTAGTATAAGCTTAGATAATTCTTTTATCATTTTGGCTCTAGTACAGTGACTGTGATTATTATATGCATGAGTGTCTTTATAGGCAGAGTCTTCTAGGGAGCACCCTTTATTGTCAGAACATCTTTTTTATTAGAGTTCATTGTGACACACAGTCCCATGAAGACTAACCTTTTTACCTTGAGCTCAGGGCATGACGACATGATGGAGGGAATTGGGTGCCCAAAGATTGAACATGTAGTCTTGGGAATTGGTTTCAGGAGCCCCAGTGGACACCAAAATTTTCACGCACTCAATTCCCTTATACAAACAAAATAGCATAGTATTTGCATGTAACCAATGTACATCCTTCTGTATACTTTAAATCATCTCCGGATTACTTAATTACCTTATACAATGTTAATGGTGTGTAAATAGTTGTTACACTGTAAGTTTAGGGAATAATGATAAGGAATAGTTTGTTTATCAATACAGGTACAATTTTATTTCCCCTAATATTTTTGTTCTCCCTTTGATTGAATCTGTGAATGTGGAATTCAAGAATATGGAGGACTAACTACTTAAATACAGAGTTCCATTTTCAGTTTGCAGATGGGAATGTTTAATTAATTTTCTCAAAGTGATGAAAATTAGTTCAGCTTCCTAAATAATCCAGGGTCTTGAATAAATTATTGCTACCCTAAGAAAAATTATTGATAGCCTAAATGAAAGGAAAAAATTAGCATTTCATTTTAAGTTTACACGTCCTTATCAAGGATTTCACAAATTTAAAGTTGCACATTTATTATAGGAAAACTAAATGCTTGGATTTTGTTGTTGTTTTGTTTTTGTTTGTTTTATAATGCAGAAAAATATGATCCATTATTCATGCACCCTGATCTGTCTTGCGGAACACACACGGGTAGCTGTGGGCACATTATGCATGCCCATTGTTGGCAAAGGTAATTTATATTCTTAATACTAGCTTATTTGAAGGTGCAAAATTGAATTTTTAAATAAAGGAAATTCCACTGTAGATGAAAATGAAAAAGAACTAAAGGTGTTGAAAGAAAAACTCCATATTGTTGCCTAATAACAAAAGTGATTTGTTTTGTCATAGGTATAAAGGAGTTATTAGAAATTTCAAAGTATGTCAAATATATTTTTTAGTGTAGTTTTATATCTGTCTCTTCGTTATCCCTCCAAAGAAGGGCGTAGATCTGTGTTAGGTAATAAACTAGAGGGGGAAAAAAGGCTTTTTACAATGGGATAAGTTCTAGAAAAATAATTTTGTCTTTCCTCAGATCCAAGGTGAATAGCTCTTGATTCTAATGATGTTAGTCCTTACTTTGTTACTCCCCAAGGTCTGTAAGGACTCCTATGTTAGGATGAGATAACACTGAATTTGTTCTACCTTAATACTTTCTATGCTTCTGAAAATCAACAAGTCAGTATTATTATCCTAGCACTGTGCTTACTGAGTTATCATGAACTGCCCCAAACAAGTCAGCCCTGTGGAAGTGACCAGGCAGCCATCGTATCAGAAGTTTCTGTTGTTGCTTCTAAAGTACTTGTTTGCAAGTCATTTTTTTCCCTGTTTTAAAACTGTTAATTGATTTGTTTGTTAAAACAACTTAAAAATTATAGTACCAGTGTTAAAATAATTCAGTTTATTTTTTAAGGATTTGTAGAAACAAATCCTTAAAATGTTGATGCTTATGACTTTTGTTGAAATAAATTACCATTATTTTTGATGCCTCCTGTTCTCTAATTGTAAAGGTATTTTGATTCCGTTCAAGCTAAAGAGCAGCGAAGGCAACAGAGGTTACGCTTACATACAAGTTATGATGTAGAAAATGGAGAGTTCCTTTGCCCGCTTTGTGAATGCTTGAGTAATACTGTTATTCCTCTGTTGCTCCCTCCAAGAAATATTTTTAACAGGTAAGTTTTGGCTCATGATGCCTTAGAATAAAGCAATAGTTTGTTTTGAAGATAATGAAGTAATAATAAGAAACTCTCTGTAGGTAATTGCATAATGTTTTCCAGGTACTTTCCTGGGAAATAAAATAACTTCATCTAGTTATTACTTCTAACAACCTATGGGTTATGATTTTGGTTTTCAGGGAGGAACAGGCCAAAATTCAGGTTTCTTATTCACCCATAAATACTATAGAAGATATAAAATCTCTGTGTATTCATGAAAAATGAGTCTTTTTTATTTTTATTTTTTGTAGTTGTAGATAGACAGAATGCCCTTACTTTATTTTTCACATGGTGCTAAGGATTGAACCCAGTGCTTCACACATGCTAGGCAAAGTGCCCATAAGACTTTTTTTTTTTTTTTTTTTTTAATCTAGGCACTCTACTTTAAATATCTCCCTCACGTGTTATAAAAAATGCTCAGTAAAACTGGTAACATGAAAATCTGTTGTATGTCAGCTTTTCTCACTGTGTCCAAAATACCTAACAAGACAACTTAGAGAAGGAAACATTTATTTTGGCTCATGACTTCAGAGGTTCAGTTTATAGTCTGCAGGTTCTGTCTCTCTGGGCCCAAGGTGAGGTAGGGCATCATGGATTATGGATGAATTAGAGGAAAGATTTCTGTTCCTGGTGGTTAGGAAGCTGAAAGAGGAAGGGGCGCCTCAGGGAAGGTGAACTTTTCAAGGTCATGGCCCCAGTAACCCACCTCCTCCAGCCATGCCCCACCTGCCTATCCTTACCACCCACTTGTCTGTTCAAACTGGGAAGGACTGATTAGGTTACAGCCCTCATAATCTTGTCATTTCACCTCTCAACATTGCTACATTAACCCAGGAGATTTGGGAGAACACTGCATATTCAAACTGTAACAATGTGTTTTGTTTTTATTTGTTTTTGTTGTTTTGAGGGGTACTAGGGGTTAAACCCAGGGTCACTTAACCACTGAACTACATCCCCGACCCTTTTTATTTTTTATTTTGAGACAGGATACCACTAAGTTTCTGAGGCTGGCCTTGAACTTGCAATCCTTCTTTCTCAGCCTCGTGAATTGCTGGAATTACAGGTGTGCACCACCACACCCAGCCTTAACAAGGTGTTTAAAATGGAAAGTTCCTGAGGCACCCAAGGGTGCTTCCTTGTAGGAAGATCACAGGTTCAAAAACAGTCTAGGCAACTTAACTAGACATTTTTAGGGTACTTTAATAGCAGTATTGGACATACTCATTTCACGTTAATTTGATACTGTGTACTATTGAAATCTGAACTTCATTTCTCAATTTAGAATTCTCCTATCTGCTTTATATGCACAAATACAGGTTGTAAATATATAATCTGAAATAGAACTACATGACACTTCAAAAATTTCAGATTTTGGAGGATTTAGATTTTGAATTTTCAGATTAGGGGTGCTATACATAAATATTCCAAAATCAGAAAATATCCAAAATCTGAAATACTTCTTTCTAGTCACAGCATTTTGGATAAGTGATATTCAACCTGTACTAATTTAAGTTTTATGAATATAAATCATTTATTTCTGTATAATTATTTGCATTCAATTCAAAGCAGAGTCAGGTTTTTCTTTGAATTTTATGAGTTCACGCTTTGTTGTTTTAATCTGTGCTACCACAGTAGGTTTCAATGTAAGCTGATGTGTTTTAATATAAAGGAATGTAGTGGTGCATATTGACACCTTCATTTGAACTGATAAAAAATTAATCATTAAGGGGCTGGGGATGTAGCTCAAGCTGTAGCGTGCTTGCCTGGCATGCATGCGGCCCGGGTTCGATCCTCAGCACCACATACAAACAAAGATGTTGTGTCCGCCAAATACTAAAAAATAAATATTAAAAAAAAAGAGTTTAAAAAAAATTAATCATTAAAAATGCTGGGGAGTGATATTGGCCAAATTATATTGTTATATTGTGTGCATGTACAAATATATAAAACAAAACCCATCGGTGGTACAATTGTAGTGCATCAATAAAAGAATGAGGAAATAAAGAAATTAATCACTGGGCTAGGAACATAGCTCTAGTGGTAGAGCACTTATATAGCATGTGCAAAGCCCTGGATTTAATCCCCAGCACCACACATACAAATAAATAATAATCATTATGATTATAGATTTACTGCATATAGGGAGAAATCACACTTGTTGACTTTCACCTGTAGCTTTGGTGGTTCCGTTTTTGATTTCTTATCCCATGAGAGTCAAGTATGTTTTAGTTATAATTGAAGACAGTAATAATATAAAAAGAATACAGTCTTTGGAGTCTAACAGAACTGAATTTGAATGCCACGTTGTGTCTTGTGGCCTTATTCAAGTTACATAGCTCTAAACCTCAGTTTCCTCATCAGTAAAATAGAGACAGTAATATATAAATGTGAAAATTTGAGGATTAAATCTAATACTGTGAAATACTTACAGTAAAGGGCATTTGCTAATAGCTTGTCACATAGTGAGCACTTAATAAGTATTAGTGGTATTGATTATGATATTTAAGAAATTCCAGCAAATTGCAGCACTGAAAAAAATAAAGTTTCGTTTTGTTGGTACCAGGGATTGAACTCAGGGGCATTTAGCCACATTCCTAAGCCCTTATTATATTTTATTTTGAGATAAGGTCTTGATAAGTTGCTGAGGCTACCTTTGAACTCATGATCCTCCTATCTCAGCCTCTCAGATTGCTGGAATTACAGGCATGCACCACTGCATCTGGCTTGAAAGTAAAGTTTTAAACAATGTTATTACCACCTAATGACCTTAATGTTTTTATTTCCATTGACCAGTCAGGGATTTCTTTTTTTTTTTTAAGTTGTATATGGACACAATATCTTTATTTATTAATTTCTATGTGGTGCTGAGGATCAAACCCAGGCCTCACATGTGCGAGGCTGGCACTGTACCACTGAGCTATAGCCCCAGCCCTATTCAGATTTTTTTAAGGCAGCAAATTTCCTCTTGCCTTTAAAAAAAAAAAAAAAATTTGAAATGTGTCAAAAGTACTTACCTGTGATGATTTAAGAAGTCTTTTGTATATTTAGTAACTACAAATAAAGTACTAAATGTTCTCTATAATCTTTTCTAGCAGGTCAAATTTTTCAGACCAACCAAATCTGAGTCAATGGATTAGAACAATATCTCAGCAAATAAAAGCATTACAGGTTCTTAGGAAAGAAGAAAGCACTCCCAGTAAGTTCTGGTAACCCATTTTCTTTATTTTTTTCCTCTGAAGTCTGAAATGATTGGAAAATATATTTTCAGAAGAAATCATTTAAAAGAGAAAGAGAGCTTTATAATGTTTTGAACAACCAATAAAAAAAAATTTTAAAAATTAAAATTTGATTAATTTTCTTTGTCTTAATAAACTGAATTTTATCTTACTGCGTTACTTTTCATACCTTAAAAATATACAAGCTCATGGGAATTTATGGAAAATACTTCCCACTTAATCCATTTTGTCAATAATCTTCTGGGATGAAAGAGATTATTGAAAAGCTAACTGTAGTTCATGGTGGGCTTTATTGTTAGCTGCATCAAAGGCTCCCCAAGTTTCATAGAAGGTGCACTGCACTTATGACTTTGGAGAAACAATATGAGCAGAATTTATATCATTGGTTTTCACAAAAATAAAATAGCATATTCTTTTGACTCTATCACGAGGAAAAGTCTAAGTAACTGAAGAAAGTACCTCATTCAACCAGAGCAGTGGTATTTTTCATGCTTTATATGGATATTATGCCAGTGTTTATTAATGGAACATTTTTTTCCTGGTTTTTGTTTTTGTTTTTTGCCTACATGACCGAAACACAGAAAAGTGTTGCGATCTATTAAATAATGGTATAAAATGTCTGTTTCTATAGATACTGCCTCTTCAAAGAATTCAGAGAATATGAGTGAATTACAGCTCCCTGAAGGGTTTAGGCCTAATTTTCATCCTAAGTGAGTATATTATTTTACTTCTTTTGTATTTAGTCCATTTGAAATTAAGTCAGCAGGTAGTAGGAATATGATTTGACAAGCTAGAAAGCAGATGTTACAGAATACGGATCTTGAATACTGATCTTGAATTCCAGGATGGTATTTGTTTCAGTATATTGGAAAAAAAAAAATCTAAACCATGTGGCATGTTTGACTCTTATCAACCTCTTCTATTTTGCATTGCCAACTTCCTGCAGTTTCCATCTAAGGATCCTTGATATCTCATCAGGACATATGACTCCACAAACTACTCAGTTTCCCCACTAAACTTCTGACTTCCATGTTTCTACTGTGGACCCACAAAACTCTTAGTAACCCAGGATCAAAATCAATATTTTCAATCCTGTTTTTACTCCATAGCCAATTAATTACAAAATGTATAGATTTTTAACTAGACTGCTTGGTTCAGTTCCCAGCACCAATGCTTGTTAACTGCAACTTTAAGCAAATTGCTTAACTTCTTTAAACCCCAATTCCCTCATCTGTAAAGTAAGGATGACTCATAGTTATTATAAGGGTAAGGTGACATGCATGTATAACCACCTGGAATCTGTCCCTGGTGTTTACTAAGTAATTCAATGAATAGAGAATTGGATGGCTTTAATAGGAAACAAACATCAGTCCTCTATCTCCCATGCTCCTCTCTCCACCCCCAATTCTGTCATTTTACTTGTCTCTTCTAGTATTTACCTCCATATTTCTAATTCAACATTATCTTTCTGTTGACTGGTAAATTATATCATATTTTGGTTAATCCACCATGCGGCCAGCGCAATGGTTTCATTAATGAAGTTCTTGGCATAAAAGTTAGCTAGTGAGATCGAAATAAACACACAGACTCAGTTACCTTTTTCTATGACCAGGTCCAAGACGGCTCCCCTCTCTGGTTCAAGGATTACTCAGGACTAGCAGGAGAGAGAGAGAGGGAGCACGCCAGGGAGTAGCCTTTTATTGGGGAACAAGAAATTCAGGGGATAATTCCATCCAATGAAGTTTGAAGGGGGGCCACACTCCAAGGTCAGGGTCAGTGATTGGGCCCCCGGGTCTGTGGTCAGTCACACCCCCACACGGACGGGTTCTCTCAACAGGAGAGGGCCGGGAAAATTCCAACACAGCCAGAAGCCTCAGGCCCAAACCGGGAGTCACCCAGTCACGTGTGGAAATGGCTCCCGACATATTCCCCCTTTCTGTTCTTAAAAATGAGGCGGTGGTTTACTCTCTGGAGTTTCTGCATTCTTGTTCTGAAGACTCGCCATCCTATGATTACAATACAAAAGAGAATTAACAGCAAAGCGAATAATCCAATAATGTACCAGGCCTAGTGTTTAAGAATATTTCCAGGGTTGAATCCATTTAACTCCTTCAATATTTGGTTAGCCAAGGAAGAAGGATCTGAAAAATCAGCTCTATTATTTTGAATGTCTTGGATATGGTGATGAAGTTCCAGAATATCCAAGCTATTATTACTATTTTGCCAAATACCTAACAAATGGTTTTTAACATTCTCCCAATCCCAGAGAGAACCATTGTACTTGGCAGCTGTAACACACACATATTTATAATTAGCATGGCATTTAAGCCTTTCTTTAAATTTCAAGGCTGAAAGTTTATTACCTATGTCTATAACAGTCGCCTCTAAGGCGTTTAATTTAGTTTCAATCTTTTCATCAATATTTACTTGATTACGCAGAGCCTTGGAAGTATTTTGAGCTAAATTATTAAGAAATTTTGCATGCTGAATATTCTGAGACAATGTCAGAGACACAGAGACAGTCGAGGCAAATAAAGAGACTAGCGCCAAAACACCAACAATTATAACTCCAATAGCACGTTTAGGTCTTGCTAGTTGGGCATGAATTTGCTGCAAGACTTGCAAACCAGTATCAGCATACCATGGCTCTGAAATATTAGCAGGTAATAAAAACGAAAGAGGGCTGATGAAGTATCAGCACTCCTTTTCCTCCATTATACCTAGTAATACAATTGGTTAGGTTACATTTTTTACAAGTAACAATATATCTGTCATCTATCCATTTAACTTTTACATTTCCAATAATTAAAACATAAGGAGATTGGACACAGGCTTGTAACCCATAGCAAGATCCCTCTTTACAGTTCTTGCCAATAAATCTTGGTAAGGGTTTGTCTGTAAAATGTAAGAATTCTGAGGCAGCAATTAAACGCCAGATATCCCTTTGAACACCACTTTCACTATAAGTCAAAATATTACTAACAAATCCTGCAGGTGTCATAGCAGAATTTCTTCGTAATTGTCTCTTATCAATTTTTGGAGACCAGTCTAAAATATACCCACTATCTTTAGACACCTTATGTTGTACAGGAAAGGGATTTATACAATCCATCCATTTAGGAAAGGTGCCAATCTCAATTGTGGAACTATTTGGACAGTGGTGTATCCGTGGAGGTTTTGTAGAAATGACTGGCTTGTTATGGGAAAGTCCCATCTTAATTACTGATCTAGTATTAGGTTTTAAGTCCCCATAAATAGAATTATTTGTCAGTCTAGGTCTACCAATCGCTGTCTTTTCTTCGAATGATACTTTCAGACAGCCAGCATGTTTATCGTGTGACCAACACAAGGGTAATTGGGCACTATAGCCAGAATAATTAAATCTAGTCACGTGATTGGGAGTAATATGAGTATCTGTAAATCCTCCCATCATGAATGAGTCATTAGTAAATACTGGAATAGATTCTCCAGTCCACACAGCTGGTATACCAGGGGTGGATCTGGGAAATATGTCCAGTAAGTGTCTACTTGATCCCCCTTTACCTGACAGCCCAGTAGGGCAATTACTGTTGCTACCATCATCACTGGGGTCCTGTTTTCTCCTAGGTCTCGAAGTATTTGGGAAGCCTGGGTTGTTAGCTTCTTCACGTCTTTCCATGAAATCAGCTTTTCAGCTGGGTCAATCTGGTCTTTCTTCATCCTTTTCCGATATCTCCTCCTTCTTGGTAGGGGCTCCTCCGGGTCGATCCTCAGTCGCTTGAATCTGGGTTCTATCTCTTCCATGTCTGATAGCACGTTCAGGCACCCAAATAGGACGAGAAGAATTTTCTGGGAAAATACAAGCATGCCCTCTTCCCCATATAATCACCGGGTCTGGGCCCTTCCACTGACCAGTCTGTAAATTTTTCCACAAAACTTTGCCTAAAGGGCCTGTTACTGAGGGAGACATTTGTCTCTCAGCAGCAGTGTGACCTTCTGCATCACATTTTAAAAATTTAAAACAAACAAGGCATGATTAAGGCTATTTTGGGGAGTCATAACCCTATTCCCCCCTTTTAGTTTTTGTAATTGAAGTTTAATAGATAAATGAGCTCGTTCTACAATGGCTTGACCTTGGGGGTTATAAGGAATTCCTGTTTTATGATTAATTTTAAACTCTTGGAAAAATTGTTGAAAAGAAGAGCTTACATAAGCTGGAGCATTATCTGTTTCTGCATAGGGCATCCTAAAACAGAAAAAGCTGCTAGGCAATGAGAAATTACATTTTGAGTATTTTCTTTAGTACGTGCTGTGGCAAAAATAAATCTAGAATAAGTATCCACTACGACATGCACATAACATTGCTTACCAAATTGAGGAATATGAGTTACATCCATTTGCCATATTTGATTTGGTTTTAATCCACGGGGATTTACCCCTGATGGCAGAGATGGAGTGTGAATAACACACTTGGGGCATTGGCTTACAATCTGACGAGCTTGTTCTCTGGTAATATGAAATTTTTTACGTAAGCTAGAAGCATTTTGATGATGTAAGGAATGGGAAGCTAGTGCACAGTCATATGAAGACATCTGTTGACAAAAAGCTACTAATCTATCAATTTTGTCATTACCTGAAACTAAGGGTCCTGGAAGATTAGTATGATACCGTACGTGTCCTATGAAACATGGGTATTTTCGCATTAGCACTGTCTTTTGTAAATTATAAAATAATTCAAATAACTCTTGTGATGAAGTATACCCAATAACTGAAGTTTCAATATTTTTAGTAACTCCGACTGCATATAAGCTGTCAGAATAAATATTAATAGGCTCATTTGAAAAGTAATTTAAGGCACAAATCAGAGCTTGAAGCTCTGCTCTTTGGGCAGAAGTATAAGAAGTTTGCATTACCTCTGTGTGAACATGACTATAAAAACCTGCTTTACCTGAGCTCGATCCATCAGTGAACACTGATAAGGCTTCATCTATAGGATGTGCACGTACAATTTTTGGAAAAATAAGTGACGTTAATGATGCAAATTGTATAATTTTATCACGAGGATAATGACTATCTATCTGGCCAGGAAAATCAGCAAAAGTCATCTGCCATGAGCTAGAAGTTTGAAAAAGCCAATTAGTCTGTTGAACAAAAAATGGAATAATTATGATATCAGGCTCAGATCCAATTAATTGCAAAATCCTAGTTTTACCTTTAATTACTAATTGAGCTATAGAATCATGAAAAGGAATTAATGTTTTTTGAGGGGAGTGAGATAAATAAATCCACTCAATAACTCCTAATCTTTGTCATATGGCTCCTGTTGGGGTATGCTCAGTTGGAAATATTAATAAATACACCATTTTTTTTAGGATCAACTCTAGTAAGTTGTGCATTTTTAATTGCATGTTCAACTTTCTTTAAAGCTGTTTTAGCCTCTAAAGTTAGCTGACGTGGAGAGGTTGGAGAAGGATTTCCTTGTAATATCTGAATTAGAGGATTTAACTAAGAAGCAGTTAGTTTTAAGGATGGCCTCAGCCAATTAATATCTCCTAATAGCTTTTGAAAATCATTAAGGGTATGTAACTCCTTAATTTTTATCTGAAGATTTTGAGGACGGATTGTACGTCCTTGAATTATCTGACCTAGATATTGAAAAGGAGACACTTTTTGAATTTTTTGAGGAGCTATGCATAAACCCATTGCTGTAAGAGAAGTCTCTGAGTAAAGATTTCTGAAAGTACCTCTGGATTAGCATGAGCCAATAATATATCATCCATAAAATGAATAATATGCATCAGGAAAGCTATTTCTTATGGGATCTATCGCCTGGTCAACGTATTTTTGGCACAGGGTAGGACTATTACACATTCCCTGTGGGAGTACTTTCCAGCAATATCTTTTAACAGGTTCCTTAAAATTAATTGCTGGGACAGTGAAAACAAATCTCTCACAATCTCCAGGATGTAACCTTATAGAGAAAAAACAGTCTTTTAAATCTATTACCATCAAGCTATAATCTAAAGGGATGGCTGTGGGGGAGGGAAGTCCTGGCTGTAAGGATCCCATAGGCTGAATTGCATGATTTATTGCCCTTAAATCCTGTAGCAATCTCCAATTTCCTGACTTTTTCTTAATAACAAAAATAGGTGTGTTCCAAGTTCTAAGCATTCGTTCTATATGACCAGCCTGAAGTTGTTCCTCAACTAACCTATGAATTATTTTAAGCTTTTCCCCTGAGATGGGCCACTGAGAAATCCATATAGGCTCCTCTGTGAGCCAGGTGTCTTAGGGATCGGGGAAGTACTCAGGGCCCCTAGTAAAAATTTTGGCTTGGAGCATTTTTTAATCTTTGTCGTGGAGACTGGTTTGTAAACAGATACTCTTCCTGAAGGGTCTCCTTATCATCTTCAGGAAAATACCTCTGACTAACTTCCTCAACTAACCTTATAGAGTTTGGAGTAACTAATAGCAATCCCATTTTGGCTAAAATATCTCTTCCCCATAGATTAGCTGGTAAAGTTTCTAACACATAAGGCTTAATTACCCCACTGTTCCCATCGGAATCTTCCCAATGGAGATAGTTGGCACTTTGAGCGGGCTGTGAAACCTGTCCTATTCCCTCTGAGTGCGAGACATGGTCGGACTCTGCGCTATTGCCATTTTGAAATTGGGCTTCTAAGCCATGTGGCTGAGAATAACTCTGAGCCCCCAGGAATCTCTTCCGGATTTTCCTCTCCAGGAAGATCGTCTACCTCTCCTGGAGGACTTTCTAGGACCTCGGAGGTATCTCCTCTCTGATGTTGCTCTTTATACTCTCCCTGAGAACTAGCCTGATTTTGCAAGTTTAAGTTCACATTTTTAACCTTTGGCTTGGCCCCTAGTGCCTTTGTTTTTAAACGGCTTAAGGGAAAGGAAATTAACTTAGCCTCAGGCGGATTTTCCATTTGAATAAACTTAATGGCTCCTTGAATGCCTTTTAGCGGGTCCTCAGGGGGCCACGAACTTTGGCCCATATATTCAAAAAGACAAACTTCCAGAGCCGTTCAGGTTTTCTGAATATTGAACTCCAGGTAGTTCATTTGAAAGACAGACTTTTTGTAACTTTCTTCCTAATTTCTCCCAAGTAAGTAAATCTGGAGACTCTTATTCACAAAACCAAGGACAATATTCACCTACAATCTCTAAGAATTGTAATAACTGAGCTTTCTTTATCTGTTTTCCTTTCTGATTAATTATACTGTCTAAAATAGTCAGATACATTTTCTTATCCATAGAAGTTGAATTTCCCATTTTAATTAATTTAACGTCTCTTTCCTTCAATATCTTAAGGTACTTTTGTGACCCAAATCTTCACAACTTCCTTTATCTTTACTTTTATTTTTATCTTTATAGCGTGCTCCCACTCGATCTAACTAATCTAGAATGCCCCACATTGGGCGCCAATTCCACCATTTGGCCAGCGCAATGGTTTCATTAATGAGGTTCTTGGCATAAAAGTTAGCTAGTGAGATCGAAATAAACACACAGACTCAGTTACCTTTTTCTATGACCAGGTCCGAGACAGCTCCCCTCTCTGGTTTGCATCTTTAACCGCCCGGTAGGGCAGCAAGGATTACTCAGGACTAGCAGGAGAGAGAGAGAGGGAGCACGCCAGGGAGTAACCTTTTATTGGGGAACAAGAAATTCAGGGGATAATTCCATCCAATGAAGGTTGAAAGGGGGCCGCACTCCAAGGTCAGGGTCAGTGATTGGGCCCCTGGGGTCAGTGATCAGTCACACCCCTACAGGGCCGGGAAAATTCTGACACAGTCAGAAGCCTCAGGCCCAAACCGGGAGTCACCCAGTCACGTGTGGAAATGGCTCCCGACAGGTTAAATCAGTTGTCAGTATTTAGAACTGTCTCTTCTGATATAAGTTGCATATTGTATTTCCTTTTGTCTTTCCTATAGTTAATAATTACCTTTTCTTGTACTTGATTTTCTATATATATATGTATATATTTCTAGCTGTTTTTGTTTTGTTTTGTTTTTGAATGGTGCAATTGGTCTGTCAGAAGCCTGGCAATTGAGTTTATAACTGCTCAGACCTATCATACACTCTGTCCTGGAGCCCTCCCCCACACAGCTTCACAGCTCTATCTTCCTGTACCATTCCCCCCTGGAGCTTTTCCCTGATCATGCTCCTCTTGTTTTCTAGATCATATATCTTCATCTTTCCTTACTCCCTCTTTTAACTGATAGATTCTTCAGAGTCCCAAGAAAGGATACCTAGATGTTAAATTTTCATGTCTGAAGTAATGTTTATGTTGTTTATTATTATTATTATTATTATATTTTTTTTTATGTGTAGATGGACACAACACAATGCCTTTATTTCTATGTAGTGCTGAGGATTGAACCCGGGTCCCGCCCATGCTAGGCAAGCAGTCTACCACTGAGCCACAATCCCAGCCCCACTAATGTTTATTATATCCATAAGCTTGATTGATAATTTGTGTGTGGAAATCTAGGTTAGAAGTAATCTTTCATCTAGATTTTGAAGGCATTGTTTTCTAACTTCTAGGATCCATTGAGAAGGTAATGCCATTATGACTTCTGTTGCGCAACTTTATTACTTCTAGAAACAGTTGGGACCTTCTGTCCCCAGTGTTCTGAAATTTCTCTGACATTTCTTGTTATGTGAATCTTTTTTTCATTTATTTAGCTGTTTTCAGTAAGCCTTTTGAATCCAAAGATAGGTATCTTTCTTTCTGAGAGGTATTTTTAATTGTTGTTTGTACTTTCTTAGATAATTTTCTCCTTTCATTTTCTGTTCTTTGAGTAGTATTACTAACAGCTCACCACTATCCTTCTTAGATTGATCCTCTAAGTTCTTTTCGTATTTATTTATTTATTTATTATCAGGAATTGAACCCAGGGGCACTTAAACACTAAGCTACATCCCCAGCTCTTATATTTTATTTAGAGACAGGAAGTTGCAGAGTTGCTTAAGGACTAAGTTACTAAGGCTGGCTTTGAACTCGCAATCCTGCCTCAGCTTCCAAGCTGCTGGGATTACAGCTGCCTGGCTGATTTTCTTTTAACTTATCTCTGTTTTCCCAGATATCTTCTTCTTCTTTTTTTCCCCTCTGCTTGTTTTGATTTATCTCTTTGATGTTTTTAAATGTTAGTTGATCTTTGGCAGTAAGGAGGTCATTGGATACTTGATGGATAAGTTAGAGCTTGTTGACTTGTGAGCCTCACAGCCAAGTGATCAAGCCATCACTAGTCTCACTTGTGTAGAACAACTTGCTCCTTAGAATTCTTCACTGGAAAAAGCAGTCTGTGGCAGTGGGTATGCATCACTGAAAGAGGGCTAAGGGACCCATAGTTCATTCTGTAGACTTTTGTCTATTGCCTTGTTTGCAACTTTATTCCTCCCAGCTGCTGACCCAAAGAGCAAAACTCCTCTCAGGCAGGGACAGTGGGACAGTTTGCTGTCCCTGATTATTCTTTTACATATAATTATCTCTAAATACATGTTAAATGGTTCACTTCCAATATGGGAAAGAGCGTTTAAGAAACTGAACTGTTGGGGGATGGGAATGAGAAAGATAGTGGAATGAATCAGACAAAACTTTCCTTTTTTTTTTTTTTTTAAATATATTTGTTTTTTAGTTATAGTTGCACCCAATATCTTATTTATTTATTTTTATGTGGTGCTGAGGATCAAACCCAGGGCCTCTCATGTGCTAGGCGAGTGCTCTACCATTGAACCCCAGCCCCAGCCCAACTTTCCTATGTTCATATATGAATATATGACTAGTGTAACTCCACATCATGTACGACCACAAGAATGGGAAGTTTTATTCCATGTATGTGTAATATGTTAAAGTACATTCTACTTTCATGTATAACTAAAAAGAACAAACTTTTAAAAAATAAAGAAACTTAACTCTTTCACTGGGCACAGTGGCACACACCTGCCATTTCAGCAGCTTGGGAGATTGAGGCAGGAGGATTATAAGTTGAAGGTCAGCCTGGGCAATTCACAAAACCCTGTCTGAAAACAAAAATTTTTTTTAAAAAGAGATGGGACAGGGGCTGGGGATGTGGCTCAAGCAGTAATGTGTTTGCCTGGCATGTGCGGGGCGCTGGATTCAGCACCACATAAAAAAATAAAATAAAGATGTTGTGTCCACCAAAAACTAAAAAAATAAATATTAAAAAATTCTCTCTCTCTCTCTCTTAAAAAAAAAAAAAAAAGAGAGAGAGAGATGGGACGTAGCTCAATGGTAAAGCACCTCTAAGTTCAATCCTTGGCACAAAAAAAAGAGAGAGAGAGAAAACACTGAATCATTTTTATTGATGTGTACGACTTATTTTGAACTACTACTGTATATGTCCATTTCAGGAATCCTTATTCTGAGAGCATAAAGGAAATGCTAACAACATTTGGAACTGCTACTTATAAGGTGGGACTAAAGGTTCATCCCAATGAAGAAGATCCCCGGGTGCCCATAATGTGTTGGGGTAGTTGTGCATATACCATTCAGAGCATAGGTAAGAGACTGATGGTCATTTCTCTTTTAAGTCACAAGCATACACTGATAGGAATTCTGTGTAGAGTCCTGGTTTTCAATGAGGTGTTAAGAGTAGACAAAAATATGGAGAAATAATAAGTATAGTATACTGACAAAATGCTAATTTGACACTTTAAAAATTAACCACAGCAACAGAATTGGTTTTGGTGGCAGTTACATTACAGTGTCTTATAAACTGAGGGAATATGGCTTTATTTATACTTTTCATATGAAATTCTTACAAAAGTCTTAAAGATTTCAAAACCTGACAATATTATGCTTTCTAAAGAAGGGTTGGTTTTGCACTTTTTCAATGATCATAACAAAATGTATGCATAGCAAAATTATCATCTTAATCATTTTTAATCTGCAGAAAGAATTCTGAGTGATGAAGATAAACCATTGTTTGGTCCTTTGCCATGCAGACTGGTAAGTTCTGAGTTTATTCAATTCAAAGGATGAAATGGAAAGTAGGTGGTTTTACTTCTTTTAAACTTACAAACCTGAAAGTTTTTTTTAACCGTGCCTTGACACCTTTCAGAGTAAAATCCTTTTTTTTTGGGGGGGGGCGTGTAAAGCTATCAAAGAAGTAATGTTTGTGACTAACTTGTGTGTGTGTGTGTTGCTGGGGATCAAACTCAGGGCCCCAGGATGCAAGGCAAATGTTCTACAACTGAGCCACAACCCCAGCCCATTATTTAACTTTTCTTGATATTTCTAGAAGTAAAAATGAATTTCTAAAGTTACTATAACTCTTTTCATCTGAATCTCTTGCTTAATTAAGCACTTGAGAAGATAAAAAGAAACTAAAACCAAGAGTGCATGTTCTTGAGGTATTCAGTGCTGTAATTGGAAATAACAGAACACACCCTCTACCACATTTGGCCACTTTTATAAATAAATAAATAAATAACATATAAGTAAGTACAAATTCATGTTGAACTGGGTACGAATAAAATGAGGAAGGGAGTACAATCATGGCTTGCTAATATTAACTCTGTAGCTTAGTGTGATAGTGTTGTACACTGCTTGTTCAAGCTTATAATCATAAAAATGCCTTTGAGAAAAAATTATCCAATTTTATTCATTTAGAATCACCTGGGAAGTTTTGAGAAATACCAGGCCCTATTCTAGGTCACTTAAACAAGAGTCTCTGGAGATGGACCCCAAGCATTAACATTTTTTTAAAAGTTCCCAGGAGCCAGTACTGAGGACCAATAATATAAGGACCTCATCAAGAAACAAAAACCAATGTAGAAAATATAGTTGTCAGTCATCACCTGTTTAGTTTGCTGGCTTTGTTTTCATTGCAAACACCTAGAATCTCAGAACCTTTTTTAAGGTTTTAGGAATACAGATTTTACATTAGAGGTTCTCTGCTATTATTGGGCATTAAAACCCTCTCTTGAAATTTTAAAAAATATAGAAAGCTAGCCCCCTTCAGACTTATTAATCAGAATATTTAGGAATACTTGTTTTGTTTTTGTGGTGTTGGGGATTGAACTCAGGCCTTCTGCGTGCTAGGCAAGTGAACTACCAACTGAGCTATATCCCCAGCCCTTTTGGAGTAGAGTCTGAATTGTATCTTTATGTAAATCAGCAGAATGGGGAGTTCATATCAGTTTTTTTTTTAATAGGTATAGATGTATGATGTACCTTTATTTGATTTACTTATTTTTATGCAGTGCCGAGGATCGAACCCAATGCCTCACACATGCTAGACAAGTGCTCTACCACTGAGCTACACCCCCAGCCCCACATCAGTCTTTATTAATGTGATATGATTGATATGACTATCAGATCATTGTTGACTATAAGGTATTTTTTTACTGTAGTATAAGAATTGATAGGGCTGGGGTTGTGGCTCAGCAGTAGAGCGCTCACTTAGCATGGGCGAGGCCCTGGGTTCAATCCTCAGCACTGCACCAAAATAAATAAATTAGTATCTAACTACCACTAAAAAATAAATATTTTAAAAATTAAAAAGAAAAATTGATAAATATGTTGACTATTAAAAAGGCAATCATAAGTGTATAGTACAGAGTTTGTCTAGTTTTATTCTGTTCATATTGTTTTATAATAATATGTAGAGTGTCTTAAGCAGACTTCTGAGAACTCTTTTTTTTAATATTTATTTTTTAGTTGAAGTTGAACACAATACCTTTATTAATTTTTATGTCGTGGCCATGATTGAATCCAGGGGCTTGCACATGCTAGGCGAGTGTTCTACCGCTGAGCCACAACCCCAGCCCCTTCTGAGAACTCTTTAAGATGCTCTTCACGCTTTATCTTTCCTGGCATACCTCTCAGAGCCATATGCTATAAATTAAGTATCTCTTTTCCTTGACAACTACCACCTTCAGTTGTCTCCTTCCTCCTCTTCTTCCTTTTCCCACCTGCAAAGCTTTAAGCTTCTTGTGAGCAGAAAGAGAGTGAGTTTTCTTTTCAGTGTTTATTGAGCCAAACAATACAGAAAATTTGAAAAATAGAGAATAAGCAGGAAGAAAAAGAGCATCAACTTCACCCCGTCCACATTTTTTTTTAAAGAGAAAGTGACAGTGAGAGAGAGAGAGAATTTTTAATATTTATTTATTTATTTTGGTTTTCGGCGGACACAACATTTTTGTTTGTATGTGGTGCTGAGGATCAAACCCCGGGCCACATGCATGCCAGGCGAGCGCGCAACCGCTTGAGCCACATCCCCAGCCCAATGTCCACATTTTTTTATGAACATATTTATACTTGATTATTATTTTCCTGTAGTTTTGTACCGGTTGTATTTTTCACTTTCAATTAAGAGTTTTCTCATTCTTGCTACTTAGTCTTTTTTTTTTTCAGTTGAACATGGACATAATACCTTTATTTTATTTATTTTTATGTTGTGCTGAGGATTGAACTTAGTGCCTCGCACATGCAAGGCAAGTGCTCTACCACTGAACAACAACCCCAGGCCTACTACTTAGTCTTAAAAACAGTTTTGTTTTTTTTTGTTTTGTTTTGTTTTGTTTTTGGTGTGTGTGTGTGTGTGTGTGTGTGTGTGTGTGTGTCTGCCTACACCTTGGTTTGTGTATACATCTTCTTGTACAGTTTCCCCAATATTTGAAGTATTTCCTATACTTTGGAGTATCTTTTTAGAATAAATATGAGGAAATACAGCATCAGCTTCTTGGGAGTTTGTTGCTGGCTAGCTGTTGATACATGTATTGGTATTCTTTTCCAGAGAGAACTGGCAACATGATGGCAAGGAAATGACTCTTTTTTGGGGGATGGAGGAGGTGGTGGTGTTGGGGTTTGAATCCAGGGCTTTGTGCATGCTAGGCAAGCACTCTACCAACTGAGCTGTTTCCCCAATGAGGAGATGACTCTTTTTGCTACCATGGATTAAAACCCTGGGTTGCTTAACCCCTGAGCAACATCTTCAGCCCTTTTTGTACATTTTATTTTGAGACAGGGTCTCGCCAAGTTTACTTAGGGCCTCAGCTTCCCCAGCTGCTGGAATTACAGACGTGTACCACCATTTGTATATGGTATGTATATCTAATTATATCCTGAATAACATTTGTTCATTCAGGATACAATTAGATATTTTCCATATTTTCATGTCATGAACTAATTGTGGTGACATATGCCTGTAATCCCACTTACTTAGAGACTGAGGCAAGAGGATCAAAAGTTTGAGGCCAGCCTTAACAACTTAGCCAGACCCTGTCTCAAAATGAAATAGAAAGGTCTGGGTGTCACTTTCCTATAATCCCAGCTTTACAGGAAGCTGAGGCAGGAGGATCACAAATTGGAAGCCAGCTTGAACAACTTAGAAAAACCTTGTCTCATATATTTTTTAGAAAAGGGCTAGAGATGTAACTCAGTGGTAGAGCAATTGCTTAGCATGTGTGAGGCCCTGGGTTCAATCCCCAGTACTACAAAGAATAAAATAATAAATTAAGATGTCATAGATTCATTTTCCTACCATCTATAGCGATGTCATTGTATATACAGGTGGACTTTGAATTAGCATTTTCTGAAAGAAGAAGGCTATATCTTTTGTTGACTTTTGATAATTGTGTCAATTTCTTTATTTCAGGATGACTGTCTCAGGTCACTAACAAGATTTGCAGCAGCACATTGGACAGTGGCATCACTTTCAGTGGTACAAGGGCATCTTTGTAAACTTTTTGCATGTGAGTATTAATATGTTTATAATATATGATATGGAAATGTCTCATCTGAAATTTTGTTTTCAGCTGTATAACTTCTCAGAAATTAAATATTTGGTAGTACTGTTTTGTTAAATGTGAGCTCTGGCTCATTAATTCATATATAACTTGCAAAAAGATAAATTAAGACTATGTTTTATGCCTTTTAACATACGTTGGCATATGGAATGTGCTAATGAATTATTTTTCTTTAAATCTGTAGCATTGGTGCCTAATGATAGCTATGAAGACCTTCCATGCATATTAGATATCGACATGTTTCATTTATTGGTGGGTATTTTGCAGTTTGTTAAAGTTCTCTTTATTGTTAACTTTACCTTTGGTTTGGTGAGTAGTATGGAAGCATAGAGAAGGTGTTATCTATCACATGCTATTATTCTTACACTTCTCTATATAATTTTTTTATGAGGAGCCTTTGAAAGAAAATATTTGGGAATCTAGTTGACAGACTTGATCTGGGTATCTAGACATCCTCCTTCTCTTATTTTACTCTGTGGCTAAGGTCATTAATTTAGCCTGTCTGTGCTTTTTACATATAATAAAGGTAAAAATAATAGCAGCAGCCTAAGGGCTACTGCTGGTTCATAGAGTTTTTTTGTGCATTTTAGCAAATCTGTCAGATACAATCCTATGATTTCACTGCTTAATGACAGACAGTTCCTTTTTATGATTTAGGGAGAGGGACGGCTACCGAGCAAGTGCAGTGTGGTGCCAGGACACTAAGCTGGCCAAGCAGTGGGTGGCCAGATTTCAGCCCCCACCTAAAGTGGGTTGCCTTGCACAGGTTCCAGAGTGCACTGTCACATAGTGCAGCCCAAGTGTTGTCCCCGTAATCTCTAGATTCATCAGTATTTCAGAACTTCATGGGTTAATCTATATACAGATTATATTTTAAGGACTATGGATACATTTTAAGGAATATAAATCTAAAATGTCAGCTGTTGTTATTATTTCCACTGCTACTGCAAACACCATTGTTGGCAGCACCATACCGACAGCAGGGGACTAGCATTTATTGTGTACCTACCTGCTTTCACATACACTCAGATTTGTCCTCAATCCCTACTATTGCTTTATTCCAAATTTCTTATCTCAAGTTTACCAGTAGAAGAACTGATGCTCGGAGGTGTTAAGTTGTCCCAAAGCTCATACTTTTTCCACAGTTTCCTCCCTTGAAAAATTTCAAGTGTTTTATTTCCAGTAATAATAAGCTTTTTGTGTCGGGCAGTGGTGCAAGCCTGTAAGTCCAGTGGCTCAGGAGGCTGAGGCAGGAGGATTGTGAGTTCAAAGCCAGCCTCAGCAATTTAGTGATACCTTGTTTTAAAATTTTTTAAAAAGGGCTGGGTTGTAACTCAATGGTAAAGTGCTTCTAGGTTCAATTCCCAGTAACCTCCCCTGCCTCCACCCTCATCCCCCCAAAAAAGCTTTCTTGAAGGGCCTAAACTCAGAAGGGATTATGGTAAGAAAATGGGAGTGTGTTTAGCTGTGAGGAAAGGCACTGACTGATGTTCTGCATTGGTGTCTAGGTGGGCTTGGTGCTCGCTTTCCCTGCCTTGCAGTGTCAGGATTTTTCAGGGGTCAGCCTCAGCACTGGAGACCTCCACATTTTTCATCTGGTTACTATGGCACACATCATACAGATCTTACTTACCTCATGTACAGGTAACTCTTCCTTTTTGTCTTCTTGAATTTTCTCAGTTTAAAAAATGTTAGAGGAGGGCAGGCTCAGTGGTAGAGTGCTCGCCTAGCACATGTCAGACACTGGGTTTGATCCTCAGCACCACATAAAAATAAATAAATAAAATAAAGATATTGTGTCCATCTGTAACTTTAAAAAAAATTAATACTAGAGGAAAAAGTATTTTGGGTGAGAATATATAAATTAAAATTGGGTTTTCTGCTTTTTCTGTTTATTCTCATGTAGAAGTTTTGAAACAAATTTCTTTCTCCTTTTAAAATCCCCTAGCAATGTAAATGCTTGTACTTTTGTTTTATTTCATAAGTTCATCAACATATGAGTTCCAAAACAGTGGAGCCCCTTAGAATTTTATGTTTAAAATGCCCCCCCTTTTTTTTTCACTTGTATGTTTGTTAATCACTGTTATGTCATGTATTACATTCAAACCTCCTGGTTTTTCATACCTTTAGGATGATACTTTAGCTGATTTCATCCATAGTATATGTCAGCTGGCTTGCTGATCTGGTGGAGATCAATAGAGTGCTCACACTTTGAAGGATTAAAATTCTGTATAATTTGTAAGAATACTTTATGTTATTTGTGACTGTACAAATATATTTAAGTGCTTAACCTATGTGATCATCACTCCATTTGACAACACAGTAGGAAAATACAGAGAGCTAGTATTTCCTTATCTTTCAGAAGAGAATGGCATGGATCAAGAAAATCCCACTGGTGAAGAAGAATTAGCAGTTCTTGCTTTGTATAAAACCATTCACCAGTATACAGGAAGGTGAGATTATAATCTTTATATGATTGACTAAATATTAGTAGGGGTCAACATGAAAAAGGAATGTATTTGTTAATTAGGGGAAATTGCATCTATTAACATGTTTTAAAAGAGAATACAGACTACTGCAGTGGCATACACCTGCAAACCCAGTGGCTCAGGAGATTGAGGTAAAAGGACTACAAATTCAAGGCCAGCCTCACAATGTAGTGAGATCCTTTCTCAAAGTAAAGAGGGCTGGGGGTATATAGCTCAGTGGTAGAGCACTCCTGGGTTCGGTCCCCAGTACCACACACACACCAAAAAAAAAGAAAAAAAAGAAACAAGAAGAAGAAAAAAGAAAAAGACAGGAGTACAATCTCTAGCACTATGGGTACACTTGTATAATTAGAAATATCTTAGAAAAGGGTAATCGTATATAGTACTTCCCACATTTATTTGTCTGTGGAGCCCTTCATTTTCCCAGAGGATCTCGCGCACAGAGTGCTGGGTAGATGTATTTTGGAGAGGTACTTTTCTAAAACACACATGATCACATTGGGAATTTGAATGCATATTTAACTAGCTTGGTATTTTTTTTAAGGTAATATTCAGCAGTAGCGGGAATAATGTGAAATTATTAAAACATCACATGATGTTGGAGTTACTGTGATTTGGTGCAACAGTTTCACTTAGCTTTTAACTCTGTATGTCAAGAACCTAGGGCGGGATATAGCTCAGTTGGTAGAGTGCTTGCCTAGCCTGCCCAAGGCCTTGGGTTCAATCCCCAGCACCACAAAAACAAACAGTGAGAACCTATAAAATGTTTGTTCTTTGACTACAGTGTCTAATTTCTGAGTATCTACACTAACAAAATAATCCAACATATAGAAAAGTCTATAAGTATATAAAGACATATATTGTAATACTATTTACATTAGCCAAGAATTGAAAATAATCTAAATGTTTGCATATGGAGGAATAGTTTGGTGTAGGTTATGGTTAATGCGTTTCAAAATATTACCAATGTAAAAAAAATATTGCCAATGTATTAAAATTATGGCATGTAGTGTTCTGGAAAGCATGTTAATCTTAAATTTCGTATGTTACATTTATAATTGTATGAGACAAATTCGTATGAAAATAGTTTGCTGGCATGATGCCTACTGGTAGAAGATGCTGGAATAGTTGATGGTTTTTCAATTTCCAGACTTTCTTTATGTGGCTATGTTACTTTTGTAAATTTTCGTAGCATCATTGGAGGCTACATAACTAGTTGGCATCCTGTCATAGTCAAAGTTACTACTACTAGCCTGTTAAGCCACTCCTAAGCATATATGTTCTGTTTTCACGCTGTGCTTTAACTAGAATGATCTTTTCTTACTAGATTTCCTAATAATCATTTTCTGTTGCAGTGCCTTGAAAGAAATACCTTCTGGCTGGCATCTGTGGAAGAGCATCAGAGCTGGGATCATGCCTTTTCTGAAGTGCTCTGCGTTGTTTTTTCATTACCTAAATGGAGTTCCATCCCCACCTGACATTCAAGGTAATGTCTCATTCTTTTCAAATGTAGGAAATGTTTGTACTCTTTTCACAGTTTAGAATAAAGCTGACCGTGCCTGTAATCCCAGCGGCTTGGGAGGCTGAGATAGGAGGATTGCAAATTCAAAACCAGCCTTAGCAATGGTGAGGTGCTTAGCAACTCAGTGAGACCCTATCTATGTTCTTTTCTACTTTTTATTTGAATCTCATTAAATGTACTTTTAAACTTCTGTGTAAATATTTTTGCATTTTCAAGCACTCCCATAAAGACTGTAGTTCTCCTTTCAGGTATTAAATTGTATGATTGTGTGATTCAAAACTGTGTTCCTCAGATTTTAAAAAGTGAAACAATTTTATGTGGTTTTTAATTTGAAATGTATGGCATTAAAATTCAGAATACCATAACTGCACATAAATTTGATTTTAAGGTGGGAATTCATTTGCTCTTTCAGTTGTTTTCTATGTTCTCTTTTAATTTATTTAATAAAAGTAGTATAAGTGTTCATGTAACTGTGTTCTAATAGTACCTGGCACTGGTCATAGGATGCCTGTCAGACGTCTCTATTCTTTCAGTTGCCCAGGCACCATTTAGAATAATCCAAAAAATTTATTTATGATTATAGAGTTAGTATTTAAGGTCATCTCTCATGATATAATCACTTTAATATTAAGTTTTTTTCTATTTTTTAATTCTATTTAGATATACAACAGGAGAATGTGCTTTGACATATGATACATACACGGAGTATAACTTATTCTAGTTAGGATCCCATTTTTGTGGTTGAACATGATGTGGTGTTACACTGGTGGTTCATTCATATATGGGCATGGGAAAGTTATGTCCCTTTTATACTATTTCCACACCCTTCCCTTCATTCCTCTTTGTCTAATCCAGTGAACTTCTATTCTTCCCTGCCCTTTTTGTGTGTTAGCATCTGCCTAATAAAATCACTTTATATTTCTGTACTACTATAAACTTTTTCCAGAACACCATACGTTATTTTTGTCATTTAAGGTTTACAGTAACCCTCTGAAGTAGATTGTGCGAGTGCACTGTTTTCCAAATGTTTTATATAGCTGCTATGCCAGGAAATTGTGACCAGTCTTTGTAGGAGTCACCTGATTCTACTGTTCATTGCATCATATTCCATAAATCCCTTCCATGTGCCATTCTGTTAACCTACCAGTTCTATACCTAACAAATATGAACTCTCAGACTTTACTTTTTTAAATTTTTTTATTTAAAGCTCTGCTGTTGCTTATTCCCATGCGGGATGTTGTTTTATGATGATTCTTTTCTTCTACATTTGCAGCTTCTGGACTAAGCCATTTTGAACATTTATGTAACTACCTTTCCCTACCAACCAACCTCATATGCCTTTTTCAAGAAAATAATGAGATAATGAATTCACTGATTGAAAGGTAATGATTATACATGATGCTTTTCTTCATTATATTGAATAGTTATATGAAACAAATTTTTCACATATATGGCAAAATTCTCAAATAGTGAGCCAATAAAATTCAACACATAAAATTTGTACTATAAGATTTAGTACTTTTTTTATGCTGGGCATGGTGGTGCACACCTGTAATCCCAGCAGCTCAGGAGGATGAGTGGGAGGATAATAAGTTCAAAGCCAGCCTCAGCAAAAGCAAGGCACTAAGCAACTCAATGAGAGCCTGTCTCTAAATAAAATATAAAGAAGGGCTGGGGATGTGGCTCAATGGTTAAGTGCCTCTGAGTTCAATTAGTACATTTTAGCTAAGTATTTGACTTTTAAAAAGGATAAGGTTTTTGCCAGGATAATGAATAAACATAAACAGATTTGCATGGAAAGGGAGTCATGGTAGGAATGCTTTTTTTATTTTGAGACAGGGTCTCATTGAGCTGCTGAGACTGCCCTTAAAAATGTGATCCTCCAGGGATAGGATTGTGGCTCAGCAGTACAGTACTTGCCTAGCACGTGCAAGACCCTGGGTTAGATCCTTAGCACCACATAAAAATAAATAAATAAAATAAAGGTATTGTGTCCAACTACAACTAAAAAATAAATATTAAAAAAAAATGTGATCCTCATGCTGTAGCCTCCGAGGATCACAAACATGCACCATTAGGCCCAGCTTGAAATGCTTATTTCATTATGTGAATTTATTTGTTAAGGACTCTGTTCCATAGATTTTTAAAACTAAAAGAAACATTAAGGATTATCTTCTAATCCAGGATTCTCACTTTGTGTTTGAAAACATTGAAGTCTAGAGGAATTGACCTATCAATCCCGTGAAGTTAGTGACTGAGTTAAGATATATGGCTATTCTACCCACAAAATGTGTAAATCATAAATCTGATAAGAATGAATAGCCATGCTGGGTGTGGTGGCACATGCCTATAATCCCAACGGCCTGTTAGGAGGATAGCTATATTGTCCCAAACCCTTTCCTCTCTCCTCCCTGCCTAGGGAACAGCTGTGCGGGTGGCTGGCACCTCTTACCTTTAGCCTGGATTTCCACTCACACTGAGGGACAGTCCACAGCCCATCCGCCCTCCTCCTTCCTTTGGATTCCTCAGCCTCCCAGAGACCAATCCAAGTCACCTTAGACATGCTCCTGATTCTGGTAGGCTGAGTCAGGAGGACAGCAAGTTCAAAGCCAGCCTCAGCAAATAAGTAAGGCACTAAGCAATCAGCAAGACCCTGTCTTTAATAAAATGCTAAATAGGGCTGGGGATATAGCTTAGTGGTTGAGTGTCCCTGAGTTCAATCCCCAGTACCGCCCCCTCCACCCCCCAAAAAAAACAAAAAAAGGATTAATAGCCAGAACTCCTACAATTGAACATTATTTAAAAATAATAATTTGGGCTAGGGTTGTAGCTCAGCAGTAGAACACTTACCTAGCACATGCAAGGCACTGGGTTCAATCCTCAGTACCACATAAAAATAAATAACTAAAATAAAGGAATGAGCTGGGGTTGTGGCTCAGTGGCAGAGCACTTGCCTAGCATGTGTGAGGCACTGGGTTCGATTCTCAGCACTGTATATCAATAAATAAAATAAAGGTCCATTGACAACTTTAAAAATATTAAAAAAGAGATCATTTTTTAAAAATAAATAAAGGTATTGTGTCCAACTACAACTGAAAAAAATTATTTTAAAAAGAATATTTTATTTTTTTTAAATGGGCAAAACACTTACATAGGTATTTTTCCAAATCAGATACACAAGTGGCCAATAAGCATATGAAAAGATACACTTAGTCATTGTAGAAATACAAATCAGGAGCACAGTAAGATGCCACTTTATGTCCATTAGAATAGTGTTTTTGTTCTTTTTTATGAAGAGAAAATAAGTGTTGGCAAGGATATGGAAAAATTGGGATCCTTGTGCATTACTGGTAGGAACAGAAAATGATAGGGCCACTATGGAAAGTAATATGGCAATTTCTTAGAAAGTTAAAACAGAATTGCCTACGTCCAGCAAATCCACTCAAAGGTGTTTATTGAAGAAGAGTTGAACTCAAGCACTCAAATAGGTACCTTCACATCCGTGTTCATAACAGCATTATTTATCATAACCAAAAAGTAGAAACAACCCAATGTTCACCAACAGATGAATAGATAAACAAAATGTGATGGACACACATACACAGGGGAATGTTATGGTTGAACCTAGAGGACACACTATGCTAGGTGAAGTAAACCTGTCACAAAAGGACAAATTTGATGATTCCATTTTAATGAAGTACTTAGAATAGTCAAAAGTCATGAGATAGCAAAGTGGGGATTTCCAAGAGTTAGGGAAATGTTTAATGGGCAGAGTTTAATTTGGGAAGATGAAAATGTTCTGGAGGTACATGTTGGTAGTTGCACAATGGTATAAATATGCTTAATGCCACAGAACTGGTACATTTTAAAGCAGTTATTGCAGGTTCAAGCAGCCTTGGCAACTAAGCAAGATCCTATCTCAAAAAATTTTTTTAAAAGACTGGGGTTGTAGTTCAGGGCACTCCTGATAAAATACTTAAAAATATATATGTATGTGTGTGTGTGTGTATGTGTATGTAAATCTTATTTATAATCTTATGTATGTTTTATTACAATAAAAAATGTTTAATATAGGTCTTGTAGATTCAGATAATATTATTTTGTCATTATTTAAACTGGTTTTTCTAGAATGTCCATATTAGTAGGGTAATTAAAAGGGCTGCAAATGTAGCTCAGTTGTAAAGCACTTGCCTAGCATGTGCAAGCCCTAGGTTTGATCACCAGTACCACTAAACATACAACAACAAAGAAGGTATATAGTGCAAATTTCAATATATTAACCATTCTTGCTTTTAAAAAATATTCTTCTGATTTTAAAAAGTTGGAGGCAAAATGTGATATTTCTCTAGGCTTCTTTTTTTATTGCAGTTTTTCTTTTTTTTTTTTTTTTCTTTTTTTTGAATTTTTTAAGTTGTGGATGAATACAATCTTTATTTATATTTATTTATTTATTTATTTACTTATTTATTTTTAGAGAGAGAGAATTTTAATATTTATTTTTTAGTATTTGGCGGACACAACATCTTTGTTTGTATGTGGTGCTGAGGATCGAACCCGGGCTGCACGCATGCCAGGCGAGTGTGCTACCGCTTGAGCCACATCCCCAGCCCCTATTTATATTTATTTTTATGTGGTGCTGAGGATTGAACCCAGTGCCTCATGTGTGTGAGGCAGGCATTCTACCACTGAGCTACAACCCCAGTCCTTATTGCAGTTTTTCTATTGATTCTTTTTATTATACATGACAGTAGAATCCATTATAATATAATTATGTAAGTGTGGAATATTTCTTATTCTAGGCTTATTTTGATGAACTAAATATATTATGTAAAGATAATTTTCCTTTTATTGGCTATGAAAGAGGGAAAATTCTAGTTGTAACCCTTTAAATTTTTTTGTTTTGTTTTGTTTTTCCCTATTTACATTAAAGTTGGTGTCATAACAGTGAAGTTAAAAGATATCTAGCAAGTGAAAGAGATGCAATAAGGTAAGTTAAAGATGACCAAAGACTTGACTGGGGTGGATGGTAGGGAAGACATGCAGGGTGTATTATATTTTTCAAAACTGATTTCCCATAACCTTAGTGATTCTAAGAAGTAGAGTATCCTGCATTCATACTTCCTTCTAAATCTAATGATGAGAGTTTATTAAATGCAGAAATAAGAACATAAATATACTTATTATTCTAGATGAAAAAGAAGATAGCAGAATTATTATTTTGGAATATTCACTTTAAAATGTAGGTCCTCTTTTAGGTTCTTCTTAGCTGTTTTTTTGTGTGTGTGTATCTTTTATTGTGGAAAATTTTAAACTATCTCAAAGTATAAAGAATAGTATAATGAGGAAAAAAAAGATTTGGGACATTTTAACTTTAAATAAATATTTATCTATCAAATGAAATAAAAAGAATAGTATAATGAGGCTCCATCCACATGCTTGGCATCTACCTTCAATAAGTCAAATCATGGCCATTTTTATTTTTGTCTTTAATTCATTCCTTTTTGCATTAATTCTGTTTGATTTTGTAGTAAAGTTTGCTTCTGCACTTATGCCAGCTGTGCTTCATCTATTAATATTTCCTTTGTTCTGCTTAATACATCATCCATAAAAATAGAGGAGTAGATTATTACTTCTATTCATTTGTGTCTACACATCCAAAAATGATAATACCATATGAAAATTTCTAGTCAAGCCATATGAAATTCAACATTTTATAAGTCAGAAATGGTTTAATATTATCAATTTCTTATGGTTCAAACTGATAGTCAAGAAACTCTGAATATATAGGCTTGAGGTATAGATATCAGAATATCCTTGGAACTTTTTAAAAAATACTGAAATAACTATATATCAAATTTAATTTCTCTCAAATTGGAGCTCTAACATATTTATTTCCCTAGAACTCCACCAGATGATTCTGGTCTGATTAAGAACTACTGTCTATAAAGTAATTTCTCTTCAGTTGAAGTTCACTCCTTGTCTTTGAAGTAGATAAAGTAGTGAACAGTTACACCATGCTGGGCGGACATGTATGTGTGCACATGGAAGCTTCTCATACTGGGAGTGGACCCTCAAATACCGGTTGGATTTGGATCTGAATTTTTTTAGAATAAACTTGAACACAGAATCAACATAGCTTGGTATCTCTAAAGAAAACGTGTTTGTTCTTCTGTTGTTTCCTGTGTTCCACTCATTTCAGCTTAACATCACCATTAATAAGGATTCCCTTCCTGCATTCAGTATCCTAAGTTTGGTGATTGGGCTGTCCATTACTGTATTGTTTAGGTAGAAGCTGAGAATGAATATCTTCATCTGCCCCATCCTCCTTTCTACAGCTACCTTTTTGCTTAAGTGGTACAGATACTAAGTACCATTGCTGCTATTCTAAGCACTACAAGTAAAAAAATGTGAACCCTAAGACACTGTGTCATGAATACATCTTTGGTTTCTTACTCTGGCCTATACCACTATGATGACATGTGATTACTCAGATTCAGTCTTCCTTTATTTGTTTTAATTAAGTTAAGAGTTATATTGTCATTATAATGTGACCTTTTATTAATTGATTTTTAAAATTTGTGTGTTTACTTTAGCTATCCAAGAGAATCTAACAAATTAATAGACCTTCCAGAGGATTACAGCAGCCTCATTAATCAAGCATCCAATTTCTCGTAAGTTTTGGTACTAGAACATAAAGCATTCCCTATTACTGGAAAAATTTACCGTTCTAAAAAGAATTTGAGGGATTGGTTGGTCTTTGTTTTGTTTGGGTAAGAAAATCATAACGTCAGAAATACTTTATATTACCTAATTTATAAAAGCACCATTCTCTACCATATTTCAGAATAAGATATAGGATATGGGATGGTAGGGGGCAAGTTTGATTCACAAAAGATTATCAAATAATTGCACTCCAAAGTAATAATTGCACTCCAAAGTAATAAGAGCCCTCATAATTCTTAATATATTATGAAATATTGGACATATAAGCAACTTGAAGAATACAATAATATAAAAAAATTAAACATGTTTCAAGCTTTATTAAAATGGCATTGTACTGGGGCTGGGGTTGTGGCTTAGTGGTAGAATGCTTGCCTAACATTTATAAGGCACTTGGTTTGAATCTCAGCACCATAAATAAATGAATGACTAAATAAATAAATAACCATCAACAACTAAAAAATTTTTTTTAAACTTTAAAGTGGCTGAGATTGTGGCTCAGCGGTCGAGTACTTTCCTAGTACGTGCAGGGCACTGGGTTTGATCCTCAGCACCACATAAAAATAAAATAAAGGTATAGTGTCCAACTACAACTAAAAAAAATATTTTTTAAAAAAAATTTAAAATGGCATTGTACTGTACATACTCCACATAATTTATCACTAGGCATTGTTTCTAAGATTTATCCACGTGGCATAGAACTTAAAGTCATTGCTTTTCTCTGTAGTATTTCATTACTTGACAATAGCACAATTAATTTACAATTTTCTCCTGTTGATGATTTTATTTATCCTTTCTCCGATTTTTGATTCCTTGAGTGTTTCTCATACATGACTTTTGTGTATATATACATATGATGTCCCCATTCCCTAGTCTAGGGATAATTTGACCTGGGTTACAGGATGCATCTTTGGCGCTCCACTTGATATTATTAAAACATTTTTCCAGGGTGGTTTTTTTTACTATCAACTCTTTTATCACTCTTTTTCAGACCAATGACTTTTTTTTTTTCCCCCTGTGGAGGTGCCCCAAATCAGGTGGTGATAAAAGCAGAGCCCCAACTCTGTGCCTTGTATGTGGAACTCTGCTGTGCTCCCAGAGCTACTGCTGCCAGACTGAGCTAGAAGGGGAGGATGTAGGAGCCTGCACAGCTCATACCTACTCCTGTGGCTCTGGTGCAGGCATCTTCCTGAGGTAAGGACATGCAGGGGGCGTTATAGCTTTGGGTCTGCCTCTTATGTGCTTTTTGAGGTATTGGCACAAGAAATTACGACATTGCAGGACTGGGGATGTGACCTTGTGGTAGAGTAATTGATAATCTATCATTTGTGAAGTCGTGGGTTCATTCCCCAGCACTAAACAAAACAAAACAAAAAAAACAAATTAGAACATTGCAGAGAATTTCAAGACCGCTGTTGTCTTATTGTTTGAGGAACATAAAGATCTCTCATGTCTCATATTTGGTTCCTGCCAACTCTGTTAATATTTCTCTTACTATTCCCCTCTTCCACCCTCACTCCAGATAACAGTTTTGTTCTGCCTTCTTCATGCTTCTCTCTTCATGCTTCAAACTTCCAACTGTTTCTGTTTTTCTGCCCAAATCCAGTCAGAACTATTTCTTCTGTTATGTCCTCATAACTTTTTGATTTTACCTCTGCTCATGCATCATAAACTGGTATATGAAGTTCTGTTCATTCAACAGCATACAACAAATACTTAGTAACTACTATATAGTGGACTTGAAAAATACAGCAGTCAGGGGCTAGAGCAGTGGCTCAGAGGTAGAGCACTCGCCTAGCTGCGTAAGGCAATGGGTTTGATTCTCAGTACCACATAAAATTAAAATAAAGATATTGTGTCCACCTATAACTAAAAAACAAAAATTGTAGCAGTCAGCAAAGCAGACAGATGTATCTACCTTGGGGGCAGGGGTGTAGTTCAGTGGTAGAGCATGTGCTTAGCATACACACAATCCTAGGTTTGACCCTCAGCACCCCACCAAAAAGATTTTTTTTTCCCTTATGGATCTCATTTTCTAATGAGAGAAGATAAAGAATTTATAGATAGTTGATATGTTATGAAGAAAAAATATAACAGAGAGGAGCATATGAAATGCCTGCTGGGAAGTTGAAGTTTAGCTACTAGAACAAGGACAGCTCTCTAAGACTGTGACTTTTGAGTAAAGACATAAAAGGGAGGAATACCTAGTCAGGGAATAGCTAGTTGACAGTGCTGAGTGGGAACACTCCTGCCATGTTCAAGACAGGGAAACTGGTATCACTGGAGATTTGTGCACAGAAATATAATCACAGCTTGATATGTCCTAGTGACATCTCTGAAAGAGATGGAAGCCATTGCATGGTTTGAATCAGAAAAGAGTCGTGAGTCTTAGCTCCTCTGGGCATTAGGTTTTATCCATATCTAAATCATCTTAGTAGGGCTGGGGATGTGGCTCAAGTGGTAGCGCGCTCGTCTGGCATGCGTGCGGCCCGGGTTCGATCCTCAGCACCACATACCAACAAAGATGTTGTGTCTGCCGATAACTAAAAAATAAATAAATAAATATTAAAATAAATAAATAAATAAATCATCTTAGTATCTTCTTAGGGCCCTCACAATTTCTTATACGCAGCAGATTTCAATAAATGTTTGTTGAATTGAGCTGAATTATTAACAACAACAAAGAAAAAGAAAAAAAGAAAGCAAAATAAGCCGTAAGACAAATCTTTCCAAGGGATAAGGAGACCAATTTTTAAACAGCCAGTGGGAGAAATGTGTAAGTAATATTTTCCCTTGTGAAAGTAGTACAAAGTGTGTTGCCTTGCATCAATGTTTGCACCCAGTTCTTTAAATGAATAATTTCCTCATAATAATGGTTAAAGGCCAGGTGCAGTGGCACACACCTTTAATCCCAGCCGCTCAGGAGGCTGAGACATCAAGAGTTCAAAGCCAACCTCAGCAAGGCGCTAAGCAACTTACTGAGACCCTGTCTCTAAATAAAATACAAAATAGAGTGATCTGAGGATGTGGCTCAGTGGTTGAGTGCCCCTGAGTTCAATCC
Organism: Callospermophilus lateralis; assembly: GCF_048772815.1. Lineage (NCBI taxonomy): Eukaryota > Metazoa > Chordata > Mammalia > Rodentia > Sciuridae > Callospermophilus > Callospermophilus lateralis. The sequence goes on along the minus strand of NC_135310.1, from coordinate 112,132,106 downwards.
CCAGTACCAAAAAACAAACAAAAAACAATACCCATTTTATGTTTAAAAGTTTACTATCTTCTCACATTTAACAAGTTTTAAAATTGTGTTATTTGATCCCTCGTTTCCTATGCCTCAGTGTCTTTATGTGGATTTGCAATACAATCATTGTTGATTATAGTACAGTCTTTGTAGCCTTATTAAAAACTCAGGCATATAACTTTCCTATGTACATATATAAATACACAACCAGTGTAACTCCACATCATTTACAACCACAAGAATGGGATCCTAATTGTAATGTTATACTACATGTTGTATAATATGTCAGAATATACTCTACTATTATATATCTAAAAAGAAAAATAAATAAAAAATAATTTTTAAAAAAACTCAGGTAGATGGGGGTGTGATATATCTTTGCTGTAGATGCTATTTCTTCTAAAACTGGATTTATTTATTTTTTTAAAAGACCTCGTTTCATTTGGAACTGAATCCACACCTTGGTTAGTAACATAAATGTGTAACATATGAATGATTTCTCTACAGAGTACGGGAATGTCAGGTGCTATTTTTAGCTGGCAAAACCAAAGGCTGTTTTTATTCTCCTCCTTACCTGGATGACTATGGGGAGACAGACCAGGGACTCAGGTAAGGGCCTGTCCTGGGGGGCTGGGTAGCAACTCTGGGCCTCAGGGCCTTCAGTACACGGCAAGCACCATGAAGTCAGCTTGCAGACCCCAGGGTTGGATTCTGGAAGAGATGTTTATGTCATCTGTAAACTCTTTTCTAAGTAGAGGGCATCCTGGCTGCCTGGTTTATTGTTCTTCCAGCCTTGAAAATGCCATGAGAAACATCAGGATAGATAAAGGAACAGAAGAAAACATAGTGTAATTGGATTCCATCTATCATTCCAAAGCACCATTTGAATTACCACTAGCATCTACAGCAGCAGAGCACTACAGGGATGGCCTGTTCTGATTTGTTGAGCTGTGTGTAGGGGAGACCAAGGGATCTCCGGGTGATATAAGAACAGAGTTTAATTGCTAAGACATGTGCTTGTCTTATTACATAAGAATCTGAGGAACAAATATTAGAACATACAGAAAAAGATATAACATCATGTTAGGCTTATCACTCTATTCTGGTGGCTTCTAGTATATCATATAGCATTTTAGCAAAACGCTAGTTGTTCACCAAACACTATTAAAGAACTTCTTTTAGATTATCTTTTTGGACCAAAGAAGGTAAAAATTTTAGCCCAGGTATTACCATTCAGGCTTGAGTAGGCAAAGTTAAAGGCCTGGAAACACAAGCAAGGTAATTAGAAGAGCTTGCCCAGGTGCTTGGTGCAGGGTTTGACTATATGCTACTAATGACACTTCCTCCCACTTCTTTGAAGAGGATGGGCACCTAGGACCTGCCTTGAGGCCCTGGGCCGAGGTTGAAGCCACCAAAGCCTGTAATTTAATGGCAGGCATTAAATTAGACCTGGCAGGTATTCACATTCGGCTACTATAATGAGATTGTGAATGAAAGAGAGCACTCTGGGGAACATTTTTACCACTATAATTCTCCTTTCCCACCCTTCTCTGCCCTATTTCCCTTTTTACATTTACCCACAAAATGGACAGTGAGTATTTTAGCCTCTCAACCCAGACCTGTGTCCCAGCCTCACCCCTCATCAGCTGCTATTAGCAAACCTTCAGAGTAAATGTGTTTGTTAACAGTCAAAGTTACCTTCCAGACAGAAATTTGACCAAGGATCGAAAACCAATAACTTGTACCTTTCCCAAACCAGGAAGGATTAGGTTGTATTGGGTGAATAAACAGAATGCATCCTGAGTGACACGTGTCTTCCTTCTAGACGGGGAAATCCTTTACATTTGTGCAAAGAGCGATTTCAGAAGATTCAGAAGCTCTGGCACCAACACAGTATCACAGAGGAGATCGGACATGCACAGGAAGCAAATCAGACACTGGTTGGCATTGACTGGCAACATTTATAATCACTTCATTGCCAAAAACATGAACTTGGAGTTTTGTAACCCACTTGGCTTTTCAAGAAAGAGAATAGGAAATAAGTTCAGCTGAATTTTGAAATAAATTCTTTATTTAAGCCTTCCTGCCCAGTTTTATCTTTGTAGTTTTCCAACTCCAGGGACTGATGAAAATCATCTTCCATCAGCAGATTTTCTTGCACTGTGTCTGCCCCTCAAATGCCCTGCCTTGGGTTTTAACAGCCAATGAAGAGCTTCCCTTCCCGGACTGGAGCTCAGCCTCTGTGGGAGTCTGACCGCATCAGCTATTGCCAGTGGCCTGAACCATTTCGCATGTGGAATCTGGTGAACTCTGGGGCTGGTGCTTATTCGGCAGAGGCAGTCGGTGCCCATCCAGGTCATACTTCCTGGCTCCTCTAAGTGACTCAGGACTGGGACTGGGTTGGTGTTGCCCTCTGCTGACTGGACCCTACCTCTAAGAGCAACATAGTTGATTTCAAAGGCAGGATTCCCTCCTCACTGTGGACTGAGAGAAGGTTGAGGAACATGCATGCTGAAGGAGCACACAGAGAGGAGTGGTTTCCTAGTGTGCTGGCTGATTTTTCACGGATATCAGAGGTTGAGGGTTTTTGTTTGTTTTTCCTATTTTTAGCTTTGAGAGTAAAACTCACTAAAAGGGCTTTTTGAAAACTGAAAGAATCTAATTTGTCAGACAGTAATTTTATCTATTCTTTTTAAGGCTAAATGGAGAGAATATATGCATCTAGAATCATACACTAGCAAAAAAAAGAAAGAAAAAAATACTCAGTGTTTTGAGTTCCCCACCCTGTCCAGCATTCTCTGGAATAGCTGATTTGCTGCTTACCTAGTGGCTTACTTAGTACATTCCTGGGATGCACCCAGGCTTTTTATTCCTTTTAAGTACCATTCTTACTAAGAGGTGCCTTCCTAGAATGACAGCTGCTCAGTAAAATGGCTTAGAACTCTTTTTTTTTTGGGGGGGGGGTACTGGGGATTGAGCCCAGAGGAACTTTACCACTGAGCCACATCCCCAGCCTTTTTTATTTTAAGACAGAGTCTTGCTAAGTTTCTTAGGGCCTCACTCAATTGCTGAGGCTGGTCTTAAACTTGTTATCCTGCTGCCTCAGTCTCCTGAATTGTTGGTATTACAGGCAGGCAACACTGCATCCAGCTAGAACTCTTACATACCACACAGTTACTCACATTTGATACAAGTGTGCTGAGAGCTTGGATACATACTAAAAGTGACATGGATTTAGTGGAGGAATAGATCTTGCCTCTCTAGGGTGGGGCTAAGGAGCAAATGAATGACAAGAGGCTCTTCAATTTTATAACCAATGCAAGTAACCCTGTTACTCATCAGCAAGTTCCATTCCACTCATCTGTGCACGCTCCACAGAATTCCCAGGAGGAAGGTCAGAAATCCAGACCTGAGACTAAAGTAAGAGAAAATGCAGAAGCCACATCTCTCTCCAAAGTTGTTTGTGAAGGAACCACTTCCTTTTGAAAGGATGGCCTTAAAATTCTTTTGCTTGCAGTTGGCCCACACAGTAAGCAAAGATTCAGCGGGAAGAAAATCCAAATTAGAATCCATCTCTCTCCTCCATTTCCTGGCCTTTCTTTGATTTATACAATCTGATTGTTTGTGCTGTAAATGGCATAATTTAGGTTTTTTTTGGTCTTTGACACATATAGTTTCTTTCGCTTTTAAGTTTAGCTTCCTTTTTTTTTTCCCCCATGTGTTTACCGTACTTGGACTTTAAATTATAAGACCAGGTTTCTCCCTTTAAGTGGATTATAAACATTTTCACCAAATCATAACAGTGCTCCAGCTTTTCAGGCCTGACTTCATAGAAGCCTGGAGTTAGCAGAATTTGTGTCCCTGGATTTTATTCTCTGAGAAAATCAAAGAGTCTGGAAGAAGATGAATTTACATGAATTTGCAGCGTGCACAACCTTTTATTTTCTGATGTTAAGTTAGTTGTCTTCCCTATCTTCCCTACTTAACAAGCAACTTAGTTTTATGATTTGTTTCGCATGTTTTATGTTTATTGTAGAAATGTTAATATAACATGCTTTCCATATCAGGGAATCATATCTGTTTAATAAATTGGGTATAACTTTAATATCTGTGAACAACTTGTAAAATTTGAGATGTATCATATGTAAAAAGTTTAAAGATAACCAAATAAATGCTTTAGGTGTTGACGTTACTTTGGATTGACCTACATCTTCTTTTTGATTTTATTTCACACATTTAAATGTCACAGCAGTGCTTCCTATATCAACTTGCTGCGGAAGTGGGACTTCTGTATTAGCTTGAAATTTAAGAGGCTTATATTATTAGTGTCAACTATGGCTTCTAGCCAAGTCATTCTGACCTTCCCAGAGAAAGCTTAAATCATTATTTCAGCCAATTAAATTTTATTTTCATTGTCAATGATAGTTTGTGACTTTTCTGGACCCATTTCAGTCCCCAAATTACTAGGACAACAAGGCACTTTGAGACCTGTCCCAGGTTTCAACTCTTGCTCATCCATATCTGGTGGTCTCCAGCTTCTTATCCTTACACACTTGCCAGACACTTTATGCTTCTGAAACATATATAGAAAGGAAGTGTCTTTCTAAATATTTTTTAGCTGTAGATGGTCACAATACTTTTATTTATTTATCTTTATGTGGTGGTGAGAATCAAACCCAGGGCTTCACGCATGCTAGGTGAGTGCTCTGCCACTGAGTCACAACCCCAGCCCCAGGAAGTGATATTTTTTAATCATAGGAGAGCCCTTAGATATGAGGGGTTCTGCTGTGATTTTCAGAATCCTCTTAACAGAAAAGTGTGAAACTAAAACCTTCCCTGCCTCCTGGTTGGTAAAGCTGCCTCAGCTACTCCCTGCCCAGTGTAGTTTTTAGTTCCAGGACTCCTCAAGCCCCCTCGGGTACACATCTTGCTCTGTCCCTACTCTTGTTGTTCCAAGCAAAGCTTATTGAAGGTATCTTACAAACAATTAAGAAATAGAACTGTTCCATCACCCAAAAAAATTCCCTGGTGCCCTTTTGTAGCCAGCTTTTCTTTATGTTCCGATTCTGGCTCCCACTAATAATCTGTCCCTCTGTGCCTTTTGTCAGATGAGATACAAATGGAATTATTGTATGTAGCTTATTGAGTCTGTTTCTCTCACAAAGAGACACCCATGTTCCTTTTATTTTGATTGCTGAGTACTATTTGGTTGTACAAATGTTTGTACCGTTGCCAGGTAGTGAATATTTGGTGCTTCTGGTGATTATTCACTGATTACTACTACATTTATATGTGGGTTTTTGTGTTGACTGAATTCTCATTCCCCTTGAGAAAATATCTAGGAGTTGTCCCTTCTATCATAATCCCCCACTTGACAGTGTCCTTGAGCATGCTATTCTCGGATCTCTTTAACTTGGCCATCCATACCTCATCTTCTGTTTTGGAGGACAGGATAAAATGCCACCAAGAATTAAGGATTGATGTTTCCTCCCTTTTAGCCAAAACTCTGTCCACTGAGAACCAAGATGGGCATCCTCTGTCTTCTTGGACTAAGACAGTATTCCACAAATGAGGCATGTTGTCCTCCAGGGCTGATTTTCTACCCAGTAGTGGGTGAGGGACCCTAGTTGTCTTGGTCCCTCACTGCCTCAGCTAAGATGCAAACTTGCTGGCCTAGCTTGATGGATACCCAGATAAAGAGGGGAGGGGAGCGTGTCAAACAAGAATCTAATCTTATTAACTATATTGAGGTCACACAGGATTTTATTTGCTGTTGACTCATCCCTGGGCTTGAAGCATTGTTGGCAGAAGCTATGGGTTCTTGAGCTGGGGCTACAAATTCCAGGATACCTGGCTTTCTAAATATTCGGTATTAGAACCCATTGCCTACTAATTCCCTAAACAGTGATTTAAAAGTAAAAGTCTAGACTGGGGTTGTGGCTCAGTGGTAGAGCGCTTGCCTAGCACACATGAAGCACTGGGTTTGGCCCTCAGCACCACATAAAAATAAATAAATAAAATAAAGGTATTGTGTCCATCTTCAACTAAAAAAAATTTTTTTAAAAAAAGTAAAAATCCGGGGCTGGGGATGTGGCTCAAGCAGTAGCGCGTTCGCCTGGCATGCATGTGGCCTGGGTTCGATCCTCAGCACCACATACAAAGATGTTGTGTTCGCCGAAAACTAAACAATAAATATTTAAAAATAAATAAATAAATAACTGCCTTTAGGGCAAGATTAAAAAAAAAAAAAAAAAGGTAAAAATCCTGGGCTGGGGATAATAGTTCAATGTTAGAGCATTTGCCTTGCATGCATGAATCCCCGAATTCCATACCCAGTACTGCAAAAGAAAAAAAAAAAGTAAAAATCCAAAAGCCCTGTCTTCACCTCCAACTCCACCCCAGAGCCAGGCTGACAACTTTAAAAATTGGCTGAGTCCTTTGGGAGAAGTGAATTTACACTAGCCCTAGGAAAGACTGAAGTTATACACAAGAAAGAACCTGGGCTGGGCACAGTGGCACACACCTGAATTCCAGTAGCTGGGGAGGCTGAGGCAGGAGGATTGCAAGTTCAAAGCCAACCTCTGCAGTGTTGAGGCACTAAGCAACTCAGTGAGACCCTGTCTCTAAATAAAATACAAAATAAAGCTGGGGATGTAAAACAGTGGCAGAGTGCCCATGAGTTCAATCTCTGGTACCCCCCCCCCCAAAAAAAAAAAAGAACCTGGTACCTGAGTCTTAATAGACACTGATAGGTGACCAAAAGGAATGGACCAGGTTTCTCTAGCAAATACCTGACTAATTGAAACCTGTTCAATTTTTAAATATGCTCTGAACCAACTGTTGAGACTTTTCAGGGGGTCATGACCCTTGATGCTCCCAACACTGTTTCAGATTCTTGGGTTGCTCACATCCTCCCCATTACTTGTCCCCTTGGAGGCTCAGAATTTCCCTGTTTGGGGAACTATATTATAGGCAAAGAGATGGGGGTAAAAAAAATTTTTTTTTTTTTAACTGTACTAAGGATCGAGCCCAGGCCTACCATATGCTAGGATGGCACTATATCACTGAGCTACACCCTAGCACAAGGTTTAGAACTTTTGCTTAAATCACTAAGTCAAAACGGTACCTAAGATATGTTGGTAACAGTGATTGATAACCTCTTGTATTCTTTAATGAATGCTAACTAGTGTTGGGTATTCTGGCATACCTGCTATTGATGAGTTAAGATAGTCATTTAACAAAGCAAATTTTGTACCATAGTTTTTAATATGTTACACAGCTGTTGACAGCATAGATACTTATATGGGCCTAGAACAGCAGTTTCATGATGGTTCTCGGCACTCCTGAGAGACAGCTGGGAGCTCCAGAGCTCAAGGGCCCTCACCAGAGATGGCTGACTCAGTGTTTTCAGAGTGGATCCTTCCTTGGTCTCAAACTTATATCTATGTAAGCCTGGAACCAAAATTTGACAGGGTGTCCAAACATCTTCTGATCTGAGAGAATTGAATCCCAGACATAGCTCAGACAGCACCAGTAATCTTAGTCTCTATACTAAAGTTCCTAGAACAGTAAACCCAGACTGGGTCCAAAGTAACCTATTACCAACACCATTTCTTGGTCAGAGCAGAGGTAAGTTAAAGGCTGTTCCCCTTCTGTCTTCTACCTCCTGGCTTTGATCTCTAGCCAGGTAGGAATAAACTCTGTTGAATGTTTATCCAACTAGCAGAATTATGCTGGGCCCTTCTGTGATCAGGTTCCCCAGGGGCCTGGAATGCCAGTAAAATTGTGCTCTTCTTTCCCTGAAGCTTACCTGTTTCCTAAAGCAAGTGAACCCTTCTTATACAAGTGCTAGCTCAGGAACATTGGCTTCCAAAGAATCTTTGATGCAGAAACATTCCAAAATATTGCTTTGCAGGATAGATATTGGGGGAGAAACTCCCAGAGGACTCCTTGCCCTCCACTATATTGGTCCATGGGGGATGTCACAGCCGCCTGCACGGGTGTCCCCGGGCCCACCAAAAAGTGAGGCCTGACCTCCAAAGGGGTGAATTCTTGTCTGATAATTGCTCCTCTTTCACAGCAGGGCAGTAACCTAATCCAGGACTTCCTAGAGATGAGCTGCAGGTGTTCATTTAGCACTTTAGGGAATTGCTGGAACATGCTGACAGCCCATGATTTACTTGGACTAAGTGACAGAGCATGGGAATATAAACAGAAAAGCAGGCCTTTCAGTGTGTTTTTGGTGGGAAATAAGCCCCTACTTCAAAATTCTTTTGCCCCACGATTGAATTCCTGTATAGAGGAATCAATGCTTTGGAAAGTCCAATACCCTTAGAAAAGGGTAACTCTCCCCCACCTTCTGGCATTAAACAAACAAAATGACCTGTCAATCTTGGCATTAAAAAAAAAAAAAGCTGGTCGTAGTGGCATACACCTGTAATCCCAGCGGCTCAGGAAGCTTCGGCAGGAGGATTGAGTTCAAAGCCAGCCTCAGAAACTTAATGAGTCCCTAAGCAACTCAGTGAGACCCTGTCTATAAATAAAATACAAAAAGGGCTAGGAATGTGGCTCAGTGGGTAAGTGCCCTGGGTTCAATCCCCATTATCAACACCCCCACCCCCACCCCACAAAATGGCCATTATATTCTTAAGATTCCTGTATGCATCAAGTGATGCTTTGGATTTAAAATAAAGCAACTTGGAGCTCATAACAGCCAAACTAAAGGAGGAGCAGCACTCAGGTGTGGTCAATATTTAAAGATGAGACTGGATTAATGTGCTAGGAGAAGCATAAATCCTGGCTAGTCATCACCAGAGAGGCCGTGAGTCCATCATAAGGGCACATCCCAGGGCAGGGAGCCTGCTGGGCCTCATTTATTCACATTTGGAGTCATTCAAAAAGTGTTTGCCACACACTTTGGGGACCCTAAACTTCTTGTCTCCCAGAGACAAGAAGAGTCTCTGAGAGGTGGCCAGCCTTCTTGGGAAATCAGACTTTCAGTTGGACAAGGGAGGAATCCGCATTTCCTGGAGTCCACTACTCAGTGTTCAGGAGGGACAGGGCAGGGGCCATCAGCCAGCCTCAGGGGCCTGGCCTGCATCTGCACCCTCAGCTTCCACCTGGTTGCCCTTGCCCAGCTTTTTCAAGCTCTCCAGAAAGGCCTTCCAGGTCTCAGGTATGCTCTTCTCCAGCAGCCAGCCCTCACTCTCACACTCAGGGTCCTCTGGATTGGATACACCTTCCAGTGCTGTATGCAGATAGCGCAGCCCAACTGTGACAGTTACCTGGTGAAGAGAGAAGACAGGAATGAGGGGCAGGAGCTAGGAGTTGGGTTAGGAGGAAACCATGGGTTTTCCACCAATTTGTGCCTCCCGGAGTAGTGCTCAAACTGAGGGGGGCACCCTGGCTCAATGTGTCTGCCTCTAATCCACACCAAATCCTTTCTCCCCTCTGGGTCTGTACCATTCATTGTTCTCTTCCCAAAACATTCACCTTACCATTAATTCAGCTTCAACCCTTGGAGAGCTCCCTCAGTCCTGGGTTACTTTACCATGATGCCCTCTACCCCATTCCTAGCACATTCCTTGGCATGTATTGAGTGTTTGGTAATCATTGAATGTCAAAAGACACCTTTTCAGCAAACAATAGAATGTGTGGTTTCTCTTTATTACTGTTATTTTGATTAGTGTGGCAATGAATGGATGCTAGTAATGGATCATTTGGATGTGGCAGACATTGATGCCAAACGCCTGGGTTAGAACCCCAGCCGTGGCACTTCAAAAGTCATGTGACTAGGAAACCAGGACTTATTCCTCTGATTTGCAGGTTTCCAGATGCAATGGCACCTGCCTCACATGGATGCTGTGGTGCCTTGGTATCTATAGAGGGCACAATGCTGGACCATGGCAGGACAAATAGGAGTGTCATCTGTGATTAGTTTGGTAAGTAGTTTTTGCTTTTCCAGTGACATATTCCATTGGTCACATATTTCTACACAAATGCCTGATTTGTACTCTTCTGCTTCCTGTGTGTTAGGGCACACTGTGAGAAGACTAGGCTGCTCCTTGAGGGCAGGGCTGGCCCTGATGGCTCTGTTCACCCAGTGCCTCAACTCCTAGAATACCCTGGGTAATGGTGGGGTCTCAGTAAATATCTGCTGATGAATGCTCTGGGGATAATTTATAACGACTAGTAAGTAAATGATGGAGTTTTAACTTTTTTTATTATTGTCAATTGAAGGTTTAATGGAATATTTTCACAATGGAAAAAGTCACCTCCTCCAGGAAATCCTCATGCTGAGTGCGTCCACACTGATTCCTTCCTGCTTTCCTATAGAACACCCACTGCATTATGAATTTTGCCCTTGGTTATGGTCCTCCCTTTGTTCATAAGTTTAATGTCATCTCCTGACTGGATTGTGAAGCATAGGGGTGAAGGTGAAGGTCAGAAATCCCATCATTATCTTTGCCACTTTCGTGTTCATCGTATCTCTAATCACAAAAGGCCTGGAGGAAATTGGGGCCATTCACTCCTTGCACACGATGTGCTGGCCCTCATTTTGTGTGGTTAGTAGGATCTTACAAGGGAGGTAAGCTGAGAGGCAGCCAGTGGGACTCCACTTCCCAACTGACTGCTTCGTCCTTTTAGTCTTTTCATGAGCTCTACGGGATCCTAACCATCTAAACTTCTAGCAATAAGCTACTCTCCTCAGTCTACCTACTCGTTCCCAAGACACTATCTCAGGAGGCAGGACCAACAAAAAGACCCCAAAGCTAAATGGTCATGAATATGCTGTTGACCTTGATATCAAAAGAAGCCTTGCTGTAGAGCTGGGGCTGTAGCTCAGTGGTAGAGTGCTTGCCTCACACGCTTGAGGCCCTCGTTACGATCCTCTGCACCACATAGAAATAAATAAATGAAAATATTGTGTCTATCTACAACTAAGAAAAATATTTTAAAAAAAGAAAAGAAAAGAAAAAGCTGGATGTGATGGTGCAAGCCTGTAATCCCAGCGGCTGGGGAGGCTGAAGCAGGAGGTTCCTGAGTTCAGAGCTGGCCTCAGCAAACATGAGATGCTAAGCAACTCAGTGAGACCCAGTTTGTCTCTAAATAAAAATAGAAAGCAGGGCTGGGGATATGGCTTAGTGGTTGAGTGCCCCTGAGTTCGATCCCCAGTACCCCACCAAAAAAAATAAAAATAAAAAACACAAAGAAGCCGTGCTGCTGAGCACAGTGGTGGTACATGCCTCTAGTCCTAGTGACTCAGGCAGAAGGATCGAAAGTTCAAGGCCAGACCCAGCAATTGAGGACAGCCCTAAGCAACTTAGTGAGATACCCTGTCTCAAAACTAAAAATAAAAAAAGGGTGGGGCTGGGGATGTGGCTCAAGCAGTAGTGTGCTCGCCTGGCATGCGTGCAGCCTGGGTTCGATCCTCAGCACCACATACAAAGATGTTTTATCTGCCGAAAACACTAAAAAATAAATATTTCTCTCTCAAAACAAAAAATAATAATAATAAAAATAAAAAGGGGTGTAGCTCAGTACTAAAGCATCCCTGTGGGGCTGGGGTTGTGGCTCAGTGGAAGAGCGCTTGCCTAGCATGTTCGAGGCACTGGGTTCGATTCTCAGCACCACATATAAATAAATAAATAAAATAAAAATCCATGAACAACTAATAAAAATATTTTAAATAAATAAATAAAGCATCCCTGTGTTCAATCTCTAGTACCAAAAATAAATAAATTAATAAAGCCTTCCTGAGCAGTATAGTCACCCTCTAGTTTCATATAGTGAATTTAAAAAGGTGTGTAGCAGCCACAGACACAGTAGATATACCCTATAATTTCCACAGTACTGGAAGAATGACTTAAAAAGAACCCTTCAAAGAAATTATGATGTAAAAAGCCTTCCTACCTAATGTTTCTGGCTTTTTATGTTTGGATTTTTGGAGTCTGGGTTTTCTGCTATCAGAGCACTATCAGAGAAACTGAATGTAGGCATCCTGAGTCCCTACTGCACCCCCACTGCCACCACCTTGTCTCCCAGTCATGCCCTTGGTCAGCATCTAGAACAGTGCCCAACATGTTTATTGTCTGAGCATTCTCTTCAATGAAGACTTCAAAACATTAACTGGGGGCTTGCTGACATTTTTAAGATCTAAGAACTACATTAACATGTGAATGGTGATCAGAATCTGAAGAAACACAATCCCAAACAGTTCCCATTTACCAAACACCCCTAACATACATACTGCTGTACATGTTGCCTCCCAACAGTCTCCAAAGCTGGGTGTTGTATCCCTATATCAGAGGGAGGTTGATCTCAAAAAGTGAAAGGACAATATTAATTTCCAAAACATGCTAAATAAAAGAAACCAAACACAAAAGCTTACATATTATATGGGTCCGTTTATGTGAAATGTCCAAAACAGGTAAATCCACAGGCACAGAACAGACTGATAGTTAGCAGGGGCAGGAGATGTGGGAGAATGAAGAGTGACTGCTGAATGGACATGAGGTTTTCTTTGGGGTGATAGAAAGGTTTGGGAACTAGATGGTAGTATATTGTGATATACTAAATGCCAATTAAATGTACACTTTAAAATGTAATTTTATGTTCTGTGAATATCACCTCTATTTTTTTTTAAAGTGCTGGGAAAGGGCTGGGGTTGTGGCTCAATGGTGAGGCACTGTGTTCGATCCTCAGCACCACATAAAAAAAAATAAATAAATAAAAATAAAGATTTTAAGTTTTCAAAAAGTGATGGGATGGGCTGGGGTTGTGGCTCAGCGGTAGAGCACTCGCCTAACACGTGTGAGGCCCTGGGTTCGATCCTCAGCACCACATAAAAATAAATAAATAAAATAAAATAAAGGTATTGTGTCTAACTACAACTAAAAAATAAATATTAAAAAAAAGTGATGGTAAAGAAATTAAATGAAGCAGAGACATGGGATGCAAGCTCAGTGCTGTGACCCACAGCCAGGCCAAAGCTGGAGCTGTGGAGGAAAATGCACTCTCCAGGCCTGACTCCATCCCCATTAAACCCAAATGAGGCTGGGAGCTCCTTCTTGCCCACAGCTGGCCTGAGGCCTACCTCAAAGAACCAGACAAGGAGTGTGGCAGCACCCATGGAGTTCAAGAGGCCGTCATAGTAGCTCAGCAGGGCAGCCCTGCAGCCATGTAGCCAAAGGTTGAGCTCCTCAGTCTGGTGATCATAGCTGTAGTGGGCTGAGTTGTTGGTAAGCTGGTACTGGATGCAGGGCCGTGGTGAGCTGGGGTTGCAGCAGCTGAAAGGGACACCATCCACCAGGTACCGCCCATCCACATTGCTCTTGATGCGACTGGAGGAGAAACAGAGAACTTGACTCAGGCTTCCCAGACTTTTCACCAGGTGCCAGTTCCTCTCATCCCCTGACTCTAAAAACCTGGCTCGCTCCTTCCTTCCTTCCTTCCTTCCTTCCTTCCTTCCTTCCTTCCTTCCTTCCTTCCTTCCTCCCTCCCTCCCTCCCTCCGTCCCTCCCTTCCTTCCTTGCTTCCTTGCTTCCTCCCTTCATTCCTTCCTTCCCTTGCTCACCTGATAAATATTTGCTCTATAGCCACTATGTATTGTCTGCAGTCCTGGACACTTTAGAAAGAACAGTAAGCACATAGCCCATGCCCATGCCTTCCTGGAGCTTATGCTCTAGAAGGTGGAAATAGATAGTAAACCAAGACATAAGTGTTGAGGAAATGTAGAAATTCACCTATTAACTCTGCTGTCAGGCCCCCACCTGCAATAATTTTTGGGACCCCTGCCAGGTTGCTAGAAAAGATAGGTAGTGATCGTGGACAAGGTTCTTGCTGGCAACCATCAGAGTTTAATCCCTAAATCTCTCACCAACTTTATCTTTCTCTGATAGGTCACTCCTAACCAAAGACCCTTCCAACAAGAAGGTTCTAGAAGGTCTGCTCTGGGCCTGTGCAGAGGCAAACAGTTGAGACCTGAGGCAGGCACCCTTCTCTGTCTGTGAATTCCATCTCTAGCCAGGTGAGGGCTCCTTACTCATCTGAAAGATGTGGCTACAACCTTGGCTCTCCAGATCGACAGGCAGGGCTCCATACGCTTTTACATTTCTCTATTCTATGTGCAGCTGTTTAAAGCATAACATATTCACACAGGTTCCCAATTCAAAAGGAATCTTTATGGTGAAAGCACTCACCTGCACTCAAGCAGGCTGGGTTTGTTCTGCCCGACCTGAATGTGTAAAATGCATCCAGCTATATACAATACTTGCACACTCAACTGTGTACATTTTGTCTCAAGTGAAAAAGCTGCCTGTGAGCTATTCATTACTTAATAGCAATAGACGTTTGAAACACAAGAAAGCATGCTATTTTTTAAAACAGACATTATTTTTAACAATGTTCATTGAAAATAGTGATTGCACTCTTCAAAAAGATGTCCATGTTTAGCTTCTTTTTTTAAAATTTTTATTAGTTATTGATGGACCTCCATTTATTTATTTGTTTATATGTGGTGCTGAGAATTTAACCCAGTGCCTCACATTTGCTAGGCAAGCGCTCCACCACTGAGCTACAACCTCAGCCCCCCCTGTTTAGCTTCTAAGTAAAATATCTTTAATACAAAACACTTCTCCCTCCCTGTCTCTCAGCCTCCAGGTCCCACCACTGTGGCCAGTTTTGCCTATCCACCCAGAGAGGCTTCATGCATGGACAACCAAGCAGAGACTCTGTAAATGGTATTTTTCCTGTTTGTTTGTTAACCTGAATGGTAACATTGTATACATAATGCCTTGAACATGTCCTTTTTCCCTTAGTAGTTTCTTAGAAGTCTTTTCACACCTGCCATTGGAAATTGTCCTGAATTTTTGTCCTGAAAATGACCCACAGGGTTTCTGTTCAATTCCCTACTGACAGCAGTTTGGGTTTCTCCCATTCTCCTGTTAATGCAAACACGGACATGGGTAACAGTACTTGTTGTGAATATATCTAATAGTAAATTTCTAGATGAGACATTTCTGCATCAAAGAGTGATTCTGCCAGCTCTCTCCCATATTTCTCCCTTTAGGAGACTAACAACCTTGCTTGTGAGAGCTGGCCTTCCATGGCTATACCCACACAGGTCTGGCTTTTGAACTTTGCCAACATAATAGAAGAAAAATATTACCTTCTCATTATGAGAGAAGTTGAACATCTTTTCATATGTTTATGACCCACTTGTTGTCCCTTTTCTGTGAACTGCCTTTGACTTCTATCTGTGACAATTAAGACTTTAGGAAGGCTGCATTGTGGCCTGGGCGGTGGTGATCATATTTCCACATGGCCTGCAGCCCTGACCTCTTCTTCATGTGTGGGCAAGACCCTCTTTCTGGAGAATGGGTGGCTCTAGGTGGCACGGTGATGTAAACAGGGATGAGAGCATCTGGGTTTGACTCTGGCTCTCAGTCCAGCTCTATTCTTCTGGATAAGTTCATTAACCTCTCCCTGCCTCAGTTTCTTAATCTAAAATGGAGTTGATACAAGGTTGTTTGAAGTGCTTCAAGGGTGCCTGGTGTGGAGGAGGTGCACAATAAACATGAGCTCCTTTGCAAAGGCTGGCTCCTCGGGTGGTGGCAGAGCAGGAGCTATCCCAGGCAGCGCATGTGCCTGAGCAGCTTGCATCAGGTGTGATCAGAACAGACCACACATCCCAGCGGTGCAGTCACTTATGAGCTGGTGGCATAAGTTCTACAGCTGTGGTTTCTGGTCTTTAAGGTCAGCTGCTGTGTGGGATTCTCACTAAGGTTGGCCTAGTGCAGAGCTCCAGCCCAGAAGGATGCAGGTGCTGTGAGATACTTGCTGGCTGATGGAGGCCACCCTCTGCTTAATTTCTCACTTGTGCCTGTCTCCCTGACAGCTCCATGTTTGTAGAGAGAGCAGACACCAGGACTTGCTTCACTTCCCGCAGGAGTCCAAGAGCTGGGCACCTGGCCCAGGCAGGGGGTACCTTTGAGAATGTGACTGGAAGGGTGTTGGCAAGGCCTTCAGCTTGGGGGCTCCCACCATGTTTTAAGGAGCCAGAAGTTCTGGGAACACTGAACATCTGAAATGCTCCCTCCACCCCACCCCGAAGTCCAGCTTACCTTCCTCAGGGCTGGGAGTTTCCAACGCCAATCTGTTCACCCCTCTTCCTGACCTGCATGTCCCTGGAGCCCTCTCCCTAGCACAGAAAACCCTGTAGATATCCTCAGTTGTCTCCATGGACAGGCATGTGCCAGAGAGCAGACCTTTGAGTCCCAAAGGTAAGCTGTGGGGCTTGACTTCTGTGGACCATGTGAAGCCAGATGATCATCACCTCTCAGTGATGCAAGGAACACATTTGACCAGGCTTGGCATTCCCTAGGCCCTCAGGAAGTTCAGGCTTCTCTCCACTTAGAACCATCTGGACAGCTTGTTCTACAAAGGAGGAAGTGGGATTCAGAGAAGGGGAGAACCTCCCCCAGAGCCACTCAGTAAGTCATTTAGAGACCAGTCAATAGCAGGTGGCCGCTGGTTTCCACATTGCCTCAGTTTTCATGCCTCTCAGGGCCTTCCTGCCTGTTGGCTTTTCTGGTTAAATCTTAGGAAAGCGCCAGGTGCAGTGGTGCACACCTGTAATACAGCAGCTCAGGAGGCTGAGGCAGGAGGATCAAGAGTTCAAAGCCAGCCTCAGCAATTTAGCAGCAATTTAGCAAGGCACTGAGCAACTCAGTGAGACCCTGACTTTAAATAAAATACAAAATAGGTCTGGGATGTAGCTAAGTGCCACGTGCCCCTGAGTTCAATCCCTGGCACCAAAAAAAAAAAAAAAAAAAAAATTCCTAGGAAAGCACAAGTTCCCTCCGCCTGCTTCCTGTCCTGGCAACCATTTCCTAACCACCTTCACCTATCCTTATTTTCAGACATCATCTATCCTTATTTTGATCCTTATGTGCCCTCCTGGTGTCTCTAAACTGGGGTAAACCCTGCACACCTGCCTTATACATTTCACACATTTTACACATGTATGTGAAATGAGGGCCAGGCCTGCAGACCTGGGGTGAGGCCAGCAGAGGCTCTGAGCTGCCTTTAGTCTGCATATTGGCCTTCTGGATAGCCTGGTCTCCCACCTTACCTCCCCAACCCCAGTGGACAGGTCGCCCTGCTGGTCTCAACAGGGCAGGGCTGTGTCTCCCCCGACTGGGGTTCTCTGAGGATGAGGCTGTGCCGCCTCCTCCTGTTGTCTTCCCTTGATACTTGCAATTCTTTATGTCTAGTGACTACTCAAAAAAACCATCTTAAAGGAAATACTAAGACCTTACTGTATTCCAAGTGCTCCATGTGTACACCTATATCTGCACCACATCTCCACACTTATATTCTCAGTTCTCAGATGGCACAAGAGGCTCAGAAAGGTCAAGCATTGCCAGGGTTCCCCAGCTGCCACTCAGCTAGTCTAGGTTGGGGTTGACTCACTGTCAGTTATACCCCTATGACCTCTTTCCTTCCCATTCATTTCCATATGTCTTCCCTTATTGATTTGTTGGTGCATCTACTAAATTGTTTATTTCTCTGGAAAAAACTCTGATGTGATGATTTATCCAGGCTCTTTGTGGCTTGTCTGTGGGGAGTAAGCTAATACACAGGCCTTATCTTAGTCAAGACTCTATAAACTCTGGTGACCCCCAAGCAGAGAAAAAAAAATGTAGCCTGGGAAATACTTGCTGTTTATAAATAGCCAGCTCATCACCTAAGTAGCTCTTCTCTGCCTGGCTTTGTCTTAATCTGTGGTTGGAAGGAGGGCAGGCCTTAATCTGTGGTAGGAAGGAGGGCAGGCCCTGCATAAACAAGGCAATGCTTCTGAGCAGTGGGGGTATTCCAGAGATGTGAGCAGCTGGAGGCCCAGGGAAAACCTGCCTCCATCAAGTTTGGCCCACCTTCCCTGTGCTCAACTGGGCTTCTCTCTGAAGGAGTCCCAGTCTGAAGGAGAAGACACAGCCATAAAATGAAAGAAGTACTGATTGAAGTCAGGTGTGTGGCACACGCCTGAGATCCCAGCTACTCTGGAGGCTGAAGCAAGAGGATCAGAAGTTCAAGGCCAGTCTCAGAAACTTAGCAAGACTGTCTCAAAATAAAAAATGCTAGATGTGTAGAGCAGTGGGAGAGTGCTTACCTAATATGTGTGAGGCCTGGGTAATCCCAAGTACTGGAAAAACAAAAAAACGAAGGTTGAAGCAGGTGTGGTGATGCACACCTATAATCCCAGCAGCTTGGCAGTAGGATCTCAAGTTCAAAGCCAGTTTCAGCAACTCAGCAAGGCCCTAAGCCTTAGTGAGACCCCATCTCTAAATAAAATACAGAAAAGGAGTGGGGATGTGGCTCAGGGTTGAGTGCCCCGGGGGGGGGGTTCCATCCCTGATACCAAAAAAAAAAAAAAAAACACAGTTTGAGAACTACAGATCCGTCTGGCTCTGAGAACTCAGGCCCCAGCAGAGGCATTGTCTCTGGACTCCTCTGAGGGCCTCCACCAATTACATCTGAGACAATGCCTCCTTTTCCTGGCCCAGTCAGGCCCACCAGCCTGGGGAGGGAGGGAAACACAGAATGTTAAAGCATGATGACTACCCCATTTGCCATTCCCCAGAAGCCATGAGACCACTTTGTGATCATCTGAGACCTGGTACAGAGCACTAGAATCCATAGATTCTTTTTTTTTTTTTTTTTTTTTTTTGGTTTGGTTGGGTTTGGTTTGGTACTAGGGATTGAACATACGGACACTTAATCACTGAGCAACATCCCCAACCCTTTTTTGTATTTTATTTAGAGACAGGGTCTCAGTGAGTTGCTGAGGCTGGCTTTGAACTCACGATCCTCTTGATGTCTCAGCTTCCTGAGCCTCACTAAGTTGCTGAGGCTGGCTTTGAACTCACGATCCTCTTGATGTCTCAGCTTCCTGAGCCTCACTAAGTTGCTGAGGCAGGCTTTGAACTTGCAATCCTCCTCCCGAGCTGCTGGAATTACAGGTGTGTGCCACATAGATGTTTTTTAATCCTGTATTTTCTCTGCCCACCCACTCACTGTTTCTCTGGGGAAGGAAATAGAGAACAAGCCATAGAAAATCAGGAAGAAGGGCTGGGGTTGTGGCTCAGTGGTAGAGCACTCACATAGCATACACGAGGCACTGGGTTTGATCCTCAGCACCACATAAATGTAAAATAAAGATATTGTGTCCATCTTAAAAAAAAAAAAAAACTAAAATATATATATTAAAAAAAAAAAAAAGAAAATCAGGAAGAAGATAGAAAGATGAAAACCCCCCACCAAAGCAGCTTGAATAATTTGAGGTTTCTGCCAGTCAGTGAACAAACATTCATCCTCCAATCCCTTGGGAAAATCTTCAAAAACTACCCACCTCTCTGTGCTTTCTGAGGCCTCATGCTCCATCCTTGGTTCCTGGAGAGCCCAGGTACAGGAACCCAGCTTCCCTGTCAGGAGCTGGACCAGGAATGCTGGCATGTGCCCAACTCAGCCTTCCCTATCCTAGTCCGGCTAGGTGCGCCTTGCACAGAGCTGCTCCAGTGACAGAGCTTGAAATGACCAGAAATCACACAGCCCACAGGCAGCACCAGCTCCTGCGAGGCTGCATGTGCATATTATCCAGGCTAGCAGCCCTCTGACTAGCCTGCCACTCCTGGTCAGAACGCTCCTGGACGTCCCTGAAGTCCTCAGGCTCGAGTCCTCAGGGACATGAGGCTCACTCCAGCCTTTTTGCTGGCATGTCCAGATTTGGTGAGGAAAGGAAAAAGGAGAAATCCTCCTAAAAAAATCTTAGTGGATGATAACTGCTTCCTCTCCCTGCCTCCCACGGGGCCCCATCTCTTTTTCATCAGAATCCTAGGATGAGCATACTACTGAGAAATTCCAGAGACAGATAAATGCTTACGACTTTTCAGTGTTGAGATGTCAAAAGGTAAATAGACTTTTTATTTTTCTAGGGAGTATTTTTGGGAGCCAGCTTTGTTCCATAAACTTATTAATCTTCCTAAATGAAGGAATCAAAATATGAAGGTAAAAAAATTTTAGTATCACTTGCAGTGAAAGTAAGTGTCACTCTGCTTTCTCATTCCTTCCTTCCCTAGTTTTTCCCACCACAGGTAAGAGCTGTGCTCAGTACTGGATCCAGGATGCTGGCCCCAGGCAGTTACAACTCCATTAGGTCTCACTCCCCTCCTGGGCACTGCCTACGCCATTAATTTAAGAGTCTGTGCACCGGTGAGCATATCAGGGTATACTCTTAGAAGCACAATTAGTTCCTCTGTAGTGTAACATCATTGGAAACTTTTTAAAGGAGAAAGAGATTTAAGTTATACAATTGTGTCTTAAGACCAGCTTTGTAGAAAGAGAAAGCCAACAGGTACACTTCCTTCTGGAAATTTAGCCAAAGGGAAATAAGAGAACAGAGACAGAAGCACAGGACTCAAAAGATACTTAAAATAGACACAAATAAGAATAATCTAAATGCCTAAGTGTGCACATTCATGCCGTGAAACAGTATGCAACCACTAAACAGGATCATTGTAAACATTATGCAAATGTTATGTAATCAGATAACAGAATGGGATACTCAGTTGCATTTATACTATGATTACACTATGTTATTATGTCACTGCTAACAAGACTAGATTGAAATGTGAAAAAAATCAAAGCCATCCATTAGTTGCTGGTGAGAATCTTGTATGAATTTCTTTTCCTGTTTTTGTTCCTCTCAATATTATCATCATCATATTTTTGTGTGTGGGTAATAGAGAGATTTTTGACCAAGTCAATGGAGTCAGGATAATTTCACTCTAACAAGTTGGTATAGGGCGTTGAGGTAGTTTTGAGTAAGCTTAATATTTGCCTGAGGGCTGGGGATGTGGCTCAAGCGGCAGCGCGCTCGCCTGGCATGCGTGCAGCCCGGGTTCGATCCTCAGCACCACATACAAACAAAGATGTTGTGTCAGCCGAAAACTAAAAAATAAATATTAAAATTCTCTGTCTCTCTCTCTTTTGCTAAAAAAAATAAATAAATAAATAAGATGTTGTGTCCACCAAAAACTAAAAAAATAAATAAATAAATAAATATTTGCCTGAAATTTCGGATCCATTGGTCACTGAGAGCAACCTGGGTGACTTCTCCACTTGAATAAAAAGGGACTTGGGGCTACAGAGCCATTTTTATATGTCTCAGGAGACTGACCCTATTCGGAAAACAAATATCTGCTCACAAAAGCTGGTTCTGCCATTGGCCTCTCACACTCCCCAGGAATTCTGCTTCTCCCTCTGGCTTCACAACCTCCTAGGTGACTTATGCAAATCATGCCACCTTATGCTGTCCCTGTGGACCTGTCATCTAGGAAGGACAGAGCCGGTTACAATCCTCTCCTCTAGGGATTTGTAGCAGTAATCTCTACCCACAGAGAAAACAAAATCCCAAGCAGTGACCTTCACTCTGACTTTCCTTCCACCTGTGGGGAGCTAACTCAGCCCTCTGAAGCCAGTCGTGTTACTTGGACTTCAGTCATGTCCCACTGCTGGTGTGCCCCAGGCCTCATGTTCAAGTCCCCCAGAGACTTGCCAGACTTACTCAGATGGAAAACCACTTGTATAACCATTTATATAAACAGCATAATACAGAGTTGGACAAAAGATATGAAGGGGAGCCAGGGGCTCAGGGAAGGCTGCCTTCCCTGGACAGTCACTCCAGACCCACTGTAGTGGGTCTTCTGGGAAGAGCCATCCACTGGAGTCAGTACACAGGTTGTCATTGCGAACACACATGCTGAGATTCTTTCTCACCATCACCTCCCCTCGGCCCCTACAGGATTTCCTTTTTATATATGCCAAGAATACCTTAGAAATACTTGAGTGTATTGGGCTATCATGATTTCAGAAGTAAACACCAGCAGGCATTTCATGAGCATTTGCTGGATGCCAGGCTCTGCATAGAGCTGAGAGGTGAGCTCCAAGAGCACCTGCATTATTTGAAAGATGAGCAATCAAGGACCCACAGAAGCAAGTGATTTGCCCAAGGCCTCAAGCCAGAACTACAGCCTAGCTCTGACTGCTCCCATCCTCTGCTCCGTACCCATAAAGAAAATGGTATTGATTATATTCCACCATGTCTAAGAACAATGCCTTGGGAGTGGATGCTCAAGGTTCAAAATTGAAAAGCTAGGGAATTTATCAGAAATTTTAAACTTCTGGGACTGAATCCACCTCCTTTGATTAAAGAAACAAGTACCAAATGTCTCAATGTATGTGAACCATGAATGACCCCATTCCTGCAGTAGGAAGCGTACACACATACCTGACTGTATCTCCCTCCTGGGGATTCTTATTCAAGCAGCTTATATAACTTGACACCTTCCTTCCACCTCAGCCAAACATTAGGTTGAACTGTATGGAGTTGCCGTTTTCACAGACCAAAGGGGCTAGGATAATGGCAATTTCATGTGATCCAACCTAATGCCCCTTCATAACATACTAATAAGTTGTATACCCAATGTAGAGGAAAAGGGACTGGATGGGGTGGGGAGTCAGAGGCCTGGGCCTCAGTGTCCCCACATAGACCTGGCCCCAGGACTAGAGACTACTCACTCCTTGACTTCTTTAGAGGAAAGGTCCAGGTAGCGGTTGCTGATCCACTGAATCTCAAACCAGTCCCGAAATCCACTGTTGCCACAACATTTGAACTCGATCTGCAGCAAGTCCATGGTCTTCTTCATGAAACACCTGCCAGGGGTGTCTGTGTCCCGATAGTACTTCATGCCATTCTTGAGCCCTTGGTCCAGGGTGCTCTCCAATGATCCCCGCAACAGAAAACAGCAGAGAGCCACAAGGAAGAGGGCAATGTTGAAGAGGACACAGATGGCCAGGTATGGCTTCAGCCAGGGTTTCCACTTGGCATACTTGGCAGGGTCCAGAGCATCATAGCAGATCTTGCCAGCCAGAGAGTTGAAGACACAGGACAACATCCCCACCGCTATCAAGGAGTTGGGCACAAAATGGCTCTCTGAATTATCCATCACATCACTTCTCTTCCGGAGTTCAATCTTCAGAAATATCCCTAAGCTGAAGACAATGATGCCAGCCAACACGGAGAGCCAGTTCATGAGCCAGAGCCCTTGGGCCAACTTGACCCGCTTCTTCTGGTCAAATTTGACTTTCAGCAGTGCCATCTTTGCCAAATGTGGTCCAGATAGCCTCCTGCAGCACAGCTCCCACTCTTAACCTGAGTGAGCCCAGGGACTGACCACTCAGGGCCTTGAGAAGGGTGCAGACTGCCCAGGCTGAAGGGAGCTGCTCTGAAGGTTGCCCATGTTGGGCTCCCTATCCTGGGACCCCCGTTAACTCAGTAACGGTAGCGGGGGCAAGTCTGGGGCGTCGTTTCTGTAGCACCCTTCCCAGTCAAACAGTAGCCTGAACACTGCAGATTAAAAGTGGGAGTCACAAGACATCTTGCTAATCTCTTTAACCAGGTTCATCCCATTAGATAAAACCATGCCGGACTCAGAACATGGCCAAAAGAAGCGTTCGTGTACATGCTGGACCAGAGAGCTCTGGGTTCAGTGTGGAGAGTCAGGAACAAAAAGGCTAAAGCCAGCCAGAAAAATGGTGTACCTAGAGGGCTGGCTGAGATTATGTATCCCCAGAAATAAATTTTCAGCCAGTCCCCTTCCAACTTAAAATTTCCTGTGAGGCAAGACAAAGTCAAGTTCAGACAGAGATGACAGACTGTGACAAAACATTTGTAACATACAAAATGGAGTTATTAATACGCTAAAATTGTTTAAATTCTACAAATTCACAATCAAAAGGTGAACAGTAGGGCTGGGGTGTGGCTCAGTGTTATAGTGCTTCCCCAGCATGCAGGAGGTCCCAACGCAGGGGAGAAAAAAATCAATCATCTGGGAAAATAGGCAAGAACAGATCAGACAGACCAAATCATAACCAGAAAACTTGGAAAGTCCAACAATCTGGAAAAGATCCTCAACCTAAGTAATATGCAAGGAAATGCAAAGTAAAACAACAACAAAAGACCATACTTGATCTAACAGATTAAACTTCTGTTACGAGTATAAACAAAGATAGTGCAGCCAGGTGCTGTGGATCATGCCTGTAATCCCTGCAGCTCAGGAGGCTGAGGCAGGAGGATTTCGAATTCAAAGTCAGCCTCAGCAACTTAGCGAGGCTCTAAGCAATTCAGTGAGATCCTGTCTCTAAACAAAATATAAAAAGGGCTGGGGAAGCCAAGCACGGTGGCACACGTCTGTAATCCCAGCGGCTAGGAAGGCTAAGGCAGGAGGATCGCAAGTTCAAAGCCAGCCTCAGCAACAACGAGGTCCTTAGAAACTTACTGAGACTCTGTCTCTAAATAAAAAACAAAATAGGGGCTAGGGATGAGGCTCAGTGATTAAGTGCCCCTGGGTTCAATCCCTGGTACCAAAAAAAAAAAAAAACAGTAAATAGAAATATATACCCAGTGATTCTGTAATTTTGTTATTTTAATTATTATTATTATTTTTAAAATTTTTAATATTTATTTTTTTGGTTTTTGGCGGACACAACATCTTTGTTTGTATGTGGTGCTGAGGATCCAACCCGGGCGGCACGCATGCCAGGCAAGCGTGCTACTGCTTGAGCCACATCCCCAGCCCTGTTATTTTAATTATTAATAAAGTATTTATTAGAGTGATTTTTAGATTTACAAAAAAATGAACATAAAATAACAGGGTTCCTATATACTCATTCTCCCCCAACCAGTTGCCCCTATAAGCAGCTGTGAGGTTTTTGTTTACAGTTCTATGGGTTTTGCCAAATGTATAATGTCACATATCCCCTACTATCATATCAAACAGAATCGTCTTGCTGCTCTAATAATCTCCTACGCTCCACCTATCCATTCTTCCCTCCAACCCTTCCCAACCTCAGGCAACCATTGTCTCTAGAGTTGCCATTTCTAGAATGTTATATAGTTGGAATCCCATAGTATGTAGCCTTTTCAGATTGATTTCTTTCCCCTAGCAATATGTTTTTCTAGCTTAGTGTAGTTTATTTCTATTTAGCATAGAATACATTCCATTTATATGGGTATACCATTGTTTATCCATTCAACTATTAAAGACTACCTTGATCACTTCCAATTGGGGGCAATTATAACTAAAACTGCTTATAAGCATTGATGAAGGTTTTTGTATAGATGTAAGTTCTCAACTCTTTTAGGTAAATAGGAGAGTAATGACTGAATCATATAGTAAAACTTTAATTTTATGAAAAAACTAGAGAGACTGTACAATTTTGTATTCCCACCAGCAATGAATGAGAGTTCCTGTGGCTATACATCCTTGTCAGGATTTGGTATTGTCTATGTTTGGGATTTTAACCATAGTAATGAGTGTATATACTGGTGTCTCATCACTATTTTATTTTGCATTTCCTTAATGATGTTTTATGTTGAGTGTTTTTGTATATTCTTATTTGCCATCTATTTATCTTCTTTGGCTATTTTTTTCTTCTTTATTAGGCATGCTGACACACACCTGTAATCCTAGTCACTCAGGAAGCTGAGGCAGGAGGTTTAACTGCAAATTCAAGACCAGCCTGGGCAATTTAGTGAAACCCTGTGTCGCGAGCAGACGGTCCGGATGTCTGGAACTCAGCTCCGGATCACCTCCCGGGGGTCCCGCAATCGGCAAGGAGTCCGCTCACCCTCACGGGTATCCCTTCCGGTCCAGCAACCCCACGACGTACTGCAAGACGCGAACACCAGATGTCTTTCTCGAATGCTCGGTTTATTCAGGTCACGCCTCACACAGCGGCTCCCGAGCAGAGACTGGTTGGACCAGCAGACCGTCCGATGTTGTCCTCTCTCGAGGCAGGTCTGAAGGTGAATGCCAGCCCTCCGTGCCGATATATTTATACCAATCCATAAGCACATTACATCATTCCATTGGGGTATCAGCTGTTTGCAAGTACATTACATCATTCCATTGGGGTGAATATATCAGCTCTTTGCAAGTACATTTTCTTATCTCTACCTAACAGCACATGTCTTTCCTAGCTAGCTACTGCACAATAACTATGACCTCACCTCTTACTTTAATCAATATATTTTTACCAATACTCCTATCACCCTGTCTCAACATAAAGGCTTTTAGGGGTTTTGTTTGTTTGTTTTTGATACCAGGGATTGAATCCAGGGGTGCTTAACCACTGAGCTGCTTAATCACTGAGCCACATCCCCAGCCCTGTTTATTTTTTGAGACAGGGTCTTGCTAAATTGCAGAGGCTGGTCTTGAACTTGTGATCCTTCTGCCTCAGCCTCCCAAGCCACTAGGATTATAGGCATGCATCACTGCATCAGGCTCAAAATAAAGTTTTAAAAATGGGCCAGGGATGTACTCAGTGGTAAAGCCCTGCTGGGATCAATCTAATTTGACTTCTCAGAACAGCCTGCGCATAAGCACAAGGAATTTTAAGAACAAACCAATTCATGTGTGTTGTGGTGCTGGGAGTAAAACCCAGGGCCCTATGACTACTAGGCAAGCTCTCTTCCACTGAGTTATATCCTCAACCCTACAAACAAATTTTGTTATCAAATTCCTTTCCACTTAAAACCAAAGAAAGCTTTATGATTAAAATAAGAGCCCATGAGCTCAAAGCAATGGGTGGATCAAATTCCCATCCGAAGTCTCCTTTCTTCTCTTCTGAGGGAGACTCCACAGATTCCCAACTGCACACTCTTCCAGACTCCAAATCACTAGGTAAAACAACAATATATTTCTCCACAGTTAGAGGAGGTATGAGAACAAAGCAATGAGGCAAAGTTTTTTCCCTCCAACATAGTCCTCAGGAAAACAAAGCACTTATTTCATCATTCAACACAAGTTTGGACTTCATTTGGCATCTTCAAAGCCTGGTTCTGAGCCATATAGAAAAAACAGCATGGTAATATTATTGTCACACCTCATTGTGGGTCAGAAACTCACAGGCCTGGGCTGGGGTTGTAGCTCAGTGGTAGAGCGCTTGCCTTGCATGTATGAGGCACTGGGTTTGATCCTTAGCACCACATTAAAAATAAATAAATAAATAGAGTTATTGTGTCCATCTACAACTAAAACAAAAAACAAACAGACAAATAAACAAAAACTCATAGTCCTGCACCTAGCAACTCAGGAAGCTAAGGCAAAAAGATTATAAGTTTGAGGACAACCTGAGCCACTTAAAGACTCTGCCTCAAAATAAAAAGGGCTAGGGATGTGGCTCAGTGGCAGAGCACTCCTGAGATTAATCCCCTCTACCAACAAAAAAGAAAAAAAAGATTTCCAGGGTAATTGCTCTTCTAACAGCCAAGCCTTGTTTCTAATAACTTTGGAGAAAATGGGACATTCTCAAGGGAGACAGGGGTCCTCTCAGAGAGAAATAGCACACCCTTCCTGTCCTCCAATTCTATTGGGGGTTCCTGGGAAGTGTCCAGGGTCCCACTCAGGGTCATCTTTTGACTTTTGACTGACAGTAAAGGAACAGCAATAGATTGACTCCAAGAAAAAAATGGCTTCTCTTGAAGATGGCTGCGCTACACCCCCAGCCCTTTTTATTTTATTTATTTTGAGACAGGCTCTCACTAAGTTGCTTAGGGCTTTGCTGAGTAGCTGAGACTGGCCTTGAACTTGGCAATCCTCTTGTCTTAACCCCCCAGAGTCACTGGAATTACAGGTGTGCTCCACCATGTTCCACTCTTCATTTTTTTTTTTTTTTTTAATTTTTAAACAGAGTCTTACTAAGTTACTTAGGACCTTACTAAGTTGCTGAGACTAGACTTGAACTTGATCTTCCCATTTTAATTCTTGACCATCTGATTAATTCACTAAAAAGAGTGAGCTGAGGTTTCTGGAGTCACTGTGTTGTGCCATGATTCTTCCAGTGGTGGATGTTCAAACAACAAGAGGCATGAGTAAACTCCTAGCTCCTATGCAAAAAAAAAAAAAAAAAAAATTGAAGACAGTTTTCCTGAGAGAAACAGTGTGTGGAAGATTGCTTTGCTAAGCTTAGAGAACCTCTTAGGAGCATGCATGTGGGCGAGAGAAAATCAGAGGGAAGGATAAGAAGAAAGATTTGATGTAGAGACCAGAATCAAAACAACAACAAAAAAATTAAATAGCTTTTTAGAAAGTTTACCCAATAAATCAAGCAACTCTCTTCTTTTATCTGGAAGTTGTAAACCATGAAGGACAACACCAAGCAAAAATAATCAACTCGGTGGATGCCCCCTGGTGGCCAGAATAAGAATGGCCTCGGTGAATGGAAAAGCGGGTTTGGTTGGGGAGATAATATAGCTTACATTTCACTCAAAAGGTAACCATTCTAAATAACTTTGCTTTTGCTTTTTCATAGAAAAATCATTAGTGTTTCCCCACATACATATTTTTCGCTTGTTTTTGGGATTTATATAAATTGTTTGATACTGTGTGTAATCTTCAGGAATCTACTTTTTTCCACTCAATGTGTTTTAAGAAACATAGATATTGTTTCATAAAGTTATAGTTCATTCTCATAGTTTATGCTACATATGATACATTCTTTCATCTGTAGCTGGATGATTTCTAGTGTTTTGCTTTATGAGCAAAGCTCATTCAATATTTGTGTGTGTGTCTTCCAATGCACAAAAGTTTCTTGAGGTTGTTACCTTAAGAGGTGAACTGCTGAGGGGAGTTGTAAAAATTTGATGGTATTATTTCTTCTTTAGGTGTTTGATAGAATTTACTATCAAAACCATTTGGAGCTTGGTGTGGAGACTCACACTTGTAATCCCAGCAACTCAGGAGGCTGAGGCAGGAGGATCACAAATTTAAGGCCAGTATCAAGAACTTAGTGAGACCCTGTCTCAAAATAAATAGTAAAAAGAATTGAGGATGTAGCTTGGTGGTAAAGTGCCCCTGGATTCAATCCCCAATGCCAGAAAGAAAAAAAAAATCCATCTAATATGTGATTAATTTATTTTTTCCTTACTGTTCTACTAAATTAGGTTTTGGGGGGTTTTGTTTGTTTGTTTGTTTGTTTTATTCATTTATTATATTGCAGTCCTAAAAATTGAATCCAGGGCCTCACACATGCTAGACAAGCACTCTACCACTAGCTTTACATATTTTGAAGCTCTATTATTAGGTGCATACAAGTTTAGAACTAATATATTTTCCTGTAAATTTAGCACATTTTTTTTTACTTTTGTGACTCCTTTTAGCCCTAGTAATGTTTTCTTTAAAGTCTATTTTGTCTGATATTAATAGATCTGTATTAGCTTTATTTTAAAGTATTTCCCTGATATTTCAATCCTATTACTTTCAACATTTCTGCACCCATATGTTTTAAACAGCATATAGCTGATTTTAACAATCCAGATTGCCAATCCATGTCTTAAGTGAAAATTTTAGTCCATTTGTATTTCATATGGTTACTGATATATTTGGATTTATGTCTACCAATTTATTTTTTGTTTTCTCTTTGTCCAATTTTTACTCTTTCTTTTTTCTTTTTCTATATTTTTTGGGGGGGAGTGGGGTACCAGGAATTGAACTCAGGGGCACTCAATTACTGAGCCACATCCCCAGCCCTGTTTTATATTTTGTTTAGAGATGGTGTCACTGAGTTGTTTAGCACCTCGCCACCGCTAAGGCTGGCTTTGAACCTGTGATCCTCCTGTCTCAGCCTCCTGAGCCACTGGGATTACAGGCATGTGCCACTGTGTCCAGTTTTTTCTTTTTATTTTGTCTTTATTTTTATCAGGACTGGGATTGAACCCAGGGCCTTCAGCATGCTAGGCAAATATTCTACCACTGAGCTACATCCCTAGCCACCTTTATTGGACTTGTTTAGGTGATTCAAAGTTACCATCAATTGAGGAACACTGTTTCTGGGGATGTGGCTCAGTGGTCAAGTGCCCTTGAGTTCAATCCCTGGTACCAAAAAAAAAAAAAAAAAAAATGGGCACAAGCTGTGTGAAAACCAGCTTAACAAGGGCCAAGAGAATAGCAAAAGTGTTCATACTAAATATATTCTATTTGTTTCTCCAAATTCATTTTTCACTTATCTCTACCCTCCTCTCTGTCTTGCAAGCTGATTCATATGGAATTCTCCAACATTCAGCGGACTTCTTTGCCCTGAAATTTTCAACTGGGTTCAGTCAATGGAAAGAAGAGAGTGGTATTTTTCAATTCCCATGACTCTCTCCCTAATTGCCTCTCCACCAGTCAGATGGACTGGCTGTATTCTTTCTTCCTCTGAAGGCTATAATACTATCCTGTATCATTCTCATTCATTTTCCCCCTCTCTCTTTTTTTTCTCTCCCTCTCCTTTTCACTCTTCTCCCTCCTTTAGCTAACAGTTTTGTCCCTTCCACCCTAGGCCTTAGGAATGAAATGGGTATCACACCATCATTTCTTGCTTTTCCTCTGTCCACTGCTTTGTAAATAATTCCTATATTAAGCTCTTTACAATTATCTATTTTGAGTGTGGCATCTGTTTCCTGCCAGGACCCTGACTGATTCTGTGTGTTTGATTAATGGAAATTAGTTCAGACTAGCTGGAGCATGAATGTGTGCGATGAAATAGTAGAACATCATGTAAGAACAGTAGACTGAGAACAGATGGTAGAGGGGCTCGTCTCCCAGGCCAGGGATTCCATGGGAATCTCAGAAGATTTTAAACCAAGACTGAAATGCTTTAAGAAAATGAATTTGGGGGCTGGGACTGTAGCTCAGTGGCAGAGAACTTTCCTAACATGTATAAGGCACTGGGTTCAATCCTTAGCATCACATAAAAATAAAATAAAATAAAGGCATGCTGCCCATCTACAACTACAAAAAAAAATTGTTTTAAAGTAAGAAAATGAGTTTGGTAGCTGAATGCAGAATGGTTTAGAGGTTGAAGTGGAGAGACAAGTTGGGAGATGATTAAAATTTCGGTTACCAGAAGAAAACATTTGAGGTTAGGGTTGTAACTCAATGGTAGCGCACTTGCCTAGCATGCCTGATGCACAGGGTTTTTGATTCTCAGCACCATATACAAATAAATAAAACAAAGGTCCATCAACAACTAAAAAATATTTTAAAAAAAGAAAACATTTTGTAACTATCAGATTGGCAAAAATCAAAAAATCTGATAACACATTATGATGATAAGGATGTGAAGAAATAGCTCTCCCAGACATTGCTAGTGTAGGTGTAAACTGATAAACCTCCTGGGAAGGCAATTGATGATGTCTATCAATATGATAAATGTTTATAACTTGGTTTAACAGCTGGGTGCAGTGGCAAACCCCTGTAATCTCAGTGATTTGGGAGACTGAGGCAGGATTGCAAGTTCAAAGCCAGCCTCAGAAATTTAGCAAGGTCCTAGGTAAGGAAGCAAGACCCTGTCTCAAAAAATGAAAAGGGTTGGGGGTGTGGCTCAGTGATTAAGCACCCCTGGGTTCAATCCCCATTTCAATAAATAAATAAATAACTTGATCCAGCAATTTAAATCCTAGGAACTTGTCTACAAATATAAGGGCACACATGCTAAATGGTTTATGTTTAAAGTTATCCATTATAGCATTTTTCTAACAGCTAAAGATAGGAAAGTACCTCAAGGTTTATCAGAGACTGGTTAAATAGTATGGTACACTTCATATAACAACATATAAAAGAAAAAGATAAAAAAGAAGGATGATTCTATAGGTACTTATATAAAAATATCTTCAAGTATAATGTTAATGACAAAGGTGAGTCACAGATTATTATATATACCATGTTTCTATTTGGATCTGGTAATGAAAGAATATACAGTATTTCATAGACCAAAAAGATTAAAAAAAAAAAAAAACTAATGAAGAATGATTGCCTTCCAAAGAGAATTGAAGGATCTATAACAAAGGAAAAGGGGACATTTACTTTATACTCTAACCCTTTTGTACATCTATAGGAATTACCTATGTTTAAAAAACTCCATTGCACTGTAATCTTAGAATCAAACCTCTATGTTGATGTCAGTTTTAAACTCAAATTGCGACATAATTGTGACATAAACACATTGAAGAGACATTCAATTAAAAGAAAAAAAGTCTTTATAATGAAGTTTTTGAATATGTGAACATAATGTTCAAATTTGTTGAGTAATAGCTTTGAATTCTCTTTATTGCTGCTCTAGACCTATTGTTTCTCTCCTGCAATAGATTGTTGTTTTCCTCCTAAAATTCACATTGAAATCCTAACCCCCAATGTGATGGTATCAGGAGGTGGACCTTGGGTAGGTAATTAGGTCCTGCCCTCATGAATGGGATTAGTGCCCTTATAAAAAGGACTATAGAAATTACCCTGCCTCTTTGGCCATGTAAGGGCGTGTAGGGAAAACAGTCTACAAAACAGTTGGCCCTCGTGAAACACAGAATCTGCCCTTGCCTTGATCTTGAATTTCCTAGCCTTCAGAACAGAAAAACAAATTTTTATTGTTTATAAGCTACTTAGTCTATGATATTTTGATATAGCAGCACAAACAGACTAAAACAATTGATCTTATCCCTTGCTAAAGTTTAGGGAATGTAGCATCTGAAATGGTGGAAGGCAGGCCTTTCAGCACTACTTCCCTCTGTCACTGCTGCTGCTCTGAGGGGACATGGAATAGGGATTTCTTTCAGGGAAAATTATTCTTAAGACACTATTGGGCTTATGATTTATATTTGTGGACTGATCATTTTTACTGGAAAGCTAACTAATTATGCTTAAAAAATAAAATCCTTGGATGGTAGCTCAGTGATAGAGCACTTGCCTAGGTTGCCTGAAGCCCTGAGACCTTATTAAATCAAATTAAATCAAATAAAATCTAATCCTGGTGGCTTGGGAGGCTGAAACAGGAGGACTGAAGTTCAAAGCCAGCCTCAGCAATTTAGAGAGGCCCTAAGCAACTTAGAGCCTGTCTCAAAATAAAACATAAAAAGGCCTGGGGATGTGGCTCAGTGATTAAGTGTCCCTGGGTTCAAACCATGGTACCAAAACAATAAATAAAATAAAATTCTTTGTACCTTCTGCAAACCTTCAATTAATCAATTAATTCAAACCTTCAGTTTCTAAGATAACAAAATCACAGCAGTTTGAACGATAATTGGTAACAAATCTCAGCTGAGCAAGCCCATTGTCTTTGAAGGCTCTTTCCAAATCCTTATGTCAAGTATTCCAGACCTTTTTCTACTTTCCTAAAGCTTACAACTTTTTTTTTTTTTTTTTTTTTTTTTTTTTGCCCATAACTCTGCCAACCTCCCCTGATTAACACATTATAGACTGTGGGGAGCCATTCTCACACGTGACTGGGCGACTCCCAGTTTGGGTCTGAGGCGTTCTGGCTGTGTCAGAACTTTCCCGGCCCTCTCCTGATGACAGAACCCGTCCGTGTGGGGGTGTGACTGACCACTGACCCCGGGGGCCCAATCACTGACCCTGACCTTGGAGTGCGGCCCCCCCTCAACCTTCAATGGATGGAATTCTCCCCTGAATTTCTTGTTCCCCAATAAAAGGCTACTCCCTGGCGTGCTCTCTCTCCTGCTAGCCCTGAGTAATCCTTGCTGCCCTACCGGGCGGTTAGAAGTAGGAACCAGAGAGGGGAGCTGTCTCGGACCTGGTCATAGAAAAAGGTAACTGAGTCTGTGTGTTTTATTTTGATCTCTGCTAGCTAACTTTTATGCCAAGAATCTCATTAATGAAACATTGCACTGACTGCATGGTGGAATAGACCACGTGACTAGTACCCCCCAATATCCCTCAATATTTGAACATAGCCAGAACGCCTCAGACCCAAACCATTGGTATTAAACCATTAGTCTTGAGGGGCATGGCCTTAGAATACTAGTCACAGCTCCCAATCTGTGAAACTGATGAAGATCCTTTATCAAGACTAACAGTTGAGGGGGAAAAATCTGGATTTACTTTCCACTTTCCTCTAAGGAGTAGTAGGATTTCTGCCTCTTTTTTGTTATCTTGTTAGATTTTACGTATCTTAGAAGCCAATTTAAATAGCCTTTGTAACGAGATAGAACATATAAATTATTGAACATAAAAAACATTTAGGTATTTCAAAAGCCCCTAAATATCTATCTATCTATATTTATTTATTTATTTTTATATTTTAGGTATTAGGGGGCTGGAGTTGTGGCTCAGTGGTAGAGTGCTTGCCTAGCACTTTGTTTTCATTTTGAGGCAGGGGCTTACTAAATTTTCCTGGCTGGCCTTGAACTTGGAATCCAACCTTCCTGCCTCAGTCTTCAGAGTCATTGGGATTATAGGCCATGTGCCACAGTACCCAGCTTTTTCTGAGATACTGTTTTGTTTTTTTTCAGGAGGTACTTTGTGCTGAACCCAGTGGGTTCTGCCACCAATCTACATCCTCAGTCCTTTTTTATTTTGAGAGCATCACACTAAATTACCCAGATTGGCTTGGAACCTGAAATCTTCCTTCTCGGCTTCCTGAGTAGCTGGGATTACAGAATACAACTGAACCCAGTAAGAATAGGCATGTCTGCAATTATGAAGCAAATCCCCAAACAGCTTATTTTATCTTATTTTTATGGTGCTGGGGATCAAACCCAGGGATTTCAGCATGTTGGGAAAGTACTCTACCACTGAGCAAAATCCCCAGCCCTCCAACCCTTTTTCTTTTACAAGTTTCCACTTACAAATTCTGAAGAGGGCTGGGGTTGTATCTTAGTGGTAGAATAAGTAAATGAATAAAATAAAGTCCAATAACAACTTAAAAAAAAAACAAACTCTCAATTAAATAAATAAATAAATAAAGGTATTGAGTCCATCTACAACTAAAATGATTTTTTTTAAAACAAGACTGAAGGCTGAGGTTGTGGCTCAGTGGGGAAGCACTTGCCTGGCACATGTGAGACACTGGGTTTGATTCTCAGCACCACAAAAATAACAAAATAAAGATATTGTATCCATCTCTAAGTAAAAAATAAAAAGATATTTTAAAAAAGAAAGATTGATTTGATATGGTAAGAAATTTTTAAAAATTGCTGAAGAGATGGACCTCTGTAATCCTAGCTAATTGGGAGGCTCAGGAAAGAGGATGGCAAATTTGAGGCCAGCCTGAGCAATTTAAGACTATCAAAATGAAAAGTAAAAAAGGGATAGGAATTAAGTCAGTGGTAAAGCACATCTGAGTTCAATCCACAGTAGTAGGAGGGAAAAAAAAAATAAAGATTTTGAGGACTTAATAACCTAATATGAATAAGGGGCTTAAATCAGTGTCTCGATGTTATAAACACACAAAAGATTTGTAGCCAAGCCAAGCAAGATCTCACATGCCTGTAATCCTGTGACCCAGGAAGCTGAGGCAGGATTCCAAGTTGAAGGCCAGTCTCAGCAACTTAGTGAGACCTGTCTCAAAATAAAATTAAAAAGAATTGGGTACAGAGCTCAGTGGGTTCAATCTCTAGTAAACCTCCCACCCCACAAAAATAAACAAATAAATAAATAGTAATTATTTTGGTTTTACAATTGGTAAGATTCATTAGCCTTTGGCGGTCCACCAAAACTTTGGACCCAACAGTGGATTCCAGAAATCCAAGCTGATATGTAGCTGACAGTCAAGGAGTCCTTTGATTGCCCTGCTGAAATACTTAGGTAAAGCCAAACCTTCAATGCAAAAAACCTATGTTAGGTTTGCACAGGTTCGACATCATATTTCCATATGAATTGGCTGCGACTAGGGCGCTACCTACCAACTTCCCTTATTAAATATTTATTGAAGGCCTACTTTATTATGCAATGGTCAGTTTTAAGTACCACAAATCATTCAAAATCAACACAATCACACTCTTCTCCGTTTATTGCTTCAAATTATCAAATAAAAGCTTAAAGACATTACCGAAATAGCAAAAATGTTGTTAGATCTATCATGAATTTAATGGAAATCACAAACAGGAGCTTATCACAATCTCAAGCCTTAAAATACTGAAAACATATGCAATGTAACAACAATAATAAACGGACTTTGGGGTCCCTTTGCTGGAGTTATTCCCACATGGAAAGTATTTGGTAGGAGTGAAGGACAACTGCTCAGTCCCATTGGATCTTTCTCTCCTCTTCAGGAAGAATACTCCAGTTTGGGGAGGCCACATCCCGGGCCAGCCAATTGAAATCGTCAACGTTGGTCCAGTTGTTTTTGCTCCTATCTAAACCAGAGCCCTGGAAGTCCTTTTCGATCCCCGGGTAACTCCAGGTATAAGGAGCGAACTGGATACCGCTGCAATCCTCCACTATGGCCCTGCTGGTCACCTGTAAGAAGACGCGGGTGTTTGTGGTACTGTGTAAACGGAGCTGTTGGCAGGCTACGGCCAGTATGCAATCACTGCAGTCTTCCAAGAACACAGAGGTGGACACCGGGCCACAGAGCACCTTGCAGCTGCGGGCTTTGGTCAGCCGCAAGGTGTTAGGATTACCATACAGTTTGATAGTGCAGTTGCTCAGTTCCGTCAAAAGGATGTCGCGCTGGTGCACCTCGTCGGCTCGCTTCTCCAGGACTTGGAACTCCAGGTTGGAGAAGCCACAGGCCCAGCTGAAACCAAGTGCTTCCTCGTCCTTCAAGGGTAGCGACGGGGACATGATGCCTTCAGCTGCCGGAGCGACGGGAGCCGTGTCTACTTTGGTGGCCAAAGCAGCATCCTTCCTTCGGGTCTTGAAAGCGAACCGCTTCTTGGGCTGCAGCTCCTGGCGGCGTTCGGCCAGGGCAGCCTGGAGATGCGTCAGCGCCTCTTGTCCCTGCCTCAAGTCGTAGGGGGCTAGGAACAAAACTGAGTCGTTGAGAAGTTTCTGCAGCCCTTGGAGCCGAGACGTCGCCTCCTCTAGCCGCTCGACTGATTCCTCGCCCTCCAGAAGCTCTTCCAAGGCCGCTCGTTCCCGAGAGAAGGCGGCGGCGAAAAAGTCGCTCTTCTCTTCTTCCACCTCCTGGTTCTGCCGTTTTTGCTTCCGCTTTTCCACCTCCAGTTGCCTCTCTTGCTCGCGTCTCTGAAGCCGTTCAGGAACCAGGCTCAGATCCCGCTGGGACCCCATGTCCCGGTTTCCCACAGCGGTGGCGGAACAACCAGCACTCTCCATTTTGATTTTAAGCTCCCTCTCTCCTGCTTTCCATCCTCGGGGCGCGCCCTCCGTGAGGCCTCCCACCAACGCGTCCTGTGATTGGTCGGGGACACTTACGTCAGCCCCCCAGCCTTATTTTCTTTGCCTATTGGCTCCTCGGCTTTGGAGGGGCAGGGAGGAGAGGCGGGGCCGGCTGACAGTGGGGGTGGGGAGACAAAGGTCCTTGTGGATGGGTGGGGTGGGAGACAGGCGGGGGAAGCTTTTTTTTTCCTCTTAAAGGGGCAGGACTTATATCCGGGATTGTGGGGTGAGTTGCAGCAGCGGTAGCTGCACATGTGGGTTTGTTTATAAGAACAAGGTTAGAAACTCGCAGGCCTCCCCCTCCCCCCAGCTTCTTCCTACTACCCCCTTACAGGCCGGAGATCCGTTACTGGGTGGTGGGAGGAATGTGTGCTTGTGGTGGGTGGGGGGACAGGTAGTGGTGAGAAAGATGGAGGGGGGGGGATATTGCACCTCCCGGCCCGCGCCGGAGGAAGCAGCAGCTGGAACAGCTGGCTAGGGAGCCGCTTGCATGCCTCTGGTTTTTTTCTCTTCCCTTCCGCTACCCCTTCCCCCAACCTATTCCTGCCGCCCCATAACCTTATCCTTCCCGCCCTCCCCCCTCCACTGCAGTTCGGCGCGGCCTGGGGGCTCCTGGGTCCCCACAGGCTGTTACTGGGGCGGGAGAAGGCTAGGGGCACGGCGATGGGAGAGACTGGGTTCCTCGCTACAACCGTTTTTGGGGGACCTGGGGGAATCTAAAAACATTGCTATTTTTTTTGGCCAATTGCTGCAGTCGGGGGAGTGGGGGCAGGGGAGGGTGAAATTCTACATCCCCATCCCCTTCCTCTCCCCGTCCCCCCCGCCGCTCGATCCCGGCCACTCCCTTCGCAGCTGAGCGCCACTGGCCGCGCTGGGCTGAGACCCCAGCCCCGGACTCCGCGCCTCTCTGTGGGGCCGTTCGTCTTTAGGAAAGCGATGGGGAAAACGGTACATTATTTCTAGAGATGGTGGGAGGGATTTGTCACCGGAAGTGAGCGAGCCTAACCTAAAGTCGGGACCAACCCGAGGTGTGAGTGGGCAGCCAAGACCGCGCATTCACTGGCAAAAACCCGGCAGCTGGCCGGCAAGAACCCCCGACGCAGCCGGCTGCCGGGCGCCGCAGCCTCGCGTGCAGAGTTCAGCCCCGGCGAGCTCCTGGGCCTTCTTGACCCTCCCTTGACCCCAATCCTCGGCTTTACCCTGTCTTCTCCCGTTCCCAGCCTCCACCGTTTTTAATTGGGTATTAAACGGCCCCAGAAACTATCACTTGAAATTTCCCCGATATGCCTGCATTTCGATGCAGAGAAAGATGGGAGGAAAGAGAGCTATTGAATTAAATTGGAATTAAGACCGATTTCCAATTTTCACGTCCCACTCGCCTCCTTTCCTAACCTCTTAAAAAAAAGAAAAACCAAAATTCAAGAACAAAACACATAAATCCCCGGGTTGAAGAGAGTATTCCTCCGCTGCGTCAGCGCAGGTCACACCATGTGGCAAAGTCCGCGCGGGGGCGCTGGGGACATGGAGGGGTGTAGTTGTGTGTTGTGCATGCACCCGATGGAATCCGTGGTGCCGAAAAACAACGGTGCGTAGGTTTGCAATATATGTTGTTTTCATTAGTTTTGTTTTACAGGCAGTATATATTAAGCTTTTGCTTTTGCTTTTTTCGAAAAAAAACATTTTTACTTCACAGAAGTATGAGTCCGAGGTTGGTGAATGAAATATAACAGATACTGTTGTCCAGATCATACGGAGGAATGCAATAGCTGCTTTCTTTTATGAAAAGAAGATTTAACTAAACAAGGTTTAGAAAAGACTTGTTTTGCTAGGAAAAACAAAAATAACAAAAGTCCGACTCGCTTCCTTTAAGTTTTTCAGTAATTGAACTTGTCCCACTCACATTAAGAAAGTTTGTAGCCAAAGGAGGTTCACTGGATTTGGAGTTTGCAAATGGAGTGAAGTTTCTGTGTTAGTAAATCTCTTGGTAGTTGTGTCTGCTATATCTAGAATGAATCGAATGTCATAAACCCTTTCAGGAACTTCATTTCTGCCCAACAGGTTTTTGCATGGAGTTCAGTAGGCTTTAGAAGTTTCTGAATATTTTAAGTTGGCTAGTTTTAACTTTTAAGAGAAAGAAGCAAAAAAGGACAAACATTGACGCACCCCTTGGTTGACTCCCTGTGTTGGGAACAGTTTGAAAGACTATTGTGAAGCCTTAGTGTCGCTGGATAGGTTGTCCTGAGTATTGGCTTGACAGTTTTTCACATCCCCCAGCACAGCTGCAGGCTGGAGTAGGAGGTCAAGACATGGATATACAGCTACATTTCTGTGTTCAAAAGCAGTAGGAAGGCTGCAAAACTGCTGGTGTTGCCAGATTGTATTTGTGTTCTCATTCTGACTTGAGGGCAGTGGATCCAGCATGCATCCTGAAATGGATGCTCATCAAAGGTAAGGTAAGTGCCTACTCTGATGGAAGTAAAGAGAGAAATGCATTACAGCAGAAGCGTGGCAAAAGACAAGCAGCTGTATGCGTTCAGTATCCTACTTTTCAATGAAAGGGCTTGTGAGTCAAAGTGCTGCTCTCTTGTAGATATCTTGAAAATGAAAGAATACTAAGATTCTGTGGATTTTTAACATTTATTTGGTAATAATTGAGATATTTATGGTTCTATTTGTTAGATTCACTTTTTAACTTTTGAAAAATTCCAACATACATAAAATAGAGAGGGTACTGCAAGAAATCCTATACCATCACCCACCTCAACAATGATCAGCTGACAGTCTTTCTCTAAAACTTTGGTCACTTCTCCAACCCACCCTACCTTGATTATTATTTTTTTTGGGGGGGGGTGCCAGGGATTGAATTCGGGGGTACTCAACCACTGAGCCACATCCCCAGCCCTATTTTGTGTTTTATTTAGAGACAGGGTCTCACTGAATTACTTAGCACCTCACTTTTGCTGAGACTGGCTTTGAACTTGTGATCCTCCTGTCTCAGCCTCCTTAGCTGCTGGAGATTACAGGCATGCGCCACCACGCCGGGCCATACCTTGATTATTTTACAGCAGATCCTAGAGAGTATTTAATATTTTGTAATCTATAAATATTTCAGTCTGTATCTCTAGAAGATTAGGACTTCCTTTTTGAAACAATCACATTGTCATCACCGCATCTCAAAATAGCATTTAAAAAGTCCTTAATATCAGATTTCCAGTCTATTTTCACATCTGTTATCATGTAATTTCCTTTATTCGAAGTTATTTTGTTTGATTAAGGATCCAAACAGTTGCCATAGAGTTTGTCTAGTTATTATGTTCCTTAAATCTCTTCTATTGTGTGGGTTCCTTCCCTCTCTCAATTGGTTTGTTCAACAAATGTGATCATTTGTTCAGTAGTTTCTCAGAGTCTAGAAGCTGATGGTTACATTCTCATGTGGTATTTGTTAGATTTGAAATACCTGTTGTATGCATTTGATTTTTTAAAATCTTATGTTTGTAGTTCTATGCCTAAAGAAATAAATTAGCAAGAAATGAGAAAGCGTTTAGGCAAAGTAAAACAGTTGTTAGTTATGACTGGACAGCATAGGAATAAGGCACCTCCGTGTCCTGTGGAGGCCATTTGCAGGTAGAAGATGCTAGTCACATCTAGGCAAAAAAGATAGACATGGGTCCTGTTTTTTGGTATTTTGATGCTGGAAAGTGTTCTCAACTATTCATCTTTCAGCAAGCACTGAATATTTATGGGATGTAAAGCATTCATTAAAGAGCTCAATTCAAGGGGTGGGGTTGTAGCTCAGGGGTAGAATGCTTGCCTAGCATGTGAGAGGCACTGGGTTCAATTCTCAGCACCACATATAAATAAATATTTTTTTAAAAAGCTCAATTAAAATATCAAATATTAGAAAAATCTTCCTACTTTAATTGCTGAATTTTCTGGCACATAGAGGACAGATGTGAAGGTATGTCCAAATTCATCTTGGAAGCAGGACAGGTATTTTCTCCTGCCTTTGCCCCTGGTTCTCTTCCACCCTCTCAACATACTTTACCTTCTGGAACCTTTTTAAAAATTAATTAATTTATTTATTTTAATTAGTTATATATGACAGCAGAAGGCATTTTGATTTATTGTACACATTTGCAGCACAACTTTTCTCTGGTTGTACATGATGTAGCATCGCACCATATATGCAGTCATACATGTACCTAGGTAATGATGCCCATCTCATGCCATTCTCTCCTGCTCCTATATCCCTTTCCCTTCCTGCCCTCCCATTTGCCTAATCAAAGTTCCTCCATTCCCCCCCAACCCAACACTTATAGATCAGCATCCACTTATCAGAGAGAACATTCTGCCTTTGGTTTTTTGGGATTGGCTTACTTCGTATAGCATGATGTTCTCCAATTCCATCCATTTACCTGCAAATGCCATAATTTTATTCTCTTAATGCTGAGTAGTATTCCATTGTGTATATATACCTCAGTTTCGTTTCGAGACAGGGTCTCACTGTATTGCTTAGGGCCTTGCTGAGTTGCTGAAGCTGGCTCGAACTCCAGATCCTCCTGTCTCAGCCTCCCTAGCTGCTGGGATTATAGGCATGTGCCACCATGCCATGATAGTTCACAGTTTCTTTATCCATTCATTTATTGAAGGACACCTAGGTTCAGTCCACAGTTCAGCTATTGTGAATTGAACTGCTATAAACATTGATGTGGCTGTGTCTCTATAATGTGCTGATTTTAAGTCCTTTGGGTATAGACTGAAGAGTGGGATAGCTGGGTCAAATGGTGGTTCTATTCCAAGTTTTCTAAGGAATTTCCATACTGTTTTCCAGATTGTTGCACCAATTTTCCATCCCACCAGCATTATATGTACCTTTTCACCCTTGCCAACACTTATTGTTGTTTGT
Source organism: Callospermophilus lateralis (assembly GCF_048772815.1). NCBI lineage: Eukaryota > Metazoa > Chordata > Mammalia > Rodentia > Sciuridae > Callospermophilus > Callospermophilus lateralis. The sequence goes on along the minus strand of NC_135310.1, from coordinate 112,089,947 downwards.
ATTCTTTTAATATTAATTTTTTAGTTAAAGGTGGACACAATATCTTTATTTTATGTGGTGCTGAGAGTCAAACCCAGTGCTTCACGCATGCTAGGTGAGGCTCTCTCTCTGAGCCACAACCCCAGCTCTGTTTGTATTCTTGATAACCGCCATTCTGACTGGCGTGAGATGAAATCTTAGAGTAGTTTTGATTTGCATTTCTCTAATTGCTAGAGATGTTGAACATTTTTTCATATATCTGTTGATGGATTCTGAGAAGTGTCTGTTCAACTCCTTATCCCATTTACTGATTGGATTGTTTTTTTGGTTTTAAATTTTTTGAGTTCTTTATATGTCCTGAAAATTAGTGCTGTGATGTGCGTGTGGCAAAAATATGCTCCTAAAATGTAGGATCTCTCTTTACCTCGTTGATTGTTTCCTTTGCTGAGAAGAAGCTTTTTAGTTTGAATCCATCCCATTTATTAATTCTTGATTTTATTTCTTGTGCTTTAGAAGTCTTGTTAAGGAAATTGGGACCTAATCCAATGTTATGAAGATTCAGTCCTACTTTTTCCTCTCTTAGGTGAAGGGTCTCTGGTCTAATTCCTAGGTCCTTGATCCACTTTGAGTTGAGTTTTGTGCATGGTGAGAGATACTTAGTTTCATTTGCTGCATATGGATTTCCAGTTTTCCCAGCACCATTTGTTGAAGAGGCTATCTTTTCTCCAATGTGTGTTTTTGGTGCTTTTGTCTAATATGACATAACTGTATTTATGTAGATTTGTCTCTATCTTCTATTCTGTACCATGGGTCTACATGTCTATTTTGGTGCCAATACCATGCCATTTTTGTTACCATAGCTTTGTAGAATAGTTTAAGGTCTGGTATTTTGATGTCTCCTGCTTCACTTATCTTGCTAAGGATTGCTTTGGCTATTCTGGGTCTCTTATTTTTCCAAATGAATTTCATGATTGCTTTTTCTGTGAGGTTGGGACTTTAATTGTAATCGCATTGAATCTGTATAGCACTTTGAGTAGTATGGCCATTTTGACAATATTAATTTTGCCTATCCAGGAGCCTGGGAGATCTTTCCATCTTCTAAGGTCTTCAATTTCTTCCTTTAGTGTTCTATAGTTTTCATTGTAGAGGTCTTTCACTTCTTTTGTTAAGTTGATTCCCAAGTATTTTATTTTATTTTTTGAGGTTATTATGAATGAGGTAGTCTTCCTAATTTCTCTTTCAGAGGATTCATCACTGATGTATAGAAATGCATTTGATTTATGAGTATTGATTTTATATCTTGCTACTTTGCTGAATTCATTTATTAATTCTAAAAGTTTTTTAGTGGAGTTTTTTGGATCCTCTAAGATAGAATCATGTCTTCTGGAATTTTGTTGATTCATTATACACTTAATGTCTAGCACAGAGGCCGGCACCTGTTGATTCATCTAACAGATGCTTATTAAGCACTAACTGTGCCCAACACTGAGCCATGGAGGCCCTAAGGCTGTTGAAGTGATAAGACACACACTGTCCCTCCCTCTTTTCCATAAGGAGGTTGAGTCTGGGCACATAATCACACAACCATGTAAAACTATTAACAGTGACAACAAATTTTATAAAGGAAAGAGGTGCAGATGTCTTCCATAAGCTGTTGGTGAGTGAAGGGTTTTGGAGGTGACTGAACCAAGGCTGGAAGGATGAGTAACTGTTAGCAGGGAGAAGTCAAGTGAGCATTGGAAAGTGGCCTCCAGATCTATGGGCTTGTGGGGTCAAACTGGTGACTATTGTGGGGAGTCTCAAAGGTATGTGGAAAGAGAGAGTATGTTGCCCAGAGAAATGGGGCTGGGGAGGGGGTGGATGTTCAGTGAATACTTGAAGAATGAATAAGAAAGTGAATGATCACCTCCTGGGAAGCACTGTAGGCTGGAGACCAGCTCAGGGGAAGGAGAGGAGGTACTGGGAGGCTAGAGGAGAGAAGCTCATGCCTGGAGTCTAACCCTCAGGAGGTGGGAAGTCCTTTTAAGGTGGCTTCTCTATCAGTCTGGGGGCTTTTCTCCTGCAATTTCCCATTCATTGCCTACAAAAGTTACACCACTCTCCCTGAGGCCCTCTCTGCCTGTCAACAGATGACCTTACCTGCTTGCCTCCCATCTCCCATAACTTACCTGTGACAGTCCACTTCTTTGCTTTTTCCCTTCTCGCTGGAGGTGAAGCTCTCTGCCAGGGTTTTCTGTCTCCTTCCTTCAGTTTCCGAGACCTCTTGCCACCAACCATCTTCTCTTTCTTCAAGATCTTCAATCTATTCCTTCTTTGGCATCTTTTTGTCCTCTCAGCAAACAAGTTCCCTCAATATAAGACAATTTTCCTTTTGTCCTGTCATCCACCAAAGCAAATGTTTTCTTTCTTTTCCCAACAATAGACCTTTTTTTGGGGGGTGGGGGGTTACTGGGAATTACCCAGGGGCACTCAACCACTGAGCCACATCCCCAGCCACACACCCCCCCTTTTTTTTAGTTGAACATGGACACAATATCTTTGTTTTACTTATTTATTTATTTTATGTGGTGCTGAGGATTGAACCCAGTGCCTCATGTGTGCAAGGCAAACAAGCACTCTACCACTGAGCCACAACCCCAGCCCCTCCCCAGCCCCTTTTTATGTTTTATTTTGAGGCAGGGTCTTGCTAAATTGCTTCAGGCCTCCCTAAGTTGCTAAGGCTGGCTTTGAACTTGCTAACCTCCTGCCTGAGCCTCTGGGATTACAGCCATGTGCTACCTCACCTGGCCCAACAACAGACTTTTGAAATAGTAATCACAGGCCAGGCATGTAGCTCAGTGTTAGCTTGCCTAGCATGTGTGAGGCCCAGGGTATAATCTCTGCAAAGAAGAAGAACAACAAAACCCCACAGTAATCAGCATTTATTATGTCCAGGTTTTTTTTAAGGTCCCAGCGATTGAACTCAGGGGCACTCAACTACTGAGCCACATCTCCAGCCCTATTTTGTATTTTATTTAGAGACAGGGTCTCACTGAGTTGCTTAGGGCCTCGCTATTGTTGAGGTTGGCTTTGAACTCATGATCCTCCTGCCTCAGCCTCCCGAGTTGCTGAGATTAGAGGCCTGCGCCACCATGCCTGGCTTATATCCAGTTTTTAAATTATTCTTCCTCCTTATCATCTGACTTTTGTCTCCTGCCACTTTATTTAAAACTGAAGTTGCCCTATCTTCACTCCCTCCCACCTTGTAAACCTATTGCTCTTGAGCTTGCCTAGCATGCAAGAAGCCCTGGGTTCATTCTGCAGCCCTGCAAAGACAAAACAAAACTAAAAAACCGGCCAACAACAACTACAGAACTCATTGCTTTTTACAAAGAGCTACAGCTGTAAGCATTCAATTATCCTTTCTTCTCAAGGCAGGAGTTCAGCTCCCTGGTTCTTTTGCAGATTTTTGTCCGTTCCTGATCACTGCTTCTTGTCTCCTTCACAATCTTCCTCCACCCATCTCTGAAATATCCATGAGGCAGAATCCATTCTGGCACCACCTCTCTTGTTCCTCTCAGCTCCTCCTTTGGCAAGCTGACCTTGTCCTGGGGAGCCAAGTCCTGTCTGGGTTCTGAATCAGACTGTCTCCTGAATCCAAGCTTTGAACGCTGCCCATCTAATCATGGTGCCACATCTGATCGTGCTCCTGATGCTACATCCATAATCTTTCAAACAGGGAGTCAGAGTCATCCACAGAGACTCCCGCTGTCTAACTGGTATGCAAGTACTGTTGGCTACAAGTACTGTTAATTCTCTCCCTCAGATGCCAACCCCTTCTCCTTCTCTGTCTCTCTTTCCCTTTCTTTCTGGTCTCATCCCCCACCATTGCCTTTACTCCAGCCACACCGTCCTCTGTGTGCCATGTCTGCCCACATCCCTGTTTTCCTGCTGCACTTTTTAAACCGGCACCGACTTCACGTTAGGTACTCTGCTAGATAATGCAAGTATGGTGACAGGACTCCCTCCGAGCTTGTAGACTGAGTGTATAGGCAATTACCCAATTGCCGTGTGTGGTATGCTATAGACTATACAGGTAAAGGGAGAAAGCAGAGCATTTGTTTGTTTGTTTGTTTTGCAAATACTTATGGAGCACCCACCTTGTTCCAGACACTGCTCTGGGAGTTGAGAATACAGCAGTGAACAAGAGAGATCCCCCACCAACAACCACAAAAAAGAAAGAAAGAAATTCCTGGGGCTGGAGATGTGGCTCAAGCGGTAGCGCGCTCGCCTGGCATGCATGCGTGCGGCCCGGGTTCGATCCTCAGCACCACATACAAAGATGTTGTGTCTGCCAAATATTAAAAAAAATAAATAAATAAAGTCAATTGTTTAAAAAAATAAAAAAAAAAAATAAAAGTATTTAAAAAAAAAAGAAATTCCTAATTTAACCACCAGGAAGCTGGGGAAGCTCCAGTGCTTCTTGGGGCAGAGACAGGGCAGGTGCAACAAACCCAGACCTGAGGGAGTCAGATCAGAGTAGTGTCTCAACCCTGGCTGCCCATCCTCATCACATGGGGCTTTATAACACCCTGAGGCTGGTTCCCCCCACCTCCCCAGTACTTAAATCTGAATCTCTGGTAGTGACGGGCCGTGGGGTGCCCCCCTGACCCCCTCCAGTGCCTGGAATGGAACCCAGGGCCCTGCACAGGCCAGGCAAATGCTCTACTACTGAGCTGCATCCCTAGCATATCAGTATTTTTTAAAGCTCCCCGGGTAGTTGTAAGCTGCCATGCTAGAGGAACTGAAGCGTATCAAAGCTGAAAGTGGAGATCATAGATAAGGTTTGAGAGGTGATCAGAGGCCCGCCCACCAAGGGCCTAATAAATCCTGTAGGACATTTGGCTTAATCTTGAAGGCACTGGAACTCCTGAAGGATTTAATGTGACAGCATCACATTAGTGTGCCTTTTCCCCCCTTTAACACAGGATCAGCCCAGATGCTGTGTGCAGTGTGTTCACAGGGAGCAAAAGCAAACCGATGCCAGGTAGAGGCCGTTGCAGGAGCCAGGGAGAAATGGCAGGAGCTGGCTACAGTGAGGGAAGCCAGGAGAGAGAAGGGAGGGGGGATGTCTGAGATTTGGAAGGAGACTAGACAGGACTCAGTGTTTAATTGGGTGTAAGAGGCGAACAAGGCCCAGGCTGTGGTGCCTGCTAGGAGAAGCTGGTGGATCTGTTTTGAAGTGCTACCTGGTCCCTTATTCTTCTTCCTGTGATTCCATTCCTCATATCCACATGATAAGACTTATTATATACATCTCCTTTTCTAGTGAGCTTTTCTGGGTTCTGCCCTCTATTAGCTCAGGTATTATCAGTGGTAAAGTCAGTGTCTGTTTACAGATATTATTAATGCAATTGGGTTGCTCTAATCCAGGGATATATTTTATTTTATTTTTATTTATTTGGGTTGTTTGTTTTGGTATAAGAGCTTAATCCCAAGAATATTTGACCACTGAGCTATATCCTTAGCCCATTTTATTTTTATTTTGAAGCAGGATCTTTCTAAGTTACTGAGGCTAGCCTAAAACTTGCACTCTTCCTGCTTCAGCCCCCCAAATCACTGGGATTTGTTTTAGTCTATTCTGTATCACTCACACAGCACCTGGGATGCAGCGAGTACACCAGTGCTTGTTAAATAGATGTGTTAATGGATGAAGAGCTGGCCCAGAACCAAGATCTTTCCTCAGAGGGAGATAAGAAGTGGGTTGAGGGCTTATTCCCATTTCTAGGGTAAGGACAGGAAGAGTCAGAGCAGGGAAGGTGTTTGTTGAGGCCTAGTTAAAGACCTTTTAATCCTGTTACAGTGAAATACATTCAGCTATGTAAATTTGTTTCAAATTCCTTTCATGTTAAAAAACATAAATTTCTTAAAATGTTTCTGCACCTGTTCTTTCTCTCAAATCTCTCCTGATCAGTGAGGTATGGTGATGGTAATAAATGGACAGACCTGAGCTTAAATTCTGATTAGTTGTGTGACACTGGGAAGCAGGATCTTTCTAAGTTGCTAGGCTGGCTGTATGACATTGGGCATGATACTTAACCTCATTGAGCTAGTTTCCTCCAGCTTTTAAGTGCGTACAAAGAAACATGTTTTTCCCCCCAGGTTATTGTGATGTTGAATAAAGTACCATGTGGAAAAGTACCAGCTGTTGAGCCAGAACTATCCTAAGCCCTTGGTAATCACCAGGTTCCTCTGCCTTCAGTAACTTTGATCTTCATTCCTTTGCCCTTCCCATCCCTCAAGGTCAGTTGTAGAGCCAGAATTTGGTCTGGGCTCAATACCTTCTCAGAAATGGCCTTTGAAGGATTGATTCTCCTATGACAGGTCCCCAGGCTTTCTGTAATTCTGGCAGAATTTATATGTAAAGAGTGCTGCAAAAGAAAAACCAGACAATCCTGAAATGTAGAGCTGGGTAAACCCTGAAATTCCTTAATACCAGGAAGAAAATTAATTAGTATATAATAGAAGGAAAAAATGAGAACATGCAGTGACTGTGTGTGTGTGTGTGTGTGTGTGTGTGTGTGTGTGTGTTGAATGCAAGGACGCTTTACTGCTGAGCCACACCCTCAGCCCTTTTTATTTTTAAAAAATTTTTAAAAATATTTTTTAGTTATAGTTGGAAGTAATACTTGATTTTGTTTATTTTTATGTGGTGCTGAGGATTGAACCCAGTACCCCATACCTGGGAGGCAAGCACTCCACCACTGAGCCACAACCCTAGTCCTCAGCCCTTTTTATTTTTTATTTTGAGATAGATTATTTAAAAGAAACAGCCAAACTTTAATTACCAAACACATTAGTTTTTAATACAGATTAGGAGGAGGATTACTTTTTGTTTCAGTTTCTTAATATAAAAGGAAAAATGACCTACAAGGTTTTTAAATACTTTAAAAGCTTTTGTATAAATGCTCATTCACAGAGATTAAATGATTTTTAAAGTGTCCTGGCAGTTGAATGTTAAATAAGAAGCAAAAATATAATTAGTCCTCTTCAACTTTTCTGCCTAGAAGTTTTAAGTTTCTTTAGGTAGGATTTCATTGTTTGATGTGAGATGTCACTTTTCTTTGAAATTCCATAAACTGGTGTTTCTAAATTTGCAGATACCAGCTCAGTGACATCATGAAATCCATTTAGTGATGCAGTTTGCATTTAAAAAAAAATCATCCAGGGCTGGGGGTGTGGCTCAAGCATGCGCGCTCGCCTGGCATGCGTGTGGCCCGGGTTCGATCCTCAGCACCACATACAAACAAAATGTTGTGTCCGCCAAAAACTAAAAAAAAAAAAAAAAAAAAAAATCATACAGGGCTGGAGTTATAGCTCAGTAGTAGACTAATTGCCTAGAACACATGAGGCAGTGGGTTTGATCCTCAGCATCACATTAAAAAAGTAACTAAATAAAAGTATTGTGTCCATCTACAACCAAAAAAAAAAAAAAAAATCATCTGAGTGTGGTGTGGCATATACCTGTTTTTACAGCAGCTCAGGAGGCTGATGCAGGAGGACCCACGTTTGAGGCCAGCCTCAGCAACTTAGTAAGGCCTTAAGTAACATAGTGAGACCCTGTCTCAAAAATAAAAAATAAAAAGGGATAGTGATGTAATTCAATGATAAAGCACTCATGAGTTCAATCCCCAATACAATATATATATATATATATATATATATATATATATATATATATATATATATTTCATCTATAATCCCAGCTACTTCAGAGACTGAGACAGGAGAATCATTGAGCCCAGGAGTTTGGGAATAGCATAGCAACATATTGAGATCCCATGTCAAAACCAAAAAATCTTAAAAGCCACGTTCGTATGTGTGTGTATATGATGTGTGTATGTTATTTATATTATAAAATATAAATGTATTTTACTTGTGGATTTTTTTTTTTTTCTGTTTTTGAAATGGAGTCTCATTAAGTTTGGCCTCAAATTCCTGGGCCCAAGTGATGTTCTGCCTCAGTCTCTGAGTGTAGCTAGGTCTACCACACCTGACTCTGTATGTCTTTTTTAGGTTATAATTTAAAAAGTTTGGAGCTGGTTGTGTAGCTTAGTGGTACCACATCCTTACTGCATTTATTATGTGTAAGACCCTGGATTTTTTTTTTTTAATGGTTGAAAAGCAGTGTTGTGAATGTAATGCAATATGCCTTGGATATTATAGAGTGCAAAAGGTTTGTCAAATGGATAAAGAGATACCTTTTATGTCCTTTTGGCTTGATAGCAATAAGGAAATATGGATGGTAAGCCAATTCCTGTAAAATATCTTGTTAAGTGGTAGCCTGTTTGTGCTGCTGAGATTCTTCCCTCTTTTGGTTTGAGAGAATAATGAATGTTTGCTTATAAAAAGTGAAAGATGCTGACTTGGAGTGGGGGACAATGGGACATAAAGTTCAAGAATGTGAGTATGCAACAGACCTATGGTCTAAGCACTTGTGGCTCTAACAATTGTGTGCTCTCTCTGAGGGGATCCCAGTGTTCATGATGTGTAGAAATTTGAAATTTGCTGAGGCACAAATTCAAGCATATCCTAGGAGGCCTGTGGAGAGGGAGATGGTTATTTAGCTAGTGAGCAAGCTGGGCCCCCCGTCCTTCATCTGCATTGAATTATGGCATGCTATTTTTCCATTCTTTTTATTTTTTAAAAATTTTTTTTGGAGTTGTAGATGGACAGCTTGCCTTTATTTTATTTGTTTATTTGGGATTAAGTATCGAATCTATTACCTCACATGTGCTAAGCAAGTGCTCTGCCCCAGTCCCTGTTTTTCTATTCTTTGTGTTAGAAGCTTAGGTCCCTTAAAGTAATTCTCGTTCTGTCTAAAGAATAACTGAAATGAAAAGTGGAGCAAGTAAAACTTGTAATGGGAAGATAAACTAAGGAAGGGAGTCTCTCAGCTGGGGTCTTCCTGAATCCTGCAGGTGGGTGGTGCCCGCAGCTCTCCTGCAGGTAACTCTAGAGGTGGTCAGAGCTCTGTGCCATATTCTTTGCTGCTTTTTTAGAACCTGTGGAGGAGGCGAGCATTGATTTGAGGCAGTATTGATTTATTGTGTAGCCTCTGCTTAGTCTCTAGAAATTGTGTTTGTATAAAAAGAGGAGAAAACAAATATTGGGAAGGGTTGCTTTTTTTTGTTAATTGCAACACTTGTGTGTGTGTGTGTGTGTGTGTGTGTGTGTGTGTGGCTGGGGATTGAACCCAGGGCCTTGTGCATGTGAGGCAAGTGCTCTATCAACTGAGCTATATCCCCAGCAATACTTTTGATCAACTGCTTTAGGAATGACTTTGTACAATTCTCTGATATCTGATTGGTCACACTCTTTAGAATTCTGTGTGTGTGTGTGTGTGTGTGTGTGTGTGTGTGTGAGAGAGAGAGAGAGAGAGAGAGAGAGAGAGAGAGTCTAGCGACTGACCTCAGGGTCTCACATGCTAGGCAAGCATTCTACTACTGAGCCACATCCCCAGCCCTTTTTATATTTTTTTAGAGACAAAGTTTCACTAAGTTACTTAGGGTCTTGGTAAATTGCTGAGGATGGCTTTGAACTCACAATCCTCCTGCCCCCATCCTCTAAGTAGCCAGGATTACAGGTGTCTGCCATTGCACCATATGTCCTCTGCCTGAGATTTGCCCAGAGCTAGGACCTTTTCACAAGTCAGTGGGATAGGAAGGGAGAAGAATTGCCAGGACAAGAATTGCCAGTGGACGAATCGGGACCAAATTTTACTGCTATCCGCCCATGTTGGCTGTTTTCAGAGAACTACTCACTTGTGAATTGAGCCACATGCCCATTTTCTAGAACATATAAACTAGTTATGGGAAGCTTACCCCATCCCATTCTTCAGTATTTGTTTCCCTAAAGCTAGCATTATTGTAATTATAGAAAGAGGGAGAAAGAGAGAACCAGGTTGGTTTTCAGGATGTGAGAAATTATGCCTCCTGTTTTTGTTTGGGGGCGGGGGAAGTTATGCTGAGAGATTCATGTGTTGCTGCATCATGGACGGCACCATGAACTTGATTCAGTGCCCTCTTGGCACCACACACACATAGAGGCTCAGGTGGGTGTCTCACCTGAATATCCCTGGGTCCCGGGAGCACTTCTCTGGGCTATCCCTGCTGCCTGTAACTAAGTCAATGTCCATTTGTTGAGTATCCTCCATCCATTGCCAGCCAGGTGCCTTGACATAGTACGACTTAGTAAACACTCGTTTAACATACTGATACAAGATGCTGAAGTTGGCTTTGGGGTAAGGGGATTTAAAAATAAGCCAAATATGGTCCTTATCTCCTGGGGACTCACAATCTAGGGACAGATATGAAGACAACTAATTATTAGTCACAGTGATAGTGATGTGTATTATCAAGGAGGAAGTTCTACGGAAGTACAAGGGGCAGGAGAGAGAAGAAAATGAGCAGTGGGGAGAGGTGCTCAGAGGAAAGAAATGGCAGGCAATGAGAAAAATAGGACAGAGCGGGACAGCACTGGTTGCCTTTGAGAAGCTTGGAGGAGTATCACCTGGCAGTAGTGGAGTGTGGAGGAGGTGTGCTGGAGGGTGGAACTGGAGCCTGCCGTCATTTTGAGGCTCTGGGGACCCATCAGATTTGTGTTTTAGGACAAGGTGAAGAGGATGGATTAGAGTAGGGGCAGTACCATTAAGAGGCTGTTGTCATGGTTCATTGGATAAGTGACAGGGCTTGGCTGAGGGCAGTGGAAATGAAATGGAGGTTACTCTAGAATGATTTGTAGTCTAAGGCCAATCTGTGAATTTATAATAGGCATGAATTTAACCAACCACTGAAATGATTAGGTCATCTGGCCAGAACACAACTTTTAAAATTGAAGTGCATTAATAATCAAAGGATTAGTCAGTGAAAATGGCATTAAGGTGAAAGAAGCTGGATGATCTGAAAGGACCTTTACTCACTCTATAGCAGTTTTGCATAGCACTAATAATAAAGCATGGTCTCTGGTGAGCTGTTAGTCTCCTCCAGAGAGATACTTGGCCTACAGGAGGTCTGCTTCCTTGGCCAGCACTGGAGAGAAGCTGGCTGGCATGTTTGGGTTGTAAGAAAGGAAACTCACCCAGATGAGCAGGTGAAATGAGGGACAATTACAGGGAAAGGGAATTTCACAACCCCAAAGTTAGAGAGGCAGTCGAGTCTCAGGGAGCCTAGAATATCATCATCACCCTCCTCCCCCTCCCCCTCCCCCTCCCCTCCCCTCCCCCCCTCCTCCTCCCCCTCCCCCTCCCCCTCCTCCCCCTCCCCCTTCTCCCCCTCCCCCTTCTCCCCCTACCCCTCCTCCTCCTCCTCCTCCTCCTCCTCCTCCTTTCTATTTATTTATTTATTTGGTACTAAGGATTGAGCCCAGAGGTGCTTTACCACTGAGCTATACCCCCTAGCTCTTGTATTTATTTATTTTTTATTTTGAGGCAGGATCTCACTAAGTTGCTGAGGCTGGCCCTGAAATTGCAGGGAATTACTGGCAGTTCAGGCTACATGAGCCACTATGCCTGACATGGGGCTTAGAATATCATCAGTTGTTTTCTCCTCCCTCCCTCCTTTCTCCACATCCAAAGGATCTGCTTTCCTCTCCCTCCCAGGATAGCTCCTCTGAGTCCATGAACTTGCCAGGGCCCCAGTATAGCTCCTCCGAAACAGTAGCTTTGAGCCCTAGTCTTCCCAGTCTTACAGTCTGCTCCTCACAGCTGCCCCAGTTTCTGTGTCCCAAGTACTAATGTCCAGAAGAGTGGATCTGATCCGTTCAGGTTGGGGCAGATGCCATGTCCTAATCTGGATAGACTGAAAATGTAACAGATTCTTTGAGAAAAAAACAAAATAGTAGTAAATGGTGGGTACCTCCAGTGTACTTTAAACTCTTCTAGAATTCATGTTGACTCAGTGTATTGGCTAACTGTTGCTATATAACAAAGTGCTCCAACATGTAGCAGCTGAAAACAACAAGCATTTATCATCTCACAGTTTTGTGGGTCAATAATCCAGGAACAGCTTAGTTGAGTGTTTCTGCCTCAGGGTCTCTTGTGAGGTTACCATGGAGTTGTTCCCTGGGTCTGTGGCCATGTGAGACTGGGAGATGGTCACCATCCAAGCTCACCTATCTCATGGTCTGGTGGTCAGCAGGAAGCAGTTTTCTCACTGGTTATTGGCTAGAGACCTCAGGTCCTTACCTTGTGGGTCTCTCCACAGACTGAGTGTCCTCACTACATGGCAACCAGCTTCCCCAAAGCAGGTGAACCAGTGAGCACCCAGGATGGAAACTGAAGCCTTTTGTTATCTAATCTGAAAGAAAATACAACCACTTCTGTCCTGTTCTGTTGGTTGCATAGACCAACTTTGGTGCATTGTGGGAAAGGGGATGCACATTGGTGAGGAAACCAGGAGGTGAAGCTCAGTGGGGTCATCTGTACCCACATTCAGTCAACAAACATTTATTTAGTGCCTACTGCAAGTTCCAGGTGTCAAGCGCAAGTTGTACAGCACAGTTTGTGCCCTTGAGGAGCTCCTCCCTCGATGGTGTGGGGAAGCCTTAAACAAGCACAGTACCCTGTGTCCTCAGCCTTCACCGCTGTCCAGTCACCCATTGTTCACATTATGGCCATGTGTGTCCTCATGAAGTTTAGATATGTGGGTAGGACTATCTTTTTGGATCCTTTTTGCCTTGACTTATTTTGTTTGAATTTTTTTTTTTTAATATTTAGTTGTAGATGAACACATAGTATCTTTATTTATTTTTATATGGTGCTAGGGCTTGAACCAGGTGCCTCACACATGGAAGGCAAGCACTTTACCACTGAGCTACAGCCTCAGCCCTGTTTGAAAATTTTTTAATCACCACCACATAAGAAATATGTTTTTGCAACTTAGTGGTAGAGCATTGCCTAGCATGCAACTGCTGTACCACTGAGCTATACAGCTACACCCCTCGGCCCAAGAGATGAATTTTCTATCCCACAAATCAGCACATGCACAAATAGACGAATTCACAACTGAAACAAACTTCACAAGGGTTACAACCATCTCTATCTGTGGTGTATTCTGATATTTTCTAATCTAGGCTATTTCTTTTCTTTCTTTCTTTTTAAATAAAAGTTGGTTAGTCTCTTGAACTTCACACCCTGTAGCATTGTTATCTGCCCTGTGGCAAGCTGCAGCCCCAGGATCATCCATTTCCTGCGACAATCTAGGAAACCTTTCACCTTCTCCTTGGCCTTAGTTACCCTGCTGTTTAGGACATCCAGCCTGCACTCTTAGGCTCCTCTTCCTGAAGCTCTCTCCCATAATTCTTAGAGAACTCTTACTCATCCCTAAAAACCCAGCTTTAAAGTCTCTGCCCTTCCTTCTCTCCTCGAACTCCCAGAGCATTTCACTGACTCTTAGTGACAGTCCAGTCCCCGCTCCTAGCCAGCTGTGCAATGTCTTTCCATTGAATCATTCACTCATTTAAGAACGTTTACAAGGACGTTGAGCAAATGAGCATCACACAAATGATGATGCTGCAAATGAGCGGTGTGCAGAGTTAGGGGGTGTTGCAGGCAGGTTTCCTGTTGGAGCCACGTGCTGCAGAAAAAGGATCTCCCCCCCCCCCCCCCCTCGCGCCGCGGCAGTGCTCTCGCGCCGCGGCAGTGCTCTCGCGCATCCTTCCATCACAGGTACCCTTCTCTCCGGAACTTGCCGCCCGGGTTCATTGCCGCGGTTCTTTTGGCTGCTCTGGTTTCCTTTTGCTTTTCCTACTTTTTGCATCTGTGTGTGGTGATGGGGACAGCCTAGTGAGAAGTGGAGCTTTAGGCATGAGGGATAGAGAGGCCTCTGTCTGCACCCACCCAGCAGGGGCTTTCCTCTCTGAAGTGGTACGGAAGCAGGAGGGTTTTGAGGTTTTTAAATATTTGCTTCTAAGTATCTAAGTGAGAGATTTGTTTGCCCACATTTGCACTATCTTGTCAAACTAGCAACCCCACGAGATATTTCCTGGTTGGTTTTGTGTGTGTGTGTGTGTGGTTTTTATTTTTGAAAAGGAAAATAATTTACACCTTAGTGATATTGTGCTGAAATATGATGACTTTTCTTCTTCTTCTTCTTCTTTTTTAATTGCTGTTAACTTCAGGGTTGAAACTAAGTAATTCCCAGGCCTAGCCTCTGGGGAGTTGCCAATAGATTATGCTGTGAACTGCAAGCAGATACAAGGGGGGAGGAGATTGGACCTGAGCAAAAGCAATTAAAATATTACTTCCTCAATATCCTCATTTCTGCATTTGTCAACAGCTGTGCAACTGCCAAAGATGTGCTGACTTAATTGTGGCATGTGTAGATTTCCAGGAGGGAGGTGGAGGTGAAAACAGACCATAAAGGGATCATTACTGTAGAGTGTGATAAATGGGATAATGGAGGTGTGTCTGTATCAGATGTGAAGAGAAAGGAGTCATTCACTCATTTTAAGCAGTGTTTCAAGTGGGAGTCACCTCCATCAGCAGATCATGAAACCCTTTTACAAGGTGTCTTTAAAACATTTGTAAAACTGAGATAGCATGGAATGAAACTATCCAATTGTGTCCTCCAGAGTAAATTTGGACATTGTTTTTGAAGGCCTTTGTTTCAGTTACATATCTATTGCATTGCAACATGAAATATTTTTTTTTTGGGGGGGGGTGGAATCTCAGGCAAGGATGTTGGAAAACCACTGATGTGGGAGTGGAAGAAGGCTTCCCAAGGAGCAGTGTTGGACCTGGGACTTGGAGAATGGAAGATTTGCCCTGAGGAAGAAGGGTATATCAGGCATAGGGAAAGGGAAGCCTAAAATGGGACATGTTTGTTCAGGACACAGTATACTAGGAGAGGTGTGGCCAGAGATACATCTGGGGCAGCAGGAAGGGCCAGTTAATGAACCAGTTGAAAGTACTCTTCAGGGCTGAGGGTGTAGCTCAGTGGTAGAGGGTATACTTAGCATTCATGAGACATTGGGTTCAATCCCCAGCACCAAAACAATAAAATTAAGTTTAAAAACAGGAAAGTATATATGGTTGAGCCTTACTTTTCCCAGAAAGTCTCATTTTCTGGTTATGGGTTTTGGGCTTGGGAATCTGTGTTTTATTTTATTTTGTAGTGCTGGGGATGAAAACTCATCTATGCTAAGCATGAGTTTTACCACTGAGCTACACCCCAAGCCAAGAAATCTATATTTTTAATAAGCTTCCCCAGGCAGTGAGGTGCTGATGGAGGTATGACTCAACTAACTTTGGGATTTACAAAAATGTTTTTTGCAGTTGTTTAAAGAGAAGATTGATGGATGGCCAGGCAAGGGAGAGGACTTGAGAGTGGTGGTGGGTAAATGGTGGCAAAGAGAGACTGGGTTTGAGGGAGATTTTAGAGGTTGGTTATGTGGTTTGAGGGATAAGAAGGAATGAAGAGGAATCATAGACAATCCTAAAATATCCAGGGGGATAATCTAGGGGAAAGGTAGGTGCTACAAACAGTGGAGAGAAAGCAAATTCAGAAGAGATAATCCATTATGAGTTTCAGTGTATGGGACAGGAATAACTCATCAAGTTTTGACCAGGCCTATACTAGAACTATTACTCCAAAGCACCTATGTCCTTTGCTCTGTCGATCTCTGAACAACCTCCTGATTGTCTTAGATCTGACTCAAGTCAACTTAACTCCCAAGAGACTGAATAAATATGCCCAACTGGTTGATTGGTATGATTCATACTGAGAGAAACGTATAAACATTTTGAGGTGTGAGAGTATTTGTCTTTTTGCTCATGGCGTCAACTATACAATATTAGGGTACCTGGGGACTAGTAATTGGAAGATTTAGGAAAGAGAGAATTATATAGTCTGAGGGCTCTAAAAGTACCTAACAACAATAATTATTAAATATCTTTTAACTATTCTGTGCTCAAATAAGAATGTGACTTTTTAGTGATTAAAATACTTGTGGAAGCTGAGCACAGTGGTGCATGCCTGTAATCCCAGAAGCTCTGGAGGCCGAAGCAGGAGAATAGCAAATTCAAAGCCAGACTCAGCAACTTAGTGAGGCCCTTAAGCAACTGAGAACCAGTCACAAAATAAAAAATGGGATATGCATGTGGCTCAGTGGTTGAACCCCCCTGGGTTCAATCTCTGCTTTTAAAAAAAAGCTATATAGTGTCTCCACTCCACTCCCTCAGTTTTTTCTTCAGTGTGGAGAATTTCCTGGTGTTTTCTTAGCCAACTATTTTCCTTGTCTTCAACTTATCTTTATAAGTCATCTATTGGGGGTGGTTCTTTCTAAAGCTGTTTTAGCTCTCAATAGTTTCATTTTCAGAAAGGACATGACATTTGTTGAGCAAGACCCCTCACATATCAATCCTATCTTCAAGGCTGGCCGTCTCACCAGGTGGTCCCCCAAAGCCTGATTATGTGACCTCCATTCTGTTTTCCTCTACAATCCGCCACTCTCCTGGATGTGTCACCTGGAAGGACGTTGTGTTTAGGAGAGTCCTGGTGGAAGACCAGGGTCCCTGGGAGGAGTAATGCTACAGAGCCCCGCCTTCCAGCAGCAAGTGGTGCCCTCCTAACCAGAGGGCTGATGGTTGTCCTCCCCCTCACTTCTCTGTCGGGAAACAGGCGAGATGTGTAAGACAGGAAGGCCAGTGGGAGTGCTGAATGTCTTTTTTTTTTTTCTCTCCCAACAGTTCTGCTGTGTTGTATTAACTCCTTATCCTTGTACTGGAAACTTGTAGGAGTTCAGATTTTTTTTTTTTTTTTAAATGTCTGTCAGAGAAAATAACCAGCTTAAAATATGTTATGACTGGAATAGCCTTAGTCTATACAAAGATGACTTAAAGCATTCATAGTCATATATCAAACAAAATAATAACACAGGCAAGATATTGAAAACATTTGTAATCACTCCAATATAGTGATATTGGAAAACAGATATTTGAAAACAGTTCCACATTCCTTTTAATAATGGCAACAACCACAACAGCAATGGGAACTATTATTGAATATTTACTACATGCCAGGCACAGGTTGGATGTAGGGCAGTGGCATTTGGTAGGGCACTTGCCTAGCATGTGTGAGCCCCTATTTTTTTTTAATATCTTTATTTTGTTTATTTATTTTTATGTGCTGTTGAGGATTGAACCCAGTGCCTCACATGTGCAAGGCAAGCACTCTACCTCTGAGCCACAACCCCAGCCCCGAGCCCCTGGGTTTAATTCCCAGTACCATCAAAAATTTTTTTAAATAAAAAATACACTTTAAAAAAGTTATATAATAAATACAAAAGGATTTTGTAGACCTATTATTTGATCCTCCCTTGATATATGGGTCTCAAGATAGAGATATAATCATTATTTCTTCTCCTCCTTCCTTCTTCATATACTCTGTAGCATGACTTTTTCCACTTGGGGCTAAGAATTGAATGCAGGATCTCATATGTACTATGCATGTGTTTTATCACTAGCTATACTCCAGCCACACCTCCTTTTTTTAAATCAGGGGTTCAATGGGTCACTTAACCACTCTACACATACCTAGTCCCTTTTTATGTTTTTTTTTTTTTTTTTTACTTTTTTTTTTTAAGTTGTAGAGGGCACGATACCTTTATTTTCTTTATTTATGTAGTGCTGAGAATTGAACCCACTGCCTCAAGCATGTGAGACAAGCGCTCTACCACTGAGTCACAACCCCAGCCCCTTATGTTTTCTTTTGAGACAGGGTCTCTCTAAGCTGTTGAGGCTGGCCTTGAAATTGTGATCCTCCTGCCTCAGACTTCAAATCACTAGGATGACAGGCCATGGTGCCTAGGCCCTAGCCCTTTGTTAAATTTTATTTTGAGACAAGATCTCCCTAAATTGCCCAGGCTAGCCTCAAACTTGAAATCCTCAATCCTCCTGCCTCAGCCTCTCTAATAGCTGGGATTACAGATATGTGCCCTTGAGTCAGCCCCAGCTCTCATTTCTTGTATTCTTATAGATGTCATGAAGTGGGCTGTTTCTCCTTTAACCCAAAAATATTGATTGTGAGCTAATTATATACAAAGTATGCTGCTAGGCCCTTTGAGAATCTAAAGCTGGAGATGATGACTCATTGCCCTGGAGGAGCTCCCTAGCCAGGAAGGAAGTAAGGGAGATATATTAGACTCAATCATAGGAGGTGGCCATTTGTTATTCATATGGGGAGATTTCACAGGACTCAACCTGAAATGTATCTAAAATAAGGTAATACAATGTTAGCTGAATGTATGGGACTGTTATTATGTTTCAGGTACCATGCTAAACATTGTACATGCACTAGTTCCTGAATCCTTAAAATATCTCTGGGAGCTGGGCACTATAATTATCCCCATTTTGTAGATGAGGAAGTTGAGATTCCAAGGGGCAAAATGACTTGTTCAAAACCAGAAGCCTGTGAGAAAGAAAGGTGGAATTTGAACCTAAATTAGACTGATTACAGAGCAGTAAGCTTAAGCCCCAGAATCTAAGTGCCTCTAAAGATAAAAGTAAAGGTATGTCCCTGGTGCATATTGAATTTTTCATTTTTTATCCCACAAACACTGTGTAGAACACTTACTAACTCATTGGTATATTTTGGTATTTCTGTGGTGGACACATCTGATCATGCATATCACTATTTAATCTCTACTATGCATTTTTTTCTAACAAGAATGTTCTAACAACCAATGGAACATTTGGAAAAACGGCGGGAAGTAAACCACTTTAAATATGACCCTCAGATTTAGGGGATCAGTTCTAGGGTCTTGAGCATGCTAGGCAAGAGTTGTACATTGAGCTATATTCCCAGCCTCTTTTTTTTTTTTTTTTTTTCTTTTTTGTACCAGAGATTGAACCCAAAGGCGCTTAGCTACTGAGCCACATCTCCAGTCCTTTTAAAATTTTTAAATTTTGAGACAGGGTCTTGCTAAACTGCTTAGGCCTTACTATGTTGCTAAGGTTGGCTTTGAACTGGGATCATCCTGCCTTAGCCTCCTGAGCCACTGGCATTACAGGCATGCACCACTGTGCCCAGCTCCCAGTCCCACTTTCATTTTTCATTGTATGTGGACATTGAGCCTGTTTATTCAGAGGCCCAAACACATGCTAGAACATTTCAGTTGTAATTACATCGTGTATGTGTGTGTGTGTGTGTGTGTGTGTGTGTGTGTGTGTCCAGTTGACCTTTCTAGGTCACAGACATGGGTGGGAGTCATAGGAATGACCACTTAGTTGTATATAATTAAATCATAGACAATACAATTGAATAGGAATGACCACTTAGTTGTATATAATTAAATCATAGACAATACAATTGAAATAATCTGCATACAGGAAAGCTATTTTAAGAACTTTTCTCTTAAAAAATTTTCTAATCTTATTCAATACCAAATCCTGTGTATCTACAAGACTGTTGTAAATTTTACATAGAAAATCACCCCTCTTATTTAAAATATTAAATTTTGGGAGCCAGAGAAATGGCTTAGGTGCAGAGTGCTTGCCTAGTATGTGCAACACCCCAAGTTCCATCTGTAGAACAAATAAAATCAAATTAAAATTAAATGTTAAATTTTGTAATCTTATGGGGGAAATTAAGAAGTTGTTTTTGTTTTGCCATATTATAAATTGATTATAATTTTGGTGATACCTGAGAAAGCTGAGATTCTCCACTGCTGTTTCACTATTTTTCAAACCATTCCTCCAGATTTAAAATTAGATTTGACAACTGGCATTCTCAAAGTAGGTCTTGACTAATAACAAGGTTGTCTCCTCTGCCTGTGCCTCACCACTAGACTCTAAGGTTTACAGTGACGCAGCCAGACGGCTTGTTCCCAAGATACTTTTTACTGACAGAGGGCAAGTTTGGGAATTCATCAGACCAGGATCCTCACATCAGCCCTTATTAGACTGATGACCTTTGGCAGATTACTTGAAACCATTGGCAGCTTCATCTGAAAAATAACAGGATAACCAGACCTTATTCTATAGTTTTGAGTGAAGGCTCCTGGTAACATATGGAAGTATTTAGTATAATGCTTTGTGACACTTAGTAGGCTCCTGGTAAAAGTCAATGCTCTTATTATTTTCTAAAAAGACTGCAGTGTGCCAGGACCCATTTTATGAGTATACAGATTCAGCTTTGTTAGGTCATCCTTTTTTCCCCTTTTAAGAAATAATTATACATATTTATGGGGTACAATATGATTTCAGTACATGTAACATTGTGTAATAATCAAATCAGGAAGACAGTAGAATAAATCTAACAATTTTCTTATGTTTGCATATGAAATTATCTAAGTGAACCCCACCATCATGCCCACCCACAAGAATGGGGTTCTGATTAGAATAAGCTATATCCTATGCATGTATAATTTTATCAAAAGGGATTCTACTGTCATGTATTAACTAAGAAGAACCAATAAAATAAAATTAAAAAAAAAAAAACAGGGTCATTTTTAAAGTCAGATTTCTGGTTTCTGGGGGTTTTGGACAACCAAAGAGGATATTTTTCTGAAATCCATTAATATTTCATTGAAACTTTGGAACAACTTGCTTGGTGGGTCCTAATTGCAATGAATAATCCATGGACTCTTGAAATGTAATTCTTCCAAATGAGTATTATAATTAAATTCCAGCCAATCCAGAGGCACTTTTTAAAACATGCTTAAAATTTCCCCAAGCCACTGAGAAAACTGGTTGGTCCAATCATGGAGTGTAAAGGAATATGCTAATTTATGCAAAGACTACTGTTTTAGGAAGGCCTTGCCTGAATTTGAAGCAAACCATCTTCTGAGAAAAACACTTCAGTGATACTGTGGTACTAAGTCATTGAATTTTAAGGAGCTTTTAAATACAAAACATACATTGTGAATGATAAAGTGGCAGTTACTTGAACAAGATTATTTTTTTTTTTCAAAAGGATCTTCTGTGTTGAATATGACAACATTGTATGTCAGCCTTGACACATTTATTTTTGTGAAATTTAGTCTAGCAACAGTATCCTTATACAAGCAAGCAAAGAGGTGCACTACCATTGCTTTTTGTTTGTTTGTTTGTTTTGGTGCTGGGGATGGAACCCACCACATATTGCATGTAAACACATCTACCATGAGCTCTGCCCCTATCTGCACCATTAAGTTTTTTTAATACTAAGGGATTTAGAAACCAATTTTATTTAAACAATTTAAATCTAGGATAATTTTATCCTTTCTCTTTATTGACAGGACTCCTTCGGAACTCACAAACTAATTTAAAATAATTTTAGAACATTTTTGAGACTTACATATGTACTTTTAAAAATAATTGTTCTAATTATACATGAAAGCAGAATGCATTTTGATTCATTATACACAAATGGAGCACCACTTTTCATTTCTCTGGTTTTACACACTGTAGAGTCGCACCATTTGTGCAATTGTACATGTACCTAGGGTAATGATGTCCATCTCATTTCACCATCTTTCCTACTCCCATTTCCCCTCCTCTCCCCTCTATATGTATTATTTGAAGAGTTAGTTACATTCTTGGACATCCTTTACCTATCTTAGATTTTTTTTTTTTTTATATAAAGACAACAAAACTTGGGGCTGGGGATGTGGCTCAAGCTGTAGCGCAGCGCGCTCGCTTGGAATGTGTGCGGCCTGGATTCCATCCTTAGCACCACATACAAACAAAGATGTTGTGTCCGCCAAAAACTAAAAAATAAATAAATAAATATTAAAAATTAAACAAAAAACAACAACAAATGCCTACAAATGTGGGCATTTGTAGTTAATTTAGACTATAGGAACTCTATATATACTAACATAATTAACATTTACTTAAATGCTTTGGATACTAAATGGTTTAGAGAGAAGGTGCAACAATTTGAAATTTAAAACAGGTGGTAATTATACTTGGATCAAAGAGTTTTAAAAGGTTTTGTAGCTTCCTTTTTAAGAATGGGGGTTAAGACAAATTCCACAAATAGAAAAGTAAAAGCTATCTACATAAAGAGAAGACATAAGAGTTGGAGTGTGATTTACTCAGCTCCTCACCTTCATCTTAGTCGCTAGTTTTGTTTTCCTTTTTAATGTTGACATAAAAGTTTCACAGCATTTTGGAATGAAAAAAGGATGTTGCAAAGGAAAGTTTAGTACATTTAAAAGTTAGTATGTTATTTGCCAAATAACTAAGTTAAAAGCTGTGTTGTAGTTTTTAAAAGGTATATGCAAATAAGCATTTTTTTTTTGTCTTTACCCCCTCAACCGAATCAACTAAAACTATAGTGTGTGTGTGTGTGTGTGTGTGTGTGTGTCTGCGCGCGCGCGCGCGCGCAAGGCGCCTGCGGAGAATTAGTACGCATCTTGTACATCTTTAGGGGAAAAAAAAAAAAAAAAGACCAAATAACCTGTTTCTTAAATAAACCCCAATACCTTCCAAAGTTATAATCTCAAAGGAAACAGGAATTGGCAGTCTTGGAGCTTGATTTAAAAAAAATTTTTTTTTAATTAAAAAATTGTAATCTCCACATTTTTTGCCAGGCGAGAACCGAAGTTTGGAGGTAGACGAGCAGGCGAGCCGTTTGCCCGGGCGCAGAGCATGAAGGCCGGGCGGGCGCGGGGAGCGGGCGCCCGCCGCCCGGCGCGGGGGTGAGCGAGAGAGAGAGCGGAGCGCGTGTGGCCGGCGCCGCTCGGCCGGGAGCTCCCGCGCCCGCGCCCCGCGCCCCGCGCCTGCCGCCGCCGCCGCCGCCGCCCCTGGTGCGATGGCGCAGAAACCCCGTTGACAAGGCACTGCTTTTTCATGACGGTGAGTTTCCCTTTGAGTGTATTATAATTTTGTGATAAAAATTTCAAGGAGAAAAAAAAAAACACACAACCTCCTTCCTCTGCCTCTTTCCTTCGGGGAGGGAAAAAGCGAGAGAGGGGGGGCTGGAGATCTATCTCCAGACAGAAAAGAAAGAGGAGCAAATTAAACACCGAGTTGCCAAAACCAGGATATTAGGTTTCAGCCCAGAGAGCTATTGGCTAAGGCTGTGTTTTTTTTTTGGGGGGGGGGTGGGTTTGTGGGTGGGTGATGGTGGTGGTGGGTGGATGTTTAATGGACACGGAGAAAAGGGGAATCGAGTGTTTATGCCTTTCCCAGCGCCGGCGGGGCCCCGGGAAGACCAAGTTCAGTGTCGCGGGCGGGGGCGCAGGCGGGCAGGGGGCGGCGGGGCCGGGCCGGGGGCGCCTCGGCGGGGTGGGGGCCTCGGCGCTTTTTTCTTTTTTTTTTTCTCTCCTTTTCCGCGGATGCAAATTTCTGGATTGGGGAGAGGGAGAGGCCGGGAAGGGGGTGGCGTGGCGGTTGGTGGTGGGGAGGGGAGGGGAAGGAAGCCTTTTAATGACTCATTGATTGAGCCGGTTTAAAATTAGTTGTGTGCGCGAGTGTGAGTGTGTTTTCCGCCCCCCGGAGCCGCCGGGAGCTGGGAAGGAGGGAGCGGGGCTCGGAGAGGGGAGGACAGCGCGGCGGGGCCGCAAGCAGGGGGCAGGGAGGGCCTGGAGTGACGGCAGGCGAGCAAGAAAAATAAGCTTTTCCAATCTCCTCCCCTCGGTTTTTCCCCCCCTCGTTTCTTTTCTCTCTCGGAAGCTCTTGGGTGTGAATCGCATTTTCTTTCTTCTCAGCAAAATGGACCCCGCGTCGGGGGAGGGGAGAGAAGAGGGTGGGGAGGGAGGCGGCGGCGGCGGCTGGAACCGGGTTTATTTTTCATTCTGGCTTCCTCCTTCCCGCCGCATCTGAGGGCGGCCGCGGCACGGAGAGCAGGAGGGCCTCAGTCGGGCCGCGGCGTGGAGAGCTCAGGCCGGCCAACCACCCGGCCCCAGCCCGCGGCGCGCACCTGCCGGCGGGACTGCCCCTTCCCGGTCGCCTTGCTGCTTGGCCCCGAAGCACCGCCGAGACCCTGAGCCGGGCCGGGCCGGGCCGAGCCCCCGCGCCGCGCGGAGGACCCGCGGCCGACCCGCGGCCCAGGCAGGCGCCTCCTGCGCGGCCCACGCTGTCCGGCCGGCTGAAAGAGACCAGAGGCAGTGGCGGCGATTTTTTGGCCGAGAGTGCGCGAACCCGATGCCGCTCGCGCCTCGGAGTGGCCCAGAATGCGGGATCTTGGGGGTGGGGGGTGGGGGGTTGGAAGGCGCTAAGATGGCGCTGAGCCTGGCCTGTCGCCAGGGCTGGTGGCGCAGTTGCTCGGCGGGCGCCATCTTCCCTCGCGGCGCGGGCGGCGCCCTCCGTGGTCGCCTCACCTGCCCGGGCGCCGCGACGTCCGGGGCCAGGCGGAGCGGAGCTGCGCGCGGGGCGCTGAGTTCTGTAGATGGGACCGGGGCCACGCAGCCCTCGCCGTCCCCACACCCCTAGACCCAAAATACCAGGCCGCCTGCTGGCTGTGGGAAGGGGCTGGGGCGGCGACTTGCTCGATCCCACAGGTTCCTGAGGGGAAAAGTGACCCGAGGGCGACTTCGCGGCTGATGGGTTTCCTCCCTAATCTCCGCATCCCCCTGGTCAAATTGGAGGTGAAGAGTTCCTGCCTTCTCTCCTAAGGCCAGACACGGCGGCTTTGTTTTCTCTGGCCGGGCTGGAGGGCCGGGTATTAAAGCTTTTCCTTCATCCTTTTCCAGTTATTGAGAGTAGGCAAAGCCGGTTACAAAATTAAAAACAAACAGCAACAAAAGGACAGTTGGAGACAGTGCCTATCTGCTTTCCAGTAACACGCTGCTCATAGGTACCCTGTGTTTTCTTTTTTGGGTGATTGTAAAAATCCTGGAGATATATTTATTTGGTCAAAATATGGGAAGGTGATGGGTTTTATGATTTTAAACATGGTTTGCTTTGGTATTACTTCAAGTGATAGTGAATTAAAAGTTTCTTAGAACTCCCATCTGAAAACGTTAACTTGCTTTAAACCACTTTTTTCCTTTCCCTTTAAAAGAAGACTGTACCTGAAAGCATCCAAAAATAAGTATCCTTGGGGTAGTAGCTCTATAGTAAAAGGGGTGTATTTGAAGGTCTTAAATTGTTACTGAAAGCCTATAAAGCTCTTATCTCTGTAGAAGTCCGAAGAGTGAATAGTTAAATTCTCATGGAGAAAAGTAATAGTGGCACCAGTAGATGTGTCCATGAACAAGTAGTGAATGTTAGATACCCTTTAACAAAACCCACCATATATTAAACAATCTACTCTATGCCAGGAACTGTGTTTGGTGCTTTATATAATTCTGTTTATTACATCATCCCTGAAATATTGATCTTATTATCTGCTTATTAGGAAAGAAATTAATGTTCATAGAAATGGCCTGATTGTTCAAGTTCTTGCCATTTTAAGTG
Source organism: Callospermophilus lateralis (assembly GCF_048772815.1). NCBI lineage: Eukaryota > Metazoa > Chordata > Mammalia > Rodentia > Sciuridae > Callospermophilus > Callospermophilus lateralis. The sequence goes on along the minus strand of NC_135310.1, from coordinate 112,064,605 downwards.
CTAAAATCCACATTGAATTCCAAAAGCTTTTGATTTACACCCATGATTTCCTAGTCTGACAGAATCAACTGGGGAGATGTTTTTAAAATATAGATTTGTATCATTATTTGCTAGGATCAGTTGTGTCCTTTTAATAATGTGTTAGGCAATCTCAGTTTTAACCTCTGACTCCCAACTTCATTACAACCCTAACCCCCTCCAGGACTGAAATTCTGCTCAGGACCCTCTAATTTGAATAGGAGCCTATTATCCAAAGCTTTTCAAGTGATTTCACTTGAAATGTATTTGTAATATACTGTATTGACTGTGTTCCTTTTTGAATTGGAACATGGGAATTAAGGTCTATATCATTTTGAGTTTTGCACAGTATACTTCACATTATTCTCATTTTTATTTTTCTCCTGGCTGTTTGTCAAGTCTTGAAATTATTATCTTGTAGAATAAGGCTTAGGTATTCTGCGATTTTAAAGTCAGTACATTTTAAAAAGTAGATTTTCTCATTCTTTTGAGAAGTTATATAACATATGGGTGTCTTGAGTCTAGCCAAACTATCTAGTCAAGACAACTGTGTAACTAAAATAGACTTGCATCCAAGATTTATACAGGAATTAGGAATAGAGTAGAAAAGACACTGAAATAAAGACCTAGAGATAAATCCTTATAGGAAAGGATTGTTTCCTGAATTTTGAATTGTAGACATATCTTTTGGGTTTTGGAAAGTAGGATGGGCAAATCATTCTAAACATGAAACCGAATAACAGTATGAATAAAAACAGTTCAGGAAGAAACACCTAGAACAGGTGATGACCTGACTAAAATGAGAACCTGGTCAAGTAATGGGGTCTAACTCCAGAGCAAAGATCATGTGTTTCCTTCTTTTGTGCTAGCTCTTCTTTTTTGTTCTCAAATTACAGTTACGTTTTATAATCATTAAGGAGAATGGATTTTCATTAGGGTAGTAGAATGTTTTGTTTTGGTTTGGGGTACTAGGGATTGAACCCAGTACCTCACATACATGCTAAGCAGCACAATACTGCTGAGTTACACTCCCAGCTCTTGTTTTTTCTTTTTTTCCCCTTCTCATTTGTTTAGACAGGGTGTTGCTATGTTACCTAGACTGATCTTGAACTCTTAAAATTAAAGTGATCCCCTACATTTTGGGGGTGTGGTGGCAGATCAGAAGTTCCAGGTCAGCTTGGGCAATTTAGGGAGGTCCTGGCTCAAAATAAAAAGATTTAAAATGGTGGAGGGAAATGGGAGTGTAATAGTGGTATAGTGCTTACCTAGCATGTGCAAGGTCTTGTATTTAATTCCCAATATGATAGAAATGGAAAAACCAACCTAAATTTTTCATGTAGATGTCAGAATTACACCATCTTAGTAGGTAGTATGTCCACATTGCTCTTTCCTGTTTGAAAATTTTTGTAAGGCACAACTGTTGAATGCCTATGTGCAGTCTACATCAGTCTGATCACTGAGTGGGTGGAGTGCCAGGTTTTTTTTAATTTTCTGGCATTTCCTCCCTTGTTTTTCATGGAAAATGCCAAAGTAATTGCAACCTTTGACTAAAATCCAATAAAGCTTGAAATAAGGCAGTGTAGAGGGGAAAAGCTGTATTTAAAAGTAGGCTTTAGAGGAATTCAAGACAGGATATCTGCACTTGGGATTTACAGCATAATTGGGAAGAGAGAAAACACAACCGAGGTAATTACAGATTAAGAAAAACTTAAGAAGTGCCTGGTGGATCTAAAAGAGTGTATTAGAACAGACCATTTTGGCTAGTAAGGGTCAAGAACAGTTTCTTAGAAGAGGTGACATTGGAGCTGAGACTTGAAACACAAGCTTGTGCTAACCATGTGAAAAACTGGGGCTGTCTTTCAGGCTCAGGCCTGTGAAAAGTGTAAAGACCTGAAGGCAGGGCATTAGACTGAAGGGAAGGCTCCTGGGAACAAGGGGAGAATGGAATGAGATGACTTTGGAAAGCTTCTGCAGGGTCTCTTGTATTAGGCCATAGAGGGATTTTTAGATTTTACTGGGATGACAATGAGATGCTATTGAAGGATTTTAATTAGGGTAGTGGTATGTTTTGTTTTGGTTTTGGGTACTAGGGATTGAACCCAGTACCTCACACACATGCTAAGCATCACAATACTGCTGAGTTACACTCCCAGCCCTTGTTTGTTTTCTTTCTTTTCTTCTCCTTCTCATTTGTTTAGACAGGGTGGTATTATGTCACCCAGGCTGATCTTAAACTCTTAAGAAGTTAAAGTGATCCCTGGCTTCAGCTTCCCTGGTGCTATGGGCAGGCACCACCTGTGGGCAAGCATCACCCACCCTGCTCCTGTTTTTGTTTTTCAAGTTTTAAGCTCCTGTTTTGCTCCTGTCTGCTGTGTGGAGGAAGAGAAGAAGCAGAGAGGGAAGTTAGGTTATTGCAACATTCAACCCCAAACCAATGGTATCTTAGGCAAGTAGAGTGGCAATGAAGATAGAGAAGAGTAGATGGCAGGTTTCAAATATACTTTAGAGATGGAATCAAAAGGCTTTACATAATGAGTTGGCTCTGGAAAAGAGGAAGAGGAATCAAGGATGCCTTTAGGCTTTTGTCTAAATCTAAGGTGACTGATGGTTCCATTTGCTGGTTGGAGAAAACTGGAAGAGGAATAGGTGGTTGGAGGTAGGTAAAAAGTTCTTGTGGAATCTGTTGTTTCAAATATTCTTGTGAATATCCAAAGGGAGAGTCAGGTGGACAGCGAATACTTGAGTTGAGCTGAGAGGAGAGGTCTAGACTGGACATAATGTTGGGAGTCTCTAGTGCGCAGATGGTATGATATGGAACTAGCTGAGATCACTTGTGAACATAGAGGCCTTAAGATCAAGCCCTAAACACTTTTAATGACTATAGGTTAAGTCAAGGAGATTGAAAAGGCTCAACCATTAAAGTGGGAGAATAAGTATTTTATCCTTCAAGAAAGAGGGAATAGTTACCTTCATAAAATGCTGCTGAAAAGTAAGGATAGGGAAATGTCCATTTGGCTTTGGCAATGTTGGGTGACTGTTTTAATAAATAGTGGTATATGAGGATGGAAGCCAGATTGGGATGTGTTAAAGAGAGAATGGGAAGTGAGGTGAATGCTGTGAGGAGAGAAATAGCACAGCAGTGATGAGGGATGGGTACAAAGAGATGGCTTTTTGTTGTTGTTTCCTTGTTTCTTTTTGTGGTGTTGGAGGATTGAACCCTGGCCTTGTGCATGCTAGGCATAGATAAGTGCTCTACCATTGAGCTATTCTTTCAACCCAAGGAAGAATACTTAAAAAAAAAAAATGGTGGGAGATAAAGGAACATTTTCAAATAGGCTAAGAATACCTAATAGGGAGATTAATGCAGAAGAGAGAGGAAAGTACCAAAATGCACAGAATTATTTCTTTTTAAATATTTATTTTTTAGTTATAGGTGGATACAATATCGTTATTTTTAAAAATTTTTATGTGGTGCTGAGGATCAAACCCAGTGCCTCACACATACTAGGCTCTACCTCTGAGCTACAACCCCAGCCCCAAATGCACAGAATTCTTAAGAAAGTGGAAAGAATTCAGAACGTAAGAAGAGGTTTTGCCTATGGTGGGTACAAGATGACTTACTGCATAGTAGGGGAGAAGGCAGAGAAATATGGGCAAAGTGCAAGGAGATCTATAAATGGAGGCAGAATATAGGACTTTACATTCTGATGGCTTCTGTTTTCTCAGTGAAGCTGGAGGCAAGGCCAGCAACTTAAAGTAAAGGAAGAAGGGGTAGTGACTGGTTTCAGGAGAAATGGACACCTCACCTTGGGCAGCAGGACAAGGAACTCAGTGGGAAGCAAGAAGGTAGGATTGTTGGGTGGTGTTGAATGTCTGGCTGTGTCTTGGAGTCATGAATTTGAAGTGGAACTAATCAGCCAAGCTATGTGTATAATTTTCCGTGAGCAATGTTCAGCTGTTGAAAAGGGCAGCAAAGAGCAGGCAGTTGATGGGTTTAACTAAGATTGGAGATTTTCCCTGCAGATGTGACAGAGGTAGGGAGGTGCTAGGGAATTGAGAGAGTTGCAGGAGGGTGACTTCAATGATGAGTCCTGGAATGTTAGGTGGGCAGCAAAACAGGAAGATATTGGGGATGGGGGCATTTGACCATGAAAATCACTGTGGTTAAAAATGAATTACTGGAGGGCTGGGGATGTGGCTCAAGTGGTATCGCACTTGCCTAGCATGCGCGAGGCACTGGGTTCGATTCTCAGCACACTTAAAAAAAATAAATTAAAAAAAAGAGTTACTGGATTTAACTCATTATTTTAGAGGTTTAATTTGGGATAATGAAAAAATTCTGGAGCTGGATAGTAGGTTACACAGCACAGTCAATGTACTTAATGCCTCTGAACTGTATGTTAAAGATGGTTAAAACAGTATTTTTTTTTTAGTTGTCAATGGACCTTTATTTTTTTTATATGCAGTGCTGAGAATCAATGTCTCAATGATTTTTGTTGTTGTTGTTGTTGTTACCATGTACTTCACACATGGTAGGCAAGAGCTATACTACTGAACCAAACCCCAGCCCCCACAGTAGTAGATTTTATGATATATTTTGTCACAATAAAAAGGAATTTACATTTTGTTTATTTTTGATGCTGGGGATTGAATCGAGGAGTGTTATACACTGAGCTATGTCCTCAACCTTTTTGGAAAAAAAAATTTTTTTTGGTACTGTAGATTGATCCCAGCAGTGCTTAATCACTGAGCCACATCCCCAGCCTTTTTTTATTTTTTTATTTTGAGACAGAGTCTTGCTAAGTTGCTTAGGGCCTCACTGAGTTGCTGTGGCTAGCTTTGAACTTGTGTTCCTACTGCTCAGTCTCCCACACTGCTGGGATTACAGGTGTGTGCCCACTATGCCTGGCCCTTTTTTTAAATTTTTTTTTTCGAATTTTGATAACAGGGTTTCATAAAGTTCTGAGACTTGCCTTGAACTTACTTCCTTTCTTTTTTTTTTTTTTCCTATACTAGGGATTGAACCCAGGAGTTTTCTACCTCTGAGCTACATCCCTAGTTAGGGTATTTTTGTTTTTTCAGGTTTTATTTTGAGACAGGGTCTCACTGAATTGCCAGGGCTGGGATTACGGGCATGTGCCACCATACCTGGTTATGAATTACCTTTTAAGAATTTAGCACTTGCACTTTTATGGCAGATACAGATATTATTGCATAATACTTCATACTCATTATATAATACTGTATTTTCCACAGAAGACAGTTCATTTAGGAATCAAATCTCATAAACTACTGAGATGAAAGAGAAAGTGTCTCCTCTTATTATTTTACCAAACTTGAATGTGCTCTACAGTCATCTATAAACAGATTCTGGAATAGGGTGTGAACATCTTATATTATTTGTTTTCCTGTTTACTGATTTGTCTAAGCCTTTAGCATAGCATTTAAAACAAGCTGGGCACTCAGTAAACATTTGTGGACTGAATACCCTAGGGAACCTAGGTAGAGAAAAATGATGAGAACCAAAAGAAAAACAGTTTGTCTAGATAGGTGGAGATCAGCAATGCCTTCAATTAAAGGGATCTGTGAGGAAAAAAACTAGGAAGACCATTGGATGTGGCAGCTATTGTTAGTGTTTGACATTCTGACCTCTGCATATGATGGGGGAAAAAATCAGATTATAGGGCACAGAGGAAGTATGTTGAGAATTTTTTAAAAATTTGAGACAGGGTCCCATTAAATTGCTGAGACTGACCTTGAATTTGTAATCTTTCCAGAAGCCTCAGTCTCCTGAGTCTCTGGAATCACAGATATGTACCACCACACCCAGTTGAGAAAATAATTTTTTAAAGATCTGAATAATGCCAGGTGAAAGTGTCTAGTATTTGCCTTAGCTAACTTTCTCTTTCTTTCCTCTTTGAATCTGCAATTCACTTTTTCATGAAGTTCCTGTTCCCAGAATTGGCTACAAACTAATTGTAAAGTGAAATTAGGAGAATGGAGTAGCTGATAGAATTCAAAATAAATGTCTACAATGCTCACTGAAAAGATCCATTGTCATTTTAAAAGCAATTGTTTAAGGAGAGAGGAGCAAATCTGTGGAAAGTATCATATAGGTGTGGGTGGAATCGGGTAAAAGAAATGGTGCTTGGCTCAGTGAGGCAGCATGATTTAAGCACATTCCAAATCCATCTGCATGGCATGCTTCTCTCGATGGATAATGTTCTGTAGTAGAAGTGGGAAAGATGGAGAGTGAGGAAGCTGGCAAAAAGGTGATGGGGTTGGGGATGAGCATGAGAAGGGAGAGCTGACAGAAGAGGAGTGCCATTGTGAACTTGACCAGAGCCTCAAGGTGGAAGCACTGCAGCGGCACCTGGCTGGTTGGGGTGGAGCCCAGGGTGCGCTGTGCTGAGGTGGCTTGCCCCTGTAGTGTGTTTCAAGAGAGTTGCTGCTGTAGACAGAGGCTGCATAGGAAGGTGGAAGAAACCTGGAGCAACTAACTGGCTTTGGTCTGTTTTTCCCTCCCTGCCTCTTGTATTTTCATTCCCAGTACTGAGACTTCACTGTACCGCATCTACTTAATTATACCCAGATTCTCCTAAATCCTAACCAACTTTATAAAGTTGTGGCTTGTTTAATTATAAATTTCTGTTTAATAAAGCTGTGAAATTGAACATTTTCTGTTTTTGTGGGTTCTTTGACTCTCTCATTTGCAAACACATTAAATGCTTATATTATCTGAAATTAAAGTCCTGAACCTGAGTATACAAGGAAATAAGGAAATACATGTTCCCTTTCTAGAAATGGCTTTTATTGCAGTTCAACCAAAATTCAGATTGCTCTCTTGTATCATCAGGAATTAAACTTTGTGTCCTGACCTGCAATTGAAGCATTATCACAAGGAAGAAAGTGGAAGGAAAGAGAAATACTATCATTAAACTTTTACACTGTTTCAGAACCTGGTGGATATTTAATAAATAATTCTCACTGTTACCCTATAGAGTAAGTTTTAGCTTTAGTTTTATACATTAAGTAATAAGCTTAGAAAAAATAGGTTAATTTGTCTGAGGTCACATTACTAAAGGGCATACTTGGCATAAACCCAAAAAGCTTTTTTTTTTTTTGTTCGGGGGTGGCGGGGATACCAAGGATTGAATCCAGGGGCACTCAACCACTTAGCAACATCCCCAGCCATTTTAAAATAGTTTATTTAGAGACAGGGTCTCACCAAGTTGTTTAGGACCTCACTATGAGAATTTTATGATTTTAGAAATTGTGAAATTTCTCCAGGTGTGATTGCACAGACATGTACCACTACATATTTTCTATGGATTCTTTTTTAATATTTATTGTTTAGTTGTAACTGGACACAATAGGTTCATTTTTTATTTATTTTTATGTAATGCTGAGGATAGAACCCAGGGCCCCCGCACATGCTAGTCGAGCGCTCTACCAATGAGCCACAATCTTAAGCCCTCTATGGATTCTTGAATATACTGATGCTGACCACAGCTCTTGAGCATTATATGCTCCCTGAACTGTTGGAGGTAGTTCGTGAATGGTCCATGCACCACCACAAGAACTAACTTTAAGTTTACCTCCTTGCCAGATGAGGTCCAACTTTCTTTATTAGTTATTGCTAATAACTCTAATTTGGGAAGATGAGGAATTTCAAAATCTGGTGGGAAGCATAATATGGGAGAGAATTTAAATTTTTTTTATATAAATACAAACATTTTGGACATAGCCAAGGAGTATTGAGACTGCTATTTTATGTATTAAAGTGGACTATCCTGTGCCAGGCACAGTGGTGCATGCTTGTAATTCTATCTGCCCAGGAGAAGGATTGCAAGTTCAACGCTATCCTGGGTAATTAAGTTGAGACCCTGTCTCAATGATTTTTTGTTTGTTTTCCTTCACGGTGCTAGGGATCAAACACAGAGCCTCATACTTGGTAGAAAATCACATACCAATGAGGCCACATCCCCAGTCCAAGAGACCCTGTCTCAAAATAAAAAATAAAAATGTAGTTTAGTGGTAGAGTTGCCCCTGGATTTAATCCCCAATACAGGGGGTGGGGGGAATTTACTGCACTTTGTCATAGCTGGCTGGTATTCTACCAACTGAACATATTTGTGCATTAAAGTTGATTTCTTATGAGTTAGCTTGCTGTCCATACTGAATTTTAACCATTTTGAGCATGGTAAAAGATCTACAGTATCATACAATGATGATTTTAGATTACTTAATAAAAATGAATACTTATAAGAAAATATATGAATGTTCAAGTGAGAAAATAAAATGAACTACCTTTAAAAGCTGCCTGCAATACATTTCATATATGATCCCTTTTATTATAACTTAAAAAGATCAATTGGTCTATTTTCTTGGTAAAGTAAAAGTTGTTTTTGATTTTGTGTGTTTTGATTTAAAAGTACTTCTTGGATTTAAAATAAATGCTGCTATTCTAGATTTTTTAAAACTTTGATGTTTCCTAAGGAAACATATACTTAGAATATATATATATACTTAGTATATTGGAACTAAATATACTTAGAAATAGATTGATTTATTCTTATTTCCTATTTGTATTCTGATTCTCCAGATCTATGAGAATTTTATGATTTTAGAAATTGTGAAAGTCCAACCCCTTTTCTCAAGGTGTGATTGCACTTAAGATTTATAAATGGGACATGTTTAGAGCTGCTTATAGTAATCGGCTTAAAGGTAGCTTTTTTTTTTTTTTTTTAACTATTTTACTTTAGAAGCCTATGTCTGAAACAAAGTCTGACTTTTGTTTTTAGTTGTTGATGAACCTTTATTCATTTATTTATATTCGGTGCTGAGAATCGAACCCAGTGACTCACACATGCTAGGCAAGCATTCTACCCCTGAGCCACACCCCAGCACCCCCACACCTTTTTTTTTTTTTTTAAGTATTTTATTAGTTGTTGATGAACTTATTTTATTTGTTTGTATGTGGTGCTGAGAATCGAACCCAGTGCTAGGCAAGAGCTCTATCAGTGAGCCACAACCCCAGCCCCACCTTTTTTTTTTTTTTTTTTTTTTTTGACACAGGATTTTACAGAGTTGCCAAGGCTGGCTTAAACTTGTCATCCTCCTGCCTCCGTCTCCCAAGTGACTGGGATTACAGGCATGTGCCACCATACATGGATAACCATATTATTTGTAAAAGGCAGGGAGGGCCATAAGTAAATGTAAAATAGCATATTATATAAAATATGTAGAATGTATCACAGAAAATTTGATTATCTTTGTTATGTGATAAATTTTGAGTATAGTCAACCCTTCATATCTGTGGGTTCTGTGTCTGTGGATTCAGCCACAGCCCCAGCCCTTATTTTGAAGTTAATTTAGATGCATAATCAATTAAGAAAATGCATAAATCTTGGGGCTGGGGTTGTGGCTGTGTGGCAGAGCACTCGCCTAGCATGTGTGAGGCACTGGGTTCCATCCTCAGTACCACATATAAATAAATAAATAAATAATAAAGGTAATCAACAACTAAAAAAAATTTAAAAAAAAGAAAATGCATAAATCTTAAAGAGATATGCTTATTTATCTTTCCCTCACATAATTACTAAGAAAATAATGTATGAACTATAGACCAATGACTGAGAAGATTTGCATTTAATGTTACAATATTGACCAGTGTATTTTCTTTTTCTTTTTTTTTTAGTTGTAGGTGGACACAATCCCTTTATTTTATTTTTATGTAGTGCTGAGGATCAAACCCAGTGCTTCATGCATGCTAGGTGAGTGCTCTTCCACTGAGCCACAGCTCCAGCCCCTAGCCAGTATATTTTTTAAAAATATGCACTTTAGCCAGGAACAGTGGTGTGCAACTACACCCCCATCTACTTGGGAGGCTGATGCAGGAGGATCACTTGAACCCAGGAATTCAAAGCCTGTCTGGGCAACATAGTGAGACCTTGTCTCAAAACAACAACAACAACAACCACTTTGGTTATGCAGAACAAAATAAATATTAAAGAGATAAGCCAATGCCTTAATGTAAACAAAATAATCTTGTTTTATAAGTATGTGTGTAATATGAATTTAGAACAATTGTTTATTGGCACATAATTTCTCCAGTACAGTATATTTTCTCTGTTATAGTTAGAAGCGTCCCCACTAAACTTTATCTTATTTTGTTTTATTTTTTATTTACTTTTGTAATATTGGGGATTAAACTTACTGATGCCCTCTATCCCTGAGCTACATCCCAGCCCTTTTTATTATTTTGAGACAGTCTCACTAAGTTCCCAGGATGGCCTCAAATTTGTGATCTTCCTGCCTCAAAATCCCAAGTTGTTGGGATTACAAGTGTGCACCACCATGCCCAACTGAAGTTTATGCTATTTTAGATTAAAAAGTGACATAAAATCTATTTGATATTAACCTTATTTTTGTCATGCTACATAAATCTCCAATTCATAATTGTTATTTAATATATAGTCTGTGTTTCAAATGTTCTAATTTTTCTGAATGTTATACTGCTTCCCAGAATACTTCTTTGCTGGTTTTTGATTTTGCTCTTGGTGCTGGGGATCAAACTCAGAGCTGCATGCATGCAAGGCATACACTCTACCACTGAATTATACCTGAGCTCAGAATGCTGCTTTTCTAAGTGGAGTGTCTCATTTTGAAACAGTATTACTGTAGCTGTCAGTTCTGAAAGAAAAAGGCGCTGAACTGATATTTCATCATCAAATATATATTTATCTATTTTGTGGTGCTGGAGCTGGAACCCAGGGTATCACATATACTAAGCAAGTACTGTACCATTGAACCATACTACCATTTTCATCAAATATTTATTCAATATTAATTTTTTTTAATATTTAAGGTGGACACAGTATCTTTATTTTATTTTTATGTGGCGCTGAGAATCGAACCCAGTGCCTCATGCATACTAGGTGATCGCGCTACCACTTGAGCCACATCCCCAGCCCCTTCAATATTAATTTTATGCACAGCACTTAGTACAGGGGTACATAATCTAGGTAGGCGGATAACATGTACCCAGAAAACTCAATATATAATGAGTACTAAATGAATGATACAGGTGAAAACAAAAGAGAAAGACTTGACTGAAGTGGTGTTAGGGCATCCATCCATCCATCCCCTCAGCAAATATTATTAAGTAACTCATGTGTGCCACATGTCTCTACAGATAAGCCTCCCAGGATACACTACCCTGCTCTCATGGGGAAAACAGAGTAAACCTAAGTAAACCTTGTAATATGCTATAGGTTTGAAAATAAAGCAAAAAAACCAACAACAACAAAAAAAAAAAACAGGGAACTCTAGTAGTTAAGAAGATAGTCACAGTAGATCTTTCAGCAGAGTGTTAAAGGAAGTCATGGGCAAGCCTGAGAATATCTGGAAGAATGACATTCCAGGCAGAGAGCAACCAGTAAAAGGTTGGAAACTTGCCAGGCGTGGTGGCGCATGCCTGTTAATCCCAGTGGTTAGGGAGTCTGAGGCAGGAGGTTTGGGAGTTCAAAGTCAGCCCCAGCAAAAGTGAGGCACTAAGCAACTCAATGAGACCCTGTCTTTAAAAAAAAATACAAAATAGTGCTGGGGATGTGGCTCAGTGGTTGAGTGCCCCTGAGTTCAATCCCCGGTAATCCTGCCCCCATAAAAAGAACTGGAAACTTGATCAAGTCTAGTAAGTTCTGGGTGTGACAACTCAGAATGGCTGGAAAAGGGCAGACAGCATTTATGTAGGCTGATACAGGTACTCACAGTTGAGCATAGAAAAGGAATTTGCCTTTTTACAATGAGGGACATGTTGATTCATTAAAAGGTTTTGATTATGTTTTAAAAGGTCACGCTGTAGATTGGGTTGAGGATAGATTGTAGGAAAAAAGAACAAAAGCAGGGACCCCAAGTAAGAAATGACAATGACTTGAACTAGAGAGGTCAGATACTGGTTGGATATGTGGTTGGATATTGGTTCTATTTTGAAAGGCCAGCCAGTGGCATTTCCTGATGAGCTGCTGCAGGATATAAGGGAATGAGCCATTGAGATAGATTACATATAGGGAATGGAATAGGAACTGAGTCCAAAGGAGAAAGAGGGTGTATTGACCAGAAGAAGATGGCAGAAGCAGAAGAATTTAGATGAGAAAGACCACAGTTAGGTGATGATTATATGAGAGGGGATGACAATGAGAAAGTTTCTTAGCATTCAGTGAAGTTCATTAAAAAAAAAAAAGGGGGGGGGGGAGCAGGGAAAGTAAGCCAGGCATAGTGGAAGCACACCTGGGTTTAATTCTCAGTGGAAGAGAGGGGTGGGGTTGGGGGGAGGCCAGGAAGGGAGGGATATTGGAATTAGTTTGTGAAATGCCTTGAACATAAACAGATTTGAAATTTTCCTCATGTATTAAAAAAAATCATGAAGATTTCCAATTGAGGCAATGATTTGACTTAAAAAAACACATTTGTAGTTAATAGTAGCTTTGAAGTTGGTTATAGTAGTTTGAGACTACTCTGCTAAGGAGGCTGAGGTTAGAGGATTATTTGAGCCCAGGAGTTTGAGGTCAGCCTGGGCAATGTGGCAAAACTCCATGTCTTAAAAAACAAGAAAGATTTTTAGATAGAGTAGTGAGGTTTTTCACTATATAAGAAAGTGTTTTAGGATTCATAGTTGCTATCTTTGGGCATGGGAAATGTTTATAGAAATCAAACTTCCAAAAATTATGTTCCTACCTCAGAAATGGGAATTAGCCTGGGCTCAGAGCCTTAAGTTCATACCTGTATCTTGCTACTTATAAACTCTGCAGTGTTGAACAAGAGTCTTACATTCTCCACAAAATAGGAGTAATGATATATGCTTAGCAAAGTTGCATTAGAAGGATTTGGACTGTGTAAAGGGCTTGGTAGCAGGTGAATACTTAGTAATGTTAACTGCTGTTAACAGTGTTTATCACCTCATGTATGTTAATATATCAATTAATAGCAAAAGGGCCTTAATATTACTCTAAGTATCCATATTAGTGTGTATTTATTTTCATGCACATTAATAAAGCTTTCTGCAGCTTAGAAAACCGTTTCAGATGCATCTCTTGTCTTTCTATGATGATAACCAGATATTTGAGAGCAGTGATGTATTTTATACTTTTGTATGTTTTTGTGGTTCTTTTAATCCTTTAAACTGTCCTTCTAACACAGACATAATAAATAATCATTTGGTAGAGTTCACACTATCATTAGTGTGATAAATTATGATGGTACTGCTTTCATGCTATTTTAATGTATTAAAAATTATAATGCAAATGTTAAGAAAGTTAACAAAAGATGTAAGCTATCATTAAAGAAAAAGTTAATGATAAGAAATCTAATTCTTATTAGATTTCTAATCATAGAAAAATAGAAAAATAATTTTACCAAGTGAAGCAAAAATCTAAGAATTTGAATATTTAGAGAGGGAAATAAGGTGTTCTTACAGTGACACTATGAAATCATAATGAAACGAGAGAATTACCTTAATTTGTTCAGAAAGGTGTTACTCAATAACAGTGATAGTGGAACTACCAGTCTGTTCTATTTAAATGACCCAAAAGTGATAGAAGATAAAGTTGCACTAAATGAAAAGTCTTTATCTCCTTCCCAAGGGATCAACATTTTGGTGTAGATAAGATCTCAGAAGATGGGATTGTGTTCTAAAACAGGTATATGTTTCCCCTAATTGCATTGCCAAAAGGACATCAAAACTATTGAAATGACCACTGTGTGCTTAGAGTATAAAAATATCTTGGAAATTATATTCAAATGTTTAGAATTCCATTATGTTTTTTAATGGATTGAGTTTATTCACTTCATGTTTAACAATCACCTTGGACCCCAGTAGCATAAGCGTTCCTTGGACTTAACTCTTAAAAGATCTGTAGATAGAATTTGGGAAAGGGGGATTCTGTACATTTGGATTTTTTAAAAAAAATGTATTTTTTGTAGTTGTAATAACTTTATTTATTTATATGTGTACTGAGGATCAAACCCAGGGCCTTACATCTGTGAGGTGAGTATTCTACCACTGAGCCATAACCCCAGCCCCCATAAATTTGGATTTTTAAAACATTTTTTTGCATCTTTATTTTTTTCCTTCGTGGTGCTGGGGATTGAACCTAGGGCCTGTGCATGCGAGGCAAGCACTCTACCAACTGAGCTATATTTCCAGCCCTACATCTTTATTTTCTCAAGACTATAACTGAAATTTATCAATTCCTAAAGCGATGGAAGAAGGTCACAAAGAGAATAGTATATAATGCCTGGGAATTCATTACAGAATAAAAAGATTCTTAAAATTTTTGAAATTTTTGTAGTTGTATTTAAAATTAATGTAGTTGTATTAATTTTTGTAGTTGTATTATTTTATTTGTTTTATTTTCTTGAGGTCCTAAGGCTCGAACCCATGCTAGGAAGATGCTCTGCAAATGAGCGATAGCCCCATACCTAGAAAGATATTTTTATATCACATTATAATTGCATATATCTTGAGAGATTACTCTCTTCCAAATGTTAGTGGTTACTAGATATTCCATTAAATCTTCTATTTTAATGCATCCATGAAAAATCACATACATAACAGAATTACAATTTTAAAAGGCTTTATAACTGTATTTCAATAAAATCCTATATTCATCTTAAAAATGTCATTCTGAGAAGGGATATGTGCCAGACTATAAAAGACACAGAAAGAGTTAAGAATACTTCTCAGTCATCAGGAATATTTCTTTTTCTTTTTTCTTTGTTTTTTTTTTTTGGTACCAGGGTTTGAACCCAAGGGTACATAACCACTGAGCCACATCTCCAGCCCTTTTTTATATTTTATTCTGAGACCAGGTATCTCTGAGTTGCTTAGGGCCTTGCTAAGTCACTGAGGCTGCCTTAGCCTCCTGAACTGCTGGGATTAAGTGTGTGCCCACCATGCCTGGCGTCATAGCTTCTGAACACAGCTGCATGTGGTGCTTTTCTCTGAGTTGCAAAGTGAACTGTCTCAACCTCTTTCCCCCATTGCTTGCTGGGGTTGATGGTCATTCCCTTCAGTGACCATCTACCCTAAAGCTTGTTGAAGGAAAAGTATACTTTTCCAGAAATATATTTTTTGAGGGAAGATGTAGGACTAGTTATATGCAAACAAGTTCTGATGAACTTTGTACAAAAATAAGAATATTCATAAATGCTTTAATTTTTATTGTGTTAAAATATACATAACATAAAAGTTACAATTTTGCCCATTTTTAATTTGAAAAGTAAATATATTTGCAACAATATAGATTAAACTTATATTAGGTGACATTTCACAATATTTTCTCTATTTAATGATTATAATGTCTTCTACTTTGTCTAACTTACTGTAGGTTCCACAGAGAATTTTTTCTGGTCTGGTCCTTTCTTATTCTCAGGATTTTCACTATGATAGCTGTGTTTCCTGGTTTAATCTCAAGTTATACCTATTCTCCTGGCATCTAGAGCAGATTAGTGCCTTTCTTGAAATTATTATAATTGTTTCTTACAGTATTATTTGAATAGAATTATTTTATATGTTTATTTTTTAAATTTATTTTTATTAGGTATATATATGACAGCAGAATGCATTTGATTCATTGTACATAGTTGCGGCACTTTTCATATCTGACTGTACATGATGTAGCTGATTGTACACGATGTATCGATGTATTGTGCACTCATACATGTACCTAGGATAATGATGTCCATTGCATTCCACCATCTTTCCTGCCCCCATACCCCTCCCCTTTTCTCCCTGTCTATTACCCAAAGTTCCTCCATTTTTCCCATGCCCTACCCCCCACATTATGGATTAGCATCCACTTACCAGAGAGATCATTTGGCCTTTGTTTTTTGGGGGATTGGCTTACTTCACATAGCATGATGTTCTCCAACTCTATCCAGTTACCTGCGAATGCCATAATTCTATTCTCTTTTAATGCTGAGTAATATTCCATTGTGTATATATACCACAGTTTCTTTATCCAGTCATCTATTGAAGGGCATCTAGGTTGGTTTAGCTATTGTGAATTGAGCTGCTGTAAACATTGATGTGGCCTTGTCACTGTAGTATACTGATTTTAAATCCTTTGGATAGAGACCAAGGAGTGGAATAGCTGGGTCAAATGGTGGTTCCATCCCAAGTTTTCTAAGGAATCTCCATACTGCTTTCCGCATTAGTTGCACAAATTTGCAGTCCCACTAGCAATGTATAAATGTACCTTTTCCCCAACATCCTTGCCAACTCTTATTGTTGTTTGTATTCTTGATAATTGCCATTCTGACTGGCATGAAATGAAATCTTTTGATTTGTATTTCTCTAATTACTGGAGATGTTGAACATTTTGTCATATTTATTTATTGATTGTACATCTTCTGATAAGTATCTGTTTAAACTCCTTAGCCTATTTATTGATTGGGTTGTTTGGTTTTTTGGTGTTAAGTTTTTTTTTGAGTTCTTTATATAGTGTTCTATCTGCCATGCATGTGGCAAAAATTTGCTTCTAAAATGTAGGCTCTCTCTTCACCTCATTGTTTCTTTTGCTGAGAAGAAACTTTTTAGTTTGAATCCACTCCATTTACTAATTCTTGATTTTATTTCTTGTGCTTTAGGAGACTTGTTAAGGAAGTTGGAGCCTAATCTGACACGATGAAAATTTGGGCCCACTTTTTTTTGCCCATTTTTTAAAAAATATTTTTTGTAGTTGTAGATATACAGCATGCCTTTATTTCATTTGTTTATTTTTATGTGGTGCTAAGGATTGAATCCAGTGTCTCACATGTGCCAGGCAAGCACTCTGCCACTGGCTACAGTCCCAGCCCCCGATTTTCCCATTTTTAAGTATACAGTTTTGTAGCATTAAGTACATTAACATAGTTTTTCAACCACCACAATCATCTTTTTCTAAAATTTTTTCATCTTCTCCAGCTAAAACTCTGTTACCTTATGGTCTTTTGGTAGCAATAACCACAAAAACAAATTCCAGCTCACATAACATTTATGAGAGTTTATAAAAGATGTTTACAATAGATAGTCTGTCTCGAAAAGAGAGTTTTGAGAAATAATTCAGTATCTTTAAAATCTTTGTAGAAACCTATTGTGAAATCTTTGCTTACAGTAGCAGTCTACTTTATGTATTGGTTTATATTCTTTGTTAAATCATTTTTAAGCTTAAAAAACAGTCTTCTTATTTTTCCTCCTTAAAAAGTTGATTTTATCACAGATCCTCCTTTTGAGTCTGGCTTTTGAGTCTGGGAATCCCCAGCATCTCCTCCTTGATAATGTCACTGCCTTTGCAAATGGAATTTTGTTTGTTTACATTGTTGGTTGTTTCCAAAGGACTCATTTTTCTTGAAACATGCTGCAAAACCAAAATATTTTGAATGTTACTCATTGACAGAACAGTAGAGTCAAGAGTTTGCATAATTACTTTAACTAGACCCCTGATAATAACACTAGAAAAAATATACGTATATTTATAATTACTATCATTTCCAAACATTTTAAAAACATTTTCATATATGGGGACAATGCCACATATAAAATACACTGAGCAATGGTAGAGAAAGATTAGCAGTTTTTATTTTAATCATTTAATTTTTACAGTACTGTATTTCAGTTAATTTGTGACTATGGGGTAGAAATGCAAATAAGTTTTCCCTTTTATAAGTAGAAAAGGTCACATTGGTAGCATTATGGCTTTTGCTTCATTTAAAATGTTCTCTAGCCAGGCACAGTAGACATGCCTGTGATCCCAGCGACTAGGGGAAGCTGAGGCAAGAAGATCACAAATTTTAAGTCAGCCTGGGCTATTAAGCTGAACTCTGTCTCAAAATAAAAAAATTTAAAAAGGGATATAGCTCAGTGGCAAAGCGTCTCTGGGTTCAATCAATCCCCAGAACTGCCAAAAAAAAAATTCTCTATAATAAGTAAATAAATTAATCCCTTTTAGAGACAGACATTATATGCGTATATGATTACACTGAACTATGTACAGCCAGAGGAATGAGAAGTTGTGTTCCATTTGTGTACAGTATGTCAAAATATATTCTAGCTGTGTGCGGTGGCGCACGCCTGTATTCCCAGTGGCTTGGGAGGCTGAGACAGGAAAATCATTAGTTCAAAGCCAGGCTTAGCAACTTCGAGGCACTAAGCAACTCAGTGAGACCTTGTCTCTAAATAAAATACAAAATAGGGCTGGGATGTGGTTCAGTGTTAAGTACCCCTGAGTTCAATCCCTGGTACCAAAATAAATAAATAAATGACTTAGATAAATCTCCATTTCATTGAATAAAATATATCATTTTTCTGAATAAACCTAGAAATCAGAAAAGTGTCAAAGCAGCTCTTTAGTATTCAGGTCATTTGAAGATAAAAGTTAAGTTTGCTGTTGTACTTATTTATTTTTATTTCTAAAATTTTTACTAGTGTGCTATTGGTTGATACATGAGCAGACTCATCTTTATGAATGGCTAGTTTCAGTATTGGCATACTGTTGACTTTTGTGGCTTAAGTCAGCTTATCATTGAGAAGTGATTCTCTTAACTGGTTAATTTTTTTTTAAGTTGTTGATAGACCTTTAGTTTTTATTTATTTATATATGGTACTGAGAATCAAACCCAGTGCCTCACACATGCCAGGCAAGTGTGCTACCATTGAACCACAGCCTCAGCCCTGGTTAATTCTTGGAAAAAAATAATTAATGTGGCAATCAATGATTAAGACAGGAATTCAACTTCTATTTGGAAGTATAATACAAAAATTCTTTAATAGAAATTTGATATTATAAGTGAAGAATTGACATTCTGTGTACCAAAGAATTATGAATTATCATAAAAATAGTTTCAGCTTAATTTTGCTTAACATTTAAAGGAAATCAGCTGGTTACAGTGGGGTACA
Source organism: Callospermophilus lateralis (assembly GCF_048772815.1). Lineage (NCBI taxonomy): Eukaryota > Metazoa > Chordata > Mammalia > Rodentia > Sciuridae > Callospermophilus > Callospermophilus lateralis. The sequence goes on along the minus strand of NC_135310.1, from coordinate 112,045,650 downwards.
CCTGTAGTCCCTGCTACTTGGGAGGCTGGGAGGATTGCTTAAGTTCACACGTTCAAGTCCAGCATGAGCAACAAAGCAAGGTCCAATTGCAAAAAGCAAAAATGAAATTGGGATAGTAACATTTTTTTGTATCATTTCTCAATAATTTTCCATGTATTGTTTTTAAACATAGTCATTAAAATGCCCTCTATTTCTTAGAAGACACAATAAAGAAACTATAAAAATATTTTTGTTGGGACATCTGTTTTTTTTTTCCTATAAAGTTGTGTATTTCTTTTTAACATCTAATGTTGGTGCCCTCAAAAAGCCATATATGGCTGTGTCAGATATTCTTCAACTTAGATATTTACTTCTAAACATTTTAATGAACATAACTATTATTAATAAATTACTATGCTAAACACTTGGTAACTTAAATGAATTATAATTATGTTCAGTATATAAAATCCCTGTTTTCAGGTGGTTTATTAAGTATTAAATGGTTTATCTTATCTTTTGTCCTGTGGATCTTACAAAATTATTATTTCCTTATACTTGAAAGAGTTGGACTCTCTGATCGGGAGCAGAGATGGGAAATCTGTGGCTCCTCATGGCTTTTCTTACACGACAAGGATCCTGTTAGACAATAAGAATCCAGAATAAGCCAATGTGGAACTGTGAAATGGTGAGCAGCATTAGGCGTTACATATGTAAAAAATCTGTAATATGTCTCCTAGCTGAATATTCTTAGAAACTAAATGAAAAGCAACTGACATTACCCTTGATAAAGTTAGTCCTTTGGAGACCAAAATCTTATGAAAGCAATTCAAAAGAATAAACATTTAGTGGTCACGTACATATCAAGTATTGCACAGAGATGAAGCAAAACTGACCTAGCTTTCATGGAACTTGTAAACTGATGGGGGAATCAGAAAAACAAGCATTTTCATCTGTGTCAGGCCTTGCTGGTGTGTCAGGCATGCTCTAGGGATGCAGTTAAGAGAGCAATTAATTTTGTTTGGGAAGTTAAAAAAAAAAAAAAGCTACAGAAGGACAATATCATTTTACTCCAGGCCTTAAAGAATAAGTAGGTATTGTCACTTGACCACTAGGAGACATGTGGGAAGGTCTTTTATCTTCTAAGTAGAAGGACAAGTACAAAGAATTGTTTAAAATGATAAATATTCTATCAAGGTGGCCAAGCCAAGGATTCCTTATAGGGACAGTGGGCTGGAAAGAGGCACAAAATGAAGACTTACTGTAAGAGGCCAGTGTATTCAATTTGCAGATGCAAAATACCATAGAGACTAAAAGTTGCCTGGCTTTGAGATGGGAAATATTATTGCTCCCGTAAGTACTCTCATAACACTTGATGATGTATTTATTTAAATTTGGGCTCTGCCTTAGTTGGAAGAAAGGCATGATAACAAAGATAAACTGGGCACAGTAGCAAAAGCCTATAATCCCTGTAGCTTGGGAGGCTGAGGAAGGAGGATCACAAGTTCAAAGCCAGCCTCAGCAAGTTGGCAAGGCTCTGAGCAACTTAGCAAGACCCTGTCTCAAAATAAATAAAAAGGGATGGGAAAGTGGTAAAGCACTCCTTCGTTCAATACCCAGTACCGAAAAGAAACCCCCAAAAAACAAAAAGATGTTACTGCAAAGCAGGATCTAAGCAGTGTTCAAAGACATCATTGTTGCTTTTGGCATTCTTGTTTAGAATTCTAAAGATAGCCCATCTGAGAAGAACTCACAGAGGTGGGCTTCAGGCTGGGTTGGAATAATAGTTGGAATTTCGGTAGGTGTAGAATAAGAGGAAGAACATTTTAGATATGGAAATTATCACCTGGGCAAGGGCAGTTACTAGAAATAATGCCTTGTGTCTAGGGGCTAGGTGGGTGGCATTGACCAGTGTAGGGAATAGTGGGGAATAATTTGCTCCATTCCACACTTTTTTTTTTTTAATATTCTTTTAGTTTTTTCTAAATATTCTTTTAGGTGGACACAATACCTTTATTTTATTTTTATGGGGTGCTGAGGATCAAACCCAGTGCCTTCCACATGCAAGGCAAGCACTCTACTGCTGAGCTACAACCCAGCCCTCCATTACACATTCTTTACTTGTTCTCCCATAGGAATAATCTGGTCTCCAAAGAAAATACATATGTTCTTGAAAAACTGAAGTAGGTTTCAAGGAAAAGGGAATAAGCACACTCTCCCTGGCATGGCTGATTTTGTGGCAGGTTTGCCATTTTGTGGTCCACCTTGGAAAGGGTGATAAGCTCATTTTTAAAAATGTTCACTGAGCTTCAATTTTATGTCAGGTACTGTTCTTGGCCAACATTCATCAGTAAATAGACATAAACTTCAACCTGGTGGAGCTAAGGTTCTAATGTAAATATAGTAAAGAGGAAAAAGGAGAAACAGAGGGATTATTAGTGGGAAAGGGTGAAAAGAGAACAATCCTGAAGGTAGTCTAGGACAACACATCCCAAATAAGATTTCAACCACAGCATCTTCTTCAGTCAGATGCCCAAGCTTGAGTTTGGAGAGGTGGAGCCTCAATTTGTATTTCTGAGCCAACCAGAGGTTCTTGTTGGCAGGTCCCACCTGACTCTATTCCACTTAGGACAGGTTTCCTAATTTGCCTGAAATTTTCCCAAGGGTAACGAATAACTTCACATTCCTGGTAAATCAAAATATCCAAGGAATGGGTTTGGGGGTAGACAGGATTTTATGTTTTGTTTTATTTTGTTTTTAACATTTTTTTAGTTGTAGATGGACACTATCTTTGTTTATTTATTTTTTTATGTGGTGCTGAGAATCGAACCCAGTGCCTCACGCATGCGAGGTAAGCACTCAACCATTGAGCTACAACCCCAGCCCAGGATTCCATGTTTTTAATAATCAACTCCTGTATCTATTATCTTGAAACAAATCTCAACCATTATGTTTTTTCATTTATACCTATTTCAGTGTGGATCTCTAAAAGATAAAGGTTCTTATTAAAAATATAAACCCAACTTCATTATTACATCTAAAAACATTAGCAGAATGTAATATACTTACAATTCATCAGAAATTGCAACATTTCAATGCCAAAAGATTGTAAGAAATCATATGTTTCGGGGGGCTGGGGTTATGACTAAGTGGTAGGGCGCGCGCCTTGCACGTGTGAGGTACTGGGTTTGATCCTTAGTACCACATAAAAATAAAGGTGTTGTGTCCATCTACAACTAAAAAAAATATTTTTAAAAAACAATTTGTACATTTTTGTGTCAGAATTAGAATTATATGAGTCTAGTTACATGAAGTCTTTGGGAGCACACACTACATAAAATGCAGCTGGCCTACATTTAAGCCCTAGATATTTGTTCAGAATTTATTGTACCTGTTTATATGTTATTTACTGAGGACATAAAGATGAATATGACAAGATTCCTGCTTATGAGTATAGCACTATAATATTGTTTTTAACTGTTAATGTCTAGATGATAGTCTATTAGTAATATTTGTTTTGTTTTGGTACTGGAGATTGAACCCAGGGACACTTAACCAATAAGCCATATCCTTAGCCCTTTTTTAAAATTTTATTTTGAAACAGATTCTTGTGAAGTCACTTAGAATCTTGCTAAGTTGCTGAGGCTGGTTTTGAACTCAAGATCTTCCTGCCTCAGCTTCTTGAGTAGCTGGGATTACAGGTGTGCACCACTGTGCCTGGCTTTCTATTAGTAATATTTGAAGTCAGTTCTATTAGTAATATTTGAAGTCAGTGTTTTAATCTGTTATAATCGAGCTTTGCTCAGTTCTTTCCACTCTCAGCTGTGTGGTATGGGAGAGTGGGCAGTAAAAAGCATTCTGCAATGCTGAGGGCTTTAGAACTTTCAGTTTTGTATCTCTTGAACCATCTTAAATGTATATCCAGATCCACTCAAGACTTGAGATTCAACCAATAGTTTCTTTTGATACCCTCCTTCATTGAGAGTTGAGGCCACCCCTCCACCCAAACTGGTACAGAATTAGCGGTTGAAATATGTTCACTCCAGGGCCATCTTTGCATCAGTCAGAAGATGTGTACACAGATCTTCTGTCAGTAGATTCTTAGTGACTTTCAAAATTTTGAGGAACTGAGGTGTAGCTCAAAGATAGGACACTTGCTTAGCATGTACAAGACCCTGGATTCAATTCCCAGCATCACAAAGTTTTTAAAAGATCAAAATTTAAAATAAATAAATAAATATATATATATATATATATATATATATATATATATATATATATGTATGTTTTGAGTAGTCTAGCAAACATGTTAAGCAGAATTTATTTTACTTTTTAATTGTACACCGACACAATATCTTTATTTTGTATATTTATTTTTATGTGGTGCTGAGGATCGAACCCAGTGCCTCACATGTGCTAGGCAAGCACTCTGCCACTAAGGCACAACTTAGTCCCTTAAGCAGAATTTTTATCGGCTCCAAAGTTTATTTATTTATTTTAGTCAATGGACCTTTATTTTATTTATAGTAGTGCTGAGAATCGAACCCAGTGATTCACATATGCTAAGCAAGCGCTCTACCACTGAGCCACAACCCCAGCCCTAAAGTTTTTTAGCATGTGTATTTCTAGATAATTTTAGAATCTGTTGTTTCTCAAACATAACTTAGGGCACCTAAGATTATTTCCTCAGACACCAGAGTTTGAGAAACAATGATTTGTGTGGTTAATGATTCTTATAGTCATTAAACTCAAGATCATTAGTACTATGTTGGAGTGAGTTTATCTTCTTTCTTTTCTTTTGTACAGTAGAATGAACCCAGGGGTGCTTAACTATTGAGCCACATCCCCAGACTTTTCTATTTTTGAGACCGGGACTCACCAAGTTGCTTAGGGCCTTGCCAAGACGCGGAGGCTGGCTTTGAACTTGCAATCCTCCTGCCTCTGCTTTCCAAGTTGCTGGAATTACAGACATGCCCACCATACCTGGCTGGAATTTATCTTAATTAGGTTTGGGCCCTATATTTATTATTATTCTCTTGCTGAAATAATAATAAATTCTTGAATTTCATGGATTCCTGTGTTTCCATTTTTAGTTAATCACTGTTGTTAGTCCATTCCTTGCAAACCATTGAGTTCTGGTGGTCCTAGATGCTGAAGAACTTAAATGGTTTTCAAACTTTTTTCTTCCAGTTAAGTAAGAGTTTAACCACTCAGTTGAAGGATATGTATGATTACAAGTGAGGTGTCAGAGTGCCTCCACCAACAACCTTTGTAGGCTTCCAGAACAGCTCCTGGATGCCTCAAAGAATCCTAGGCCCTGGGAACAAAGTTTAAAATTTACTAATGTGGTCTATTAACTTCATTTAGAGATGGGAATAAAGGGGCCCCAAGAGGTTGGGGCTTGTTAATCACAAGTGTTCATCTAAAACAACTCCTAAGACTTCCAAATTCATCATTTCCCCCATGTCCCTAGCCTCTGTGAAGCCTTGGCAGATTTTGTCCCCAGACCTCTAGCATTGTTGCTGTGCTGCCCCACATTACAGCCCATTGTGTTTGCCAACTGGAATGCTTGATATTAGGCACATTTATTTTTTTTCTTTTTTTTTCTTTAGAGAGAGAGAGAGAGAGGGAGAGAGAGAGAGAGAATTTTTAATATTTATTTTTTAGTTATCGGCGGACACAACATCTTTGTTTGTATGTGGTGCTGAGGATCGAACCCGGGCTGCACGCATGCCAGGTGAGCGCACTACCACTTGAGCCACATCCCCAGCCCATTCAGGCGCATTTCTACTCACATCATTCTAAGTTGGAATTAAAGTTTAAAGCGGGGAGGTATTTATTAGAGACTGAAATTGATCAAGTTATGTTATATGCATGTATAAATATGCCACAATTAAGCCCATTATTCTGTATAATTAAGATGCACCAATTAAAAAGGAAAAAACCCCAAAAGTTTAAAGGTCTTCAAATTTTGCATTTCTTGAGATGCATCAAGGTTTTAGTACATTAATAGTCATCTTTTCTGACTTTGAGGGAAGTTTTTAATAGCTGAATTTTTCTCCTAGTAATTTTTCTTCGTCTTTCCTACCTTCCCTTTGCTACTAGAAACCCTTGGTGACAAAACAAATGAAGTTTTTTGTTGAAAAATAACTGAAAAACTCAGAACCAGTCATGTTGCTTTTGATACCTTCTTTTTATTGCAAATCAATACAATCAGGAAAATAGTCATGTTTTCTTCTAGCACAAGGTCATTTATTTCACAAAAAGTACTCTTCTATGCTGCCTGATATTCAGTGTCTAAAGCCCATTGTTTCATAAAATTTATCCAATTGTTAATCTTTTATCCAATTGTTAATCTTTTTTAAAGAATATAATGTAAGAAGATAAAAGTAGTCCCAATTATTCTATCATGACCTTATAATCATTTTAATTTTTTTGAAATCACTTTAAGAAATAAGAACAATTTAATGAGTTCAACAGCCTGAATTATATAGACTCAATGTACCCTGTAAGAGGGAAGAAAAGCAAAAAGGAGGAGGAAGGAGGACAGACATTTAAATCGTACAGTTTTCTCCTGTGCCTCCTTTGTTTTCTACCCTGAAGAACAGCTTAGGAAAGAGGAGCCAGCTTTTTACTTCTATTTTTAATCAAGTTTACCTGAAGAAGCTTGGGAACCCCTGCAAAAATTTCTATCACTTCTCACTTTGCAGGTGTGATAAATTTTTTTCACATCCTTCTTCCAAAAGAGTAAGTTCTCTTATAAGCAGAAACCATGCCAGAAATTGAGGTCTTAGAATTATAAAATTTAACAGCCCAGAACAATTACACCCTGGTAAAAGGAATAAGATAACAGTACTTTATATCCTGAATGACATAAATAATTACTTAGCCTGAGTAAATGGTTATTCGTGACAAATTTTTTTGATCATGACACTCCTTGGAAAATTGTCTACATACGTTAGTTCATTTTTTTTTTTTTTTTTTTTTGTTATCAGGGATTGAACCCAGGACACTTAACCACTGAGTCACATCCCCAGCCCTTTTTTTTTTTTTTTTTTAAAGAATCTTTTTTTTTTTTTTTTTTTTTTTTTTTTTTAGAGAGAGAGAGAGAGAGGAGAGAGAGAGAAATTTTTAATATTTTATTTTTTAGTTCTTGGCGGACACAACATCTTTGTATGTGGTACTGAGGATCGAACCCAGGCCCCACGCATGCCAGGCAAGCGCGCTACTGCTTGAGCCACATCCTCAGCCCCCCAGCCCTTTTTATATTTTATTTAGAGACAGGGTCTTGCTAAGTTACTTAGGACCTCACTAAGTTGCTGAGGCTGACCTTGAACTCACAATCCTCCTGCCTTAGCCTTCTGAGCCACTAGGCTTAGAGGTGTGGGCCACCACACTTAGTCTCATTAGTTCACTTTTCAGCCTTGCTTTTCTGATGTTCAGGGTATTTACATTTGTTATTACTCTGTATGTGTGTGTGTGTGTGTGTGTGTGTGTGTGTGTGTGTTTGTGTGTGTGTGTTGGGGATTGAACCCAGGGAATAATCTACCACTGAACTATAGCTCCAGTCCTTTATGTTTTTTCTTTTGAGACAGGGTCTCACTGGGTTGCCCAGGTTGGCCTCAAACTTGTGAGATCTTCTCCTATCTCAGCCTCCTGAGTAGCTGGGATTACATGGGGCGCCATCTTGTCCTGCTTATTATTATATTTTATGTAACATTCACTTGATATCCCCAGTCCCTATCATAGTACCTTGCATATAATATGTGCAAGGTACTGATATTCTTTATACTCCCTAAACTTGATTAAAGACAAATAAAGAAGCAGGCTCTCCCATTTTCTAAGCTGTTCTTCAGTGTAGAAAACAAAAGGAAGCACAGGAGAAAATTGAACAAACAATTTAAATTTCTGCTCTTCCTTCTCCCTTTCTCTTCTTCCTCTTATAGGGCACTTTAACCCTGTAAGTCGTACTGATGAACTCTTAATTGAAACAAAAACTTAGAATTAATTCTTGTAAGGCTATGGTGGAATAATTTACATTTGAACAAAATATATGAAATAGTAGGGGTTAGACATTGGATATCAGGCAGCACTGAATAATGACTCTTCACCCATCTCCCCACACACATACACACACCAAAAGAAAACAAACAACATGAGCTATATCAGTGTCCCTGCCCACTGGAAGGTCATAGCAGAGGGAGTCGACCCAGATGGAGTCTGGCAGTCTTACTTAGTTGAGCTAATAAAGCTGGAAGGTGAAAATGGCTAAAGTTCACAGGTGGGGCGAGAAGAGAGGTGCACAAAGAGAACACTCTTGAAACCTACACACCTTCCTCAAGATAATTGATCAGTCCATGTGTATGAGGAAACTACCAAGTCCTAGAAAAGGACCACCTGAAAGGATTAGAGGAAAGAAGACTTGGAACTCGTACAAAAGTTTGTTCCCACCTATAAGTGTGCAAAGCTCCTTGTAATTCATGGGACATCAAGTGGAGTAACCAGAAGGATACTGCCTCAGTACAGGGCAAAATTGACCCTCTACTGAAGATTGACAAAGTTTAAAAGAATCAAACCGTAGCTGGGTGTGGTGGCCCACACCTGTAATTCCAGTGAGTTGGGAGGCTGAGTCAGGAGGATCATACAAGTTTTAGGCCAGCCTGGACAACCTAGTGAGAATCTGTCTCAAAATAAAAAATAAAAGGGGTAGGGTTGTAGCTTAGTGGTAGTATCCCTCGGCTCAATCCCTAGGATCACACTTATCAAATGGCCAATGAGGTGTGATGGTGCATACCTCAGTCTGGAGACTGAGGCAGGAGAATCACTTGAGCCTAGAAGTTTGAGGCCAGCTTGGGCAAACTTAGCAAGACCCCATTCTCCCTACACATATACACACCCCAAAAGAAGGAAATGTCTGGCATCCAATGAAAAATGACCAGAAAAATATCACTCATAATAAAGAGTGGGAAAAAAATGAATAAAGGCCCAACAATGACAGAGGAAGCATTAAAATGTTAACCTTTTTCAGCTTATGCAAAATAGTGATAAGGAAACATAGGGCATATTAAATGAAGACATGAAAGATATAAAAAAGACCTAAATTGAACTCTAGAGAAGAAAATAGTGTTTGAAAATAACACACTGGCGGGATTACCAATTAAAAGCAAATTAGACTCTACAGAAGAGAAGAATACAAGTAAGCTTTAAGATACAGCAATAGAGTCTATCCAAATGAAAACCAGAGAGATAAAAAGACTGAAACCTCCCTACCCCCAAAAAAGAAATACACACGCACACCAATTAGCAGCCTAATAATGCACTTATAATTGGGTTCTCAGAAGGAGAGGGAAGAGCATAAAATATTTGAAAACATTATAACTGAGATTTTTCTAAATTGAAGGAAAACTGGAAACCTGCATCCTATATGCCTAATGAACCCCAAGCACAAAAGTATGAAGAAAACTATATCAAGGCATATTATAATCATATAGCCTAAAACTAGTGGTAAAGATAAAATTACAGAATTCAAATGGAAAAGATATTATGAATAAAAGAAACAAAGAAAGAAAACAGATTTCTCTTTGGAAATAATGAGTAACAATGCAGCAATACCTTTAAAAACGCGGGGGGCTCTAATCTTGAACAATATGCCCAATGAAAATATATTTCAAAGATAAAGGTAGGAGCCAGACATAGTGGTGCACTTCTATAATCCCAGTGAGTGGTAGCTCAGGCAGGGTAATTGCAAATTGGAAGCCAGCCTTGGCAACTGAGTGAAACACTGTCTTCAAATAAAAAAATAAGAAGGGCTGGGGTATTTATTTTTTTCTAAATGTCAATACAGATATAAAATAATTTTTTTTTGAAAAAAAAAAAAGGCTGGGGATGTAGATCAGTAGTAGAGTATCCCTGGGTTCAGTCCCTAGGACTGTAAAATAAAATAAAATAATAATAATAATTGAGTTGGGATGTAACTCTGTGGCAGAATACTTGCCTACCGTGTGTGAGGCCCTGGGTTTAATCCTCATCACTGCAAAAAATAACTATTTGTTTTTTAAGGCATAATAAATACTTTTTAAAGACATGAAAGTGCTGGGCATGGTGGCACATATCTGTATTCTCAGTTATTTGGGAGGCTGAGGGAGAAGGATTGCAAGTTCAAAGCCAATATTAGCAAAACACTGTCTCCAAAAAAATAAGGTGGCAGGTAACTGGAGATGTAGCTCAGTAGTAAAACACTGCTGGATTCAATCTCTAGTAAAAAGTATTTATCACTAGAAGACCTGTTATAAAAATAAAAAGAACCTCAGGAGGGGGCTGGGCTGGGATTGTGCTCAGCGGTAGAGCGCTTGCCTAGCATGGGCGGGACCCGGGTTTGATCCTCAGCACCACATAAAAATAAAATGCATTGTGTTGTGTCCATCTACACCAAAAAATAAATAATTAAAAAAAAAAAAAAAAAAAGAACCTCAGGAGGCTGAGGCAGGAGAATTGAGAGTTCAAAGCCAGCCTCAGCAATGGTGAGTTGCTAAGCAACTCAGTGAGACTCTGTCTCTAAATAAAATACAAAATAGGACTGGGGATGTGGCACAGTAGTCAAGTACCCCCAAGTTCAATTTCCAGTCCAAAATAATAATGATAATAATAATAATAAAGAAAATACTTTAGGAGAAGGAAAATAATGCCAGATGAAACCTGAGTTTACTCAAAGAAATAAAGAACACTAGAAATGGTATGTATGTGAATAAAAATAAAAATGACTATAGCTCGAAAAAAACATTCTGAAGACTGCAATCATTCCTAGTTCATGATTCCTTAAAGTCCCAATGTGATTCTGTGCTACCCTTGAACACCTTTTAGAGGTGGATTTGTAAGTGACTGGGAAATTATGTCATGTACTGATGCTATACTATAATTAATTCAGATAAAGAAAATGTCAGTCATTTTTCATACTTTAGTAAGTCCTTGATAGCCTTTTAAAATTTCAGTTTCTTGGCCATCATCTTCAGTATGCCATATTTTTGGAAGAATAAGAAGTCAAGAAAACACTAAACTAGTGCTCACATGCCAAAGTTCAGTTTGTGAAGGATTTGAAATCCTGTTTTCTGGCTCTCAAAAGTCAAGCTTAGTTTTTTCCCATTGCCACTATCTTAGAGCATCTTAAAGAACCAGAGCTCAGCTGGCTTTGCTGAAATACATCTTCCTGATACCAATAGGTTTCTTGTTACTAGAGCTTTCCTTCATGTGAAAATAATTTAAATAGTCATTTTTTTCATATCTCTGTGTGAGAACTCTTTGATATTCTTCCTGACCCTAACGAAAATCAAATTGTTTTTAAGATATTTCCTTACGAAGCGGATGTAACCATGCACATTGGTGTATACCTGTAATCCCAATGACTTGGGAGACTGAACAGGAGGATTGCAAGTTTGATGTCAGCCTTAGCAACATAGTGAGACACTCAGCAACTTAGTGAGAACCTGTCTTAAAATAAAAAGAATGGGGTGGGGGGAGGTGTGGGGGGGTGCTGGTGTTGTGACTCAGCAGTAGAGTGCTTGCCTAGCACATGCAAGGCCCTGGGTTCTATCCTCAGCACCACATAAAAATAAATAAATAAGATAAAGGTATTGTGTCCAACTACAACTAAAAAATAAATATTAAAAAGAAACAACCGGGGATATAGTTCAGTGGTAAAGCACTCTTGTGTTCAATCCCCAGCTTAAAAAAAAAAAAAGGCTGATACAGAGTATTCTTTGTTTTGCTTTGTTTTGTTTTTGCAGTTCTGGGGATTGAATCCAGAAGTGCTCTGCCACTGAGCTATACCCCAGCCCCCTATATTTTTAAATTTTGAGACTGGGTCTCACTAAGTTGCAGAGGCTGGCCTTGAACTTGCAATCCTTCTGCCTCAGCCTTCCAAGTCACTGGGATTGCAGGTATGCATCACTATGCCAGACTATTGTGCAGAATTTTAAAATGTTTGGCATGAAATTTGTCAATTTTTTGTGACTTCTGTATTATGTGACATACTTGGACTTCCCTGTGCCAGGATTTTTTTCTTTAATTCTCCCATGTGTCATTTAAGGACTTTAAGCTTCTCACTCCCTCATTTAACTCTTAGATCCATTTGGAATTTATTTTTGGGTAAGGTGAGGTATGGGTCCACATATTTTCCATATGATTGCCATTTCTCCACTGTTTTGAAACATCACTTTTACACTGTATCCTCTTGATTAAAAGCTATTATTCAAGATATTTATTGATTCTATTAAGAATAATTTTAAATGTTAGTTTTAATATATTCAAGGATGTTTCTAGTGTCCATGGTAGTGATTCTGAACTTGCGGGGTGACCTAGTTCCCCTTCCCTCCCTGACAAACCTTGCTGTCAAGAGCTGCTGTTTCTGAGTGACTGTGGCTTGGTGATAGCTGTTGCCAAGAAATAGTTTCCAACCATTGATCTAGGGAGTCTCGCCTTGGACAAGGACCATCTTTCACACAGCTGTAGAAAACTCACCTGGTGTCATACATCTATCCAGTGACTCCAGGCTTATTACTTGAATGAAAAAAAAAAAATAGAGCCTTAATTAGAATTTAGAATTGAGTGAGAATCCAAAAAAACTCCTCCTTTTTTAGTCTGATCCTGGAATTGTCTTCCCATTTTAGAATTGTAGTCTTTTTTTTTTTTTTCTTTTTTCTTTTTTTTTTGGTGATACCTAGGATTGAACTCAAGGGCACTCGACCACTGAGCCACATCCCCAGCTCATTGGATTTTATTTAGAGACGGGGTCTCATTGAGTTGCTTAACGCCTCACTTTTGCTGAGGCTGGCTTTGAACTCATGATCCTCCTTTCTCAGCCTCCCAAGCTGCTGGGATTATAGGCATACACCACTGAACCCGGCTAGAATTGTAGTCAAATTTTATAATTTACTTTAATGAGCCATATATCATTCTGGGGAAAGGATTAAACTGCATTTCGGCACAATTTAAAGCCAGGGATGCAGGGGTAAGGTCCATCTCCTGTAATTTGAAACTGTTTAAAGCCAGAAAAGAGTGTGGTCCTTTAAAAAGTAGAATTCTCAGGGTGCCCTTGACTGTGAAGACTCTTAAGAGTTCTATCTGCAGGGGACTGAGGAGGCCGCCTGCCTGGTAGGGTCCCCAATACACTCATAGGCTGGATATCCTCAGGGAGGCTCTTTTAAGTCAAGTGTTTGAGCAGCCTCCTTGGTTTGATAGAGAATGATGCATGTGGCTTTAATTTAATCCAATATTATAAAATTATTTTATTTAGATTATTTAAGGAGTAGCTTTCACTTTGAATTTTGGCACAGCAAACATTCTGTACGCTTGCAAGTCCTCGTGGCAGTGACGCCTCTGGCCTTTGCTGACCTCCTTTCTCGGAGTATCAGAAATAGGGAAAGGGCACCAAGTAGGGAGGAAAGCTGAAAGAGTTGTATAAGTGATTTTCTTTGGTGTAGGCTCTTTTTTTACTTATTTTTTTTAATTAATTAGTTTGTATCAGAGACTGTTAGGTATTTTATTTGCTTGTTTTAGGTATTTTATTTGCTTGTTTATTTTTTATGGAGCTGGGGATCAAACCCCAGGGCCTCCCACATGTTCAGATGTGTCATACTGCTAAACTAAATCCCCAGCCCAGACATTAAAAAAAATAAACTTAGGAAGGATACACTAGAACTCCTTTTTAATGTTCACGATGAAGTAAAGAAATAATATCCACTTTATAGGTTTAACTAGACATCACAATTGACTGATTTATTCCATGCGATTGTGATGTCTGCAGAGCAGGCCCCTGGGATAGTAATACTAAACTCTAGCTAACATGGTTCTACCACAGTAAATATCTTCAGGATTTAAGGGGAGCCCTTCACACAGATTTTTCTATATCCATTTGATGATAGCTTTCCTGATTTCCCTTCCAGTCCCAATTCACTGCTCAAAACTCACACTGTACTAGTACATTCATGCCAGCATGCCTGTGAGTAACTCGGTCTGGGTCCTAAAGGCAGATTTCACTTAGCTGGCTGCTCTTCTTAGTTTCAGCTATAGATGTCACCTTTTGGCAAACTTTTCCCACTTTTTCTTCTTCCTTTCTCACCCATCATTTCTGCTCTCCACTTCGTTCTATCTCAGATGGATTGTAATCACCCAGATCACCCAACAACTGCACAGATTCATCCACCAATGGGAAGGTTCCACATTGGGAGGACTTACCCTTCCAGACTCTTCCTGAGTGCCCTTCCATGTGACAGGAATGAATTTTGTATTTGTTTGGCCTTGTGACTGACAGAATGGCAAATTGGGGGGAACTGGAGAGGAGATGGCAATTTCAACAGTGAAAAAAACATTTAGTAGAGACTATCTCTTCTGCCTTCTTCGGGCGTGTCCCTCTTCTGGGCATCTCTTCAGGATTTCATTCCTCCGTCCAACTGCCGTTCACAACTGCCCTTTCCAACTGCTCCAGAACCCTTGGCCCTGGCATTCCGTGATGTAAATTATTCCACGCATGGTTCAAAATGGGTGCGAAGCAGTGTTGCCAGGTGTCGGATCACTAGTGTAAGTTGACTAGATCTCGGGAGAGAACTGCTCTTGGAATTTGTACAGTTGTTATGGTTTCAGCCAGAGCACAGTCGTTGTGCTGGCTGAGCCTGAAGCTGCCGCTGGTGGGGGAGAGAGGGAGTCAGATCCTGGAGTGGGGTTGAACTTCTGGTTAAGATTTTCTACTTCAAACATTCTAGTATTGGGATATGGATTGTTTGGAATCAAACAGTGGCAGTGCCTCTGCAGGGGGAAGAACCCCAGCCTTGCAGGCCAGAGCCCATAGCAAAGCCTGCGGCCAGAGGGCCTCCTCTTCTGTCTTAAAATGCAGAGAACCTACTTTTTTTATTCCTAAAGATAGCCAAAATATGGCAAGAAATCCAGATTGCTCTCCATGTTTAGAAACATCCAGTCACCAAATGAAAAACTTCTGTATCTATGAGGTCTTTTCTAAAACAAAAATGCTATTTCTCTCCTGTTCATTCTACATTTGAGGAAATGAACTGTTCTTCGTTTATAGTCCCTTTGGGGAATTTGCATGAGGGAGAAGTTGCTGCCAACTATGTTTGTTTTTTTCCCAATCTTTCTTGACTTATAAGTTGAGGGTTTGTTTTCAATAAACACAATTGAAACAATATTTTCTTGAATGGCCACATAATTTTATTTTACTTACTATTTTTATTTATTTATTTTGAGATATGGTCTTGCTGTGTTACACAGGCTGACCTCAAATTTCTGGGCTCAATCTCCTGGGCTCAAGTGATCCTCCTGCCTCAGTCTCCCAAGTAGATGGTACTACAGGTATGCACCACCATGTCCAGAGACCACAAAAAAAATTTAAATCTCATTACTAATAAGCAATTAGAGGGCTATCTCATGAAATACACAGTTATTTATCTAAAAAAGCGTAAGGTATGTTCTTGCATTGCACTGATACCACTGGCTTTTCAATCTGCTTGACTGAAACATGCTTTCCTCTTCCTGTCTTTACAGTTGTCATGGATGATGATGATGACTCGTGTCTCCTTGATCTTATTGGGTAAGGTGCTTATTTTAAACTCAGGATGAATTAAATGTGTGGCATTTACTGAACAAAAACAGCCTAAAAGAATATTGAAACCTGCTCAATTTTTTAGTAAAAATTAAATGATCATCATAGTTATAGCAGGAAGAGAAAGAGATATATCAACATGGGGGTTATAATTTAGTAATTGCTTACTAAACTTTTTTTTTAACAAATCCCAGGAGGAAAGGCTGCAGGTGTAGCTCAATGGTAGAGCGCATGTTGAGCATGCACAGGTCCCAGGGTTCGATCCCCAGTACTATAAAAAAGAAAAGAAAATTCTAGGAGGCAGAAAGGAATGATAATTGGAACTGGAACAACGTAAATAAAAAAAATTAGCCAGGACTGTTGTCACACACCTTTAATCCCAGCAATGCAAAAGGCTGAGGCAGGAGGATTGCAACTTCAAGGCCAGCTTTGGCAATTTAGCAAGAGCTTCAGCAACTTAGTGTCTCAAAAAAAAAAAAAAAAAAAAAAAGAAGAAGAAGTAAAAAGAGCTGCAGATGTAGCTCAATGGTAAAGCACCCTAGGGTCCAATTCCTGGTGCCAATAAACAAACAAAACAAAGAATTTCTAAGAAAATGGCCTTAAAATAAGGAGATTTTCTCAGGCTAATGTCATTTTCTTTTTGCCCTAGTAAATATATAGCTATATACTCATTATATTTAAATTAAGTGAAGGTAATTGTTTATTTGTTGTTCCCCTCTTTCTTTCTTTCTTTTCTAGAGACCCACAAGCATTGAACTATTTTCTACATGGACCTAGTAATAAATCTGTAAGTATTACCTAGAACATCATAGACATAAAAATCTGTTCCTTCTCACAGTTGAAGCAATTTCTTTATTGAATTTCCTCTTTGCAGAGTAATGATGACTTGACTAATGCAGGATATTCTGCAGCCAATTCAAATTCGATTTTCGCCAACTCTACTGTGAGTATTGGAAACAAAATGTAACGCTCAAGTACTTTTGTCTCAAGGATGCCTTGTGAATTGAAGATTTATTTGTTGGGTGTGTGTGGGGGGCTTTTTTGTCTGTTTTTTTGTGGTGCTGGTGATCAAACTCTTATACATTGTAGGAAAATACTACTGAGCTACATCCCCAGCCCCTGTTTGTTTTTGTTTGAGACAGAGGTCTCACTGTGTTGCCCAGGCTGGTCTCAAACTCCTGGTCTCAAGTCATCCTCCTTCCTCAGCCTTGTGAGTAGCTGGGACTATAGGCAGGCACCATTAATTGAAGTTTTTAATAGTCTTTGTATCATGATCAGAATCTTTGTCTTTTGTAATTTATGTGGGAAGAAAATCTATTGAATTATGTTGACATATTTTTTACTTTTAGTCACAGATGACAAGGTATATGAGCCAGGCATTGGTGATACATGCCTATAATCCCAGCAACTCAGGAGGCTGAGGCAAGAGAGTCATAAATTCAAGGCCAGCCTCTGCAACTTAGCAAGACCCTGTCTCAAAAATTTTAACCCTAACCCTAACCCTAACCCTAACCCTAATCCTAACCTAATAAGGACAGAGGATGTAGTGTAGCTCAGTGGTTTAATCCCCAACACCATTAAAAAAAAAAAAAAAAGATTACCATGTTTGTACTATACATAGTTATATGTATAGTTATATGTATAGTATTGTAGGCTGGCCTCAAATTTGTGATCCTCCTACCTCAACCTCCCGAGTAGCTGGGATTATGGACATGTGCCACCAAACCCAGAAATTTTCTTGCTTTCTCCACTTCCTTTCAAATGATTCTCCAAGTCCAAAGATGATGTCCACCTGACTTGGTGGATATGTTAGTCCTATTTCAATTGTTAATTGGATGTGAAATGAATCAGTCAGCTTTTCTATCTAGGTCTTCTCATAATTTAGCACCTAACACCACCTTAGTTTAAGGCAAATTGGCATACTCATTCTTGAATACTTTTAACTTTTCTCTTTACACCCCCCCTTTCTTTTTCAATCTCTCTCTCTCTCTCTAATTGTAGTAAATACATACAACAGAATTTGTCATCTTGGTGCTAGGCATGACATAGCTTAGTTGAAGAGCACTTGCCTAACATACATGAGGCCTAGGTTTGATCCCCAGCACTATAAAAAGCAAAACAAAAACATCTTGCCGGGTACAAAGGCATGTACCTGTAATCCCAGTGGCTCGGAAGGCTGAGGCAGGAAAATTGTAAGTTCAAAGCTTGCCTTAGCAACTTAGTGAGGTCCTAAGCAACTCAGCAAGACCCTGTCTCTAAATAAAATACAAAAAAAAATTGGCTGGAGATGTGGCTCAGTGGTTAAGTACCTCTGGGTTCAATCCCTGGTACCAAAAAAAAAATCTTACCTATTTTCAAGTGTAAGGTTCAGTAGTGTGTACACCCATATTGTCTTCACTTTATTTTAAATGACTGTTGTTGCTTCTTTATTATTTCCTTTTACAATATTTGGCATGTTCCATAAAAGACTACTAGACAGTGGAGTGTGTCTTATTTATCACTGTGTTCAGTTCTCTTCTTACCCTGTGCTATTATCTCTAGTTGAAATGCCTATTTCCTAATAGCTCCTTGAGGACAGAAACTAACCTACAAGTGAGCTTAGTAAATGTTTTACTTGAATAAAATGTTTTACTTTTTTTTAAACATTTTTTTTTTAGATGTTGATGGATTTTTAGTCATTTATTTAAATGCGATGCTGAGAATCGAACCCAGGGCCTCACACATGCTCTACCACTGAGCCACAACCCCAGCCCCAATAAAATGTTTTACTTTTAAAAAGAACACTTAAGTGGAGTTTTCTCAGGTTTTTTTTTTTTTTTTTTTTTAGGTTTTTTTGTTGTTGTCGTTGTTAATTTAAAGAAATGTTGTTAAAAACATTAGTGGTTTTAAAAACATGTTAATATGTTGATTACTTTGAAGAAATTAAATGGCTAGGTATGGTGCATACCTTTTAATCCCAGCTGCTCAGGAGGCTAAGGTAGAAGGATTACAAGTTTGAGGATAGCCTTCACAAACCTATATCAACAAAAATTTAAAAAGTGTCAGGGATGCAGTTCAGTAGAAGAATGCCTCTGGGTTCAATCACCAGTACCACCAAGGAGGAAAAAAAAAAAAAAAATCAATGACCATTCACTCATTTTGTTAGAACCTTGTTTTATCTGGACTGTTCTTGCTGGCACACCTTGTAGACCCCTTGTAGAATAACATCCTTCACTTGGACTTCTGGGGTACAAAGGACTAGAAAGAAAAACTGTCTCCTAATACATAACAACTCTAGATTTGAGTCCCACTCCCTTGGACTGGAAGCCATTTTATTTATATGTGGTGCTGAGAATTGAACCTAGTGCCTCACACATGCTAGATAAACGCTCTACCACTGAGCCACACCCCAGCCCCTGGAAGCCACTTTAAAAAAATAAAATCTTAGGTGCTTGGAGTGTAGCTCAGTGGTAGAGCATGTACTTAGCATGCACAAGGCCTGGGTTCTATCCCCAGCTCCAAAAAATAAAAATAAAAATAACTAAAGTCTATGTCAGTATCTCAAAATCATGGAGCTGAACTACAGGTATTATTCAGCACTCATGTTGTTTATCTGTTCCTTACAAAATAATTTACCAGAGCAATGAAAGTATAGACTTACAGTGTTTAGAAAACAAAGTGAGTAGTTTAAAGACTTGTACCTGAAAAATAGATTGTTATGCTTTATTTGTATTCAAAAGTGAGATTAATTTTTGTACATTTCTTTCAAAGGCTGGATATGCCATATAATACCTTCTTATTTTTTCAGAATGCTGATCCTAAATCATCCCTCAAAGGTGTAAGCAACCAGCTTGGAGAAGGGCCCAGTGATGGACTGCCACTTTCAAGTAGCCTTCAGTTTCTTGAAGATGAACTTGAGTCTTCTCCTCTTCCTGATCTCAGTGAGGACCAACCTTTTGACATTCTTCAGAAATCCTTGCAGGAGGCTAATATCACTGAACAGACATTGGCAGAAGAGGCATATTTAGATGCCAGTATAGGTTCAAGCCAACAGTTTGCACAAGCTCAGCTTCATCCTTCTTCATCAGCATCCTTTACTCAGGCTTCTAATGTTTCTAATTACTCAGGTCAGACGCTGCAGCCTATAGGGGTGACTCACGTGCCTGTTGGTGCATCATTTGCAAGCAATACAGTAGGTGTGCAACATGGCTTTATGCAACACGTGGGGATCAGTGTTCCCAGCCAGCATTTGTCAAATAGCAGTCAGATTAGTGGTTCTGGTCAAATACAATTAATTGGGTCATTTGGTAATCAACCTTCCATGATGACTATTAATAATCTAGATGGATCTCAAATTATATTAAAGGGCAGTGGACAGCAAGCCCCATCAAATGTGAGTGGAGGGCTTCTGGTTCATAGACAGACTCCTAATGGCAACTCTTTGTTTGGGAACTCCAGTTCCAGTCCAGTAGCACAGCCTGTTACCGTTCCATTTAACAGCACAAATTTTCAAACATCTTTACCTGTGCATAACATCATCATACAAAGGGGTCTTGCACCAAACTCAAATAAAGTCCCAATTAATATACAGCCAAAGCCTATCCAGATGGGTCAGCAAAATACATACAATGTGAACAATTTGGGAATTCAGCAGCATCATGTACAACAAGGGATCTCTTTTGCCTCTGCAAGCTCACCCCAGGGCTCAGTAGTTGGTCCACACATGTCTGTGAACATTGTCAACCAACAGAACACAAGAAAGCCCGTCACCTCACAGGCAGTGAGCAGCACTGGGGGTAGTATCGTTATTCATTCCCCCATGGGCCAGCCTCATACACCCCAAAGTCAGTTCCTCATACCTACAAGCCTTTCCGTCAGTTCCAACTCGGTACACCATGTCCAGACCATTAATGGGCAACTTCTTCAGACTCAACCTTCTCAGCTCATTTCTGGCCAAGTGGCCTCGGAGCATGTCATGTTGAATAGGAATTCTTCTAACATGCTCAGGACCAACCAACCATATTCTGGACAGATGATAAACAACCAGAATACTGCCGTCCAGTTAGTGTCGGGGCAGACATTCGCCACCTCTGGAAGTCCAGTGATAGTCAATCATGCCTCTCCTCAGATTGTTGGTGGGCAGATGCCCTTGCAGCAAGCGTCACCAACTGTATTACACCTGTCACCTGGGCAGAGCAGCGTTTCCCAAGGAAGACCAGGCTTCACTACCATGCCCTCTGCAACAAGCATGTCAGGACCTAGTCGGTTCCCTGCTGTTAGTTCAGGCAACACTGCCCATCCTAGCCTTGGGTCTGTGGTTCAATCTGGTGCATCAGGATCAAACTTTACGGGAGACCCGCTGACCCAGCCAAACAGGACTCCAATACCAGTCAGCGTGTCTCATCGTCTTCCAGTTTCTTCTTCCAAATCTACCAGCACCTTCAGTAACACACCTGGAACAGGAACCCAGCAACAGTTCTTCTGTCAGGTAATGCTTTTTTTTTTTTTCTTCAAATAAATGTCTGACAGATTATAGAATGAAAGAATAGAATGCATACTCAAATATAATTTTTATCTTAGGCTCCCAATTTGTTAACTTAAAATGCTCGGTTTATGATCAATTGTGTTTTATCTTCATGATTAAAATATTTTATCCAGCATAACATTTTGGTTTAGAGTTTCTGGAGACAGACTCTGGCATCTGAATCTAGATTTTCTGATGTGGAGTCAGTTAATTAACTTTCTTCTTCAGTGAAATGGGTATATAACCACTTTACCATCCCATGGTGTTATTGGCAGGATTCAATAAGATAATCCCCACAAAGCATTTGCATAGTCTTGGTAGATAGAAGTACTCAGCAGGGGCCAGTATTTATATTTGTACGTACTTGATGAAATGCATTATGGGCATTTAAGAAGAAAGATTATTTTAGATTATTTATATATATCACATAGCAGGCCACTCAGTCTTTGACAATGAACTAGGTAGAATGTTTTAGCTGCTTCTTGGATGCCAACCAGAAAGGCTCAGGGATTCAGTAGGACTCAACAGTGGCCCCACACTAGAGGGAAGCACTTAGAGGGAGAGAATCTGGGCATTCTCATTTGACCAGGTACCTGAGCCTGCTCTTACCATGCCATTGTGCAGGTAAATTACTATGGTAATTGGTGACACCACACAAGGATTAGTTTCTTAAAAGGGACTGATCATCAGCTTCAGTCCTTCATTGTCATTAACTGACCCTTTTACTCCTCTGCTTTCATTTCCCACTCATTTGGAGCATACTCTGTATTTCCAGCTCCTTTCCTTCCCAGCTGGGAGGCCCTTTTCTATACTCCACTTCTACCCTCCTCAGTTCTCCATTTCCACTGCCTTTCTCTTCCACATTCAGAAATTTCAAGAATTTTATATATAATGAATGGATATTATTCAGCAGTAAAAGAGAATAAAATCATGGCATTTGCAGGTAAATGGATGGCATTGGAGAAGATAATGATAAGTGAAGTAAGCCAATCCCAATAGTTCCCAATAGTTCTGCTATAAACATTGATGTGGCTGTGTCCCTGTAATATGCTGGTTTTAAGTCCTTTGAATATAGTACGAGGAGAGGGATAGCTGGGTCAAATGGTGGTTCCATTCCCAGTTTCCAAGGAATCTCCATACTGCTTTCCATATTGGCTTCACCAATTTGCAGTCCCACCAGCAATGTATGAGTATGCCTTTTCCCCCACATCCTTGCCAACACTTATTATTGTTTGTCTTCATAATAGCTGCCATTCTGACTGGAGTGAGATGGTATCTTAGAGTAGTTTTGATTTGCATTTCCTTAATTGCTAGAGATGATGATCATTTTTTCATATATTTCTTGATTGATTGTATATCCTCTTCTGAGAAGTGTCTGTTCAGGTCCTTGGCCCATTTATTAACTGGATTATTTGTTTTCTTGGTGCTTAGCTTTTTGAGTTCTTTATATACCCTAGAGATTAGTGCTGTATCTGATGTGTGAGGGGTAAAAATTTGCTCCCAAGATGTAGGCTTTCTGTTCACTTCACAGATTGTTTCTTTTGCTGAGAAGAAACTTTATACTTTGAATCCATCCCATTTATTGATTCTTGGTTTTAATTCTTGTGCTATAGGGGTCTTATTAAGGAAGTTGGGGCGTAATCCCACAGGATAAAGATTAGGGCCTACTTTTTCTTCTATTAGACGCAGAATCTCTGGTTTAATTCCTAGGTTCTTGATCCACTTTGAGTTGAGTTTTGTGCATGGTGAAAGATAGGGGTTTAATTTCATTTTGTTGCATATGGATTTCCAGTTTTCCTAGCACCATTTGTTGAAGGCTATCTTTTCTCCAATGCATGTTTTTGTCACCTTTATCTAATATAAGATAATTGTAATTTTGTGGGTTAGTCTCTGTGTCCTCTATTCTGTATCATCCATCTACCAGTCTGTTTTGGTGCCAATACCATGCTGTTTTTGTTACTATTGCTCTGTAGTATAGTTTAAGGTCTGGTATAGTGATGCCACCGCTTCACTCTTCCTGCTATGGATTGGTTTAGCTATTCTGGGTCTCTTATTTTTCCAGATGAATTTCATGATTGCTTTTTCTATTTCTATGGGGAATGCCATTGGGATTTTGATCAGAATTAAAAAGTTCCACCAGAAAACTTCTAGAACTAGTAAATGAATTCAGCAAAGTAGCAGGATATAAAATCAACACCCATAAATCAAAGGCATTTCTGTATACAGTGAAAAATCCTCTGAGAGGGAAATGAGGAAAACTACCCCATTTGCAATAGCTCAAAAAAAAAAAAATACTTAAGAATCAACTTAATGAAAGAGGTGAAAGATCTATACAATGAAAACTACAGAACTCTAAAGAAAGAAATCAAAGAAGACCTTAGAAGATGGAAAGATGTACCTTGCTTTTGGATAGGCAGAGTTAATATCATCACTATTCTACTCTAAGGAAGAGATTTTTCCTTCTCTTCCCTTTACATGTTTGTTTGTTTATATCAGTTGAGCACATAGATTCTTACTCATGGATTTTACTCAGTGAGTTATAAACTGTTGTAATCATTTATTTTGAGGCTCAAATTAACCCAAATTTGGCCAAAGGGCACCCCTCCAAATTGGCTGCTGATCTTTCTGACATGTTTCTGTGGTGCTTTGAGCACTTACTTTGATTTCTGGCAAAACAAAATGTTCCCTGTTATCTGGGCATGGTGGTACTTGCCTGCAATCCCAACAACTTGGAAAGCTGAGGCAGGAGGATTGCAAATTTGAGACTAGCCTTAGCAACTTAGCAAGACCCTGTCTCAAAATAAAAAATAAAAAAAAGAAAAAGATGTTCCATATTCATCTTTTAAATTCTGTGACCCTTTCCTAGAATCAACAATTTCTACAAGGAGATTTACTCCTCCTTCTGGAGAATAATATTTAGAAAGCAAGGTCTGAGCACTCTGTAAGTTCAAAGCTACTGAGGTCATCTCAACTGGTAAATACGTTTATTTATACATATGCAATACTCAATATTCATATGTATTTATCAATGTATAATTATTAGCTATGAGTTTATGTTGATACTTCTAATTGTATCCTACAACTACTGGATTCACTCAAGCCTCTTTCTTTTTTGTACTCGTAGCTTCCTTTTCTAAAAGCAATAAAGACAGGTCCACAATATATTTGTTTGCTCAATCCTAGAATTGTAGTAAGTAGCTTTAGAATTGTTATTTTTTTAAAAAAAATATATCTTTTATAACTTTATTTTATTTATTTATTTTGTATGTGGTGCTGAGAGTTAAACTCAGGGCCTCACACTTGCTAAGCAAGCATTCCTACCACTGAGCCACAACCCCAGCCCCTAGAATTGTTAATCCATGTTTTTCATCATTATGAGTATAGATCTACTAATTAGACTTCAATATTGTTTCATAGTGCTGTCTTTAGCTTAAGAATTTATAGTGAAAATACTGTATTCAAAGTTATTTGGGTTCATTGTTTTGGAGTTTTTTTGTTTTGGTTTGTTTTTTTGGGTACTGGGAATTGAACCCAGGGCCTTGCACCATGTGCTAGGCAAAGTGCTGTACCACTGAGCTACATTTCCAGCATATTTTTTTTCTCTTTTTTTTTTTTTTTTGAGACAAAGTCTCACTAAGTTGCATAGGCTGATCTTGAATTTTCAATCTTCCTTCCTCAGCCTCTGGAATAATGGGTTTACAGGAGTGTCCCACCACACCTGGCTACTTAATTCCTTGGAACACATCAGCCATTAGCATGGTGGCACAGTTGGGGCTGCGCAGAACATAGACCTGGACTGAACTCCCTCCTCCCCTATGTTAGTTAGCTTTTTGCCTTTGGGAGAAAAGTCATCGCAGAGGAAGAAAGATTTATTTTGACTCAAAGTCTCTGACATCTGAGTCCATAGTCAGCTGATTCTGTTTGTAGTTTCTAGGCCTGAGGCAAGGCAGAAAAGATTCCAATGAAAGAACTTGGCAGAGCAAAGCTGCTCACCTCAGGGTAGCTGGGAAGCAGAAAGATGAAGGGGCTAGGAACAAGAACTGTCCTTCTTCCTGGGCATACCCCCAGTAACCTACTTCCTCCACTAGACTCCATCTTTTACGGTTTACACCATCTCCCAATAATGCCATCAGCTATGAGACCATGGAAATGATCTATGGATTAGTCCACTAATGAGGTCAGATCCCTCATGATTCAGTCACATCTCGAGACCCTCACCTCTGATTATTGCTGCATTAGGGACCAAACTGTCAATTCATGAGTCTTTAGAGGGCATTTCAGACCTAAACCCTAACATACACCATGCCTGCCTTCCCTGTCACTTTGCACCCTCCCCCGAATTAACTTTTCTTCCTGTTTTCACACACATAAGCAGATCCATATATATCTTTTATTTCCCCTTCTTTCTTATTCAAAATGAAGCATAACATAGATACTCTTAAATTGCAGAAAATTTTCTAAAAATCCCGTATGTCCAATAATAAGGGAATGATTTGAAATGATAAAATACTATGTAGCCATTTAACAGGTTTCCAAATAAATTTGGGTACAGGTTTAAAAATAATTTTCGATGATAAATGCACATGTAATTGTAAAATATTTTTAAAAATGGTTTACTCTTTTAGAAAAATGGTGAAGAAAGCCAGGTGTGGTGGTACACACTTTAATCCCAGAGAATGGGGAGACTGAGGCAGGAGGATGGCAAGTTTGAAGCTAGCTTGGGCAATTTAGTGAGACCCTATTTCAAAATAAAAAAGGCTGAGGATGTGGCTCAGTGGAAGAGTGCCTCTGGGCTCAATCCCTAGTTCCACAAAAAGCAAATAAGAAAATTGATGAGGATAGACAATGTAGTGAACTAGAAAACTGAAAACGCTCTTACTTAAGAAACACTGAGAACTTGATTAGGAGAAAGTATACAAAACCTTAACTGCAATGTCCTGTGGCAGGATATAAGTTAGCTAAATTTCCTTCTAATTTTAAAAACTTATCCCTCACAGAGAAAATGATTCCCAGACAGCATTTATCAAACTTATTTATTTATTTATTTTGGTACCAGGAATTCAGGGGCACTCAACCCACTGAGCCACATCCCCAGCCCTATTTTATATTTTCTTTAGAGATAGGGTCTCACTGAGTTGCTTAAAACCTTGTTGTTGCTGAGGCTGGCTTTGAACTCGTCATCCTCCTGCCTCAGCCTCCAAAGCCCCTGGGATTACAGGCGTGAGCAACCATGCCTGGCGCATTTCTTAAAAATAAGTAAACCATGCAGTTGGTAAAAATGTGAAAAAGTTGCTAAATAGTTCAGTAAAAAAGTAGGTCTTCCCTCCAGTCCCACAGTTTCTTCCTGAAGTCTCCTGGTTTTAGGTTATTTCTATTTTTCCCAGACATAGCCTCTGCTTTTGTTGTACAGAGGACATGGGGGGGGGGAATATATATATATATATAATATAATCTGTAATATACCATAGATATTTTCACTCACTTGAGTATCATTTTCTATCAGTATGTATTGATTTGCTTTATTGTTATTATGATTAATTATACTAATCAGCTACAGTATGGTCCTCCCCCCCCCCCCTTTTTTTTGGCCAGATAATAATGCTTCAAAGGGGAAAAACCTCATACTCACAAAAGTTTCAGTTGTTCAAAGCTAATAAGAAATCTACACAGGCAGCTTCAAAGTAATTTTTTGTGACTTTTTAATACCAAAAAAGTACCAGAAACTAGGCCAGTGGTATTATTTCAAGTGTGCTCCTACTGTCACTTTTGGGGAACAGGTGTATTGATGAAAGGGAAAGCCTTGGAGGTGGCATGAATTGGAAGAGTAGTATGTAGATCACAACCCCCACAGCATCTGAAACACCAATAGGGACTCTTTATAATTTGTGTGTAAATTTTTGTATGAATTATAAGTGTGGCAATGAACTAAAGTACCATTATCAGAGACCTTTGGTGTTTATCTCTTTGAGGAAATTGAATTCAGCAAGTTTTAATACTATAAAGGGCTAATATTAGGGCCAAGTTTTTACATGTAATTATTATTTGTTTTCAATATTAATATATATTAACTTGATTCCAAAAATCGCATGTTATAGAAAAGTGCCTACCCAGCCACCCAGTTACTTGCAGACAACCAGTGTAACCGGTTTCTTGGGGTGTGAACCTAAGTCTCCTCCCTATCTTTGTAATGGGAAAACTTTCAAACACTTGGGAATTTGGAACAATACAGTGAGCCCACTTACCTAGAGTCATTAGTGGTTTATATTAGATTTCTTTGATTTGAGCCAGTAATGTTGTCTATGCCAGTTTTGCACTATAGAATCCAATCAGAGAGCACTGGTTTCATTTAGTTGTCACCTCTCTTTAGTGTATAACAGCCCCATCAATAGTGTAGAGTAGCCCTCAATAGGGAGTTTTCTAATTGTTTCCTCCTCATTAAAGCCCCTCTGGTATAATAGCTTGGGCAAGACACATAATGTCAGTTTGTCCCATTGTTGGTGATGCTGAATATTGGTGATGCCTTGCCCAGTTTCTCCTCAAGGTGCTTGCTCCTTTTGTGAAGAAATGATCTCTAGGATTGTGCTTTGAGACCAAGTGACTATCATGTGTCTTATGTCTCAGGGTAATAAGACATCTTTTTTTTCCTGGTACTGGGGATTGAACTCAGGGGTGCCCTAGCCCTTTTGATTTTTTATTTTAAGACAAGATCTCACTAAATTGATTAGTCTGGCACTGAATTTGCTATTCTCCTGCCCCAGCCTCCCAAGCAGCTAAGCAGTGCCACCATGCCCTCCTTATGTCAACTTTGATGGCCTTCAATAAATATTATAATTGATGGTTTCAAAAATGGTGATTTTTTAAATTGTACTACCCTATCTACATTTATTGACTGAGATTTTACCATAAAGAGAATCTTTTTTTACCAGGTGGCTTGGAATCCCAGTGCCTTGGGAGAATGAGGCAAGAGATCGCAAGTTCAAAGCCAGCCTCAGCAAAAGCAAGGCACTAAGCAACTCAGTGAAACCTGTCTCTAAATAAAATACAAAATAGGGCTGGGGATGTGGCTCAGTGTCAAGTGCCCCTGAATTCAATCCCTTGTACAAAAAAGCTTTTTCTTTTCCTTTCTTTCTTTCTTTTTTTTTAAAAAAAAGTAACATTATGAACTCACACATTTGCTTTTAGGAATTTTGCATTCATTTTAAATTTTTTTTATTATGAAAAATTCTAACATGAACAGAGTAGTTAAAACAGTATAATGAGCCCCACACTCAATCAGCTACAGCACTTACTAGCCCATGGCTGCTCTTGTCTCATCCCTACTCTACCCATTGTCCCCCTGTGCAGTGCTATTTTGAAGCTAATCCTGACATACTGGTTCATCTGTAACAGTTTAATGTGTATTTCTAAAAGTTCATATGTTCTTTTATATATGAATGTCTTGTAATCTATTGCTTTCCTTTTAGATACTCAAATTGTCCCAAATTTGATCATGGAGGCCTGTTGGCTCCTGTACTTTTTCTCTGTACATGACTCCTTCTCTGAGCACTTTCTTGCTTTTTGGCACAAGATATTGTAGGCTTACCTTGAGATCCCCTTGCCTGGAACCTAGAATCACCCATTCTCCAAGGAACCCAGTGAACTTAAGTCTTAATGCTGAGAGTAACTATGTTTTACACTCTCTTATAAATGGATTAAAAATTTAATGTGGGCTGGGGTTGTGGCTCAGCCGTAGAGCACTCGCCTAGCATGTGTGAGGCCCTGGGTTTAATCCTCAGCACTACATAAAGATAAATAAATAAAAACAAAGGTATTGTGTACAACTAAAAGAAATAAATTTTTAAAAAATTTAAAGTCAATGATTAAAGCATAACTTACAAGAATTTAGCCTATCAAACAAAAGTAAACCCATTATTACAGATCCAAAACTCTTTAGATCTATAAATTTAAAATTCTTTGAGATTAGCTGAGCCCGTGTTGCCTACAGCACCTACAGCACAGTGGGTATGGGAGTGCAGGAGGGAGTAAGGCTAAATTCTCTACTCAAGTCTGCAGCCCCGCCTGCGCCTCCCCAATTGCCTGTCTCCCTCCAACCCCACCTGCCTGGCTTACTATGGAATTTCATATATTCAGACATATTTCAAAATTTAAATGTTCTTGTTGGGTGTGATGCACACATCTGTAATCCCAGGTACTTGAGAGGCTGAGGCACAATGATTGCCAAGTTCAAGACCAGCCTTGGCAACTTAGAAAGACTCTGTTTCAAATAAAAATAAAAAGGGCTGGGGATGTAGCTCAGTGGCATCCCTGAATTCAGTCCCCAGCACCACACACACAAAAAATCTAGATGTTCTTATTTTCTTCTCCCACATTTTTTCTTTTTTTGAGGGGGCTAGGTTGGGGGTAGGGACTGCCTGAGATTGGGGGGGGGGGGCTGCCTGAGATTGAACCCAGGGGCACTTAACCACTGAGCCACATCTTCAGTCCTTTTTATTTTTTGAGACAGGATCTCACTAAGTTGCTGAAGCTAGTCTCAAACTTGCAATCCTCTTGCCTTAGCCTCCCAATTTTCTGGGCTTATAGGTATGCACCACCACACCTGACTCTCCTATACTTTTATAAATTACCAAGTCTTATAAAATTCTTTGAAAATATCTCACATCCATTCTTTCCAATAATAGTGAAAATAATCATTTTATTAACAATGACAGAGACAGTGCTGGAGCTGTACATGTTCTTTCTAAACCTTTCCTCTTCTTTCTATAAGTAGTGATGTTAGTCCCATGTCATAAGAGAGAAGGTAGAGGTTCAGAGCATGGATGATTTAAGGAAGTCTTTAAGAGGGAATGAAATGTATTGGAAAAACGAGTTGGCTCAGTAGTCAGAGCTGAGTTGTTGATTCTGCTCTGCCAGTGAGTGGTTCTGTGGGCTAAGCTCTTAAACTTGCTGAGCCCTGATTTTCTCTTCTCTAAAATGAGGAACTCTAGCTGAGCAATAGAATACTCAGGGAGCTTTAAAAATATATGGATCCCAGAACCTCACCCCTGTAACTTCTGATTTAAACAGCCTGGAGGAAAGGTTAATGCCTTTCCTCAGCATTTTCCAAAAGCTTCCCAAGTGATTCTCAGTTGCAGCCAGGGTAGAGAACCAGCAGTCTAGATGATCTCCACAGTCCACTACATTCCTACCATCCCCTAATTAGACAACTGTAGTAATTGTCTAGGTGATAAATCTTCTTTCATGGATTTACACCACATTAGTCTCTTAAAACATTTGCTTGGTGACTGAACCAAATCATCTGGGAGCTTCCTGTTCCTACCTGCAGTCAGATTTCACTGGTCAAAGCCCTCCATTCAGCATGGTCCCCTAAATAGGCCAGGCACATTGTGAGTTCAAACCTTTACTGACTGGTATCCACTGTGTGTTCTTTTCCATCTTATCTCAATTTTTCTTTCCTTCAGGGCCTTACCCCTGACCTTGTGATTGCTTGGCCACAGAGAAATAATAAGGATGACACACAGGATCCTGACAGACACATTCAGGTTCACTGAAGTAAAAAAAATGGGAAGAGATTTTAACTTCAGTGGAAGTTATTGAGTTTGGTTTGGGATGCGGTTGTCAAGTATGAGGTTCCTGAAGGACAACCAGGTTGGATGACAAAAATAGCTATGTATGCTAAAGTTTAAGGACATAAATATGGGCTAAAATGGGATTGATCAGTATATAAATTGTAATCCTGGCAGTGGGAATAGATGAGGTAGACCAGAGTTAGTATATCAATAGATAATATAGTCAACCAGAAGAGAAACCCCAGAACATCTTAACATGTTAGGGGGTGGACACAGAAAGAGAGTGAGGAAGAGTAAAGCCAGTAGGGATCAGACTCTTGGGTGATGAGAAAAAAGAATAGTGCAGGTGGGAGGGAAGAAGAGTAGGGCATCATTGAGATAAGGACTGGAAGGTTTCTAATAGATTTAGCAACTAACTTGGAAACTGCTGGTGTCCTTGGTAAGACAATTTCCAAGGAATTGTAGCCGCAGAAGCCAGACTGCAAGTAATGAGCATAGGCACCTTTCAGAGAAACGGAGGTTACGGATGGTGTAGTAGCTATGAGGATGTGTGGGATCAAGGGGAAAAAAAAATTCAAATGAGAAACACTTGAAGTTTTCTTCAAAGCTGATGGGTAGGAAAACATGCATTCTAGAGCATTGGCAGGATTCTCTGTAGACCATGGGAAGTATGCCTCTTCCATCGTAAAGAGAGGGAAGGAAAAGATGTCTGTGGCCATGCAGTTTATAGTTTGTTAGCAGAAAATCTCATCTTTCTCCTAGGCTTGAAGATAATGAAATAGTATTCAAAGCAAAACTGACTAGGAGGACGAAAAGTTTCCTAGATGGTCATGAGGCTCGGCTAATCCTGAATACCATAATTTTGATACGCTACTGATCCGTTGTTTCAAGGGCCTGTGTGTTTTCTGGATGGTAAATTTTCAGAGGGAAGGGCTGTGATTGGTACCCTTTGGCTGCCTTCCCTGTAATCACCACAATGGTGTGGACACTGTAAATAGTCAGATGTCTTATGAAAGTATTGCAGCTATCAGAAACATACCCTGATGTGTTTATGAGAATATGTTCTATGAATAAGCTCAGGTCCAGGAAATATAGTGCAATTTTTTTTAATATTTATTAGTTGTTGTTGGACCTTTATTTATTTTTATGTGGTGATGAGAATCAAACCCAGTGCCTCACGCATGCTAGGCAAGCACTGTACCACTGAGCCACAACTCCATCCCTAGTACAATTCTTTATAAGGGTCAGAAACCAGACTCTCCTGCTCTCTGGGACCCTTTAGTATAACATGGCCTCTTCTCTGTTCTTTATTATTTTCTCTGACCAATTTCCTAGACCAATTACCACCCAAAGCTGTCTACATTATTTCAAGTAAAGCATTTAACAGTCACTGTCAAGTACAGTGATTTTCAAGACTTAACAATGCATCAGAATCAACTGGAGAGCTTTTAAAAACTGTAAATTCCTAAGCATAACATTGAATTCTGAATCAATTTTTGTGGTTAGAACCCAGAAAGTCCATTTTTTCAGAAGCTCCTTGGGTAATCTTGATGTAACTCACATTTGAGAACCACTGCCCTTTTAAGTCCACCTTTCACCCCAGTTCTCAGAGAGTGTGATGTGACCTTTAGTGTTTTAGTTAGCCATGGCCAGAGGCAGCACAAGGAAGCAGCTTTCTAGGGCCTCTGCTGCTCTTTACAAAGGCCTTTGTATAAGTTAGGGGAAAGTGCCCTTTTGAATTAAAATACAAAAAAGATACCCCTCTGGGTAATAAACTGCTCTATTGGCATGCTTGACAATTTTAGATGGAGACAAGGTATCCCTTCCATAGATTTTAACTCTTAACTACCCTCTGGAGGTAATCAACCGGGTGGGTTTTGTTTTCTTATATTGCATTAGCTAGAACTTCCTGGTTGATGTTGAAAGCAGTGGTAAGAGGGGACATTCTTGCTTTGTTCTTGATCTTAGCAGGAAAGCTTCGTTTCTCACCATTAAATATGTTAGCTGGGCATGGTGGGATGTGCCTGTAGTCACAGCTTCTCTGGATGCTTAGGCAGGAGGATCACTTGAGCCCAGGAGATCAAGGCCAGCCTGGGCAACACATCAAGAGCCATCTCAAAAAACAAACAAGTAAGTCCTGATGGGCTGTGGGTGTAGCTCAGTGGTAAAGCACTTGCCTTGCATGTACAAGGCCCTGGGTTCAGTCCCAAGCACCTAAAAATAATAAGAAGTAGGTTAACTGTAACTTTTATTGTAGATATTTGTATCAAGTTGGAAGAGTTCCCATCTATCCTTAGTTTGCTAACATTTGTTGTTTTTGTTTTCATGAATGAGTGTTGTATTTTGTCAAATACTTTTTCTGCATCTGTTGATACACCTTGTGATTTTTCTTTGTTAGCCTATTGAGATACATACTTTTTGTGTGTGTGTGTGTGTGTGTGTGTGTGTGATACCACAGACCAAGCCCAGGGTCTTACCCTTGCCAGGAAAGTGCTCTACCACTGAACCACATCCCCAGCCCATCTTCCTCCTTCTTCCTTCCTTCCTTCCTTCCTTCCTTCCTTCCTTCCTTCCTTCCTTCCTTTGTTTCTTCCTTCCTTTCTACTTATTTTTGCTACCAGAGATTAAGCCCAGGGACATTTTACTACTGAGCTACATCCCCAGCCCTTTTTTTAATATTCTGTATTTTGACACAGGGTCTTGCTAAGTTGCTTAGGGCCTCACTAAGTTGCTGAGGCTAGTTTTGAACTTGCAATCCTCCTGCCTCAGTCTCTAAAGCCGTTGGGATCACAGGGTGTGCACCACCATACCCAGCTTCTTTAGCCTATTTATATGATAGTTTATATTAATTGAGTCCCTTTTTGTTTGTACTGGAGGTTGAACTCAGGAGTGTTTTACCCCCAGCTCCTTTTTATTTTTTCACCAGGTTGCTAAGACTGACCTTAAACTTGCTATCCTCCTATCTCAGGCTCCCATGTAGCTAGGATTACAGGCCTGCACCACTGTGCTTAGCCATTAAATTGATTCTTAAATAAGCCAACTTTGCATGTCTTGCATAAGTTCCAGTTGGTGATATGTCATTCTTTTTTATATGATACTAAATTTTATTTGCTAACATTTTGTTGAAGATCTTTGCATCTATATTTAAGAGAAATACTGGTCTGTATTTTTATGTTCTTATAAAATCTTTTTCTGGTTTTGGTATTAGGGTAATGCTGACCTCATAAAATAAGTTATGAAGTTTTCCCTTTGTTTCTGGAAGAGATTATAGAGAATTAGATTTCTTCCTTAAATATTTGGTAGAATTCACCTATGAACCCCTTTGAGCATGGTGCTTTCTATTTTAGAGGTTAATTTTGATTAAATTTATTTAATGCATATAAGCCTATTAAAATTATCTTATTTCTTATGTGAGTTTTGGCAGATTATCTCTCTCAAGGAATTAGTCAATTTCATCTTAGTTATCAGATTCATGAATTCGTTTTTTTTTTTTTTTTTTCCTTTTTGTGGTGCTGGGGATTGAACCCAGGACCTCACAGATGTTAGTCAAGCACTCTACCACTAAGCTATACACCCCATCCTATTATTATTTTAATATCCATGGAATATGAGGTGATGTCCCCTCTTTCATTTCTAATGTGATTAATTTGTGTCTTCCGTCTTTTTTCTTAGCTTGGCTAGAGGCCAATTTTATTGACCTTTTCAAAGAATCAGCTTTTAATTTCATTGATTTTCAGTGTCAGTTTCCTTTCTTCAGTTTCATTGATTTTTGCTATAATTTTTATTATTTCTTTTCTGCTACTTTCTTTGGATTTTTTCTCTTCTTTTTATAGTTTCTTAAGGTGACTGATTTTAGATTGTCTTTTCTAATATATACATTAAATGCTATAGCTTTCCATCTAAGTACTGCATTTGCTACATTCTACCAATTTGTTTGTTTGTATGATAGGGGTCTTACCATGTTGTGGAGGCTGGCCTCGAACTTCACATTCTTCCTGTCTCAGCCTCTCAGATAATTGGGATTACAGGCATGTGCCTGCCACTGCATCCAGCTTCACCCCCCAAATTTGTCAAATTGTATTTTCATTTCCAGTACTTAAAAATATTTTAAAATTTCTTTTGAGAAATTGAGGAAGGACAAGAAAATACTCATGAGAAATGGAAGGAGGCCAAAGTCATCCTTTTGTGAAAAATTCACTCTCTCAATAGTGGCATTAATCCATTCATGTAGACAAAGCCCTCATGACCTCATTGCCCTTTGAATGGGAACTTTGACATTCAAACCAAAGAATCCCACCCCATGGCCCCCAGAATTTATGTCCTTCTCACATTTATTCCATCCCAAACAGCCCAAAACTCTTTTAACTTACTCCAGCACCAACTTAAAAGTGAAAAATGCAGAACCTTACCTGAGTCAGATATGCCTGACACTAAAGGCATAATTCATCCTGAGGCAAATTCCTTTCAAGCTGTGAGTCTGTAAAATTAAACAAGTAATATGCTTCCAAAATACAGTGGTACAACGGACATAGAATAAACATTCCCATTCCAAAAGAGAAATAGAAAAGGGAAAAGGGTGACTGGTTACAAGTAAGTCCAGAACCCAACAAGGACGACATTAAACCTTAAAGCTGCAAGAGTCGTAATTACTTTGTATGCTTCTTCCTGTCTCCCTTGAGTAGAAGTTGGGTCATCTAAGGCTTGGGCTGCCCCACCTATAACTTTACAAGGCTCAACCCATGAAGCAGCTCTCAAGGGTTGGAGCCTCTTGTCTTCAACTCTCCTAGCCGGCAGCTTTATAGTTCTGGAATCTTGGAGGGAGGTTTCACCTGGGGCTTCCGGGCTATCCAGTACATCCTTTGAAATCTAGGTGGAGGCTGGCTTGGACCCACAGTCTGTATACTCTGGGTGCCGGAATTAACACCACATAGACACCACCAAAGCTCACCACTTGTGCCTTGTACAGTGGCTACATGAGATATATCCTTCCTGATTGAGCCATTGCTGGGACAACAGAGAAGTACTGCACTGGAAGGCAGGAACAAAGTCCCAAGGTAGCCTTGGGCAGCAAGTCTTTGAGGGCATTCCACGACAACCCCCACCACCACCAAGTCACTACCATCCTAGAACTCTGGGTCTGTGATAGGGAGGGTAGCCTCAGAGATGTCTGAAATGAGGAAGTAGGGTGTGCAGCTCAGTGACAGAGAATGCTTAGTATACAGGAGCCCTGGGTTCCATCTCCAGCACCACCACCAAGAACAAAAAGGTCTCTGAAATTCCTTCAAGTTCATCCTCTATTGATTCAATGACTAGCCTCTGGCCTGGTACCCTTGCACAACAATTTTTTGTTCTTTACAAGGCCAGGCTGAACATTTTCCAAATTTTTACATCATGCTTCCCTTTTAATTATTAATTTAATCTTTTATTTATTTCTTTCTTCTTTCACTTTTGTTATGCACAATTAAAAGAAGCAACATAGATTCTTTAATATTTTTGCTTAGAAACGTCTTCCTCCAAATATCCTAGTTCATTGCTCTTCTCTAAAGAGAACATGCCCTGTTGTACATGTACTCTGCCTTCTCTAAAGCCTTCAGGCATGGACACAATCAGCCAAGTTCTTTTGCTACTTTATTACAACCATGACCTTTATTCTAGTTTCTAGTACCTGGTTTCTCATTTTTGTCCAAGATCTCATGAGACTTGCCCTTGTTGTCCTTGTTTCTACCAGCATTATGGTCCTGACCACTTACATAATCTCTAAGATTCAGAATTTCCTAGAAGGGCCCTTCTTCCTATCTCTCAGCAAAATTGCCCTTAACATCCCCATTATGGCAATAGAGGTTTCTTTTTCTAGTTTGCTCCTCCAAAATCTTCAGCTTCTGTCCCATTATTCAGTTCTAAAGCCACTTTGACATTTTCAGGCACTTTTCACAGTAGTACCCCACTTCTCTGGGTCAATTGTGTGTCTTAGTCCATTTTGGCTACTGTAATAAAATACCAAGAGTGGGTAATTTATAAAGAATAGAAATTTATTTC
Source organism: Callospermophilus lateralis (assembly GCF_048772815.1). Taxonomy (NCBI): domain Eukaryota; kingdom Metazoa; phylum Chordata; class Mammalia; order Rodentia; family Sciuridae; genus Callospermophilus; species Callospermophilus lateralis. The sequence goes on along the minus strand of NC_135310.1, from coordinate 112,008,965 downwards.
CTCTCAGTTTTCACGACTAAAAAGTCCAAGGTCAAGGCCACCTTCTGGTGAAGACGTTCTTATTACATCATTCTATAGCAAATGGGTGGGAGGGCAAGAGATTGAATGCATAATTTCAGGAAGGGGACTGACATTCTTTTGTAAAGAACATACTCCTGCAGAATGTTTTCTGAGCTCATATCTTGTTGTGTTGCCAAGGCTGGTCTCAATCTCACTTGGCTCAAGCAATCCTCCCACCTCAGTTTCCCTACTAGGTGGGAGTACAGGTGTGCATTCCCATGCCCAGATAATGGCATTCTTGAGGGCAAAGCCCTTATGACCTAATCACCTCTTAAAGGTCCCAACTGTCAATACTGTTATATTACAGATTAAGATTCCAGTACATGAATATTGGGGGCTAGAATTGGATATTTCTTCTTGTTCTGCATAAAAAGCTAGAAGTTGGTTATTTCTCTTCCTCTGAATTAACCCCATCAGATTAGGCTTTTTAAAAATAGTGTCTCCTAGGGCAGGCCTTGTTAAGAACAGAATGCTCTGGCATATTTCAAAATGCTTCCTTTTCCCTCCCCCTGCAGGAAGCACGAGGAGATTTTTCTCCGATATTCACTATGAGGACCTGGTAGAACTCCTGGAGGTAAAACTCACAAAAGTGTGAGGGTCCCCTCTGACTAGGTCCCCCTGGAGTTTGTATCTCTCAGGCAGGCCACACTGAGCCTCCAGCAGTTTGTTAGTTACAGCCATTTCCCTGGTTTCTGACCTGGTAGATCCTGACTCTCCATCTCTGTCCGCCTGTCTGTTGCCCTGTTGTACATGGCAGTGGTTTGCCCTATGGCCTCACTCCTTTGACAGAATCTAGAATTCTTTTTTTTTTTTTTTTTTGGTGCTGGGGATTGAACCCAGATCCTTGTACATGCAAAACAAGTACTCTACCAACTGAGCTATATCCCCAGCCCTCTGGGGAGAATCCTTGACTTTTCAGTTTGTTTAGCCTTTAGCTGTTAGAATAAAGACCTGTGAAACTTCCTTAAATGTCAGACCAGAAACCTGAAGTCCTTGGGTATTTTCCAATCTTGCTGGCCCCAACCAATTCTTATGGCAGTGGGCAGGTACCAGAGATTTGCTAGGTAAATTCTAGATGGTCTGCTTCATTAATGAAATGCTTGTTGTCTGATGAATATCATCTTGCTAGCGTGTAATTGGCTTTTTTTAAAGTATAGGATGGAGGGAGAGAATTGATAATTTGAGTACATTGGGATATTTCTGTAGATCCACATGTTGCCAAAATCATGGGTCTACAGAGTTAAAATTGTCCATTTATATTAGTAGAACTCTTGGAGCTACATCCTCAACAAAATGCAGATGGTCACCACTTAAAGTGGTTCAGCTGAATGATTTTTTTTTTTTTTTTACTTTAGAAAGGGTTTATCGGGCTGGGGTTGTGGCTCAGAGGTAGAGCATTCACCTAGCACGTACAAGACCCTAGGTTCAATTCTCAGTATCACATAAAAATAAATAAAATAAATAAAGGTATTGTGTCCAACTACAACTAAAAAATAAACATTAAAAAAAAATGTCTTTATTATCCTAAAATGAGGAATATGTATATACTTAAGTAGTTTTTATATTTGTGAAGGGGAAACAAATTCTTTTTTCTTTTTTCTTTTTGAAGTACAGATCAATTCCCACTGAGTTACATCCCCTTTTTACTTTTTATTTTGAGACAGAGTCTCATTAAGTTACTGAGGCTGGCCTCAAACTTGCCAGTAGCCTCAGCCTTCCAAGTAGTTGTGATTACAGGCATGTGCTACCATTCCTGGGGAAGAAATGTATTTCAAGAGCAAGTTTTCTCTAAAAGTTCATGAAATCAAGATGATGACAAATTTTATTTCTGGAAAAGATAGTTCGCTGGGGCAACTTAAAATTTGGGGAAATGGGAAGAAATTGATGGCTTCTGGGGAGGTTGGGGCTGGGAGGAGGCACAGATCCCTGTGACTTATGCCTCAGTGATATTCATTTATTTCTATTTAACAGCCTTTTACTGTGTGCCTACCATGGTGCCAGGGCCTGCTCTGGGATATGGCAGTGAACAAGACAGACCCAAGTCCTGCCTTCATGAGAGGACTGGGGGTGAACAGTTCACCAGTGAAATTCTATAGGCAGTATAGACCTGACAGCAGAACTTTCTAAACATACTGTCCTGGTCCATCAAGGAGATTCCAATGTAGGAGACAGACCAAGATCCCCAGTAGATGATGATTACTGCCACCATATCCCTACTGGAGCCACCCGCAGCCTCTACCTCACAGTGTAACAATTGGAATGAGTATTCTAGTCCCAAGGAAAGGGGTACAGTCCAGCCATGGCAGTAGTTAGAAGATGAAAATGCACCAGTATCGATGTTCAATACCCACACAAGCAGATAAGGAGATTTTAAAAACACTTGTCCTGAAACATACTCCCAGAGGAATCATTCTGGTTTTTTTTGTTGTTGTTGTTGTTGTTGTTAATATTTATTTTTTAGTTGTAGTTGGACACAATAACTTATTTTATTTATTTATTTATGGTGCTGAGGATTGAACCCAGGGCCTCACACATGCTAGGAGGGTGCTCTGCCACTGAGCCACAACCCCAGCCCCTCATCTTGTTTTTTTTTGTTTTGTTTTATTTTGTTTTTTGTACTGGGGATTGAACTTGGGCACTCAACCACTGAGTCACATCCCCAGCCCTATTTTGTATTTTATTTATATCTTTTTTTTTTTTTTAAAGAAAGAGGGAGACAGGCAGAGAGAGGGAGAGAGGAAGAGAGAGAGAAAGAGAATTTTAATATTTATTTTTTAGTTTTTTTGGCGAACACAACATCTTTGTTTGTATGTGGTGCTGAGGATCGAACCCAGGCCGCATGCATGCCAGGCAAGCGCGCTACCGCTTGAGCCACATCCCCAGCCCCTTGTATTTTATTTAGAGACAAGGTCTCACTGAGTTGACTAGAGTCTTGCCACTGCTACAGCTGACTTTGACCTAGCAGTCCTTCAGCCTCCTGAGCCGCTGGGATTATAGGCGTGTGCCACCTCACCAGACTCATCCTATTTTAATAGGCTGTACACTACTGTATAAAAATATCCTCAAATTATAGAAAATTCTTAGGCTTTGATGCTAGATTATTCTTTTGTTTTCTTTTAATCTTTTGTATTCTGAAATAGAAAACACTTAGAAAAATGCATAAAACATAAAGGCATTAGGTTGGGGATGTGGCTATGGCACAGTGGTAGAATGCTTGCCTTGCCCACAGCCTGACCTTGGGTTTGATCCCCAGCACCACAAAAACAACCAAACAAAAAAGCATAAAAGATAGTTAAATACTAGAGCAAATACCCCTGGAAAGCACCACTCAGCTCAAGAAAGTGGATACAGCCAGGCGCAGTGGCACACACCTATAATTCTAGGAACTCGAGAGTTTGGGAAAAAAGGATAGCAAGCTCCCGGGCAGCCTCAGCAATTTAGTGAGACCCTGTCTCAAAATAAAAAATAAAAAGGACTGGGAATATAGTTTAGTGGTAAAGCGTCCCTGAATTTAATTCCAGTACAAAAGGAAGAGAATGAAAGGGGAAGGAAGGATTTTTTTTCTTTCCAGCCTCAGTCCTCCTGGCTTTTGTGGAGATCTTGTGTTTGCTTTTCTTGCAGTTGTACTACATGTTCATGCAGGGGTTTTGTTTCATTTGGTTTTGATAATCAGGAGTCATTCCAGGTTGTATCTGATAAATTAGGTGAGAGATGAAGCTGCCTAATACCATTTTTATCAAAAAATAATGTAATAATATAAGCTAGGCATGGTGTGGTGCACACCTATAATTTCAGCAACTAGGAGGCAGGAGGATTGCAAGTTCAAGGCCAGCCTTAGTAACTTAATAAGACCCTCTCAAAAAAAAAACACACACTAAGGATGTAGCTCAGTGGTACAATACCCCTTGGCTTAATGTCCATTACAAAAGAAGGGAGGAGGTCTTTGCTCTAAAGTCATGAGGATGACTTTCTTCTATTCAATATGAACCAGCCGTTGAAAGAAATTCCTAATCTTTGTGCAATGGCAACACACTGTAAGGACTTTTGGTCATTTGAGCATATTAATTCTGGTTCATTTATTTGTCTTTTGATCTCTTTTTTTTTTTTTTTTTTCAGAATCCCACCAGCCTTGCCCTGGTAAACTTTATTTTTCTACCTTTTACCTGGTTAGGTGTTTCTTCAAGGTGATCCTCAGTGTTCGTGACCTGGACATATTTGTGGGAAGGGCATATGGTTACTGATTGCCCCAGGCCTTCTATAATAGGGGTGTCCTCCAGATGGAGAGATTCCCTGTAGCAAAAGGTGAGGGATCTTCTAGGGGAAATGCAGTGGAAACTGGAAGGTTTTGACATTGACCTTTCCATTTGTGGTTTTCTTCCCAAGAATTTGTTGATTATCTGCTTAGGGTAGTATAGATTTGTCCTTCCTTGTCAATGGAAGAATGAAAAAAGTGATTATTTGTGACTCTTTAATGATCTCCTCTAGTCTTGCTTAGGTAATGTTAGAATCTTTCCCATTTTTATATTAGAAAATAAAACCAAATGAATAATTAATTGTTTGAACAGAAATAATAACACAAGTAGACCACAGCCAGGGTGGCTCTGTGTGAGCGCCCACATGTGAATGGAGAGTGAAAATATTTTGCTTGAGCCAAGATCATTAGTTTAAGCCCCCTGTGGGGATGGTCAGACTAAACTCTAGATCCACTGATAGAATTTATAGAATTTATAATATGAAACCAAAGAAAAGCTCTGAAAAACCAACTGTCCTATGAAGTAGTAGTGTCACAGCTAAGTGAAGTTTGATGGTACTTTTAAAATCTTTTGTCTTCTTATTTAAGAATGCATTATAAACCGAGCTTGGTAGCACATTCCTGTAATCCCAGTTGAGACAGGAGGATCAAAAGTTAGAGACCAGCGTTGGCCCCTTAGCAAGACCCTTTTTCAAAAAGTAAAAAGATCTGGGAGAGGGCTGGGATTGTGGCTCAGTGGCAGAGTGCTTGCCTCACATGTGTGAAGCACTGGATACAACACCACATAAAAATAAATAAATAAATAAAAGTATTGTGCCCATCTACAACTAAAAAAAAAATTAAAAGATCTGGGGAAACGTCCCCTGTGTCCAATCCCAAGTACCCTCAAAAAAATGCATTGTAAAGAAACATACTTTTTTTTTTTTTTTTTAAGAACTAAAAGGAACTTATTAGTTTTTAAATACCATCCAGCTCAGTGGTACAGCACTTACCTAGCATGCATAAGGCCCTGGGTTTGATCTTCAGTACAGGAAAAAAAAAATTTTATTTATACCATCTAGTTCATCTCCCATGAACTTGTTGCCTCCAAACACAACAAACAATAGTCCCAGGTGTAAAAGATAGTCTGGTGTCAACTCAGCATTCTCTCTGAATGGTGTTGAGAAAATTCAGTGTGCCTATAAATTTTATGAGGATGCACTTTGCAAACTTCTCCCAATGTGATAAGAGAATAATGTTTTTAGTTATGTTTTGTTATATAATCTTAAAGTGGTGGCAGGTAGGCATTAAGAGACTTGTTTGGCATCTTAAGTAATCTATTAAAACTTTTAATAATGAAATTAATTTTTCCATCTTGGTTATATGTTTCACAGGCTCAGAAAAAATGTTTGAATCAGACCTCCCCCATGTCCACTTCCAAGACTGCAGACGGCCTGAGACAAACACAGATCCCTGGGCTCTTGAGCACAGCACTGCCAGGTCAGGAGCCTTTTTAAGCTCTCTGCAGGCCGTCCCTGTCCTCCCAACTCCAGGGGACACTCTCCCCTGCCTCGTTCTGCATGAAATCTTTGACTGAATCTCACCTCCACTCTGATTATTTCTTTTTTTCTATATCCATTCCACAACCAAATCTGGTATTATTTGGCACATGTGGCTTTGTGATTATACTCATGTTGCTTATATACATTTAGAATCCTCCCCCTTCCCAAAAGTAAAAATACTGTGGGTTATATCTGCCATTTTTTCTAAGGCTTTGAACACCTGTAACTACTCAATTAATACTAAAAAAGGAATGAAAGTTTGAGTATTCCTAGTCAGTTCCTTCTTTGGGACTCCTTTCCTTAAGTTTTATTTTGGGGTTCTGAAGTACTTAAGGCCTATTTCTCAGATCATAGATAATGTGAAGTTATAATGTTTATAGCTCCTGTTTATTACCGTTAGTTTAATTAGTTAGATTTATTACTTAAATAGGCTTTACCAACCCTAATATCTGCCTCTAAATTTTGTGAATAAATATACCACCCTACTCCCTTCATGAATCCACAATAAAGAAATTCCTTTCAGCCAGGTGTGGTGGTGCACCTATAATCCCAGTGACTCAGGAGGCTGAGGCAAGGGGAGCTCACGTCCAGAGCCAGCCTCAGCAATTTAGCATGACCCTGTGTCAAAATTTGAAAAATAAAAAGGGCTGGGGGTATAGCTCAGTGGTAGAGCACCTCTGAGTTCAATCCCCAGTATAACACACACACACACACACAAACAGGACTCCCTTTCAGAATGTGTGATCACCTGCATATGCTGGGCTGTAGGACTATACAGAGGACCTGACTTAACATTTCTGTTGAACATTATCTTCTGTATTAATTCCAATAGGACAGGATTCTGGAAACAAAGTTATGCCGGCATCTTTAGGAACTGCACAGCCACAACAAGAAAAAGCAGTTGGATCATCTCCTGGCCAGCCAGCTGTGCAGGTAGAAAACTATTTGCATAGCTCCTTCTTCATAATTTGCATAACTGAACATGAGTGTGGTTGTGTCATCTGGTTTGTGGTTACTATCCTGCATTGTGTGCACAGCCAGCCTGCCCCTATATGTCACACAGTGTGGTCACTGAAGACCTTCCTGGTAGGCCATGCTTGGTTACATTTATGTTTCTAACATTAATGTGTCTAGTGTATTTCTGACATGTTCACAATGCTTCATGAATCCATCATCTCCTCATCAATTAATACCAGCGGGGACTTTGGGTGTAGCTCCGGGGTAGAGCACAGGTCAAATGTGTGCAAATCTGTGTTAATACCTAGTAGCACAAAAAGAAAAGAAAACACACATATACCCATCATCAAATCAAAGCAGATCTGTTTTTAGTGTACTGAGAGGGTTTTTTTGTTTGTTTGGTTAGTTAATTTTTCTTTTTTGCAGTATTAAGGATGTAAGCTCTTTCTCCATCCCTTTTTATTTTTTATTTTGAGACAGAGTCTCAGTGAGTTACTCTTCCTGGCCTCAAATTTACAATCCTCCTGCCTCAGCCTCCTAAATCACTGGAATTATAGGTATGCACCACTGCACCCTGCTGAGAGATTTTTTTTTGTAGTAATAAACAGACATGTACGAAGTAGGTAGTCCCTTTAGTCTTTTAAATCTAAAACATTTCAAACCAAAGAAGGGAAAAAAAATGTTTTTTGTCTTCAGCTTTACTATGGCCTTCATTCCATCTGCATGAAGTTTACCAATTAATAGTTTGATAAAACTTGCTGCAGTCTAGGTCTGCCCTGGAATACCCAGTAAAGGATCTGTTCATTTCTCAGGTTCTCACATAAGGTGTCTTTGTTTCCTTAATGATGTAAGAAATGTCTATTATACCTCAACTTCTTGTAACAGGAGCTTCAAAGTGTTTGCTCCCTCGTTTACCACTGAGAAAATGGATTAAGTAGTATCTACTGAGTTTTCAGGTGTTCATGATATTGGCACCCAAACACATTTCTTCCAAAATATAAAGATGCTTTTTGTAGAAGAAGTTTGAGTGTTTAGGCTTTAAAGTACATACCGAGCCAAGCAGGATGGCAGGTGTCTGTAGTCCCAGCTCTACTTGGAAGGCTGAGGAGGAGGATCACTTGAACCCAGAAGTTCAAGGTCTGATTAGGCAACAAAGCAAGACCTCATTTCTTTAAAAAAAAAAAAAAAGTACAAACTGAGTTCTTTTTAAGGAACTGACAGTACAGCTTTCTTTCTATACTCCCAACAGAGTACAGCTTTGCTACATGGAGTTTGTGGACTTGTTTATTTTGTATTGTAGCAGGGCACATTCTGGAGCCTTACAATATGCTCTTCTTCTTCTTCTTTTTTTAATGTTAAATACCATGGGACAGGATTGTAAGGATGAAAAATTCAGTCAACAACTGCCTTGGGATAAGAAAAGTTCTGCCATGATATTAGCAAAGGTAGAGGGAACTTTACACTAAGAGGCACCACTTCCTACAGAACACCTCTTGGCACTTCCTGAATGAGTGGGATTAGCAATCTAAACAAATCATGTTTCCAGAGGCAACAGCAACAGATAAAATTTAAAGGGATTATTAAAATAAGATTTATAAGACTTGTAACTGCCACAGTCTGGTTGGGCACAAAATAATCGAGCCACCACAAAAGCCTTGTAGATTCGAGCAGCAATTCTTTATTTCCGAACTCTCACCTACACTCTTCACGCACGTTCTGGGAAAATACACTCCCTCCACCGGGCTCTTCCGTACCAATACTCTCAGAACCCCGCGAGAACTCAACGGGAACTCAAGGAGCGGGCACCTGAGGCAGCAGGATAGGCCCTATTCCCAGCAGGATCCACCCTAAACCTGGAGCCACCCTAATCCCTGAGCAGGGTCACCTTTCTACCAAAAATGCCATGCATCATTCCTACTTGGCTATGGCTCTCAGCAGTAACAATTCTTAAACTCTTATTAAAACCACAAGAAAAAACAACTCTTTGTTTATGAATTTCATAAAGGACTGCATATGCAACTGACATCTGCTAGTGTTGATCTGGTAATCTGGTATGTGCAATTTGTCCAGTAGCCGAGCAGTTTGTTTTTATTATGTTTTCTAACTGTAAGAGATCATTAAAGGCAAAGCCTATATGATGTTGTACACAGAAAAAAAATGGTCATCGTGGGCCATACTACTACAACATGCTCTTAATAAGTAATTGAAAAATATTTGAGTGCTCGCTTTGGCAGCACATATACTAAAATTGGAACGATACAGAGAGGATTAGCATGGCCCCTGTGCAAGGATGACATGCAAATTCTTGAAGTGTTCCATATGAAAAGAAAAGAAAGATATTTGAAACAGTGAACTTTATGTGTATCTGTATTCTGCTTCTTTTTTCTACAAAAGGGAATAATAAGAGGTGTTTTTTATCTCTAGGTGGACGGTCATTCAGGAGGACAAAAAAGGCCTGCTGCAAAACAGCTAACTAAAGGAGCTTTGTGAGTCACCTTTGGAAATGACAAATTAAATTTTAACATTTCTCCAGGTTCCTAACCTTCAATATATATACCACAGAAGTCAGGTTATTATGATTAGTTTCTTAGCCTTTTGAAAAAGTACTTTGAAAATCTTTTTCTGCACTTTGATTTGTAGCTTGAGCGTACTTACTGTTTGCTCTGTTCTTAAGGAGAAAAGTACTTTGTCTCTTTAGAAATAGGAAGTCTCTGAGGAGAAGCACAATTTGATAAGTTTCTGCATTTAAAAGCATGAGTTTATTTGGTCAGTAGTCAATGTGGCCAAAATCTCTGTGAGTGCCCACATGCAAATGGATGGTGGAGACACTGCTTCTGAGGTCAGGGTCATAGCAGTGATACACAAAGTATAAAACTGAAGAAAAAACCTGCTGAGCTATGAAAATAGTATTCCTGTGTATCTTATTTTCTTTGCATGTAAATAAGCACCATGATTAGATTTGATATTCAGACATGTCTGACATGATATCAACACTGGCATTTCTCTCTTAAAGCATTCTCCAGCAGTTACAGAGGGACCAAGCCCATGCTGTGACACCTGACAAAAGCCAGTTCCGATCACTGAGTGATGCGGTGCAGAGACTGCTCTCCTACCATGTGTGCCAGGGCTCCATGCCCACCGAGGAAGACCTGAGGAAAGGTAAACAGGCTGCAGCCCTTAGAGGGCCACCCTGACACCAGGTGCCCTCCCATGCTACCCACAGAAGAGCAAGAGCTACATCACCCCCAGCTGGTAGACAAGTTGTTATTTTTCATCACAGGCCTACCTGTTCCCTTTGTACTCAATTTCTCAGGCCATGTATAGGGTTGTGACTTATTCTTCCCAATAATCTATGAAGAGGATCCCAAAATACCATAGTATTTTATTGACACACTGGGGAGCAGTGAATTGAAAGCATTGTTTAGGCTGCTGACTACACATGGGATGGCCTTGGACTAAATCTCACTTGAGCTTAGTCCTTGCCCTTAGTTGTGTCACCAGTTCTATTAACTAGATAGCGACTTTAAACCCTACCTGAAGCATTCCCTAAGGCCCCACAGTGACTCTAGAGCATTGGCCAAACTTCAGGAAACTTGACAAAAATGTTAAGGATCAGGGCCCATTCTCCCACCCTAGAACTCAGCCCATTTTGTTGCCTGGCCCTGCTGCCTCTCCCAGTTGTGACTTAGTTCTATCCCTCCTTCCCACCCCCACTGCCAAGCCCTGACTTGTCCTCTACCACTCTAGTTCCTTCCTCAACTGCCACAAGTTTTGCTCTTCCTGGTGGGATCTCTGATAGCAGAGTACAGTGACCTCTGTCAGTCCAGTGAATGCTTCCCTGGGAGATCTAGGGAATAGGATAAAGATCCAGCATTAAACAGAGATGACTCTGAGAAGAAGGGTAAATTAGGAAATGTAAAGCCTTTGGAGACTGAAAGATAAAAGAACAGACCTACAGAGACTATACCTGCAAGGTGTCACGGACTAGATTGTATCTTTGTATTAACCTGGTCTGCCCAGCACAGACAGCTGGATTTCATCTTTCCTATTGTTTTAGTTTTACCCACTGTTGGAAAGGAGTGCAGGTTTAGGTCATCTAAACTAGCAGATCATTATCTATTCACTGATATTTGTTCCTGGTCTCTTATATGATTTTATTTGTAGGTGATATTTAAAGGTATTTTGTTTTGGTTTCCTAATTAAAGTTGAAATAAGCTATATTAATATGAGTTTCCATGACCACGTGGACAGTGAGGGAAAACAGTACAGAAGCATGATGCTTATCAAGGAAAAGTTAATCTAAGGAAAGACTGCCACAGACATGCACTGTTTGAATTATGGAAGAGTAGTGTATTTCAGTCTTAAGAAATAAAAGTCTTAGGGCCTGGGATGTAGTTCAGTGGTAGAGCATTTGCCTAGTATGTGTGAGGCCCTAGGTTCTATCTTCAATACTGCCCAAAAAATAAGTGAAACAAAGACTGAGTGGTGGCAGGTGCAGTGGTACATGCCTATAATCCCACTTGGGTGGCTGAGGCAGGAGGATCACAAGTTTAAGACCAACTGGGGTAACTTGCAAGACCCTGTCTCAAAATTTAAAAATAAAACAAAAAATTAAAAATAAATAAAAAATAAAAAGTTCTGGGTATACAGCTCAGTGGTAGAGTCCCCCTGAATTCAATCCCCAGTACCATTAAAAAAAAAAAAAAAAAAAAAAAAAAAGACCTAGTGGTTGAATTACACTCTCTTACTATTTCCTTTCTCTCTCTCTCTCTCTCTCTCTCTCTCTCTCTCTCTCTCTCATTTCCTCCCTCTCTCTCTTTTTTTTCTCTCTTTTTAAAGTGGACAATGAATTTGAAACAGTTGCCACTCAGCTCCTAAAGAGGACCCAAGCTATGCTTAACAAATACAGATGCCTGCTCCTAGAAGACGCCATGGTAAAAGTTGTGCTATCAAGCACATTTGTTTTTACAGCTCCACAGGTCACAGCTACTAAATCAGAAAATGTTCAAGGAATTACATTTTCAAAACATAGTTTAAAAAACATGGGTATTTAAGATTGTAGAAAAATTCACACTTACCCATTAATACAAATGACAACATCCAATATTTGCTGAACTATACATGGTGGATCAGTACCATTTTCTTGTTTAACAAATAAGGAGTCATTATGTTACGTGAAATAAGTCATGCACAGAAAAACAAGTACTGCGTGGTCCCACTCATATGTGGAATCTAAAAAAGTTGATCTCAGAGCTAAGTTGAGAGTAGAATGGTAGATACCAGAGGCTAGTGAGAATAGTGGGGAAGAAGACAGGGGAAAAGTTGATACATGGGTTCTAAGTTGCAATGAAGAGTATGAAATTCTAGTGTGCTGTTGTATAGTAGGGTGACTAAGAGTGATTACATGCTATATATCTCACAAAGCTAAAAGAGCGGTGTGCAGTGGCACACACCTATGATCCCAGCTACCTTGGAGACTGAGGCATTTTAGCAAGACCTGTCTCTAAATAATAAATAATTAGGGCTGGGATGTGAAGTTTAGTGCACCTGGGTTCAGTCTCCAGTGCCACAAAAAGAGGGAAGAAAATCGAGAATAAAGGATTTTTGAGTATTTTCACCAGAAAGAAGAGATAAATGTTTAAAGAGATAATATTTAATGTGATCACACAATGTATGTATATATTAAGACATCACATAGATTTCAATTAACATGTGATTTTTATTTATGTATCAGTTAAAAATTAATTTGTTTAATTACCAGAAATACAGCTTTGGTAAAGTAACTCCCCCAAGATCACATAGATAGTAAGTTTGCAGAATCATGAGCAGAAGCTGGGCGCAGTGGCATATGCCTGTAATCCCAGCAACTCTGGGGGCTGAGGCAGGAGGATCATGAGTTCAAAGCCAGCCTCAGCAACTTAGCAAGGCCCTAAGCAGCTTAGAAAAACCTTGTCTCAAATTAAAATATTTTTTTAAAAGCGGGGCTTGGGGATGTGGCTTAGAGGTTAAGCATCCTGAGTTCAATTCCCAGTACAAAAAAAACAAAAACAAAAACAGTCATGAGCAGAGCTCAGGCACAGACCAGGACTGTTTCAGAGCAGTCCCTACTCTGCTGCTGTCCACACTCTGCTGCTGTCCACTGCCTTTCACCAATCCAGAGATGTAGGAGGAGGACTAGAAGCACCTGTAGTGACAATTGTTCAGAATAACATTTGGAAAGATTAACTGATGACAAGATGTTAAAATTAGTTTTGTTTTGTTTTAATTTTTTTTTACTACCTTTATTTTGTTTATTTTTATGTGGTGCAGGGATCAAACCCAATGCCTCATGCATGCTAGGCAAGCGCTCTACCACTGAGACACAGCCCCGTCCCTGGTTTTGTTTTTAAGAGATCAGTAACATGCCACAAAGTTCATATTTTAATTTAAAGTGTACACTTGATAGATTTCAATGTATTCACAAAGTTGTGCGACCATCACCACTATCTAATTCCAGAATATTTTCATACCCCAAATGGAAGCTTTTAAATTTAGTTATGAAGCACCAGTTAATTGGAGAAAGGAATAAGACATTTAGGAGCCCAGGGTCAAATGGGACAAATGTCTGGCACTTGTAGACCGTGGTAAGAAATATTGGTGTACGGGCTGGGGATGTGACTCAAGCAGTAGCGCGCTCGCCTGGCATGCGTGCAGCCTGGGTTCAATCCTCAGCACCACATACAGACAAAGATGTTGTGTCCGCCGATAACTAAAAAATAAATATTTTTTTAAAAAAAAGAAAGAAATACTGGTGTACAAGTAAGGGAGGGTTACTGCCATGGTAGCCTATAATCCCACTACTGGGGAGACTGAGGTAGGAGTATCCCAAGTTCAAGGCCAGCCTGGGCAACCTAGCCAGACCTGCCCAAAAAAATTGTACTACCAATGTCTAAAATAGTTGTTCTCATTGACAACCATTTCTGAAATAAAACTCTTTGACACATCAAAAAGAGTAGCTCTAGGGCTGGAGTTGTGGCTCAGTGGTAGAGTGTGAGGTAACATGTGTGAAGCACTGGGTTCGATCTTCAGCGCCGCATATAAATAAATAAAAGTCCATTGACAACTAAAAAAAAAAGGGCATATATATATATATATATATATATATATATATATATATGCCACCAGCTCTATAATTTGTGAGAAAGGGAATACTTATTTGGTTTAATTATCTTATTTATGCCAAAATATGTTAAGATTTGATTTTGAATATCCAAAGCCTTAATAAAAAGGAAAGCCTTCATAAAAACACAAAGCATAACAATATAAAGTAAAAGGTCATTCTAATGAGAAGATTTCTAAGACACATTATTAAGTTAGAGTAAGAAAAGAAAGGTACAGAACAGCATTGCTATCATTTGGTGCAAAAATAAATATATGCTGTGTGTGCCTGAACTATATCTGGAAGAATATTTTTATTTTTAAATGTGTTCTATGGAATTTGGTTTTTTGTTTTTTTTTTGGTACTGGGGATTGAACTCAGGGGCACTCAACCACTGAGCCACATCTCAAGCCCTGTTTTGTTTTTATTTAGAGACAGGGCCTCACTGAGTTGCTTAGCACCTTGCCATTGCTAAGGCTGGCTTTGAACTTTCGATGCTCCTGTCTCAGCCTCCCAAGCTGCTGGGATTACAGGCATGCACCACCATGTCCAGCCTAGAAGAATATTTTAAACTGCTGGGCAATTGATATTTCCAGGGAGAGGTACTTGGTTGTGGTGGGTATGCAGGGGAAACAAAGAAGGAAGGATTATTTTTTATATGCCCTGTAGCATCTTTTGAACTTTGTACCAGTGTGTCAATTACCTTTCCTTAAAAAAAAAAAAAAAAAAATTCTAGCTGGGCACAGTGGCACATGCCTGTAATCCCAGTGGCTTGGATGGCTGAGGCAGGAGGATCAAAAGTTCAAAGCCAACCTCAGCAACTTAGAGAGGCTCTAAACAATTTAGTGAGGCTCTAAGCAACTTAGTGAGACCCTGACTCAAAATTTAAAAATTAAGAAAAGGGCTGGGAATGTGGCTCAATGGTTAAGTGCCCCTGGGTTCAATCGCTGGTAACAAAAAAATTCAGTGTTAAAAAAATTCATCCTATGTGACCAGGGCATGACCAGAACCTAAACACACAATTCTCATTTCTGATTGTTTCATTTGTTCCAAAGATGCAGTGAGTTGTTTGCACTTCATAAAAGGCCTCTAAAATGACTGACTTATCTCATTTTCAGCGGATCAATCCCTCTGCTGAAATGGTGATGATTGATAGAATGTTCAACCAGGAGGAAAGAGCTTCCCTATCCCGGGACAAACGTCTGGCACTTGTAGACCCTGGTAAGAAACGTTGGTGTACAAGTAGGGGAGGGTTACTGCCATGGTCCAGGGACCTAAGAGTCTTTGGGGAATCTGTGTGGATGACCTCTGGGTAAGTCCAGAAGGTATGAATTCTGGGAAGGAAAAAAGAAAAAACAGAACTGAGAGACATATGAATCCTCTTTTTTTTTAATACCTGTATTTTTTTATTATTTATTTTTATGTGGTGCTGAGGATTGAACCTAGTGCCTCACACGCACTAGGCAAGTGCTGTACCACTGAGCCACAATCTCAGCCCCATATATGAATATTCTTAGAAGTCTCTATTCTACGGAATTCAGATTGGAATTCTACATTTAGTTAAATGAGTCTTTTTTTTTTTTTTTTTTGGATACTGGTGATTGAACCCAGGGGTACTTAACCACTGAATTATATCCCTTTTTTGTTTTATTTTTGAGACAGGATCCTTTTTATTTTGAGACAGTCTCCCTAAGGTGCCAAAGCTGGACTGGTACTTACAATCATCTTGCCTCAGCCTCCTGAGCCACTGGGATTACAGGCTGCATTACTGCACCCTGCTAATTGAATGCATATTAGATTTGTTCCATATTCTGCCTTTTGAAAATGAGTCTGGAGCCAGGCATAGTAGCACAAACCTCTAATCCCAGATACTTAGGCAGTTGAGGCAAGAGGATCCCAAGTTCAAGGCCAGCCTCAGCAATTAGCCAGACTCTGTCTCAAAATAAATGAAAAACTATCCCAGTGACTCAGGAGGTTAAAACAGGAGGACCACAATTTCAAGGTCAGCCTTAGCCATTTAGTGAGGTCCTAAGCATCTTAGTGAAACCCTGTCTCAAAATATAAAACCAAAAGGATATAGTTCAGCAGCAAAACGCCCCTGGGTTAATCCCCAGTACCAAAAAAGAAAAAGAAAGAAAGAAAAGAAACTAAAAACAAAGATGTTGACGATGTAGCTCAGTGGTAGATTCCTTGTCTAGCATATGCAAGGTCTTGGGTTCAATTCCCAATACCACTAAAAATAATTTTTAAAAGAATAGTAATGAGTTCTGGGCTGGGAGCGTAACTCTGTGGTAAAACACAGGCTTGGTATGCAGGAGGCCAACACCAAAAAAGAAAGAGTTCTCTTTATTTTTTTCTAACTTCTAAAATTTTGTTTTGTTTTTGTTTGGTTTGGTTTTTTGAGACAGGCTCTCACTATGTTACATAGGCTAGTCTTGAACTTCTATGCTGAAGGAATCCTCCCATATCAGCCTCCCAAGTAACTAGGAGTACAGGCTAAATACTTTTAAATCAAATAACACTGTGATAATACACAGAATGTAAATTTTACCTTTATAATACCACCTATAAAAGAGATGTTTTAGTTCTTTGCTGTTCTTCTAGTTCTGGTTCCCATTTGCATTCTTTATATATAGTTATAACCATTTGTCTTATGCTAGATATTATTTTGTATTCTATATTTTTTCATTTAACACATCTGAAGTTTTATCATGTTATCATTTCAAAAATAATTTTTAATACATTTGAAGACATTAGCATAATGCATTTCCCCTGCTGTTAGACTGTTATCTTCCTATGGCTTTCATTCCACTGATGTCTTTCTGATACTTACATATTAAGGTTCTGCCTTGGGTTTGATGTGACTCAAGAATATTTTACAAATAGAATATATGATCCTCACACTCACACTAATGGGAAAGTCTGAAAGAAACATTATGAACCTAGCAAGAGCCAAAAAGGAAAAGAATAATATAGTATATATTTCTGTCCCTTTTTCTTAGAACTTGATGTCTCCTATTGCCTTTTGGTGAATTTGGCTTGTTCATAAACCCTCATACTTTGTCATAGGACCCTGTCATGAGCACCACTTGTGCTGGACCGTGTTTCCTTGTCTCCTGTGTGGTGTCTGCACAGCCAGTCTTTGTTGGTAGAATCAACTTTTTAGATTTCAAACTACATTCCCTGGATCTCATATTTTGGGCTTCAGTGAACAATTCATGTTCATCGTATACATACTCTTTGTGGTTTTGTAGATGTCATCAAAGCCCTACTTCAGTTTCGTTACTTCCAGAGTTAACACTTTTTGTTTCCTTCCCACCACCAGCTGTACTATTGACACACCAAGTCCTCATTTGTCTTGCCACCCACTGGCTCCTCCAGCCTTGCACAGTTCCGTGCTCACCCACAGACACAGTTCCTCCCCATCCCACTGTTCTTCTAAGCAGATACCATTTTGGATGTGTGTTAGCTATTCATTTGTGATCTTCAAAGTAATTGGTCCCTCATATGTGATCAGAGGGACTGAAGTCCATCCCCTTCCTCACAAAGCCCCATCAGGAAGAAACCAAGCTGATACCAACAAGAAATTTCTGATTTCAGACTGTTTCAAAGCATTCATTAGCAGAAAGCTAATTTAAAACATTGAGAGGTGCTGGCTCAGGGGGACAATGCATGCTTAGCGTACACCAGGCTTGGGTCTCCTCCCGAGTATGGTAAAAAGATGATAACAACGGGGCTGGGGACCATAACTCAGTTTAAAGCACTAGCCTGGCATGTGTGAGGCCCTGAGTTCAATCCCCAGCACCACAAAAACAAACAAACAAATCCTATTAAATTATGCGTATATCTTTGAAATAATAATAATAATGCCACCAAGAAATCTGGATCTAATGGAGCTTTCTGCCCATCAGATTTTCCCATTGATCTCAAGCAGCTGCCTTTTCAAAGAGGCTAGGCTTCCTTCGTGGAATCTGTGACTTCAGAGCCTTGTTACCTTTTTAGGATGCCCTGTCAGTACCACATTGTGCTGAAACATTGACTCAGGGTGGGGCGGGGCTGAGTGGTACAGTCAGGGTCGCCCTCAGCACCCGACCACTGGAGTTGGCTACCTATTCCTTGATCTTCCACTCACTCATTAATGTTCTTTCCATCCCCATTTCCAGAGGGGTTTCAGGCCGATTTCTGTTGTTCCTTCAAACTTGATAAAGCTGCTCATGAGACACAGTTTGGCAGGAATGACCAGCATGGCAGTAAAACAACCAGTTCTCTACATCTGGCAGCCAAGGCCCAAAGCAGAGACCGAGCCAAAGCAGGCGTGACCGAACCAACGAATCATGACCAATTTCATCTAGTGCCTAATCACATCGTGGTCTCTGCAGAGGGAAACATTTCTAAAAAAACGGAATGCCTCGGCAGAGCCCTGAAATTTGACAAAGTGGGCTTAGTTCAATACCGGAGCTCGTCTGAAGAGAAAGGCAACCGGAGAGACCCCATGAAGACCAGTGAGTGCTCTCCGGGCCCTGAAGGCCACCGAAAAACCTTGTCCAGACCAGATCATGGTACTGAGAACAAACTCTCCGGTATCCTAGTAGACTCCCACTTGGAGATGTCATGTAACGATTCCTTCCAGGACAAAACTCGGAGGAATTCTCCAAAGAATGAAGTTTTACACACAGACATCATGAAAGGGTCAGGTGAACCCCAGCAAGATCTCCAGCTCACCAAGAGTTTAGAAACAACATTTAAGAACATCTTGGAACTCAAGAAGGCTGGGCGGCAACCGCAGAGTGACCCCACGGTTAGCGGCTCTGTTGAATTAGATTTCCCCAACTTTTCTCCAATGGCTTCGCAGGAAAACTGCCTAGAAAAGTTTATCCCGGACCACAGTGAAGGCGTTGTAGAAACGGACTCCATTTTAGAAGCAGCTGTAAATAGTATCCTAGAGTGTTAATAGCAGCAGTCCCTCCCCAGCCCCCAGCCCTTGCCCCGGACAAGTTACATTTTCTCCTGGCAAAAGCAAATGGAAACGGTCTCCTGTCTCCAGCCTGCTTGGTCTTTCATCATAGGTTATTCTTTTTAATCTCAGTCCTGTTCTTTGTTTAAGAGCAATACTTGTCGTGGTTACAGGGAGATCCTTTAGTAAAATTCATCCTTGTTAGAGAGCAGTCTGGTAGGCCCTACACATTTCAAGTGTTATGAAAGTGCTTATGGTCATTTTTTGTTTGTTTTACTTTTTCTTTTAACACTGTCTCTCCATGAGCCCACAGTACACTTGACCCTGAGTAAAGTTTTGACAATCATAAGTCATTTGAAAAGAACAGACTTATTAAAGAAAATCAAACAGGACTGATAGAAGCTACTTTTTAAAGAATATCTCACTGCAGCTCCAAATTAGTGTTTTTTCTGTTTTGTTTTTGTTTTGCGGGGGTATTATTCGGGGAAGATCACCTCGTTCCTCCCCGCTCAGCCCTCTCTGAGCAGTAAGTTGCTGACTGCTCTGCCAAGGACTCTACAGCCCTGGTGTCAGAAGTCAGTAGCACATAAGCAGGGCATTTGCAGGCTTCCCTGTTGATCATTCAAGTGCTTTTCCAATGCTCCTGGAGCAAAACCTCATGCTGTTCAGCATATCCATGTCAAATTTCATCTAGGGAATGCTCTGTTCTTAGTTGTAATAGCATGACTTGAAATAATTTCACCAGGCTGAATAAAGGAAAATGGAAACCAGTTAAGTGGCACAGTGTACAGGGGAGGCCGGGATAGAGCCATGAGGATTATAATATGTATATATGTAAAAGCATATATATGTTAACTATGAAAAAAAACAGAGTTTTGCATTTTATAATTGGGTATAGTCAACATACAATGTATGTTTTGTTTGTTGCTGGGTTTGGTTTTATTTAACCTCTCTGTGTACCCTCTCCCACAACAAATAGCCAAGCATCAAAAGCACTTTCATTTGAAAACTAAGTTGCAATTTTTCAGTTCATACTTTAAGGGGACTTTGGCCTTGTTTCTGCTTCTTGTTGTCTGAGAACAGTAGTCACTCCTGTCAGCAATCATTACCAAAACACAGACAAACCAAAGGTAACCAGCCAGCCCATCACTGAAAGGAAAGAGCTGAGACACAGGATTCCCACTTGAGAGCCAAAGGGTATGCCCTGTCATAGTTTGTGTTTGGCCTGTGTTCATATCAGTGAACATGACTTATTGCTTTATTTATTTATATTTCTTTTCAGGGAGCATTCCCCATTTTCCTTTCTTGTATAGCTATCCCAGATCATCCCATTTCTGTTGTTTCTTTCATTTTCCATGTCATTGTAACCACCAATGGGAAGGCTACACACTGGTAGGTTATATGCATTCTTCTCTCACAGGGCATGCACATGTATCTGAGCTGTTGGGATCCAAGGTCATTTTGGTTTCAGTGTGTGCACACTTGCTTACTTATTCTGCTCATCTCCTTGTCCATAGAGATGTACCCATTGGTCTCCACTCTAACATATTCCCAGAGTGGGGATGATCCCCATTGTCATCATGTTGGGCATTTCTTTTGCAGATTGGCCTGCAATGGAAAAGAAGGCTTCTGATCATTCAGTACACAGCAACAGAAGACCTATATCTTCCCTGCCCCTCTGTCCCTCCTTACAAAGAAATCCCATGAGATACCCAGTCTGCATAAGAGCAAAGTACCTTCTCCCTACCCCCAAGCCCTGGCCAATTGAAATAGGAAAATGTGGGCCATCTAGGGTTTCCATTTTTTCCTTATTTGTGCCAATGTCCAAGTTGCAGATTTCCCCTTCTTACTGTATTGTAACATGTTAGAAAGATAAGTTGGTATTGCCAGTTGGACCTTTCTGTTTGGGCAGCCCTGGGTTAACAGCCCACCCTGAACCCATAATTTCAAAGGCTCTTCTTCTGTTAGGGCTCACACTCCCCTAATTCAAGATGGTCCCTCCTGATCAAATTCTTCTCATTGTGGAACTTTATACCTGGAAGCCTTCATGTGGGCTGCTAATGAATTACATTAATTACTGCGAATCAGTGGAATTCTTAAGAGATAAGCTTCATGTACATTCGTCACCTCTCTTTCTGCCCTCTCCTGCCCTCCTACCCCACTTCAAGCTTTTCTATATGCCATCTTCAAGGGTTTTTAAGCCCTAATACTTGTCAGCAAATGGAGAGCCTAATTTACCAAAATGAAACTTGTAAATTTTTGTGTCCTTGTATGTAAATTTACTTTTTATGGAGGAAAGATTCTAGATAATGACAAATGAAGATTACAAAATGTATTTTACTCCTGTGATTAGGTTACGTGCACATGGGTCATGACTCGCATGTCGAGCCCCTCTGGCGAAGGATAAGAGAGCTCAGCCTTGGACGCCAACATTCAGTTGTTCAGGTTCATTAGTCAAAGTTAAGTTTTAGAACTACTTGTACTCAGTAACAAAAATCATTTTCTTTTCTTTTTTTTCTGTTTGTTGTTGTGAAAAAAGTGTGAATTTGTTATTACGCATTTGATTTTCTGTGTCCTTAAGTACTGCCTAAAGATAAAGCAAATTTTAAACTGGCAATTACGAGAAAGAACTATTTTAGCTCTGAAGAATTTAGTAGACTCTGTTAGATTAGGGAGGCCTTACAGACTGACTTGACCTAAAGAGGACGCGTCACTCGCTGTCAGTGTGGTGTGGCTTTATTTGCTTAAATACCTTCATTTGTATAGTATGTCTCACTTGAAATTGCTTTGTATACATTTTGTAAAAATATTTATAAAATGTTTTGTAAAAAAAAGTATAACAAATTGCAGTTTATTTTGTTATGTTGGATAAATACTGTTAAAAGAAACCAGTCAGTAACTATATTGTTAATCCATGGTTAGGAAATGTTTAGTTGGAGATTACAAAATGAAACAACCATTGCAATACAGCCAAAGATTTGGGAAAATGTGCAACTGTGATTGTCTTGATTTTGCAAAGAGGAAAGGCTGCTTTCCACCCAAAAAAGGGTAAGTATTCAGTGGGAGTTCTATTTCAATATTACCATTCCCAAAAATGTAATCTAACCAGCTGAGGAGACAAGATTTGACTTGATTGGCCTTTCCAAACAGTGACAAATGAAAGAAACAAAGTTGGTCAGTGAGGAATTTTAGTCACAAATGTATGAGGCCTCCATCCCTAGTCCCATCACTTGGATCCTTAGTAAGAAAGGGAAAATGGGGGTCATTTGAAAAGTTACATAAGTGAATCATATTCTGCAGGAAGTTTTCTTTAATCTTTGTTTGTTTCTACAAAGACAACAAGAAAGCTAAAGGATAAAGGAAAATATTTTACATAGACTTATTCCAGAATTAATGTTTCTCTTTGGATTCCCATATTTGACCAAGATGTATGGAGAAATACCTCTGTAACCACATCTGTAAAATCAGCCCCAAGAGATCCATTTGTGACTTCCTACCTTCACAAGTGTGACTCAACCCAAAGTGTTTATTGGGGAAACTTCCAGAGGGTAAAATGTGTTTTAGGAAGGAAATTTTTTCTTTTGAGATCCACAATTTATACTTGCACTCCTTTATAGTCTAACTGCTTCTCCTTACCCTAATAGTGGTTGAAAAATCAAGATTCTGTAGTAATTAATGTAAACTAGATGTCATTCTCATAATACTGATAGAAGTTAAAATAATTATATCAGTGGATGAATGGATCCTTTGATGTCATTTGCAGTGTTGCCCTGAGATCACACTTTTCTTCTTGCAAAGGATAAATGTCTGTCCAGCAGGACTTCTTGCCCTGTTCAGGCCACTTGCAATGGAAATGCCCGAGAAATGGAGTTAGAAGGAAGGACTACCTGGCTGCCTGGGTTAGAATCAAGGTCTCTGCATTCCCCACGGGGCATGCACAGAGCAAAGACCAGACATCTTCTCTTAGAACAATGAAAACCCTCAGCCCTGTGTATAGGAGGTCATGTTCCAGGAAAGGGGGCCTAGCTGACACAGAAAAAGCAGTCTGTGGGTTATTGGGGGAAATGTAAGGGAAAAGAAAGAAACCCCCATAGCTGGGGGCACTGAAACAGCATTGCTCAGATTAAGTTCTAGCTGTGCTATCTTCAAGAGGCTAGGACCTGGGCTGTATGGTCTGGCTTGACTCAGCCTCATGTGTCCTCTTCAGCATAGAGAAGACCTCTTGGAATCCAGCATTGACTAGACTACCAAACCGTTCCTGAGGAGTTGACTTTGTGACAAGCACTGTGCTAGACTTTGGGATAGGTGGACAATACAGGAGTGATTTCTTCTCTCAAGGAGCCCACAGTCTTGCCAGGCATGGTGGTACACACCTGTAATCCCAGACAGAGGCCCTGGAAGCTGAGGCAGGAGGACCACAAGCTCAAAACCAGCCTCAGCAACTTAGTGAGGTCTTAAGCAACTTTGCAAGACCCTGTCTCAAAAAATAAAAAGTGCTGGGGATATGGTTCAGTGGTTAAGAACCCATAGTCTAGGGTCTGGGATTGTGGCTCAGTGGTAGAACGCTCGCCTAGCACATGCGAGGCCCTGGGTTCGATCCTCAGAATAAGTGAAATAAAGATAGTGTGACCAACTACAACTAAAAATAAATAAATAAACATTAAAAAGAAGAAGAAGAAACCTTAGTCTTGATAGGGAAGAACAAATACACAAGTACTTTTGAGAACTGCCTAGAGTCCAGGAGAGAGGAAAATGGGATGTTGAAACTCCTTCTGAACTGTCACTTGGTAGAGAGCTGCCATCTATTTCCATGCTCTGGCTCTTCAGAGTTATGTCTGAGAAAAAAGTATGATACTTTCTACAGGAATGAAAAGAATGGATTTTTGTCATTATAATGTTAAATATGCAGAGATCTGATTCAGCATACATACAATTAGTAGGAGCACATTCAGATTATGAAGTGGATTCTTACTTGCCTAGCATGAAGGAGGCCCTGGGTTCCATTCCTAGCATGGTGCTCGCCTGCGTGTGCATACTCACTCACTCACACACACACTGAATTGTGTAAATATAAATAGCCTGTCCACATTGCTGCAGGTGAAAGACCTTTATGAGAAACCCTGATCTGCATTCCTCTGGAGCATGTGCTGGTGTTGCATGGCCTTTGAAAACACTTGTGAAGGTTCAAGATCCTTGGGGGAAAAATCACTTCTTTTCAAGGTCAGAGAAAAGCAGTGCAACTCAAGGGACAGGAAGTGCAGCAGGAATGGGTTCCAGTACCTCATCTAACACATAATCAAATACACCTTTCTATAAGTTACTCTTAATCTAAGTTGCTTTGCTTGTAAAGTAAGAAGATTCATCCTGGCCCTCTACTTATGGGTAAGAAATAACGTTCCATTGTCCCTGAAATAATTCAGAAAAGGTTTGGTGTTTTCTGTATGGCTTTTGGTCCTTCCTGATATGCACTATATTTCTTAAGCTCATTTTCTTTATCTATCTTCAACCCTCAAAAGACTGCTGCCCTCACCTCTTATCTCCCATTTCTTTCCACTTAAGCATGTTTTTCATCAAGATCAAAAGCTGTTTTTCACGTTGTCTTCCCCAACTCCAGGTTTATCTGTTCATCTCTCCTTCCTTCTGTCTAATAACCCCTTGCCACTCTGCAGATGCCCAAGCTGCTCCCTGAGGCAGGAGAACTGCACTTTGAAGGCCACCCTCAACAACTTGGGGAGGCCCTATTCAACTTAGCAAAAAACCTGTCTCAAAGTAAAAAATAAAAAGGACTGGGGATGAGTCTCAATGGTTAAGTGCCTCTGAGTTGAATTCCCAGTATCAAAAACAAAAAGACTGCAAGGAGAGTTATAATCCAAGAAAGAAAATTGGGGCAGAAAAGAACCTGCAGATGGTTCCCCATTTAGGGTATGTCAGGGGTGGCAGTTTTGCCTGTTTGAGAAGGCATTGCTTAACTATCTCAAGTTTAAAAAAAAAAAAAAAAAAAAAAAAAAAGGATTCCAAATAATCCAGAAATGCAGCAATACTGAAATAATTTACTCAGAGATATTAGGAAACGAATCCCTGGAGTTAAATAACTACAAAATACTGGTCCTAAAGAGTAAAAACGCTGGGTGTGGTGGTACATGTCTATAATTCCAGCAACTGGGGAGGCTAAGGCAGAAGGATTGCGAGTTTTGAGGCCAGTCTCAGCAAGTTAATGAGACCCTGTCTCAAAATAAAAATAAAAAAGACTGGGGATGTAGCTCAGTAAAGCACCTCTGGGTTCAATTCCCAGTACAAGGTGGGGAAAAAGTCTAAAAACATCATCACTGGGTATGGTAGGTGCACCTGTAATCCCAACTATTCTGGAGGCTAAAGCAGGAGAATCCCAAGTCAAGGTCAGCCTGGGCAATTTAGCAATTTCTCAAAAAAAAAAAAAAAATTTTTTTTTTTTTTTCAAAAAGGGCTGGGAATGGGGGCTGGGGCTATAGCTCAGTGGCAGAATGCTTGCCTAACATGTGTGAGGCACTGGGTTCAATCTTCAGCAGTACCACATTAAAAAATAAATAAAAAGTTTTTCATCCATCTACAACAACAACAACAAATGTTTTTAAAAAAGGAGTGGGAGTGAGGCTTAGTGGTAGAAGGCTTGTCTAACATACATGAAGCCCTGAGTTCCACCCAAGTACTACAGAAAATAAACAAAAACATAGCCAAGTGATTTCTAAATCTGAAGAATATAATTACTCAACAAGCTTTATCATTCATATGTGATAAACAAAAAGCATACAACAAAATCATGGCTTCCCCTCCATTCTAGATTCAATTCCCACTTCCCCAAATAACAAATAACTTCTATCGGCTCCACTGTATATTGTTCTAAAAGTGTTACATACCAATATAAATAAAAACAAAAAAACCTGGAAAGATTCTGTTCTACCCTATTCTGTATCTCAAGTTTTATAACCAATTATCTGGGACTATTATAGTCAGGTTTCTTTGGCTGTAAGCAACAGAAACCAATTTTGATGATTAGCATAAGGGATTTTATAGGGAAGATAAAGATTGAAAAGAAGGTAGAAGAAACACCAAAAGGTCCTGGTAGGTGGAAATCCTTAAAAAGTCTTTTCCAGAACCTCCTACTTTGTTCTATAATCACTTTGCCCAAGATTCAAAATCTGGGGCTGGGATTTGTGGCTCAGTGGTAGAGCACTTGTCTAGCACATGTGAGGCCCTGGGTTTGAATGCTCAGCACCACATAAAAATAAATAAAATAAAGGTATTGTTTCCAACAACTTCCAAAAAATAAAAAATGTTTAAAAAAAGATTCAAAATCCCAGAGAAGTCTCATACCCCATTCTGGTAAAGTGAAAAAGTTTTAAAAATCTTGCACTGACCCTTTAAAACTTAAGTATTGAGAGGACAAACATTTGGATTTGATATCCCCCACCACTGCCAAGATTGTACTCAGTAAGAGAGAGAAACCATTTCACAAAAGGAATGGGATACTGTTGGAAATGAGAATGGATGTTGGCAAGCCAAAAGGGTAAAAAACAACTACATCATCTGCCACAATTTATTTAGCCATTCTCTAACAATGAACAACTGAAGCAGCTAGAAGAGAACAAAGCCTATGAGGATAGACTAAAAAGAGTTAAGACTTTATTTTATTTTTTCTTTTGTGGTGCTGGGGATCTAACTCAGGGCCTTGCACACGTTACAGGAGTGCTGTCCCACGGAGCTACATCCCAGCCCCAAGAGTAAGGTGCTTAAGGCTGTGGGAAGCCATGCTACATCCATTCATTAACTTCTTAAGGGGAAAAACCTTCCATCTCCCCAGTGCTAAGACACACAGTCAATGCTCAATAAACACAAATGCATTTAGTGAATGACTTTTCCTCTGGGTCAGTCCAGTACAATGATGGCTTTGCACTTTCTCCTAGCACCATCTACTGGCAGGGGTAAGCTACTTCCTGAATCCTGACTCAGAATTCCATTCATAACACTCCTTCCCTTCATATTGTCAGTTATCACAGAATCTACCATTTATCCATACACAAGGGAGGTTACAAAATATTGATTTATCTTTGTCACTTATTTACTATTTAATGGATGTCTTACACTTTGGTGACCCTTCTGTTTTGCCTCTTTACAAAGTAAGACACATGGCAAAATGCTGAGTGAGAATGACCATGACCTTCAGGCTAGTGATTCTGAACATTGTGTTGTCCTTTTACATTTATTTATTGGTTAAGTAGTGAGCAGCTCAGTTCATGGCAATGTTCTTTCTGGTGGACTTACTTAGCACACACTAATATGCCTTGCATTTCTAAATCAACCACTCATTGAATAAGTCCCTGCAGAAACTCATTGTAATAGGTGTTGTAGAAAATAAAGTATGATCAAATCCCCAACTCTCAAAGAGTACTCACCTTAGTTAGAGAAATAATAAGCCAAAGTACAGGATAAAGTCTGTGGTGATATCTTTATGTGTGTGGGGCACGATATGAAGACTGAACCCAGATGTGCTCTACCACTGAAATATGTCCCCCTGATTTATTTATCAGTACTAGAGACTGAACCCGAGGCGCTGAACCACTGAGCCGCCCCTGGTTCAAAATGTTGAAAGTGCCAAGATTGGGAAACTGGGGACTGGGGAATATAGCTCAATTGGCAGAGTGCTTGCCTCTTGTGCACAAGGACTTGGGTTCAACCCCCAGCGCCACAAAAAAGAAAGGAAAAAAAAAAAGATTGAGAAAACTGGTTGGACCCTTAGAATCATGGGGTGAGGGAATAAATACACCTACAACCAAAACATATAAAACACAACTTGGGCCACTCTCTGGTTTTTTGCTTGCCTCATTTTTTGAGACAGGGTTTCACTATGTTGCCTAAGTTGGTTTGGAATTTCTGGACGCAAGCGACCGTCCCAGCAGCTCAGACTACAGGCGTGAGTCACGGAGCCATGCTGGGACTATCCTTTTACACTCTAAAAGAAACTTAGAGAAAGAAAAGAGCCTTGCTAGGTCAAGTGTAGCCAATAGACCAGCAGCACTGATCTGTAGAACTTATTAAAAATGAAAAATATTGATCTACCTCAGCGGCCTCCTGAATAAAAATCGGCATTTTAACAAGATGCTCAAGTGACTCTCACACAAATGAATGTTTGAGAAGGGATTTGATGGTCTCCAGAGATGAATCGACTTGAGTTGATGAATCGACTTGAGTTACTTTTCAGGATTTTATGTAGACAGGGAAAGATGAGAGCATATTCCAGGCGATGAGAGATACACAAGGGAAGGATGAGGTGGCGAGGAGGTACCCGAACTAGAAAGTTCGGGTACTTACAGTAATAAATAATATAATGTTGACTGCTTACTCTTAGGCATTGTGCTATAAACACGTCATCGAGTGCCATAACCCTCACAAGTTATCAGTGTTACCACCCTAGCGCATTTTTCCTTTTTCCCTCATTTGCCTATTTCTTATGCGGGCAGGAGCACGAATCCGGCCAGCCCAGGATCTAGGGAGGGTCCTCACCTCATGAATAAGGAAACCGAAGTACAAAGGGGTTTAATAACTGGCTTAGGGAGTCACTGTGGAACCGAGCTGATGGGAGCTACCTTCTTTAACACTCTACGTCGTCCACAAACAACTCCACCCGTACGTAAGAGCCAAAGCAAGCCCGCCAGCTCTCTGCGGAGGAAAAACACCACCCCCAAACTTCCTTCGCAGAGCCACGCAGAGCCACGCAGAGCCACGCAGACGCCGCTGCACGGCGCAAGTCGGAAGGGCGGGGGCGGCGCCACAGCGGAAGCCGAGTGCATTGTGGGAAGCGCTTTATAATTCACCGCGAAGTTACCGGGAGCCAGGAGAAGTAGCTTAAAGGAGAATGAGTGGACGTTGGAAATGTCATAGACTGTAAAAAGCTTGAGTTCGCACCCAGGCATCACGGGGTTTTTAAGGCTTTGGATACGAGCGAATATTAGGGATACATTTTTGAAGACTGGTGTCAAAAACTTAAGTTTGAGGCAGCAGTGTTCCCCAAAGCCCAAGTTTTGAATTAGTTTAGAAATTTGTTGAACATTTGTCTCCTAAATGTTATTATCGCTGACCTCAATTTTCTGTATCCAGAAAATATATATATATATTATATATATTATTATATATATAAAATCTCCATCCCTTTGGTTCTAGAAAAATTAATTCCTGAAAAAGGAAGTTTATCATACCCTCAAAGCTACCCAGACAAAGCAGGCACTTTGGGGAAAGAAATGGTACTGCTGGGGAAACAGGAGGCTTTGTGCAGCTTTTGGAAGTAACCAGGGTTAGCAAATCTCCATTCGGGCTGCTATGAAGTTCAATCTATCTACTTATTTTCCTTTGTTACTTGTGTTCTTGGCATTCTAAGAACCATTTTCAAATTCAATATCATGAACATTTATTCCTATGTTGTCTTCTAAAAGTTTTTTTAAGACTTTATTTTTTTATAATAGTTCTAGGTTCACAGAAAATTTGGGTGGAATATACAAAAATTTCCTATAAACTCCCTACCTCCACATAGATCTGCTAAAGTGGGCTTTGGCAGCCCGAGTCATCCAGCGTGAGCTAGAAGAGACGTCTCTATGATCAATTAAACATAGAGTGGGTCCTCTCTTCCCCGCCTGGCGGACGTGCACACGAGCTGTAATTGCAGCACTGGAAAGATGGCGGAGGAAGAGTAAGTGTTTGCGTCTTTGAGTTTTTCGAGGGGAGAGGGAACTTGAATATCCGATGCCATCCACGGTGTTTATGCTGTGCTGTTAGGAAGGAAGGCACGTGTGGACTGTAGGAAGAGAAAACAAAAGGCTTCAGATTACAGAGAGTAGGAGTGAGGTCCTGTAGGGCTGGGGCTAGCGGAGGGGGCCGCGTTAGTTCTGGTTACCTAGAACAGCGAGGATTGATTTTCAGGCAGGCGGTTAGGAAACACAGGTATGAAGGGGACAGCAGCTGAAGAGTGCCAGAGTTGAGTTCACCCAGCCTGACTTTCATTATTTGCCCTGTAAGTAGACTTCCACTCGCCCCAACCCCACGGGTTCTTTCTAGGATCTCATCGCTGTGAGTTGATGAAAGCCTATGGTAGTAAAAGTTCTGTTGTAATCGAACCAAGAGGTTCTTGAGATTTTAAGGCTTTGGATACGAGTGAATGTTAGGGCTTCATTTTGAATATTAGTGAGAAACCATCGGTTTTAGGAGAAACTCGGTGCTCAGAAGTTTGAAGGCAGCAGTGTTCCCAGGAGTTTGTAGAGTGGTTTGGAAACCCATTGAACTTTCATTTCCTAAATGTTATTATCACTGATCAATTTTCTCTATTAGGCAAAGAAAAAAGATCCCTTTGGTTCCAGAAAATCTCCTGAAAAAGAGGAAGGCTTATCAGGCCCTCAAAGCTACCCAGGCAAAGCAGGCACTTTTGGCAAAGAAGGAGGTAATATTGGGGAACCAGGAGGACGGTGTTAGAATTTGTATTGCGTGAACTAGATTTGGTATTGTCAAGCCTCTCTCCCAGTTTTGTTTTTAATGTTTTTGTGGTTTGGGGTTTTTTTAGTTGTAGTTGGATACAATACTTTTATGTATTTGTATGTGGTGCTGAGGATGGAACCCAGTGGCTTGCAAGTGCTAGGTAGGCACTCTGAGCCACAACCCCAGCTCCCCCCTCCCCAGTTTTTTAATATACAAGGTATCTGGTTTGTGTCTTCACTTAGCAAAGATTTGTCCAACATCTGTGCAAGCAAAACTCTGGAATGCAGCTTAAGAAAAAAGTGGAGTGTGAAGTGGAAAGTGCTCCTTCTAGATTCATATTGAATGATTTTATTTTAGAGAACAAACCTGGCAAAAAGTGTATACAACAGCTTTTGTTGTTTACTAAATGTGTGGTGTTTTTTGTTTGTTTGGGTACCAGAGCAAAAACCAGGAGCATTTAACCATTGAACAACATCCCCACCCTTTTTTTTTTTTTTTTTTTTTTTGGTGGTGTTGGGAATTGAACCCAGGGCCTTGTGCATGTGAGGCAAGCATTCTAACCAACTAAGCTATATCCCCAGCCCTTTATTTTTATTTTGAGACAGGGTCTTGCTAAGTTGCTGAGGCTGGACTTTAACTTAGGATCTTCCTGCTTCAGCTGGGATTAGAGGCATGTACCACCATGCCCAGCCACTAAATGTCTCTGAATATATGTGTATTTTGGAGACAAGGAAACAAATGCTCAGTTTGTACCTAACATAATGTTGGTAAACATTGGTTAACAGCATGTAAACTAATTTTTTGTTTGAGTATAAGGAACTTCTCTAAATAGCCAGGTGCTGTGGAGCTTCTCTTTCATTCTGTCAATTCAGGAACCTGAGGCAGGAGAATCTCAATTTTAAGAATCAGCCTCAGCAACTTAGCAAGACCCAGTCTCAAGTAAAAAATTTAAAAGGCTGAGGGATGTCACTTTATAGCAAAACACCCCCCAGTGAAATCCCAGTGCCAAAAAAAGAAAGGAACTTCTCCCAGTAATTCTAGAATTTTCTCAACTCCCTGTACTTGGGTTTTTCATTTTTCATTGTATAACAGTCAGCTAGGTGTGGTGGCATATGCCTGAAATCCCAGTCAATTGGGAGACTCAGGCAGGAAGATCACAAGTTTGAGGCTGGCCTGAGCAACATAGCAATACCCTGTTTAAAAAAGATATAGAAATATGCTTATTTGCTTTCCTTTGAAGAACATGAAACTCATGAATTACTGTTTTGGAATTAAAGATGAGTGTAGGCACAGAGTGGTGATGATGGTCTGTCTTCTCTGGAACAGAGAAAAGGAAAAGAATTCAGATTTAAGCGACTGGAATCATTCCTACATGATTCTTGGCGGCAGAAACGTGACGACGTGCGCATCAGACGACTAGAAGTGAAACCTCATGCTTTGGAAGTACCTGATAAACATTCCTTGGCCTTTGTTGTACGCATCCAAAGGTATAGTACTGGTGTCTTTTCAGATTCCCTGAGGTTGGGAGTTCTTTTAGGTCCCTTTCTAGGGAGATACAAAGATAGTAAGGGCCTAAGCCACTATGGAAAATTATGCAAAGAATTCAGGGATGAACCCAACAAATATGGTCTTTGTCTGCAACATTAGGAAAATAGATTTACTAATAGTGTTATTAGAGTAAATTGCAGGATTGGAGATGGTGCTTGAGGACACTTTCTCTAAAGCAAGAACTTAAATCTGCAACTGGAAAGACATGGATGGCATTCACCAGTGTTGGGAAATGGCTTTCCAGCCATATATATAATGTTCTGAAATGAAGGGATTGAGACATCTTTCTAGGAACTAAAGCAAGGCTGAGTGGATGGAGCATATTTGATGCTATAAAGAAACTTATACATTCAATGGTATTTCCCTTATGTCCCTACCCTTACATACAATAGTGTACTTCTTACTGTGGAGTCTGTGAGTTTTAAATATTTACAAGCTCTGTCTTTAACCCTCCTACCATGGCCTATAATCACTTTCATGACTGGATTTCTATGCAATCTCAGATCTGACCTGTAGGCTGCCTCTAGTAATGGTCAGAGATAAAACAGGTCATCTCCTTTTTGCTCAAAATTTTCAGTAGCTTTTGCTGCCCATAGAACAAGTCTAAGTTCCTTAGCCAGACATGCAAAATCCTATGTACTCCTTTCTTCACAAATTCATGGACCATCTCTGTTGTTCCATAGCACCTTAGGCACTGTTCCACATAACAGGAAAACCATCAATTTATAAACCATCTTCCACTAAACTGAACTCTCCCACCAACTTGGAAGGCTGAAGCACGAGCATCACAAGCACAATGCCAGCCTCAGCAACTTAGCAAGGCCCTGTCTCAAAATAAATATAGGGGGCTGGGGTTATGGCTCAGTGGTAGAATGTTAACCTGCAACATGTGAGGCACTGACTTCATGCCTCAGCACCACATTAAAAAAAATAATAACAAAAGTTATAAAAATAAATATAGGGCTGGGGATATAGCCCAGTGGTAAAGTGCCCCTGGATTCAATCCCCAGAACGGACAGACATACGTACATACGTACATACGTACATACATACATACATACATAAGCAAACAAACTGAGAACTTTAAG
The DNA here is from genome assembly GCF_048772815.1 of Callospermophilus lateralis. Taxonomy (NCBI): domain Eukaryota; kingdom Metazoa; phylum Chordata; class Mammalia; order Rodentia; family Sciuridae; genus Callospermophilus; species Callospermophilus lateralis. The sequence goes on along the minus strand of NC_135310.1, from coordinate 111,975,931 downwards.
GCATGGTCTCTTTCCTCTGCCAGTGTGGTGGCACTGATTTCATAAGTGCTTACTGAAGTGACATAAACTGTAGAGGGTCTGATTTCTGTTACCATTTGTTTCAGGATTGATGGGGTGAGTTTACTGGTGCAGAGGACCATTGCAAGACTTCGTCTGAAGAAAATATTTAGTGGTGTCTTTGTTAAAGTCACCCCCAAAAGCCTAAAAATGCTACGGATAGTAGAACCTTACGTGACCTGGGGGTAAGTAAGGTTTTCTCTGTGAATTCACAATAGCTTGTATTTCAGTGTATGAGTGTGCACAAGATATTACTTTCATGTTACTATGTTGGACATTGAGTGTGATCATAGTCACCAGAAATCAAGAACTTTGGCACATAGGACAGGCCGAGGGAGGAGATCAGTGATGCTAATAATGGTCTGACATTACCATATCAGGGCTTAGGCTGAGTAAGATGAATAAAAGAGCTGGATACAGTGGCACATGACAGTAGACAGGGAGGATGATTTCAAATTGAAGCCAGCCTGGGCAAATTAGTGAAATCCTATCACTAATTTTAAAAAGGGGTAGGGATGTTGACTCAGTTGTTAGGCACTTGCCTAGCATGCAGAGGCCCTGGGTTTAATCCCCAGAACCCACCCCCCCGCCAAAAAAAAAAAAAGAGAGACAGAGAGACCACTTGGAGTCTTGAAACTGAACTAGTAGCACTGCTTATAGTATTCCTCAAACATTAAAATCCAACAGAAAGGTAGTGAATACTTTAATTCCAGATACTTGAGAGGATTGTGAGTTTGAGGCCAGCTTGGGAGAACAGTGAGAACTGGTTTCAAAAACAAAATAAGCTGTACGACACTGTACCACCTGTAATCCCAGCAGCTGGGAGGCTGAGAGAGAAAAGAGTCACGAGTTCAAACTAGCCTCAGCAAAAATGAGGTGCTAAACAACCCGGTTAGACCCTATCTCTAATACAAAATAGGGCTGAGGATGTGGCTCAGTGGTCAAGTGCCCCTGAATTCAATCCTGGTACCAATAAAATAAAATAAAACCCCCAAAAGGCTTAGGTTTAATTTCTAACTCTTGCACCATCTTGAGTAAACTGTAAGCCAGGTAGTGGTTTTGTTTTATCTGGGTGTTTTTATCACCCACTCCACTTTCTACCAGGTATACACTACTAGTGAGCTGCACCTACAGCCCTGTAGAGAGAGTGGAGAGAGAGAGAGAATTTTTTTTTAATATTTATTTTTAGTTTTTCGGCAGGCACAACATCTTTGTTTGTATGTGGTGCTGAGGATCGAACCTGGGCTGCACGCATGCCAGGCGAGCGCGCTACCGCTTGAGCCACATCCCCAGCCCAAACCCTGTCTTTTTTTTTTTTTTTTTTTTAATACCTTCATTTCATTTATTTATTTTCATGTGGTGCTGAGAATGAAACCCAGTGCCTCATACATATAAGGCAAGCACTCTGCCACTAAGCCACAATCCTAGCCACCCCGCCCCCTTTATTTTGAGGCAGGATCTTGCTAGGTTGCTCAGGCTGACTTTGTAATGATCCTGCCTCAGCCTCCTGAGTAGCTGGGATTATAGGCATGTGCTGTTGCACCTTGCTGGAAACAATTTTTTTGTTTGATGAACACCTATATCTATAAATTTAAATTTCTGGTTTCCCTTTCCTAGCCAGGGCTACTCTGGTTAGTTGTTTTGTTGTTGTTTTTGTTTATTTGGTTTTACTTTTTTTTTTTTTAATTCTAATTAGTTATACGTGACAATAGAATGCATTTTGACATATTGTACACAAATGGAACACAACTTCTCATTCCACTGGCTATACTTGGTGCAGAGTCACTCCAGTAGTGTAATCATACCTGTATATAGAGTAATAATGTCTCTCATTCTACCGTCCTTCCCATCCCCACAGCCCCATTCCTCCCCTCACTCACCTGCACAAACCAAAGTTCATTCATTCTTCTCTACCCCCTCACCCCCCACCCTGCCCTGCCCCACCCCACTATGGATCAGCATCTGCTTCTCGGAAAACATTAAGCTTTTGTTTTTTGGGGTTTGCCTTGTTTCACTTAGCATGATATTTTCTAGTTCCATCCATTTACTTGCAAATGCTATCATTTCATGTTTTAAGGTGGAGTAATATTCTGTTGTGTATGTGTACCACATTTTCTTTATCCATTCATCTGTTGAAGGGCATCTAGGTTGGTTCCATAGTTTAGCTATTGTGAATTGAGCTGCTGTAAGCATTGATGTGGCTGCATTACTATAGTATGCTGATTTTAAGTCCTTCGGGTATAGACTAAAGAGTGGGATAGCTGGGTCAAATGGTGGTATCATTCCAAGTTTTCTAAGGAATCTCCAAACTGCTTTTCAGATTGGTTGCACCAGTTTGCAGTCCTACCAGCAATGTATGAGTCTACCTTTTTCCCCACATCCTTGCCAACATTTATTATTGCTTGTATTTTTTTTTTAATTCCTTTTTTAAAATTTATTTTTTACATACATGACAATAGTGGAATGTCTTACACTCATTATTACCCATTTACAGCACAATTTTTCAAAGTATATAATATAAAGTATGTTCACACCAAAATTATGCCATTATACATGTACTGCTTGTATTCTTGATAATTGCCATTTTGACTGGAGTGAAATGAAATCTTAAGAGTACTTTTGACTTGCATTTCTGTAATTGCTAGAGATGTTGAACATTTTTTCATACATTTGTTGATTTTGTACTTTTTATATTTCTTCTTCTGTTAAGTATTTGTTCAGTTCCTTAGCCTATTTATTGATTGGGTTATTTGTTTTAAGTTTTTTGAGTTCTTTATTTATCCTGGAGATTAGTGCTCTGCCATTCTGGTTTTTTATCCCCTCCTTCATTTGTGTATTCACAAGCATTTCAGCCTCTGATGATAAAATACTTCCTGGTGAGGGGATAGGCAGGATCACTTCTCCCACCTTTTCTTCTCAGACTGCAGAACTGAGTAGCCACTGTAATGCAGTATGCCAGGTGCCAGTTAAGGCTGTGCTTTATTCTGCCTCACATAGATTTCCAAATCTGAAGTCTGTCCGGGAACTCATCTTGAAACGCGGACAAGCAAGGGTCAAGAATAAGATCATCCCCCTGACAGACAACACAATGATTGAGGAGCATCTGGGTGAGTGCTGCAGTTTAAGGATCAGTGGGAGCAAAAAGCAAGCATCTTCAGTGGCTTTGATTTGGGGGTCCTAACAACATGCCAGGGTGCCCAGCTCTGGCATATAAAAGCTTGGTATATGCTGAACAAATGGTGAATAAAGGAATATATGCCTTTATGTATTTTAGGGAAGTTTGATGTCATTTGTCTGGAAGACCTCATTCATGAAATTGCCTTCCCGGGGAAGCATTTTTGGGAGATCTCTGGATTCTTGTGCCCTTTCCACCTCTCTGTTGCTCGTCATGCTACCAAAAATAGAGTGGGTTTCCTCAAGGAGATGGGCTTACCTGGCTATCGGGGTGAACGCATCAATCAGCTCATCCGCCAGCTGAACTAAACCCAGGTGAGGCAGGGCTGAAAACTGCTCTAGGTCTGACTTTTAGTGAGCCATGCTTTGTCACTTGGTAGAGGTCTTGCCTAGCATGCATAAAGCCTTGGGTTTAGTCCCCAGGGCCACATACACAAAAAATTACAGGCTAGAAAACTTCTCTCTTGCTGTGGTTGTTTAACTGAAGTAGGGAGAAACTAATTCAAAAAAGAACTTTTTCTTTCTAATTATTTTATTGGTGCATTATTATAGTTGTTACCAAAAGATTTTTTAAAATATTTTTATTAGTTGTTCATGGACCTTTATTTTATTTACTTATTTATATGTGGTGCTGAGAATCAAACCCAGTTCCTTGCACATGCTAGACAAGCACTCTACCACTGAGCCACAACCCCGGCCCCCAAAAGATTTTGAAGATTTAAGTCATCTGTTATTGTTTAATCTTTTTTTTTAAGTTGTTGATGGACCTTTATTTTATTCATTTATTAATATTTGGTTCTGAGAATCAAATCCAGTGCCTCACACATGCTAGGCAAGAGCTCTACTACTGAGCCATAACCCCAGCCCAAGTCATTTGTTTTGTGGAAGGAATCTTAACTGTTTGAAAATGCTTTTTATTGCTGCAGATATTACTATTAGGTGTCAGATTTCAGTGAATTTGTATTGATGCAGTTGTATTTTTCTCCCTCAGAATATCTGAAAACAGTGTATCAGAAGCATGTGTTCTGTTGGTTGGAATTGTTGTCAAGTATCTTCACAGAAGATTATTTTCTGCCTTCAGAAACTGGAAGGAAGGAATTGGGGAAGAGACAGTAGGTTATGATCATGGCAGGCACCTCTCATCACAGCCCAGTTCCAAGGAAAATTGTTTTCCACGTTGACCACCTCTGCTCTGCGGTTTAATATTGGTGAATGAATAACCCAGGCATGTGTACAAGTCTCCCTAAGCCTCTTGCAGCAGTGGACCAAGTCCAGGAGCATACTTGAATCTAGAGGTCCCAAGAGCCTTGTTTTGAAAAGACTTAAAATACTTGGGAAGAAAGCACAAAAACCAAGTACTCGTATGTCTCTGTTGTTCTGCCTGACAGTTTTTTGAACTATCATACTTGCCTTGGCTCTAAGGTATGGGGAGCTTTTCTATCCTATCCTGCAACAGACTTAAGTTCCCTTCACTAGCTCAGAGGTTGAGAAAGGAAGAACCTTTCACCCTGAACACAACGTACTCAAAATTTTGCTTAGAATTTCAGGGTGTTCATAGACCCTTCTCTTTCAGGATTTACACATCTTCTCTGAGGAAGTCTTGTTCTTATTAGCATGTGGTCACTCAGGCCGTGATCTTGCTAGTCTTCTGGTTCCATGACTTGCAGAATACCAAAGTTCACCCAGCCAATTGTGTTTCTATAAAGAATACAGTGGCAGGCCAGGTGCAATGGCACACACCTGTAATTTCAACAACTCAGGAGGCTGAGGCAGGAGGATTGCAAATTTGAGGCCAGCCTCAGTAATTTAGTAAGATCCTGTCTCAAAAATGTAAAAAAAGTGTGTGGGGGGATGTAGCTTAGTGATAAAGCACCCCTGGGTTCAATCTTCAGTGCCAAAAAAAGAATAGAGTGACGGATTTTTCATTTTCTATGTCATCTATAATTACATTACTGCCTATTTTCTCCCCTGGGATTTAGGATGCAATTTCCAGGTTTTCCTGATCAGCATTCTGCTTAAAATCCAGATTAGGAAGAAGGGAGCCATTTTCTTGTTTTGGCATGAATGAAATTAGCACTATTTTGACTTTTTTAGGACCCAGGCAGGCAACTCAGTTGGATTTTTTTCCCCCTTATTCTGGACTTAGGAAGTATTGTCCTTTATCTTTCTAGTAATGAGGGAGATCAACAAAGCTTCTAGGGATGCTAATCCTTAAAAAAGTGGATACTATTTATCTTCATCAGTGTCTACCTTAAAAGTGGTACTTCCCTCTATTCCCTCTTGATTGTTTTAGTGTTGCATTCCACAACTAAACACTCAAGGTCACTCCAGGTGAACTGGGCTGACAAATAATCACACAGCAGAAATGCCTTTTTAGGAGTCTGAGGAAAGTGAGCGAGGAGCATGTGCTGAACCCTTTTATTGGGGATAAACAATTCAAATGAGGCAAGGGATCAGGTTTCAGGGAAGGTTAAGTCTAGCTTTGTGATGTCTGCTCTTGGCATATTGACTGACTTTTGGGAAGGCCATGCCCATCTCATGAACTGTGTGGGTGTTTAGAACCACACAAGATAAACAAAACAGCTCCTCAGGGAAAAACCCTCAGAGCCCAACTGCCACCACCGGCTTCCCACAAGCCACAGGCACCAACCCAGCCTCTTCCTCCCACAATCCTCCTGCTCTTGAGGCCAATTGGCTGGGTCGCATGGGCGGAGCCAAAAAAGTCCCCCAATGAGCAGCTCTGTGGTCTGAAAGGGCAGGGAAATGTGGGGATCATGGCAGAACAAGTAAAAAGACCAGAGTGAGGCCCTCCCAGAGAAGCAACATCAGCTCAGTCCACTTTGTGCGCTCAATGCTCAATAGTTCACACACACACAGCCATGGCTGGCTTGCCACATCCCACATTTTTATCACTCAGGGCTAAAGGGCACTTAGTTCCCATATGGCAGCTCCCAACACTTCAGCTTACCATCTAAGAGCCCAGTTAAACTGAGAACATGCTTAACCATGTTCCTTTGGGATCAGCTCTGCAGCAGTTTTGGCTCTTAAAACCCTCGAGTACAGCTATGAAAATTGAGTGAAAGGGATAGGAATGCCTTAAAATGTGCCAGGTTATGAGGTAATTAATTGGGTTTGGTTCCAGAGTTTAACCTGCCAGAAACAGATATTATTATAAATGTTACTTTTTAATATTGGAGAGCATTGTGAAATCGGATTATTTTTAAATAATGTATTGCAAAGTCATGGAGAAATAGGTGTAGGAAGGGAAGCCTTGGATTTATATCCCAGATCTCTTACTAAATATGGAAACAGGCTGGGCTATAGCTCAGTGGTAGAGTGCTTGCCTAATATGCGCGAGGCCCTAGGTTTAGTCTGCAGCACTGCAAAAATAGAGCTGATATCCTCTAGCTTGTTTGCCTCGCATGGTTGTTAAAACAAAAATGTTGTAGTTGTACACAATATCTTTATTTTTATTTTTATGTGGTGCTGAGGATCAAACCCAGGGCCTCACATGTGCACGCAGGCGCTTTACCACTGAGCCCCAGCCCCAACAAAAATGGTTTTAAATTTATAATCCTACATGAATAAACAGTTGTCATAAATTGTGCCCTTACCTCTGTGATTCATGCTGTAACATTACTGAGCAAGTTGTGGGACTATATTTCAGGGAAAACCTGTATTGTCTAACCATGATATGCTACTATGGGCTTTGAGCCCTCCTGTTTCTTTGTTTTGCCCCTTTTGAGACAGTCTCACTAAATTGTCGAGGCCAGCCTCAAATTTTGAATCCTCAGGCTTCCCAAGTTACTGGAATTAGGTTTGTGCCCCACACATGTCCTCTTCAGAAGGTGATTCTGTGAACTTTTCCTCTGCTATAATCCTCTAGCCCCTTACCTGACCCAGCTGGCTCTAAGAACCAAGGTTTTGTTTTTAATGCTTTGGAGTTATATTTAGTATTCTTCAAAGTAATTCTGAGGCCAAGTTTTATCATCAATTTTAATTGCCCTCTGGAAAATGAGTGTCACTTTAATTATTCTGTTACTACAAGAATAACGGGATCAGGTTCTGCACGTTACTAACAGGTCAGACCCATTAGTGTTTTCAGGTGCTGGGATAAGCACCCTGGCCCTTGCAGGAGCTAGGCAGGGGCTCTGCAAGTGAGCTATACAGCCACCCACACCCTACCCCCTTTGGTATTTTGGAACTGAAAACAGCGTCGCAGGTAGTAAAGTAGGAGACTTGAGCCGACAAAATTTTTTAGAACTGATAAACATGGTCCAGAAATACCAATACAGAGCAACCAACCCCTACGAGGCTCCTGAGAGAATCAGGTCCAGCTGAGACAGGTCAGGGCTTTGTTGGGAATCCAGGGTCGCAAGTTCGTGCCAGGCGCAGGCCCCAGCTGCAAAGGACCTCGAGTCACAGACGCCTGCCGAGTCACAGTCTCCGCCGAGCTGGGCTTTTCCGGGGCCGTTCTTCTACCCGAGGGTCTGCGAAGCGGATGGCAGGGGCTCCGGGGCCGCGGTGGCTCTGGTAGAGTTTGCGGAACCCGCGGCTTCCCAGGGCTTGGGCCTCCGCGGGAGCTGGGACGCCGTGGGGTCGCCGTGAGTCGCCGTGATGTGGCGTTTCTCCAGGCCCGGAAGCTCCCGGCCGTTCTGAACCAGATAGAAGAGCTGCGCCAGGGTCACCGAGGCCGGGGCTGCTTCAGCAGGTTGGCGGGGTCTGCCACAGCTGCCCGAACTGCCACGCCGCTCCATCCTCGGCCACGAACCCTGGTTACAGTAACAAGAAAGCACTTCCGGGTGTGGTGGGTGCAACCACCATGGGCGGAAACGAAGGGGAGGACTTCGTAGACCACACCAAGCTGCCAAGACGGGCGGGGTGGGGGCACTGGGGAACGCTGACCAATTCCGCGCAGAAACGTTTCAAACGCAAAATTTTAGCGCACCCCGGAGTCCTCAACGTGTAATGTATTTCAGAATAAAAAGTAAAAGACGCACCAAAATTTGAAGGCTTGCCCAGAATGGAACGTGCAATCGGACACATCCCTGCAAAGATGCAGAGGCACCACGCACACGCAGGCGCGCTTCGCTTCCTTTTCTTTTTGCAGTGGTGATATTTGTTTTGTTTTGCAGAGCTTCTTGCGTGTCTGGCAAGCCTCTACAACTGAGCTACACCTCCAACCCCTAGTGAATTTTTTAATCTGAGGATTGTGGGGACCCCCGAATTTGTAGCAGACGAATGGGTGACTTAGGGACTCTAAATTTACAGCTGGCACCTGAAGTAAAAGCTGCCTTGTTGGGAACAGTGCCTTTTAACTTGCAGGCTCTTCACTAACTGGATGGTGAGTGCCAGGAATTGCCGCACACCATTTGGTATTTAACAGAATACTGAATGAAGTGGGAACTCAGCCCTCTCTCTGTGGCCAGGGTCAGTTGCCTGGGCAAACTCCTGCTGTTCTTGCCTCAGAATTCCTTCCTCACTCAGGTTCACTTTCTTCCTCAGAAGAGGTCATGGCTCCGCTCCCACCACCCTTACTTAGAAGCTCTGGTTTTCTGCTTCCTTATTACCATATGTCTACTAATCGAGTGCAGGATGGTCACATCTCCGTGAGGTTAAAACTAACCTCGGGTGTCCTTGAAGGCACAATAAATATGGAATTTGCTCAAAGATAAGGAGAGTACAATATATGAGTTTGGGAAATGGGAGTCATCTCAGCATTATCATACTTTCATTTTGTCCCCAAGCAGGACAAGGCAACGAATTATGGATTATCAGGAGGGACCTCAAACACCACTAGTGCAACCCCCCTTAATACAATAAACTAAGCCCAGGAAAGGAATAACCGAGCTGGGTTTGGATCATAAGCCTCCTGACTTTTAACCCGGTGCTGTCTCCGTGTAACAGCTGCATCTTCCTTGTTGGGGCCCAGCGGCCCCTGTCCTGTGGACAGTCATCCATGTGCATGAAGAAGGCAGGGAAACAAAACAAATATAATTGAGCTGGGTGCAATGACGCACACCTATAATCCCAGCAGGTCCGGAGGCTGAGGCAGAAGAATCAAGAGTTCAAAGCAAGCCTCAGCAAAAGTGTGGAGCACCCCTGAGTTCAATCCTGGGTGAAAAAAAAAAAAAAAAAAAAAAAACAAGGATAACTGAATAAAGCAAAGACGGAGACACAGATAAACCTCATCCAGGTGTGTCCAGAGCCTTTCTATGTATCAACCAAGACCACAAAGGCTTAGATGTTATTTCAGCAGAAAGTAGCAAGCAGAGGCATCAACCTCCATGATTTAATATTTTTCTTTTTTGGTCCTGGCAATCAAACCCAGAGTTTTGCACATGCTAGACAAGCACTACCACTGAGCTACATCCCCAGTCTCATGATTTATTTATTTTTTATAGACACAATATCATTATTTATTTTTATGTGGTGCTGAAGATTGAACCCAGTGCCTCACACATAGAAGGCAAACGCTCTACTACTGAGCTACAGCCCAGCCCCCCCATGATTTATTTATATTTATTGTTATTATACTTTAAAAAAAATTTTTTTGTAGTTGTAGATGGAAAGCATGCCTCCATTCCATTTGTTTATTTTTATGTGGTGCTGAGGATTGAACCTAGTGCCTCACACATGCCAGGCAAGCACTATGCCACTGAGCCACATCCCCAGCCCCCAGCCCCTATTTTTATTTATTATTATTCTAGGGACTGTGTTCAATGATCCTCAGCACAGGGAGAAAAGGAAAAATCTATCACAGAAGGAAATGCCTTTCTGCTCCCTTGTTGTACCTTAGTTCATCCTTCAAAGGCTTTCCCTCAATGAGCCCGCAATTTCCCACAATCCCTGGCTCATCTCACTATGACCACAAACCTCTAATCTTACTCTAATCTATCTACATGTGCTTAGACCAGCACCTGTAAAGACCTAGGGGTGACTGTCAGCTGAAGTCAGAATGTGTCCTCTAAAGCTCATGTGCTTGAAAATCATCAATGCAACGGTTTTGAGAGATAGGACTTTTAAGATTTGATTAGCCCTCATGAATGGATTTATCCTGTTATCAGGAGAGTGGTTCATTATGCAAGAGTCTTTTTTTATTAATTTATATCTGGATGCTGGTCATGAAAATGAGTTCAGGTCTCTACCCTGTTATGATGCAACAAGAAGACCCTCACAGATGCAGCCCCTTGATCTTGGACTTCCCAGCCTCCAGAATTATTTTTTAATTTATATCTTTATTTTTATGTGGTGCTGAGGATCAAACCCAGGACCTCACGCATGAGAGGCAAGCGCTCTACTACGGAGTTACAACCCCCAGCCTCCAGCTCCCAACCTCCAGAATTATAAGAAGCAATTTTTTTTCTTTATAAATTGCCTAACCTCACCTATAGGTGGTGCTCACCTATAATCCCAGCAGCTCAAGAGGCTGAGACTTGAAGATCACTAGTTCAAAGCAAGCCTCAGCAAAAATGAGGCACTAAGCAACTCAGTGAGACTCTTTCTATAAATAAAATACAAAACAGGGCTAGGGATGTGACTCAGTGGTTGAGTGCCCCTAAGATCAACCCCCAGTAACCCCCCCAAAAAAATTACCTAGTCTCGGAATTCTGTTAAAGCAGCACAAAACAGAATAAGACACTGACTGATTGAGTGGGTTTGTTTTGTTTTGATTTGATTTGCAGTGCTGGGGATTGAACCCAGGGGCATTCTACCACTGAGCTACATCCCCAGCCCTTTTTATTTTCTATTTTGAGACAAGGCCTCTCTAAGTTGCTGAGACTGGCCTTAAACTTGAGATCCTGCCTCTGCCTGAGATGTATCACCATGGCAGGCCAGATATTTTCTTATAATAGATTCAAGTGGGCTGGGGTTGTGGCTCAGTGGTAAAGCACTTGCCTCATATGTGTGAGGCACTGGGTTTGAATCTCAGTATCGCATATAAATAAATGAATAAAATAAAGGTCCTTCAACAACTGAAAAAATGTTTAAAAAATATAATAGATTCAAGTGCAGATTCAAGTCATGACTGAATGCAACTCCAAGCAAGCTTGATGGAGAGCATTTGGCCATACACAGTGCCAAGTGCTGGCATACAGATCCCCAGTCTCAGGGGCTCACAGCCTACCAAGGGAAAACATTACAGAAGTAAGTCATTATGATGATTATGATCTACATACCTCATAGAATTTATTAAATAAATAATACAGTGCAATACTGAGTGTGGTAACAGTGTTATATGCCAAGCGAAATAAGGGGCTCATACATTATACCGGTTTTAAGGTGTATTTGATTTTCTCCACACACAAAATGTTCTTATGGTCACTTCCTAGCCTGTAGGGCTGGCCCAAGTCTGACTTGGAAGCCAGACCAAGCCCCAGTCCTATTCCACTTCTAAGCTGTGAGATTTGGGGCATGTTCTCCCACTTATCTCCGCTTCACTTTTCCTATCTGCAAAATGAGTGGGATAATGGCATCTCCCCCGTAGGACTGTCCGCTGGGTAATTGGGATAATGAGTGATGTTCAACAAAGGCAGTTATTAAGATCCTTCTCAGAGGGGCAATTAAACCAGTCTCCTCCTTGGCCCCCTCAGGCCCTCTCTACCCTTGCCCATTCAGCCTCCTGGATACCAGCATCCTCAGGTGCCTTCAGTAGGCTCATTGCCCCCTGGTTTGGAGGCTTGGGGGGTTGGCCAAGGGGAGGGGGAGAGCAATAGAAGGAGGGAGGAGAAAGATGCCAGTGTATTTCTTCCTCAGTTTCCCTCCCTGCAGGGTCACCATGGGCAGCAGGGTCCTCCGCAGTCACTGCTTCCTCCCCTCACTCCTTCAGGCAAGTTTCTAGACCCAGACATTACACTCTTAGGGTCTCCCTTTGCCCTGTCCACACCTCTGTAAATAGATCCTTTATTAAACTCTCCTCAAATTACCCAATGTCAGTGTATCATCTGTTTCTTGCTCATATTCACCCATAAAGAAGTTGACTCCAGGAGCAGCCCCAGACCAGGTACTGGGATTGTATCAATTATAAATTCAAGGAGTACAGGAGAAGCCTTCCTGTGGACGGGGAAATGCACCCAGGCGACTCATGACATGTGGAGATGATATCATTAGTCAAATTATCTTTGGGGATAGCAGGGACTGATGCATAGGGAAAGTGGGGAGATAGGAGACGAAGTGACTGGTTCTTTTTTTTAAAATATTTTTAGTTGTAGATGGACACAATACCTTTATTGTATTTATTTTTATGCGGTGCTGAGGATTTTTTTAAAGAGAGAGAGAGAGAGAATTTTTTTTTAATATTTATTTTTTAGTTATCGGCGGACACAACATCTTTGTTTGTATGTGGTGCTGAGGATCGAACCCGGGCCGCACGCATGCCAGGCGAGCGCGCTACCACCTGAGCCACATCCCCAGCCCCCGGTGCTGAGGATTGAACCCAGTGCTCCACACATAGTAGGCAAGCGCTCTACCACTGAGCCACAACCCCAGCCCCGTGACTGGTTCTTTGTGGCATGGAGTTAGTCACTGGCTTCTTCTGATGGCCACAGGGAACACAGAGAGGGGAAAGGAGAACCAAAAGTTATTTTACAGAGTTGTGAGCAAGCACCAGAGCACCTCGATGGTAGCATGGGGGAGTCCCCTTCTACACACACAGGACATAATGCAGCTGAGGACTGGCCAGGGAGGTCATCATAGGTTCCCCAAGTTTCAGCTCCCCAGGTTTAAGTAATGGTCTGTGAGGGTAGGAGCCCTAAGATGGGACAGAGACTTCTGAGTGTGTGTGTGTGTGTGTGCTGGGGATTGAACCCAAGTTCTTGTTCTTGCAAGGCAAGCCCTCTACCAGCTGAGCTATACCCCCATCCCAGGACAGAGACATTTGAGCAGCCATGAACAAGGCCAAGAACTTTGAATTCTCAAATTTCTTGTCTATGAAGATAACCGCCTGCTCCCTACTTCCAGGACATCAGAATGTCATCCTCAGAACCCTGCCTGCCCCTATCCCCCCTGGGTTCCAGGACCTTCATGAGTTGGATCCCTGCAGAAGCTGGATAGACAAACACAAGCCCATGCTGAGAGGAGGCTGCCCAGGCTGAAGGAGCTACAGGCCTTGCCTGTCTGCTGCTGGGCAGGCGCCTCGGGGGCATGTATGGAGTGGGTTCTAAGCGAACTAGACCCAGGAGGGTGGAATGTAAGGTTCAGCTGAGCCAAACTCATTGTCATTGCTCATCCAAGACTTGGTATTTAATGTGTTGGCTCAAGCACCTGGGAAAGGCAGTAATAGTCTGCTAGGTTGGTTAATTAAAGCCTGGATTTAGTGGTAGCCTACAGTTAATGGGCATGAAATGCCAGAATGTTGCTGGCATGTTATAGAATGAATCAGAATTCAGAGATGAGTGTGCCGGATTGGGTTTATTATGTGCCACCCCAGCCACCTATTTTTAGGGGGTCCAGAAAACGCTTGCTTTACTAGATCATTAAGAAACGCAGGGCTGGGGATGTGGCTCAAGAGGTAGCGCACTCACCTGGCTTGCGTGCTGCCCGGGTTCGATCCTCAGCACCACATACAAACAAAGATGTTGTGTCCGCCGAGAACTAAAAAAATAAATATTAAAATTCTCTCTCTCTCTCTCTCTCTCTCTCTCTCTTTAAAAAGAAAAAAAGAAACACAGTGGGGGGTGCTTGCTGGAATGGTGGGTTCAAATCTCAGTACTGCACATAAATAAAATAAAGATCCTTCAACAACTAAAAAAAAAAAAAATGTTTAAAAAAATGTAATAGATTCAAGTGCAGAGTCAAGTCATGACTGAATGCAACTTCAGGCAAGCCTGATGGAGAGCATTTGGCCATACACAGTGCCAGGTTAAATTAGCTGTGCGGTCAGGCCTGGGACATTGTCTTGTCTAGTAGCCTCGGGCGAGTTCCTTGCTAGCCCCAGTCTTGGTACGGTGCTTGGATTGTAGCTATGTCCGTGTGTTCTGATGCCATCTCGCACTAATCTCGCTACTGGACTCCCCAGTAGTAAAGTAAAATACTCAAGGCACTCCAGCACAGATAATGGCTACATTGATCTTCAATTTAAGAAAAGCCCGCCTAAGATCCCTTATAAGGCCATTGCACTTGTCAATGTGCTGTTTTTGATTGGCACTTTTCTCATTATCATAGACTCCCTCCTGCTGTCAGGCTACATTAGCAAACAGTGGGGCAGACCTGTCCTGATCATGGTCATTCTGGTGGTCCTACCAGGATTTTACCATCTGTGCATTGCCCACTATGCATCTAAAGGCTACCGGGGTTACTCCTATGTGACATTCCAGACTTGGATGACTAACACTTCATTCCTGAGACAAGTCACAGTGGAACTGAGCCCAGGTTAAAGATACTGAACAGAAACTATGGCAAAGGGCTGATGAATTATGCACTTTGCAGGTGTTTGACAAAACAATGGCCAGAGTTTATGGGTCCATCCCAAAAATATTCATTGAGCTTAATTAGCTAATTACAAAACACTGTGTTTTTCACCTGGCCCTGGCAAAACTCAACAAGTTTTTCCATATAAATGTGTATCATGGGAGTCATGGCTCAGTGGCAGAGAACTTGCCTGACATGGGTGAGGTTCTGGGTTCAATTCTCAGCACCACATAAAAATAAATAAATAAATTTAATATAATTTGTATCATGAAGGAATAGCAATGCTAATCAGGAAAGCAGGAGGTTATTTTGTTGTAGAAAGTGTTACCATTCCCTCCCTCTTTAGATTGAGCATTTCTTTTAAATAGTCTTCTTTGTCAATTTGTTATCATAGAAAAATGGAAGAGTGTGATATGTCTAATTTCTTAGTTACTAAGTAATTTCTTTTTAAAATATCAAAAGATCTTATCCCCTACACTTAACTCTACCTTCAACATTCTGGTGGAAGACCTCTGTAAAATCACATGTTAGTGTGGATCCATCAGTAATATTTTTTACTTTGTTTCTTAGTGACAGGAACCAGGAATTTTTTAAGCCACAGAGTAAGTTTTCAAAGTATAAGCACTGTCTCTGATAACCAATCCTTGGCCAGCTCTGATCTTATTTCCCAATAGGTTGGCCTGCTTATAATTTGGGTCATTCTATCCTTTGTAGATCAAGATGTTCTATATATCATGCCTTTAAAGACTGGACTTTTGGCTGTTGCCTAATGAAAAATGAAGATAAGTGGTTGCTATTTAGAGTGTCTAACCCCATTGTTAGCACCTGGTACTATAGTGTCATTCTGCTGAAGAAATCAAGACTTGGCTTGGATCCTTGGAAGACCACATCCTTAGGTTGATTCTGTTTCTTTGCTTGAAAAAAAAAGTGACTTATATTCAAAAGAAATTAAAATGTTGGAATCCAAATCCTGGACTTAACATGAGTTAACTTTAGACATAATTCAGAAAACATTTTATAAGGCATACAGGAATAATTTTGTATTGGGGTAACTGGCAGCATGAGTCAGACTCTACTTTCCTGTCATTCATTTACTCTGAGGTTATATATTTGAACAACTATCAGCTTGGAGGTAACTATTCACAGCCTTCCAAATTTCAGTTGCTGAAATCTGGAAGGCTGTGAATAGGGCAAATTTGGGGGTAGAGATGAGTTCATTTTTGGACATGTAAATGCAGATGTCTCCTTGACATCCAGGGAGTGCTGTGGAGGCTCAGGAGTGCACAAGAGAGGGTTCAAGCTTGACAGAAATGTGACGTTATCTTCAGAAACTTGGGGATGGATGAGATCACAGGTGGAGTTAGTGAAGAGGACTCAGGAATAAGCGCAGGCTCCAAGTTTGGGTGCATTTAGTAATGGGAAAGGAGCCTAGGGAATCTGGCATTTTCTAAAGTTGTTGGGCCTTGTCAGTGAAAATGTGAGGCTAAGTATACAAAACTTTGTGTTGGTCAATGCTTGCAAAGCTCACACAAGGTAGTTTTAGCCAAATTAAATTATTTGGTCTTTTTTCCTTGTAAGGGAAAATCAAGATGAAACAGAAAAAAGTATAAAGTCAAAAGTAAACATTTGCTCTCCCAATTCACCTCCAAAGGTTGTCTCCTTATATGGTTTACAGAAATGTTCTAAGCATATAAACATGGATATCTTTTTTTTTTTTCTTTTTTCTTTTTTTTTGAAGAGAGAGAGGTAGAGAGAGGTAGGTAGAGAGAGAGAATTTTAATATTTATTTTTTAGTTTTCGGTGGACACAGCATCTTTATTTGTATGTGGTGCTGAGGATCGAACCTGGGCCGCACGCATGCCAGGCGAGCCCGCTACCACTTGAGCCACATCCGCAGCCCCTCTTTTTTTCTTTTTTAAGAAAAAAAAAGAAACACAGTGAGGAGGGCCACCAGGGTCCTTACCTTGATCTGAAAACTAGAGTCATTAGATCAAACAGTGGAACTGGATTCTCTCATTTCGGTGAGAATAATGGCAAGCTGGAAGCATGGAGGCCAAATGGTGATGCTTAAGAGTCAAAGGCTGGGGTCGAGGCTGGGGCTCAGTGGCAGAGCACTTGCCTAGCACGCTTGAGGCATGGGTTTGATCCTTAGCACCATATTGAAAAAAATAAAATAAGTAAACAAATAAAATAAAGGCATTCTGCCCATCTACAGTTACTAAAAAAAAATAAAAAAGAGTCAAAGGCAAGGGTGGTACATACCTGTAATTCCAGCTACTCAGGAGGCTGAGTAAGAGGATTGAAAGTTCAAGGCGAGCCTGGGCAATTTAGCAAGACCCTGTCTTAAAAAATAAAAAAGACTGGGAATGTTCTCAGCGGTAAAGCTTCCCTGGGTTCAAATCCCTATACCAGGGAAAAAAAAGCAAGATTGGGGCCTGAAATGCATGAGACCCTGGGTTTGACCCCCAGTACTACTATAAATAAATAAATAAGCAATGTTCCACAGTAAAGCAAAAGACAAAGTGATCATCAGGTAGACAATATGATAGCCCTGTGGATATTTCTTTTCACAGTGCCCCTTCCCTAGGGCTCCTTCAGTGTAGCTATGTATAGATGGTAGGCATGGAATGTCAGACACGGAAGCCCTGCTTTGGCTCAGTCACTACTGACTGATGTGGTAAGGCCAATGTCAAATGTCCAACCCCCCAAGCCCTTGTGCATGCAAGGCAAGCACTCTACCAACTGAGCTATTTCCCCAACCCCACCAATGGCCGACCTTTTTGAAGCCAATGCTTCTACCATGCGGCCAGCGCAATGGTTTCATTAATGAGGTTCTTGGCATAAAAGTTAGCTAGCAGAGATCAAAATAAACACACAGACTCAGTTACCTTTTTCTATGACCAGGTCCGAGACGGCTCCCCTCTCTGGTTCCCTCCTCTAACCGCCCGGCAGGGCAGCAAGGATTACTCAGGGCTGGCAGGAGAGAGCGAGCGAGCACCCCAGGGAGTAGCCTTTTATTGGGGAGCAAGAAACTCAGGGGATAATTCCATCCAATGAAGGTTGAAGGGGGGTCCACACTCCAAGGTCAGGGTCAGTGATTGGGCCTCTGGGGTCAGTGGTCAGTTACACCCCCACACGGACAGGTTCTGTCATCAGGAGAGGGCCGGGAAAGCTCTGACACAGCCAGAGCGCCTCAGACCCTGACCGGGAGTCACCCAGTCACGTGTGAGAATGGCTCCCGACAAATGCTAGACCCTGATGGGGCACCAATCTCACCTGGTTATAGATTGCCATACAACGTGACTACCATAACATTGGGACTGTACCTCATCCTTGCAAGAGCAGGCACATAGTTCAGATATGAATCTACTTTCTTTTCCTATGGCCCTATTGTTAGCACTGTTTATGAGCTTTCAGAATGCCATACCCATCACCATAACATTCCACATCAAATAACTTCCATTCAGGTCACAACTGCTACAGCCAAGGGAATGTACAGATGAGCCCATGCCCATAGAATTCACTGGCCTTACTACTGCCTCATGACCCAGAAGCAGTTGGCTGGATCAAATGGTGGGCCAGCCTCACTAGGAAAACTAGGAAGCTAATTCCTAGAAGTTGGGATGCTATCCTGCAGGCTGCTGTAGAGTATTTAAGTCATAACTAAAATTATATGTAACCTCAAGAGGTAGGAGTGGCAATGGCCTCCTTGCTATTACACTATAGAAGTTTATGACTCACTAGAAGAATTTTTGCCATCCATTCCCATAACCTTTTTCCTTGTAAGGGGAAAATCAAGATGGAACAGAAAAGCCATCCATTTCCATAACCTTTTGAGTTTTCAATAGCTCACTGCCAAAACTGATCCTAAAACACATACTGTTCCAGGGTCCTAGAAAGGACCTCAGGGGATTTGGAGAGCCCAGTGTTTCAGGGGGAAGCATTTCTACCATAAACGATCATAGTACCAGTGACTTAGAAGCTGAACTAATCCTCAGCCATTTTGGTTTCTCATGATACCGAACCAACAGGTAAAAAAAGTGATCACTGTTATATCTGGGTTGATGAATACCAGAGGACAGTTAGTTGCTTCTCTGTAAGGGAGGTAGAGATGAGATCTGAGCCCCTAGATTCAATCCTCTGCACCACATAAAATAAATAAATAAAATAAAGGTATTGTATCCATATATATATATATATATATATATATATATTTTTTTTTTTTTTTTTTTTTTTTTTTTTTTTAAATCCTTTATCCAGTTGCCTTGTCAACAGAAAATTTCAAGGTGTGTAGCTCAAGTGGTAGAGCACTTGCCTGAAATGCATGAGACAGAACACTTGGTGGCAGAACACTTTTCTGTCATGGGATCTGGTTTCCAAAAACCACACACACACAAAAAAAAAAAAAAAAAAAAAAAAAACCAGAAAAATTTCATCAGCCCAACAAAGTCAGGACCACCAAAGACTCAGACCCTCCAGGAATAAAGGTTTAAGTCACCCACCAGGTAAAGAACCTTGTCCAGCCACAGTGCTGGTAAAGGACATGCGGGTACTGAGGGGCTTCGTGACCCTCCAAATCTGGCCTCCCCACGTGACACCAACAGGCCCTGGGCTCCAGGAAGCCAAGCTGCATCCAATTACCACCACACTGCTCCTCTTGAATTCAGGCAAAAGAGGAGAGGATGGTGAGGTCAGGGAATTTATTCTGCTTTCCTCTGCGGAGTCACCACCACAGCAATGTCAGACACTCTTCCACAGTTTTCTCTGGCTCCGGGTTTCTGTAAATGCTTCCTCCTTCCCCTCTTCGGACCTCAGTGCTGACACCCCACAGCCCCTGTGTTTTTTCTCTATCTTTATAAGCAGTCCCTTTATTAAACTCTCTTCAAATAACCCATCTGTTTTCCTTTCTAGGACCCTGAAACACTATATGTTTTAGGATCAGTTTTGGCAGTGAGCTGTTGAAAACTCAAAATAACAGTAGCTTACACAAGATAAAAATTTTTGTGTTTCTTATATAAATTAAAGTAGGTATTGCGTAAGTCAAGGCTGGTGCAGTGACACTATGAACATTATATTATACTGCATGTGCTGTCATGTGTCAGTGGTGAGGACAATTCTCTCACAAATGAAATGTGTGGTTAGATTAGGTGATTCCTTCATTCTGCAAATGTCAGAGAATATACATACAGAAATTTAGATGGTCTAGCCTAGGCTATGAGGCATGGCATATTACCGTGCCACATTGCCCTGATTTGCTCTGCCAGGTTGCTCTTGCTGGATTTGCTCAGGCAAGTAACTTTGCTCCACAATCAGCTTAGGTAGGGTTTCCAAAAATTCTTCAGCTGCCTTGACATCAGCATGCACATATTCACCACTTACTTTCACATGATGTAAGAATGAAGAACAATGCTTGAATCGTTGAAGCCACCCAGAGATGCCTGTAAATTCAACAGCATAGTTAGTTCCAGTCTTTTCTTTCAACATCACAAGCAAGCTTTCTGCTTTGGCCGTGATCATTGTGGTGCTGGGAAGTATGTGCTTTTTGGACTGGTCTTTAACCGGGGTCATTAGAAGTTTACCCATGTTCAATAAAGGTCCTTCTCAAATTTGTATTAGTCTTGTTGCTTTTGATGAAGTAGATCCTCTAACAGCTTCTGTCACTTTGTTATTGCTCTTCAAGAGAGTAACAATGGTGGAACTGGATATGCCTGAGTGGGGAGCAATAACCACTGATTTTCCACCATCATAGTCCTGAATCACTTTTCATTTCCAAGTGTTCCATGTGGCCTCTTATTGGCAACATTAGCAATGGAGTTTGCACACTTAGGGGTCATGTTGAACAAAACAACAGGAGATTAGAGCAAACACAAGAGAAAATGATGTAATCAGATACTGCTGCCAGAGTAACAGGACATAGTGTTTTGGGGGATTTTGCTTTTTGCTTTTTTTTTTTTTTTTTTTTTTTAACCTTTTGTTTTTATATTGCCAGGGTAATCTCAAACTCATGGGCTCAAGTGATATTCCTACCTCAGCCTCCCCAGTAAATGGGATCACAGGCATATGCCACCACAACCCAATGGCAGCACATTGTTTCACAATAATCTTTCTTTTTTATCAGTACAAGAAGTGCACTCTAAAGTAATGATAAAAAGTAACTGCTTTCTGATGACTGTGTCTGCTTTCCTCTACCACATGCTTCCCCCATGATGTTCTGCCTCATCTTGGACCCAGAGCAATGGAGTTGGCCGTCTAGAACTGAGACCTCTGAAACCATGAGCTCCAAATAAACAATTCTTCCTCTAAAATTGTTTTTGTTAGGTCTTTTGGTCACAGCAGTGAAATAACTAACTAAAATAGAAATTGGTATTAGCAGTGGGGCCACTGCCATGGATTCAGAAGCTTTTGGAGGTTTTTGGAATTAGTGGGAGGAAATTTGGAGAGTTTAGAGATGCAAGCTGGAAAGGTTTTAAATTGTTGTAAGTGGAACTTAATAAGCAATTCTGGTGGGAGTCCAAAAGACCAGAATGCCAATAGGATTATGAACAGTAAAGACTGGGTTCATGAGGTTTCAGAAGAGGAGGACTCTATTGAAAATTGGAATAGAGGTCATTTGTGTTATGTTCTGGCTAAGAAATTGTCTATATTTTGCCCATGTCCAGAGACTTTTTGTGAGGTTGAATTTTATATATATATATATATATATATATATATATATATATATATATATATGTATGTATATGTATGTATGTATATATATATATACACAAAGAATTCTTTTTTAATTTTATTTTTATTTTTTATTTTTTTAGGTGTGGATGGACACAACACTATGCCTTTATTTTTATGTGGTGCTGAGGATCAAACCCAGGTCCCACCCGTGCTAGGTGAGCACTCTACCACTGAGCCACAATCCCAGCTGTGAGGTTGAATTAAAACGTGATATACTAATTAATATCACAGAGGAAATTTCAAGGCAGCATAGCATTTGGATGGTGGCATGGGTATTGCTGACAGCTTTTAGCCAATTTTACTGTGATAATCAGGAGTAGAAAGCAGAGCAAAAAGATTCAGAAAAAAACTTGAAGTTTGGCTAGAAAAATCAAGAGTAAAACTGAGGTAAGGAAGTTGTGGTTATTATTAAAGACTACAGGCACTAAAGAGATGCTAACTATGTTACCCACAGACAATAGGAAAGAAACCTTGAAAGCATTTCAGGAATTGGCAAGATCATACCCAAGTCAAGGCTCAAGGGTATAAAAGTAAAACTTCCTTTGAGAAGAGACCAATGGGGATGCCCTGCTTACACAGGGGTCCAGGAAGTTGCTTCACCATGCTTAACCACCCAGGCACTCACAGGCTGCTACAGCTGTGATCCCAGGAGGCTTGGCTACAGCTCAAGATGGTGGCAGACCTTGGTGCTGGTTCTGCAGAAATGTAGGGGATTGTGGAGGCTCTGCCAAGATTTCAAAGGAAAGACTTGAAGGCCCAATAATGTGCAGCTGAATCAGAGTTCCTGTGGGTTGCTTCTGAGAGGGCAATACTTAGAGAAGTGAAAAGGAAGCCAAAGCTGCAGGGGTGACTGAGATTAAAATACGCCAGTACCATGGCATGTATGCAAAGGAAAGCCACAGGAATAGAGCGGAAATAAGCCAAGAGAGAGGCTATGTGGACTTCAACCAGAAAGGCCATGGGGCAGAGTTACACAAGCCAGTTGGAGATAACCTCACAATGCCAAGTGCCCCAGATGCTGGAAAGGGAGTTACAGGATTTGTTTGCCCAACTGGATTTCAGATTTGCTTTGGTCCTGTCCCTTCTTTATATGCCCCTATTTCTCTGCCTGGAAATGCTTACTCTGTGCCTTTATATATTGGATATACATAACTTGCTTTGATTTTTACAGGGGCTCACACTGAGAGTTTGCCTTGAGTCTCAGGAGATTTTGGAGTTGGATTTTTGAATAGTGCAGGAACTGTTAAGACTATGGGGACTCTACCAGGCATGGTGGCACACACCTATAATCCTAGCAACTCAGGAGGCTAAGGCACAGGGTCACAAGTTTGAGGCCAGCCTCAGCAACTTAGCAAGGCCCTAGTGAGATCCTGTCTCAAGATAAAAAAATAAAAAGGGCTGGGGATGTGGCTCAGTGATAAAGCACCCTTGGGTTCAATCTCCAGTAACCTTCCTCCCAAAAAGAAGATTATGGGGACTCTTGAAAATAGATCAGATGGGGCTGGGGTTGTGGCTTAGCAGTAGAGCACTCACCTAGCACGTGCAAGGCCCTGGATTCAATCCTCAGCACCACATACAAATAACTAAAATAAAGGTGTTGTGTCCAACTACAAAGGAATTTTAAATATTAAAATATTTTTTTTTAAAAAAGAAAATGGATCAGATGTATTTTGCATTGTGAGATCAGCATGGCAATTTTTCAGTTCCATTATAATCTCATGGGACCACAGCTGTATATGCAGCTGGTCATTGACTGCAATGTTATCATGTGCATGCAACTGTATTTTTTCTTTATCTTTTTAACATTCACATAACATAGACATTTTTCCAGGTCATTATGCACTCATTAGAAATAATCAAGGCTTGGCTCAGTATTATTTTCCAAAGAACTTTTCAGAATCTCTACCCCAAGGTTCATACTCTGCCTCTACACACACACACACACACACACACACACACACACTCAGATGCACACACTTTTGCTCAGTTACTCCAAGTCACCTTCCTGTCATCCTCCCACTAACTGCTAAAAGTATCCCTTGTTTTAATATCCCCAACCCCAATTCCTGGCTTAAAACAGAGATCAATAAATGGTTTAGAATGAAAAAAAAAAATGGATATGGGCTGAGGTTGTGGCTCAGTGGTAGAGTGCTTGCCTAGCACATGTGAGGCACTGAGTTTGATCCTCAGCACCACATTAAAGTAGATAGATAGGGCTGGGGATGTGGCTCAAGTGGTAGCGCCCCTGCCTGGTATGCGTGCGGCCTGGGTTCGATCCTCAGCACCACATACAAACAAAGATGTTGTGTCTGCCAAAAACTAAAAAATAAATATTAAAATTCTCTCACTCACTCTCTCTTTAATAAATAAATAAAGTAGATAGATAAATAAATAAATAAATAAATATGGATATTTAATGGGGCTGGGGTTGTGGCTCAGCAGTAGAGCACCTGCCTAGCATGTGTGAGGCTCTGGGTTCAATTCTCAGCACTGCACATAAATAAATGAAATAAAGGTCTACCAACAACTAAAAAAAATTTTTTAATGCATATTTGACTGCATAATATTTCCTCATGTAGATGCACCATAATTCATTCAGCCATTTTCTTATCTTTGAACATGTAAATGATTTTTTTTTTAATTGTAAGTAACAGTGTAGGATTTCCTTTTTCCAGTGCTGGGGACTGAACCCAGAACCTGGCACAGTGCCACTGAGCTACATCCCCAGCCTTAATTAACACTGTAGGATTTTTACTTGGTAAATGGAATGGCACCCTGTCAGAATTCCTGGAAGAAACTTCTATTTGACATTTCAGTACATACATAGGCTGGTCCCTGCTCGTCCTTTTGGTTATATTCTTTTAATTGGTATATCAGATTCGAAATCCATAATTATTTGGTAAAATTGGCAATCTTCTCTAACACACAGTTACTTTTCCCTGATTTTCCTTTTCACATCCCATGTGTCTCATATCAGCTTAATAAGGGTCTTTGGTTTTCTACCTGTACATATGGAAGAGGGAAAGGAAGGAATGACAGAGTGAGCACCTACCAGGTGGCAAGTGCTTGAATATGTACTCCTGTCCTGTCTTCAACCAGTCATAAACTGGGGAGGAACCCAGGATCTCCTTGCTACGCAGGTGCTCTACCCTTGAGCTACAAGTCTAGCCCTTTTATTTATTTTTTTAAAATATTTATTTTTTAGTTGGACACAATATCTTTATTTATTTTTATGTGGTGCTGAGGATGGAACCCAGGGTCTCGCACGTGCAAGGCAAGCGCTCTACGGCTGAGCCCCAGCCGCAGCCCCAGCCCCAGCCCCAGCCCTTTTATTTTGAGACAAGGTCTTACTAAATTGCCCAAACTGCTCTTGAATTTGGGATCGTCTTGCCTTAGTCTCCTGAGTAGCTGAGATAATAGGCCTGTGCCACCACAGCTTGCCGGTGTACTTAAAACTCTCCCAACAACCTTTGGGAGCTTTGGGGAGAGCGACCTGCAAACACATCGCCCTAGTGCATCCAAGGTTCACCATTGACTGCTGGAATATCTTCAGGGATGTAACTTGGTGTTTCTACAAGTAGGAGGCTCCAGGGGTGGAGCTCAAAGGTAGCTGTGCGTGTGCATCCCTACCCATCCGGGAAAGCCCTTCAGAATCCGCAAGACTGTGGGGGCAGAGGAAAATTCCCGGGGTCCTAGAAGGCGGGAACCAATGTGGGCAGCAGATAGAAAGCTTCCAGACAGACCCTGGGCCAGGGTCGCCTGAGCTGCCTTGGCAACTGGAAGTGTGTAAAA
The DNA here is from genome assembly GCF_048772815.1 of Callospermophilus lateralis. Lineage (NCBI taxonomy): Eukaryota > Metazoa > Chordata > Mammalia > Rodentia > Sciuridae > Callospermophilus > Callospermophilus lateralis. The sequence goes on along the minus strand of NC_135310.1, from coordinate 111,950,770 downwards.
GATAGGGGAGCTTTGGCACAAGGAGGCGACCGAAGCAGGCAGCTGGGAGGGAGGCGAGGCGCCCTGGGGAGGTCCTGAAACCTAGGAGTCCAGGGGGCTTTTCCCCCATCTGTAATGTGGTAACGGAGCTGGGAGGCACCTCCCCGGGCTGGAGGACTGGAGAGTCGTTAGGGACACCTGCCTCCTCTCTTCCCCCTCCCGGCGGGAACCCACCACCACAGCGCACCTGGGCGCGGCGGGGCCTGGGAACACGTGGAACCCGCGGCCTCCAGGCAGCAGTGGGAGGCAGGGTGGAGCGCAGCGGGCAGCCCAGGTTCCCTGGGGACGCAACGTGGTCATTAAAATAACCATCCCCAGGAGCTGGTGTTGTGGTCCACCGGTAGAGCGCTCGATCCTCAGCACCACATAAAAATAACAAATAAAATAAAGATATTGTGTCCAACTACAACTGAAAAATAAATATTAAAAAAAATGAATAAGGTCTGGGGATGTGGCTCCAGCGGTAGCGCGCTCACCTGGCATGCGCAGGGCGCTGGGTTCGATCCTCAGCACCACATACAAATAAAATAAAGATGTTGTGTCCACCGGAAACTAAATAATAATAATAATGATAATAATAATAATAACAACAACAACCATCCCGGCGCAAATGGATGAGGATGGCACCAGAATAAAGAAGTCAAAGGTTCAAGAAGAAATAAACCTGTCTATATAAAAGACATTAACATGTAAAAAGGAACATTTCAGAAATAATGGGATCAGGAAGGATTAATCAATAAATAATCATCCCGGGATAATGACTAGCTCTTTGGAATAAATATGTGCTTTAGATGCACAGCTTCTACCGTACACACACCTGGGGTGGGTAAGGTTAAGCCAAACATGCACAAAAATACAACAGAAATGAGAGTATGTTAATTCTCTAGAGGAAGGATTTCTAGGCTTAAAGGGGATGAGTAAATCCTACAGTGGATTGTTGGTTCATACAAAATAAAAAATTATAGGTTTGAAAAAATGGAAGTAGTTAATGAATTGGGAAACAGCTCCAGCAAGTGCAATAATACAAAGATTAAAATATGTAAAGTTGTGCTGTATGTGAAAATTTTATTCTGTATGTAAAAATTTTAACAAAACTAAGACAATGCAGTGCAGGAAATAACTAAATGGGGAAATGTTGTAATCAGGGAAATGAAATACTATTTTTATTTTTAACTGATTAAACTAGTTTGAGGTGGGGTGGGAGAAGGTACTGGGGTAATCTAGGGCTTTCTGCATGCTAGGCAAAGGCTCTACTTCTGAGCAACAAGATTTATTGATTTATTTTTTTTCCTTTTAAGGAATGAGAAATCTGTATAGGATTGAATCATTCATTACTGTGGAACATAATATAACAGACATGTAACGGAGAGCCTTAAAATACCTTACTGAAGCTTTAGATGCTCTGCATCACTAATCATTTAAGGAAGTACATATCAAAACCACAATTAGATACCACTTCATTCTATGAAGATAGCCAGTATCAAAAGGACCAGAAAATCAGATATGCTTGGCGACCCAAGACTGTAATCCTAACTACTTGGGAGGCGGAGGCAGGCGGATTGCAAGTTTGAGGCCAGCCTTAGCAATGCAGTGAGACCCTGTCTCAAAATAAAAAAGGCTGGGGATGTAGCTCAGTGGTAGAGCACTCCTGAGTTCCATCAGAAAAACCCAAAGCAAAACAAAATCACAAATATGGGTGAGAAAGTAGAGAAATTGGAATCTCTGTGCATAGACGGTAAGAATGGTAAAATGATGCAGCTGCTATAGCAAATGGTCTAGCTATTCCTCAAACAATTAAAATTAAAATTGCCATTGAAGGGAAAGTGAGGAACGGGAGACGGGTAAGAGAGAAATGAAAGACAGAGACCAGGCAGAGCTGACACATAAAGGCCATTTCTATATAGGAGGGAGAGGCCTGGAGATGTTCAGGTGTTGAGCCTTTGTGGGTTGAGGCTCTTGGAGTTGTAGCTGGGGTGCTATGGGATAGGATCTGGGGTGCTTGCCAGAGCTAGGCAGGTGGGAATAACATGGTATTGGCTTAGGTTGATGGCACCATGGGGCTTTCCAGAATCAAGGGTCGTGTCCTGGGATTGGCTTAGTGTTATGGTACCATGGGGTAGGTCACTAATCAGGGTGGGGAGAGTTTGGGTAAGAGGGAGTACAGGAAAGCAAAACTTATCTCATAAGGTGGTGGTTAACATTGGTTAACATTTAAGATGGCTGCTCAGATGTTAAATCAAGACCCTTAGAGCCACATGATCCAGCAGTTAATTCTGCTTTGGGGTTTATGCCCAGAATTAAATGCAGGATTTCAAAGAGATATATAACATTCATGTTCTTTTTTTTTTTTTTTTTTTTTTTTGTACCAGGGATTGAACTCAGGGGTCCTTTACCACTGAGCTACATCCCCATTGCTTTGTATTTTTGGTTTTTTCCTAGCAAACAAGAAGTAGATTTATTGAAAATAGAGATATGGAGGGAGACTTCTCCAAAGAGAAGAGGCCCAGAGCTGGAAATTCCTTTCTGTTTTTCATTTTGAGACAGAATCTTGCTAAGTTGCTGAAGACCTCATTAAATTGCTGAGGCTGGCCTCAAATTTGTGATCCTACTGCCTCAACTTCTGGAGTCATTGGGATTACAGGTGTAAGGTACTGTGCATCTAGTTTCAAACCTTCATTCATCCAACCTTTTTTTTTTTTTTTTTTTTGGTGCCTGAGTATCAAACCCAGGGCCTTGTACATATAAAACATACTCTGAGCTATATCTCTAATTATTATAGATATATAATAATTTTTAGATATAAAAGAACATCTTTGTGTATCAATCTTTGTTCTACACTGGCTGAATATCTTACTTTCTCGTTACAGTTTATGCCTAGATGGGGAATTTTAGGATCAAAATGACAGCTTCAGATAAAATTTAATGGAGTCAATTAAAATGACATTATAAAGAGTTTATTTTTAAAAAGGGAGTTTGAGCTGGGCATTGTGAAACATGTCTGTAATCCCAGTGACTTGGGAGGCTGAGGCAGGAGGATCTCAAGTTCAAGGCCAGCAGCAACAATTTGGTGAGGCTCCATCTCCAAATTAAAAACATAAAAAGAGCTGAGAATGTAGCTCAGTGGTAAAGCACCCCCCTAAGTTCAATCCCCAGTACATAAATAAATTAATTAAAAGGAAGTTTGAAGTTGAGCATGGTGGTGTCCCAGCTACCCAAGAGGCTAACTAGAAAGATCACTTGAGCCTAAGAGTTCAAGTCAACCTATACAACATAGCAAGAACTTGTCTTAAAAATAAATAAATACAGGGTGGGACTGTAGCTTAGTGGTAGAACGCTTATCCTAGTGCATGTGAGACCCTGAGTTCAATCCTCATCATCACATAAAAATAAATAAATAGAATAAAGATGTTGTGAAAAAATACAATGTAAATAAAAAGTTTTATTTATAAAAGGATTTGGAGGCTGAGACAGGAGGATGGCAAATTCTAGGCAAGCCTCAATATTTTATCAAGGCCTTAAGCAATTTAGCAAGACTCTGTCTCAGAAGTAAAGAATAAACTGGGCATGGTGGCACACACCTGTAATCCCAGCAACTGGGGAGGCTGAGGCAGGAGGATCGTGAATTCAAAGTTAGCCTTAGCAATTTATGGAGGCCCTAAACAATTTAGGGAGACCCTGTCTCTAAATAAAATATAAAAATGGGCTGGGGATGTAGCTTGGTGGTAATGTACCCCTGGATTCAATCCACAGTACCTAAAAAATAAATTAAAAAAAAAAAAATAGCGTTAGGGCTGAGGATGTGGCTCAAGCAGTAGCGCGCTCGCCTGGCATGCGTGTGGCCCGGGTTCGATCCTCAGCACCACATACAAACAAAGATGTTGTGTCTGCCGAAAACTAAAAAAATAAATATTAAAAAATTAAAAAAAATAGGGTTAATTGGTAAAGCTCTTGCCTAGTATGTGTGAGGCACTGGGTTTGATTCTCAGCACCACATAAAAATAAACAAATAAAATAAAGGCATTCTGTCCATCTACAACTACAAATAAATAAATAAATTGGGGCTGGGCTTGTGGCTCAGCAGTAGAGAGCTGGACTAGCACGTTCGAGGCCCTGGGTTCGATCCTCAGCACCATTTATAAATAAAATAAAGGCGTGTGTCCATCTACAACTAAAAAATAAATCAAAAATAAATAAATAAATAAATAAAATCTTTTTAAAAATAGGGCTGAATGGGCTGAGGCTGTAGCTCAGTGGTAAATCGCTTGCCTCAAATGTGTGAGGCACTGGGTTTGACCCTCAGCACCACAAAAAAAAAATAAATAAAGATACTGTGTGTTTATCTGCAACTAAAAAAAAATTTTTTTTTTTTTTTTTTTTAAAGGGCTGAAGATGTGGCTCAGTGGTAGAGAGTCTGCCTGGCATGCATGAGACTCTGGGTTTGAACTCAGCACTATAACTAACTAACTAACTAACTGAATACATAAATAAATAAAATAAATAATGAGCCAGGCACCATGGTACATACCTGTAATCCCAGCATCTGGGGATCCTGAGGCAAGAGGATTACAAAATCAGGATCAACCTCAAGAATTTAGTGAGATACAAAGGAACTTATTGAGTCTTTATCCCAAAATAAAAAATAGAAGGAAATGCAGAGGTAGTTCAGTGTTAAAGCATCCCTGGCTCCAATCCCTACGACCAAAAAAAGAAAAAAGAGTGAGGGCTGTGGATATAGCCTAGTGGTAGAATGTTTGTCTAGCATGTATGAAGTCCAGGCTTTAATTCTCAGAACCATTAAAAAAATAAGATAAGTAAATAAACAAAGGATTTTTTTCCCCTTTACACCCTATAGCAAGAAGTCTCTTGGGTTTTTATTTTTATTTTTTATTCTTTGCCTTTAAGGCCAGCCATCTGGAAATAATTCAAGCCCTGGCTCTGCCACCTGTGAGCTGTGTGACCTGGGGCAGGTCACTCATCTTTCAGAAACTCAGTTGCCTCACCCTCCAAATGGAACTCATATTACAAATTCAAGATCAACCTCAAGAACTGATCCAGTGAAGGGCCAGGATGAGTCCCTGACATCCCTCCTGGTGTGTGTGACCTGTGGATGATAGTTGTCCTCTAGTGAGTCAGTGACTGGGAAAGGGCTTTGCAGACTGCGAAGTGCTCTTGAAACAAGAGAGAGCATGGGAGATGATGGGCGAGCAAGAGCTTTCTGTGGGAGTGGCCCCTGAGTTCCCTGGCCCCCAGAGAGGACTGGGACTTGGGGTGGGGAAACGGCTTAGCTCGTGGTGGAGCAGCTGAGGTGCAGCTGGGCCTGTGGCCTGGGAGGCAACCTCAAGGGTTGTTCCCCCCCCAGCCTCAGGTCTGTAGCTGGCTTCTGCCTCCTCCAGCGGGCCATGGCTGGGCCATGGCTGCTGCTTCTCCTGGCCCTTGAGTGTCTAGCGCTGCCCACAGGTAAGCACCCCCTTCCACTGTGCATCCCTCCCCCCACCCCCCAGGGTATGAATGGAATGCAAGGAGACAGGACAATAGCTAGTTAGCAGCCCGAACCCAGGGTCACACCAGAAGGCATCATCCCTTTCCCACTGGACTCCATCTCCCAGCCACCTGGCTCAGGGGCCCCAAGTCCTGCCCTGGAGGAGTTGGGAGAGAAGGCAGTCCCTCTTGGAGGGATGGAGAAATAAGAGCAAACTGGATGGTGTCCATGGACGTCGGGGGTTAGTGGAGCCAGATTGGTGTTCTTTGGTAGGAAGTGATGGTAATGGGACGGGGGCAACACTGTGAGGCTCTGTGCCTTCCTTTCTGCCCTCATAGTGCTCCATTCCTATAGGGCTCAGGGTGTCTCAGGTTCCCTTCCAGCTCTCCCCTTGCCAGTGGTCTCAGGAGAGGTTCCAAGGCTTGAGTGACTTGCCAGGGTGTTTATCCTCAGCCCTCCAAAGATCAAGGCTGGAGCAAAGGGCTCTGGTTTAGGGAAGAATTCTAGCTTCATCTGGAATCCTGGGCATATTTACATAAGGGAAAAGGTCCTTGCCCTTTGAGTGGGAGAGTCTACTTCATCTAAAGCTAGATCCAGGGTTTTACCGGTGTTCCCTCCCATAGGGAAAAAACAACACCATGTGAAGCAGAGAGCACCCATGGCAGGAGGCCTGAGCTGTGGGAAGGAAGCAGCTAGGGGAGGAGGAACAACCCTGGGAGGCTTCACAGAGGAGGTGGAAGCTGCACTCAATTTAGGAAAGTCTTTATTTGTACAGCTGGGAAGGTTCAGAAAGTTGAGGGTCCTGGGGCTTACTCCTAGCCTTCTCTATTCCCTTTGTTTGCAATGCCCTAGTAATATTAATATAAATAATAATAATACCAAAATGTAATTTGGTAAAATAATAATACTAAAATGTATAAATAATAATAATAATTCCTAGGATCTTTGGTCTTCACAATATTCTGCTGGGGTGGTATTATTAACCCTGCTTACCACTGAGCTACATCTTCAGCATCCCCGCCTTTTAAAATATTTTTTAGTTGTAGATGGATACAATATCTTTATTTATTTATTTTTATGTGGTGCTGAGGATCAAACCCATTGCCTCCCACACGCAAGGCAAGCGCTCTACCACTGAGCTACAGCCCCAGCCCTCCCCAGCCCTTTTTATTTTTGTTTTTATTTTGAGACAAGATCTCACTAAATTGCTGAGGGACTCTCAAAAGTTATTGAGGCTGGCTGGGAACAGGGGTATATGCCTATAATCCCAGAGGCTAGGGAGGCTGAGGCAGGAGGATCACAAGTTCAAAGCCATCCTCAGAAAAAGCAAGATAGTAAGCCATTCAGTGAGACCCTGTCTCTAAACAAAGCCAAAAAAAAAAAAAAAAAAAAAAAAAAGGCTGGGATGTGGCTCAGTGGTCCAGTGCTACTGAGTTCAATCCTTGCCCCCCCACCCCCCCAAAAAAAAAAAAAAAAACTTGCTGAGGCTGGCCTCAAACTTACAATCCTCCTACCTTGGCCTCCAGAATCACTGGGATTACAGGCATGCACCACTGCACCAGGCTATCATCTGAAGCATTTCTTTTCTTTTTTCTTTAAACACTGGGGATTAAACCCAGAGGGGCTTTGCCACTGAACCACATCCCCGGCCTCCCTGCCCCCCACCCCTTTTGTTTTGTTTTGGTACCAGGGAATGAACCCAGGGGCACTTAACCACTGAGTCACTGAGTCCCCAGCCCTTTTTTGTGTTTTATTTTGAGACAAACTCTCAGTGAGTTGTTTAGGGCCTCATAGGTTGCTGAGGGTGGCTATAAACTCACAATCCTCTTACCTCAGTTTCTCAAGCCACTGGGATTACTGGCATGGCTCCTTTTTACTGTTTTTTGAAACCGGTTGTGTAGAACCTCACTAAATTGATGGTTCTTGCCTTGAATTTTTGATCCTCCTGGGATTATAGAGACACTTGTCTCTAAGGCATTCTTTAATCTGGATACACTTAACTCATGGTGTAAATTTGTTTATAGATGTTACATTTGAACTTTTATTTATATGAACGAATCTACTGAAAAAATAACATTTTGTTATATCTTAAATGATTCATCTTTACTGAAAAGAATAAGATTGTGGAAAATCAGGACTATTTTGGAAAATATAGGATAGATGTTTGCAGTACCCACATGACTTATTTTTTTAAATTTGAAACAACAGACCTAGGGCTGGGATTGTGGCTCAGTGGTAGAATGCTTGCCTAGCATGTGTGAGGCACTGGGTTGGATTCTTAGCACCACATGTAAATAAATGAATAAAATAAAGGTTCATCAACATACAAAAAAAAAAGAAAGAAAGAAAGAAAGAAATAACAGACCTAGACTTTAAATGAGTAAATTGTACAATGAGTAGCTTAAATATAAACAAAGCTGTTTAAAAATGGGATGAGGAGAGCAAGGTTTGGTGGTACAGGCCTATAATCGTAACAACTCCAGTACCTCCCCCACAAAACAAAAGGAAAGAAAAGAAAAGAAAGATGGAGATTTCAGGTGTTCAGGAAATAACTGGGAATAATACAAATAACAAACAAACAAAAACAAACCACCCATGCACATTCCACCCAGATTAGCAAATTGTTAACATTTTGCCTATTTGAATCAGATCTTTGATCTTATTCCAGGGCCTGTTTCCTTCCCTTCCTTCCCGGAGGTAACCACTCTCCCAAGGCTGGCACAACATGGTATTATGATAAGTGTTTGTTTATGTATCTGCTGTCTTTCCCATGGGACTGAGTTCCTTAAGCCAGGGACAATGTCTTATGCAATATTATATCCTCAGTACTGGGAATAGAAAAGGGATCAGATATGATATATGGGTAGGCAGAAAGGTAAATTGATGGGCAGCCATATAGATGGAAGATAGAATAGATGAAGGAGGGATGAACGGTGGAATAAAGGAGGGATAAATAGTTGGGTGAATGAAAGACTGCATTGATGGGGGGAGGAAGGTTAGATAGGCAAATGCAAACAGGGAGGGATACATGCAAAGAGGGTGGCTAAGTAGAAGGATAGGTGGGTGGGTGGTGATGGTGGGAGAATAAATGGAAAGATAGAAACCTAGAACCCTACCCTACAATGAGATGTGCCTCCATTAGGTGTGTGCTCTCTTTCAGGTGTGTCTGGCACACCCTTTCCTTCTCTGGCCCCACCTATCACACTGCTGGTGGATGGAAAGCAGCAGACACTGGTCATCTGCCTGGTCCTTGATGTCACACCCCCAGGCCTTGAAAGTCCTATATGGTTCTCAGGAGGCAATGGCAGCACACTGGATGCCTTCACCTATGGTCCTTCTGCAGCAGCAGATGGCACCTGGACTAGTTTGGCCCAGCTGTCCCTGCCCTCTGAGGAGTTGGCAGCCTGGGAACCTTTGGTCTGCCACACTGGACCTGGACCTGGGGGCCAGAGCCAGAGCACACAGCCCCTACAGCTGTCAGGTGGGGATGGAGTCTGGGTTCCTCTGGATGCTCCTTGTCCCCTTCCACTCATCCTGGAGCTGGGTGGGAGGGAGGATCAACTCTAAGTCATGGAGTCATAAAGGGTTTCCAAGTAGAAACCATCCAGGCCTGGGCTCAGGACAGACTAACCTCAGAGCTGTGAGTCCTGGGGTTTGCAATTGTGATATTTCAAATCCAGACTCTGCTGCATCATTGCCAAGAGATAATAATAGATAATAACTCCTTCTACCTCCTAGAGTTATTTGTGTGTGTATGTGTGTGTGTGTGTGTGTGTGTGTGTGTGTGTGTAAGCATACCTGCAAATAATAGTTAAATGATAAATCTCTATCACTTTTTTTTTCAGCAACCCAGGGGTGCTCTACCACTGAGCTACATCCCTAGCCCTTTTTATTTTTTTATTTTGAGACAGGGTCTTGCTATGGTGCCCAGGCTAGCCTGGAACTTGTGACCCTCCTGCCTCATCCTCCCAAGTCACTGGGATTCTGAGCACGTGCCACCATGCCCTTCTCTGAATTACTTATTATTTACTCTCTGCCAGACACTGTTCTAAACACTTCCCATTTAAGAAATAGATAATATTATTGTCCCCATTTATGCACACAGACACAGGGTGGTTAAGTCACATGGCTGTGGTAGGGTCTTATTATTACTGACCAGATTACTGACCCCATCTTTCTGGATGATCTCATTTTGGGCATCTCCTAAATAGGAATGTTGAATAAATGCCCTGCCTTCTAAAGCAAGTGGCTGTGAAGATGCTCAGGGACCTTGGCTCCCCACCCCACAGAACAGGAATGGTAGGCTGAGGGGATCTGAGACCCTCAGAGGACTTGCAGCAGTTTCTGCTATGGGTGCATTTGTTTATGTGCCCTGAAAGCCACCACCTCCATGCCAGGACAGAGGCATAGCACGGGGGCCTGTGTGTGCAGCCCCTGAGCAGTGCTCCAGGGTGCATGATCCATCCCAGAAGAACTCACTCCCCTCTCCTTGGTTGGCAGGAGAGGCTTCCAGAGCCAGGACCTGCTTCCAGGATACCCTCAGGGGTGAGTACTTGGGCACAGGGTGGTACAGGCTGGGAATAAATGATGGAGACCAGGACCTTGGGCCTGCGTGGAGCATTCTGTTCTGACCTGATAGGTTCCTGGGTGTATGTGGGGTAGCTTGTGTCTCATAAAGTGGTGGCCTTGCTGGGTTGGGGTATTGGCTAGCCTGGACCTCAGTCTACCCCATCTGACCAGATACTGATAAGTTAGGGGTGAATTCTCTGGCCCCAGCCTAATTCCTGGACATCGGTTGAGAAGCACAATTGAGAGCCAATAGAAGGGTCCTTGGTGGCTCCTTGGGCAGCCCAAGAGTGGACTCAGCACCCCGGAGAGTGGACTCAGGGAGAGCCTGTGTAAATGGGAAACTAGCTGGAGTGGTTGACTGAGAGTCTTAAACTCTATTTCTTGACCAAATTAAAAAATTTGGTGGGATGTGGGGGTGGTAGTACCGGGGATTGAACTGAGGGGCACTCGACCATTGAACCATCTCCCCAGCCATATTTTGTATTTTATGTAGAGTCAAGGTCTCACTAAGTTGCCTAGCACCTTGATTTTGCTAAAGCTGGCTTTGAACTCGAGATCCTACTGCCTCAGCCTCCTTAGCTGCTGGGATTACAGGCGTGGGCCACTGTGCCTGGTCAAATAAAAAACTTTGAACTAGTTAGTCTCTACACCAAATTGTTAATTCCTGCCAGCTCACCCCCAACTTTTGGGGGAAGAAAATAAAATGAGGGACAGGAAGGTATTTATTATTACCAGTAAGAAATGAGGACTTTCCCTTGAAGAGGGGACAAAGCAGAAAGCAGAGCTGGCCTGGTGGCATTCGCCTATAATCCCAGCAGCTCAGGTGGCTGAGGCTGGAGGAGCGAAAGTTCAAAGCCAGTCTCAGCAAAAGCAAGGTGCTAAGCAGCTCAGCAAGACCTTGTCTCTAAATAAAATACAAAATAGGGCTGGGGATGTGTCTCGATGGTCAAATGCCCCTGAGTTCTACCCCACATACACCAGGGGACTTCTCCAGGTTCCTCACTCCCTCCTCTCCACGCAGGGGCTGAGACACTTGGCCAGGCCCTCTGGCTGGGTGCTCTTCGGCTGCTGCTGTTCAAGCTGCTGTTGTTTGATGTGCTCCTGACCTGCAGCTGCCTCTTAATGCAGCCCCCAGCTACCACCACCTGCACTTTCAGAGGGACTTCAGGTTGTAAGCACACCCAGCCTGCCCAGCCCATGCTGAACTGCCATATGGGTCAGGAGCACAGGAACTCTGGCCTCCAGGAGGGGACTTTCTCACGGAGCTGAGCTGGACCTGACACTCACCCTGAGCCCTCAGTGTTCCTTCCTCAAGTCTTGGAGCTTCTTTTTTTTTTTTTTCCTTTTTTATGTGACCCGCCTTCTCCTGTAGACTGGAGCTTTCCTCTTCGCCCTGGGACAGAGGGCTTTCCCAGGATAAAGGCTGTGACTCTCATCAGACAGAGCCCCTGAGGGTGGGGATCTGACCAGTCTCTGGAGCATTTTGGGTACAGATAACTGAGCACAATTAAAGAATTTAAATGATACAGCAGATGAAAAATATTTTAATTCATGTGTGTGGGGGCGGCAGATTAGAGGGAGAAGAAATCTGAAAAGGCTCTCTTGAGGAGGAGGGCTTCCTGAGAGTGAGAGCCTGGGAATTGTAGAGGGGGGTTGGGGGATGGGGGAAGCTGTCTCCTCCCCCAGTCAGGTTCTGGGCAAGGTTCCCTCTCTTCTCTTTACCCTGGCCCAGCCTCTGTAAAAGGGTAGGGCAGGGAGCCCAGGAACCCAGGGAAATGAATGCTGGTCTTAAAAGTCTTGTACAGACTCGACAAATGTGAACAGGGCCAGGATTCCTGGGGAACAGGATCATGTTGATGATAGGAGTATCAGATGGTAACTCCAAATTTACACATTATCAATTAGTTAAGGGGCATTCATTATTCATTTGATAAATATTCATTGAGCATCAACTATAACCAGGTGTTAAATAGATTTAGCATTTTTTTATTGTTGTTTTGTTTGGCTTTGTTTCCTAAAGAGGAATTCTTATAGAACATGAAGTTTCCACAGTGGAGTATGACCTGTGTGTCCCTGATTTCTCCAGCGCTGACAGGAAATCCAGCCTTTTCTGAGGGTTCTTCTCCACGAATCACTCCTAAAATCTAAGCACTCTCAAGAGAATCCAGATGTCCCCTGGGCACCACAGGAGAGTCTATTGGATCAATGACACTCCTGTAATCTTCCTTCCCCCAAGTGGGGGATGGGAAACTATGCCTCAATATCTCCTCACAGATGACGTCAGTGAAACCCCAATTTCCCAGAGCCTCTGTGCACTCTTAGCTGCTGTGCAATGGAGACCCTCACTGTCTGCTCCACTGCTCATCTTGTTGGAGCAGGGGGAGAGGGGTTCCAGAGCTCTGGGGGATAAATGTATCCACCAACCCTACAGGGCCTGCACCTTCCCTGGCACCCAGACTGAAGGAAGCATGGGCTGTATCCAGGGAAGGGTCTATCTGAAGCCACAGACGTTTTCTAGCCATTATATCTTCTCAGCTCTCAGCCCAGATGCTGAGCTTAGGCTTTCTTTCAGCCACTCTTTTTATTTTTTAATTTATATATGACAGTGGAATGCATTACTCTCTCAGCCACTATTTATGGGTTCCAGAAGGAGGGCGTCCCTTAGCTTCAACTCCTCTCTCCATCTTACCCAATTCCCAGTCCTGCCCTACCCAGCTTGTCAATTTCCCACTGTGGCTGGCTTAATATCATCTCCCAAGAGGGCTTCTGGGCCTAGGGAAATCAAAGCCCATGGCTGACCTCTGAACCTCTCCAAGTCTTATCAAGTCTAGAGAGAACCTCAGGAGGATGTCCTGATCCTTGTACTGTGGAATTCCACATGCCACAGCTTGGCCTATTCAAAATGTCTTGTCACATACACAGTTTTTTTTTTTTTTAGTATTTATTCTTAAGTTTTAGGTAGACACAATATCTTTATTTTACATTTATTTGGTGCTGAGGATTGAACCCAGTGCCTCATGCATGCTAGGCAAGCACTCTACCACTGAGCCACAACCCCAGCCCTCATTCTAGAACATTTCTTAATGTTTATTTAATGTCCCCTGTATGTATGTACATATATGTGCCAGATGGGTTCCAAATGTATTGCAAGTGCAAACAACAGTTCATCAATCCCTGTCATCTTCATCAACCTGTAAGAAAGGCTCTCTCACACTCTCATCATGCATAAAAAGACACTGAGCCACGGGTTCCTCTGACCTACCCTGGGTCATAAAGCTCAGCACAGGGTCTGAAACCCACAGAAGCCACAGCCTGACTCCAGCATCCACAGTTGGGCCACTGTCTGCTGTTGGTGGAGGAGGGCTTGTGGCTTTTCTTAGGAACTGCAGACCATAGATCCCAGACCAAGGTATAAATACAGGTGTCCCAGCTGCCCCTCTGTAGTATAGGAGGCCCTGGTTGTCCAGTTATAGAGCTCATGGAAGCACTGGGGAGTGTGCCTTGTGCTTTAGGGAAAGAAGCTCTATTGTTCTTGCACACCTTAGGTTCCTGCTGTAAGCCTTCAAGGAGGCCTCTGTTTGGTGACTGTTCCTGAAGTCCAGTCCCACCCTCTGTACATTCATTTGCTTATTTGCTTCCTCCTCTATTGAGCATCTGCTACATGCCAGGCACAGGGCCCTTGCTGGGTTACAAAGACAACCAGGGTTGACACCATCCCTGCCTCCGCAGAGCAAGTGGACAGATTTGGCTGAGTGGTGGAGTCCTTTATCACAACATTCAAATCCTCAACCTTGTATCTTCGTGAAGCCAGATGCCCAAGGGCAACCTGGTTGGCCTTCTGTCCAACAAGGCCAGCCTCTATGTTGAAGCCCTGGGGTTGCCCTTATCTGCTCTCTGCCTCTATGACAGGATGGCTGGCTCAGGTCTGGGGTTGGCTCCTCTGGGGGGTGCAAAGCTCCTGTATGGGTCTTGCCTCCTCTGGGGCTTTTCAGTCTTCCCCTCATGTGTTTGCTGGGTTTAGCACACTGGGAGCCAGAAAGTTAACAGGATTCCTCAGACATTCCAAGGGAAAATTCAGCATTAACATGTGAAGAGTGGTGCTCAATATGCAATAGACACCCAAGAAATGTCTGTCCAGTTGATTAAAATGAGAAATGACTGAATATTCCCGTTAGCTACTAATTCACAGATGATCTGTTAGGCTACTTTAGGAAATACCTACTTTTTAAAGAAGGTGATGAATACTTAATTACAGTTGGCTTATTGTCAGAACATCTCTGAGAAAGGCTAGTGCCTTGCCCCGTCCCTGCTTGTCAAGGTGGTTAATGCTAGTGCCTTGGGTCTGTGGTAGGCAGGGCTGGAAAAGATGAGCTCAACAAGACAAAGCAACTTAGGAAGCTGAAACTCCATCGCTGTTTCTGCTGTTTTGGGTCTCCTGAATTTCTCAGTGCTCTGCGTGGCCAGCTCTGAGTCTCCAAGATCCAGCACTGTTGGCTTCTTCCAGCAGATCCCTGGGTGTCAAGACCACCCACTGGGAATGGAGGGCTGACCACTTCCTGGGCAGACAGTTGGGAGTGCTGTACCCTGTCATTCCCTGCTCCTGGGGTCTGGGCTGTGCTGCCCTACCCCCCCTCCCCCAGGGTTCATCTCAGCCTGTCCATCCAGAGATTTAAACACTTGAAACCTCAGGGCCTTCTCCATTTCCATGCTATCTGTGGGAGTGGCCTCAGCATTGGTCACACCTGCAGCCCAGCACTGGGTTGTCTTTGCACATAGACTATGCCCCCTGCCTGTATTTAGGGTGGACCTGTGGCTGTGAGGACACAGGAATCCAAGGAGGACTCAGCCACACTTATTAAGTACTTGTGGATTAATTAAAGCAAATCATTAAGTTTGTTCTGCAGAATTTAGGGCTCTTGCTTATGTGTGAAGTTTCCATAGCCCACCATGCAATGCTGAGGTCGAATGGTTACTTTTGCGGGTCTCTTGGCAATCCCTGAGTCCACAACAGTGGGGCATTATGGGGAAGCAGGTTGGGAGCAGAACTGATAGTTCTGCTTTCTCTGCCCTCGTGGTCCCCATGAGGCTCCATTCTTACACTCATGCTCCAGGATGTCACTGCTACCTATCAGGGGAACTTCCGGCTTCTAAAAGTCCTGCCTTCTGAGCAAATGTGTCTGCTTTCTACATTATGTCATCCGTACGCCTGACAAAGGCTGGATTTTGAATCAGTGAGTCCATGGCCACAAATCTTTACTGAGACAGGATGGATGGACTAAGACACCCAGACCCAGAATGCTTCCCCTCAGTGACTTCTTTTGGGGACGTATGCTGGTGTGAAAGGGCCAAGATGGAACCTAGGACCCTTAATGACCTTAATTGGATGGTAAGCTATTCTAGAGGAATTTAGATATGAAAGTCATATTAGTGTCCTATTCTCTATGGGCAAAGGACATGCACCACTGGCATTCCTAACATCACTTCCTCACTGTTTTGACAGAGTGTCACTATGTGACACAACATACTTTTCTGCCTGCTGTGGAGGTGGTGGCTGTTGGGAGTCTCCCTGAGAACTCCCAGGGCCTTTCAAACATGTCGGTGGGCAAATTCCCAGTGGGCAACTAGAACTCCCTGAGCCTTTCAGATAAGGAGCCCCTAATGCAACATGGTGGTGGGCAAGTTGCCAGTGGGCAGATAACAAGTTGTTTTGAAAATCTTCTAATTGGCCCTCCCAGCTTCTGTACTCGTGGACAGTTCGTGCCCCCCATGAATCTTATGCAGGGTGGACGTGCGTGCACCGTAGGTGATGACCTGACCTTTACTATGATTGGCCCCAGGAGCTTCCTGGTTTAAGATAACTGACTCTCACTTTCTATATAAGCTAGAACCAGCTTGCAGTAAAGTGCTTCATCTTTGCCACTGCTATCTGTGTGTGTGCATTTTAATCCTCAACGATGAACCTTGGCCTTTCATTGGTGCCGAAACCCGGGAGGGGAAATTCCTCATTCTGAGGACCCCCTCTCTCAAGGTTCGCCGCCATCCTCGTTCATCTTTTTGAGCGCTGCTACATTCCACCCAACACCGGCTCTCCAATAGGTAATTCCTTCTGATCAACAACTGGTGAGTCCCCTCCCCCTCTTTGGGAATCTATCTCCAAACGGCTATTTGCAAAGGCTTTGGCTGTGAACGTCCAGTAAGGCCCTTGACGCCTAGTTTGGAGGAGAGAACGCACCCCACCACAACTTTCACAGTTACGGTGGACTCTCTGGATGCCCATTTCATGGTTGATGAGCTATAAGGGATGGAAGAATAGGCACTCCCTGACTCTCTTTAAATTTTCCTTCTCCTCTCCTGGGAAAAGCCCTGACGTTACGTGGCCTGTGATTCCCGGCCTTCAGAAGGTCTTGCTGGTTGGGCTCTTGGGTGACGACTCATTTGCCCTCCCGGCCCCGGCTCTCCCGAGTCTCTTTGGTTGACCTATCCTGTCAGGGACGCCTGCAGGAAACTCAACCAAAATCCGTTCCAGTCCAGGCCATTCACCTCTTTTCTTTCTATCAAGAGTCATCATGGGAGCCTCTTCTTCCCTCCTCACTAATTCCCCTCTCAAATGCCTCCTGGCTAATCTTAACCAGTTGTCCCTCACTCCTGACATTAAACCCAAACTCCTCTTCAAATTCAGTACATAAAATTGGCCATATTACCAATTAGACAACCAAAACCGATGGCCCCCAGAGGGGTCTCTGGATCCTCAAATTCTTCGTGACCTTTTTAACTTCTGCAAGTGCTCAAAAGGGTGGAAAGAGATCCTCCTATGTGGAGGCCTTTTCCCTCCTTCGCTCCTACTCTGAACTATGCTTCTCCAATAGATCTTCACCCTCAGCCTTCTGCCCCAGACTCTCTGCTGTCACACCTACCTCAACAACCTGATTTCTCCCTTCCAATTACTAGATCAAAAACCCAAACCTCCGCCGGTTCTCAGACCATTGCCCCCTTGCTGAGGTAGTAGGTACAGAGGTACCCCTCCACTCACTCACTCCTCTCTTCTCCTGTCAGTGCCCACATCAGGTCCCACCAGGTCCTCTTACCAGTTAACCCAAAGCTCAAACCAGCTGAGGAGAGCCCTCAGACCCCCTCCAAGATCTGGTGAAAATGGCCTTTAAAGTTGCTTTGTCATCACTGAAAACAGGTTACTAAAAATTTAAAGTCCCTTACAGGCTTTTTGGGATACTCACTCCCATCTTCCCCTCTACTCTACCTGTTCTACTGCTCAAGTTTTTGTTGCTAGGAAAATCCCAAACCCCTTTTCCATTATTCTTTTACATCTCTCTTTCCTCATTCTCAGATCCACCAGAGCTGCTCTCAGCCCCGCCTTCCCGTCTTCCCCCTCCCTACCAGGCCCCCAGAGAAATCTTAACGGACCTTCTCCAGAAGTCTTCACCATGGCTGATTTTAGGACTTTCAGCAAAAGAATCCCTATAAAAAAATTCAGTGTAGATAAACTTCCTCTTTTCGTGTTGCGCTGTTCTACTTGGCCACTGGCTGGAAAAATCAGCACTCCAAAAGCTAGACACGCCCTTACTAGTTTTTCACAAAATATGTGAACAAGGCCTCTGGCCTTGAGCTGGGGCTTCACAGAGATGGCTACATTTCTAAGATAAGAGAAGTTACCAACTGGGCTCCATGGTAACAGCTGGCAGGGGAGGAAAGGAAAAGAAAAAAAAGCTCTTCCCCTCCCAGGTGTCCTTGAAAAGTTAACTTGCCCAGAACAGAGGAAAAAAAACCAAACAAACTGCTTTTTGTGAACTTCTGCAGACTGTGAATTTCTGAGCCCCTCCCCTTACATGCTGGATGCAAAATTCTGAAACTACCTAAACTTGGGGTTCAGGGTATTAATTGATTACAACAGAAGCAGTGCCCTCTGAATCTGGTTGCAACCAAATAGGACTGTTTCCCTATCTTCGGTGCTATCTTAGGTGCCTTGCTTTGTCTGTCCCTACAACAGTATAATTCCATATACTTAAACATTGTTTATGTTTTCATGAAATGATCAACAGATGTGATTAATTGTGTACTGCAAAAACAAAAGTACTTTGCTACTTTTCTACAAAAGATTAAAAGCTTTCAGCCTTTATTTAATTCATATTTTAGATGTGATATTATATTGTATCACCTATTATTCATGTGACATCAAGCATCAATTTATATAAACTTTATAAAATGATATTTAAAAACAAATGTCAACTTCAATACTAGAACACTTTACCTAAGATTTATGAAGAGCACCACCTTACCTGAGATAAGGCCTCTATGTCCCATCTCACTACGTGTAAGAATGACTCCAAAGTAGGCCAGACTTCAGGTAAAGCCCAGTACTCTTAATTTAAAGTGAAACTGACTTTGCTGGATGTTTATGATCAAGATTTAAAGTTAAATTAAAATGGCCAATGGGGCTGGGGATGTGGCTCAAGTGGTAGCGCGCTCGCCTGGCATGCGTGCGGCCCGGGTTCGATCCTCAGCACCACATACAAACAAAGATGTTGTGTCCGCCGAGAACTAAAAAATAAATATTAAAAATTCTCTCTCTCTCTCTCCCTCTCTCTTTAAAAAAAAAAAAAAATTTAAAAAAATGGCCAAAAAAACCAATATTTGGCTCTGGCCCTCTGAGTCAATCTGAATCCAGGGAGCAGGGAACTTCTCTAAAGAGCTTTGCAACTCTGGGCCACATAACCTCCTGATCAGGGAGATTAATGAGACCACTGGAGAATGAAAAGCCAATCCGTGCATTTGCTGTCAATAGGAGGGTCATTGGAGAAGGGAGACATCTCTGATGCTTCCAAGGGAAGCCACATGGTCAAGCAAGACCTGGACCCATCTTAGCGCAAATGGCACTAGCAGAACTGAGAAGCTGCTGTAAAGTTCCCCCAGGAACGGCCCCTATGGGAACTCGGCTGACTCTTAACAATAGATAGAAACAAAGTCAATTTTGACCAGCTTGATCTTAAACACCTCCCAAAAACAGTTAAGTCAAAACACAGTCATTCCTAGGAGTAATGAAAGACAAAAACAGCTAAAAAAAGAGGAAACAGCAACTAAGCCAACAGGCTCCATGGGGAATGTTCAGTTAAATATGGCCTTGGCTCCTCCCCCTCACAGGACCCCTATTAGTCCTCTTTAGGTTTCTCCTAATAGGACCACTAATAGGACCACGTCTGTTAAATTGCCTACAGAAGTTCCTGCAAGATCAGATACATAGATTCACCAACCAGTCAGTCAATCAACTCCTTCTTTAAGACTACCAGCCCTGGTGCCCGAGATGGAGACCTATGACTCATGACCAGAGACTCCTCTGGCTCCAGAGACTCTGTGCCCATCTAAAACCCTCTCTAACCCCTTTTTCCAGTTTTCACAACCCCTCTTTCACTTCCTAGGAATGAGAACTACTCTCCAGTGGGACCACTCTGCTTGTTCTGTCTGCTCTACAGTATCCCCACAAGGAAGCATCAAACCTAAACTCCCCACACCTCAGATGAGGAGCCGCTAGCCAGGCGAAGACTGGTAGATCAACTTCACTCATGTGCCTAGGCACAAAAAAGCTTCACTACCTACTTACTTGGGTTGATACTTTTCAGGTTGGATAGAAGCCTTCCCTACATCCAGGGAAACTGCTGACACTGTTGCCTCCATCCTCATTGAGCAGATCATTCCCAGGTTTGAACTTCCCACCTCCATCCAGTCTGGCCTTCACTTCTCAGGTTGTTCAGCTAGTCTCCAAAGGCCTCAACATCACTTGGAGGCTCCACATCCCCCACCAACCCCAATACTTGGGTAAGGTTGAGAGGCCTAACTGCATTCTCCAGGATCATCTCACTAAACTTGCTATTGAATTTAGGCTCTTCTGGCCCAATCTCCTTCTGTTGGCCCTCACCTGAATTCAGGCAGCCCCAAAGGCCCCCTCAGGCCTTAGCCCCTTTGAGCAACTCTATGGGTGCCCTTTCTTAACCACCCAAAGCTTTCAATTACTCCTCCTCCCCTTGTGTCCTACCTGCCCTATCTCACACTTCCACACAAACTCCTAAGGGAACACGCAGACCGGTGCCTTCCTGCACCATTCATTGCCTCAATTCCAACACAACCAACCAACAAGCAGAACTTATAGCTGCCACAAGAGCATGTGAACTAACAAAAGGGAAAAAGCTTTCTCTATACACTGATTCCAAATATGTCTTTCATATACTGGTTTCTCATGCGGCTATCTGGAAGGAGAGGGGACTCCTAACTACTAAAGGAACTGCTATTATAAATGCCAGCCTTATTTCTAATCTGCTACGAGCTTCCATGCTGCCTTTACAGCTGGGAATAGTCCACTGTAAAGCCCATCAGACCGACTCTTCTCCTGCCACAGTGGGCAACTCTAAAGCTGACCAGGCAGCCCGGTCAGCCGCCTACAGGCCCCATCCTCTTCCTCATTACTCCACCTTTCCTCTGAGGAACGACCTCCTGACCCTCACCCTTCCTCTGGGGAATGACCTCTTGACCCTCACCAGCTCATTAGATTCCTCCATTCACTGTTCTATTCTAGCCTCCAGAGCTTATCGACTTTCCTTCAATCTTTTTTCCCTCTTTCCTTTGACGATCAGACCTTTCTGCAACAGGTTACATCCACATGCCAGATTTGCCAGAGGACCAATACCAACACCCCCTTAAAATCCAGACCCTATCCTTCTCATCAAGCCTGTGGTCACGCCCCGGGAGCTGACTGGCAAATTGATTTCACAAACATGCCCAGGGTAAAATACATCAAATACCTCTTAGTACTGGTGGACACATTTTTAGGGTGGATAGAGGCATTTCCCACATTCAATAAGCAGGCATCCATGTTGTGGATCAGTTGATATCTGACATAATCCCTCGTTTTGGGATGCTCACTTCCATCCAATCGGATAATGGTCCAGAATTTACCTCACAGATAACTCAGGGGCTAGCTAGCGCACTATCACTCCCTTGGCATTTCCATTGCCCTTACCGTCCCCAAGCTTCCGGGAAAGTTGAAAAAAACTAATCGGTCTCTCAAAGAAACCCTCACCAATTTCACCACTGAATTAAGCTTAGACTGGACTAAGGTCCTCCCCTTGGCCCTGTTGCATCTCAGGGCTTTACCAAAAAAACCATTCAACCTTTCCCCATTTGAGATTATGTTTGGCCGTACATTCTTACCCGCCCCCCCCCCCCCCCCCCCGAATACAGACTGAACAATTACCTACACCTGATTCCTATGCTCTACCTCTCCTTTTCATCTATGCTCTAAACTTTGGAAATACCAGGACTGGCTTTTACCTGACCCAACTATTACTCAAAATCCCCTCACCCTAACACCTGGCCAACAGGTATATTACTGCCCCCTAGGTGAAAGACCCCAATTACACTCCAAATTGGAGGGCCCTGCCTCGGTTATCATTGCCCTCGGCAGCAAAACTCAGACTCACAAATAATCAATTAACTCCACGGATTCACATTTCCAGGCTCAAACCATGCATCCGGGAAACTGATTCTGGCAACATCGGACCAGAGGACTCGCAAAAATCCACACCTACATACGCTTGCTCTCCCCACCCTACTGACCCTTTTAAAATTCATCTCTCTTGTGTTTCTGCCCTTACACTCATAGCTGAGAACATATCCAAAAATGTACCTTAACATTCTGATCCTCATCCTCATCCTCACCCCAAGGGTAATGCCTTCACCATTGTACATCTGGAGATTCAAGGTGAGAGAAACATACCACAAAAAACACCCGGACCACCCACTTGGCTACCACTTCTGACTGTCCCCTAACAGGTGCTCCTCAGCCATCTATATTGTACTCTCTTCCTCTTCCTCTGAGCTCATTAAGCAACCAGCCGCCCTTACTTATGTTTTTTATATGACCAAAATAAGGATTACTGCAAACAGTGGCCGGAAACCTAGGGAGGTGCCCCTATTGGTCATGTAGAATTCATGATGCATATTCAGGGCAATTAAATGTAGGAAGATTTAAACTTGAGTCTGCCTCCCACCAATACAAGCTGACCATCCCAGACCCTGGGAACCCACGCTGGGCAGCAGGAGTAAAAGCTTCCTTTTATTGCGGTGGGTATGCCTCCACTCCCTGTGGTTCCTTATCCATTACCCGGGAATATGTTTCCATAGAGTCCCCATTCTCTCTTGTCACAACCAACATAAAACACTCAGAACAACGGCTGCTCGCATCCCTAGAAAGCCAACGCACTTCTGACTCTCAGGCTTCACCGATCTATACCTGGTTACAGATCATCACTGACACATTGTCCTACCTAAACCAAACTTTCCCCACTGCAAGTCTAGCAAATTGCTTTCTGTGCGCTTCCCTAGCACAGCCCTTACTTGCCACAGTTCAAATAAAAGTTTCCAGCTTGCCAAACTCATCCTACAAAAACGATCCTATTAAACCCCTGCAGAATGTTCCTTTATGGGAACCCGAGGAAAATAACCACACCATGATTCCTCGAGTTTGCCTTCTGGGAACCGCAACTCCCAATTCCCTTCTGGCAGGTTTTTGCCACCGTAACCTAACCATCAACCACACCACTTATTCCCCACCAGGGCTCTTCTTCTGGTGCAATGGCACTCTCACCACCATT